>NC_053189.1:7500000-8750000 GCF_905163445.1 Pararge aegeria
ACTTCTTGGGAAGTCAGGTTTATAGAGTACAGACCCACAACACTGCTCTAAAGCAGGTTGGTGGGCTTTAATGATGTCTTTTATAAAATTAATACTTTAATATGAGAAACTAGGTATTTAGCTTCAATAATACTGTTAATTAATGAAAGATCTAAGTGCCATCCTGAACATTGTGGGTATTGCAGTGAATAAGTGAATACCTGGGCCCTCCCATATCTTTATATTTTTTTAGCAAATGCGTGTTTCGCCGCAGGACTCTTGTTTGAGTAGATTTATATGTATATACTATCTGATGCCCACGACATCATTTACGTAGCATTTTATATTCCCCGTGAGAGTATGGCCGTCTCCAGAAATCAAGCTACAGGCAGATCAGTTTTCAATTTTCAAATATTCCTATTAATTCATAAGAATTATAAACACAGATTCATATTGTTTCTAAAGAATATAAGTATTAAGGCTAAGTACATTGCTTTAGGATGTTGACCAACATGTGTGGCCCCATTCGATTTCACATGAGTAACAATCTGTTTGCTGGTAATAAAACTTTTTGACAAGGCTAAAGTCTCGTGTTTTAGGCATTCCAGTTCGCTAAAGTTCTTAGAATTTTAAAGAATAATGACACTTATTATAAAGATTTTAATGACGGCCAATTAGCGCAGTGACCCTGTTTTCTGAGTCCAGGGCTGTGGGTTAGATGACCACAACTGTAAAATGTTTGTGTGATGAACATAATTGTTTTTCAGTGGCTTGGTATTAATCTTTATATTATAATTATTTTGTGTGTATTCATCAGCTATCTCGGTACCCATATTATGTTATGATGTATGTGTGGTTGTAATATATTTATTTATTCAATGACAATATAATAATAAATTCTTACACATCACACAAAAATCAAAAATAATCACATTGAAATCATATATTTGATATTAATATGTACAATATGAGATCAAGTTTGCTTTTTTTGAGGACCAGCGAATGAAATTAACAGCCGATAGAGTGAAAAAAAAAATCTTATGTTTTCATTACGTTTAGATTATTACGCTTTCAATGTTAAGGAATAGTTATGATGGACGTGCATTTGCAATATTTTTATTGTTATTTATTTTTATTACTTTATTTTTATTTATTTTTTATTTTTATTTTAATAACTGAAATTCTTTTTATTATATAAATTATTTCACCGGAGTTGAGAATCAGTATGGCTGGTTAGCGCTATAATGCAGCCAGCGTTCTTGGCACCATGACAAACGTGCCTAACGTGACCACTAATAATTTAGTTATCACTTTTATTGAAACCTTGACAATCAAGAAATCCTAAAAAAAAAAAAAATGATATTAGAGATCTATCTGCAACATTCGAATCAGCACAAATCAAACCTAAATTACAACAGAATAAAAATAATTTCTACAGCAATTTATAATAAATACATTTTTCACGAGAACGACCATTGTATTCTAAATGGTAGGAGGTCGCGTTTATAAAATGCCCTGTGGAAATGTTAAAAGCCTTTATTGTTGTCGGACATTGAAAATGAGAATTTTTTTCCCTACTTTCTGCAATTTTAAATGTAAAACTCTGCTCTTACCTTGGGGATATCTATGCAGTGTTTCACTATGACAATGAAATTGCGTCTAAGCACGAATCTAATTTTTTGCAAAACCTGTACATATTTCCTCATAAATAAATGTAGTTAATAACTCCTATTTTTGTCAAAATTAAGGTAAGTATGGAAGATATATTTAATATATTTCACTACAATATTTCGTAGCTAAGTAAAAAAAATTACAACTAGAGCTACAAATAGAGCCTTACAATTTCAATAACAATGTAAAGAAACCGTTTATATAGTAGAATTTAATAAATTGTTACATTAGAATTACACCAGAATTATGAATCATTGTGTATTATAATACACAATGATTCATAATTCTTGTTGTTCTTTGGTTGTATTGAGGTTTTAAGTCAATCTTACTGTGATTAAATTGGATTTACTTCATTTCTCTATCAGTTGGAGGCCTTCAACTTAAGAATTGTGGTACGAAGTAACGCTAAATTGACAGATATTATATACGAGATGGAGGAGGGAGCTTTTATTTAATTATCTTTTAAAGGGGGCTGCTGAAAGTGATAAAACCGAAGAACTGGTTTTGATTTTGGGTTTTTTTTTTTAGAATGTGTATAAGTCGGGAGTTTTCTTAACTATGTTTGATAACAATCGGAACAAGATGGCCGCTGCCACAAAATTGAAGGTATACATATATATATAAGGATTAGCAAAATTGTTTTTAGTTCTCAAATGGACTTGTTTAAATTTCAAAAAGATCTGATGAATAGTTTCGGTGACTGATAACGGAACTCTTAAAAAAATTACAGCAAATCAATCGCATAAACATACATTTTTTACTCAAGTTAACATCGAAAAAATCACTGGAAAGGGTTTTGCAGATGTATTCATTATATCGGGGTACACCCACACTTTCTACTAAAGAAGATAGTTATTACATATTTTTTGCGACTGGAATGTAGTTGTGGCTCATAGTATTCAATTTGCTTGATTTTTATATAAAATTATTTACTTTTTATTTGTTTAATGACATTCATCTTTATTATTTTGTTTTTGTTTTATATAATTTTGTGTAACAAATATCTTATTGACTTTACATATTTTGAATTAGAACATGAAACTATTTGTTTATTTCTATTTCCATCGATCGACTAATAAAAATATACAATAAGTGGAAATAGGGTAAGCTTTTGTTGTGTATTAAAACCACGAGATCCAGATACTGAACTGGTTTATTCGTCACTTATACTGACTTACCCACATGGTGCAGTCATTACAAAACTACCTACATATTTCATACACATCATTGTCCCCCTCTTACATAAATAATATACATGATCTATTACTTAGACTAACATTATGTTTATTAGATACACATAATTTTAATTAGTAAGTGATTATACGGTACACAATACGGAATAGGTATACAAACAACACAATTAGATTTCTATCACAGTCTACTAGACATTATAATAACATAATAGAAGCTACTCTTTTCTTTTTATCTTTTTGACACATTCTAGTGCAGCTTCTCGACGCGGACGCATACTATCCCCAGTTTCTTCCAACCCAGGAAGTTTAGTTTCTTCACATTCCACACTATTAGAAACTAAACCTCCTCCAATATCAGCCTGACCATCTTCCAATTGTTCTGTTTCCACAGGCTTATTAGTCATTGAGCTGGGAGTATCTTCACCAATCGGAGCCACTAGAGCTGGCGAATGTCGAGACTTGCGTTTGTCTAATAGGATTTGATCGATATGGCGTTTCTGTATCCGGCCATCCTTAGCCTTAACTACATAGGACACAGGACTTTTACGCTCTAGTACTTCACCCTCCGCCCATTTAGAACTATTTCTAGCATAATCCCGTGTGAGCACCGCGTCGCCGGGCCGAGCCTCGCGCAACGCGTGCGGCGGCGCGGTGCGGCGCTCGGCCGCCTGCTGCGCGGCGCGCACGCGCTCGGCCGCGTCGGGCCGCAGTAGGTCGAGGCGGCCGCGCAGCCGCCGACCGAACATAGCCACGGCGGGCTCTCGCCCCGTGGTGCTGTGCTCCGTATTTCGATACGTAAAAAGAAATCTACTGAGCGCAGTTAAGTCATCCATTTTCTCAACAACCGCTTTTTTAAGAACTCTTTTTATAGTACGTACCGAATTTTCAGCGGCCCCGTTACTACTAGGGTGATATGGGGCTATGAGGTTATGTTTGATACCGTTTTGTTTAAGATACAAACCGAACTCCGCTGATGACATCGGCGGGCCATTGTCACTTTGTATAATTTTTGGGAGCCCGAACCTAGCGAATAGTTGCCTCAAACGACCTATGACGACTGCTGCGGATATGGTCTGCAACTTTTCGACCTCGATCCATTTGGAATGAGCATCTACGATAACTAAGTAATACGTGTTATTGAACGGTCCTAAGAAGTCGATATTCAAACGCGACCACGGCTCGGCGGGCCAGGGCCACGAGTGCAGCGGCGCGGCGGGCGGCGCGGGGCGCTGCGACACGCACGCCGTGCACTGCGCCGACACGCGCTCAATGTCGGCGTCTAAGCCGTCCCAGTACACATAGTTACGAGCGATTTGTTTCATTTTAACTATACCGGGATGTCCGTCGTGTATCTCTTTTAGTACCATCTGATGTAACTTTTTAGGAATTATCATTCTATACCCCCAAATTAAACAAACTTGGTCGATATATAAATTATCTTTTCTATTAAAATAAGGTTTTTCCAATTCAGATGTAACTTTAGTCGGCCAACCGAACATTACGTAGCCGTAGATTCTACTTAATAAAGGATCTTTCGCGATCTCAGTCTTGATTTCTTTAAAACTGACAGGAAAATTTTCTTGAATAAAATTAAGGTAGCTACATCTTTCAGTCTCGCTCTTGACTCGACCGCTAGTCGAGCTCAAGGGGAGTCGAGAGAACGCATCGGCCTGGCAGTTTTCAATAGACCTAACGAACTCAATTTCGAAATCGTACGCACATAAGTTGACCGCGTATCTCTGTAAGCGACTCGCCGCAGTCAACGGGATGCCCCGATTCTTCCCAAATATGTAACTCAGAGCGCGGTGATCGCTGCGCAAAATGAAATGCCGCCCGTATAGGTACTGGTGGTGTTTCGTCACACCGAACACAATGGCGAGCGCTTCCTTATCTATTTGCGCATAGTTGCGCTCCGCGGGCGCGAGCGTGCGGGACGCGCAGCACACCGGCCGCTCGGCGCCGTCCGCGCCGCGCTGCAGCAGCACTGCGCCCAAGCCGTACGGGCTACTGTCGACCGCCAGTATGAGCGGCAGGTTCGGGTCGTAATGCGCCAGCACCGGGGAACTACTCAATACCTTTTTTATCTTAATAAAGGCGTTCATACACTTTTCATCCCAATTCCACTTTACATTTTTTTTTAAAAGGTTATACATCGGATTTAAAATATCACTCATATTTTTACAAAACTTTGCATAAAAGTTAACTAAGCCCATGAAACTTTTTAATTGTGATACATTAGTTGGAGGCGGTGCTGCAACAATAGCTTAAATTTTTTTATTGTCTGTATGCAAACCGAATTTATCTATTTTATAGCCCAAATAAGTAACGCTGTCTTTAAAAAATTTACATTTAGACCAATTTATTCTTAAACCATTTTCTTTCAGTCGTTGTAACACCGCCTTTAAATTACTTAAATGTGTACTTTTATCTTTACCCGTTACACAAATATCGTCAGCAAATACTGCCGTTGAGGGCAATCCGCTCAACGTTTCTTCCATAATTTTCTGAAAATTTTCAGGTATACATTTGATGCCAAAAGGAACGCGCCTATAAACAAAAGTGCCCATGTGAGTCGTGATTGCCGTCATCGGTTGTGATTCGTCTTCTAGAACACACTGCTGAAAAGCATTAGACAGATCGAGCTTAGTGTACTGCTCACCTCCACCCAGTGCGGCGAATAGGTCCTCGATCCGAGGCAGCGGGTAATGAAAATCTTTAAGACGCGGATTTAAAGTGTTTTTATAATCACCACAAATACGAATCGAACCATTTGATTTGACAACCGGGACTATAGGTGTCCCGTAGTCAGATCTATCTACTTTGTAAATAACACCCTCCCGCTGTAAGCGATCGAGTTCGCGCGCAACCGGCTCCCGAAGTGCTAGCGGCAGCGCACGCGCCTTAACAAACACAGGCGTGTCGTCTTTTAAACGCAAACGGAATCGCGATTAAAACGTGCCTAGCCCCTCCGCAAACACTTCGGGATATTCCTCTTTTAGGCTAAGAGCAATAGAGTCTTCACTACACAAATTATGACATTGAATAACAGATAACTTTAATTCTTTTATCCAAGCTCTGCCCATGAGATGAGGGCCCCCATTTGGTATAACGTGCAACTTTAATTTGGCAGATTTGGAACCGCATACCACATCAACTAAAATGTAACCGATCGTCTCTATAATATCACCAGTGTAAGACTTTAATATTAAAGTTTTACTTTGAATGGGAAAAATACTATAGAACTTATCGTAGTATTGTTGCGATATGGCTGAAATTTTGCTGCCCGTATCAATTTCAAATTTGTGGCTTGCTTTGTTATATTCAAAAGAGCATAATAGGGGCCCTCATCTCCGCCGCTAATTATATTATAAAAGTGACAATCATTCTCGCTTTCGGAACTGGAATTATTAAAATAAATCTGACCTCTATTTTGTTTTACTCTCGCACTCACTTCACTTCTTTTTTGCATTTCACACATTGCCTTTAAATGGCCTTTTTGGCCGCACAAATCACATGAATGATATCGATAGCGACACCTCCCCGGATGACCCTTGCCGCAGCGCGCACAGGCCCGACGGCCCGCCACGCCGTTGCCGCTGCCGCCGCCCGCCACCTGCGAGCCGCGCACGGGGCCCACCCGGTGTAGGCCGTCGTCGTTGAACGCGCCGTCCGAGAGTGCGCGCGCGCCCGGAGCGACCGTAGCGCATGCCGTGGTCGCATGCCGCTCCGCCGCCTCCAGCGCCGACGCTAACTCCACCGCGCGACGATAATCAATATTCTTTTCCGCAAAAAGCCTCGAACGCATCTCCTCGCTGATTAATCCCGAGACAAACTGATCTCTTAGATTAATTTCAAGCTGTGCCCCGAAACTGCACGTCTTTGCGAGATGTTTTAAATTCTGTAGGTAATCTTTGACGCCTTCGCCTTGCTGTTGCTTTCTCTGCCGGAAAATATGTCTTTCAGCTATCTCGGATCGCTCGGGTTCCAAATGATCTTTTACTAACTTTACTAACTCGTCGAATGTTATATCTTCAGGTTGCACAAGAGAACACAAATCACACATTAACGCGTAACAATCCGCACCAACTAAAGTGACCAACGTGGCCACGTGTAGGTTACGTTCGATGTTGTTTAGCGCGATAAATTGTATAACGCGCCGCACGTACGCGTCCCAATCTTTTGTACCGACATGAAAACTCTCCACTTTACCGAGTGGCATTGTTATTTTAACAATTTAACGTGGATTTCCGAATTATTAGACACTCGTCGCCAATGTTGTGTATTAAAACCACGAGATCCAGATACTGAACTGGTTTATTCGTCACTTATACTGACTTACCCACATGGTGCAGTCATTACAAAACTACCTACATATTTCATACACATCAGCTTTAAAATTAAAAACTGCAAAATATATAACCACGACAAATTTATATGTTCTTGTCAGGAATTTTATGTAGAGTCCTTTAATATTGCAC
Source organism: Pararge aegeria (assembly GCF_905163445.1). Lineage (NCBI taxonomy): Eukaryota > Metazoa > Arthropoda > Insecta > Lepidoptera > Nymphalidae > Pararge > Pararge aegeria. Next base: position 7,507,322 of record NC_053189.1, read on the forward strand.
TATGCATTTCTGACGTATAACAATTATATGTATAGCACTGGCTAGAATTCTTTGCAACTGTAAGCTGTACTCAACTATCTAGATATATTTGAGGATATTCTGGTTTGAGAGCAATAACCTATGTAGTTTCACTATAAATTTTACCCACGACCAAACGAAAGAAAACTACAGCGTAAGAGCATTTAGAAAAGATTAAAACTATACCCGCTGCTCCGATGTGTTGGAGGATTCTTATAATATTTAACTAAATAAAACCCCACCATAAGAGTATATTGGCATCAACAAATGGTACCCTAGTATAAAGTCCAAACAAAAGACATTCGAACCAGGCAGTGACATGAAAAACAGCAATCGAAGTTGGGCAGTTACCGGACTTATCGCTTTTACCACTTTTGAAACAATAGTTCAATAAAACACGAGGAAACTGGACTTTTGAAACACGAAGAGAGCTTTCAAAGTTGCACAATGTCGTGTTAAATCTCGAAATAGGGAGTATAAAATTTACTACCCGAAAGAAATATCTTCAGATTTTACGAGTGTGGTATACAAAAATTATTATTAGACTTCCGAAAATTATTAGTATACTTTTTCAGGCTAAATGAGGAAAAACGAACCGTATGTAAACAAATACAAAACTTGACATTTCCGTGAAACTTCAAATATATGCTCTTTAACCATCTATCCTTTGAGAAATTAGTCCTGTGCCCAGAAGTGGGACGTTAATAGGCTGTGGACGATGTTAATTTTGTTACATAAATTTACAAGAAGAAAAAGTAAGCGTAGCATGTGTTATGGGTACTAAAATGAGTGATGAATATTTTTATTAATAATATACATAAATACTTATAACATACACCAAGACATTAAAAACATACATGTTCACCACAAGAGCAGTTGTGGGAATCGAACCCATGAACTTGGACTCAGAAAGCAGGGTCGCTGCCCAATGCACCAATCGGCCTTAATTAACCAATTAACCATATAGCGAAAATGGTTACAGTTGACTGTGCTGTGAATACTTCAATTTACTTAAAATACCTTTTTTCATCAACATACTTCGTAAATGGAAGTAAGGCACAATTAATAAAACACAAGGGCGTTAATGACAAATAAAACTCGTGTTTAATTGAATTGATTTTATATGGGACTTGCGTGTATTTGTAGTAAGTTAATCTCTCATTGAATGTGATTTAAGTGCTTTATCGGATTTCCTATCTATAAATTTCCTTAATGTGCAAAATAAATTTTAGAATTAAGTCACTTTAGGCCGTGAACCGAAATAACTTTAACCAGTTTAGGACCATTAAAGTTCACGAACACGTTCGCGGTAGACGGTGACTGGTACTTGATTAATTTGTTTCTTTTAAGGCTTTTTCCATAACAGAAAGTTCGTTTCAAAGGTTTTATAGGTAATTTATTCTCATAGTTAACTACTGTCCCCAGTTTACCCGCGCGCACGAAAAAGATTTTGTGTTCCGTGTATATTTGGAATAACCTCTAAAGGGGACAAAATATATATAGGCTAGGGGCACTTTTTATAAATGTCCCATGTTTTTGTGAGAAACAAAAAAACTTTCCTCCTGGCATAAGTATGGTATGAAAAGAATAAAAATAAAGATTAGTGTTTAGCTAATAAGTTAGAAAAGTCTCCGATAATCACGTCCGAGGACTCTAAGCGTAACAAAGCAGCATAAAAAACACTGCTTAATTTACTTTAAATCAGAAAAGTACTCTTTTGACCCTTGATCTGTACAATATGATTTCTTATTTGTAACAGAGAATTGCAGGTAAACAAAAAGTTGCCAATAATTCTTGTAATATTTAGTTTGGCAACATTACAACCGTTAAAGAATTTAATAAATAGCTCCATTAAATAAGAGACTAACGAGATATTAGGTTATTAAATTCTCAAAACCGAAAACTTCCCAGACATCACAACAATTTTCGTGGTATAACTACATTTAACAAATATTCAGCTTTTGACTTAGCAAATTAATTTTACATTATATTCCTTCAATTTCAGCCCATAATAAATAAATAAAACTTAGTCGTGCGACAAGAACACAGAAGAGGGGTGGTGAAAACCGTATTCTGTTTTGCCGTCACCACACGTCAATAATTTTGGTACTATAATCTATATATAAAAAAGGCAAAGGTAACTGACTGATTGATCTATCAACGCACAGCTCTAACAACTTGACGGCTCGGGCTGAAATTTTGCACACAGATAGTTATTACAACGCTAAGAAAGGATTTTTGAAAATTCCAACCCTTAGAGGGTTAAATGGGGGATGAAAGTTTGTATAAAATCCTTCATTAAAATTTTATTTTTCAAGTTACGTGTAACGTGTACGTGTAATACGTGTTTCACAAATTTTAAAAATGTTAACTCCAAAGGCATCAAAAAGGGAATTAATTAAAAAAAAAATGTTTCTGATTTTTAAGTAATTTACGTTTATTATTCATTTTATTTTTCTATTAGCAGCAAGACTTTTTTAAACCTTCGTAGTTTAAATTTACCAAATCAAAATTGAAGTTAACGTGAGCGAAGCTGCGGGCAAAAGCTAGTTACTGTTATGAAATGGTAGTGAATCTCAAAGTGAGATCGATCACAACTATAAATTTCAATAAGGAAAACTCGCAATATGCTGTCTGTTCAGCCAAACACGACGGTGCAGCTCCGATGCGTTTAATTTAATACACAGAGGCGTGTGCCAACACAGATTAAACGGAATTTCCTGAAGCTGTTCCATGATATGAGTTTAATTGGCGTAAAATTTTTGTGGCAATATTTCTTAATTATTTAAATACTATTGCCTAGTGGATTGGAATAAATTATTTTTTATAAATGGAATAGTGCGGGAATTGGTTCTTTGACAAATAATGAGATGGTCTCCGAGACCTAAGTGGCGTAGTTGTGAGCGCTGTGGTGTAACTGTAGGTCTTGGGTTTGATTTCTGGCATGTGTAAATTGAGAGTTGTGAGGCTTTGACCGAGTCCTGTTATCACTCTACCGACAAAGACGTGCCGCTAAGCAATTTAGCATACCTGAAACTACGTCGTTTAGAAACCTATTAGGGGTAAGGGTTAATTTAACTGCCGAACCCCTATCAGGTAAGCCCGCTTTCTTAGACTGCATAACCACTTACCACCAGGTGAGATTGCAGACAAGGACTAACTTGTAAATAAAAGGGTATTCAGGGATTAATCGACTGCTCAAATCAGCAATAAGTTGTAACTTAAATACTGTGCTTTAATATGTACGTATTTCTGCTATAGACTTTACTAACATGTAGGCCGTAATTGTGAAGTGTGCAGGAAATATGACATTATATTTCAGAGTGCCACAAAGTGATTCCAGCATCGTGACTGGCATGCTAGTTATCTGGATCAGTGCCAGACTGTGCAGAATGCAGTTTTATCCCTTGCCTGGAACATAAATTGCAGAAAGCCGATCTAAGTCGGTTGTTTGTCGTATTACACACAAAATACATACCAAGTGGACTATTCTAGAAAATACAAAAGCTTAAGTATTGTGTTGTGCGTGTGTTGTGTGTTGCTGTGAATGAGTCATGATCTGGAGGTCATAAGGCATGGCAGTTTTATCAGGATCTTCGTTATACATGTCCGAAAATCATAATCATCTATATATATAAAAAGAAAGTTGTGTTAGTTACACCATTTACTATAACTCAAGAACGGCTGGACCAATTTTTATGATATTAGATTTTTTGGATTTCTCTTAGACCGGAATAGGATAATAAGTATTAAATATAACATTCATCAATAAAAAAAATGATCTGCGGTACGAAGTTCGCCGGGACAGCTAGTTTCTCATAAAAAAGAAGGAACCAATATAAACAGAGAATTAAAAAAAAAAAATATGAATTCAATCAAGACGGATTTTAATGCGGACGGAGGCTAAATCAAAAAAAGCCAAATTTAGTTTAAAGAAAACTTCAATTTGTATTAAATGGTTGACGATACAAAAGATATGAATAATTATTGCTCCAATCGTGTAGCTTTAAATGGTTTGAAGTGGTAGAATTAGTGACAACAATAAGAACATCCGTCTAAGTTTTTTTTTCTTGGTTTCTTATTAGAACGGGCATGTTTGGAACAATCCGATATATTAATCTTATATACGCATCGAAAGCGGTACAAGGCTATTTAAATTAAATAAATATTTTACCATGAATGGATTTTATGGTTGAATGGATTACCTATTTCATTCAGAACATACTTGGCTGGAAGATAAAATGATCAATAGTACATTTTGGTTTATGACCCAAACACACAGCGTCCTGCGGACTTTGGCACGAATCCAGAGGGCTAACATCCCAGACGCTGTTGAATTGCTTTTTTGACGCTTGGAAAAAATGAGTTTTTCGTGCATCATTAACAACTTCCACGCTATTCATGCCAAAAGCGTGAAATTGTTAACATTTTGGCAGACTTTGTAAGCAATCACCGAGGCCAGGGCAAAGTGTAGTCCAAGCATGGCAGTCGTAATTAAAATACACGGGAACAATGCCAATACAAATTTTAAACTATCGGGATGCGAGAACTTTATTAACGGAATATAGATTGTATGTCTTGTTATAACAGTGCCTCGGTGTAGTTGAGTTTGGTTAATTAAGGCTACCTTGCTGGTCTAGTAGTACAGGCAGTAGGCATGATCGCGAGGTTTTGGGTTCAATTCTTCGTTCCGTCTATGAATTGTAGAGTATGGGTTTTTATTATACAAATGTTATTACCAGTCTTGAGTTAGAAAATATGTGATGTCCACGCCTGAGCCTCGGATGTTAAACGGTTGCGTCGGTCCCGTAAATTATGACAAAAAATTTCACTTTATTTGCTGTAAAACTCCGTGAGAACCTAAAAAATTCAGATTAATAACGTGAATCATCTGATACGGGTCAGACTATTGGCGTGGCGATGCACAATGGCTGTAAAATTAAAATCACCGCAATTTTTAGTTAACAATAAACCTTCAATATATCAAAGCAGGCTATTGAGTGCATTTCGTTTTTTCGGTTTTTTTTTAAATCTCGCGGGAACTGTTTGATCTCCCGCAGTGAAAAGTATCATATGCCCGTCTCCAGGGTGTAATCTAGCGTTATGCAAAATTTTGCGCAATCTGTTGTGCTGAGAAGCATTGCATAGGTAAAATGATTAGTAGAATGTGGCTTCCTAAACGGTGTTAGAGTCACAACAAACAGGCATATGACGTTTCAGTAGTACTTATGGAGTAAGCCTACTTGAAAAAAAATAATTTTTCAATATCAACAAACAAGTAAATAAACAAAAATACATACTTTCGCATTAATAACATTAAAAAAGATGTAAAAATCGCAATGATTAATACTAAGGAAACATTTTTTTTACATAGATATATGATGCATTAAATAAATAGATTTGTAACTTCGGCCGTGGCTAGTTACCACCCTATCGACAAAGACTTTCCGCTAAGCGATTTAGCGTATAGATCGATTAGAGGTTATTATTTATGGGTTTAATGTAACTGCCATACTACCGCTACTCAACAGGTTACTCCGCTATCATCTTAGACTACATCATCACTTCTCACCAGGTGAGATTGCAGTCATAGGCTATCTGGTAGTGCAATAAAAAAATAGGAAATTGTGTTACTTTTATTAACATTTGTAGAACGAAGAAAGGTGATTTAACTTTCAGTTTTATTAATTTAGTTTGCATTTTTCCTACGAATGAACAGATTTAAAGTAGCAAAATTTTATTGACGGCCGACTGGCGCAGTGGGCAGCGACCCTGCTTTCTGAGTCCAAGGCCGTAGGTTCGATTCCCACGTGGAAAATGTTTGTGTGATGAAGATCAATGTTTTTCAGTGTCTAGGCGTTTATCTGTATATTATAACTATTTATGTTTATTATTCATAAAAATATTCATAGGCCATCTTAATACCATAATAGCGGTGTGTGTATTGTCATAGTATATTTATTTATTTATTTATAAAAAGCTCTTTAAAAATTTATATCATCTGCTAGCAACTTATTTTATCACAAGACATTCCGATGTTGATAACACACATAGAAGTAGGTTATTTGGTTTTTAAATCTTATTATTTACGTAAATTGCTAAACAAAGCTATTCGCTTGTGGTTGGCTGGTATCCCATATAAACGGTTTTGCGGTTTACCATAAGTGAATAAAGCTGGTAACTCCACAAAGGGATTCTAATAAAGGGCTTTTCAGTTATATATTTTGGGGTTAAGGAAAACCTATAACAACTACATTAAATGTCCCAAAATATTGAACGCAGACTAAAATTATTAAACAGAGTTTAAGAATAGGAGCATAATTTCACCTTGTGATGTTTATATTATTATTAGATTATATTAAGTATAATATTATTGGATAGAAGCAGGCGTTACTTTGCGGAAATCCATAATATATTATGAAAATTAAGCTTAATTTGTTACACCATACAGATTCTCTTGCTGTTCGCGGAGTATAGCAAATTAAGCTTAATTTTCTTAATATAGTATAATATTGCTTAAAATAACTTGTCTTACTAAATAAGACTAAAAACACACTACGATACGATGCGATTGTTTCAACTTAACCCATGACTGCAATCTCAACTGATTGTTAGTGAAGATGCAATCTTTTAGTGATATGGCAATTGTAAGTCATATCCCTAATTGGTTCCTATCGCAACATCGTACCGGAACTCTAAATCTCTTGGTGGCACGTCTGTAGGGTGGTTGTCACGGCCTATGAGCCTACCACCAGACAATTATTGCATACTAAATATACGTGAGGCAACATTTTAAAACGCGGTGAAAGCATATCATCATGCACTAAAATCACGACTTTTAGAACCTTGTTCATGTTTCAACTAACTTCATGCTAAGAATCAAGCTGATCGGTTGCTTAGTTACCTGAATTGTAAATATCTGACTTTAATGACTAAGACTGTCATACCGAGAATTTTATTTATTTATTTATAGGTTTGCATATCATTTGTATGTTCGATGAAAACATTATGATATATAATACAGTTTGATATTTTTCCACGATTTCTATGGGGTCCTCCATCAGATCTTGACTTTGAACAATTAACTAAATATCACAAACGGTCAGAACTTGACAGAGAATTCGATAAATGGGCATAGATAAAAAATGAACATAGAACTTCCCTCTCATTAAAGTCGGTTATATATACAAAATGTACGAGTGGCTCGTAAGTTAAGGTTCCGGGAAAACTAATATAATTTTATAAAGAATTTAAACCATTTACAACTAAAGGAAAAATTAGATTTAAAAAATACATTTGCCAACAGTTCTGAGTACGCTGACCTTGTAGTTTAAGTAGTTGAGATGGCTAATTAATAATATTATAATAATAGCTACATAATAGTAGCTATTAATATTATTAATTATCCATCAAGGGAATAAAATCTTAATCATTATTATAGTTATTATTTCAGTTTCATGATAATTATTTGAGCTAAGCAAGGTCTTATAGTTTTCTAAGGTGAAATTACACTGTCAATCAAATTATTAAAACCACTTTAAAATTTTAGCAAGAGAGTTGTCTACGTCGTCAAAATCTAATTCACGCTAAGCTAATTTTAAAAATTAGTGATCACCAGCAAACAGAACTATTCCTATAGTTCTGCAGGGTTAACTATTCCGGCAGGGTAAGGAAGGTTAATGTAAATATGGAACAGAAATGGTCCTACAAAAGACCCATGTGGGACACCTATTTTCCCAACTGATCCATTAGACCGTTTTCCATGCACGTCCACTTTCTGTATTGTCTCAGTTAGTCTACACATTGATTTACAAGCCCCTTAAATTTCAAAGGGACTATAATTTAAGGCGTTAAGACACAACCTACAACGTTGCGTGCAGCGTAGTCTGAATTAAATATTGCACTTTTAATTTATGGTTAATTTTACACTCGCCAACGCTCCCTTTATTTTCGGAGTACCAAGTGCGATTTACAAGTTCATGGAGAGCTACAAAGCCGACGATTTATCTTTCCATGTATGAAAGCCTGTCACTTTCGCTATCCATCATAATGTTTACAATGGCCTTTGTTCGTTACCTTTATGTTTATAACTAGACGATCTCTGTAGCGCAGCGGAGTTCTCTGCGCCAGTCGAGTATTCCTGGGTTAATGTACTAGTGAGAGATAGTTAGGAATTAATAATTTCTAAATTGATCTGTTCCGATAGAGCACACAAGGGATGCATGTTTTGTGAGAAATAGTTATGCCTCTAGGCAGAGCAGAGTAAAGAAAATAATTTCCGAATCTTGATTTCGGGTTTTCATTTCAAATCTAACCACACTTGACAGGTGGACAAAAATACTGTGAAATTTGAAACTCTTTGTTCTCTTTTTAGAATAAGATGATGATGATGAGACGTCTTAACAATCAATTACTAAATGAATGAGTAATAAGAAAAAAATCGGAGAGTTGCTGTCAGTATCGCAAAAGTACGCATCAGTAACAAAATGTATCGTGCGGTCATCGCGGATCATTACGTATTCATGCATACGTCCGTCGGTCGCCTCTGTCGCAGAATTGCCCCATTGTTGACACTGCTGTGCAATTTATTTGTAATTACGAGTCTTTATTTTATTTTTTCTTCATTAAGTTCTCTTTTGCGCCAAAATTGCAATATATTTTAACAGCAGCGAATTACTATTTACTCTGTGTTCTTTTAAATAAAAATATAACTAGCGGATTCCAGCAACATGCATGTTTCTGCATAGAATTTCTGATATTCAGTGAGAATACGAAATTTTATCTCTCCAGGAAGAAAGTGATGAAATAATTTTCCACAAACCTTAAACCCTAATTAACATGGGTTGGAATTTAAAGAAACCGTAACATGTACTTTATTATTTTTAACTGAAAGCCAAACTGAGGTCCATCCTCAAAACTTTCAACCCCTTTGGAGTTAAACAGAGCATGAAATGTTTGGGGAAGATTTGGAGATTTTGAAATTATAAGGAAGATTTGACAAAATTTTAAATTTCAAGCTGCCACAGTTTATGCTGTGTGTTTATATATCAGTCAGTCAGCACTTTTTTATTACTAGAGATTTATATTTCTCGCCTAGCACGCTGTAATTCATTATAAGAGCGAAACTTACTTACTTTCACTTTTGCACAAAAGCACCAATAATAGCATTTTATTTACCAAATATTTTTTTAAAGGTCTCGTCATCATCATCAGCCTATAAACGTCATAGAGCATAGACCCACCGAGATGCTCCATTGCTGGTTGGTGGGCTATAACAACTACTACCACAATTAAGTGATAATAACCAGTACCGACGGCTTTACGTGCTCTCCGAGACAAGGGGACTGACACCCCCCTAACTACAGCAATCTTCCTAACTACTAGCTGGTGTCGAAAATTCAGGTGTAGAAAATTCACAACTCCTTAAAAGCCGAAGCCGAACCGGGACCTCGTGATATGCATTTCAACATGCTAACTACTAGATCAATGAGGCAGTTTGAAACAATTTTGTAATCACTGACATAATAAATTGTAATCTAAATATTTTCAAGTATGTGGATTAGATAAATGTAAAACTTCGTATTGGAATCGGAAATAAAATCTTGTTCTTTTGTTTGGTTAAACAAAACAAGTCCCATCTTCAGGCTTGTTTCTTGAGTATATATTTATAACTAGCCCATGCTCGCGACTTTGCCCGTGCACATTTTCGTTTTTTAAAGGAAGATAGTAGTAATTTGGGTAAGTACCGTAATAAAGAAATTTATGAATAATTGTATCCCTTTACAGGGATGAACTTGAAAAAAATGCTAAAGTACATAATATGTATTATTTTTAAGTATTTTTATAGTAATTATTTAAAGCAACCCGTCGAAAAACAAATCGTAACCTTTTTGGTTGGACTAAAATAAACTTTTAAACCAACAAGGTTCTCAATTCATCCTTTATGTTTTGTATGTATGTTACGCTATTTCTCCGCTAATCTTAAAAACTTCTATACTTAATATTGTAAAGACGAAAGATTTTTTCAGTTCGGTTTTGTACCGAATAGGCTCCGACAGTACTGAACCGATTTTAGCCACTTCTTCGCCAAAAGAAAGCTAAACTATAATGAAGCAACAAAGGCTATAATTTTTTAAGTACTAATTGTTACCTAACAATAAGGTTTTGTTGTTCAAAATTTTATTAGTTCGCCGGTAGACACATTACACACACATAAGTGGGTTTAATTAGTATCGCAGTATAAGTTTTTATTCATATAAATAGTTTTGTCATCAAGAGTATTTATATAGCAGTAAAATACTTTTCAATTCATTCATTTCGAGTTTAAATATTTTATGTACTCCTTAATACAACTAAACAAAACAGTTCTTTTTGAAAAAGTTCTTTTACAAACTACACCAGAAATAAAATAAAATACACAAGTTAAAAATATCTGTAGAACTATACCTAAATTGAATGCTACACATCTACCAAATAAACCGTTCCTACGGTATGCTTTAAAACAAAACCAAAGGTTTTATGTGTGAAGATTATTTTTGTTTTGGAAAGCCTTATAGCAGAAGTACTTCTAAGTTAACGCAATTGTTTTAGCGCTTTACAAAATCAAAAATCTAAATTTGTACCTGTATGTTATAGGCTGGTAAGTCTTGGATTCAGTTTTGGTGTTATTCTAAAAATTCACTTTATTATTATAAAAATTTTCTATACAAATAACAACACTTGATACAACAAGCTGGTAATGAAAAAGTTTCAAAAATACGTTTAGTATGCTGGAAGATATAGGAACAGTATTAAATTCCACAGAAATTTTCATTCCGCGTTCAATTGACGGCCGATTGGCGCAGTGGGCAGCGGTCCTGCTTTCTGGGTCCAGGGCCGTGGGTTCGATTCCCGCAACTTGAAGGTGTTTGTGTGATGAACATGAATATTTTTCAGTGTCTAGGTGTTTATCTCTAGGTATATTGTAGGTATTTGTGTATATTTTACATACAAATTTTCAACAGTATCTAAAACACAAGCTATTGTCGTTATATAAAAAAAATACTCATAAGGATAGTTTATAACGTTATATATAATTTGATCTACCAATTTATATTAGAAAGTTTGCGTAGTAGTTTCACATCCGTTAAAAATTGCCCAAATAATAATATAGTTTTTCAAATAATAAAAGTTTTAAATCGGTTCAGAAGTTCCAGAGTTCCTCTCTAAATACAAACGTGCAAACGAATTTTTAATATTTTACAATATTATTAGATACAAATACACCTTCCTTAATAAACAGGCTGATAGTAGTTAATATATAAATAAACTACTTAATATACGAAGAAACCATTATTGGTGTTTTGACCTTTAAATGATACAAATGTAAAACCCTGGTACAAGAATACGAGTCAAGTAGGTTCACTTTACACACCAAAACGCTTTACTTTAAGTTTTATAAAAGTGATACGATTTAATACTATTAAACAGATAGAAGGAATTCTGAAATATGTTACTCAAGTATTGAGTACTCAAGTATCATATATTAGTATTATATATTTAATTGAATTAAAAAAAATCCAAAACGATCACTTATAAAATCCATTAGTTTACTTTGTGAAGTGTACAAAACTAATAAAAATAATACTTATCACAAATTTTGCACCGAAGTAATTAGAGTACTATTAATGTACTTTTTCTATATTAATGAGGGCAATTTCTTCTTTATTTACAACATCTTCATCATCCGAAAAATATTTTTCTATTACTTGCATGGTTTTATCTTTTGTTTCAGGTAAAACTTTATATAGTATGTACAAAAATATTGATGAACTGAAAGCGTAAAAGACAAATGTACCATGAGAATCGAAATATTTAAATATAAATGGAAACATTTGCAAATTTGCACCCATGATAATATTACATGACAATCCAAATATGCACAAAAAGAAGCTCCTACCTTTAAGTGGTGTCAATTCGCTACAAAAACACGTCGACATGATCATTGGACCACAACTAATCATCACTGAGAAACCCGTTATAAGGAATATAGTGATATATTTATTTTGTGATATCACATTAAAATGTATTAAATATAAATACAGTGATAAAACTAACAAAAACAATATTCCTATAGATGCTGCACCTAATAATAATGTACGCCTTTTAAGGAACTTAGTAAGGAAAACGCCAACATACATCCCAAATACAGTAACACCATCCAAAAAAAGCATTCCTATATATGCTGTAGTCTCACTTGATGATATTGTTTTAATAATATGTACAATGTATCCTGTACAAGCCATCTTTCCTGAAAAATGATAAAGGCATATCGTAAGTATTGAGAACATAAGTGGTTTGTAAAACCTTTTAGATTTAATCGTCCTTAAAAACACTGTAATGTAATTTTTAACTTTTTCTTCTTTACGTTCTTGTTTTCGTTCTAAAATATATTTTTGAGAAGTTATAAGCTGTTTGAGTTCTTCCTCGGAATCTTTGTCTTCTCCTTTTAACCAACGATGACATTCTGCACATTCTTCAAAACGTCCCTTAGTCGCTAACCAAACAGGTGACTCAGGCCAAAATAATATACTGACATTGTAGACGCAGCATATGAAGATTAATATACCAATATTTTTCCAATGAAAAAACGTGCCAATAGCGTTAGAGACCCAAATACCCCAATATAAGGTTGCAGCCTTAAAAGTAATTAGTATTCCTCTATACTTAGGTGACGTGTATTCAGTTAGAACCATGATGGAAATTGAGACCAGTGCGGCTGGAAGCATTCCTTGTAAAACCCCACTTATAAAAAGTTCGGTTACACTCGTACTAAAATAAAACAACGCAACACAAACTATGGTATTTATCCATAAAATAATGTGCGGTACTTTTCTGCCATATTTAAATGCAATTATGGGAAAAATTATCGTCCATGGTAGAGATCCATAATTGGTGATAGAAGCTGAAATAAAAAAAACACACTCTATATTAATCATATAAACAAAGTAGCATGTGTAAATGATTCGCTGATTCTTTAGATCCAAAGTAAGTAATGGAATATGAAAAAACTGTTTAGAACCATACTCAAAGAGTTTTTAAATCATCATTCCTTAAAACAGTTCTATCAACAGTTGTAATCAGTTATAAAGATAAAACTAACTAAAAATTAATATCCATTAGTTTTTGTTTATTTAATCCAAAAATTAGAAATATGGTGTTATGGGTTTAATTTCAAACAAACCCTTATACTTGACACCACATTTAACCTTATTCTACCTACGTGCCATAAGATTGTCTGTCTGTCTGTTCGTTACATGTTGAAATGTTATAGGACGCCTAAAAGGCACGTCATAGTTTTTTTCAAAAAAAAATATGAATGTGTAGCTTTTCTAAACCCATATCTATAATTTTAAACTATTTTTATTTGCCAGACAACTTTACTCAGCTCCAAATCTTATTATAGCTTGGACTGTGAACCGGAAGATTTATAATCTCAAACAAAAAATAATATATAAATAACTACTTACTTAACCAAGACATCATTTCCATAGTAATAATTTCAGTCGAATTAGCTTCTTTCCTTATTTGCGGTATAAAAACAGTCGGGGCACCGAAAAATAAACCATATAGGAAAAAGAAGGAAGTTACTCCACTGCATACAAATATCTGCAATGAATAAGGAGGCAATGATAAACAAAGACCGACAGACTCGCATTGAGAGTATATTCGAGAAATGAAAACTTTTTTTCAATTTGCAGAGAAATTGGGGAAAATTAATTTAGGTAATAAACATAATATATATATTCTGTTTATTTTTTGGTTGCAAAATGCAAGTTCATATGCAGATTTCGTGTCTATTCATTCATAGGTCTGGGAGTTAAAACAAATTAGATTCAATTTGAGTTTTTCTGTTATAAAGTATCTCCCACTGGATCAAATTTTATTATCGTCTGTTATTCAGATAAAGTGCCTATTATAATTTGCTTTTAAATAAGTGGGTCACTGTAGTAAACTAATGTTATTATATTATTATTTAATGTAAAAACTTCACAATTTATTAAAAATACTCATTGACGAACGTAGAACTCGAGGAGTGTACCAATGTTTTGATTTAATACTTTAATGCGTTATAATGCATTTTGATTTCATATTTAATGGAATTTAAAAAAAATGCAATGGAAATGTTTAATTATACTTATAAAATGAAATTATAACGAACCTGAATTGGACTTTGTCACGCTTTCATGTATATTCCGCACTATTAATAAGATATTTTCTCACTAAAATAGTTTCGATTTTATTTTGGTTAATTTTAAGTGGTAAGTATATATGCTTACCAAATATTAGCTTAAGCGTCCTATTTTCCTTTGAAATAAACTTTATTCTTACCTGTCTTAGTAAGTAAATCCTAGGAGAGTTCTTTGAATTTGTACTTGTAACTTCATTAACTTCGCGCGATTGTTCCATTTTTAAGTTAATATAAAAATAGAAACTAAAACACAACAGCTTTTTTTCCACGATTCACGTTTTCCCCGTCCACGCACTCACATCACCCATTTGCCGCAGATGTCTAACTACTATTATGGTAAAATATTAAACAGGAATGGACGGTCAACATAGGTACCATGGAGTCGCTCGCGTTTATTAAAACTTTAGTTTTTAATAAATATTTCCTCGCGCCTTATTAATTTATTTTATACGTAAAACGATACAGATATGTCATTTGTAAGACTGTTGATATCATAAAAGCTTTAAGAAAAAAAGGATTTTAGTTTTGACGTTACAATGCTTAGTATAAATCAAGTTTATATCAATATTAATTGTTAATATACTAGATCAGCTATTGAAAATACATCGAAATTTTGGAAAGAAAATGATTGAAAAAAACAAACATTCTGAAAAATTTTTCCGATCGTTTTATACGCAGCAAAGCCTACAAAAGCAAACACAAGATGGATTGACAGGCAAACGTTTTTATACTTAAGGAACTAAAAATATATCAGAAATAATTTAATTACTTGTCCAATTCTAAAATTCTTTGTCGACATCACAAGGACGACGACCTGGTTTTAAGTGGCACGTCTCGTGTTCGATCCCCGGTATTAGAATTTTTTCAGAATTTTCTGGTCTAGTCCTTTGGGAGGCTTCGGCCGTGGTTAGTTTACCGACAGACATGCTGCTAAGCGATTCATCGATCGAACCGATATATTAATTTTACTTCTAGGCCCAAAGTAAGCGTAGCTTGTGATATAGGTAGTTTTAGGAATTATGTGTAAAAATACTTATAATATACAGATAAGCATCCAGCCACTGAAAAACATTCATGTTCTTCACACAAATATTTTCCAGTTTTGGAAATCGAACCCACAGCCTTAGACTCAGAAAGCAGGGTCACTGCCCGCTGCGCCAATCGGGCGTCAAAATAAAGAAGTAATGATACCATTAAACATTTGCGGTACAAGGTCGCATTGAAGGCACGTCTAGGTGGTAAACACTCAACTAAATATTTTTTATTTTGAGACAAATATTTTTTACTTCTTCATTATGATGTTCAGAGCAGACAGCCGTGGACATAAGCTACTTTTTCTAAAGCTCGCATCGCTTACTTCAGTTAGAATGTATTGATTTAACGTTAGGTAGAAAAAAAGGTATTGACAAAAAAATCACATTCATGGCTTTATATTTTCTAGAGGACGCCAGAGTAAATTTAATCTAACGTCACATAACCTAGAACCAACGGAAAATAAAGATGCTTTTAACAATACGTCATTTGTTATATCGCCACTAGTTATGTAGAAGGTCAAACAAGAAAATGTTATCATTTTTTATCAAGTACACCTTTTCTGCGTTATTAGATATAACGATAAAATTTTACTTACATCAACAGTGAAGGAATACATCCTGAGGACACCTGCATGCCTGAGAGTTCTCCATAATGTACTCAAAGGTCCACCAATCCGCACTGGCCCAGCGTGGTGGACTACGCCTTAACGGCCTTTCTCATTGTCGGAGGAGATCCCTGACCTGTAATAGGACTGTAATGGGCTTATATGATGACGATGATGATGATGTCTTTTCATTTAATTTTATTTCATGTCCTATATCTGAGCACATCAACACTGATAATACAATATTTCGAATAAAAAAGATTTATGAAAATCGGTTAAGATATAACAGAGCTGTGGTGTGGAATTGACAAAATATTTCATACCCTACCCCCAAGGAACTATAATGTTTTTCGGGATAAAAAGCTTAAATCTTAACCCGGAGCTATATATGTATAAGCTATAAGTATTCTAAACTTCATTTTAATACGTCAGTAGTTTTCTCGTGATGCATGAACCACACATTAAAAAAGAAACAAAACCCTGTTTTGGGTTCCGTATCGATATTTGAGCTTCCCCTGATTAAATTTTATAAATATATTAAAAGTACAGGTATCTTCCAGTTACTATTTAATAATATGTGTAGTTTATCATACATGCTTTATTGAAGCTTTGGATAAAGATAAAAAAGGATAAATAGGTAATAAAGACGAGTACTAACATAACATAAATGTATGCATATTTATAATAATAATAATATTTTATTAATGCAGGTAAAACACATAACAGTATACACGTTAAAAAAAGCAAAAATTATTTTAATATATTTTTTAATTACAAAGATAATCTTAATTCTAGTCATGGTTCTGGAAGTAATTTTCTGTTACAATCTTTTTCTAAATTTAATAATTCTTTTTTCGACACATTGGCATCGCCCGTAAAATATTTCTCTATCTCTTGAATTGTCTTGTCTTTTGTTTCGGGTAATACCTTATAGAGAATAGAAATAAATATTGACGACATTGTAGCATAGAAAAAGAATGCTCCATGCGAGTAAAAATATTTTAAAATATAAGGAAACATTTTCAAAATCGTTCCCGCAACGGTATTATTTAAAATGGCAAATAGACACAAAAATAAAGTCCTATTTCTTAATGGTGTCATTTCGCTAGACAAACACATAGACATTATCATAGGACCGCAACTTATTGTTACTGAAAACCCTGTTAAAAGGAATAATGTGAAATACTTATTTTCTAGCAATACATTCAAATTTAATAAATACAAATATATTGATAAAATAAATAAAAATATAACTCCGATAGACGCTGCACCTAACAACAATGTACGCCGTTTGAGAATCTTATTAAGAAAAACGCCAATATACATTCCCAGTACAGTAACACCATCTAATACTAGCATTCCTTCATATGCTGTTGATTCACTAGCAGTTATCGTTTTAATAATATCAATAATGTATCCAGAACAAGCCAACTTCCCTGAAAAATGATAAAGGCATATTGTGAGTAGTGAATATATTAGCGGTATGTAAAATGTTTTGGCTTTCACGGAGTCATATAATTGAATAAAGCAGTTCCTTTTGTTATCTTGTTTACGTTCATGCTTTCGCTTTAAGTTTTCTTTTTGTGACGATATAAGCTGTTTAAGTTCTGATTCAGAATCTTCATCTTCCCCTTTTAACCAACGATGGCATCTTGCACAGTCTTCGAATCTTCCTTTAGTTGCCAACCAAACGGGCGAGTCAGGCCAAAATAATATACTAATATTGTATATACAGCATATAAAAATCAATATGCAAATATTTTTCCAATGGAAAAAGGTTCCGATAGCATTAGAGATCCAAATACCCCAGTAGAACGTTGCACCCTTGAAAGTAATAAATATTCCTCTATATTTGGGTGAAGTATATTCAGTGAGAACCATGACAGAGACCGCTATTTGTACAGTAGGGAGCATTCCTTGTAAAAACCCACTTACAAAAAGTTCAGTGACACTTTTACTGAAGTAAAGTAAAGAAACGCATATAATTGTGTTTATCCATAGAATAACGTATGGTGCTTTTCTCCCATATCGTTGTGCAATTACTGGACAAATTATTGCCCATGGTAGAGATCCATAGCTGGAGATGGAAACTAAAACCAAAATAAATAAGATTAATTTCATGAATTATTAAAACCTTTAAAGTTATCATCATGGAATAAACATATTTTTTATGCTAAAAAGATGAGGCAAATTATTTATTAAAATATTCAGATAAGCTCATTCGGAAATACTAGAAAATCAATATAACTGACATACAGACAATCAAGGTCTCAAACATAAGTAGCTGAAATCGTAGCCCTTCGTATTTGGGTAAACATATTGGGTTTTATGAAGAAAGAGGACTAGAAATCTGTCCATTAAAAGTAGTAATAAAATTGTAGTCTGACCTACATTTATAGAAATTCTGTTAAATTATATTCCAAAATTTTTTCAGCTAGTGTGTTTGGAGCCAACGTAGGTTTAGTTTTAAGTAAACGATAAGGTATCATCTTACAATAATCGATAAAAAAATGTTTATAGTGTTAAAAATGTAAAAAGGCACAGGTGCCTGCGTTAAAACATTGTTGTACATGAATATCTGTAGAATTTTTGAATTTGATTTTGATTCATGAAACATTTAAACTTACATAACCAAGATACTGCCTCCATGCTAATAGCCTCAGTTGAATTAGCTTCTTTACGTATTTGCGGAACATAAACAGTCGGCGCACCAAAAAATAGTCCATAAATGAAAAAGTATGATGTTACTCCACTGCACACAAACATCTGAAAAAACAAACTTTGGATGTATAAAACGGATTTAATATAAAGTTATAAGCCCGATCCTATTGACGTTAAAATATTCAAAAGACCTATTAACATTGCAATTTATAAAGTATTCTTAACTGTTCTCTTAAAAATCTAAAAGATCTCAATCTCAATTTTTAGCAATCAATATTTAGTTTGATTAGAGTAGCTACGATGTAATTCTAGGATACAAACCTCGATAACTCATACCTATGGAATTTGGATTTAAGTGACAAGAAGAATCATTAAGCTTTCATGGTGTTATTCGGGAGCGGTCATTCATGTCTTAAAAGCGTGACTGGACGAAATCGATTTAAAAACGTTGCTAACTAAAACTTAACTAAAATAAAATTAAACATAACCAAAATAATAAAAAAATTAACGTATAAATAAAGTCTTACTGTAAATTTACGTTTAAACGTATAAATAAAGTCTTACTGTAAATTTACGTTATTTTTTTTCCGTCGAGAAAATTTTACTTAACTATGTTCATATAGCGGATTAACAATGGAGTCAACATATTTTTGTATCTGAATTTCATTATAACATGTTGTTTTAACATCACACTGTAATGCTTGGAAACTAAATTATGGCTAAAGGCGGTTCCTTTAGTGGTGCTCATACGATTTTCAGTTGATTTTTATTTACTAGGGAATGCTAAGTGTGTTTTAAGCTGTCACCTTTGTCCACATTTTTACAGTTTTACTAAGAAGACCTCAAATAAGATAACTTAAAAATTGTCTCGGTCACAGAAATCGTTTCTTAGTTTGAGATTTGTGAATATATTCGGTTTTCAAAAACAACCACAACTAATATTTAATAACTGTACCTAATGATATGTAAGTTCGAGTTTTGAGGCGTGTTATTTTTCGTACATACGTATTACCGATTCCCCGCTTCTTGGCTGATAATGTTTTTATATCGGTAGCTCAAGAAACAGTTTTAATCCGTGTTTGAAACACGGATTTAAATCGGTACAATATAATTATATACATACAAAAAATACAAAAAAACTATTATTTTTTGTTAAATATTAGTAGGTAAAGTTACTTAAAGGAAAGTTAAATTCTTACCTGTCTTAGTAGCGGCATCCATGAAGACTTAGTGGTCTTTAATCTAACTGCAACCTGATCTATTTCGGCAGATTGTTCCATTTTTGTAAGAAATTTTTACATAGAATAGAATAGAATATAAAAACGTTAAATGTTTTAATTGCACGTGCTTATCTTCAGCCCAAATGTCACGACGCTACGACAGCGTACTAAACTATGAGCTATTGTCTATAAATTGCCTATCGATAAGTGAATTGAATACGACCATAACAGTACATTATGATACCAGTGCGCAAAGTTAATTTATTTTTGTTGTGAAATGTTGAGGAAAGTGATGATGTGCTCTTAGATGGAGCGCAAACCTGGAAATAATTTATTTATTTATTATGCTTTTATATACATGATTGTTTATTTCCTGCTTTTTACAACTAGTAAATTTACATGGTCAGAAAAATTCTCATTTAACTGATCAGTCAACTTGTACAGCGTTGTATCAGAACATTAATTTGCTTCGCGGTACGATGCTGGTTTGATTGCATGTTTGTGTTTTGGGATGCTAATACAGACTCGGATTTGATGCCCGAGCCGCAGGTGAGTTGTTTAACACCAAGTGTTTATTTACGATACACATGATGTTACATTTCAAACATACCATGTATTCAATAGGTAAATCCAGCTGTTACAAATCTCAAAATTTTCTGGTAGTACTTAGGTGTAACGTACCTCATAAATGACAAAGAAAAGTATATAAAAAAATCACGCATACATTTATTTAGTGGATGTGTAAGATTTTATACGGTACACACGAAAAACAGAAAAGAGTGTTTGTTTGCAATCACGTGACGTTATATACTATTATTAGGAGATTACTATTAGGATATTAGTTTTATTTACTATATATATGCGCAAAAATTTCCAATTTGTTTTATAAACGCACTTCGTCTCTACCTGTATCTGCCGCGCCGATGAGTAAGGGACTGGCTCTAGGCTATTTTCTCGCTCAAGAAACGTATAGTTGCCGTAATAATCCGTGTAAATGAAAGAGATACATATAAAAGTTGATAGTTGACTTTTCTCATTACCAGTCTTACTAGTTTGAAGTGGTGACAAAACTATAAAAAAAAGAAAAAGTATTTAAGCCACGCCTTTTTACGCTCAACTTAGCCTTTGATTGCAATCTCAGGCTAAACTGTTAAGGATATGGAAGTTACATATGAAGAACTCTCTTATGTAGTGAGCGCTGTGGTCTTTTAAGAGGTGCCGGGTCCGATTCCCGAAAGGAAATTAGGGAATTTATAATTTCTGAATTTTCTCTGGTCTAGTGTAGGGGGAAACTCTTAGGTCATGGTTAGTTATCACCCTACTCACAAACTCGAATTGAACTTGCGGCTGCTCACTATTAGCCACAGTTCTCACCGCTGTTTCAGGGAGTTTAAAAAAACTGGTGCTGAATGAAAGTACGAAAATCTAGTTATATAATATACATCTGAAAAAAGTACATTTAATATAGATCCTAAAGTGGTATTGCAGCACTATACGATTTTCAAAATATTTTTATTCTTGTTTTCATCCCACTTCAAGTTAGCCAGCTAACTTCTAATAAAATAGTAAAAATAAGTATAATAGTAAAAATTTTACTATTAGTATAAATATTAGATTAATAATATTCTTATATATAAACAGCATGCCCATAGCAACCCGCAAGGGTACCTACTTAAAAACAAACATTATATTACAAAAATTGTAAAAAATAAACCAAATTGTTTAGTAAATGACAAAGTTTTGAGGTAACAAACATAAAAAAAATCAAAATACCACAGAATTAAACACCTATGGAACCCTTAATTATCAATTATTACTTACCGTGCATTGTGTCCAGCGAAAATGCCCCACGCAACGTTGCGAGAAAAGTTGGTGAGTTTTTTCATTTTGCCCATTTTATGGTAAACGTTTAGAACATTAGAGGTAAAATAATTACCGTCAACTGCTAAATTGAATGAAGTGACTATCCGTCTGTTCGAGATACACTACTAAGTGGAGTTATTTTTCGTGATTTAATATTAGTCGTGAACACGGTTTCCGTATATTCTTAATTCTGTACAAAATAAAACTGCATTGAGAAATTCCTTTTTCAAAGTCGGTTAATAATAAAAATAATTTGCTAATGCTCCATTAAAATACAGATGTTTATCTTATTTATTTTATAGTAAATTTACAAAACGTAATATGTAAGAGAGATTAGCATATTCAAGGACTGTAGCTCATGTTTACTAATCTGTTAAATTAATTTCGTGAGGTGAAGACAAAAATACCAAGTAAAAAACAAAATAATTGTATAATTTAATATATTTTCATATACATACTATATTATTGAATATACATACTATATTATACATTGTAATATATATATATATATATATATATATATTATAGCTTTCTTAGTGATTTGGGTGAAATAAAAATACTACCGCGTTCCCTGAATTGATCCCGGTGATAGCCTGGTTTAAACTGCGGCTTCACTTTCGGAGGGCCGAGTTCTAGCCCCGGAGAATGCATCTCTAACTTTAACAACTTATGTGCGTTTCAAGCAAATAATTATTACTGCATCGAAGGTAAAGGAATACATTTCGAGGAAACCTGCAATTTTTCCATAATTTTCTCAAAGGCGTGTGAAGCCCGTGGACTACGTCCCAAACCTTTCTCGTAGAAAACTAGACCATTTGGTAATGGTTTGATATGATGATGATGCTAAACTATTCTTGAAACAACATATTTGTAACAAGAGATCGTCCTTTAGACCAAAGTCTGAAGTCAGTTTATACTTGTGTTTGATTACTCATCGATTGTATCCAATACAAAAAGTTACAGTCCTGAAATGCCTGATATTTCAGTTTTGTATCTTTTTGTACTCGATTGAAAGCTTGGCCATTTCATTTTTGATTAGTAAATGATGGCTGGTTGGTAAATTTCTTAAAGATCTCTTATAATCGATTGAATTATTATAATCTAAAAAATATCTCCGAATCAGACTGAGTTGATGATTTAAACTAAAATACGTAACCATATTTATAAACGCGATTTTTCTGACACATTTATTTTATCACTGATTGGTTAATAGGCATTTTATATTCCTATGAACATATTTCATAGAGCGGTTAAGCGAAGTATGCTTGGCTTAAGATTAAGTGACCGCCAAAGAAACGCAGCAATAAGAAAAAAAAATACAGTCAGTTGACGCTGCGGAACTGGCGGGAAAACAAAAATGGCGTTGGGCGGTACATGGGGCGCGTTATAGAGATGACTGTCTTGCACTGGTGGTCCCTCGACCAAAGCAGGCCGCCACTAGAGTGCAGTGGGGCAAGATGGAGGAGGCCTTTACCCGAAGATGGGTACCCAATTAACTTATTTTTCATGTTTGTTATTTGAATCTTTTTTTTTTGTAAAGCCATGTTTAATATGGTACTTGGGATTAAATGGCTTATATATTTATTTATTTTATGGAAATATTATATTCAAACGCTTTGTTAGGGTAAGCTACGATTCTGCTTCCTTTAAATCGGGGGTATTTAAGTCGACGATGCAGTATAATTTCGGATTAGTTTTGAAAGGGTCTCTACTAAACCACGAGCTAGTAAAACTAAATTAATAAGTTCTTTATAATTATGCGCACTGTTGGAAAATTAAAGAGTTTATTACTGGAGATCGTGGTCGTGGTTTGGTAAACTTAAACTTTGTACGATTCGTCGACCCGTGAAATTTGCATTTTACTGTACTACGGTGTTAAAATTCAAAGGAAACCGCGACCGCTCGGTCGCTTCAAATGTCTTAAATTAACTATTAAATTTTACTTCTTAATTAGTTTAATTTATTAGTGAACTATAAATACTTTTATTAAAACTGTTTAATCCATACACTTGATATAAAAAAAGAATTTCAGAAGCATGAGAAGTACAACATATTTTTAATAAATCCATACCGCACCATGGCCAATCTATAAATAAGTAAATCTCACTGTTAAATATTAAGTTAAATATTAGGTTTTCGTTGAGTCAGTTGCCTTACCTTGTCAGGTTCTCAGTAAAACCAGCGCTGCAGCTTATTGGGTGATTTTTAATCAATGCTCAGTATTGGTTTAATTTATGGTATATCTCATACACCTTTACATATATATTTGGCCCAATAAAAAAGCTTTTTCTTGATTCAGCGCAGTAAGTCATAAAATTAACAAAACACCATACCTAATATTTGTCACAATGTGGAGAGAAAATAGAGCATTAGTATCGGTAGAGTCAGGCAAATCGAAGGGTCACGTGTAATTTCGCTGGAGTGTATCATACTAATCTCGGACCTATTTGGGGCTTTCAATCAAAAGCTTATTCGTGCGACGCGATGCAAATATAAACTAGCAAAGATTACAACTACAAACACGGTTTTTTCAGTTAAATGACAGTGCTATGTTAAATAAAATAATGTAGATTCTTCGACTAGAAACATTTGTTCACAGATCATGGAATAAATAAAATAAACAGCATAATTTGATATTTATTTTTCTTACTAATTAAAATACATTGGCATAACATTATTGTACTAGTTTAAAAATACTATTATTAAATACTAACGCCGAGAATTATCATTTATTAAGAGCTTCCTCCGTATTCATCAGTTCTTCTTCTTCTACAACATTGTCATTATCAGAAAAATATTTCTCTATTTCTTGTATTGTTTTGTCTTTCGTTTCAGGCAATACCTTGTAAAGTATATAAATGAATACTGAAGACATTATAGCATAAAATAGAAAAGCGCCGTGTGAGGCAAAAATTTTAAAAATATACGGAGAAATTTTTAATATCGACCCCATGATAGTACAAGTTGAAAATGTAAAAATGCTTATGAATACACTTCTACCCTTTAATGGCGTTAATTCACTAGAGAAACACATAGACAGAATCATTGGACCGCAACTTATAGTCACTGAAAAACCCATTAAAAGGAATAAAGTCAAATACTTATTTTCCGATATGACATTTAAGTGTATTAAATATAAATACAATGACAAAACAAACAAAAACAATACACCAATGCACGCAGAAATAAATAACAGTGGACGGCGTTTAAAGAACTTTGTAAATGAAACACCTACGTACATCCCTAGAACAGTAATTCCATCTAATACAAGCATTCCTTCATATGCTGTTGACTCGTTAGCAGTTATATTTTTGATAATATCTATAACATAACTAGTACAAGCCAACTTTCCTGAAAAGTGGTAAAGGCATATGGTAAGTACTGAAAGTATTAGTGGTTTGTAGAATCTTCTGGCTTTGACGATGTTGTATAATTTAATAATACTATTCTTCTGATCTCCCTGTTTTCGTTCTTGTTTTCTTTTTAAATTCTCTTTTGACGATAGTATGAGTTGCTTAAGTTCTTCTTCAGCATCTTTATCTTCTCCTTTTAACCAGCGATGGCTTTTTGCGCATTCTTCGAAACGCCCTTTAGATGCCAACCAATAAGGTGATTCAGGCCAAAATAATATACTAATATTATAAAGGCAACATGAAAAAATCAATATACCAATATTTTTCCAATGAAAGAAGGTTCCTATTGCATTTGAAATCCAGATACCCCAGTAAAATGTTGCAGACTTAAAGGTGATGAAAATGCCTCTATATTTCGGTGAAACATATTCTGTGAGTACCATAATAGAGACTCCTATTTGTATTGTTTGAAGCATACCTTGAAAGAAACCACTTATGAAAAGTTCAGTAACAGATTGACTGAAGTAAAATAGCGCCACACTAACCATTGTATTCACCCATAAAATAATGTATGGTACTTTTCTCCCATACCGTTCTGCAATTATGGGACATATTATCGCCCATGGTAGTGATCCATAACTCGAGATTGACACTGTAAAATAAAAGAAAAAGAAAATATACACCCACAGCTAGTCTCAGCCCTTTCCCACAACGCTGATACAATACTTTTTGCTGGTTATCTGAAACGTACACAACTTCTGGTACGCTATATATCGATATAGTGTATGGGCAATAATAACTCTTTAATGATGGAACTTTTTGATAACTTTTAAATCGACAACATTTTTCGAAAAATTAAATAAAAATAATAGCCAAGCTTTATTTAGTCAAATAAGCCTGTAGTTGCACTTTTGATACGCCACAAATTTAAAATTTATGAGATGAGGGTGATTTCTACATTGGTTAACTTAAATGTCAAAGAAAAATAAAATGTAAACATATACTTTTTGTGAGGTTTATGGAACATTTAATTTGAAATTTTTCTGGTTATGTTTTTAAGTTGAAAGTCTCAGGTTTGATTCCTGGCAGGGGCAAATTTGGGAATTTATAATTTATCTTTTCTAGAATTTATATTTTCTAGGCTGCGGCGGTGGTCAGATACGATAAAGACCTGCCGCTAAGCGAATTAGCGTTCCGGTACGATGTCGCGTAAAAAACCTGTTGCCACTAGGTATGGGTTTAATATAACTGCCATACGCTTTGCGGTTGACTTCTAGTGGAATAAAAAAAATGTGTATTGAAGTTTTGTACTTACACAACCACGACATCGTTTCCATACTAATAGCTTCAGTGGAGTTGGCCTCTTTCCGTATTTGTGGTACATAAACTGTCGGGGCACCAAAAAATAATCCATAAATGAAGAAGTACGATGTCACTCCGCTACACACATACATCTGCAAAAAAAAAAAGTTAAATTAAGTTTCAAAACCCTTTGCAAGGGTTCTGTAGTCAATAATTGTATATCACTTTGTGAAACAGTAATTATTACCGTTGTTCATTGTTCAATTAAGTTATTCATTGTTTAACTCCTGCATTGGAGCATTGTTAAGTGTCTTAGTGCTCAATAATAATAATCATAATAAAATAATAAAATCCTTTATTGCCTGTTCTTGAACTAAGTAATTACCACTTTATTATTTAGCAATATGGCCCTAAACTCAGCCTTATTCTGTGCAACAATACTGATTTTCCGTTTGCTCCAGTATTACTCTGAGCGGACAACGGCGTCACCCGTTGTTTTATTTTTGTAATTAAAAGTATTTTTTTTTTAAATGTAAACAAGAGAGCAAACAAAACAAACACTTTATATAAGCACAACCACCAGCAGCGGTGCCTGTAACCGTCTCAATAGGCTGATTATGAGTCCCCAGTAGCAGGGCCTGTGGCAGTCATAACAGATTGAGTAATCATGAGCTTCTATCAGTGGTAGTCTTAACAAACTTGGTATGATAATGTTGAGTCCTCAGCAGCATCGTTAACAACGATCTTAATAGACTGATTATGATGACGAGTCCTCAGCAGCAAGGTTCACGATTGTCTTAATAGGCTGAGGTTTTTTTGTAGTTTTGATGGGCTCTGTGTCGATGATTCTTAAGCAGCAGAGCCTGTTTCGGTCTTTAAAGCCTAAATATGATTACTATCATGATAATTTGTTACAAGTATTCGCTGAAGAAACTAAAGTTTAATAAACTTAAAAAAAAAACATAAAATCTAAAAAACATATTTATGTAATTTATAATTTTTCATACTGTAGTAGTTTTATTTTAAAGCAACTTACTTAATATTGCTGTTTTGTCGCCAAGTATTTTATATGCATGTAATATAAGGAGCCTTAATATAAATATCACAAAATAACGAATCTTTGAATGAGGAGTTGCTAAACGCGTTTGATAGCATTCTTACTATAAAATGTGTATGGGTTTCTTAAAAACTTTTCGTGCCGCACGTTATTATGCAGATTGCCGCAAGAAGTACAAGAGACGCATTTTATCAATATGGGGTGGCTTACTATAATCGCTTAAAGCAAGACAATATTGATATTGTTGAAGTTTTTAAGACATCAAGGTATGTCATAATATAAAATTCTATTCTAAAATAATACTGCTTTATGCGGTGGTAGCTTCTTGAATATGCAAATACCATCAGCTGCATAACGAGGAGCATTTATTCGGTTTGTTCAAGGCGGAACTCTCTTGCGGCTAACGTAGTTATGTATTAACATTATTGTTCGACTGTAATACACTATGTCGTTTAAGTATTTAAACAAAAATACGTATCTTAGTGGTCAAACGAATCGAACAATTCGCCTAGTCACGATTGATTTCATCTATCAAAAGTGCTTTTTTAACCGTTTATACAATATACTTTTTGTAATTAAACAGGTTCTTTCTTGTACGGGTTCTGAAAGCATTAATAAATACATACGACTCTCCGATTTACAAGCTTTATTTTGAACTCCACGTAGGGCTGCCTGGAGGCAGGAATTCTAATATGTAACTTTTTGTATATTTAGTATTAATATTTCATGTAATCATGTAAACTTGATTTAGTTTAGTTTTTAATTATTCCGTTATAGTGTAGATGGGTCATAGTTACAAAAAAAACCATTATTATTATTTTTATTATTATTATTATTATAATCGCTCATGGAATAGTACTCAAATTAATTACCTGTCTTAGCAAGGGTAGCCATGAAGATTTCGTAGGATCACTACACACACTTGAATATTTATATTCCTCGCGCGATTGTTCCATTTTTATTTACAGTATTTATTAAAAAACCAAAATTCTAGTTAACGTTCTAACACCAGGATAATTATCATGCGAATATCACAGAGCGTCGAGGACATAGTTTCTATCGTATCGAATATGAATTTTAATTCGTTTAACATTAATGAAGACTGGCCGATGCCCGCTACTTCGAATGAATAAGATAATACAGGAATATCCAGTTTACTCGTGTAGTGAAAAGGGTGTAATAATATTATCCTTTTAAATACTAAGTACTAATGCCGTTACGTGAACGCTTCCACAGGTCAACATTTTGAATAATATTATAATTTTTCGGTTATGCTTCCTACAGTACACCCTCAGAAACCAATAATTCATTGATATATTTTTGTTTAATCGGTTGAACTTCGATTTCTATCATGGTTTAATGGACTTATCCATTCAATTCCACCTACTTGAAGTATAATTACAACTAAACGTGTGATTTGCAGGTTAGTAGATCTCTATTTTTTGTCCCTCGACGTCACTATACACTAACCTTCTACCTGCATAAACTTGTTATTATTGTTGTTCTAATCTTTTTGCCGATCCATTTTTTCTTTTGCACATTTCTACGTATGTGTTATACGATGTTCTCTGTTTTTACTATTGTGTATTTTTAGACGTTTTTGTTAAAATATAGTCTTTGTTATTTCACAAAAATACATACCAATTTTTAATCATATAGATATAAATTAAAGCGATTAATGAACCAACCACCAATTCACCTCCTTTTATGGCACCAGTTGTTAAGATGTTTTTGATGTTATTAAGAATAATTAGTGAAGAATTTAGAACGAAGTTAGTACCCACCAAACCGGTGTGAAATACAACGGCTATGTTCACGTCATAATCTCAGCGACCGTATGCTTGATTTTCGGGACAGGTTTTTCTATGATCTGATGATTTGACGATGTTTTACTTAGTACCAGTGCGTCCATTAAGTTTGTTTTAAATGCGATGATTGCTACGTAGAGTTGAAGAACTAAGGCTGTGATAATTTGATTTAACAAAATTATTTTTCTCTGTCTGATAATCCTAGTATTTAACTGTTCTCTTTTGAACTTTAGCTAGTTTATAATCTAATTTGTACCATGGTCATTATTGCCAGCTGTCATTAAAATATTGTTAGAATATGTTTAAATAAATTAGAACGTATTTCAGACTATTCTATAGTGAAATAATGTTAGCGTTATTTGTACGTACATTATCATACGTCCCGCTTTCATGTGCAGAACATCGCCCCCGGGAAATTATACGTAAAATGAAATAGATATTGCGCCCGCACTACTTTGGGTTATCAATTTTGTACGCACTACACTAGTGTTAGGTATGTTGGAAATATTAAGCTACTTATATTGATACACTTACGAGAACTGCGAAGTTGCAAATACTTGAATGAATTTAAAGATTGAATTGAAGATGTACCTAATAAACCTTTAATAAATTGTTAGTTTAAAGAATTTGCAGTCAAATTTGATTAATCACTAGTGGTCTTGGCAGACGTCGTCCAGCCTGGTAAAGTAGCGCCACCTACCAGGTCCAATTGTGTTTTTAAACCAACTGGGTACCCATTGTTATGATAAATAAAAAACCCTTATTATACCCATTGTTATGTACAAACAAAATTTCATTAAAATCAGTCCGACTGCTAGAAGGGGCTAGGTGACAAACACACGTAACAAAGAATTATATATATTAGTATTTTTCGTTCGTTCGTTAAAACCTTCCCTAGACTTCAAAAAATATTTCAAGACCTAAATTAGCCATATCGGTTCAGCTGTTATCGAGTTTTAGTGAGACCAAAGAGCTGACATTCATTTTTATATATTTAAATTTATGGACCACTCTTTTAATTACTGTAAACTAGTCGGATTTTTTTAGTTTGGGAGTAATTTCAGTTTCTGAGTTAAACTTTGTCTGAGTTACCTTACGTTACTTAAAAATCTTAGCAGTAACCTAACTTTTTATATATTTATTATTCCAAGTCAAGATCTTTTACATACATTTTTATGTATGTAATATGCGTGTCGTGGTACCGAAATTGCTGTACCACTAAGCGTTTAGAATATTGTTTATAGTTGTACCGCGATGTTAAGAGAATTATAACTAGACGCACCCCCTTTGCGGAGCATGGAACACGACAATACATCATTAAAGTCATTCGAGACTATTCACGACCCACTAACGAACAGCATTGTGCTGACAGAGCCCCAGTATTACGTTTCATAGCCAAACACAATGTCGACGTCGTTCAGAATTAATTAATAACCTCTTGAATCTAGATTATCCGCTTCTTTGAGCTTGTGACGTTAGTATTTTCTGGAAATAATTTTTCTACGTTTATTCTTTCTGACAAGAATGCAATGAAAGTCTTACATTATTAGTATTTCTCGTCGTTGAAGAAGTCGGAATGTCTTTTACGTAAATTCTTGTCTCTAGGATTATTAATCTTTGCATTTTTGTGCCAGCTTTTATTTCTTTTTCTCACGCGTTGAGTTTATAATGTAGAGGTTTTCTAATTCATAAAAGTAACAGCTTACCTTATCGAGGGTTTTTTTTATAAATAAGCTAAAGTTATTATTAAGTACTAAAAAATTAAACTTTAACAGCAAGTTTACTTGTAATATGTTTTCTTGTTAACTTAAAAGATCGTATTGTCGAACACAAACACTAACGACAAATACGTGCCGCAAAGCGATTCAGCATAAAAAAAAACTACCTACCAACCTACTTCCTACTTTTTTTATAATAAACATCTATCAGTCATTGAATAGAAATAAAACGTTAGAACATTGAGTACAGTCAATTAGCGTTTGAAACAAACAAACTCCCAGTGGCTTCCACTCCCAACGATAATCATTATTTTCGCTGAACAATAGATGTTTCAACAGGGAATTTCAATCAAAAAGTGCCGAGTTCAATTATTGGATCGGGGGAACTTTTGCCGGTTAGAGTTATATCCGATTCGTTGTATTTAATTACTATTTTATTAATTTCATTTTATAAGTGTTATACGGTTCATGTGTCGTTTTAATTGATCTATATTCATATCTGGATTATTTTAAAATCAATTTAGATTTTTAGTATCATCATCATCACCATTTCAACCAGTTGACGTCCACTGCTGGACATAGGACTTTTGTAGGGAGTTCCATAATCCACGGTCCTGGGCCGTTTGCCACCACGCTGAGGGCCGACCTACGCTGCGTTAAGCACCTTAAGACCCCAACGTCCATCGGTTCTCCGAGCTATGTGCGCTGCCCATTGCCACTTTTCATTCGGATCTCCTCATTTCTGACTTGATCACGTAGAGATACTCCTAGCATAGCTCTCTCCATCGCCCGCTGAGTAACTTTGAGCCTTCTTATAAGGCCCATAGTGAGCGACCACGTCTCAGATCCGTAAGTCATCATTGGCAACTCACACTATTCGAAGACAGCCTTCAGATTTTTAGCATAGATTGGATAATTTTGTAATGGTTGTCAAGTCCATAGCTGGACATAGGCCTTTCGTAAGGCTACACTCAACGCTTTCACGCCACCCATGTAATGGGGCTCCTTGCGGACCCCCTTATTTTGGCTGTCCGTTTATAATTTATAACCCAGTGCTTTAACAATAGTTTATTGTTAATTTGGCTTGGTTTGGTTTATTGTTAACGTAGAGTTGATCTGAGTCAATGCCAATTATGAGTGTTCTAATATAGCCGTATTCAGCGACTAGGTTTTATTTGCATCATTTGCTGCCCGAGTTTATTTGGTGGTTTTAGCTCCTCAAAATAATCTTACTGGATTGTGTGTCCTAGCAAGGACATAATTAGGCGGAACGGGATGATAATTTACTTTTATGGTCAAGAAATCCATAAAACCTCGCGTTGGTGTGACATTTCGCTAACAAGAACTCTATACCTTTTGCCCAGGTGCCAAAACGAGTACTCAGAGAATTAGATGTATGCTCAGCGTAATTCAAGCCGCCTGCTTCAGCCAACCGCTTTATATCAACGTTATGCGACAGTTATTTCAGGCGAGTGAGATCTGAAGGGTCCTCCAGTGAATATACGCGCGACCGAAATAATATTTTGAGGTACGTCCGCTCGCTTCTGGAGTTTATGACTTTTACGTACTGACCATTTAGAAACGTATTTTATTTCTGACATTTTCCATTTGCCTCTTCGAACCTGTGATCGAACTGCAGTGTAAGCGGAACAACTAAACTTTCAGTTAAAAAAACATTAACTTGTAAGCAAATTACTGGTAAGTAATTTATTTTGAAGCATAAATTATTGGAAGCGGCATTGGGTACGATCTCGACTTCACTTTCGGGGGGGGGTAAGTTTGAATCTTGTTTGAACTTTTCTTAAGTACGTTTTAAGTAATTAAAATATCACTTGCTTAACGGTAAAGGAAAACATTGTGAGGAAACCTGCATGCCTGAGAGTACTACATAATGACGTAGAAATGAATAACGATAATGGGTTGATGTGATGATGATAATAATTATTTTATTTCACAGAAATTTAGTATATCCTTGACTACTAGTCCTAATTGTCAATGATAACGCAGTCTGTTAGCCTCTCCTTTTGTTTCACTAGTAATAAGCTAGATCTTGACGACAATCATGCCATTTAGAAAGCAATGATGAGGTCTAGGTTGGAGCGCGCATGCCTAGAAAATGCCTATTCACTCTTGCCTAAAAGTTACTCATGTAATACTTGGCAGAAAACACCGATGTTTGAATATTATTCCAAACCTTAGCGGTACTTATCAGAGGAAAGAAAAACGCTTCGTACGTGTTGACTGAATGTCAACCACATAGGAATAAGATCGGTCACGGCGTCTCTCTGTTCTTTAGTAGAATGGTGTAACCATTGGCGAAGGATTTCCAGCCAACATGTTCTTTCTCGCCTCACGCTTCGTTTTTTGTATTCTTATTTGATTTCCCTTGTACGATGAGTTGAAATTGATTATTAGCCCTATATTAATATTTTTCGTTATTTTCCAGTGGAACTGTTTATTGTCACGACTAATTTAAACGATTCTTTATTAACCTTTAGATAATACCGTCAGGGTTAAAAAGTTTGTATGTTCCATCTTATTTAGCCATTACATGCTTCAATAAGCATGTAATGGCTAATCAAGATGGAATAAAATAATGTGTTTTCCCATGACAGCCGGTTGGCACAGTGGGCAGCGAACCTGCTTTCTGAGTCCAAGGCTGTGGGTTCGATTTCCACAACTGGAAAATGTTTGTGTGATGAACATGAATGTTTTTCAGTGCCTGGGTGTTTAACTGTATATTATAAGAGTCTATGTATATTATCTATAAAAAGTAATCATCTGTCGTGTAGTACCCTAGTATGTTTATATTATATGTGTATATATGTTTATTTATATGCACCACCTACCTCTCTTCTTGAGCTAAGCTTTACGCCTTTAGCTGCCTGGACGATATTTCTATGCAGCGAAAAGGCCGCCAAATTGTATACTTTCTGTTAAATTTTTATTTACAATTTTACTATGTTAATGTGTTGTAATAGTAATAGTAATAAGTTTATTTCAATTAACAGTTACACAGCAAATTAAAAATAGTACAAAATAAGGCAAACATAAGGTAATGTGTATCATGAAACCCAAATTCGATAATACTGCTATAGTGCAAGACCGAGTCGCAGTTATTATCGCCCGTCTCTAGAGCGAGAACCATACACTTAAATTAAATCTAGTGAGTTCTATAAAAATAAAAACCGAAAAACTTTTTGAATTAAATCCAATTGAAAGCATTGATAAACTCATTTTTTTTTATTTATTTTTTTTCTACATTTACATAAATACATCCATAAGATTTTTTTTTAAATATAATTAATTGTACTTAAAAAAATAAATATGAGTGTGTGCGTGCGCGTGTGTTTATGTGTATGTGTATGTGAGTGTGGGTGAGGGTGAGGGTGTGATTGTATGTATTATTGAATAAGGTTTTCAGTCTCATCATAAGTTAGGTTAAGAAGCCAATTCGTTAATTCAATTTTACATTTTCGTGATGTTAATGAGTAAATGGATATTTTTTTATTAATTTTGTTATAAAGCATTGAACTTATGAAGTAAGAGTGGCGACCAGCTAAAGCGGTTCTGCGTGGTTCAACTTGACAAATCCTATCAAACCTACGCTTATTTTTAACAAACTCTGAATCATAGGTAGTATTGCCGTGCTTACGAAGAGTAATTAACAGCACGTATAGTTTGCGTACCGAAAGAACCCTGCCCTGCTTATATAATTCAGTGGTGGGAAAACGTATCGGTTTCAGCATCATCACTTTCAATACAGACCTTTGGGCCCTTTCCAACCGAAGCATTATAGTTTTCCCGGCACCTCCCCAAACTGTTATGCAGTAACCAAGAACAGATTGCACGAAAGCAAAGTATATAGATTTTAAAGTGTCTATTTTGGCTGTATTTCTGAGATTTCTGAAAATATACATTGTCTTTCTAACTCTGGAGATAACAGATTCAATGTGATCATTCCATGTGAGGGACTCATCAATAACCACACCAAGGTATTTGATGCTTTGCGCACGCGCAATCCGGCTACAGTCACAACTTTTATCAAGTGGGACAGAACATCGATGAGCACAGATTGAGAATGAAGCAGGTGGCAAGGAACGCCTTGATCCAAATGTTACAAATTTTGTCTTTGAAACATTGACTGTTAGTAAGTTGCAAGACAGCCAGTTTATAACATTAGCCAAAGCTAATTCAGCATTACCACGTGCTTCCTCCCATGTTAAGCCATGAACAAGAAGAGCCGTGTCATCAGCATAACTTATTATCTTGCAATTTGGTAGGGTGAACTGACAGAGCTCATTAATGTATATTAAAAAAAGAGTGGGCCCAAGTACGCTTCCTTGTGGCACCCCAAAATTAAGATTCTTATCATGGCTGGTTACATCGTTTACGGAAACACTTGGTACAATAAAAGTGTATTCATTCATTCATTCATTCATACCCATAAAGCTACGCTAACTTTGGGCTTCTGGGCTAAATGGCGATGTGTGGATAATCGAAGTATATTTAGTATATTTATATTCATTATTATACCAGACTTCGCAACGTGTGTTAGCAAACAAACAGTAGCTCGTTAACTCTGTAAAATTGCAAGCACTTTTAAAAAGTTCATTAAAATTGCAAAATGAATATAATCCCTGGCCACCATAACATTATACAATGCATGCACTGTTACAACTTTTTCAATTAAAATTATTATGACTGTATTACATACATACATTGTTCAAAATACGACCTTTGATAGCAGGTACATACAACATTGATCTATTAAAATTTAAGAAGGATTTCTATACAATTGTAGTTAAACCTCGTTTACATTATGCTTTGGGGGACACTATTAATAGTATTGCTTCATCAAACTCACCTGGCGGTAAGTCATAATGCAATCTGAGATTGTTTCGAGATAAACGTTTGAGTTATGGTTCTTCTCTCGGTTACTACGCAGCATCGTACCGGAACGCTTTACAGCTCAGAGGCACTTATTTGCCGGTATGGTGGTAACTAGCCACGTCCAAAGCCCAGAGACAATTTAGAAACTATAAATACCCAGATAGCCCCTGCCGAGAATCGATGCCGGGACCTCCATTTATAAGTCCACAGTGCTCGCAGTTGCGCCATGGAGCTCAAACTTTTATTGAATATTGGACAGACGCAATTCAAGGTACAGGATGGTTTAAGCACCTCTCTTACTTTTTATCCAATTTAGGTTGTGAATATTATATTCAAGATTAAAGTTTTATTATATATCGAGTTAACCTAAAAATTGCCTAATAAATATCATTCAGCATCTATCGCTTCCTAAATGATTATTGTAAGAAGCGCCGCGCCAAGGACAATATAAGTATGTTACGATAAATTATTAACGTTTTAACAATATAACCGCTCGAATACAAAGTACCTATTGTTAGAACTTACCTACAACACTCCAGCAGAATACAGAAGCCGAATCTAAAAATAGCACTTAATTTAGTTATATACTTATTTTATATCATCATCATCATCATCTCAACCAATTGACGTCCACTGCTGGACATAGGTCTTTTGTAGGGAGTTCCACAATGCACGGTCCTGGGCCGCTTGCCTCCAAATTTTATATACTCTCATATATAAAATTTGGAGGATTTAATTTTATTATCTCAGCATTTTCGTCTGTGTCATATGCCAGTAGATATCACAGATTATAATACATTATTTTTATTACTTTGGCATATCAGCATAAAGTTCTCACCACCCGGGGCGTCGTAGGAGGCGACTGAGGAATATATCGGAAAACCGGCAGAAGCGTCCTTCTTGCTACCATCTACTGCGATCACAAACCCTTTTGCCTAGCGTAGTGATTATGGATAAGCCCTCACTCTACTGAGAGGCCTTTAGTCCAGAAGTTAACTGTTACAAGCTATTGATGATTAGATTACTAGTTATAAATTTTAACCTTCAATTTTAGTTTTAATCATACCGAAAACCAATTTAGAAATTAAAAATTCCTTTATTTGGATTAAACCCGGGTACTCTCACTACTGAAGATCGCGATATATTCAGTGGTTTATGTGTTGGTGTTGAACTTTAAATTGAAGGTTAATTGAAACCCGAAGCATAAGTTAAAATACGAGTAAGTTCAAAGAATTAAAGACCTTTTAGTAAAAATTCCATTAGCGTGAAAACTATTCGTAACGTTCCTTTTCATCTTGTTACCGCTGAAAATAGTTAAATAATTTTCCATTTACATTACTCGCTGAAATCTCTTTTAAACTTGTCTGCTACTAACTTTGTAAGCTCGGTACAATTTGAAATGCATTTTTGTCTGTACGAAAAATGCCTGAAAAAGTGCCCCGAATTTTGTCTAACCACAGGTAACACATTTACAAAATGCTACGTTAAAAGTACGTTCTTTGTGTGCTATAATAAAATAATGGTTTACGTTTACATATGAACGTTTTTTTTTTCCCTACATATAAATGGCTTGGCAAAAAACAATTTAAATTTGCTTGACCCGTTTATAGGTCTCTTAAAAATAGTTCACATATAATACCATTCGAAACGGTGATAGCGCAGTGTAGCGCACCTTTAACTTTTCTGAGTTATGTGCGTTTTAAGTAATTAAAATATAACTTGCTTCAACAGTGAAGGAAAAAATCGTGACGAAACCTGCATGCATGAGGTTATAATCAAACTCTGAGGTTAAAAACAACTGTATACAGTATTGGGTTATAATCAAACTCGGCCCCCGATAGTTAAGTCGAGCTCCTACCGAGCGATATCACCGCTATAATTTATATAGTTAGAGTTAAATGCGAGTTATAAAAGTGTAAATGAAGTTGACTTCATTTTAATGTTTCAAGATTCAAATTTAACAACATTTAACACAGAATAATATATTTGGATAAATTTGCAAAAGCACCTGACTATGCAAAGAAAATTCATTGCGTAACCATTGAGAGTAATATGTTAAAATTTTAAAAAGGGCCGGAATTTTAACGAAATTACGAACAATGGAATTCTGTGAAACTCCGTAAACTCATTAAAACTTATCATAACATTGTATCTGTCCTTTTGTTCGCCAAAAGTTATGAAAATTAAACGACTGTTTTTTGTAACCCTCGTACCGGGGCGGGTCTAACAATAGCGAGAATGCTATTACTATCTGGTCGGAAAAAAATTTGATTACAATGTTTTATTTGCACTAAGAAAACTATAAAAAATATTGTATTACAACAGTTACTGCACTTTTTTTGAGCCCTCTATTCATCACCTTAAAGTAATTCATTCAGTATTAAGTTCGCTTAGTATTTCTTTTCGCCTGCTTTAATTTTTAATCGCATATTTAATTTAATGCTGCTTGGTTAAGTATTACAGTATCCCACTAGCGGTCTGCATACTATAATTTTAATTGTTCTATTTTTAAAATCGCATGAACTACTATAGTAAAATTATATTCAAGAAATATAATGTAAATGTAGCTAGCTTACTTTTGCTATTAAAATAAAACACGTACTATTAAAATATATTTCCATGTTCTCAATATTGTACCGCTCATTATAAGAAGCTTAGGCGAATACCTTTCCTCCATGCATGCATACAGGAGTGCATGTTAAGCCGTCTGCCTCTGTCATTATTACCTTCTACGCAATGCTACAAAATAATAATTTCCCAAAAGTTGCAGTATGTCACATAATTTTGCCAACCCGTATTGAAGCTGCGTGGTGGGTCTAAGCTGTATTCCTTATGAAATGAGTCCTATGTTCAGCAGTGGGATGGGTAAATAATAAAAAATTGTTTATTATCATCAAAAACGGTGATAATTTATGTTCAAAATAGTTATTTATGTCAAACATTGACTTCAAGTCTGCCACTTCATAGAGCACCGCCGATGTGGTTTTAAAAATATAATGAGGAGGAATGAGATAAAAAAGAAATGATGTGACGTTTGTTTACATATCGATACGTTAAGGGTCTAATCGGAATAATTAGAGCTTACATAATTTTATCCAGGCCTGAAAAAAATGATTTTTAAATAACGGATGTTAATTATAATTGCTAATGAAAGCAATTTGCAAGTTACGCCATCAATCTGCGTCGACAGAATGATGTATGACCCCGGTTTGGGAGAAGGGCGCATTTTGAAGATATACCACAGCTTTAAATAACAAATGTGCGTAAATTTTTTACGAATACGATTTTTCAAGAGGGAGTTATCAATGAAGCTTATGTATATTTTAAGCTATTTTGCTCCACTAAATATTATTGTAATGTTTATTTTTTACTAGCCATTGTTAGTCAACCGTATAGATTCTGTTAATCGATTCGGGCGGTGCTTTTCTGAAAGCATTTTTTCTGAATACAGGGTATCCTTTGTGCTTTTCTGTACTTCTGACAACGTTTACGCAGAATCGATAAAGCTGTTACAAAAAACTCATATTTGCATTTAATAATGCCCGGCTAAGTTGGTTGTGGGCTCTTCTTAGACCAGGGCGCGTTTGGAACCCTCGTAGCTTTAGATTTAAGTTGGCGAACGAAGTTATCACCATCCCCTTACAATTACGTATGAACGCTTCATAAGTGCCTGTGATAGGCCTACATGAATAAAGAAAATTTGAATTTGAATAATCGTGGCAGTAAACGGAGTTTCGGGCGCCCCCAACTAGATGGAGCGACTTCCTCCAAAAAGTGGCAGGCATCGACTGGATGATGAAAGCCGAAAATAGAAACAGTCGGTGCTGCTTGAAAGAGGCTTACGTCCAGCAGTGGACGCACATTGGCTGATGATGATGATGATGATAGTCAAGTTTATAGGTAACATTTTGCTACTTAACATTATTGCAATTTTTAAGGATTCCTATATTTTTTTTTTATGATGATAATTTTCTATTGATAAGAAAAATGTTAAAATTCCATCCAATCCAATCCAAAAGCAATGAATCTTATTTGGTGCAAACAAGCAAAAGAACATAAAAAAGTTACTTTGTGTAATATAAGAAGGTAAGTAGGTACTATAGATGTATGGGACATCTAATATTTCCGTCCTAATCCCCATCTATCTACGTAATTAGGTCTAATGAACGTAATACAAAAGTGAGCGTTCATAAACGACTCTAATTAGGAACATAAGACCGCCGTTTCTTTGCTTACACACAGTCGGGGGCAATTTCTCTCAAGATGCTACTTTGAGTAACACAAATAGAAGCTAAGGGACCGTTATGCTTTTTTCTTGTGTAATTTCTTTATGCAACACTTATACTACTCTTTGACTTTTACATCTGACGAAGTCGCGAATAGTTTAGAAGGTACAGTAGCTTATTATACAGATTTTTAGGGCATTTTTATAAAACGGTAACTAATTGAAATCTCTGAATGATTTAAAATTATTTATTTTACCGAGAGCCCTCTCAACAAAGTTAAATTAGATTTAAGCAATATGCTATTTTTTTTTATATCTTTACATTCATATTAAATAATGTCAGGGCCGAGTTTTATACGATTATGCCACAATGTTATTATATAACATGCCTCGTTGATCTAGTGGGATCACGTGCTCCTGAGTTCGATTCCAGCCTCGGGTCAAAAATTTGTTAGATATTGCGTTATTCTGTAAAAAAGTCTCAGTACCAGCTTCGACTTAAAAAAATGGCAGTTTTCGTTACTGTGCTTCAGAGAGCACACTTAGCTGTACCAGTCGTGTCACTAACATTTCATAATAATCCTTAAAACCTGCCAAGCTGCATTGGAGCAGCATGGTGGTTTTGTGCTCTAACTGGCGTTCTAATATGAGATAAGACGCCTGTGCCTTTAAGACGTTAATAAGAGGATTGTGAGGATTAGGCAATATAAGGTATTTGTATCCCATCAGTTTCCATCATCATTGATCTATTAAAGTCCCACTACAGGGCACATACGAGTACCTGCTATCACTTAAGAGATAGTCAGCAAGATCAGATCAGATAGATTCCATCCAATGATATCTGTTAGATACAAATAAAAATAGCCAATCCATTTATTTTAGGGTGACTACTCTCTCGAAATCTATAAAGGTTTACCAGTAAAATATAAGGCCGTAAATCAAATCGGTATTTCCTCAATTCCCAACTCCGCCCCGGATCGGAGGTATCCGGGCACTAACTAATATTACAGCACCGGGTGAACGTTGATAAGGAAACTGGATCTCTTGATATAACCAACAACTAGCTACAAGTCAACCACAGCGCGGTTATCGACATTTACAAACCTGGGAATATTGGATATCCCATTTTTCAACTAACTCACAAAAGGCGGTGGTTAGTATTTCGACGCGTATTTTATTAGCGATATAAGCTGTAGGCGTCAACGTAATGCTGTTGGGCATACATACATATCATTTCAGAAATTTTTCATTTATTATTTCATTTTCAGGTGGGCTTACCACGTTATTGTAGCGCATCTGAAATACTCGCGAGGGCTTAAACTGATGACTTTTTTGCCGTCAGAAGAAACGCAACGGTAATCAGCAAAGGAATTCTGAAGACATTAATAAATAGATACCTACGACTCTCCAATTTACAAGCTATATATAAAAATCCATGTAGCCTGGAGGCAGACATTCTAATTTGTAACTATTTTGTATAGTTAATATTAATATCTCATGTAATTTTTTTTTTTTTTTTTGATTATTACTGTTATTTGATAATTCTGTTATATAATAGTGTACATGAGTCATAATTATCATTATTATTATTTATAATAATCAGAATCCGGAATGAGGTTACCCAACCTGACCATTTTATAAAAGACTATCAAACAGTATTATTGTTTATGCTACGTGGAAATATAAGTATAATTTCATATTCATTTTAATTATAACTTCAGCTTGTAATTCCTTTTTTTTTGCCAATAAAGATAACTTTGCTTTTAAAAGATTAAAATTCAATTTGCATCTTAGTCACTTTTCAGCGAAATGAAATTCATTTGGACGAAGGTTTACATTGCCTTTGAGGTCTTAACGGCTGGAACATCTGCTATTACATTGAAAAACTCCGCACGTCCCACATTAAGCTGATCGCATGCTAACGCAAAACGCTTAGACGCTTAGAGCTTTAAAAATTTGATCGTACCTACCTATAATTTTTAAAAGCATGTTTGCGATTTTAATAGGAGTTAAAGTCATAAAAATATAACATCCGAGAATTATGATTTGGACACCTACGTGCCTTAGAGAGCAAGGAATGCTATGTGATTATTTTACTAAGTGCCAATTCGAATTGAAGGAGAGTTGGACAAAGCTCTAATGGTCTCTCTTATACGAGAAGAGGGCTATATACAGCAGTGGGGCGTAATAGGTCCAGGATTATGATGGGCCAGAAAAGTGGAATGACTGTACAGAAATCCATTAGTACCCTTATATTTAGTTCATTAAAATGAAGTCATTAGCATTCGTCACATCTATTTGGTGCGTGCGGCCGGTGGTGCGTGAAGACTAGTATGCGATCAACATAAACCCCCTTGAATAAAATTATAATTTATTAAATTACCGTTTTTGCTTTAGCCTAATAAAAGACCTTTGGAGAAATGTTGAATTTCTTTAAGTTACTAGTGCTTTGTTGGTTACTGTACGGCTACTGGGTACGAGGTCCTAGTTCTCAGGAGTGAAGAAGCAATTGGAGTTGCCTATACGTTAACTCAAAAAATACGTACATTACGTACTAATCTGCGACTGCAGATAGACCTACTGTGAATAATGATCAGAGCCCTAGAGTTATATTACCGTCTGCAGTAAACGTGCAAGGAGTTATTATTGCGCAGATTATTTTAATTGCAGCATCAAGTAAAGGTAATCATATAATTGCACTGTGATGTTGTACTACTGAATCAATTTAACTACTGAAATTCAAACAAAAAAATATTTATACATTTCAAGACATCGGTATGTCGATATGTCAATCAATTAGGTTAGCTGTAAGATTGTTGTCCTCAAACAAAAATCCAATAAAAACCTTTGCATTATACATACCGGCGGCTTTTATGTAAAATTTCCATTATTTTCTTTAATTAAAATACA
The DNA here is from genome assembly GCF_905163445.1 of Pararge aegeria. Classification (NCBI taxonomy): domain Eukaryota; kingdom Metazoa; phylum Arthropoda; class Insecta; order Lepidoptera; family Nymphalidae; genus Pararge; species Pararge aegeria. Next base: position 7,550,219 of record NC_053189.1, read on the forward strand.
TAAGTTGCTCCTTTACGGAATACGCAATTAACTTGAGAAATTAAACATCAAAGAAGATTTCTTTTGTTACGCTTTCAAGTAAAGACTTTTTATTTAAGACGATTATTCAGTACTTACTTTTATAAAAAGCTTGGAGTTGGACATAACAATTAAATAATGAAGGGATATTAAACCTACTTGTGAGTAATTTAAAAACTACAGCTTAAACAGCTGTTATTAAACGATTAATTAAACGATACAAAAAGGTATTTAATATTTTATTTTTAAGACCTACGTAAACTCTTTCACTCCCTGTTTCGACCCTTTAGGGATAGATTTTCAGAAAACCCTTTCTTATTATATCTCTACATTTCTAAGGATATTTCCTCTCTGCAACTTGTCTTTCAATCAGTCAGGTACTTCATAAGAAGACAAGCTTTTATATGCTGTGACACCTTCTCTCTTTCCTACGTCATAAAAGGATCTCTCGTATACCTACCTGTGTTTATAAATCCACCGGCGTAAGCTATGAATAGGCAGTCAATAATATTATATATTGTGATCGCGACATGACCGGATTTGATTTTACGAAGTAACAACTTTTTTTTGATGATTTCTGGGAGTCATTGGGTTAGGTAAAAGTTTTAATCTTTTAAACGATTTTTACCTACATTTTGACCAAATATCAGTATAAATTAGATTACGTAAAGAAATTTAAAAATAGCCAAAAACTCAATAGTTGTATAAATAACTAGCTAAAACGTACTTAAAATTTTCGGTATACGTAAATTCGGCATTTAATAGAAACTATTTAATCGTGTAATGCGGACGACTGTTTATAATAATAATCGTTATCAGAAACACGATCAAAAATAAAATAATGCGTTTTCGCTGTTAAAAATCACCACGATTATTTATAGATTCAGTTCTTTCAACTTCATTCAGCAGCAGCTTAACAAGATAATTATAAATAAGTATGAGTTTTATGCAAGAATATACTGAAACAACTCGGCACTCATAACCAATTTGCGTCACTACTAAGTTTTTCAACAAAACGTAACGTATAAAGAACAAAGAAAAAGCAGCATAATGACTCTATTAGGGCTTTCTTCATCGTTCAAAGTAACATCTTGAGAGGAAATGGTTCCCAACTGAGTGTAGGCAAAGAAACGCCGGTGCTGCGTTTTTAATTAGATTCTCTTATGAATGCTTACTTTTGTTTTATACCCGTTAAGCTTAATTATCTGGATGGAGATGCTTTAGGAATGAGAAGCTTTTAGAGATTTTATATTTAATATAATGCTGGGGTTAACTTTGTATTTGTTAAACCTTATTTTATACTTATGATGGTTTTCTTATGCATAATATTATTATTTTTATTAACTTTGACTCGGGTCACTTTTTATATATGGAAATGCATACAAGTGTCCGTTTATTGGCATGTAAGTATACATTCTAGGATACATGCCATTTTATTTAGCAAATATGTTGTTTTTTTTATGAATTATTTAGTTGTAATTACGAGAAAACCTAGTAGTAATGTGGAGGGGAGAAAAATAAAAGCGTTTATTCCTTGATTTATCAAGTTACGTTTATTCCCATAGCAAAACAATCCCAAGAAGCGTAGAAGTAGTTGAAGTGTAACAAAACTATGCGTTAACTAAGTACTTAAGTATGCGGAAGTATCCCGCCGTTACGGCCATTACGCCGCCAAGTTTAACATCTAAGAAGCTAAAAGAAGGGCAACAAGAATAAGAGTGGATGTCTGATAGAATTTATTATGCGGAAGAAGAATTGTGCTAGCGCGCGGTAAGGCGAAAAGAAAACAAATGTCAAACAAAACTTACTCCAAGTAGGTATTTTATATACCTACTTGGAGTAAGTTTTGTTTCTAGTAACTGACGATATTGCACGCCTCATAAGCGAAGCGTTTAGGTGATGCTCTACTCCCGATATATGAAAGTCAAGTACTTTTGGAAACTAAAAATGTTTGTATTTTTCTCACATTGCAATCGTAGGATAGTATTATCATATATAATTCAAGAAAAAACATTCGTTTTAACGTATTTAATGTTAATAAAAAACAATTATTTTGTTTAAAGTATAAAAAAAATTAAATTACAAAATTATTCGAGGACGTCCGGATGTCTGTCTGTATGGATCTGGCACTCTCGCGACCGTAAAAATTAACGTATCGAAGTTTTTTTTTTAAATCCTCATAATCTCAGCGCGCTGTTTGCTATTGAAAATCTCTTGGTAATTCGTTGTCGTTTAATTTCAATTAATGAAAACCTAAAAAAACCCAGTACGGGAAACCTTTTTAGTGAAGAATGAGATTATGAGGCGTGCACTTTTGAATTTTCCAAATTATTTCAAAATTAAATTAAATAATATCAAACTATGATATGTTTTTTCTAGCTTCAAGAAATATTTAAATAATATTAAAGGTTGGATCTGGCATAGAAAGTTGCCGTGTTAACGGGAACTGTAATATCCCAGTGGCACCGATATTATCACATTACAGTTTATGCATGCAATATTCTTTGCCATCGCCAGTTTAATATCGAAATGGCTATAACGTGTAGGTACCAGTAAGGCAAGGTTTAATGAAATTTTAGATTATACAGAAATAATAGCCTTTATATCGGCGACAGGTTTGCATTTGACCACGATTCGCTCAATCCAGTTTTATGGTTCATTCAAATGACACCATGTGCCACGTGCCATTAGCGAGCAATGCCAAAAGTTACTGTAAATTCGGTCGTGCTTATTCAGGTCCCTACAGAAATTGACCGATTTTGATACAGTTTTTTTGTTTAAAAAATGGTTTTTAGCTACACCTTTTAAACATCGGTTTTGGTATTTAATTTCCAACGAAACCAATATATTTTAATAGTGTGAACGCATTTTAAAGTGTACGTAAAAGAACAAAGATATAAGGCACTGCTCTTAAGGAATGTAAAAGAAGTTTTCGAAAAGGAAAACCCGAATAGATAGAATAACTGTACATTCTCGCGGTAAGCTAGTACTCCAAATCATGAGAGAATAGCTTACCAAAATAACCTTAATGCCAAATCAGCAGCTTTCTCATCCGCAGAAAATTAGTTTAAGGTTATTTTTATTCCACTACTAGTTAGACCTTGACTGCAAGCTCACCTGCTGGTGAGTGATGACGCAATCTAAGATGGGTTAACCTGTTATAACAGCTATATTAAACTTATACCCCAAATCGGTTTCTACGCACAGCGTACCGGAACGCTAAGTAGCTTAGTGCCACGTTTTTCCTCGTAATGTGCTTATTAGCAACGGCCGAAGCCTTTCACAGGCAAAATGTATTATTTATTTTCTCAGCTCGATTTCTTCGATTCCTCATTTCGACAGCTCAGCACTGTTGTTTAGTGGCAAATTGTGGATAATTTGAATACACCCTTACAACATGTTAGGTATGTGATGAAATCATGTGTAATGGGCAGCCAGACGGGGCGACATTCTTTCCAAGGCCGTATCTCGATGTATCTTTAAATGTTTGATTTCATATTTGGCATCTCGTTGATCTAGTGGCTAGCTGGTTTGACTATGGGTTACGATATCCTAAGTTCGATTCTCGAATCAGGTTCAATATTGTTTGTTATTTCTGTCAAGAAATTCTCAGTCTAGCTCAGAGCTATCGGTGCCGGTTATTATAACTAACCTGTGTAAATAATGGGTGAAACCCACCAACCTGCATTGGTGCAGCAAGCGTTCACCCACGAAAGCTTTTATCGTGAATGAATTATTAGTAGGTAGGTATAATATATAGCTTTTTAATAGCATATATCAACAAAGGTACGGCAGAGATTCACCCCAAAGCATCAAAGGGGATACCCATCTCAATCTTCAATGGAATCTGTATCTCAGTACCCATTAGCCCTTTACGTTTACGTTTCGTTTACGTCAAAAAACTGTAGTGATAGCTTATTAAAGCAATGAAAGCCTGGAGGATAAGACGTTGGCTTTACTTTTGGAAGGCCGAGTTCGTTCGGTTCGAGCAATTAATATATCAACGGTGAAGGAATCGTGAGGAATCGAGTAGGCGTGTGGAGTCTACCAATCCACACTTGGTTAGCGTGACGGACTACAACCTTAGCCCTTATCACTGCGGGAGACCTGTGCCCCATAGTGGGTGGTAATAGGTTCATATGATGAAAGATAAAAATATACATAGCACATATCATGACACTTACTTTTCTTTTTCCGTGCCAAACCACTTGTCACCAAGCCAAATATCTTACCTGACCTGTTACCTGAGGGTTAATGATCTAAAAAATTCACGCCTTTAATGCATTCAAGTATGTTCGTATTCAAAAAGATAAGTTTAAGTTTAAGTCCCAACACCTCGACAAACGTTTTATAATTGAAATCAAACAGTCTCTATAACCAATACGAAATAAATTTTCTCACTTATATTTCTTTTTCCGTGCCAAACCACTTGTCACCAAGCCAAATGTCCCTTACCTGAGGGTTAATGATCTGAAAATTCACGCCTTTAATGCATTCAAGTTTGTTCGTATTCAAAAAGGTTAAGGTAGACGTACCCTACACCTCGTCAAACGAGTTATAATTGAAATCCAACACAGTCTCTAAAACCAATACGAAATAAATTTTCTCAACCACTTTAAAAGCAATCCCATCGTGTATAACAGAAACCCAATAAAATTACGGTTTAACTACAAGTTGCAGGTGGCACACCTGCTTTAATCTCCTAATGGATGGGACGCGGTCTTTGCCCTTTTAAACGCACACAAACACGCCATGTTCTTTACCATCCGACATACAAAAGAATTTTACACAAGATAGATTTTTTTAACAAAAATCAGACTTCGTTTATGTACGAGTATTATAAATGTTATACCAACTAAAACGTAAATAAATTATTACATCAAGCTTGAAAAATATGCAACTGCTATTAACTTTGATAGAAAATGTTTTTTTTTATTTGAATAACCATAATATCTGTAGGTTGTCTACTTAGATACCATTTTTTATATTATGAAAATTAAGCTTAATTTGCTATACTTCGCGAAAAGCAGGAGAATTTGTGTGGTGTAATTTATAATTTCTTCAATCGTTATACTCCATACCAAACAGATCTTCGGCAATGTACCCTCTACGCAAGTTTAGCTCCGAAACCGGAGCATCCTCAACTTTACAATGAATAAATTTTAATCAATCAATCAATCAATTTATTATTATTATATTCTGTTTCTATTTTAATGTTTCTTTTACTTCATTTGATGTACAAATAAAGAGTAAAAAAAATAATAATAATTGTAAATATATCATGGATTTCCGCAACGTAACGCCTCTTCTATCCAATAATATTATTTTATCCCAAAATTTAATTAAATAAGTAATACCCATACTTAAAATAATCGTTAGACGTAATTTTGTAATTTTTCCATGAACTTCTCGTTTAAAACGCACAACCATTTAGTCAAAAATATAGTTAAGAATATAAGCCTTTTTTCGCTTTGAAGAGCTGCGAAAATTCTTAGTTGTTTAAGTTCTTTCAACCTCATTTAGCAAAACTCAGCTCTTTAAAGCAAGCCTGACTATGCAACACAAAAGTGCAACTATTAGAGACTCTAATGACGCTGGGCCGCCACTACAGCACTTTGATTACAGCTCTAGCTAAGTTGTAAAATCATACGCCGTACGATTAAATAAATAACGTTTGGTCGTCGGCGATGAAAATTCAGGCTCACTTAGAACCTGCATTGCGGCCTACCGTTCAATTAATAAGACTGAATTTAGAGTTGATGTCTGGCGGTCGCACGAATGGTATCCACGTTGTGCGTTTGGTTCGCGGCTGTGTCAACTAAATATTGCGGTCGCGTTTGGGTCTACCCACAATTCTGTTAGCCGCAAGTTCGCGCTATGGTGTGCACAGACGATTGGCTTGCCGGAATGCGAGTAACCGCATAGTGAGTATGGGCCCTAATGCATCGCAAAACAATACGAGAAGACGGATTTATTTTGTTGCACTCTGAGTGAGTGATTTGATCATATACATTATAGTTATATATATTATTAAAATTTACATAACATGCTGCATTGTCGTATTAGGATAACTTTTTCCTGTAATGACAAAAATGTAAGATGGGAATAAATAAATAAATAAATAAATACAACAAGTGTAAGTGTTCTCATAGTGTAATTAGTCAGCTTAATAAAGAGATTCCCAATTACGTAAGATGTTATCAACTCTACATTTCACACAGTCCCGCAAAAGTGGTTGCACCTGACTTGACTGAAGTGGTTACGTTAGAAAATTATTAGTTTATTATTAGGATTTTAGGTTAATCAATATTTCTTAAAAATAGTTCAACAATCCATTAAACTGGCTCGAAATATCGACAATCATACCCGTTTAACTATTTTCAACAAATACTTAGGAGTTACTTCATTTATATTTTTGGGTGGCAAAAATTTAATAAATTACTTCAAGACGTTCTATGCGGATTGCAAATTAGATTTTATTTAACCTATTTTCTACTTTATTGGGACTTCCAAAACCACGAACAATAGAATCATCAACATCATCTCAACGACCCATTCTCGGCACACTACAGGGAACGGGTCTCCTCCCATGTAGAGAAGAGTTTAGGCAGTAACCACCAAGCTGGCCTAGTGCGAGTTGGTGGACTTCACACGCCTTTGTGAACATTATTAAGAGCTCTCAGGCATGCAGGTATCCTCATGATGTTTTTCTATATTTGAAGCAAATGATAAATTGCTTAAGTAAATGAAGAATAGAATAATTACTATGGATAAAAACCCTGACGCTCTTCAAACGAAAGTGGGTACGTTTCTCAAAATATCACGTTTTAGTAACAGGTATATTCACCTGAGGACCATTCGGGATCTTACTCGCCTGAAATAACTGTCACATAACTTTGATATAAAGCGGTTGACTGAAACAGGTGTCTCGAATTACGCTGAAAATAGATCCAATTTTCTTGGCCACCGCTCTGCCACTTGGGATAAGTTTAATTTTAAATTTTGCGATAAGCCACCGGAGTTCGTGCATTATTCATTAGCAATGCTGCACCGAGTCAGATTCTTTATTTTTGTATAACAGTAGTAACTGCTGTATATATTTAACAATAATACGTCTAGACATACTAATATTATACATTCAAAAATAATTCTGTTTGACTGTAAAATTTTCACGCTTAAACTGCTGAATAGTTTTCGATAAAATTCAGCAAGGAAATTTGGAAGACTTTATCAAAAACAATTCCACTGTTTTTTTTTAAGAAACGCATATTTCACGTGGCCAATGTTTTGAAGGGCGTAGGTGAAATAGCCCTTGACAACCTCGCACTCATATTGGCCTCGCGTGAGCTGCCTTTTTAAGTGACTTTTTCCGATCTTCACTTATTGTAGGTTTTATTTATTGATTTATTTATTCATGCCAGCAATTTATTGCATTCATAAAACAACAAAACTATAAGTTAGAATTACAAATTCTGTCTAGTGCCATTACAATAATCAATGTGTATACAGCAATGGTGTATAGGTACAGCATTATCGTTATTATCTCCGGTCACATTATAAAAAAATAAAAACTAAAATAAGTATTTAACTAAAAACTTTAAAAAATAATAATGTAAAGAAATAAAGCTATAATAACAGATTAAGTAATATTAAATATAAATTTAAAATAAATATAGGCTTTTATTAATATTTATATTTATATATTAACATACAATTTTGTTCTTGTATTTCTATTCTGATAATATAAGTATTCTACCTAAACTCAGGAAGGTGTTGGAACTAATAACAGGGCATAGCCCTCTAAACAGACATCTTTCTATTATAGGTGTCACAGACAGCCCTCTTAGCAGAGTATGTATGGAGGCAGATGAAACACCAACGCACGTGATGCTGCAGTGCACGGGCGTAGCAGAGCAACGTGATGTCTACCTGAGATCCCCAGTCACTTTTTCGGAAGACCTAGGCAACCCTGGCAGCATGCTAGGCTTCTGGAACGAGCTTGGATGGCTGGAATAGCAAGCAACAGCGGGAAATTTCTACGCACAACAAGCGACGTGCTTACGTACGCAAACTGCTTGGAGAAAGAAAAAGAAGGAGTATCCTACCGACTGCACCACTTATAGAACTACCAACAATACATTACATTGGGAAATCAGGTTATTGATGGAAGAATACACGATCATCAGTGGCGTGCATAGAGAGTATGCACAGGGTATGCAGATGATACAAAATAAAAAAAATCTCCAGTAATATATATACATATACATAAATACTTAGAATATACATATAAACACCCAGACACTGAAAAACATGCTCATGCTCAACACACGAACATTTTCCAGTTGTGGGAGTCGAACCCACGGCCTTGGACTCAGAAAGCAGGATCGCTGCAAACTGCGCCAATCGGCCATCATTATACATACTTTATTATACATACATTTTGATATACGTATATTATACATACATTTTGATTCATTTATTTATATTTATTTATGATCTTTATTTGTAAACCACAACCAGTTCAGAACATCAAAAGAGAAGTAGACACTTAAAGTCAAAGTATTATATATTCCGGTGTCATAGAGCCTTGCTAATTTGGCATCACCCACTTTAAGATAAGTCCTACGCTATGCTACTGCTAGGTTGCATTTTCCCGCAGGTAACGGGAAAACAGAAACGCGGACGTAGTCGTGGTTAACTACTAGTGATTTATGAATCCCCAGTTCAAACCGCTCAGCAAAATATTGTAGGTTTATATAACAAGGGATTACCTATCAAAGCAAAATCGGGCTGGATTTAAATCATTGAACGCTATTTCCCACATTTCAGTATATTTTAGTGCATTTGAAATTTAGAATTGAAAGCTGGCGCAACATTTCAGTTTCAATACAAAAGCAAATAATTCCGCTGTGACAATTAAAGTACCTTGGCTACCTACTGAAATTAAATTTTCCATTTAGTTTTCTGGGTCACTGCAATTTTCCTAACTAATACTTTTAATTGAAATTGTAATTGAAGTGCGCTCTCTGTAACATTTACGACTTAGTCTACTTTCGGTCTTGTTTATCTGGCGAGACAGAAGGATGCCGTTGTATTATGTGACGAGAACTCTCCAATCCGTATTTAAGTATTGAAGCAGCGTGGTGGGTCTTAGCTTGGGAGCCCTATAGAGAGGTCGTGTGTCCAGCTATTGTAACTAAATTATAATTGCTGATATAGGAAACCTATTAATGTTCCAAATGCTTAAAACTTATTCATTTATAACAAAGATAATATATTTATAAATTGTGTTTAGTAATAATCCGGTGCATTAAAAAACATCGGAAAGATACTGCCATAAACGCGGTACGGAGGCAAAATCAACTTAAGTTCCGATCAAGCTAAGAACTTTGAGCTAAACAAACACCAAAACTCGTAACTTTATTGGGGTTTTTTTTTTAATTTCTTATAGTGGCATAAAAACATACACATTTTGTGAAAATTTCAATTTTCTCACGATAACGGATGGAAGGAGATTAATAAGTACCCGTTGGTATTTTGAAATACGGAACCCTAAAAGTAGGTTAGAAAATACCTTTCCTTTTTCTCTCTCAAATCTGAGCCTCACAGAAAGTGGGAAATCATTAATCTGCGCAGTATATCGACATAATTCATCTTATTCAGATATAGATGGAACTGAATAAATTGCTTTTCCTTTCACATGCTGCGAGTTACTGAATAGCAAATGAGTGTTTTCCTTGGAGTAAGTGGGATGAAGGAAAATACTTTCACTATTATATTGTGTCGATATTGCAGTAATAAATACTGACTCAACTATGACTTTAATCAGACTTTATCTGCTTCAAGTGCCTGACATTTGTCTAGTTGGTTTTCTACTACCACGAGGTTTGAAGTTTACTGTCTGCAATACCGAACCTCTAAGAAAACGTTAAGCCGTCAACCTATATTGCCATTCATTAATAGCCTATAACAATCCACTGGTGGACAATAGGCCTCTCCCAACGAGAGGGCTTACTCATAATCATGACATTTGGCAGACGGGTTGGTGATCGCAGTAGATGATGGCAAGCACAGAGTATGCTGCTCCTCGTACGATGCTGGTGAAAAAAGGAGGCATGGTAACAGCTGTTTGCTAATCTGCTATTAACACAGGGGTTTATACCGGGTTACTAAAAGCCTCTACCAACGGGCACATGAGTTGGTATTGAGAAGTCTATCCGACATCCCAACTCACCCAATTTTAGCGCCACTCTCAACAATAGGAGGCCTAAACATATTCTTCACGGCCCTGACGATCAGATTACTACTGACAAAACTCCCTATCAGAACACACAATCAACTTCTGCACAGTGTCTTCACCGGCGAAGACGAGGTCCCCGACATCTAGCGTCATCCGGACGTGGGCTCTCACCACGTTCTCGGAAGCGTGCGGATTAATCACCGTCCGTAACCCTTTCACTCCAATTGTCGCCTGAGCCGAGGTTCGGCCTCACATGAGGCGTCTTCAGGCCGAAGATCCCTTCGCTTCTTCGAGCACTAGGATTCAAACTCTCCCTGGCAGAGTCTCTTTCCTGTTATCTTTATATACAAATCGTATTATATTATATTTTACTATATTAACACTAATTATATAATTGCAACATTTTATTTATTTATTAGGTAATTAACAGTATTTCTGATTTTTTATTATTTTTTAGTATAATTATAATTTTTCTGCTTTTATCAATTTTATTACCTACTTTAATTGGAATAACCTGTACTTCACTGTATTTATTTATTTCTTTATTTTTATTTATATATTTAGTTTGCCGTATCGTCACTGGGGTCTCAGCAGAAAATCAGCGGCATGCATGTACTTAGGTACAATGCATGGCAAATGCTGAGCTGTACACCCTTTCTGTCTGGTGTTACACACAGACATTGTATGTTGTATACTATGTTGTTACTTTATTATTATAAGATGTACTGTTTGTAACACTTAACATGAATAAATGTTTTTCTTTCTTTGTTTCTTTCTTTCCGAGGCTTGCCAACAAGCCCGCGTTACGCTGTTAAAATCATTAGGGTTAATCAGCTACACACAGTCCAAAAAAAAAAAAGTTGGTAATCGCAGATGGTAGTAGTAGCACAGAAGGCGCAGCTGTCCGTCATCCGTTATATTCTCTTAGTCGCCTCATGGGAAACCTGCCAACCAACCCGAATTTATAATGCTCAGTGCAAATCAGTGCTGTAGACAACACATTTTTATGTCAGATAAGTACATAAGTTTTGTTTTAACTGCTTCTTGAGTCTGATCGAAATTAAAGTACACTCAATATATCTACAAGCCTTAGAAATCGTGCCGATACCGCAGCAATGCCATTTATATGAAACAGTCAGCTCCAATTTTCTCCCCACAAATACCTCACAATTAGTGTCGGTAATTCGACACGTGATTTGCTTTGCAAACTGATTTCCGCTGCTGAAGCCATTCCACTTCACTTAGAGATTAATTGGAAGGGATACCGGAGTGGATTTAAGCAATTTTTGTTATTTACGGAATAAAGTAATGTAGATTATTTTAGTGTTAGGTTTCTTAGGTGTATTCTTTATTATTTGATAGCCGATTGGCGCAGTGGGCAGCGACCCTGCTTTCTGAGTCCAAGGCCGTGGGTTCGATTCCCGCAACTGGAAAATGCTTGTGTGATGAACATGAATGTTTTTCAGTGTCTGGGTGTTTATCAGTATATTATAAGTATTTATGTGTATTATATTCATAAAAATATTCATCAGCTATGTTAGTACCCATAACACAAGCTACGCTTACTTTGGGGCTAGATGGCGATGTGTGTATTGTCATAGTATATTTATTTATTTATATTTATTCTTAGTTATTCAAAATTTTAAAGATCAATTTACTATGATGCTACGTGGCCGAAGGGTGCCATTAGATCGCTGTAACTAAACCTCCGCTTGACCGTCTGCATGTCTATCAGCGGGCTGTATCGCATAAACTGTAATAGGTAGGCAGATTTGTTGTTTTACAGAAACTGTATTTCTGTAGTAACAAAAAACGAAATAAAAAAAGGTGAAGATTAGAGAACGTGTGTGATCACATCCAAGACGTGAAACGTGTTTTTTTGGATAGGCTCGAGTAAAACCACAATATTATGTAGTGTTTCTTATTGCACATTGGTACGGAACCCTTAGTGTGCGAGTCCAACTCGCACTTAGCCGGTTTTAGTTAGGTTTCAGGATTTCATCTAAATAAGTGAGAATGACTCAGTAAATAAGGAATTTGGAAAATTTTTGTTAATCCTTACACAATTTTAAAATCAAAATACGAGTTGGTACATAATAATAATATGAGTTTGAAATCAATCTCGAGACATTCTTACATTAAGTTTTATTTGATATTAAATTGTCAAAAGTATGCTGTATGCTTCTTGTAAGTGCATCGTCATAACCGTAAACTGTCCGGAAACACGGCGGGCGGGGTGTTTGGCGTTAATCCTATAAAGAGCTTAGCGAGAAGCGTTGGGAGCGGAAACGAAAGCTTGGAAGTCTGAAAATAAAGCTAGCACATTGTTCGGAGGAAATCATGCGTTTATAAGCTACTTGGCTTATAATTTATTTCGCTCCAGTTACTTTAGTGAGTTTAAAATTGATCTTTTCATCATAGTAAATAATGTTCTATGAAAGGCCTAGCAACAGGAAAAGTGGTGAAAGCCTTAGCTAGCCTAACTAGCCCAAGCCTAGGTTAGGACTTCGACTTCACTTTCGGGGGAGCGAGTTCAAAACCCGGCACGCACCTCTTACTTTTCTAAGTTATGTGCGTTTTAAGAAATACAAATATCACTTGCTTCAACGGTGAAGGAAAACATTGTGAGGAAACCTGTATACCTGAGTTCTCCACAACCTTCTCAAGGGTGGGTTAAGTCCACCAGCGTGGTAGACGACAACCTTAAACCCTTCTCATTGTGAGAGGAGACCCGTGCCTTGAAGTTGGCTGGTAACAACTAAATAAATAAATATACTACGACAATACACACATCGCTATCTAGCCCCAAAGTAAGCGTAGCTTGGGTTATGGGTACTAAGATGACTGATGAATAATTTTATGAATATTATACATAAATACTGACAAAATAGAGATAAGCACCCAGACACTGAAAAACATTCATGTTCATAACAGAAACATTTTCCAGTTGTGGGAATCGAACCCACGGCCGTGGTCTCAGAAAGCAGGGTCGCTGCTCACTGCGCCAATCGGCCGGTAATAGGTTGGTATGATGCTGATGTAAGGTCTAGCAGTAGAGAACATTACTATTTCATAGGCATATTATATTTTTAGTAGTTTTTTGCTCTGATTATACGCGATGGTTTTCAACTTACCATCAGATTGGTCCTTGGTCCGGCAATTATTAATATAAAGAAAAATACTTCAGAAGCCTTTTATATGCATTTAATAGACCTCATAAGATAGTGGGTATTAGGCATATTTGAAGAAGAAGAAACTTCTACGAAAGGTTTAACGATTAAAAGGGAATTACTACATTACCTCTTTGAATCGAAAGGTGATGGTTTTTACACTAATAAAACCTTAGAAGTCAGATAAGCGGGCGGTAAATAATATGCCAAAACCACAAGACCAAGCCTGTCTCAAAGTTTAAAGAAGACATGTTGAGCCGACTCCATATAACTTGGTTCAACGACAAAATGTTAAAAAAAAATCGGTTTGGGATATGTATGTTTCTCAGATTAAGTTGTAAGATTTTACGTTAGTAAACCTTAGCAATCATTGCAAGCAAAACGATAAATGCTTTTATAAGTATTATAAGCCATTCTTTATCTTTCTTATGAAAAAAACGTCGTGAATTTCATCACGTTATATTTTAAATCGGATCACGTCACGTTTTATGACTTACAGAGAAAAGCCTTTTTGGGATTTATGTTCTGATTTTGTATTTTATTGATATTATAAAACTTTTATTTGCCATCTCTCGGAACGCTTTACGGGAATAAGTCGCGTAAATCATAGTAAGATACAGTTCACATGGAACGATTGTAGTACATTGTTTAAATCTGTTTATTATGTAAATGAAAAAGATGCCTGCCTCATGTATCAACGCACATCTCAAGCACTTCGACGGTTTGGACTGTACCAAAAAAAAAAAGTTTGAAAATTAAGCTCAATTTGTTATACTCCATTGTCTTAACAATTATTCATTGTAAATTCAACGTCTCCTGAGGATGCTCCGGTGTTAGAGCGAAACGTGTAGAGAGTACCTTGCCAAATATCTGGATTGTCTGCCAAATATCTGGAAAAATAAATAAATAAAAATAAATTGTCTGGAGTATAAAGATTGAAGAAATTATAAATTACACCGTACCGTAGATTCTCCTGCTTTTAGTGAAGTATAGCAAATTTAGATTAATTTTTGTAGTATCATGATAAACTTTAATTTGCACAAAGTAAGGCCTGCTTCTTTTCAAATATTTTTGAAATGAAACTTCTTTATCGGCCTTTTAATTTACCATCACATTTTTCGGATACGCGTCACATTTTTCTGTTACACGCCATCGATTTCTTGTTACTTTCAATTTTCAAAGTCTTACAGCATGAACCTGAATGATTCATTTGTGAAAAATTCTAATGTTTTAGTTCTATCTGAAATATGGCTGATAAAAGACAGTGAGATAAAAATAACTAACTTCATATGCATCGGAAAATTTAAACGGCTGAACACGAGAGCAGGAGGTATAGGAATATATCATAATTCAAATGATGTTGTTAAAATTGTAACTTCATCGATAGATTTTTCTGTTCTTTCTCTTGACTTTCATGGGTCACTAGCTTCAGGAGTTGGTGAATTATCTATGGCTAAATGCTAAATGGAAAATGGGATGAAAATTTTGATAGTTGCACAATATTTATCTCCTAATCAGAAGGTGGACGATATTATTAATTTTCTTCACCATTCATTGTTTTCATACACAAGTGAAGGTGCCTCTTTACGCGGTAACAATACAGTCCGGTGGAAATGCGACAGCAACAAGATCCGGCACTACAATTGATGGAGTTTTTACTCGGTTACTAAATTTTACAATATATTTCATATTTCATTATTAACAAAAATATATAACAACGATAACAATAATAGTAATAATTCTATTACATTTATAAATATGAAAAATATAAATATACTACGGCAATACCCACATCGCCATCTAGCCCCAAAGTAAGCGTAGCTTGTGTTATGAATATTTTTATGAATTATACACATAAATACTTAGAAAATACACATAAACACCCAAACACTGAAAAACATTCATGCTTATCACACAAACATTTTCCAGTAGTGGGAATCGAATCCACGGCCTTGGGCTCATAAAGCAGGGTCGCTGTAGCGACCACTCGGCCGTCGAATTTAATGAAACGCTGTTATAATCTTAGTAGTAATAAGGTAAAATTAAATAATTGTATAATTTGTATTCATGCCTATGATAATAAAAGCCTTTTGTTAAACTTTATCTCATTTAACTTTATTTAACCAATTTCTGTAAAGATGCATATAGTAACTGATCATTTTTCGAAAAATAAGGTCATAAAGAAGCTTCACTTACGTGTGTACACTAGTACACGCACACATTCTTTTTTTTTAAATATTACATATTTTTTTACATTTTCATAACCCGGTGTGAAGAAATTATAAGTGTCGATAATATAGTGACGATACCACCGGTTTGGAAAGCAGATTCTACCGAAAAGAGTCCGCCAGAAACTCGGTAATTACTTTTTTCCAACATCAACATTTACATTCATTTTTCGCAGTGACAGTGTCGGTGGTTATCACTAACGTGATGTGATATAATTAACAACAGTTACTAAACAAAATAAACGTTAAAGTCCGTCTACCCAAATTCAAGCAGCGTGGTCAGTCAATAATCTAGTTAGGAGATCTGTAACCTCCTCTCTCATAGATAAATTGGACAATAATTTTATTGTTTAATATGTTGATGTCATTACGAAATTTTGTTTATGTTATGAATATGATAACATTAAATAATGTATGTATTTGTTATTATATTTAAATGATATTTATTAGCAATGTAAATTGAATTATTTTATGTTAAGCTTTCTTTAATTATACCTAACTAGTTTTAGTTTAACCAACCGGAACTACTAAAATTTTAAAATCAAGTTATCATATTCAAAATATTAATTATTTAACTTAACGAATTCATAAACGTGACGATGAATGTGTAATATTATAAAGCATTGTAATTAATTGATTATATCCATAAATTACTGGAACAGAGGTTGTGGTCCAGTTGATAGGACTTCGGATTCACTTTCGAGGGGTCGAGTTTGAACCCCGACACACATGTCTCTTTAACAAGTAATCCCGTAGAAACCGCTTGTTTCCCAGGTATAATAAGAAGACCAAGTTACTCTCCGCCCTTATGTTAATCTCTATGCCAAACACCAAAGCGCTCGGTTGCTTAGTTTTGGCGTGAAGAAAGAACAAACAAGTAAGCATACCAACAAACTTTCGCATTTATAATATTAGTTTATTTTTATTTTTATTAAAAACGCACATCCTGTGCGTTTTTATCAATTTAATGTCACTTGCTTTAATGGTGAAGGAAAACATCGTGAGGAAATTTGCATGGCTGAGAGTTCTCTATTCAAAGGTGTTTTCAAAGGCGTTTGTTTCTTGATGATGGTCTACGGCCTTAAACCCTACACATTCTAGAGGAACCGTGTCCTGTGGTGGGCCAGTAATGGGTTGTTGGTGATGATCAATAGCATAGTGGCTAAAATATTGAAGTAGATATGAATTAAGATAAATTTAATGTAGCGTATTCGAGCCAGGTAGTAAACTTATTCAGCCCTATATGAATCAAAGTTTAGCAGTTGATATTCATGTCAATAGACATAGTTCAACCTTTCTAAAAGGTCTAAAGTTAGTCTGAACAAATAACGTGTGCCTCAGTAATGCGTTAGCGAACTATCACCTCGGATCCTTGTCCAAGTAAGAAAAAATATTTAATTTACAAAGGCACTTCCTAAGTGGGCTTACTACCGTCGCAGCAGCCGTAAAGTAGTATTTTTTATATAAAACGGTTTTATAAGAAATACGTTAACGTCCTTAAAGAACGATTATAATCCAAAATGAAGGGTGAATAATATTAAAATAATGCTAGTTTGTAAGCTCCGGGCTTTTCAAAGGTACGACTTTCAAATTTTATACACTCTTTTAAATTACTATTAACTGTTTACTGGTCTGAAAAACGTTGTGAAGGAGGTCTGAAGGACGAACTTATTATAAGTTTATTCACAGGCTAGGCGTTAGCCAACATTTGATTAAAAGTCTCGAACGTAAACGCAATATATTTAGCAATAAGAAGCGGGGATAGCTCAGTGAGCGACATCCGCTGCACTTTCGGGGAGCCAAGTTCGAATCCCAACACGCAACTCTAACTTTTCTAAGTTATGTGTATTTTTAGATATTAAAATATCACAGGCTTCAACGGCGAAGGAAAGCATCGTGAGGTAACCTGCATGCTTGAGAGTGAAATCCATCAATTGGCACGGGCCAGTGTGGTGGACTACGGCCTTAACCCTACTCACTGTAGGACGTGTTCGTCCTATAGTGGGCCGGTAATGGATTGATATTATGGAGACGTATAGGTCAGAAATGAAACACATTTACATTTATATATCATACTAGCGGTTCTTCGCGACATCGTCCGCGTATGAGTCAACCAATAAACGTTAGTAGTAACAATTTTTTGAATTTTGAATTTAAATTCAAATTCAAAATTTCTTTTGTTTCAAATAGGCCAACTTTATAAGAACTTTTGAAACGTCAAGTATGTAGTGACTCTACCACTTTTCCAACATCAATATTTACAATCATTTTTCTATCCTGCGGGAGATGAGAGCGAAGCTGGCAGCTTGCTTCCATCAAGGTTAAGAAATTCATAAAATGTATAGTAATCTCGCTGTTTTAGATGTCTTTTTACACATTTTTTAAATGCATGTAAAGAAGAACAATTAAGTAATACTTACTACATACTTCCGTCGTTTTGGCGTAACGTTTACCATTTATGCATTGCACTCTCTCTCTCAAAAAGTACAATTGTTCCAGTTTTTGCAACATTTCTCATTGATGATCGTAGCGTGGTCATGGTAGCTATAGCTGCGACCAATAGCTACGTGACTTTAAATAGCTTTGAGCCGATAAATAGATTATTCAACATTAAAAAAAAAATCGAACCAGCAGTCCCTGAGATTTGCGCGTTCAACAAAACTCAACTCAACTTCTTTTACGGTAAAGGTGGTTAACCTATGGAATGAGCTTTCGAGGGATATAAGACAGTCCAAATCATTAAATATCTTTAAATCGCGGTTAAATGACTATTTCCTGTCTAGTATGTAGCAAAATATGTATGTAAATAATAAATAAATATACTACGACAATACACACATCGACATCTAGCCCCAAAGTAAGCGTATTTTTATTAATATGATACACATAAATACTAATAATATACAGATTTATAATACTTACATGTATTTTATGTGTATGTTTAAATAGTAATATGTATTAAAGTTAATATATATATATATATATTTATTTATAGATGTTTTAACTATATATATATATATATTATATGTATATATGTAGTATTAGTATGTGTTGTGTATGTAATGTTTATAATTAGCACAATTATAGTAAATATAATAACAAACGGGAGGAGATCGCTTCAAGCGATAAGGCCGCCATTGTGCATATGTATATTATCGTTTTTTTTTGGTAACCTGGCTTTTTATTTGTATGTGCAATAAAGACTTTTTTTTCTTCTTCTTCTTCTCAAAAGATTTATAATATTATGACCAGAGACAACCCCTTACAATCTCACCAACTCACAAACTGTACCTCTTTATAATATTGGTATAGATGATTACTACGCTTGACTGATATCTTACGTGATGGAAACGCGCTTATCTGAAAGGGTCCGGGCAGTTTCTAGTTCCATGAATTAGCCAACACTTGTCTTTGTCATCGTATAATTTGTATTCGTACAAACGTATTATTTAAAAATATAGTTTCAACCTAAGAGGAAAACTGTCACCTGTATACAGAGGTACGCAAGGAAAACTTCCTACGTTGTGCCGCCCTATGTCCACTAATCTGAGCTGTTCAGCCTGTAATTATACTAGCAACCACGCCCTTTAGACCAGATCACAGCATACCCTGGCATAGACTGGCCACAGAAAATCATTACACGATAAAAAAGCTTGGGTGTAAATTATTGCTCTAACCAGGTTGCTCTTCTAATAATTTAAAATGACATTGTGAGATGGTGTTAACAAAAAAAAAAAACACCCGGCTAAGTTTGTTGTGGGCTTCTTCTTAGACCAGGACGCGTTTGGAACTCTCGTAGCTTTAGTTTTAAGTTTACGAATGTGGTTATCGCCATCATCCCACTACCGTGTGGATCTTATGTACGCATCAAAAGTGCCACCTGTGGGCCTACTTGAATAAAGATATTTTTGACTTTGACTTTGACTTTTACACGTGATTATTGTGTAGCATGAGAAATTTATAGATTGGAATGGTACCGTGAAAAAAGAAAAGAAATATTTATATATAATAATCTGAAAAAACAGCATTGCCATGTAACTATCGATTCCAAGCTCTCGAATATGTTCAGTAACAATTATACACTACCTTATCCCTACTGTAAGGTTTCGAAATTGTCATCCAGTTTGTGACAAAGCATAGCATTCTGAAGACCTATACTTTTAACCATAGCAATACATAACACATAGAAGTAAGAAAGTATTTTTTTTTTATCCTATTATGTTACACTGTAAATGTAGTGTGGAATATGTCTGTGACAGGCCGGCCTAAAAACTTTGAGCCTTGTTTGGCTTCTCGCCAGACCGCTTGACTTCTAGAGTCCTCTTCACGGCGTACCAACCTCCCGGACGTTACTCAAGAGGCGACTCGGAAAAAAATCCGTACGTTTCACAATAAAATATATTTGTTATAAGAAAAGTATATACACGATGACTTTTTTATTGTTGACCCAGTATATATAGTTTTCAAAGCAAATATAATTTTTGGAAAAAGAATAGTTAATTTCTATTAAATATATTTTTGCATTTTTATATTCTATAGCCTTGTGGGTAACACTTCGTCTTCCTTTTTGGGGATTACGAGTTCGATACCGGCGCATACATCTAACTTTTTCGAGCTATGTGCGTTCCACGCAATGAATATCACTTGCTTTAACGGTGTGCGAGGAAACCGGGATGACCGAGAGTAAATATATCCATAACTTTCTCAAAGGCGTATAAAATCTACCAATCTGTACTTAGACAGCGTTATGGTCCTGGGCCTAAGCCCTTCTCATACTGACACCTGTACCTACACCCCTTATTGTATAGGCCGGTAGATGATTGATAATGATAATGGTTCGCACAATGAAGGAAAATAATTTATATTCGATGCATTCAGAAAAATCCTTCAGCGATTGCCAGGGAGTCTGTGCAGTAGCAGTATCAAGTTACTGTTCCAGTTGTTCTCGTAACGGAAAAGTATTCGAAATCGAAGGTATTCGAAATATTGTTACGTATGAATTAAATTTGAGTTTTGTATTAGTCAATAATGTGAATGTGAATTAATAAAACTCTTGGTTTTCTTAAAATTTTTGAAGTCGGGTTCTTATAAGTGTGATGTCGCATCTGGTACAAATCTACAGATAAACAGACCACGTCTTTTATCTTTGTTTGTTAATGTTTACTTGGCGAACTCGGTGAATTCGCAAGCCTGATTTATATGTGCACAGTCAAAATTTATAAGACACCTATTCCGTAGTTAATGGTTTAGATATCCTTTGGTTAGCCGCACTACTGAAATAATGGTCGAGCGACAAAGCGACCTAATGTGGTTTTTGTTAGCTTGAATTAGTTCTGTCTGAGCGCATTCTAATTTGAACTTTATCTTGTTTTTGGTAGAGATACATTTTCAAGTGAAATTCTTCGCTTATTTAAGTATAAGCCTACAATTAGTTTTAGAAACTGGGCAATATAATCGGTTATTTTTTTACTATTGCCACCAGTTCCTATTATTGTAAAACCTGGATGTTAATGTTTGATAGTTTATTAATCTCCCACTGATAGGCACAGGTTATCAATAGATGACTAACCGATGCTTAACGCCCTGCTTGGAACATGAACGAAAGTAAAAACTTTATCGTTGTCACTTCCACAGTCGAGAGTGTTCTTAGCTCTAAACCTGCACCGTTACGTGGTTGAAATACCATCAACACGTACGAAGCGTTTTGCTTCTTCCTTTCTGATCCGCACCGCAAAGGCCTGGAATGCCCTCCCATCTTCCGTCTTTCCTGATACCTATAATCTGGGTACCTTCAAATCAAGAGTGAATAGGCATCTTCTAGGCAAGCGCGCTTCATCTTAGGTTGCATCATCATTTACCATCAGGTGTGATTGCAGTCAAGCACTTGTCTATTGACTGTCTATGTCGTCATATTTAAAAAAAAAAAGCTGTTTTATGAAAATCAGTCCAAGGTGGCCGCAACCAAAAAATGGCGTATTACATAATTCTTCAAAACTCCCTCAATATAGGTGTCCCTCTCTTTCCTCTTTAATATAGATATATAGGAATAAAAGGGCTTACTAGAACACTACTATAATACACTATGACAAGTTTTAAAAATAATGGCCGCCAACACAAAATGGCGGACTAGATATTTTTTCACTACTCTCTCAATATGGGCATCAAATGAAAGGTCTACTACGTGAAAGGACAAGTATAGTCACATAGTCTTCTCGGTAGAATCTGCCTTCCGAACCGGTGGTAGAGTCACTACAAACAGACAGACTTGACTATTTGAGATAAATGAATTTTGAATTTTGAATTTTTTTTTTGATCACGATTTGTGTATTGCAGTAGTATATTTTTTATTATTGTTATTACTACCATAGAACTGGTAAATTCCAACCTAATTATTATGACGCCTGCGAAGGAAATTTAATTCTCAGTGCAATTCAGACTTTTATTCAGGGCCAGTAAATATAAAATATATATATCAAGTTCCATGTTAGGGTTCAGACCATCTCTGACCCATGTAAATTTAGTATTTGCACCTATGCCTGAAATATTTATGAACGGTTTACTGCTCCGAATTTTTATCGTCATGATAAATCTTTATTACTTAGCTACGTGTGAGATGAAATTTTTCTTGCCCTCCCTAGATTTTGTACTAATTTGTGAATATGTAAAACATGTGGATAAGGTGCGATCACTAAACTATAACCTACGAGACACAGGCTATTAACACTAATTAGGGCTATGACTACCATACTCCCTAAAAGGTTAGCGTGGTGTAACTTAAGTACCGATTTCTACTTATCTATTTCCAAAACATAGGACTTTCATACAAACTTCGAACCCCTTTCCCTCCCTTAGGGTTAATTTCTCAAAACCGTTTCTTAGCTGTCACTTACTCTTACGCTTAACCTAAAAGGAGACTACTAATCAGGAAGGGATGAGTCAGTCAGAGAGTCAGTGATTTTTCAGAGAGTCGGTGATTTTTCTCTTTTTTATATATAGATTTAGGTACTATTGATCGTTATTCAAAAAATCTGATGAATTGTTTCCTTAGGCTTTTGAAATATAAGCCTTATTTTGATTTTAAGTAGTTCGATCCATCACACAAACAACCGCTTCCTCCTATGAATATCCACCTATGAATATTTCATGAGTTGTCCATAAGACGATCACTTCATTAGATAACAGACGAGAAACTCATGTCCGTTTATCTAGGATAATCCATAGGCTGTATGAAAATGAATAACGATTCCAATGATTTTCAAATTAGATAATAATATGTTAGTTAACGAATAAACAAACTTACTTGAAAGTGACGTTTTCCAAAGTTTAAAAGGAAAGAGAATTTTTAGATAGCCTTTGGTAAATCACGACGATAAACGACTATGAAAAAATGTTATTTTTTTTTGTCTGAAAAGAAAAACAAAACAGAAACAAAAGTACTTAAACATAACACATAAATTAATACAAATTTTGTTTTATTATGCGCAGATAAAAAGTGTACCTGTTTTTTCAGAACTAGTTGAGACTGCGAAAACAGGGAAACAGTAAAACCTAATAATTAGAATCTTTTTGTATTTATCTATTTGTGAACAATATTTTATCCATTAATCTTGCTATCTGGACCTTTAGTTTAAAAAATAAGAAACATGTGTTTCACAGATGTTAAGAATACTTAGCCCAAAAACGGGTGAAATAGGAGTTAATATTTTTCAAGTTTTAGAGAATATAATAGAAATTGGTTGTGGTGTGTGAGGTTAAAGTTTAAAAAAGGAATAAAACTTGCAGAAATGTATTTAATTTTGTATTTTGACTATTTGTTTTATATCCTGTAGTTTGCTTTCTGCGGGCGTAGATAATGCGGGAAATTTCTAACCACGCGGCATATCAGAAATTCCAAGTAGTCGAAATTGCTGGCGTCGGCTACTTCAAATATGTACCTTATTAGTAAAAACGATAGGGATTTAGTTTTTTTTTGCAAAATTTACTTGATAATTATAATACTTGTCTTAATGAAATAACTGTCTCTAGTTTACTAGTTTTTAATATTACGCCCGCAGGAGCGAGGAAGATCTAACCAAAAGATAGATAATAAAAGACCACGAAACATTTTACCGAGTGTCATAAGACAATTTCAAATAACGCTGTGACCGGGACGTAAGCCTGGATCTTTGCCAGGTTCCGCAGGAAGCAATGTTATCCCTTGTTCGCTCGGAACATTAATTTTTAAGAGGCGGATCTAGTTCGAAGAAGTTTGACGTTATTGTGGGATATATTTGCTGCAAACAGCGCAAGGATGAAACTTTAATGGCTTTAAGTGATTTTTATTGCTAAATATGTGATAGCTTCGTACTATTTGCTATTGGGATATTCCAAAACTGGTTTATTCATATAACACTATACGAATAAAGAATAAAGCGAGCTGTCTAGGGATTGTGTACGTAATCCCCATGCAGTGTGTTATAGATCTGAGCTTCATAAACCAATCTTCTATAATATAAAAGCCCTATCAGCAGTAGAGTAATAATCAATGGATAAGTCTGTTATTAGCATAAAAAGGTCGTTTGATATTTTAGATACATTAAGTCTAAGTTGGTAGCGGGCTAACCTGTTAGGGAGTATGGTAGTCATACCCCTAATCGGTTTTTACGCAACATCGCACCGGATCAAATCACTTACATGCACGGCTTTGTCAGTAGGGTGGTAACTAGCCAGGGCCAAAGCCTCCCACCAGACTAGAGCAAAGAAAATTCAGAAATTATAAATTCCCAAATTGTCCCTGCCGGGAATAAAACCCAGGACCTCCTGCTTAAATTCACAGCGCTTACCGTGGCGCCAGGGAGTTCGTCAAAAATCACGTGTTTTACAGTATTGAATGACGGGTGAAATAAGAAAATGAAAGGTTAATTAGTTTTTCAAGAAATTTTAACTATTTTTCGTTAGTTATATCCACGAAAATAAGTATGATTGCTTTCGGTTAAAAATAAGAACTACGCGTTACCCAAGAGTAGCGGATAAAAGAGGAAAGTAATAAGTTTGCTTTAAGCATTGCCTTTAGCTCCTACATTATTACTACAGTATTTTACTCGCTTCAGTTTCTGACGACCAAACCTATATAGGGCAAAAATATTTTTACAGAATACTTTCCCGATTTTCCCAAAGTTCAATGAAAATGTTATTAGATTTCTCTAATACTAATAATTTAACGCTCGTCAGGCATATCTTAGGGCATATAAAATGGTTGGAGAAAGGTGAATGAAAGGACGATGACGCAGGTTGGATATCACGGTTTGGAGTTCGTTTACCTATTGACAAAAATGGCAAATTACAGTTATTACTTTTAGTTGGTAGCTCTATTTTTATTAATAGGACGCGAGGTAACATCATCAGCGGGTAAAGATAAATCGCCATTTGAAATTCAAATTGACACGAGTATCTAAATCAGTTAAGTAATCTAGCTCTATCTGTGTCTCACTAGACATTTTTTATTTCATTTGCCTTTGTTATGCTACTTCTACTTACATTAACAGTTATCCTATTTTAAAGTGACCTAAGTTTAGAATACAGTTGCCACCTTCCTGCTCTTCTCGCGGGTATCGTAGAAGGTAACTTATAAAATTTAGCAGGCAGTAGCGTCCTCAGTGCTAATTCTACCATCTTCTGTGATCATCAGTCCGTCAGAACGTCCTTTTACTCCGAAAGAACATACATAATAATCCAACTTAATATATTTTTTTAAAGTGATGTGTTGTCACCAATTCACGAATTACAGGAACGCAGGTTGTAAGTAGCAACTGTCGCACTAATGGATGCGGTGCGAGTAATCCTCATCAAATATTTCTGAACATTAATGAAACGTCTTTGTGCTTCGAAGATGTTGAATATTGAAGTCTGTAATTATAATTTACTGTGAAGTAATTCGAGTATGGAAGCGGTGCTAGTGTTTAACTTCGTATACTAAAATTGAATCCGGTCATGTCACGATTACAATATGCACATTGACTGCCTATCAGTCAACTCATAGCTTACACCGGTGGATTTATTAACCCAGTTGTTAGCCTACAAAATTTTAAAATAAGGGCTTTTAAGCATATAGGCGGTCAGAGTTTCATGATATAATTATTGAGTACAAAGTAAAAATATTTGGAGTTTTAGATAAAGCGAATATATAACAAATTATTTCTCTATCTAAAGTTCACCTATTTTGCCCGTATAAGCTATCGGTATCCTACTGGATTATATTATCAATGAAGCTATAAAATATAGCCTCTGAATAAAGTGTCCATTAAGAGCTCTAAGCCTCACGCTTTTCTCTTTTCTAATCCGATCCTGAAGAGATTTAGAGTGCATTAAGTTGCGATTGTGGTATAAAGGACTCCTTTCATGTACTTATTGCTGTAGGATGAAAATTAAAATGATACAACAGTAATCTCACTTCGAATGATAACAGTAATATGGAGTTCAAAATAATATATTATTAGTACTATTTGAACTCCTTTTTTTCAAAATACCTTAACTACGTATAACGAGGTACTGGTTAACTATGCATTACCTTACTACCCCTATAATTAAATTAACGAATTAACTTTTTCATTCACTGTTATGTTTAAAACATAACCGTAATTGATTCTACGCGACATCGTACCGGCGGAACGTCTTTGTTGGTAGGCTGGTAACTAGTCGCGACTGAAGCCTGCCCAAAGAAATCTTAATAACAAGACAATATTATTAAGATTTATATGCTCCCAACAGAAAAGACTAGAGAAATTTTAAATTCACGAATTTTCCTTGCTGGGAATCCAGGACCCCCACATTTAAGATCCAAGCGATCACCGCTGCATCAGACTGGTCATCATAAAGGAGATTCAAGCGTACCTAATAAAAAAATTAAAGGTAGCTTATTATGAGTTTTCGATAGTTTCTTTGTCGTTGAAGATTTCTTTGTTGTTGTAACTGTCCAACAAACCTTATTTTTTTATGCTGACAACATTTTAATTATTTTTTTTATTAAATAATAGGTTTAGTAATTACTATCAACCCATTACCGTCCCACTACAGAGCATGGGTCTCCTTTCAGAATGAGAAGGGTGCAAGCCGTAGTTTAACACACTGGCCAAGTGTAGATCGGTAGACTTAACACGCCTTTGAATAAAATACACTTAATAGAAATGAAATTATAAACAAAAACAACACTAAATGAAACGCGGGTACAATGGGCGGCCTTATCGCTAAAAAGCGATCTCTGCTAGGCAATCCAGTAAAGGAAAGGGAAAAAAAACACAGACTTAAAGTTTAGGTTGCCTTTGAGAGTTATGTAGAACTCTCAGGCATGCAGGTTTTCTCACGATGTTTTCCTTCATCGGTAAAGCAAATGATATTTTAATTGCTTGAATTAAAAACGATCGAACCCTGTCCCCCTAAAAGGGAAGCTGAAGCTCTTACCACTAGGCTATAACCGCTTTTGCGTTTTGTACGATTCCGTGAATTCTAATACCGCAATAAATTTAAGGATTATTTACCGTCGTTCACATTGATTCCACATTAGTCGCTTTGAAATAAATGGTCCAGCACATCGAGTGGGCGACGAATTTCATGCTCACCTGAATCAAACACGCGTGTGCGTAATCGCTTTAGTAATATCCTTTCCCTTCTGCGGGCTGAGGGTGAGTTTCATTTCATTAATTTCACCCATTATAACGATGTCTGCGGCGTGGAAATGTAGGTCTACCTTAATGCTTCGTAAGCAGATTTACTGGGTTCAGCGATTGCCTTTTCTATCAAAAAATATTTCGTTCACATTATGCGATTTAAATATCACTGTTGGGTGATGGGATTTATAGCGTTAATCTATGCAACATGGTATTCGGACTTTTTGTTAAAACATATACAGTTTTTGGACAAATTAACCGATTGCTACAGAAAACTGTTACATAGTTTTAGAATACAACCAAAACAAAAAAAAACTTTGATAAAAAAACTACTACTACAAATTGGAACACGAAGAACACGATACCGAAGTAGATAAGATCATTTTTACTATTGTTAAAAGAAACGTTAGTCAAAGAAGACCGCTCAGTTATCAAAAAAATACATCATACATGTGCTACTTTGTGTAAAATAACCACCCAACCCGCCTCGTTTCGAAATACACAAAGAGTTATAGCTACACAACCGCATCAGGAGATTTACGGGGAGTCTGGATGTTTCACTCGTTGACGACTAACTATTCAGCCCACACAGTGTCGCTCTTTTGATGAGACCATCATAACGCCGTACATGCACATTCGTGCTAAATATTAAACGTATAAAGTTACTAGATCGGTCTTCGCTGTGAGTTAAAAAGAGGATAAGTATCAAATACTATACTAGTATATCTCGTTGGGCTAAAAGTAAGCTTGTTCTTGCATTATGAGGTTCTGAGGTAGATTGCAGGATCGGATATAAAAAATCTTATACCAGCCGATAGTAATAAATTGGCTGTATCTACTCCGGGGGCTAAGAGACAACGATAAGCGGTCTTTCGCATTCTTATAGTGATAGTTGATTGCCCGCGTTTAGTATGGCTTCTTAGAAATCCCGTGAGAACTATTAGTTTTCCTGGTATAAAAAGTAGTCCATGTTACTCATAGTTCTTTCAACCAAATCCATGCCAAAAATCAAGTGTATTGGTTGCTTAGTTAGGGCGGGACAAACAAACAAATATACTTTCACATTTAAAATATTTTGTAAGGATTATCCAATAACAAAACTTTATTACCTTAGAGTCTAGTAGTAGGTATCTCAAAAGTATCTCAAGATACAACAAAAGTTCAAAGTATCATAATATCTGTACCTTAAAAATTAACTTTCTTGCCTGATTATTTATTGAATATTATTCCAAAAATTATTGAATATTTCACCAAATTATTCTTACCATAAGAAAGTATGCTTTTGAGACTCTTCTAGTGCGGTTCTTATTTCATGATGCTTTACATATATAGTGAGTTGACACGCCTTTGTATTGCGGGATTCAGGGTGAATAAAAACGACTGCATAATATGAAACCACGTCACTGAAATGAATGAAATGTTCACAATTACGAGTGTAGTTATATAGTCTACAACTGCGACACTAATTGAAGGGGAAAGAGTATTAAGAAATAACATGTCATTAAACCTTTAACAGAATTCATTTGATCAGGATATGACATAAGTTGTTCATGGATATTATTTTTCGTTCTTTTATATGCGTAATATATGAATTACTCGCGACTTCGTTCCGTGCAAATTTTGAGGTAAATGCCTATGTCATTTTCTGCCCCTTGAACTAAAACTATGCAAGAACACACGTCGATCTCTTGCTCTGTGAAAAACAAAAGCAAATCTATTCCACGGAAATATTATTACATTTCAATATCCGTATCAACTTATTGAATAATGAAGCTGAGACAAATGTACAAAGTCGTGAAACGGTTTTCAAATAATGGTAAAAAGTTAAAACATTCGCCATCTTATGGAACGTTGCGTATTTTCTCAGCCTGCGATCTTTATAGATCTCTTAGTTAACTGCGTTCAGTAGTTTTTGCGTGTAAGAGTAACAAATATCCATCCATCTCTCTTTACAAAGCAATGTTTTAAGTCCTATATTATGAGTCAATATTATAAATCATCATATCAACTCATTCCACAATAAGAAGAGGTAGTCCACCACGCTGTCCCTGTGCGGATTGGTGGACTCCACACACCTTTGAAAACATTACGTAAAACTCTTAAGCATGCAGGTTTCCTCACGATGTTTTCCTGCACCGTTGAACCAACCGATATTTAAATTGCTTAAAACGCACACAACTAATTAAAATTAGAGAGAGAGCTGGGATTCGAACTGGGCCCCTGAAAGTGAAGTCGTCCTGTCCTCTGGGCTATCATATTTTATTTAAGTATAAGCCATTATTTATTTGATAAGCAAAGAATTTTCTTTACATCAAAATTAAAATCAAAATCGAAATGCTTATTATTGATAAAGGGTAAAACAAATTGTTATGAAAATTAAAAGCACTGTTATAAAAACAAATCGTCATAGTTTTTGTATAAAGATAGCTAAGTGCTCGGAACATTAAACTTCATTAAAGGCCTCGATTAAGGCACTTGCAATTCCACCAAGCAAGAACTAACAACAGTTGTTACAGCAGCAGATTTTCATCGAAGTATGATGGAGTCATTACCTTAATGCCGTCGTGCACGAAGCTAACGACTACCTATTTTGTAATTTAACCTCGAGCTAAGGCAATTTTGCTTTATTTCTTGTGCTTTTAAAACGTACCAACGGAAAATAACTCCTATTAAAAGCTATTATTTTCACTGAGTTCGAATTCAACGTCGTAGAAATCCAGTTACGTTGAGTTAACCAACAGAACAAATCTTTTGAGTTCGTTGAGTGTAAGTGCTACGTTGTTTTAAACATATAATCGACTAACAATCGTATTGCTTTAAAGATTTGGTTGAATAACTTTTAAATGCATTCCGACGATGACTTTATTGTTTTTTTTTTCTACGAGCAAAAGATTAAACTTTTACAGATTACCTGGAGTTCTTTACATCAATAAATCTTGTCGACTTATCGGGATGCTGCAAAATAATATGGTGATACGAATATGCTCATCGAATAGGGAATAGAGGAAAAAACCTAGACCCTGTATAGCGAGAGAGTTACTTATTTTTTATTACTGAGATTATGATAGGGAGAATCCTATAATAAAGCCGTTGCTATAAGACTCGTATGAATAACACATAAACTTTATAATAACAAACATTAGAATCAAAATATCCTACGTATAAAAGCATGAGTGTGTCTGAGTGCCCCAGGAATAATCATAATGCAAGAACTTCACTCCCTGGAAGCGATGAAGGCAATCTCCGCACAACTCAAAACAATACTCCCGTCGAAGTAATTCCTTTTTCTAAAGTGAACGAACAATGAAAAATTTCTTTCAGCAGTAGACTACTAATAGGTACGGCTGATATCGGCCTTTCAGTTTCTGAAATCGGCCATTTCATGCCTTTACAGTCTAAGGATCATTAAGCGTGTACTGGTTCAGAATATTGATGTTGAATTTAACTCAAGATAAAACAAAGGTAGTATGACAGCTTAATTAATTAAATTTTCAATTTTCAATTTTATTCTTCGGAAAAATGAGCCGGTCAATTAAATGATCCTGAATCTTGAAAGCCTATTTTTTAATATAAATTAATTTTTTAAATTTAATTTAATTTAATTTAATTCTTTTATGGCCTTCATTGCAATCTCATCTATTGGTAAGTGATGATGAAGTGTAAGCTTTTAATCATAGGGCGGTTATATTAAGCCGATTATGGGTAAAATCAGTCCTATGCGACACTCTACCAGAATGCTTATATGCTATTAACATGGCGGTAAGATGGTAACCACTCACAACCAAAGCTCTTCTTAGGAATTATGAAATACCAAATTGCGCCTGCCGAGTACCGAACCTGTGACCTCCGCTTATAAGGTCACAGCCCTCACTAGGGCCACGGGGGTCACCAGAAATAATCCATAGTTCCAAATCTCTCAGTCTAAGGTATTTCCATTTCTTAATAAACGTCATTCCCATAAAGAAAAAGGAAGACATAAATAAATTATGAACTTTATTTCTCTTTTTTTTCTTACCGTAAATATTATCAAGAATAAATATTGTACCTACGTCACGCTATGTTTATTTGTTTATTATAGATGAAGAACTTGTGTGTTCTAATCTTTTTTTACCCACACAAGAAGTTGTGGGCAATGGTGAAGGTTCAGAATAGGTACTGACTCAAATACATATTATAGAAGAACATATTTTATGACATAGCCATAAAATTCATGTGGGTCATAAAATAGTGCTATCTAAGGCGTGTAAAATTAAGTGCCAGCTGCTGAGATATAAACAGCAAATTGCTTATTAATAATAACTAGAATTTGTACTTTGGGACATATTATTCCATAAAACATGGCGTGAGATAGACGGAGGGCTATCGTAAAATACTAAATAACAATTTAATGGCCGGTTTTGTTACAGTCTAATGCATGCTACTTTTCCTAAGCGGCTGAGGGTATTAATCTGGAATTAAAAGACACATATATGCCATTGTTTGGATCCTTATCATTACTGATTTACAAGTAGCGCAAAATATCACGCACGAACCGTGGTTCTGTTGCTACGTGAAATAAAAAAAAAAATACATTTTCAATATATAAATCTCCCACAGCTGGCCAAAAGCTCGGCTCGTCGTGAGGCAGATAACTATTTAAGAAAATTATTACAAAAAAAAAAAAAAATTAGAACAATTTTTTATGAAGCCATAGGATCAAATTCTAAATCAATGAAATCTACCATCAATCTAATAGAAATTACATTATAATTTTGACGTTCATATCTTTTTCATACTAGCAATAATGCTGCGACAGTGATGTCTCAGTGCTAGTGCATATAAACTATAATTGAAAGGGACAGTCCACTGGCATTCAAGCAAAATACTCGTGTTTTCTTTAATCAATGTTTTGTTTTGTATTTGCTATTATTAAAGTTTTCTAAAGCAAGTAAATAATCTTTTTATAAAAACCAAATTATGTGACCCCCGTTAACAATACGCTACGTAATTTCTGTACGGTAAAGGGTACCCATATATTTATATATATATTTTATATTTATCCATTCAATGATAAATGTATTAGAATTTAATTTACTAGATTGATATGCAATATTATTGTGAGGTATGTTCAGACATCACAATATTATTCTGAGTATTTGGGGGATGGTATTTGATACATCAAAGGCTTTAATTAGTTCGCCATGTGGCGCTGTATGCTCTTTATCTCCCTTTATACAGCGTTAATAACGAGACAGCTCTAATCAGCTCCTTTGATCTTTCACTAATTAACACGTAAGTGGATAGGAGTGTGTATTCAATCAACCATGGAACGAATAGGAAAAAGTCTGAGAAAATCTTTATATGCTTGCCTACAAAATAACATAATAAAAAATAGTTAAGTGTGAGTGAGAGTTAGTCTGAAGGTGAGTCTGAGTCGCATACTTACTCATAGTAGGGTTATTCTAGAAAGGCAACAAATTGGTTGATATATTTGACCGCCGCAAAAAAAAAAAAACCGTGGTTTATAAAATACGTCTTGAAACGCAGATTTCCGTGCTTTTTATTTAGATGTCTACACTATCTATACTTAATATAAAAACAATTTTCCATAGTAGCACAGACCATCTCAGCTTTGTTTAAATTCCATAGTGCAAAATTTCTAAAGAGTTACGTTTTTGAGACAATTCCGTATCAAATATTGTACAACTTCGTGTAACTTCGACTAACAAGTATATTTATATTTATTTCTTTACTTTAATGGATATCGAGCCTGGCAATAAAGAAATAGCGCTGGCATCTTGGTAACGAGTGGAACGAGACCACTACATGGCGTACATTTATGTAAATATTTTTTAGTAGTTTAAATATAAAAAAAATTAATACACTATATACACACATCGCCATTAGAGACGGATGAATATTTTTATGAAAATAAATATAAAAACTTATAATATACAGATAAATACCCAGATACTGAAAACCATTCATATTAATCACGCAAATATTTTTCTGTTGTGGTGTGGTGTGTCTGTGGGAATCAAACCCTGGACTCAGAAAGCCTGATCGCTACCCACTGCGCCAATCGGCCGTCGATGTTATATACTTATTACTCGTATTATAATTCAAATTACAGTAATATTAGGCTTACTGCAAATTAAAATGATATAATTAGTAAAATCTAAAGGAAAAATTACAATTCTCTCAAGAGGATAATATATCAGAAAGATAAGAGGTAAAAGATTTTACAGTCATCTCGCGAAGTATGAAAAATGCTACTAGTTATCTTATGTTCCCTGGCACGACGATGATATATTGGCGCAATATTCTCATGCCCCGTTGTGCTATTTTAATGATTTAAGTTTATATTGCAAAGGAACTTTATTGCTACAAATATAATACTTTCATGCGAGGCTTATAATCGTGGTTTATAGTTTATCATTTTTTTTTAGTAAATAGCAAATAATCAAGCGGGAAGGTCACCTGATTCCAGAGGAACTGCCAACGTATTGCATTTCTTTTTTGTTTTTTTTAAATTTTTTAAGTAACCTATTTGTTTATCTATCCCTTAAATACCTAAATTTTCCACGCAGGTAGAAACAATCTTTTGGTATAATCAACAGTGATGGGAATAAACCTGAATAAGATAGAAAACGTAGAAAAATAGAAGGCATAAAAGAATGTATTCGATGACTAAAATATTTGATAGAACATAAGTAGTAGTGCTAATTAGGGAAAGTAAATCTCATAAAATAGTATCCAAAGGTGACGAGAAAACTGAAAGGGAGACAAAGAAAAGTATAAAGAGGATGTAAAAGAGGTGGACGCAATCGCAATAGAATACCAAAACAGCATAAAGTATTAGGTGAGTGTGTACTTCGAGATCTGCAGGAGACCTTTATGGCGGCAATCTCTTATTAATATTATAATTTTTGTAATAATTTATTAGCTTAGAGCTTTCATTTTCCCATGTTATAAACACAGTTAACCTGAAATCCTTATAATTTTGTTTTCAGTTAATGATCGTGGTTACCTTACGAAAATGAATAAAATAATTCTATTGTAGGTCTATTTGAGTGAAGAAGTTCTGAATTCGAATCTATGTTCAACTTTACGTCGCTGATCTCAACACAAATTGTTCGCACAGGGTTAAAACATTTCCGTACTCAAAACACCGTGCGAGAACAAGTCAAGCTAGTTTCCCAATTTGAACGAATAGCCTTCGGCAAAGGTAAAAGTTTATAACTACTCTTCACTTTATCTCGACTGCTTTTGTTCTACGGATGGAGCTTAGCTGCGCTCTTGTTGTTTTTGTTTATACCTGTGTGTACGTGTTCTTTTTGTGATAAATGGAAATGATTTTTCTCGTTAAAGTTGCCAAAATTAAATGAGCGTTGCCATTTCTAGTTCTTTTTTGCGTAAGAGTTCTTTTTAGACAAAAGTCTATCCCCGCTAGTTTGCATGAGATTTATGTGACGACCACCTTGACGCAGCGGTGAGAGCTGTAGACTGTAGAGTGGGAGGTCCCGGGTTCAAAGGAGATCGAGGGGAACTTTGGGAATTTATAATTTCTGAATTTTCTCTGCTCCGGTCTGGTGGGAGGCTTCTGAGACGTGCCTCTAATTAGCGTTTCGGTATGATGTCGCGTAGAAACCGATTAGGGGAGGGGTATGGGTTTAACTACTATACCCCTAACAGGTTATGCTGTTACCATCTTAGATTGTCACTTACCAGCAGGTGAGATTGCAGTTAAGGGCCGTGCAGTAAAAAAAATTAAATGGCATCATATTTAGGATCAACCGCTTTAAAACAAAAAAAATATTTTGTGAAATGAATCGCACGCTGTTACATGCATATTAGAACTGCAAATTGGTGCTGCTAATAAAAATTTGAAATTGTCTTTCGGCTTCTGTATTCCCTGATTCCTATAAATGCTTCAAATCAAGAGTAAAAAGGGCATCTTATATGCAAGCGTGCTTTGATGTAGGCCTCATTAATTACCATCGGAAGAAACTTAGTCAGAAGATTCCCAAAAAAATAACGTTTCGCCTATACGTATATAACGTACCGGCGAAAGAACGTCGAAAGCCTATGAAGTATCTGTCACTCGCCACTTTTGTGTAAACACATCTACGCTCAATTATCCGCTAACTCGTTATTCCGTTAATAAATAAAGTATATATAACTTACCATGGACTCTTAGTAACATGGCAGAGAGCTCGGCGCTAATACCATTAAGCAAGGAACTGCAACGTTAGTAAATTTATAAACGACCCCGGTTGAAAAAGGAAACTGTGGAAAACTGATTTAATTTAAATTTTATCGCTTTTACCTGATAACTTATTAAAGTTTAGGTACACCACCACTTAGAAAAGGTATCACTAAATGCTTTCGATTTGGGAAATGATTATAATTAGAAATAACACAAAAAAAAACAAACCTTGCTAATTTTGAACACTTATTGTAATCATATTATTTACATTTTAGTTTGTATTTGCAATGAGCTTACATGACATATGAAATCAATGGGTATTTATCTGAAAATGCCTGTGAATTTTATTGCTTTGATATTATCTAGAACCTTAATCATTATCTGTTGCCATAGTAATCCATAATCTGATTGGACCTTTAATGTAAACAGAGCTGAAGTTACGGTCGACAGCGCGTTTCGTTGCATGCCATATCGACTCAATGGCGT
Source organism: Pararge aegeria (assembly GCF_905163445.1). NCBI lineage: Eukaryota > Metazoa > Arthropoda > Insecta > Lepidoptera > Nymphalidae > Pararge > Pararge aegeria. Next base: position 7,586,191 of record NC_053189.1, read on the forward strand.
CTTCACACAAAATATTGTGTTGAAATGTATTCTTTATAATGTGTGCTATAAAGTGTGGTTTCTACAGAATGCACTTGTTAAAGTTTAGTAAGATACTATAAGAAAATGTTATTATATATTGTATATAATAGTGAATATTGAAAATTGGTTAAGTTTTTTAATGTTAGTAAAAATTGTGCAAATTATTTAACGTTTTTTAGGGGTCAACGTTGTTTTGTCAACACTCGTCACTGACTTGTTTTATTAAAACTGGACTGACTGTCTCAATGCATGTCACCGTCAATTTTGTTCCCATTTGAAGCTGTCGCTATTCCACGTCGCTGTTTAATTTGTAATCGGTTTCTACGCGGTAACCAGCCAAGCTGAAACTAAAAGACCAGGTAAAAAAAAAAAAAGTCGCAGTTCAGTGGTAATAATATAGAGAGGTCAGTGGTACTTGTCATAAATTCTGTCATCCAACGTTTTCTGTTCACTTTGTGCCAGCACATTCATCTCTGCTTGAACGGTTATGTTTGAATAAGCAAGTTTCGCTTGCCATGTTGATACACGGTCGCTATACAAACAATTTGCTTACTGTATGCAAGAAAGGAAAACAGAATTCATACCTGCAACGTTAAATTAAATATTTCTATAAAACTTCAAACATTAAATATTCAATGTATTGGATTATAAAAGCATATTAAAGCAGCTGTTTCATCTATGTATGAGCCCAGCGCTAAACTTTGTACGGTACATTTGGATTACTCCAGAAAAAAAAAAGTTTTTAAGTATACCTTTGCAACCGTCTGGTACTCCAATTTTGTTACATGTTCTTAAAAGTGAGTGTTGTGGAGTCCACCAATCCGCACTACGCCAGCGTGGTGGACTACGGCCTTTACCACATCTCATTGTAGGATGAGACACGGCCCTGTAGTGGACCCGTAATGGGTTGATAATATGATGATGATGAGGTAATGGATACCGTCACGCGGAATCATAATAAATCCCGATCTTTATTTTAAATAAAAAAACATTAAATTGGAAGTGAATTTTCGGTTCATTCTAGTGAACGAGGGGTGAATATTATTTTCTAAAATAATATTTAAGAAGAACAATGGATGCCCTCGAGAGATACTTAATGCTTCAGCGCGGATTAAAAATATTTTCTGGCAGATTGTTTTTCTAGGCGAGGCGGCCTCCGGCGTTTGTCGCCTGGATACCGTTGTTCCGGGAAATACGGCGTTATAAGCTTTTGATTATTTTTGTTTGCTTCATTTATTTTATTTTCTTTTGTTACACTTCACGATGTTTACTTTCTATCGATACATATAATATTGAAAAATAAACCTGTGGTCCACAGGTTTATTTTGAATTGAGTATTTTTTAAACCTCCAAAAAGGGTTTCTGCCTGTTTTAGGTTTGAGGGGTGTAAGGGGGAGGCTAGTACCAGTCAGCCTCCCAAAATGCCAACCTCACCTGCACGTGGTGCACCCTGCCGTCTAACCGACGAGGCTCTGGCGACCGACAAGTGGCGGTATAACTACTTCAAATTGGCTAGACTGAATAAATGGCACAGACCGGTGTCGGGCAGCAGCGACGCCGGTGCGATCAGTCTAGCCCTGCGATGACCAACCCGCCTGCCCAGCGTGGTCATTACCGGGCAAATCTTTGTATGAATGGAGAAAAGAAAGCCACAGCCCCTAGTCCCCGGCAGCCCCGCTATTCCTGGCTCTGGCAGCGGTTATGGTAACGGCGGGGCAAGGGGTGTCAAGAATCTCCGGAAGAGATTCCGCTGCCAAACCCGACGACTGGACCTGGCAACGTATAACGCACGCACGTTGAGGACCGATGAGAAGTTAGTCGAGCTGGAAGAAGCAGTGAGCAAGTTGCGCTGGAGTATCATGGGTTTATCTGAAATCCGTAGAGAGGGGGAGGATACGATAATCCTAAAATCCGGCAACTTGTTCTACTACCGGGAGGGCGAACAACAGTCCCAAGGTGGTGTCGGATTCATCGTCCACAAATCCCTTGTCAACAACATTGTTCGAGTCGAAAGCGTGTCGAGCAGGGTAGCGTACCTTGTACTCAGAATAACCAAACGGTATTCCCTGAAGGTTATACAGGTCTACGCACCCACAACTGCGCACTCCGACGAGGAAGTAGAGGCATTGTATGAGGATATTTCGAAAGCCATACATGCCTCGAAAACCTACTATAGTGTTGTGATGGGGGATTTCAACGCGAGGCTGGGCAAGCGAAGCGGTGCAGAGCTGAGAGTGGGGCAATTTGGATATGGGCAACGGAACGAACGGGGCCAAATGCTGGCCGACTTTATGGAGAAGGAGGGCCTCTTTATGATGAACTCCTTTTTCGAAAAGCGGCCGCACAGGAAATGGACCTGGCTGAGCCCCGATGGTTCGACGAGAAATGAGATCGACTTTATCATGTCGACCAAACGGCATATATTCAATGATGTCTCTGTGATCAACAGGGTGAAAACCGGGAGCGATCACCGTATGGTAAGAGGCACATTGAATATAAATGTAAAGCTGGAAAGGGTCAGACTGGTAAAGTCTACGCTCCGGCCTACTCGTGCTCATATCCAAAACCCCGAGAGCTTTCAACTGGAGCTGCAAAACCGGTTTGATTGCCTGGACTGCGATTCTGTGGACGATCTTAACAACAGGCTTGTGGAAACTGTCCATACGGTTGGGTCCAAGTTCTTTAAGACCCACCGTAAACATAGAACCAAAAAGTTCTCAGCCCATACACTCGGGCTTATGGAGAAGAGACAAGAAATGAGACTACAGTCTTCAAAAGATGCGTCTGAATATCGGCGTATTAATAGACAGATCTCGAAGTTGCAGACGAAAGACTTGCGACACTTTAACACTGAGAAAATTAAAGTCGCCATTGAGCGCAACAAAGGCTCGAAAGTGTTCGCAAGAGATCTGTCTATCGGACAGAGCCTGTTGACTCGCCTGAAGACTGACAATGGTAGTCTCATATCTTCTAAACCAGAGATCCTGAGTGAGGTTGAGAAATTCTATGGACAGTTATACACCTCAACACAAAAGCCTGTTGAAAGTTTGGCTAAAGACCCTAGAGCCAAATTGACCCGACACTTCACTGAAGATATCCCGGACGTCAGCCTTTACGAGATTAGTATGGCTCTCAAACAACTTAAGAACAACAAGGCACCGGGTGATGACGGAATCACAGCAGAACTCCTGAAAGCGGGTGGAAAACCGATACTTAAAGTCCTTCAGCGGTTGTTCAATTCCGTCATTCATCAAGGCACAACGCCAGAGGCATGGCACAGGAGCGTGGTTGTTCTGTTCTTCAAAAAAGGTGATAATACCTTGCTGAAGAACTACAGACCTATCTCGCTGTTGAGCCATGTCTACAAGTTGTTCTCAAGAGTCATTACGAATCGTCTCGCGAATAGGTTCGACGACTTCCAGCCTCCTGAACAAGCCGGTTTCCGAAAGGGCTTCAGTACCATAGACCACATACATACGCTGCGGCAGGTTATACAGAAGACTCAAGAGTATAACCGGCCACTTTGCTTAGCGTTTGTGGACTATGAGAAAGCCTTTGATTCGGTGGAAACCTGGGCTGTGTTAAGGTCACTGCAGAGATGCCGAATTGACTACCGGTACATCGAAGTTTTGAAGTGTTTGTACAAAAACGCCACTATGTCAGTCCGTATACAGGACCAGACTACGAAACCGATCCAACTGCAGCGAGGAGTGCGACAGGGAGATGTTATCTCCCCGAAGCTGTTTACCGCTGCGTTGGAGGACGTTTTTAAGCTTCTGGATTGGAACGGGCTTGGCATCAACATTAACGGCGAGTACATCACTCAACTTCGGTTTGCCGACGATGTAGTCATAATGGCAGAGACTCTGGAAGACCTTAATGCGATGCTCAATGACCTCAGCAGAGTTTCTCAACAGGTGGGCCTTCGTATGAACATGAGCAAGACGAAAATTATGTCTAACGCTCATGTTGCGCTCCACCCAATAATTGTAGGGAACTCTGCACTCGAAATTGTAGACGAGTATATATACCTAGGACACACGATCCAGTTAGGTAGGTCCAATTTCGAGAAAGAGGTAAACCGCCGAATCCAACTCGGATGGGCAGCGTTCGGGAAACTTCGTGACATCTTCTCGTCCAAAATCCCCCAGTGCCTGAAGACTAAAGTCTTCGAACAGTGCGTGTTGCCAGTGATGACTTACGGATCAGAGACATGGTCGCTAACTATGGGCCTCATAAGAAGGCTCAGAGTCACTCAGCGGGCGATGGAGAGAGCTATGTTAGGAGTATCTCTACGTGATCAAATCAGAAATGAGGAGATCCGTAGAAGAACTAGAGTTACCGACATAGCTCAGCGAGTTGCGAAGCTGAAGTGGCAATGGGCGGGGCACATAGCTCGGAGAACCGATGGACGTTGGGGTCTTAAGGTGCTGGAATGGCGACCCCGCACCGGTAAACGCAGCGTAGGTCGGCCCCAAACGAGGTGGACAGATGACATCAGGCGAGTAGCTGGGAGCCGTTGGAGGCAAGCGGCCCAGGACCGTGCATTGTGGAACTCCCTACAAAAGACCTATGTCCAGCAGTGGACGTCAATTGGTTGAGATGATGATGATGATGATTAATCAACAGATCGAGTGTGGTATTTTGTATGAGTATGTATATCATCATGGACACTGTTGACTGCTATTTTTATATTCTGTAGAAATCTTAAGTTTCAAAGTAATTGTAGGAACGCATCTGCTAAAGAAATAACAAGGGCCAAACATTGGAAGCATACGGATCAATAGGTACTGGCCTAATGATTTATTTTACCGCTTCGGACATACCGATTTCCATTAATTATTTTCATATTTTATTAGTAGTATTACTAATAGTATTTTTCTGGTGCTAGTTCGATAAATGTTTTTTTAAATGTATTTTTCGCTGATAATAGCTGTGAGAACTTTTGAGAATTATGTATTGACGAAAGACAGACAATTTGCGGCCTTTTTGAGATAAATGGAAATTTTGTAACATCTGTTTAGCTCTGCCTTAATTTCGTAAAGATCTGCTGAATGTTATCGGAGATTGAGGACAGAGCTCTGCAGCAGATCTTGCAAACTGCTGAACTATGCTGACTATAAGTTCCCCACTATTCACCCACTATAAGTTAAGACGTACTATTACATAATAAGGACACGCTAGCCGCTTAGATGGAGGCGTGGCCGCTAACAATATAACACACGCTATCACTAATACTATTTAAAAAATGGTTATAATATTTTTTTTTTATTATTTCACTACTTGTTAGCCCTTGAATGCAATCCCACCTGGTTGTAAGTGATGATACAGCCTGAGATGGTAGCGGGCTAACCTCTTCGGAAGTATGGTAATCAAACCATACTCTGTCGGTAGGGTGGTAACTAGCCACGGCTAAAGCCTTCCACCTGACTTCACCAGAGAAAATTCAAAAATTTTAAATTCCGAAATCGAACCCGGCACCTACTACTTAAATTCACAGCGCTCACCGTTGCGCCGGTCGTCAAAACGTTACCTACCTTATTTATCCTTCTGCATACGAGTCACCTAAGTATATTATCTTAACCCTTAATAATTAGTATTTGTGTTAGTGATACAACTTTTATAATATCAGTGGGTCACCAAATAAAATTTCCCCTTATAGGTGGAACTTAAAAAAAAACGTTTTAGTAGGTAGGGACACCTCTAGGGTGCTCAAAGAGTATTTCTGCAAAATTTTGAATTCCAGTCAGAAATGAAGTCCTAAATATTTTTTTATAAAAATAGGCCTGAACTAATATATGCCTAAACTATTATTTGTTAAGTAGTGTTCCTAATATCAATACAGAGATTCCGCTGTCCTTTTACCCGTCCGTCCATCTGTCTTCGGGCTGTATCTCATAAATCGTAGTAGGTATAGAGTTGAAAGTTTCACGGAATATGTGTTTGCATTGCGTTTACTGTAAAAAATAATAAAAATTAAATAAAGTTGAAAGTTAAAGGGAACATACAAGAAACCTAATTTTGCTCTATTTTCAAAATGGTAATTGAAATACAATTTAAAATGCAATTTCGTACCAAACTCCTTGTGTGCTAGTTTGACTTGCATTTAGCCAGTTTTTAATAATTTCGAAGTAGGTGGAGTTGCTGGTAGAAGAAGCTTTTACAATATTGTCTTTATTCTGAAAATATTTCACCATTCTCCTTTATCGTCTTTATCGCTCGCTGTAATTTCCTTTGTTTAAAACTTTTCAATTTAATGTTCTTTTCGTGACCGAAATAAAAAATTGCGCCCAAGTTGACAACATCTCAGAAGTTTACCAAACAATTTGCAATATACAAGGCTTATACATTCTGTGAAATTGTTTAAGAAAATCTTATCATTACTTAAAAAATTTACAAAGTATTTTTTGATGTTTTTAGGATATTCGGAGTCAAGTCACTTTTAGTTGATATGTGTAAATAATATGCGTAGTCCTATTTATTGTCATTATGTAAAATACCTTATTGATCTATCGTCATCAGTTAGTTTGTACGACTAAGGATTATGAGGTGATGGGATTTTCAGATTAGATCAAAATTAATAGTTATTTGGCAAGGATTTTACCTAAGTTAGGTGATTCTGGTTAAAGTTGTCCACTGCAGTAGCTCGCCATCGTGACGAGCTGTCGGTCTCAGTTATTATCATAAAATGTCAATCCAGCGTTCCACTTATGAATGAAAAGTGAAATGTCTCGTCTCTAAATCCCTTTCACCTATGTAAGATGGATTGTCATGCAGGCTAGTGTTAAGTTTTGAGATATTTAGGTGTAGGCTAAAGATTATGATCGTGCTATATGTTAATCCATTAATCCGCCCGAAAGGTCGTCGATAAAATTATGTTAGTAACATTTTAAGTCGTTTAATGCTTCCGATTAGGTCCTAAAACGGAGTCACATTTTCTTGTACAGGAATTTACGGTTGGGGCAAAGTGGAGATTGCGAGTAATTTATTTAGAACGCCGTCGTTCGATCGGCGCGACGTAATAACGAGCTTTTTTACCATTACACGAGCAACAGCGATAATGTTACTTGGATACATTTTATCGTAAAAGTAAATTTAAAAACCTAGGAACTTTGGAAACTAGATTGCTGTTGCTGTTGCTGAAATAAACTTCACAATAACCTTTTACTTTTGCTAGACGGTTTTCAAACATAATCTTCTGAACTTGTTGCAGGTAAATGGTTTTTTTTCCATCCCTAATTTGCTCCTCCAACCTTATAGATTGGTCCCAGAAGTTTAAAAGGCCACCTCACTGTAGATTGATGGCGATGAAGTAAAATTGATAAATTAAATCAAACTTAGATCAGGTGATAACGTAGTCAAGCATATTTTTGCCATTGGAAATATCATCAGACATTCAAATATCAAACAACATTCGTTCGAATAACATTTGACTATTGTTACAGTTCGCTATTCGTTCCACTTATTATGGGAGAACTGAACCAGGCGGACGTGAACAGGTTCCAAAAGCCAGTATGAATATGTATGCTCACTTTCCACAATACTTCACTCACGCAGTATCATTGTCATGTTGTATAAACATTTGCAATGTTGTTTAAAAATTTCAACAATACTGGCAGCGTTCATGATTTTCGTACATACGCGAATATACATTAGTGTTAACCGGTGGGCCCAAATGTAATAACGTTGCAAAGGTTGGTTATATAGTTTTACCGAAACCTTTCTTAAGAACTTTAGTAACTTAGCTGTGTATATGTTTTTTACTCAATTTCGTTTCGAAGTACATTTGTAATCAGTATTATAGTCTTATCTTGTCTTAGTAATAAAAAACATAAGCGGTGATAGGCTTGTTTCTAGGCCTTCAGTCTTCCAGGTTTGGTCCCCAGCGCGCACCTCTAACTTTACAAAGCTATGTAACTCTTTTAATTTATTCTTTAAAAATATCACTTCCTTTTCTACAAATAGTTGAACGGGTAACCACGGTAATATTATGGAATTTGTCGATGCTTCCATCTTCGTCTCGTCACTCCCATCCATTCGATTTGAGTTCTGTCGTTGTGACCACGATCAACGCAACTGGGTCGAAATATCGACAAATCCCATAATATTATCGCGATACGTACCCGTTGAACTATTTTTAATAAGTAATGATTAACCACGAACGTTTTAGTTTTAAATCACGAATTAAATCACTTTTACGGTGAAGGTGATCTGAGAGTTCTCCATAACGTCCTCAAAGACGTGTAAGGTCCAATCCACACTTGACCAGAGTGGTGGATTACCGCCTAAATGCTTCTCATCGGCCCCGAAATGGTTTAATAGTGAGAAATAGCTTAATTTTAATTAAAATAATTTTGCTGCATCACCTGAGTATGGCAAATAATATCTGCAAGCTACATCCACTGTTGGCGAGCTAAGGAATCTAGGTTTATCAGGTATTTGAGTCATCTGCTATTGTAACAATACATAATATTTGACTTTTATTATTTTGTACACAATTATAAGTTTTCTATTAATTTTATCAGTAACATATGACTTGAATACCTTTTTTTATATAATTTTGACGGCCGATTGACGCAATGCTTTCTGAGTTTTATCAGAGTCCAAGCAAAGTCAGGCTGTGGGTTTGATTCCCACAACAGGAAAATGTTTGTTTGATGAACATAAATGTTTTTCATTGGTTGTAAGTAAGTATTTATGTATATATTCATACAATTAATATTCATCAGTTATCTTAGTACCCATAACACAAGCTAAGCTTACTTAGGGACTAGATGGCGATGTTTTTATTGTTGTAGTATGTTTATTTATTTAAATTTTTCAGTGCTTGTGTGTATTACTAAACTATTCCTGAACGGCTGCAGCTGTACACACAAAATACAACGTTATTGTTACAGTAATTTTATAATGTGGGTAAATAATTAAACTTTTAATAACTATAAATTCATATTTGCCAGATGTTTTATTAAATTGATTGAGTATTATTAGTTTATGTATTATAGTTTTAAAGAAACAATTAAAATTATATTTGACTAGCTGTACCCTGCCACGCTGTAGCACATTGTGATTTAATGGTTGAGAAAAATAGATAAAAACAATCCTTGATGCGTATTATATATCATGCTAAAATTTCAGCTCGATAGGTGCAGAACTTTTTGAGTTTTTGAAGCGTACACAAACCAACATCACATTTATATATATATATATAGCTTAACAACTTATGTTAATGACATGGGTTGGTGGGTATTTTGATATAAATACGAGTGCATTATTGATACACTTCAGTCCTACGTGGACTCGAACGATGCAAAGATACCTTCCGGTGTCTTAGTCGTTTATCATTATCGACATGGAGGATGGATGCTCATCACCATCATATCAACCCCTTACTGGCCCACTACAGTCCGGGTCTCCTTTCACAGTGAGAAGGGGTTAAGGCCTTAGTCCACCACACATGCCCAGTTCGGATTGGTGGAGTGGTAAACCGTAATATAATAAGAATAATTGCGGATTGTAGATACAATTTTAAAATGTTCAATTGTTACTTTAAAGAGACAAGAATGCGCTGCAGTTAAACCGTTCAATTTAAAATGTAACTAGTGAAAAAGACCGAAAGAAGTCACAAAGAGCTATATTTAATTATTGGCTGCGGAAAACGTAAAGAGCTGAAAGAAAAAGCGATGACTCTGCAAGGCTTAATCTCTTTTTGCCGTCTCACTGCCCTGCGATCGAACTAATGGACGTCAAATTGCCTAACGCTGTTAATTTTTTTGATAAAACTTTTTACGATTGTTCTCCGTTCTCTATGGCAAAAGTTTAATAAAATCAATATGGCTATTAAATAAATATTTGGATAAGCCTTTCTGAGACCAGTGTAGCACTATGCTGTTATTTTTTGGCTAGTTCAACCATCTTCACTCTATCATATTGATAATAGTTTCTGAATTTTCTCTGGTCTTGTCTGCAGGGCTAACACAGGTAGGAGACAAAAATTATATCCCTCTATTATATGCCCCGACAGGGGATATAATCAACATGTCCACCTGCTAAAGCATGGGAACATGGAATAGGAGAAGTTTACTTCCGTTCTTATCACACAAACATAATTTGGAAATTATTTCCACTTGTGCGCCAATGTTCTCTGAGAGTATCCTTTCCCCGGGGAGATAATTGTCTCTTGCCTATGCTAGCCGTGCTGGTAGGAGGCAAAAATTATCTTCTCCCACAGCTTATTATCAACTCTCAGAGCACTGGCTGTTCGCCAGTGGAAATATTGTCCACATAATATATGTGTAATAATAAACGGGGGTAAACTTCCACTATCCCAGGTTCCCGTGCTTTAGGAGGTGGACACGTTAATTAAATCTCGTGTCAGGTGATATAATCGGAGGATATAATCGGGTATAAATTTTTGTCTCCTGTCCATGCTAGCCTTGCAGGTGGGTTTGCACTAAAATGTATCCCTTGACTACAATCTCACGTAATGTTAAGTGATGATGCAGTAAATATACTAAGATGGTAGCGGGCTAACCTGTTAGGGAGTATGGTAGTTATAGTTAACCCATACCTCTAGTCGGTTTCTACGTGCTATTATACCGGCACACTAATTCGATTAGCGAACGTCTTTGTCGGTAGGGTGGTAACCAGCCATTGCCGAAGCCTCCCAGATCAGAATAAAAATAAATCAAAAAAAAATTCCAAATTTCCCTTTGTCCTTCGCGCCCTTGTTGAACCAATCAACCAATCAACTTGTTTTTTGGTTAAAACCTTAAAAGAAGAGATTTGTAAGAAATCCTTACCGCATGGCGACTAACTAATATGTGACTAACTGCGAAATAATTTGAGGATTGAAATAATTAAATTGAGACTTGCATAACATCGTTATTTAACGCGGAAACTTATGTTAAAGTTACCACATTAAATAGGTGGTATTTAATAATTTCCGTATCCATGACTCCATATTCCTCAAATACAGATTCCTTAAAAAAAAAAAGACTGTTATACATTAGTGAAATACTCACTACAATGCAAGAAATAAATATTCTTTAAGTGTATCACGAAAAATGTAAAAAATACTAGTTGAATACCAATGTCAGTTATTTTTTCGAGCTTTTAAGTGGATACGTTTGCAATTATATAAACCACATGTCCACTGCTCTTGACCATTTACATAATATTGCTATACCTTCTACTTTAAAAGTCGTTTAGAAAAAAAGTTAAAATCCTAAAAACGCAAAACACGAGATATAAAAAATATACCCCTTGTGTTAACGTGTTATTTCAGCATTTCCATCTGCATTGGTAATACTATCTTTATATTTCATAACATTAGTAGTACTATCGTCTTATTTGTGAAGTACTAATGAATACATTGTGGGAGGGTTTCAAAGAAAACAACCATTTATAACAGCGAGCTAATAATTTCTAGCCTGAAAAGCGTTACTTATGTAAAGTTTGCTTAAGCATTTTAACCCTTACATTTGCATATTCGTGAAATATTATATCAAAATACAATCATGAAAGAGTTTATATGAAATCGGCTTATAAGGGTTAAGCGGAACGAACGAAAGCAGCTTTTGTTTTTAATGGGGCTTATCTTTCTAGATCCCACGTAAGCTTGCTTCTCAGTGGAATCATTTTTTAAATAAAGGTAACTAGCTCCAAGTATTATGCCTAACAAAAATAAATATTTAAAAATATTTTACATCGAAAAATGATACTACTGATTTGTGTACAAAGGAGTGTCGCCACCTTACTTCGGATCCATTACAACAACGCCAAATTACTCTAATTCTAGTTCATACAATTCTCACCTACAATAAAAAAATATAACTGTATATATTATGATAAATACAGTTATATTTTTCATTTGAATTATTTAATTTTTTCAGAAATAATCATGGAGTAGAAAAAAGCTAAATATCAATCCACATTATTAAATAAAGTAAGTTACTTTATTTACGAATGTATATTAATGAATGTTTTCAGGAGTAAATGTATCGCGTGTCTAAATATGCCTGATGCTGATGCGAATACCTAATATCTTATTACTAAATTTCATCTAAATGGGCTTAGCCATTTCAGCATAGTCGATAGATGTAAGATTATTGCGCTTTTGAAATATCTTATAAAATATCTAATAATAATCATATACAAATATACCTTATATGTAAAAAAATCACGTCAATCCGTTTCTGTGTATATTGTTGCTTGAAAGAAAACAAAATGTTAACTAGCGTATTGTATGCTTTCATAAAAAGGTAAAGACATAAGGTACCTTGACCTTCCTCATTATGAATTTGAATTAAAATCTTATGAATTTGTTTAAAATATTATGAATTTAAATGTTATAATTATGCAAACTGAATATTATTCTTGTAACAGACGGAAACATTAAGAGGATTGAATTACACCAAAGCTGCTTACGAAGTCGTAGTCTCATTAAATTCATCAAAGTTTTGCATTATAACGAGGAAGTTGCGGGTTCTAGCGACGTCGCGAGCATCTATATAAACAGAATGAAGAATTTCGTTTGCAGAATGCGATACGAAGCGATGGAAAGTTTTGATATATTATAATACAGCCTAATAATATTGTTTTTAACATTTCAATATAAAGAAACAGGTCCGATTACACGAGTAAATGAGTAAGGTATCTAACACTACACGTTTATATAGTGGACCCCCGGTAGTCCGGCCCCTGTTCAATCCGGCGCCCCCTGTAATCCGACATGGTCTATTATTTATTCTTGAATACGTATTCGCTAAGCATGATTGAACAAGTGTTGTTATAAAATAATCAAATGTTTAGATCACAGAATTGAGATATTATATACTGAATTCTGTGGTTTAGATCTAGAATAGATCATCATCACCATCGTCATCATATCAACCCATTACCGGCCTACTACTGGGCACGGCTCTCCTCCCACATTGAGAAGGGGTTAAGGCCGTAATCCACCACACTGGTCTAGTGCGGATTGGTGGAGTCCACACACCTTTGAGAACATTATGTAAAACTCTCAGGCACGCAGGTTTCCTCACAATGTTTCCCTTCACCGTTGAAGCAAGTGATTTTTTTTACTGAAATCGCACATAACTTGGAAAAGTTGGTGGTGCGTGCTGGGATTCGAACTCGGCTCTTCGAAGGTGAAGTCGAGTTCGTACTGAGCTATCACCGCTTCAATAGATATTATGCTTTAAACATTTCAATAATAATAGTAATAGGAATAAATTTGAACAAACATTCAAAATTACGGACAACTAGTCTCCAAACATACCACTGTGGCAATTCAGGTCAATCATTTGTACCTTGAGTTAAGCTTAATTCATTCATTTAGGAGGCGTTTACTTTATCATTACATCCCAGTACTATGACTCCAGGTTCTTATACTATAACATAATAGCGTCGTAACCTAAGTCATTTCGTCGGACATTTATAGATCAAGGCTCATGGAACTAATCTGGCATCTGTGATTGTAATGGTCTTTATTAGTTTGAGTACAGTGACTAGCAAGCTCGTTATCGGGTATAACTTGACTTGTCGCAGTGTATGGAACACACTGACAGCAAAGGTACTGATACCAATATTACAATAAGTATAATTCACACCGCCCATAACTGAAACCAAACAGAACTACAAGTTATTCGTTGCCACGGCATACTAATAGCCCAAATTAATAAGTCTAATTTTTAATCTAAGTATATTTATATGATATGAAATGAAATATTATAAAGAGAATTTTTTTTGTTGGTTACACCGAATAGGCTCCGAAAGTATTAGACCATTTCTTCGCCAAAAGAAAGCTAAACTATAACAAATTAACATAGGTTAAAACTTATTTTCAAGAATATTGGGGAAACTTAAGTAAATTGCATCAATGTAACCCAAAGTAGCAAAATTGCGCTGAAAAAAACTATATAACTATTCTAAACTATAATACATAAAAATAATCTACTTCTTAATTAAACTACTCATTATTACCTACAAAAAAATCCGCAACGGGAGATATCTAACTGTCATAGTCAAATAGTCGCATTAGCAGCTTTTGTGTTTCAAAATTTTATTAGATCGCCGGTAGAAACAAAAGCAGGTTATATTAGTATAGCACTATTAATTCTACACGTCTTTCAAATCAACTATTCCTACGGGATGCTTCAAAAACCACACCAACAGCTAGTTATCATCAAAGAGTTTCATCTCATCTATTTAAGCCATTCCAGACTTGAAAAGGATTGCTTTATAAAACTATTTTTACGTCTGGAGTTTTTCTAACGTTCAAATATTAGGATGTTTAAAAGAGATAATTACTTAAAAATCGCACCAACAGCTGATACTTAGCTTCTAATTATTATTTAAGGTAATCATTAGTCTAGTAATTAATTTCGTACTAGCTTTGGTTTTCAGCTGTGATCAATAACTTCGTGTTACCCTTTTAAAGAGTTATTTTTCATTCCGTGGAACCAGTGCTTTCTTTTTGAATGCCCTTTTTAGTATCCTGGCAACTTTTATGCAAAATTTCATAATAGTCGGTTGATAAGTTAATGCGTAACCAACACAAAAACTCTAATTTGCATTTATAGTACTAATTTTTTTCTAAAGTTACATAACATAAAATACCTACTCGATAATAAAACAAAGAGCAAGACGTAGTGACTAAGAAAATACAAAGCGTTTTATACTTGAAAATATCTCGGAATGCTAAATAATACTGTAACGCTTGTATCCTTCTTAGTTAACGATTTTCAATCATAATTATGAATGCCCTATTTAGCTTTTTATTTTACTTCAATTTAATACAATATTGCCATGCTTAAACTGTAGCATTTGAAGAAAAAATTGAAAACCAAGCAAAAAATATATTTTATGTGACCGCTTTTAAAAGTTCAGCAATATGAAAAAGTTGTGAAATCGTTTAAACTTTTGTTGAACTAAACATTGCAGGACCGAGCGGTCACGTCCGTTTCGCTTCGCAAAATATTTATTTCACTGCGTTAATTGCTTGAAAGGAGTTTTTAGGTTTGTAGAATGTTTGAAATTGGAATGAAATTTTTAAGAAGACATTATTTTAATTTATTCACCTCATATCGTCGTTGTCGGCGTTTTGTTTCAATAAAAAAATGCTAACAGATTGAATTAACTATTAAATGTACTACGCATCCGCCTCAAAAATTTTATATCATTCTTATTTTTCCTATATTTTTTCTCTTCAAATAATTCTGTCTGTTGATTTGAGAAACGTTTGTTATTAAAACCATAAATAGAGGGAACACTGCCTCCTGTAACACAGTTTAAAATACCGCAAGAAACTTCACAGTAATGAAATGTATACGTTTTTCTAATGGAATAAAGATAGTATTATTACTGTTATTAGTTATTACCTACTGTACATCCAAAAGTATGGTTGTGGTCTCATAAATGGGAGATCACGGGCCCCCTGCCCGTGATCTCCTATTTATGAGAACAATTAGGGAATTAGGGAATGAAAGAGAATAATTAGGGAATTTATACTTTCTGATTTTCTGGTCTGGTCTGACGGAAGGCTTCGTTCGTTGCTAGTTACCATCCAACCGACACAGGCGTGTCATTCATGCGATTGAGTGTTCTGGTACAATTTCACGTAGAAACCGATTAGGGGTAATAAAACTGCCGTATACCTATACCTATAGTTTAAGATGGTAGCGGGCTAACTTGCTAGGGGTAACCCTAGCAGGTTAGTCCGTAGCGGACCATCTTAGGCTACGACAACACACCATTAACCACTAGGTGAAATTGAAGCCAATGAATTACTTGTAGAGGAATATAAAAACTTTCTACCCAAATAACTTTTTAGACGTCTCAGTGGTAAAATGCTGCGTACTATTTCGCTACCATTCTAAGAAAATTTTTTTGCGCTTAAGTTATACCTATTTTTTTTTCACCCCCGACACAAAACGACGTGACGTTGCGTTATAAATTTTACATGTGTTTGTGTGTTAATTAGACAGGAGTGTTTTTAGCTGTGTTTGATGAAAATCGGTCCAAGATGGTCGCTACCACAAAATGGCGAACTACATTTTTTTCACAACTCCCTTAATATGGGTCTCATGTACACGATATTAAAAGTTTTTTTTTTTTTATTATTTATAGACGAGCGTTTGACTGCAATCACACCTGATGGTAAGCGATGATGCAGCCTAAGGTGGAGCGCGCTTGCCTAGAAGATGCCTATTCACTATTGATTTGAAGGTACTAATGTTTTAAGAACTGGGGAAAATGGAAGCTGGAAGAGCATTCCAGATCCTAGCGGTGCGAATTAGAAACGAAGATGCGAAGCGCTTCGTACGCGTCCGCGGTATATCGACCACGTAGGGATGCAGATCCTTCCGGTGCCTCGCAGCACCGAAAAAAAAGTAGGAGGTTTTTAATTTTTTTAATTTAATACTTATTGCATTTAACGTTCTAGTTTAAGGATAAAGTTGTGAGCCTGTACAAGTGAATGAAGCACCTTTGTAATGCTCGTAAATCCTTACACACGTTACACAATGTGACCCTGCAACGCGTCTAAAACACTAAGCCGGATTTGCCCAGCATTAAACCGCCTGCACTGTACAATGAACATGTTGTTCCCGCAGAAACGGAGCTTAAACGTTTTAGCAGTACAAAAGAGATTATTATGGTGAAGGTCCGAACCTACCATGGGCTGCCCGCAACTTAGACCACGTAAAAGTTGTTTATTTTAACTAAAAATACGAGACATCTCACTGTTTAATACCAACTGTTGCTTAAATCATGAGGTGGTACTTAATTTTTTTTTAGTAATAACTGACGAACCAAAAATATGGCCTATCTGATGATTCATGGAAGCGATCGTCTATAAACAGAGCAACTTCGCAGAGCACGTAAGTAACACGTCGTACGAACTTATCCTAAAGAAGTACACGTGGAAATTTGATTTTCCTCTTAGAAGTTATGTATTTAAGTATGTCTGTTTGCTTGTACGACAGTAAAAATAAATCTTTTAAGCCCTTAATTGTTACTGAGGAACAAACATCCACAAATTTTTCAAGTACCGAATCATCTTTATGCGTAATTATAAATGATCTTGCTAAGGTTTACTTGAGTGACAAAATTTAAAAAAAAATCGAAGTCACTGTCGTAGCAAGGTATTTTAAAACTGGACTTCGTTCAAATAGACTATAAAGAAAGTCGTCATTGTGTCTTCTGTTCACAGAAACTACGTCATGTCCGTAGGCTCGACCACAGGGCCTGTCGTCTAGGACATGTCTGCTTCTCCACGGAGGTCGTATTCCTATGTCACGGAGGTATAATGTCGCAAGTCAACGCACCGTGGAACGACGCGAAAGTAAACAAATAATCATAATAGACTGAAGTGGAACCAAAAAGCTGAAGAGAACTATGGCATTAACGAAACTTCGTGTTTATCCGAACTCTACACGGGGCAATTAGTATTCTGTTTGAGGCCGGAGTTAATTGAGTTGTTAGGCAAATCGAGAAACAACAAACAAATATAGCTAACAGCATTGCGCCATTTACTCTTCAACAAGTTTTGTTTTTTTCCGAACAGAAAATATACCCGTAAGCTAAATGCCTCAAGCATTTAAGGCTTTATGTAGGTAGGTACTCCGTGTTAATTAAAACACGCTATCGGTGCGAATTGTGACGTTCACGATTACCCTCTAAAGTAAACTAAATTGACAGGTCTTAAAGTTATATATTCTTTTCAACAAGTGGCATAGTGAAAGGGATGACATCATTTATACTGCCAATTTAATTTGGTTTTCGACAATTCTGTACAACAGTCTAGACACTTTTGCTTTTTAGTTTCCTAAAAACTATTCCTTGCCCAGTTCAGGATTGTTTTTTTTTTTTTTTAATTATTTTTTTTAACGATAGGCCAGCGTTTTACGACAATCATGCCCGTTAGAAAGCAATGATGAGGTCTAGGTTGGAGCACGCTTGCCTAGAAAAAGCCTATTCACTCTAGCCTTGAAGGTACTTAAATTATACAAAGTACAAGTTTTATAAGTTTACGTCACAATTTTCTTTGATAGTTCGTAGTAATAATACAGAGCTGAGAAATGAAAGGTTAGGAAAGTATATTTACTTTTTATTTCTCAGATCTGTATTAGTTACTTGACTTTAATACTATTTTTTTTTTCCTGGCGGTAGATACAATCTTGTATACAACTGTACGCAGTTTCAAAATGCAAAATTACTCATAACTCAGTGGTAATTTTCAACATGGTTATTAGTAATACTAGTCAGGTTGTATAATTTTATAGCTTGACACATTAAGTAAAGTACAGTCGTCAACATTTACGAGGCATATGGTATCGTTAGACGTACTTATAGTTAGCAGAAAATCGTGGCTTAAAGCTTTTGAAAATTGCTTAAAGTTTGAATCATAGAACTTGAACTTCAATATTTTGTAATACTATTGAAATTAGATAACAATTAATTCAATGACATTGATATACCCAAGCTTTAATTAAACTGATATAATGCGAAAACTTGACTGTCTGGATGATTGACTCTTTCACGCATAACCTCTGTACGAATTTTCATAAACAGTAATATAATTTACACACTAGAGATAATTATTAGATTATATATCACAAATCACAATAACAAAATATTATCACTATATATCACAATAACAATATAATGTTTGTCGAAAAAATATGTTGTTTGAGAGTATCTTAGCATTTATCTAGAACATAATTTATTTCGGGATTGTTTTACTTGAACAGTTCTGAAACAAATTCACAACATCGATATAAGTATGATTGATAACTAAAATTTATTATTGCATACTAATCATTTATTATATTATCAATAATTATTATTAATTATAACAATATTATTATTAATCAAATAATAATAATATTGTCTTAATAAAATAAAGCATAATAATTAATTACCCGAACAATAACATAACCTAACCACATGTTGAAAAATGTATTAGTATGCGATCAATTATTAATAAAAATTATAAATAATAATTATGATAAATATTTATAATGCAAATTTTATAGTATTAAGTTTATCCAAATACAACAAATACTCTTTTGGTAATCGTTAATAATAAATTTAGTTAAAACGTACCGGTAACTTGGCATTCGGATTTTTCATGTAGAATCGTGGAAGCAGAGACAAAGAGACATACATTCAACGTGTTATGCTATTGTTCGAATAATTAATCATTATGCTTTATTTTATTATGTAGAGGAAGCTATTCACAAACGATATGTCGGTCTGCCATCCGATAAACGAGCGAGTGTCCATCTTATCACTTCATATACCACTTCTTTAATATCTGCAAGGAATACTGAGATAAAACAAATGAAAATGCATTTAGATCCAAATATTAAGTACACAAGTTTTACTCGCTTGTCGGATATATTTTATTTTTATAAAATATGCATAAAAATTTTACAATGATGCATGTGCCGGGAATAAGTTACGGTTATTTGATTGTATAGTCGCACTGTGTGTTACGGGAAAAATATCAAACTTTTTCAGCTGTAAACCGGTTTAGTCATCCAAACATATTAGTCCCGTTCCAAAAAAATATATTGCTGTTGTTCCAATGATGTTGCAAAGCTATTATTTTTTCTATTTCTATTCTGTGGGTCAAAACGTATATTTCCGGGTGTTTATTGATTGCCTGTGTAATGATTTAGTTGTTTACATTCATTGTATGATTGCGTCTTTATTTTATTCTACAAGTACCTACATCATAATTTCAAATTAACTGTATGTCTGTGATTTTAAAATAACTATTGTAACATAATGACATGACATTCTGAAACGTCAGTCCCTGCATCTAATTATAGATCTGGCAGCTGAAAATATTGAAATCGAATATCGTGCAATAGTATAATAGAGGCCAGTGTTAAGGAAGCACGTGGTAGAAAGCTTTGTTGCTACCCTTGGGCAGGACGGAGGTTATGTGTGACGGTTAGTGCCAGATTTTTTTTTATTTTTCAATTTTGATGCCTTTAGAACACTTACAGGCAGAGAGTGTAGACAGTTACAAGACTTAAACATAACTCAAACATATGGCTTATAGGCTTTTTTACAACGGAAGTTTGTGAGATAATGCGAATATCCTATGTTTTCACAGTTCGTGACATCAGAAGTACCAGCACAACTACTAACTACTTATCCGTTGTCAAATCTTTTAACCACTAGACCAAATTGTAATTAAGATTTAAAGACTAAAGAGACTACTGCTATATGGTATTCGCTGCTTAGTTTATGTGACAACGCAATATTTTGCCGGCGTATTGTTTTTATTTCATATGATCTTCTGACGAATACCATCCATTTACCTGCTACAAAAAGTAAACTTTATTTCCATGTTTCCATTATGGTTTAGCCATTAAAAGCCATTTAAAGGTACGTGAAATCTGTTCCTACTCGTATTCATCCAAGTTAAACATTGAGAAAATCTTTTTTATGTTTAACATAAACACTATCTTTTTGGCTATGATAAAACTTAGATAAAAACAACTCTGACTTTTTTGTAAAGCTGAAAGCTGAATATTTTATTACTTTACTTCAAACCGTTCTTAATATTATTTATGTTAAATTAATATGTACTTACCTATTTAAAAGGTAACCTATACCTTTCTAGCGGTGAAAGAATTTTTGAAATCGAATCAGAAGTACCGGAGAATTTCCGAAACATCCAAATTCACAAATATTCATCATCATATCAATCCATTACAAGCCCACTACAGGTTACGGATCTCCTCCCATAATGAAAAGTGGTTACGTGCGGATTGGTGAACTCCAAACGCCTTTAAGAACATAATGGAGAACTCTCAGGTATGCAGGTTTCCTCACGATGTTTTCTGATAATTGCTAAAAAAGACAAACATTACGTCTTTATAATTATCCTTAGAATATTAAGGTTCGACACGCTGTAACTACGTGTGTAATTTCTGTGTGAAAACGCTTTAACTTTACAGCCCTCGTATTGCACCGTAGTGACTTGTAACGGCCGCTATCGTCTATCTTGACTCTTGTTTCCTTCTTAATTTACATAACTTAGCTGGATAAAGCTGACTATATCGCTCCCTAGAGTTGTGCAAATGCACTTTTATTATCTCGTTCAGCATAGGGAAATGATTTTTTCATTTCGCTCCAAGGTAGCTCTTGACTGCAATCTAACCTGGTGGTTAATGATGACGCTGTCTAAGACGATGGGAGTGGGATGTTATAAGTAGGGCAGTTATATTAAACTCATCCCTAATCGGTTTTCATGCGACATCGTCCCCTAGTCGAACGAAAATCGCTTTGCAAGCCACGGTCAAAGTCTTCTATTAAACCAGAACAAAGATTTTTTTTTGACAAAAAGTAAGTAGTAAGTAAAGAATCTTGTAAATTTCTACATTTTACTCGGCAAAGATTTAAAATGTTGCAAAAAATACTTGTTGTTTTACGAAGTCGGTTCTTTCAGGTCAAGATTTTTTTGTCACGCTTTTTAGTGGGTAGGTTTGCAATTATATCTAAGTAACAATAGCCAAATTTCAACTGCTCATAAACTTCTACAAAATATTGCTTTTTCTAAAGCCTATGGTTAATGGTAATAATGGTAATAGTAAGAGTTCTCCCGGCACTTCACCATAGCATAGCTCCCTCATTGTGACGAGCAAAAAATTGCTTACCAATTTACCATACTCGAATCGCAACTAGTGTTATATTTATTACGGGTTTCTTCGTCAGTTTGACGTGCCATATACCTTTCGAAAGAAAATGCTCAGGCTACATTAAAAATAATCAAATCTCTATAGGCGTTCCTATAATATTTGAAAAGTTCTTTCATACAATAGATCTTCACTAAATTAAAATGGGACCATTTCTAAGATCATCGTCATCATCATTTCAACCAATCGGCGTCCACTGCTGGATATAGGTCTTTTGTAGGGAGTTCCTCAATCACGGTCCTGGGCCGCTCGCTTCCAGCGACTCGCCTGATGTCATCTTTCCACCTCGTTGGGGGCCGACCTACGCTCCGTTTACCGGTGTGGGGTCGCCATTTCAATTGGCGGACCAATTGACAATTGTGTAATTGTACAATTGGCGGAGTAATCGCGAAAAAAATAGGTATATCAAAAAAAACATACAGATACACCAAAAAAACATACAGTCGAATTGACAACCTCCGCCTTTTTGTAGGTCGGTTAAAAATCTTAAATTATAAATTCCCAAAATACCTTAACTGGGACCTCGATTTATATTATGACAGCTATCACACAACAAACATATTAACACAATTATATAGTTCCGTCGTGGCTCCTGTATGTTTTATAGTTAAAAGTTTGGTACTTCTTAGGGATATCACTCTAGCGCTGATAGTACTCGCAGCGTCCGTATAAAGTATCGCAACCCACTAAGATCGCGCTCTTTGTAGCAACGACAAACTTGCCGCACGACATATCGTCCAACAAGTTTTGCGGACATACTTTGTGTACCAGACGTCCATCATAAATGGAATTATGAGTGGTTAGGTGACAACTAGCAATCCGCACTGAGCCAGCGTGGTGGCTTAACCCTTTCTTATCGTGGGAGGAGACCCGTGCCCTGTAGTGGGCCGGAAATGGGTTGATGTGATGATGATGATTATGAGATGGCAACTTTATATCTCACATAATAAGATGTTTAACACAGTGGATAACTCGCGTCACTTTAGCAAGCTTTTACTTTTGTGTATAATTTATTCATTCCAGTTCCAGTATAAACAATTAGCAACAAACCAATTCCAAACTAGGTGCAATATTAATGAAATAAAGTAACAGCAGAAAAGAACTTGCAAGCTATAACTACTGGTCAAAGTCAAAGACAAATATTTCTTTATTCAAATAGGCACAGAGATGGCATTTTTGATGCGTACATTACATGTAAAATATGACATAGAAGTGAGTTGATGGCGATAACTAAATTCGTCAACTTAAAACTAAAGCTAGGAGGGTTCCAAACGCGCACTGGTCTAATAAGAAGCCCACAACAAACATTGCTGGTTGTTTTTTTTTTTTTTACTATCACCATCTCACATTGTCATTTAAAAGTATTAAAGAAGCAACCTGGTAAGAGCAATAACTTACACCCAAGTATTTTTATCGCTGACGTAGTCCTTAATACTATAGTAGGACTTTTCTATAAGATTACGTTTAATACAAACTTTGAACTTTTTTAAAGACATCTCTGGAAAAGTTCGAAGTTTGTTCATTGTAGTGACTTGAGCTCCAATTTACTTCGACGTATAACGATACTCAAAAAAACTACGATTTGAGTCTTAAAAATCAACAAAGGGTATGCATGTAGGTCGTATCTTGACCGAACTTTCTACGTGCGACGGTATCCATAATAATAAATGGCATAGTGCGCGAAGACCCTTCTGTTATTTCTGAAAGTTTTTAAATTTTATAGTGGCCTCAAACTTACACAAGAGCCACTTTTTGAAAGTTTTTGCTTAATGCAAAGGGGATTGTCGTGTCTTTCCAATTCTGGCAGAGGTCCAGACACAAAGAACCCTCACTTAAGATTCTGTTTCAAATTTCCTTATGAAAACTACGAATGTATTTTCTTTGAATGTAATTATATTATGAGAAGGAAACCTAACTTATTTACATACAAATACATAAAATGTAAGTGTTTATCTAGGATTTCACAGTAACTCATCAAGCTTCTCATCAAGCTCAAGTACATTACATTAGACAGTATTTCAACAATAGCTGAACATAAACCATTTTCAATATATTATTTCAGATGAATGTTAGAGCTATTTTTATTTCAGATGAATGTTAGAGGCAGGACAATGGACTTCGCAGAGAGGGTGCTTGGCTACTTTATACTGTGGGAATCGAGAAAATAGAAACAAGTAAAATGTTTAGTAAATTTTCCTCATTGCCAATATTTTTCTGTTTACTTTATTCATTCCTCTAATCAGAGTGTATGGTTTCCTAGTACCTAGTTTTTAAAAGACCTTATTGATAAAGTAGGATTATTTTTACATACTTTATGAATAAAATAAAACAAGAATGTACCTACACAATCTGCACCGTTAATATCTGCGGCGTTTGGAGCAAGATAAGATAATTCGGAACATACTGTTGTATTCCCCGCACGTGACCTGTTTCCTGAATTTATATTTGAAGGCCAACCACGTTCCAACAACAATACATGAACCAGACAATTGTACAAGGAACAAATTAAATCGTGCTGAGTGCGAATTTCATTCGTATAA
The DNA here is from genome assembly GCF_905163445.1 of Pararge aegeria. Classification (NCBI taxonomy): domain Eukaryota; kingdom Metazoa; phylum Arthropoda; class Insecta; order Lepidoptera; family Nymphalidae; genus Pararge; species Pararge aegeria. Next base: position 7,610,468 of record NC_053189.1, read on the forward strand.
ATTCACACTTTAATCTCATGTGGATTTGATTTTATTCTTTCAAAACAACAATCCGCTATCATACTTAATCCTATATATATACTACGACAATACACATCGCCATCTAGCCCCTAAGTAAACGTAGCTTGTGTTATGGGTACTGAGATAACTGATGAATAATTATAAGAATAATAAACATAAATACTTATAATATGCAAATAAACACCCAGACACTGAAAAACATTTACAATATAGTTGTTCATCACAGAAACAGTATCCAGTTGTGTGAATCGCACCCACGGTCTTTGACACAGAAAGCAGGGCCGCACTGCGCCATTCGGCTGTCCTAAATTTAAAGACCAAGAAAAAATAAAGTTTGGTTTCGTTAATTCTAAAAAAAAACATGATTTAAAAATACACTGCCTAGAAGAGGCAATACGCTCAAAGACAATGACAAGGTTGCAAACTAACTATTCTAACGCTTTAACAAGAGATTACAACTCTAGACATGTTGTAATGCTGGTACAGTGGTTAACATGTTCTTCTATAGTTCATGGGGTCTTAGGTTATATTTCCGGGTAGGACTAAGAATGTTTAGGAATTCGAAATTTTTGTTACAAAATAGTCTCTGCTGGATTGAGGAAATTGGTGTCGCCATCCCCGTGCCTACAACAGTGCATTCAGTCGTCGCTTCTGGTCATTATCACTATGTGACAATAATTGCTGAAGGCCCGCTAACCCTCGCTACAGCAGTTTGGCGAATCTATCATCTACAAACCTAGGAGCCAATGCCATTCATCTTCAGCATATCAGCCTTTTACCGGTCTCCTTTCACAATGAGAAAGGTTTAGGCCGTAGTCCACCTCACTGGCAGCGTGGATTTGTGGACAAAATTCCGTCAAGCCTATTTTATTTTTTTTGGATAAATAGTATGGAGGGACTTCGACTGAATCGTCTTATCGTAGTAGTATTATACATACAAGAGTATATAGTAGTCACCTGCGATCATTTAAAAATAAATAGGTATCTACTATAAATAATAGTAACTCCAACAACTGGTGTACAAAGAATCCAATTCCAGAGACGGAGTAAAGAGCGATCTTTGATACAACCGGATATCCGTCTTTAAGATACGGGAAAATGTACCTAGTTGGATGCATTGAGAATGGAGACTTCAAATAAATAGAATCTTCAAATAAAATACATTTTGGTAGATAAGATAAGTTTTGCTATTTTACAATATTTGGTTTCATATTGAGACCTCACAGTACTTATTTTTAGATTTTATTCAACTCAATATAATCACATTTATTATGACGACAGGTAAAATTTAAAAAGTTAGTAAATTAGTAAGTTTGGATAGATTGGATTGTGTTAAGATTGAAGTAATTATAAATTACACCATACAGATTCTCCTTCTTTTCGCGGAGTATAGAAAATAAAGCTTCATTTTTATAATCTATACTTATAATAAATCTGCAACTGGAAGATTTCTGTACATTTAGTATATTTTAAAAATTTTGGCCAGAGTATGCTTTACAATCAATACGGACTCGGTATTGATTATAAAGCATTGCACATAGCAAGCACAAAACAGATTTTAATTGAATTTTTGTCTGTCTGTCTGTTTGTCAGTCAGTCTGTCTGTCTGTCTGTCTGTCCGGGCATCACGTGAAAACTACTGAATGGATTTAAATACAATTTTGTATAGTTTTAGCTGATATGCCGGGTCAACGTATACGATACTTTTAATGCCGATAAACAGTAAGTTCTCCTCCGGGAAATGGGATGAAAACTTTTATATATTTTACTTCATACCTCCGTTAAATTTGAATCGATTTTAGTAATTCTTCTTTTATTTGAAAGTGTATACTATTAAGCATGTATTGTCTAATTTTAATGAAGATCTGATAAATACTGTCGGAGATAAAGTACATAAATCTTCACAGATAACAGAACGTCACAAGGCATATGGGACAACGATCGAATGCATGCGTACCATCCTGGAATAGCTTATAGGCTTCCTTTTATCCCGGAAAAACAAACAGCTCTTACAGGATAGAATAGTTTTTTTTCCGCATTTGTCTTTCAAAATCCGCGCAATGGAGTTTTAGATTGACATGGTTTTCTTAGATAGGAATAGTTGAAATACTATCAAGCTTTTGAGCATTTTTGGTTGAACGCGCTAATCTCAGAAAATGCTGTTTCGATTTCGATTTTTTTTGGACTGGTAGTATCAATTAAGGCTATATAGCATCACGCTACGACCAATAGCTACCATCATTAATGAGAAATGTTGCACAATCAAAAAATAACCTTTTTGAGAGATTCCGATGCGTGACATGCGTGAACGGTAAACGTTACGCCAAACGACGCAAATATGTAAAGTTCTATAAAACAGTCCGCGACGACATACGACTACTTTTTGAAGTTGGCTCATTCGCGGATGAAGTTCACGGGTCCGCTATTTTGAAAATATATTTTAAACTAAAAAGCAACCAAAAGATTGTTTAAGCCAGAAGTCTTCAGTAAGCCGTATGTTCTGAGTTTTGGCCTCAACACAATAACTCAAAATAATATATAAAATATATTTCCTTATGGAAAAAATCTTCGTAATGAGTTTTCCTATATCAAATGTCCGGCAACGTTATTAAAAAGGGAGTAATATTATTTCATGTAATGCAAAAGAGAACATTTTAATAACGAAGGTAATTACGAAAACACCGCCGACATTTCTTTTGTTTATACTTAGGAGGAAGCAATTTTGCTCAGAACTCAAGATGTTACTTTGAACAAAAAATAGGAAGGCAATTATGGATTCATTACGGTAGCTTTCCTATTTTCTTTCCCTTTAGTTGTAAGTGGAATAGTAATGCGAGTTTTAATGTAGATAGTTTTAAAGGTAGATCTAGTTCTTACTCATATTATTATCTGTTTGTTTTATGATTGTTAACTGACCTCGAGCCTCTCGTTTTTAATGACATTTGGCACTTAGTTTGCTTCCTGTTTTCCTGCTATATTAATAAAAGCCAAAATTAGCCGCGGTTACCTTGTTCATGAGCAACAAGCTTGTAAAACGATGTCTATTATGTCTAAATGGCAAATCATAATATCTATAAAAATAAATCATTTTGCAGGAGCTATAGATAAATGCCTGTTCTTATGCTAATTACATATTTTTAGCGTGTGTTTTATTCAAACAAGGTATAAACAGTAAGATATAGATGTACTTATAATATTCTTTCCTGTGTGTTCAAAATCTTATCCATTCAAAATGGATTAAAATGAGTGGAATTTGAATTCAGTATTTACATCATCTTCAACAGAAGTGGAGGAAGAATGGATGAAAATTAAAGATTGAGTAGGTACTCGAAAGAAGAAATATCAAACAGCTTTTCGTATACATTTTTTAGAAACATTACTTTTGCCGTGTGTTGAAAATGATACTTTATATTCAGACGCTTTACATATTCCATAATGTGTAGTGAGTCGTAATCACGGTTTCATCAAATGCAGCAAATTGTGCCCGCTTGATACTAATCAACGCCGGTCAAAATTGCATTCACAGAACCTCGGTGTCAGTGATTTTCTTAAAATCGTTTCAACTTTAGCTATTTGAATGAAATAAGTGTATCGATCTTGAATGTATTTATTTGACATAAAATCGAACATTAAATATGTACAAACAAAATCAACCGCGTACTACGAATATTATTAAGAAAAAATGTACACCGTTGCCCTGGCGCTATTGTCTATTTGAATTGCAATAATCAATACTTATTAATTTCTATGGAATGAGAATTAGGAATGAATAAAAAAACTAGCATACCCCTTTCAGATGAGCACGCATTCATCATAGACCGCCATCTAGTCCCAAAGTAAGCGTAGCTTGTGTTATGGTTACTAAGATAGCTGATGAATATTTTTTTATAAATATAATACACATAAATACTTATAATTTACAGATAAACACCCAGACACTGATAAACATTTTCCAGTTGTGGGAATCGAACCCACGACCTTGGACTCAGAAAGCAGGTTTGCTGACCACTGCACCACTCGGCCGTCAAATACCTAGAGTGAACGAAATAAAGCCCAAACTTGTAATGAAAAATAAAAAAACATTTTCGGTACCATTCAATAAATCCTCAAACATTTCCTCAATACTGCAAATCTCTTGTAGGATTTCCAATTTCGAGATCGAACATGGCCGTGCGTCATAAAACTTTGAAACCAGTCAGTATCGTCGTGTTTAATCGAAGTTTTGTTTCTGGAGTGGTGAAACCGATAAGTCCTTGTACCGACTAACTACTTAACCGGGATTTATGCTTATGTGACTGATTTCCCTGGTCTAGTATGAATACCTTTTGTTTACGATTAATGTGAAATGCTCTACGCACAAAACAATATTACTCCAAGGGTGCTCTACGGTTGCTATACTTCAATGATATGTGTTGTTAAGTGAAATATTATAACCTTTTTATATTAGGCATAGCCCATAGTAAGTACATTTAAAAATTACAAAATTAGAGAAAAGAAAAAGAAATAATTAACAATATACAATATCGAATTAAAATTAAAAATGCGATCTAAATTTATTAAAATGGCTTGTCATAAATATATTATAATTAGATATATTATAACTATGAAAGGCAGGCTTGTAATATTTTGAAAGGCAGTTTATTAAACAAAATCGTTGTACCGTACCAATCCTACAGTAAGCAACACGTAGTTGTAAGGGAACGGAGAATGTTAGTCTAAATTACTATAATTCTAAGCACTAGTTTTATAGTACACTCTATCTACACTACATTATACTGGAATATTTTTCTCCTCAGCCTTCAACTTCCTTGTAGAATATGTATTTTGTTTTTAATTTCTAAGGTATTGAACAATATTGCACCTACGATGAGTAAATAAATTTTGAGACCGGTAAAGCTGCTACTTGACTTTATTTGTCTCTGCCTGCATATACAGGATTAAATAAAAATACTAGAGAGCTCTCAGCCTGTAGTTTTTAAATTAACAACTATTTTTTCTACTACTTTATTTAAGTAGATAGGTGTTTGATGTAGTGGTGGTGTGATGTTTTAGATAGGTTTATAGTTTGGGAAAAATTCAATATTTTACATAGATACTCTACTTTTTAACTACTCTGTTATGTAGCATCGGCAACAGCCCTCGAACCGCGACTCTACCGTGCGTGCTTGCAGCGGTTTGGCAACAGCGACATGTACTTGGTTTCACAGTGTAATGTCACTTTACAGAAATAACATTGTTTTTTTTAAATAAACTAATACTGAATTTTGAAACTAATATTTAACACTGAATTTTTAACCTCCTCTTATTAAAGAAGTGAATACTATAGGAAATGTTACGTGGTAGAATAAGATTATTGCAGCCTAAAAAATATTTACAGTTAAGATTTTTTGGCGAAAATAGTTTAAATAATGCATTATAAGGATGGGAATGGTAAAGGTGTCAATTATTCTGGGAGTGCCGTTTTTTGGCAGTTGAACAAGCCAGTCTTATCCGTTATGAGTGGATATAATTGTGGGATAAAATTTTTGTCTACTGCCAATGCTAGCCATGCTAGTATACCCATTCTCGGAAGTCCTTGGCAATCTGCGCGGTCATCTAGCTTTTGGAAAGAGCTTGAATGCTGGTATAGGGAGCAGCAACGGGGAAGAAAGATGAACTACAATCGACGTACTTATAAGTCGAAAATGGCCCAGGGAGAAGGTACGAGCGCTGTTACAAAATGTACCCATCATTCGCCTTATTATTTCTACCATTTTGTCGTCCTATTTCTATGACTTAAGGTGACAAAAATTAAAAAAAATATATCATTATAAGTTATAAAAACAGCTTTATCTTTTCTCGTTATATATATATATATTTTTTTTTTTAAATTACACACATTGACGCAACTCGGTAATGAAATCGGAAAAGCAGCCTGTTATTCGGAGTCAAATATCCTCAACACTCGACCTACGAGACAGGCTAGCCCAATATCACTGTACTAGGGGTAGAAAAATGTTGTATCATTATATCGTCAAAACTGTATTACGTCATGACGAGAAATGGAAATGTTATGTAAAATGTATGAAATATTTTAATAATGTCGCTGATATAAGCTAGCCGAGTACATACCTATGTAATTTAGGCTTCACAGTGTTATAACTTGAGCGTCAAGGGGCTTAGTGAAAGCCTGTCTGACGTTTCGCTCTCTGATGACTATGAAGCGCGCACCCTGTATAGCCCTTTTGATGAAACCATGATTACGCCGTACATACTCGTGTCTCATGCGCGTCAAATATTGGAGTTCATGTGTATAGAATGACACTGGATAGGGCGTGTTAATTTTTTTTCTTTCTATCTTAGTCTGCGGCTTTGCTACCGTTTACAATTCGTGTGTAATGTAGGATATAGTCTATCCATCATTACTTACCGCGTGAACTTGTTTACCGCGTGTTAAGCACGTCATGCAGTACACTTGCCAAGTTAAGATGACCGCATTATTCATTAGACGCGAATAGTAAGTAGGTAGTACTTGGATCCTTACCTACTTATACATACTAATATTATAATGTTTATATGGTCTTTGTTTGTTAGCGCTTGTGACCATATTTGACTCAAAACTTCACCACACTACACAACAAACAGACACACTAGCGTGAATGCTATAGTATGATCATATGAGATAGAAGCAGGCGTTACTTTTCGGAAATCCTTGATATATTATGAAAATTAAGCTTAATTTGCTATACTCCGTGAAAAGTAAATTATTAACAATTATTGATTGTAAAGTCAACATCTCCGGAGGATGCTCCGGTTTCGGAGCGAGACGAGCGTAGAAAGTACATTGCCGAAGATCTGTTTGGTGTGGAGTATACAGATAAGAAAATAACTTAAAGGTTGACACAATTGAAAAAAAATACGATATCTTCTGCAATATGAAAGAGAAAAACAAACAAATAGTTTTTAACTCGTTTAAAACTCGTAATAGGTTTTAACTCGTTTTCCCTTCTAGATTAGATTATATTCCGCGTTTTGCAAATAAAGTTGGCGCGTTTGTTTTGCGGCGCATTGAAGCTGAATAAAAGTGACGGCGAGGTATGAAATTAAAGCACTCGTCAAAATGTTTTTTTTTTAAATTATTTTGTATGCAATACAATTTTAGTGACATTCTAATTAGTTATGGGTAGTGGCGTGAATATCAATATTGATAGAGCTGGATGGTTGTCAGCAGTGGATAGAGCTCACTGTACCTTTTCTTATCAACTTGTTAGAAAGAAGTGGTAATGAGCTCGGGACCGATATTGGTCCAGCAGAAGGTAGTTAAAGATTAATAAATAAATAAAAAAAAAAAAATATATACTACGACAATACACACATCGCCATCTAGCCCCAAAGTAAGCGTAGCGTGTTATGGGTACTATGATAGCTGATAAATAGTTTTTTTATGAATAATATACATAAGTACTTATAAAATACATTTTAGTGTATGTGATTACACTGTCTCGTGTGTTCCTGTGCAATGTTACTACGTCAGTATTAACCGAGCCGCAGGTGAGAGTAGACGTGTGACAGTTGGTCGTGAGCATTGCCGACACAGTAACTAGGGAACGCTATCAGCAGATCCTACATACATATACCCAGACACTCAAAAAAATCCTTTTTATCATACAAACATTTTCCAGTTGTGGGAATCGAACCCACGGCCTTTGACTCAGAAAGCAGGGTCGCTGCCCACTGCGCCAACGGGCCTTCATAATATTGATAGGAAATCTTTAACAGCTGTTATACGGTTATCCGTCACCGATAGTGGCGTGCACAGGGTTTTTTACCAGGCTATGCATAAAGCAGGAAAGTGGCATAAAATGCCAAAATTGCTCTGCTGTAAAATAATTTGGGTAGGCGGTGCTTTTGTGCATGTATGAAGTGCACGCCACTGGTCACCGATACACCGTTCCGGTACGTTGCAATTAGGGATATGGGTTTACTGTGCAACCCTGCAACTATCTGACGACCTCACTGATGCAACGGTGAACGATGAGGTTGTGAGGACCCGAGTTCGATTACTGGCAGGGGCAATATGGGAATTTAAAATTTCAGATTTTTTTCTGGCATTCTTTGGTGAGAGGCTTCGGCCATTACTAGTTACCTACCGTTCCGATACAATGTTGCCATAACTGCCATACTCCCTAACAGATTAGCCCGCTACCATATTAGACCGCATCATCACCAGGTGAGATTGCAGTCAAGGGCTAACTTGTAGTGAAAGAAATAGAAAAAATCTGCATCATCATTTATTACCAGACGAGTTTTCAGCCTAGGGCTAACTTGTTCCGAAATAAAATAAAATGTCACATGAACTCGCAATTAAGATTATTAAAAAATACTTCATGTGCACGGTTTTTATAGAGGTAACATACGAGTTGGTAGTTTAAGTAGCTAGCCTATTCAACTACGCGTTGACAGATTCCGGGTTTGATTTCCAGGTTGGGCCATAAGTTTTTAAGCTAAGAGTTAAACTATCAAGGAACAAAACAAACAAGTTAAGGAATTAGTGCTGTCTACCCCATGCCATGGTGAAGAAGTTGGTCCTGGTTATTTACACTCTTCTTCTTTATCGTAACACTCTTCTTCTTTTTCGTAACACTCTTGCCAGAGTGGTTGTGGTCATTACGGTGGGACATTGTTTGTGGCAGTTGTTACTCGCCTCACGATCATCCTCCGCGATCTCGCGCTCTAGTGCCTTCTACTTTGCCCTGCACAACAAGACGTTCTTTAGTGTTGTTGTCTCTCCGGGAGACGTGTCCGAAGAATTTCAATATGCGGCTGTGCACTAATGTTGAAATACGTTGCTTGATGTCGAGTTCTCGGATAATGGAAATATTTTTTATTTACACTAGCATGAGGTAATAATTCGTTTAGGACCGCTTTGAATTATGAAATAATAAATAAATATACTACGACAATACCATCACATCGCCATCTAGGTACTAAGATAGCTGATGAATATTTTTATGAGTATAATACACATAAATACTTATAATATACAGATAAACCCATGCATTTTTCTAGTTGTGAGAATCGAATCCACGGCCTTGGATGCAGAAATCAGTGTTGCTGCCAACTGCGCATACCGGCTATCTAAAAAAAATGAAATATATTAATAAATTAAAGATCAATATTTTTTTATTAATAAATTAAAAAGTCTTACCTATTCGTAACATGCCTTTGTTTTTTGTGAAGCTAACCTCACCAACCGCGCCTGAGTCATAATAAAAATCTATGGATCCCAACCAATACATAAAGCGTTTCATTGTCTCCTATGGAATCTTGTAAAAAAGTTATTACTCAGTATTACCTATAGAATATAACAATACAAACACTGTTTATTAAATTACACGTTATTACACACACTTACAGCACGCACCTAATTTTAATAAAGAAGAGTATACAGGGGGGTAATTCTGAACAATATAGTCTAATTTAATAAGCGTACCCACGGCACTTTATTAAAATGAACTGCCGAGGGATTCTGGTAGAGGCCCGAGTGTGTATTATAAAATAAATATTTTTTGTCCCTTTGTTTGTACAGAACTTGGGTAGATCGGATGAGGTTTTTTATCTGCAGACAGTAGAGACATATTTGCGGTACTGGTCACAATGGTTGGCTAATTTTGTTTGAGAATATTATTTAAGCCGAGAACTAAGATTTAAGTTTAATTAAATTCTCTTGTATTTAAATCTGGTTTGGTATACCTATAAACTATACTTTTATTTGGCTATCACCGCAATTTGGTTCTCTTTATCAGTCTACTCCGTTTTATATTATTTATAGGTTATTTAACAAAGATTGGCGCAAAGGTGAGTACATACGAAATAAATAATCTTATGAGAATAGCAGGTTACGCATCCAAATGTTATTGCTTTTTTGGCATTATTATTGGCCAAGCTGCATACATTTTGTCACCTGTACTTTACGTAGGTATATACTACGGTAGGTTATTAAGTTTACATTCATTATTACAATATCGATTGATTTCCTCATTACTACCTACTTTTAACGATAACTTAACCAATCAAATATTTGATGATCCATCAACGGTATTAAATACTCATCTTCATAAAATACAGCTTATTTGTGTAATTTAAATAAGGTTTCAAGGATTCAGTCTGAAGGATTTCAGTAAGTGTCGATGCTATCTAAGAATGTAATTATGTGAGTAACCAAGGGGGGTATGACAGTGTATAGAGGTCAATACAACTAATATGTCTTGTTCATAATCAAAATGAAGTGGTGATAGCCTAGTGGAAAAGACGACGTTTGAATCACAGCACGCACCACTATCTTTTCGGAGTTTTGTTCGTTTCATGTAATTAAAATATCACTTGCTTCATCGGTAAAGGAAAACATCGTTAGGAAACCTGCATGCCTGAGAGTTCTTTATAATGTTCTCAATGGTATGCGAAGTCCACCAACCCTCACTGGGCCAGCGTGGCGGTCTACGACCTAAATAAACCCTTCTCATGTGTGGAGAAAGTAGGCCGGTAATGCGTTTATATGACGATATTCAAAATAACCGATGTATAGTAAAGAGTTGGGCTCGCTACACCAGCACCTTGGGACCTCAGATATTATCAATTCTCAAGCAATTTTTACCAAGGCACTTTAACTTTGAAATTGACAAATTATTAACACAATCAGCTTTAGTGCAAATGTACTATTATTTATAAACAATGCGTTCAGATTGGCGAAAAATTAGGCAATTTGGCTTACTCTTATGAACTTTGGTTTTTAATATAGCTAAGAATATTTCATCTTGACTATATTCTTGCAATATAACTTGGTAAAATTACTACAAAGATTAATTTTTCGCTGGTCATATACTGGTCGAGTAATCACATTAAAAAAAATCTGTGATCTTAAGACAAATAAAAGTTTTTAACGAGAAATGAACCTTATGATCTAGAAATAAGGTCTATTCCGTATGTTACTCATAAAAGGATATTCATTTTCTGATATTAATCCCGTTAGCGGCAGCTTCCGGGGTAAGTCACGTACTAAACGAACCGACAATACACGGTATGTTGTTTTTATGATATTAGAGACAGCTAGTGAGGTCTCAATATTGTAGGATCTTTATTGGCCTTACCTAGAAAGAAGCATTTCACAACAATAACAACAATTTGTACAAATAAGTGAAATTCCTTTTTATATCTCACTAGCTGTGGCCCGCGACTTCGTCAGCGTTTGATTTTGTTTTTAAAGTATTCAGTATCGCTAAGCCGCTATATATATATACTACTATACTCATTTAAGGCTTAGCGTCAGACACCGTGAGCAGTCTGGTCCAATATATAAATATATAATAGGTATATTTATATATATATATATATAAATATGTAACATGTGACTGTCAATTAATTATAGACAAATAATTTGCAATAAAATAAAATTGCAACTATAATTAAAGATCTAAGCTATCCTATCTCTTAAGTTGGACCAGACTGCTCACGGTGTGCCAATTTAATTTAAAATCGGTTAAGTAGTTTAGGAGTCCATCGCGGACAAACATCGTGACATGAGATTTATATATATTAAGATAGTAGATAGAAATCGTCTCAGAAGTATTTTATATATTTGCTTTAGCCAGATACTTAATCTGGAAAACGAAAGAAGAACTATCGAAAAGGGTTATCGAGTCTACCGGTGATCCTAGAGCGGGCATTTACCTTGGCCGACGAATTAGTTTGGCCATCCAAAGGGGCAATGCTGCCAGCATCTTAGGAACTGTACCTCGCGGCGGCGGTTTCGAAGACGTTTTATATTTTATTTAGTTTTAAATAGTTTATTTTTGGTTATATTTACAAAACAATTATTTTAAAGAATAAATAAATCTTGAATACTACATCGCTACTGCAAATGGGTTTTGATCAAATAGAAAGGTTTTATTATTTTGAAGACCTCAGGTCTGGTCTGGTCTGAAATATGCCAGCAGCCATGGCTAGTTACCACCCTGCCGACAAAGACTTACCGCCGAGCGGTTTAGGGCTCCGGCACAATGCTGCGTAGACACCGATTCGGATTATAGCTTTAATATAACTGTCATACTTCTAAAAGGTGAGCCCGTTACTATCTAGACAACATCATAACTTACCACCAGGTGAGATTTCAGTGAAGGGATTTCAGTGAAACTGGTTGAGATATTAAAAATTAAAATTATTTTATACTCATACCCCTCCAAATCGGTTTCTATGTAGCTAAATCGCTTGGCGGCAAGTTTTTGTAGGACGGTAATGAGACATGACACACTATAATCAAACCAGACCAGAGAAAATTCATAAATTATAGATTCCAAAAATTCCCCTGTAGGGGATCGAATCCGAGACCTCTGGTTTATAAGACCACATGCTCATCAGGCAGCCAGGGAGGTCAACAACAGTTACTAGTATGAACTAGTGTTACAATAGTATTTCATTTCCTTTAACGGCGTTGAAATACTGTATGCAATATACAATTTCAATTTAATTAAACCATCGTTTCTCTGGAGGAAAACTCGGTGGGAGGATAATAATTAAGGTGCAATTATGGGGAACGTAAATTATAACGGCAGCTATCATCACGCTCGCGTTGCTATTAAACGTGGTTGGCATATTTGCCTCTGTGTAAGAAGGCGTTATGTATATTAATAACCTTCGCTTATATCTTTGTTATATTTTAGGTGTTTCATAATTGTAACGGTTTAAACCAAAATATATTTGCCATGTGGTGGTATTGTGGTAGATCACAATACCATTTCGACACCCGTCTTTTTCTTGCGGGTGTCGTACGAGGGACTAGGGGAATATAACGTAGAAGGGGCAGAAGCGTCCTCTGTGCTACGAGTACCATCTATCCACCTGTGACCAACAATCCGTGTGCCCAGAGTGGTGATAATGGGCACATCCTCTCGTTGGCAGAGGCTTTGAGTCTAGCAGTGGGCTGTTATAGACTATTGATGAAACCAAAACATAACCAACATTAAAACTGTGAAAGTTTGGTAGTTAGAACTGTGAAGAACTCATAAATTGTGATTGTGACCATAAGAAACATGAAGTGTACAAGGGCACCCACTTGTTTTTTTCGAAGTCATGTTCATTTTTGATCAACCAATTAAAACATTACTTCTTCAACCTGCATACCGAAGAGTTCTACATAATGTTCTCAAAGATGTGTGAAGTCCACCAATCTGCACTGGGACAGCGTGGTGGACTACGGCCTTAACCCCTTCTCATTGTGGGAGACCCGTGCCCTGTAGTGGGCCAGTATGGGGTTTATATGATGATGATGAATTAAAATATCACATCCTTAACGATAAGGGAAAACGTCTTGTCTTATTAAACAAAACATAAGTAACTATAAACAAAAAGTCGATATAAACAGTCGACTAACTAGAAACGGACATAAATTAGTGATATCTGCATATCGTCTGAGAAAAGTACAGAAATCCTTTGTGGGGATGGGTATATGCTTTTATAACATAAACCGAAGGTAATATTAGATCTACCTTTACCTAAGTTTAAACAGTATAATAAAACACATTTAACAAATCGTGGTTACTATACGATTGATGAATTCCTTAACGACAAGGCTGCTTGGAAGCAGGCCACTCTGCTGTCATCTCTCACAAGAGAGGAAAATTATAAAGATTGTTAAATTTAAAAATGATGTTGGATAAGAGCAATCTGCTGAGTTTCTTGCCGGCTCTTCTTAGTGGAATCTGCCTTCCGAACCGGTGGTAGAGTCATTACAAACAGACTGACTTGACGTTTCAAAAGTGCGAAGTAAATTAAGAATATACATAAAAAAATTACAGGCAAAAGGCGACCTAATCACTAAAAGTGATCCCTTCCAGGTTACCTAAACGATAGGAATATGCATGAGAGACGGGAAATCGCAATTACAAAAAAAACAATACATAAATTTACACACTAAAGAACATTCTACTAATAAGTAATATGAATAAAATAAGATATATATGTATCAATTATAAATATTTATATCTACTTACTATAAATATATAAATGCATATTTACGCGCAACATAATTAAAATGTCAAAGTGATGTGATGTGTATGTGATGCCTACCACGGCTTTTGAAAATAGCTAGAGGATTTAGAGCGACGAACAGATCTGGAATTACATTAGTATTATATATTATTGAGTAGACTTACTATGATAAATCGTTTATCATAGTAACATCGTACCTATTTTATCTCTTTTATTTTGATACAGTTCGTCCCTAATAAGCATTCTCTAGAGTTTAGCATAAAATTCATTCTAGTTGATCGATCACCGCTTTATTATTAAGTTATTGAGACTTGAGTTTGTTAAATTTTTATGATATTAGTTTTTTCCTTTCTTTAATTAATGTGTATCCCAAGAAAAAGACACAATTGGAATTTTCTTCTTTCAATATAGGATATTATATGCCCAGGGGTCGGGCAAAATGGACACAATGGTTCAGTTTTAAATTTAAGTTACTAATTGAAATTATATTTTAAAGATAAAAAGTTTGCGATACATAGAAATGTGAAGGACAAATCAATAAACGTGATTTTGCGATATCTATTTGATATTTTTTTGTCATTGCACATGTCTTTTTTTTCATTATTGGTCATAGAGGAGTGCTTAATTAATGCTTAAAGTGCATAGAAACAAAAGAATAGCATCAAAGATGTAAAATCACTATTAGTATGTATGAGGATTAAAAACCAAGTATTATAAAATAAAAAATAGTATTCTAAATACATTTTCTGCCAAAGCGATACACTTTTCTTTGCCTTCCCTTGTGCATTGATCGATTTCAGACTAGGTCAGTCAGCTTCGCCCGCATATCAATAAAGATACACGTGTCAGATAGGTGTTTACTACATAATCAGTCTAAAATGTTAGAAATCACGTGTATGTACATTACATATTAAGATAGTTCCTCTTTCAGATGTTCAAAAACACTGCGTCGTTGTTCTAGTGTTTATCGTTCCTCTTTCAGATGTTCAAAAACACTGCTTCATTGGTCTAGCGTTTATCATATTGAACAGCTGATTATGAGGTCCTGGGTTCGATCCGTAGGTCGGGCCAACGTATGAACGCTTGAATAATTGTTAAGTCAACATCTCCTGAGGATGCTCCGGTTTCGGAGCGAAACGTGGGTAGAGGGTACATTGCCGAAGGTCTGTTTGGTGTGGAGTATAAGGATTGAAAAAACTATAAATAACACCATACAGATTCTCCTGCTTTTCGCGGAGTATAGCAAATTAAGCATTATTTTCATAATATATCATGGACTTTCGCAAAGTAACGCCTGCTTCTATATACAAGATAGTTATCGAATCAACGTCTTAGAGACGGAACTGGCGAAGGAACAACTTTATTCATTATTCAAAATAGAAATAAGGGCTCGATTGCTCGGTGCAAGTTCAATTGAAAGAAAACTGACTACCTTAGAGGGCGCTCGCTCACATAATAGACAAATATATCTGAGTGACTCTTATAATCATTATTTCACTGCGTGCGTAAACAGTGCCCTTTCAACCCAGCAATGAAAAATGAAAAATAAAATTATATATAATATTGACATTTTTATCAACACCTCAGCTAAAATCAGTCTACGAAAAGTACGTGAAAGGTCGTTTTAATAAGCATTTTATTGTATTTTTTTCTATTTAGAAGAAAACTACAAATTGGCATATATATTATATATAAAAAAGTACTACTTGTTAGTGTAAATTCACATTGCTGGCATTAATTTATTTTACACTGGCACTTTCGCAATTAAAAAGTAAATACATTCCTATTGGCGAAACTATTCAAAATAAAATACCCCCGGATAGTTGAGTCGATGTAAACATGCTTAAAAGTATATAAAACTTTTGCCGGTAAGAAATCAACTCAGCAAGGATGCTCGAGTAAGTAAAAGCTCTTTAACGGTTGTATTGAACTATTTACGAACCACTTGATGTTGAATTCGAAGCGTTTGCACTTAGTAAGTTGTCAAATAATGCGTGATGTTTAGTTATTCATTGTTCCGCAGATAGAATATAGCAACAGCTTGCTATTTAGGATAATGTTGTGAAAATCTTGGAAATGCGGATATCATTAATGTGCAAGATGATGTACCTTTCTTCTTCTGTGAGTCCTGCAACACCTGGTAGTGCATAGGGCCGAGGCTTTTTCCATCCAGACATATTTAGAATTATATATTTCCGCCTCCAGAAACCGCTTCCATGTTGCCTTTGACCTTCCACGCTGTTATTTGTTGGAAGTTAATAATAATTAAAAATAATAAAGAATATACCAGGTTTTGCTAACATCAGTAAGATGACGATGTGTGTGGTCTTATTTATTTTGTTCTTTAAAGTCGTACTATAATGCCGCAGATGTAGCTTCGCAAGCTATTTTAGTATCAAACTGATTTACTATTTTTGTATATGAATGAACTTCACATATGCGACCTACGAACTATGACATATTTTTAATACGTTTTAGATAAGGATAGTATTTCAATTATTTTATTTTGCCTTGTGGTGACGGCAGAACAGAATACAGTTGTTGCCTCTTGTTTTTTTTTATATTAATAGTGGGCAAACGAGCAAGTGGGTCACCTGATGTTAAGTGATCACCGCCACCCATAAACATCTGCAGCACCAGAGGAGCCACCGATGCGTTGCCGGCTTTTAAGGAATTTGTTTATCCGCCCCTTGAATAACCCTAGATTGTATTTTTGAGGAAACATCAGATGGGAGATTGTTTCATAATTTTCAAGATATGATCTGGTGTTTCGAATAGTAGAAGGCGTGAGGTGCGGTCACAGAACAGGGAAGGAGAACACTCTCCATCATAGAGTTGACAAAACACACAAAGGTGTAATCTCTTCGGTGCCCCAGGGACTCCAAACTGCAAGTCAATTTGGAAGATTGTCAAGTCAAACCGCTTTTGTATCCGATCAAATGGAAGGAGTTGGTAAAGAGGTGCCCCAGCCCAAAGATGTGAACAGTACTCCATCTGAGGTCTTACTTGCGCTTTATAGAGCTGGATTCTATGTTTTGACGCAAAGTAACGTTGAGTAGACCAAGCTTTTTGGAAGCTAGTTTACCTTCCAAATGAGCGCGGAATTGGACGTCGTTCGAGATGTTGACACCGAGGATCCTAATCTTATTGAAAATAGTCAGTGTTCTCCTCCCGCGGGTGTCGATGGAGCCGGCTATGGGAATATAAATTAGAACACTTTCTACTATTATCATCTACTGCAATCACTAACCCATCTTGCCCAGCGTGGTGATTACGGGTCTAGCCTCCCATTGGAAGGGGTATTCATTCCAGCAGTGGGCTTTTATAGGCTATTGATGTATTCAAATACATTCAAATTATGTGCAATTAATCATCACTTAAGCTAAATCTTG
Organism: Pararge aegeria; assembly: GCF_905163445.1. Taxonomy (NCBI): domain Eukaryota; kingdom Metazoa; phylum Arthropoda; class Insecta; order Lepidoptera; family Nymphalidae; genus Pararge; species Pararge aegeria. Next base: position 7,627,903 of record NC_053189.1, read on the forward strand.
CTTGGTTCAGCAAACTCTAAGATATCATACCTACTTTATATTAAGCGATTCGCGTTCTTCGTCACTAAGTTTTCATTTCACACTGAATAAACATTTTGTACCCTTCACGAAAATAAACAACCCTTTACGCTACTTGGCTTTGATATTGTTAGTTCAATATTTATGTCGGTATATGTGGCGATAATGTGGGAGTATTTGGAGATATCTCAGTTCACGCTCCATAAAGCAAACCCATCCCAGTCACTGTCACAAATAACACAATCGAATACAAAATATACGCAGACATAAATTTAAGTACATTCGATTCAACATTTGTGTGTGAGATTTTGTCAATTTGAGTCTTTAGTCCTTTTTCATATGAGATATTATAGAGTGACAGTGCGCTTATATTGGACACTATAAAAATGACGTACAGACTTAAATAGTTTGGCTTTCGGGGAAAGGGCTGATTAAATCTAAAAATAAATAACTTTGGTTTGTTCCACACACATATCTCGCCACACATCTTCGCTCTTTTCGAGACCGTTAAAGGATTTCACTAAAGATTCAGAAAACCTCTAGAATAACTCAAATAATCAATGTTAATAATATTATGGTATGAGGTAAGGTGAAGTTGTCGAAATTTAAACAGGTACTGCCACATTACAAACCTTTCCAATAGAGTTAGAAAACTTATCTTAGTCTTTAAAAACTCCGTGATATTGCTGATATTAAATTTATTACACTAGTTTATAAAGCGCTAGGCCAATGTCTTCTGATCTATTGAATATCAGCATGGGGAGGAGTACGATTTTAATATCGTTTCGCAAATTTATCCAAATCGATATGCGGTTTGACTATATTGCTCACTTCATTAGCTTATTAATATGAGATGCAGCGATAAGCTACATTAATTAAGCATTTTATTAAATAACCCACTATCCGATACCACAGATAATATAAACAAGATACAACGGCGTCATTAAAATGATTACAATATTGAACTATTCAAATAATTTGATATCACCTTCATAATTTGTGTATTAACCAATGCAAATAATGTTATGAACTTGTATAATATCGGACGAACATAATAATGTTAATATGATTAAAACTTTGTTTCTATAGTTTAGTTTGATATATTTACAAATTATGCAAAACTTAAGTCTGTTATCTGTGAGTTTTTGGGGGCCGCTACTTAAAAGGGGGGAAAATTGAACCTTTATACAATCATGGTTCACTTGACTGTCTGTCTGTCTAACCCATCTTGGTCAGAGCCTACTGTTTTTGTATCTAATCAAAATAAATTTATGTCATAATATAGGGCCTCATTAATAGAAGATATGTAGTTATGCAGCGTGCAGCTGCATGACAACGTTTATTAAATGACAGAGCGTGATATACATGGAAAAAGTATTCCGACGTTATGCCAACAAGACCTATATGTTTAACAATATTTACGACCTAAATTCTGAGAAACAACAAAATGGAGACATTAAATAATTCTGTAATCTCCAAAAGTATTATACCTATTTGTATCATCAATTTATATCGTCTATCTTAGACTATCTATCGTCTATCTACTCAGCAGTCCTTTTAATCAATGTTTCAACCAAATGAAAGTCCCTCATCCTAATGGCCCATAACAACCCATTCTATAAATTAAAGAGCAATTAATAATGATTGGCTTCCCAATTAAATTGCAAACTGGTTCGAGGATCTTTCGGATGCTTTATGCCTCGTATTAAGGCATAAGACAACTTAAGACTTTCCAAGTCCCAGTTTGTAGGCTAAGTACTGAAACTTCCTGGAGCGAACGATCGGGTGCCTACTTAGAGATGTAAGTTGGTCTTTTGGAGCTTAAATTGAAGTTAGACTTAACTGCATGAGTTATCTGCTTCGTTAAACTGTGATTTTTAAAATGTTGTTTAACCTAGCAAGGATTCATTTATTTTCATCCATTATTAATTTGATATATAGAAATCTAATGATTTAAACCTTTGGATAGAATTGAAAGTGATAGCTGCTCTGTAGTCAAATAAAATGCATTATAGTACAGGCTGCCAAACACTTCGCTTTTATAAAACAGATGGTGTATAATTATAAATTTGAGAGTATGTATTTCTGTCTGATCGTGACTTGCTGGTGAATAAATCATGCAACTTATTTTGTGGTTCTGCTGGGGATAGGCGTAAGTGGTCTCGGGATATCATTTAATTTCAGGGAAAATCAAAAATATATCGCGGGCAAGTCGGGGTAACGGGTAGTTGAGCTATACTATATCAAAGATACTGCTTTGCTGTGTTGCTGTTAAAGCCCATTATCTTGAGAAATAAAGACGACAGTGATTAACTCTTACTTTAATTTAAGTATGTTTTAGTATATATTTGTTTATTATTTTTTGATATTTATTATTATTAGTATTTTATGTGTGTAACCTTGATAAGTATTAGTGTGTAATTGTTAATAATAATAATACACCCCACCAATCGGTTTCCCTTGGTTTTCCTAATCCTAAGGTTGCCTGGAAGAGATCGCTACTAAGCGATAAGGCCGCCCTTTGTATCCTACTTTTTAGTTTATTTTTTTTGTGTTCATTGTTTTTTGTGGTGTATAAATAAAAAAAAAAAAAAAATACCATTGAACAATGAAATCAAGGATTTTTAATAGTACTTACTAGTAAGCGCAGTTTTATAATATCTATACTTATGTCGTATATTAGTTTCATTAACTAAATTGCTTGCACTTACAAATAATACTACAAAATAGTCACCGTATTTAAAAAGTGTTCTAATCTAGATAATGCACGAACACTATACAGAAAGGGCGAAGGCCAACCGAGCCATTAGTAAATTGAAAACAGGCATAGTGCGTATCTACCTGTAAGGTACGTGTAACGTGCAATAAAATTGCAATTCTACTCGCTTTGCAAAATAAAAGTTTATATTTAGCTTAGTAATGCTCTCATAAAAATGACACATGGAAATAATTTTAGTTATTTGTCGAGCCAAAATCTGTTATTAGATTCGAGTGCTTGTTACGAATACCAAAAATATAAATAATTTTAAAATTAAACCACAAGCGAAGCGAATCGGGAATGATCGCAGCGAGGGATTCAAAATACTGAGACGCAAATAATTACGCAGTCGTGCGAAACATTATTGTGTTAAGGCTAGATTAAATAAAATATTATTAATAATCTTACAGATACCTTGTAATAATATATAGACTTTAGACTTGAAAAGGCAATCGTGGGCCGCCCAGCATGATGGACCGAGAGACCGAGAGTTCAAGATGTGATGGCGTTTGTTAATATGGCGGAACAATAGTGATGAAGATAAAAGATTGTAAGCACAAATCTTTTATAAACGTTTTATAATGTGTTTTAACGTAAAGAAAAAAATTAAAAAGAACACCAAAGCTCGAAGTTCGAATAACTTTTCCACACTAGCGGTTTTTTGGATGGCGGCGTGGTAGATTTACAGCTAAATATAGAGAACTTAAAAATATTTGTACGCATTCTGCGATTAAGACATAATGTCTTAATCGCAGAATAAATCGATACAAGGATCTGACAAAACATACGCACGTTATTCAATGAAAAAAATAACAGACTTTGTTATAAAGCTAAAAAGCAAGAAATAAATATTTTCTACATTTTTAAGTCGGTGCCAAGTAAAATGTAGAAAGTAATTATGTAAAGATCATATATTTCGTATTCTTTTTTATATAGTAGCAAGGAAAGTACCAGTTATTTTCTACATTTTACTTGGCACCGACTTAAAAATGTAGAAAATATTTATTTCTTACTTTTTAGTTTTATAGCAAAGTCAAAAAAAAAGTTGTCACACTTTTTAGTGGGGAGGTTTTCAATCATATTATCTAAGTTATAATAGCCGAATGGCAACTGCTCATAACTTTCTACAAAATATTTCTTTTCCCGAGACCGAGGAGTTAATGCTTGAGGAGTTCTCCCGGAACTTCACCATAGTTCCTTTATGACAAGCATAAATTGCTTACCATATAACTTACTATATACCACATCCGAAAAGCAACCAGTGTAATACTTATTATTGTTTACACAAATCGCTGTAAGCGTATCCACAGAGTACATTTCAAAAAATTCATCAGTTTAGAAATGACAGAATTCTGAGCAAATAAACATTAAAAAAATACAACTGAATTAAGAACCTACTTCTTTTTTGTAAGTCGGTTAAAAAAGAGACATTTATTGTAGAGATAATCCTATGTTGGACATATCATTAGTTGTACACAATCGACGTTCCTGTGGCTCGGATCTTTGCGATTCGAATATTCTCATCTGTCTAAAGTAGCGATCTACTCACACTGCGATTTTCAGTGTACGTCACTATTCGACAATTTTTGTTTTTAACAGTTTTCTTTAACCATTTCTGAGCTATTGCCACTTTATCTTCGTAATACATCGAGATATATTGGATACTCTGCCTTTTCTACTGTTCTGATATGATTTGTGAGCAAAGTAGTACTCCGTTTGCAGTTCACTATCTTATTTCTCGCTGCAATTGAATCGACCACGTTCACATTGACATTTTACACTGCATCGTTTGAAGAATCCAACCAAATCAGCTACCGAGTTATTTGATACAAATGAATTAATATAGGATAGAAGCAGGCGGAATTCCATGATATACTAAATGAAAATTAATAAAATAGTATAAATAAAAAAGTCTTCTATCGCTGATTTACTCGTTTATATAAAACTAATTAGAACTTGTTAAAGCTTAAGTAAAAGTACACGCTAACGAATTTTATAGCACGCCAATTGCAGTTGAATTTGCCTGTTGTTGTTAATTTTTTTAATAAAATGGGTCTTGGGATAGCATGTGCTGAAAAAAAACCCACTATAATTTTATTTTGCCATGTATTTACCGAAAAATAACAGATTAAGGTTTTGTTTTCTTTTTGCAATAAAACAAAACCGACTTGGTATTGTTCTATGACAAAAAGAATATAGTGAGAGAAAAGGTTTCTATTTCCCTGAACTAAACGCGAAAGGGAACTAAGATTTTCCGATCCAATCTATAAAGACTGCGCCGTATAAATATAAAGTACCTAATTCAATAATACAAGTGTTCGGCGATTCAGCAGAGCGTATGCAAAATTAGAAAAGCTACCGTGCCTTGATTGCATCGGGGATTTAAATCCCAATGTCATTTACCTACTGCCTTTCGTAACAGACACTTAATTTCACGTAATAGAATTTTTAATACGCGACGTAATTTCATAACTAAGTTTTTACAAGTAGCTGCTCACACCTTTTTTTAGATTTGGGACTCGTTTAAAATTATATATATGTATCACTATACTATAAGCTACGGAAAGAGTAATATTAAGTGTTTTAAAACTTTTGAATCTACTCTGAGTCAGATAATTTTGTTTTATTTGGAAACTCAATAATCATATTCAAATATCGTGCAAATTTACAAGAGATTTTGCGGAAATATAAAATGTTTAAAGAGTAATATGCATGAATAATAATTCCATTTTCTTACAACTAAGACTACCAATAGCTTGTGCTTTGGCATGACTGTAAAAGGCCACTGATTAAGATTTAGACTGGGTATTTTCGGGTCCCAATCCTGGGTCACACCATTGTGCTCTCTTTTGGTTATAGGCTGAATATTGCCAACTAACCCGGAATGTAACTTGGCCAACTTATTTATCCTGAAAGTTGCTGCGTGAAAGGACAAACCCAAAAACCGGAATCGCATATTATGTTTACACTCAATCGACATACAGTTTAGAAAGTAATAGAAGATGTTATGGGTTTTAATAGAAGATAAGGGGGTTGGCTGAAAACCGGTGTTGCGAATTTTGTAATTTTAATATCTCTTCCTCCACGATTTCACCACTACTCAGAGAGCTTAGCCAATATCTGTTCGCAGTCAATGTCACTAACCGCTGATAATAAATTTCAATCTTTAGTTAGTATACGTTACCAGTTTCAAAAAATTTGCATCGAAGCAGCGTGGTGAATTCGAGCTACACCTAACCAGCTCTCATATAAGATAGGAGGCAAGTATCCAGGCTGCACGCAGTGGCGTGCATGGAGGGTATGCAGATTATATAAAATTATAAAAATCTCAGAATTAGTTCTAAAAAACATAAGGATAGGCTTTGTAAGAGTTACAAAAGTTATAAAATTCGTACTGGAGTAATACAACTCATTTTATTTCATCTACATACCCTGCGCATACCCTCTATGCACGCCACTGGCTGCACGTGATTATGCTAATATAATATGTTCAGTTTCAAGATTACTCATGATGTCTCTATTACATTAACGTCGGGAATAGGTTTCCTATTATTTATATCCTTACCAACAAATAAGCCTAAGAGGCTTAAATAAAGATTGCTTTCATTAAGTTACAGAAAGAAACGCTATTTCCATAAAATATAATCACATTATTACACATAAAGCCTGCAGGTTAAGCGTGTTTTATGCGTGAGCCGGCAGATAAGCTCATAAAGGATAGTTAGGGGCAGGTTCATGGCATACATGTTTCAAGAAGCCGTAGGCTTACAGCGAATGGCGGTATTATGTTGCTGAAACGTGAGCTGATATTACATGGCTATGAGCTATCTTGTACATTGTTATTTTTTTCTTAGTAATAAAACATGGTATAATTAGTATAATATATCTGTGGTAGAATATTATTACACCTAATTAATGAGCTTGTCTACCACTCTAGTATAACCTATGAGAAAGGTTTTGGGTAAATAATATCTTATATGATAAAAATAAATTAATAATAATAATAGTTATAACAAAGCTTTATTGCAATACTCTATTGCTAGTACTAGTTACATTAACTAAATAATTACATCTTTGTTGAATTACTTAACAATGTATAAAAATAACGAACGCGGTGATAGCCTAGTGGCTAAGGCTTTGCTCTCGTGGAGACCGAGTTCGAGCCCTGTCACGCACCACTAAATTTTTGGAGTTATGTGCGTTTTTTGTTTAAGCAATTTATGTGGTACACTACGGCCTGATCCCTTCTTATTCTGAGATGAGACCCGAGCCCTATAGTGGAACGGGAATGGGTTGATGATGATGATGATGATGATGCTATAAAAATAATTATCATGTAAAATAGATGGTATAAAATATTCATAAATAGATAGTATAAAATATTATATACCTATATTAAAAATATTAATATAGCTATATCATAGGTTTTGGTTATTGCCTCGTTGGTCTAGTGGTTAGCATATTCCACTACGGACTACTACGTCCTAGGTTCAATACCGGGGCAGGCCAGAATTATTAGGTACTGGATTGTACCAGCCTGGAGTTACAATACTGGTAGTGTCCCAGGCCTTCCGTGCCTCAGAATGCACGCTACCAGACTTTTACTGATCACTGTACTTATAGTCTGATAGATAATTGCTTTAATTAAAGCTACGCCTAGAAAGGTGTGATGGTATATACAAGTAAGTGTAAATATTTTTAATCACAGTGTGCCAATCAATCTCGCTTCCCTTTGACATAAAGCCACCAATACATTTGGAGTGAACGATAACTGACTCGTGCAATCCGATATTATTTTTGATTGCACGCCGCACTTCGTCTATCAAACCGCACTCATCTCGTTGACTGAAATCTCTGTCTGAAATACATACTCTGATTTTTTTTCAATTAATCACTTAATAAGAACCCCAATCAAAATATCTCGTGCAAATATATTAAATACACGGTACCTTTTTTTTTCTCGTGGGAAAATCTTCATGATACCACTGAGAGACGGGGAGGCACAGTAATTATGTCGGACTCGTACCGACTAAAACCCCACGGTGTTTCAACCAGGCGCCTGGTGCCTGGGCCATGGGAACGCTTTCGCAGACATCCGCGAAAACACAGGGTAGATAGTTTAAGCACAATTGTTGGAATATACCAAAAACACAAGTCTTTGGTGCAATAGTATGTGTTGTCTGCGGCTATGATTAATTCCAACACTCGCTCCTAACCTTTTATGTCATTCATTTTCTGTTCGTTTCTTGTACAATGTTTTTCTGAATTTATTCAATATAAAGTAGACAGTCGAACAGTGCACACGTCTTTTCTTTTCCCTGCGACCCATATATATACCAACAACAATATATAACTGTCATCATTATTATCAAGATTTATAGTCGATATCTCAATTCTTAAGAAGAGTGGTTATTAATCATCACGAAACAACCTATTAAAACCGGAAAAAACCGCACAGCACAGCTACTCGTAGTTTTTCATAAGAAGGTCCCAGAGTATCAACTGTAGAGGAGTTAAATAAATATTAAATATAAATAAATATGGTTTTCTATGCCATTGAACTCATCAATTGGAAAAAATCGTGATGAAAACTGCATGCCTGAGTGTTGTACATAAAATTCTCAAACGTGTGTCGAGTCTAGCAATCCGCAATGGGCCAGCGTGGTGGACTACGGCCTTAACCCCTTCTCATTGTAGTAGGAGACCCGTGCTCTGTAGTGGGGTGGTAATGGGTTGATGTGGTGATGATGATGATGATCATGTTGGCCATCTCATCATGGTCCGTCAATTATTACGACATATAAAACCTGGTTACCTTGAGCTTATGCTGCAACATCGAGTAGTCTGCGGATTCCCCAACTGCTGAGAAACTAACAGCAGATTCAACGAGTATGGGCTCGTTAAAATGGTCTGAATTAGTATGTATGAGATAAATGATGATCAAGGTCCAATGCTGGGAAGTAAACTCAATGGTTTCATTTTTATTTCAGTTATTCCCAAACAGGAGAAATAAGTAAATTACTTGGCAATGTTGCGCTGTTTAAAGGAAACACGATTTTTTTTTCGTTTACAAAATATTATGTCAAGTAAAATATATAAAATGCATGTTTATGTCAACATGCATAAAGTAAAGTGTCAAGCCTGCTTAACATGCACCGTGCACGCATTGGTGCACAACCAGAACTCGTTAGCGGCCTGTGTAAAACAAATTTCACGCACCGAATTAATGTCATTAAAATGTTTTAAAATTAACCTTCCACTACATTTTACTAACCATGGAGCTGTTAAACTTTTTTTAATTAAAAATATTATTTTGAATAGCATCGCGTTAATTACGTAGTTGCCACGTATGTTTAGGGTTCCGAATAAAGGCAGCGTTAGGTTTTCTGCTGTCTGACTATTGTCTGTTGAGTCCATTTTCTATGAGATAGCTTGTACCTCAACCTACTAAGTTGGAACTTATGCCCAATAGTAAAGTCGATATTATCAGTTGCAAAAATTTCAAGCCTCCTAGCTACGAAACAGCATAGATATACTTATATAAGGAAACCATTTTTTTTTTTAAATTATCTGCATACTGCATACATACAGACTATAGAGTCCATTGACCTCAGACCTCACTGTGATGACGTAGTCTAAGACAACGGTGGGCTAGCCTATCAAGAGCTTTGTCAGTTAAACCCATATCCCCTTGATTTAACGTTACATTGCACTGAAATGTAATAACATTTTTCGGTGGTAACAAGGTTATTATGATTATTTATTCTATCATTTATTATTTTTCATTTTTTTTAATTCTTAACAATGCATAAAAAATAAACACTATTACAAATTTATAAAAAAAACATCCAGCCTCCGCTTGCGGCATTTGAATGCCCAGGCAATCAGCGGTCAGGGCACCAGAGTGAGGAACCTCCTCACAATAAGCGCCGTTCATAGGACTACTGCCTTCTGTACCCGACCCTTGATCCAACAACCAAGCGAAAGCTTCTTAAGATGTTAGTCGAAGCTTTTCGCGAAAAGACCATTAACTAAAAAGACGATCGGAACAATAACGGTGAGCAAGGTCCAAGTATTTAGATACTTTATCCTTTTCAGCTTTCACCAGATTATCGTCATGTGGAATAGTAATGTCAACAATTATTGCACGGCGCACTGTTCGATCGACTAGCACTATATCAGGTCTATTAGATGTAATATACCTGTCAGTGATAATCGTTCGATCCCAGTAGAGCAATGCACTGCTATTTTCAAGAACTGACGCCGGGTCGTACTATAGTAAGGCATCTCAAAATCGATAAGGCCAAACCAAGTTATTGATAATTAAAACGGGAATGGGAAACGAAACATCACTTTTGAAAGTGCTCAATTATATAATAAACTACCTAAAAATCTTAAAGAGTGCAAAATTATACACACCTTCAAAAAATTACTAAAACCATTTTCAGAATAAAACTTAAACTTTAAATTTTTAAAAAATAAAAACCATTTTCTATCTAAGAAATAAGGAAATTAATTACCTAACTAAATAACCAAGTAGCAGTTTCAGTTGTCACATCTAGTTGTGGATATTACCTATGCAGTGACGTAGCCGCGGCTCGCGTCAGCAGTTGACCGTCGATTTGATTTTGATGCGATGGTGCTTCAAAACTACCCACTTACAATTTAAAATTTATTTATTGTGCGCTCGAAGATGCATTTTAAAAGCCTCTTTTTGTAAATTAGCCTGTTAGTTCCATTTAATTCCTCTTAAATGGAACTTAGGGAACAATAAATATCTTAAACCAGAAATTATTATTTATTATGATTATCATGTCTTTGCTGGTACTATGGTAACCACTGAGCTTAGGCACACATTGTACGGGAAGACACCGTGTACAAATAGTGGTAGTGCGATTCTTGAAAGTGTTTATCGAACCGCAACATCCTTCTGAATCGCTAAACCACTAATTAAATAAATAAATAAATATACTACGACAATACAAACATCGCCATCTAGCCCCAAAGAAAGCTCAGCTTGTGTTATGGATACCAAGATAACCGTTAAATATTTTTATGGATAATATACACAAATACTTATAATATAGATATAAACACCCAGACATTGAAAAACATTCATTTTCAACACACAAACATTTTCCAGTTTTGAGAATCGAACCCACGGCTTTAGACACAGAAAGCAGGGTCGCTGCCCACTGCGCTAATCGGCCGTCAAAATTGGTTCATCTTTGCTGGTATTGTGGAAGCAGCCACGTCAGAAGCCTTTTAACTACTCAAAGGGTAAATAAAATAAAGCCAAGAAGAAATTTTTTACATACGAATGCTGCTATTTTCATTATTATATGTTTTCGAAGTAATTGTATTCCTGGACACCGAGTGAAACAACGTGAAACTCTTGGTAATTACGTTTTATTATAAATTCACGCTGCAAATTGCTATTGTTACTGAATGCACAAAAAAAGACCACATATTACAAAATACAGTTAACATACATATATGAAGTTTTCTTTATTGTGAAGTGATAAACGATGATTTACAACTAAAGCAAGGATGGTTTGAAACGTGTCGTGTGTGAACATGCGCATCACGAAAAAATTATGTCTACGGATTATCTCGTCCGTCGCTATGGGGAACAATCGGGTAACGGCTAGAGATAAATATATCGTAGTATGCATGCTAGCCCTACAGGTCATAAAATAGCTATATCTTGTTTACTTTTCTAAAGTTACTAAAAACAATAGTAATCATCAGGACTACTAGACTCCTATAGAGCACACACCTCGTCATAAAATAAAATATTACAGAGCTCAGATACACTCAATGCTGCAATACGGACTATAAATTATACATACAATAAAATCCCGCGTGCAATTCTTACCCACTTTATTACTTTATTTTAAACTCAATATTTTATAACTCTCCAAAACTGGGTTTACTGAAAATATAATTCTGTGGCGCATTTGGTTAAAACGCGATTGAGGCTATTTAGCATATGCGCAGTCTAATAATTACATTTATTGTAAAAATCGTTCATAAAAACCTTGCTATTATTTTGCAGATTATGGAAGCTTTTTTGCCTTAAATTCCAAATAATTTCCTACTCATTATTGTAAAGTTGTTAAAAACCCTCTTTTTTGCGACCGGGAATTGTTAATTTTAATGCTATATGCAATCCTTTTATTGAAACGTAGCTTTGTTTGGTTGCCCACAAATTTACTATAAATTCATGTCATTACATATTCGATTGTATTGTGTAACAAAAAGTCAGCTGCAAATGTTATTTATAAATAAATTCAATTAAAAGCAGTAACTACTCTTTCTAGGGTTCCGTACCCCAAGGGTAAATGGGTCCCATTTACCCTTGGGGTACGGAACCCTAGATTACTAAGACTCCGCTGATCCCTAGATTACTAAGACTCCGCTGTCCGTACGTCTTCCTGTCTGTAGAAGGACAGACAGCCAGACCGATAGACGGACAACCAGGCTGTATATGAAGACCCGTAATGATAAGACAGTTTAAATTTTCACAGATTACTATTCTGTTGCCGCTATAACAATTAATACTTAAAGACAATAAAATAAAAATTCAAGAGGGCTTCGATACAACAGGGCACAACTATAGGGCACGGGTATCTCACGGGACTCCTCTCTGTGAGAAGGGTTTACGCTGTAGTCCACCACGCTGGCCAAGTGTGGATTGATGGATTTCAAACGTCTTTGAGAAGGTGATGCGATTTTTTCTGTCACCTTTATAGCCAGTGATATTTAATCTTTGAATTATAATAATTTAGAATCATGAACATTCAATCATTGTGTATGACCACATTCCTTCTCCTTCCCTTGCTACACAATGGTTTGAATCTTTACAGTACATATCTATGCTCTATACTTATTAAAGTGGTGATTGCTTACGGTGATTGTACTGTAATAAGTTTTTGTTATCTATGTAAGTTATAAAAAGTTGTGATAGAGAAATTTATTCGAAAACAAACTTCAGCTATTTTTCTAGCTTAATCGAGTTCCGAAGTAATAAAGGTCCATAAAGCTTTGGTAATTTTTGCCAAACTTCTTAATTACTTAAATTGATAACCCAATTAATTTGGTAATTCCAAGGGTACGTAATTAAAAAATACCAGCTAAGTGTGTTTAAGACTCGTGCACTGAATGGTTTCGTACCGTAAAACGAAACGTATTTTTTTTTTTAATGTTCTTATTATTTAAACTAACTAAAAACGTGACGGAATCGGTATAAGCGGTCAAAGAGGTGGCGAGGACTTTTCCATCAGAGGTATGGACCGGCTGGATGCGACAGGATTTAGGTGAGGCCTGATAAGACCCCGGTGGAAGTTTTTTTAATATTACATCTTACGAATATTTTTCCTTTTCAAATGACTTAAAAAAGGAGGTCCTCTCAATTCGACTGTATATTTTTTTTTGTGATTACTCCGCCAATTATAAACCGATTTTGATATTTTTTATTTGGTGAAGGTTTTTTAGAGGAATCCTGGAGAAATCGAGGGAACTCTACAAATATTATAAAAATTTGAATATTTTATAATTAGTGAATGGGGTCTAAAAAAAACATTTCACAAAACTAAATTTCTAATAACTTGCTCTAAGATTAGAAGTACTTGTGAAATGAAAAAAGCTCAGAAGGCGCAGGTTCAGGAAAATTATTATAACCTGTTTGTATAACATTCCAATTATGTAACACTTATATCTATATCTATTTACAGATCTTTTAACGTATTACTTAAATTTATTATTCAAATGTTGGAAACGAAGAGAAGGTAATAATGTAAAGAAACTTTGACAGGATTTCGTTATCCTGGTAATAACGCGTAGTACTTTACGACCGCTTATATCTCTTGTTTGTTGCGATGGCGCTAAAATGTGTTTTGTTAAAAAGGTTCTCCATGAAATTTGATAAAGCTAATCTTTTCTCCTTAAGAAATTCAGTTTACTTGTTATTTTACCCAAATATTGCGATTGCGTGGTTGATCAGACTTTGACTGCGATCTCACTCTTGGTGTTAAATGATGATACAGTCTAAGCGTAGATCGATATAAGGTTACTACGTGGCCTCGTAACGCAACGTCAAAGACCACCATTGCGCCAGATCGAAGAATCAATTCAACAGTACGTAGATTCTGATGGATTTCTCTAATGGCGTATTGTGACAGTTCATTATTCTCAAGTTGGCAGCTCTGTTTCAAACTGTCTCTACGTTCATAGGCCACAAGTTTAAGCACTCTTTGTAATTCAGCTAAATTGATACGTGTTTTAAAAGTAATCCAATCTATTCTTTTTAACGATAGTAATTTATACATATTAGTAGTAAGTACATATTAGAAAAAGTATTCCTTCTAATTTGACCGAACTCAAAATCACTATTTAATGGCGAAACAAATTACAGTCAGTTCTCCCCTTTAGGATAAAGCACACCCTAGTAATTGAGTTTGGATTGCTTTAAAGATTTATGAACATACCAATAGGGTAAACATTCGGCTGGTACGATGTTTTAATTGAAATGCATTTTATACATCACTGCATACACACAAGCCTAACCGTAATGTTTTCATTCATTGGTAGAATTTATAACATTTTATAAATAGACAGGTCATCGGTCGATTTAATGAATCTTACAGCAAGTTCTCGTTAGAGTACCCGCCATTTGACAGCCGGTTGGCGCAGTGGGCAGCGACCCTGTTTTCTGAGTCCAAGACCGTGGATTCGATTCCCACAAATGGAAAATGTTTGTGTGATGAACAGGAATTTTTTTCAGTTTCTGGGTGTTTATATGTATATTATAAGTATTTGTGTGTATTATATTCATAAAAATATTCATCAGCTATCCTAATACCCATAACACAAGCTACGCTTACTTCGGGGCCAGTTGGCGATATGTGTTTTGTCGTAATATATTATTATTTATTTTTTTCACTCTAATGCAAGATGCATTCAAGTATTTCAAAATAACCTTTGCGTACGTTTTTCCAACACTTAATTTGAATTCCCCATAGAAGATCCTTCTTTCAAGACACGTAGTTGGATGAATTTCATTGACATATTTCTTCAAGCTTCTTAACATATCTAACTCGGACCTAAATAAGTGTAGAGAAAGCATTATTCATTATTATTACGACAGTTAATAACTAACGATTAAATAATAATAAAATTTTCTTCAAATCTTAATATAAATTTAATTATTGTGGTAATATAAAATATTCTCATTCTGTTATTCGCTTATGATCAATTTATTTCATTTGGCATTCACAGTGATTTTCCGATCGGAATATATTTGTGGTTTTAGTCGCGTCTATTATGCGCTAAAATAGATTCAACCAATTATTCACTATTTTCACTAAAATTAACAACCAACGCGCAAACTGCAGAGATTTTAGGTAATTGCGATAATTTGTGGTTAGTATGAAATTGCGCATTAATTGCAACGTTCAGCAAAACATTATGTGCTTAATGCAAAGGTATAGCCCAACCTGTATTCTAAACGTCTGTTTTTTTTTATTTGTTTTATTCAGGCGCCTCGGTCCTGCTCCAATGCGGTTTGGTGGAGTATGGAATTGCGCATTAATTGCAACATTTAGCAAAACATGATGTGCTTAATGCAACGGCATAGCTCAACCTGTATTCTATACGTATGATTTTTTTTTTATCCAAGCGCCTCGGCTAAGATTGTTGTGGGCTTCTTCTTAGACCAGGACGCGTTTGGAACCCTCGTAGCTTTAGTTTTAAGTTTACGCCATCATCTCACTACCGTGTAATACTTATGTACGCATCAAAGGGGCCTACTTGTATGAAGATATTTTTGACTTTGACTTTGACTTTATTAATGTCTGACTGTTTGTCACAAGCCTGCCTGGTGGAGAATGGAAATGCGCATTAATTGCAACGTTAATCAGAATATTATGTGCTTAATACAACTATATAGCCCAACCTATACGACTATAATATTAGTATATAGTATATAGTATGTAAAACCTATAGTCGATACGACTGGAATACATTTTAAAACGAGTTTTATTTAGATCATCATTAGGAATCTCAGCCTATTAATCTCTCACTGCTTATATCATATCTTCTTGGGTTTTAGAGCGTAGACCCATTACGCTGTTTCAATGTGGTATAGTGGACTTAAACGATAATCATATTTTGATGACCACCCTGGAGCAGTCGTGAGCGCTGTTGTCATATTGTTCATACATCACCGGCAGGAACAAATTTAGAAAATTATTATTTCTGAATTTTCTCTCTGGTCTGGTCTGCGTAAAGGCTTCAGCCGTGGTGGCTTCAGGTACAAGTAACCTTGGACTGCCTTATACCTTATCACCAGCAGAGGCAGCAGTCAATGGCTCACTTATGATAGAAAAAAAAACTTTTAAGTTCAGAAGTCTCAGTACGAAATGACTAAGAAAAGGGTTTTTAGTACTAACAATTGGTGGCATATTACTCATTTATGAGCAAAATATATAAAACCAGCTGTTGTCCGCGATCATCGTCCGCAAATATTACAGTTTTTTCAGATACCATAGGAATCGTTTATTTTCCTGGGATAAAAACTAGCCTATAGTAATCTCCGTCATTTCAACTAACTCAAAAAAAAAATTTGTTTCTTATTTAGGGCTTAGAGGAAGGACGAACAAATAAACAGACAGTTTCGCATTTATAATATAAGTAGGGATTTTCTAGCCATAAAGAACATTTTGTCGGAATTTAAAACACAATTTAAGTATTTTTGTAGCACGAAAAAACTGTCACACATATCTCTACTTCATAATTCGATGACCTGGTTAATTATGATAGGACCGTCAAGAGAGCTATCTATTTTTAAAAAAATAACTGGAGTAATATCGTTCCTGTTAACATCGAACCTCCCTTTGTTATAGCTAAGATTGCATTATAGATTACATGAACAGAGTTATATTGGCTGCTGTATAGAGACTATGGCCGATACATGTTTTTTCAACCGAAATGTCTGGTTCGAAAATATGTACAGAAAAGTATGTATGCAGCATAGAGTGTAAACCAGAGAGTAATTTTACTTAGATAATTGTATAAACTAAAATCTAACTTAAAGTATGGCAAAATTAACGCAAATATGACTAAATATGGAATTAGAAGGACCGGAAAAAAATAGGCTATATGATTCAACTCTGAATCATATTTTAAATTTGAATACATCTCATCTCATCTAAACCACATTGACCACCGCAAACTGTAGACATATTGTTAAATTCAAATGTCAAATTCAATTCATTTAATTTATTTGAATAGGCATTTTACGTTATTTCAATTAAAACCTCTTTAATCGTTTCATTTGTTGAAAATAGTTAATCTGTAAGAAAATTACTAAGCATTTGTTTTTTTTTCTCTTTAGAAATTGTCATATTGAGTAGCAGAGGTAGTAAATACGTTAAACGGCGTGTCATTACAGTTCATAGGTACAGATCTTGGCACAATGTTTGTAAAAAAAAGGTAGTAGAACAGTAATTGCTACTCTAAGAAGAATTACAGTAGATTTATTTTGCTATGATGCTATTGTGTATCGATACGCGGAAGTGACCCCTCGTTTGCGAGCTGCGAACCTTATATTGAGGGTACAGGAATAAAATACTGTTTTACGTATTTACGATGCTACGTAACAATATTGAAACGGAATAATATTCGGTAAATATATTGGTTACTTTAATTCCGTACACGTATCGTCTACGGAATTAAGTATTTATGGCATTTCGAAGATGTTGCGAGTCCACGTCAGTTTCCGTTTCTGTATAATTTCCCCGGGGTGACTCAACACGTGAAAGATAAAATATATATGTACATAATAAGAAAAAGTTAAAAACATTTACAATTACATTACAATTAATTTTATTTAAGAAATCTTGCAAAAACAGAAAGTTATTTAGCACGAATACCATTATGTGGGTACTAACAAAAATAACCTACTACTTAATTTTTATTAATTTTAGTAGTGTACATATTTTGCCATAGTTGAAACAACAGTGAATACTTTCAAAGGAAGTCCTGACATCAATTAACAAAACACATACTAAGTCTATTTTGGACAAAACACAAGGAAAATGTTATTTAAATTATTGACTTCAAATGGAGAAGAAATAAAGCAAATTCATGATATTAAAGTGTATGACATTCCAAGATTTATTTTCAGAAAATAAATCTTTTAACGATTTTACACAAAATTTCATTGGCTCAATATTGGTTTCACTTAAGACATTACGTAGTTGAGTACTATTTACATTGGTACGTTCTTACGTTCATTTCATTCAGGGCTAATTAACTCATGAACGTTCCAAGGCGCGTGTGAGGTGGTAATTACATCTCGTTTGATGTGATGCTTCGTTAAAATTTCAACTTCGTCTGGGTTCAGGACTCATTACAGCAGCTCTTTGATGTATATTAATTGTATTTTCATCTGCCTTGAGGAGATTTTGTACCAATTATTAATATATTACTTGTCCTTTGGTCCGCTGCTCTATCTATTCTCGTTGTGTAAAACGGAAGCGTCTATCCTTACAAATACTTTAAAAGAGTCCGTTTTTGTTTGTTTACACGTATGGTCGGCTCAACCACAAATCCGCTCTTCATGAAGTTTTACAAAAAAAATATAACACTGGAAATGCTAAAGGTTTCAGCGGGGTTTTAAATAATGCGTTTGAAGCCGCGGGTAACAGCTAGATGGATTAGTTGTGTTTCCATTATACTGATAATATTACTCTCTGAGTCCAAGCCTGTGGGTTCGGTCCCACAACTGGAACAATGTTTGTGTGAAGAACGAGAACGTTTGTAGTGTCTGAGTGTTTATTTATGTATTATAAATATTTATGTATAGGTATACATAAATATTTATAATAAATAAACTACGGCAATACATACATCTCCAAAATAATCGTAGCTTGTGTTATGGATACTAAGATGACTGATTAATATTTTTATGAGTAATACCTATTACTGCACAGTCTGCCGTAGTTTATTTATTATTATTATTAGAATAATACTTCTTATATCTAATAATGTGTGTTTGTTTGTCCCTCCTTCGCGCCCTAACTCAGCAACATTTTGAACAAAAAGTAACGGAGGTTACTTTTTATCCCAGGAAAAGAAACGATTGTCTGTCTGGGTTTTATCTGTAGATTATAAGTATTGATGTATAATGTTCATAAAATATATTTATCAGTTACCCTAGTATCCATAATACAAGCTACGCGTACTTTTGGTGATATATGGCCTCGTTGGTCTAGCAGCAAGAATATTTGACTTCTGATACACAGGACTTTGTGGGACTTTGTGCAGCTTAGGATTTTTTTGTTGATACATAGGGTGAGGTAGTAAGTAGCCACGGCCGAAGCATACCAGCAGGCAAAATATGCAAGAGCTTGTACGCCACGAAAGTTGCTTTCGTTTTACAAAAATATTTCTAAATTTAAGAGAAAATGTGACTGCAATAGTTTGAAAATTAGAAGCAAAAATAAACTTGCAGTGCAATATACTAGACTACATAAAATAAGTAATTCATGTAAAGGAAATTGTATACTTTTTTACAATAAATTACCAGTTGATTATCTTGGAGATGTCTCTGAAAAAGTTCAAAGTTTGAATTAAACGTAAGCTCATAGAAAAGTCCTATTGTGGTATTAAGGACTACGTTAACGATAAAAATGCTTGGGTGTAAATAATTGCTCTAACCAGGTTGCTTCTTTAATAATTTTTAAATGACAATGTGAGATGGTGATAACGAAAAAAAAATAACAACCGGTTAAGTTTGTTGTGGGCTTCTTCTTAGACCAGGGCGCGTTTGGAACCCTCGTAGCTTTAGTTTTAAGTTGACGAATTTATTTATCAACTTACTATGTCATATTTTACAAGTAATGTACGCACCAAAAGTGCCATCTATGTGCCTATTTGAATAAAGAAATATTTGACTTTGACTTAGTTTTATATGTTACCGTTGTAGCCTTGAATTAATGGTAAAAAAATTATAACTGCCTAAAAATATAAACATTTGGCTGAAATCCATGAGCTGTGCGTATATTACAGTTAAACGTATTTATAAAATAATACGAATACAGAAGCATAAAGCACAGCATAAAAATTGCATTCTATACAAAAGAATACGAATGCAAAGAATTCATTTTATAAAAAATAATACGAATTCTGTATTCGTATTCTTTTGTAAAAAATGCATTCAAAAAAGAAATTTTTCATTAATTGGTTAGCAATATTTTTTTTCCGATAAACAAATAAAACTGTGAAATATGACAGGCCCCTGGTCATTTCCGAATGCTGTTCAATTTGTCAGAGTTTATAACGCAGTTCGATTTATTTTACCTTAATTAAATTTGGAAAGTTTGCTCGTAAATTCATCTTGTTTCCCATTTTCCAAACATGGCGATATTATTGTAATAAATTTCGTTCGAAGGATGAAATTGAAAAATTAGCTTTTCCTTGTTATGATGATAATACGTACGTGTATTGCTACTTTTATAAAAATAAACAGGCGTTTCAATTTCTTTAATTTAGCTAGGAATAGATAAACGATGTTGAGAAATTGTGCTTTATGAAGTCAACATCTCCTGAGATGTCCGAGCGAAACGAGCGTAGAAAGCGTAGACGTAGGCTGCAGGTTCGATTCCCACAATTGGAAAATGTGTTTTGAGAATATTTGTAATAAAATAATGTATACTATAAATATTTATGTATATTATTCATAAAAATATTCATCAGTTATCTTAGTACCCATAACACAAGCTACGCTTATTTTTGCGATGTGTGTATTATCGTAGTACACTTATTATTAGTAGAAGAACCCTTCTTATTTCATATCATATTATAAATGCGAATGTGTGTTGTTTTGTCCCTCCTTCGCACCCTAACTTAGCAACTAGTTAATTTGATTCTCGGCATAAAGAAACTTGAAAGAACGAAGAGAAAGAGAGGCTACTTTTTAACCCACAAAAAAAACCATTTTCACAGGATTTGTAAAATATCGGAATAAACGCGGAGGAAGGATGCGAGCAACAGATAGTTAAAAATAAAGAATTTATTAATAATATTGAACAGATTTAAGGTTAAGTGAGGTGTAAGGTTTGTAAGGCTTTTTTAATTTTTTATTAATGTTATTATTCCACTACAAGTTGGCTCTAGATTGCAATCTCACCTGGGAGTTATGATGCAGTCTAAGATGGTAGCGGGCTAACCTGTTAGGGAGTATGGTAGCCATACCCCTAATCGGTTTCGGAGCACTAAATTGCTTAGCGGCATGTCTTTGTCGGTGAGGTAGCAACTAGCCACTGCCGAAGCCTCCCACCAAACGGACCAGAGAAAAAGTAGAAATTATAAATTTCTAAATTTCTCCCACTGGGATTCGAACCTGGGACCTCCTAGTTAAATTCATAGCGCTCAGAGTTTAGCAAGGGAGGTTGACAAAATTTGCGTTAGTAAAATTTAAACAGACTTTCTTACGCCAAAGCGAGTTATACAACTTTCAATGAAATGAAGAATTCAAAAGAAATTTTACGATGTTACTTAACGACTAGTAATTTAAATGGCAACGGTATAATTTACGGAATACCCATGGGGTCCAGTCAGATGGCGCCTTGTAACAAGGCTGTCGGCAACTAGCCAAAGTGCCGGCACATACGTTCGCCTAGCATTTATATCATTTTACGCTAAGACTTTTTTTCACGAAATAAATCTTTTTTGAATCATAACCATTGAATTAGGCTGAAGCGGTGATAGCCCAATGGAGGTTCGACTTCACTTTCGGGGGCTGAGTTCGAATCGCACCAATCATAACGCACCTCCAACATTTCTAAGTTATGTGCGTTTTAAGTAATTAAGATATCACTTCCTTTAACGGTGAAAGAAAACATCGTGAGGAAACCTGCATGCCCGAAAGTTCTGCATAATGTTTTCAAAGGTGTCTGGGGTCCACCAATCCACACTGGGCCAGCGTGGTGGACTAAGGCCTACCCCTTCTCATTGTGGACGGAGACCCGTGCCTTGTATTAGGCCGGGTTAATATGATATGGTGATGTTTATAGAAGCGCTATTCTAAACAAAATGTCGTGCATCGCGTATTTCTTGTTCTCTTATTTCAACGTCAACACACTACGGCATCAAAAAATAATGCTTGTACGTTTTGAACCATACACACACAAACATCAACACATACGCGCATACACATAACCACACAATCACATTTACACACACACACATACACATGCGTTTCAGTCAGCATGCTATTCTCACTTAACCGTTAGAGAACTCAACACACCTTTGGAAGTTTCCTTTGTTAAAGTGCACTATATATTATCTCAATGATTGAATCAATGTTTGGGAAGGCACTGGCCCCTAAGATAATATGGGATTTCCTAGTTTAGGGGTCAGGATTCCAAAGACTTATTGTACTGAGTTTTTCTAATAAATAGTTTCTATTTCTATTTCTATTTGCTAGTCTTCGTGCACTCAAGCGAAGGACCCCTTTTAAATACTGGTAAGTGTAATGGCGAGCGCACCTAGACGTAACATAGTGCGAGATGAGTGCTGTCGATTAATATAACTCTAGGATCAAAACACAGTTTCCGTATTAGATTTATCAATGCATATAAACATTTCGAAACCGACAGGGTTGAGCCCGTGACTCTACGACATTCACGGGTGTTTTACCAACCATGCTACGGTTTTTATTCCACCAATGCCGAAATTAATATATATGCTTTTTTGCCAGTTTTAGTTTAGATATTTCCCCCAAGTGTAGGTAAAAACCCTAATTGGCTTAATCTTTCTAATATTGTAAATGCAAAAGTTTGTATGTATGGATGGATGTTTCTTACTCTTTCACGCAGAAACTACAGAAACATTTTCACTGAATCTTGAAACGGAGATAGATTATACCCTGGATTAGCATATAGGCTGCTTTTGAAAATGTACCAAAAAGCCTCATACGAAGCCGCGGGCAACAGCTGGTAAAATTATAAAATTTCTACATTTGTTTATAAAATAATCTTGCCAATAATTAACTTCATTTATTTAAAGATTACACGTTCCCGTACGGTCGCACCTATTAATAGTCGGGTATACCATATCCCTAAAAGGTTAGGCCACTACTATCTTAGACTGCATCGCAACTGACAACTTAGCTATCAAGGGCTTGTAACTTGTAGAATAATACAAAAAATGTCTAATAATACAAAAAACACTAGAGATTTTTGCATTAACTTGCTCTGAAAGCAAATTTTAATTTTTGACTTGGTACTTTAGGTACCTACAGTTATCATCTGTCAAAGTAAGTGTTGCTTGTACCTACATCGTATCACCTTACTGCTCCTTACAATATTATGTGGATAGTGTTGTGGATAACATATTAACCCACACTTTTAGTAAGACATACATGAAAATAAGCACATTTGTTCATTTTCAACATAATACTAACGCTAATTTCTTTGAAAATAATGTTTTAAAAAACGAAAAACTCATGCCTTTAAAAATGTCGCCTTATAATTACAATTAAATTGTATAGCAACGGCAACAATGGGGCAATTGCGCCGGTCGGCGGACATGTCCGTGCATACGTAATGTACTCCAATTACCGCACGTGTATACAAGAGTATACTAATTTCGTTTTTAAATATTAGCTGGTAATAAATAGCTACCTTGTTGTCAGCTATTCATCCTGCATCAAATCCTTGAGAGTTAAATTTTGCTTAATTTCTTATTAATGTTATTTTGTACTGCAGTATACTTGACATGCTCCGATCCGATTTCTTATCTCCGAGCTTTCAGCAGATGATTCTCCAACACCTATATATGAAAACTGACGTATTTACGATCAAAAGATCGCGATTTACATGTTTTAGTTTCAAAAATAAAAATAATATTATATTCATATAATATTTAATATTTAACCAGAAGGTTCATGTTATTACATTTAAGGATAATATATTCACATGCTGAGTAGGTGTTAATAGAAAATGTGGATGGGTCGCAGTACAATGCATCTGCAATATGCATTGCATTTACACCTTCATTCAAGACAAAATTACCTAGATATGCTATAGCGTAGAAGATAAATATGAGTCCATTCTAATAAAAAAAAAGTTGGAATTTACCTACTTATAAGGCCATTTGTTCGACAAATTATTTAGTTCACCGTGCTCACTACAGTACGTACCAAGTATTGAGTGTATCGCTTTATCGGATTTTTGTTTTTTTGTTATGAAAAGTAAGTAATATGATACTCCACATGACTTGAATGAAATGAATGTGTGTACTGTGTACAGCAATAAATCGCTAGGTTTTTCGGAGACCGCAGCTCGGTAAACAAAGAAAAATTTAATTTGCATAGCATTGTAGATCCTGAATGTGTTTGCTTTCCATTTATTCAACTGGGTTTACGAAAAATATTCTATTAGTTAAAAATGTATGCGTTAAACACAAAGAAGTTTTGTTAAAAAGGCCAGTGACATCTATTCTTTAGATGTCACCGACCTTTTTACGACGCCGACTTAAGTTTTCCATGAAGTACCATAATATTAGTTCATCACGCTCACCAAATGTGGACTGGTATACTTCACACGCGTTTGACAATATTTTGGACATATCTTAGGCATGCGTGTTTCCTCACGATGTTTTCCTACACCATTTAAGATATTAAGAACATTATTAATTTAATTTAACCTACTCTTGAAGTCACAGCTTTAATATTGTTTTTTGTGTATTTCATAATGCATCATTCAAAAGATCTTATTATCATTTAATTTAACCACCTGAGTACCAGAGGTTATTCATTGACTAGTTGCAGAGCCTCTCAGGGAAGAGGCTGTATTTTGTATCAAGGCACACCGATATTTACACGAAAATACCAAAAAAAATAACTCAAATATTATTATGATTATTTCTTTAAACTGTTTGATTAATTAACTACGAATTATTATCAAATTCCTAAAATTCCAAATACATTTTTTAAAGAAGCTAACACACGGTAAGTCAATTAATATTATAACGATTGTTTCTCTAAACTATATGAAAAAAAAACCTAAAAATGCAAATGCATTTTACAAAGGAGGTAACAATAATCATCATCATGTATTTATATCTTTGTAACTACTTTTTTTTCTTTGATGTACAATAAAAGTGTATTCATTCATTCATTCATCATATTCTTCAGCCTGAATGGGTCATCAAAAAGAGCATCACAACGGGGTACTCCCCCTTTTTCATCGAGCCGCTTCTATTTGCATTTTCAAAGACATCTACCCAGCATGATGGAGGTTGCCAAACATGTACAGCCGCTTAAGTACTCGCTCAGTACTTGAGCCTGATTATTCTTTAGGCTTCGTTGGTGATTTGGTTTCAACTAAGGATTTCTTCGTTGAAGCGTCTTAGAGACAGTTATAACAAAGCCCACTCCATAGCCCCTGAACTACCTTAACTTAATGGAAAACGCCCACTATAAGTGTTCACCTAATAAAGGCGAACAATTTAATTTCAATCTGTTTTTTGCTTTACGTTACTCACCTCAAACAAAATTCACCTCGGGAAAGGAAAATGTCGAATTCAAGGAACATTAACGCTTCCACGTCATTAATTCGGGGCAAGAAGTCACTTTCGGAGCACAAATTACATCAATCCTAGTTCCGTAAAAAGAAATCGTTTTCGAAATCCTAAAGTGGCGAATTATTCTCGTTGAAATCAAGATAAGAGGTAAGCCGCATTTGTAAAAGTAATTTTCGTTCGGCAATTTTGACTTGCAGAAATAAATTTAAATTTTAAGGGCTCTGTTTTAAATGGATCGTTTATTATTAGATGAAATACCATATATCCCTTTCCATAAATCCCTAGAAAAAAAAAAACATTATAATCGGAGATTATAGAAAACTTCCACTCTACTAGCTTTGATCGCCAAAACAACATAAACTGATAACGCTGCATTCGAACAACACGGTACGATTAAAAAGGTAAACTGATATGATTTTATGTTGATTATCACAGCTTTTGGTAACGATCTAAAACGAATGCTAAACTATAATGCCATATGGAGTGGACCCATAGAAACTAACATTGGTCTTGTTCACAAACTTAAAGAAGCTAAGCGTGCTATTGAGTGGGCTATGTTGGGTGTGGGAGAAATGAAGTCACCTACGTAGCCCAAACGATTAGAAAGCTGAAGTAGCATTGAGCAGGCCATGTCTGTCGCAGAAATAATGGCTGCTGGTGCAGACTGGAGTGGGGACCACGTATCGGTAACCACAGCGTCGTACGACCTCCAGCGAAATTAACCGATGACCTTAATGGTGGGAACTAGCTGGATAAGAAAGGCTTTTGTTCAGCAGTAGATCCAAAAGGGCACATAATTAGACAGTATGACTTAGCCAGTGAAATACATCCGTGGATGTATTCACTGGCACAACTCTCGTATAAGAGAAAGAGTTATAGATGCTTCATACTGCTTCATGATAAATTTTTATTAAGCAAATCTGATTTAGTGAATGTTATAATTATGGTAATAACTTTGTTCCCCTTAAAGTTATTTTGTAGATCCACCATTCTGGCTATAACAACAGTTATGGTAGAGTTGAGGCAAAGGTGTTAATAATTCATCCCCAATAAGACGTAAGCGGCACGAGGTTGTGACATTTGGAACTCTAGAAAGACAGCTAGTACGTCGATTGATATTCAGCGATTATGTTTAGCGATCGATAAATGATAATGACGATAATGATTGTTAACAACCATGACCGATGGCTCACAGTACTCTTGAAGGCATGCGGGTGCACTGCGCCAATTTTCTTATCTTATCAAATTTCTTATTGAAAATTAATCTCTTGTGATCCGTAAGCGAACTCACATAACATTGGCCCAAGTTATCTTATCTATCAGAAGTATCTGGTCTAAAATGTAACATTTACCGCAGGTCTACTCCAGTGGTAAGTGCAATGTCATAACAGTAAACTGCGCGGAAACGCCGAGTGGGGTGTTTGGCGTTTATCCCATATACACTTTGCAGCTGAGAATGGGCTCATTTCCGAATATCACAACGCAATGTACTTTCCAGCACAGTTTCATTACAAATTATTACGTACTAGCTTAAGCCATAGGGAAGTGTGAGTAGTTTTTTCTCGCACACACATTTCTTGTCATTTGTTACTAGAATTCAATGTAGACAAGATAGTGTTTTAATATCAGGACTGGTGCTTGTCTGTGAATATATTGAATAGTACGGTGATGATACCGTAAAATGACTTTGCATTGATTGATTAAAGGGATCTACACTATGGGATACGAATAAAATGGAAGCCGAGAAGGCACTGCATATATTATATTTAAAGTCTGCATTAGAATCAGTCAGCGAAACGATGACCCATCAAGATATCGAATCTATAGTAGAAATGTGAATGACATTTACAAAAAAAACTTTTACTAAATGATTTCAACTTCTTGACCTGAAAAACCATGTTTAAGCTATAGGTTCATTACATTTGTTTCCAAGTCACAGTTCGCTACCTTATTCAAGCCTGCCCTTCATGCAAGGTCCTTATTTGTCTTAGGTGATGAAGATGATCATAAATAACCGTTTTCACGCAGAGCTTCTATAGAGAGTAAAATCAAGCGTTACTTCACTCTGATTTTATTCTAAATCTATCAAAATATCTCCACAGTATTTATCTACATAAGTGAAAACGTTTACATGTCATACGTTGTTCATCTCGCGTATGACTCTGCAAATTTAATAAAAGGTCCTTTAATTAAAATTTAAGCGACAATTTCAGCCACTCACTTTCTCAAAGACAGCTAATTGCCTTTTCTAACATTTAATAAGCCACGTTGAAAGAGTTCTCCGTAAAAGAAAATTAAGGTGTAAAACTTTTAACCATAATGTAAATTTCAGTAGTGCAGTGATTTTAAAATTCACTCATTATTATATGAATACAAGCAGTTGGCGCGACTTTGCTCTCGTTTATTTTGAGTATTTAATAATCCCATGGTATCCCTTTACTTTCCCAGGCTGATATATATTCTATGGCCGTCTCCAGGATGACTTTCTATGCAAAATTTTACCAAGATAAGTTAAGCGGTTAAGCTTGTATAGATAACAAATATTATTAAATTAAAGCAGCTTTTCTTGGATAAATATTATTCTATTACCATCTCCAGGTTACAAACTACATTTGTGCCAAATTGAATCAAGAACGGTAAAACTGTTGAGCAGAACAAACAAACAAACAGACACACTTTCACATTAATAATATTAGTCTGGATAACAAAGGTGGCTAAAAGGATTTAGACGTTTTTGTTTTTAGAATAAGTCTAAGTTTTAGTGTTGTAGCATATTATATTTATTTTCTGTTGTTTAAAATCTCCTGATACATTTATTTTGATTAAGTGACATCTGCATATCATCTCACATCACATCTGTGAAGCCATTTGTGGGACTGAGTATATGCTTTTATAATATGATTCCTCAGGTAATTTTGGATCTACCAATGTATAAGTTTAAATAATGTGTTAAAACACATGTAATAAATGTCGGTTACTGTACGATTTAAGACTTTATTGACAATGCTGCTTGGAAGCGGGTCTTTCTAAAGATCGTTTGCTTTTAAAAGATGTTAAAAATGGTAATCTACTCAGTTTGCTGTCGGCTCTTCTCGGTAGAATCTGCCTTCCAAACCACAGTGGTAGATTCACAATGAACGGACTGACTTGACGTTTCAAAAGTGCTTATATACTAGGCCTATTTGAAATAGGTGAGTTTAAATTTTTGTCATTTGATTGGTATCAACAATGAGAATTGGGGAAACAATCCCATTTTACCTTGCAGTTCATCAGATTTGACAAGAATCTCAGGGATGTAAGATTCTGAAATCTCAGAGATGTAATAGTACTGGAACGATTCGTTATTTAAGTAGTCACTGGATTCCTGTGATAATAAAGTCTCCGCTTCTTACTACAAAATGACTCCCACAAGGTAAAACGCAGCCATTTGTGGCAGTCACTTCGAAGAGAAGACATTCTACACAAATTACATCAGTCTTAAGTTCAAGGCTGAGTAGCGTCTCAGAATTCCTAAAGAGAGGCAATTTATTCTTATATAGAAATTTACGATTGGAGGAAAATTGAGTCTGCAAGTAATTTGTCTTGTAGGTCGCTCCATCAGTCTAGTAACGAGTTTATAAATGATGTTCATCCTTTATGTTTTAAAGGTGAATAAAAATACAGAAACGTAGCGGAGTACACAAAAAACTAAATTTTCTACTAGGGTGGGGCTAAAATATTTAGTTTTACGCTACAAAACTTCGCTGGAAAATCGGAGGATCATATTTTTAAATTTCTTTAGTATTTACATAAAAAATTATGGTAAAGTAATAACGCTGTAAATATATAGTATTATAATATAACTGGCAGTGGCCTTTTATGTCATAAAGAAGTCCATATCTCATAAGTAGTTTAAACAGCGATGTTCACAAGCTACGAGTATGTTTCCTTAGGTAGTACGAAGTTTGACTCTTCGGTAATGATTACTTACAGATGTTAATGATAAACGTTTGACACGGTGTACATGTAAAAGTAATGCAGTCAGTTCAGTTTGGACTTTGCTTTATAATAGTCATTATAGTCATCCTATCCAGTTATCGTCTTGGACCTGCGTTACTTAACCAAGTCGAATAAAAGATTTCCGCACACTCCCTGTTGTTTTGACAAAAATAGGGTTGGAATTGGTACGGCCTTATATTTACAAAGAAAACACGCTTGAAAAAGTTACCAACTTGGACGGTTGTTTTAACTTACTTTATCGAAAACTTTTATTCAATTCTTCTTTTATTGCGTGACTGAAATAAAGATGTGAGTGTCACTTATAAGACTCTTATTAGAATGACAGAATAACATTTTATTATTCACAAAGGAGACACGGACGAGAAACTTTTACGTTTCGGAAATGATTTGCATCAGAAAGGCAGCCGGGAAAAACTACTAGGGCTATGATTTATTAGACTTGCTTTACAAAACATCAAAATAACACAAACTGTTCAGGTCAATTTAAACAAATAAAGTTATAAAGAACACGTTAACGTTGCTCTAAGAAAAGAAAAAAAATTTAATTACAATAATAATTATAATGACCCTAAATAAAAAGATGTTTCAGAAATTACAATAACTTTCGCGAACCCGTTGAAGGGGTAGTATTTTAATGAATTGCCTTGTAATATAATATTAAAAGTAATCACGCAAGATTGCTAATCAATTAATAGCAAAGAGAAATTGCGATGACTGTGCATAGCTTAATCTCCCTTTGCCGTCTCACTGCCCAGCCATTAGACTAATGGACCGTCGATAGAAGCCGACGGGTTCAATATATTTTGACGGCATTGTTTTAAAAAAAATTGTATAAGGTGATTTACTTGTAAGTATTATTTATGTAATGTTTTCCCGTTTATTAAAATTTATGTTATTATATTATTATTATAATTTATGATATAATTATTATGAGACATTAAACATTCATTCTTATAAATAAAGTCATTTTATTTTCAAGAAAATCTAACATCAAAAATCTACACTGCCTTTAACATCATCTTATTTGGACGTATCTTTTACTTGATATTGAAAAATTCGAATAAAATACGGACGAAACACTGGAGTGGTGTGGAGTTTAGGTGCTCTTATGCGTATTATCTAACTTTCCGTTAGGAAGTACAATTAACGAGGGTAAAACCCGGGGAAAAGCTAGTAACGAATAAGCTTTAACATAGACTTACGTTGCTATTCTAAAGCCTTAGGGCCGATTTCACCAACCAATGTTTACTACTTTAGCAGTCCGTTAAGCGCATTAACGGACTGTTGGTGTTACCGAGTATCCCACCACGTGGCAACAAGTGATTATCTCTATCTTTAATGGACAGCACTATTTAGTACCAAGTTACAAGTACCACTATGCATCTCCAAACCAGGTGCTATTCGAGGCACGGGAATGGATAAGATTGTGTTTAGGCTGGATTGGGCTAGCTCTAAGAACTTCTTAATACAAAGCCTAACACTAAACAATTGTTTCTAATTATGTTAACATCCCCGTTGGTACTGATGCCCGCTGGCTGATGCCTTGTTGAGAGTATTGATGAAAGTGGCCCTTATTTTGACAAACTCCGAGCATCTACCCGTTTTAGTAAAACATTAACAATCTTACTGTATCGCATACATTAAAAAGGAATAATAGGCTATACGACAATATCTCACTAGATTGCAATACGG
The DNA here is from genome assembly GCF_905163445.1 of Pararge aegeria. Lineage (NCBI taxonomy): Eukaryota > Metazoa > Arthropoda > Insecta > Lepidoptera > Nymphalidae > Pararge > Pararge aegeria. Next base: position 7,658,963 of record NC_053189.1, read on the forward strand.
CAATCTAATCAAATTAATATTCAAAATCTATGAGGCAATTTCCTCTCGATACCCACTTAATGAAAACATTACTGTTACTTGGACCGTGAAATTAGCAATTTGCATAAGATAATTCCAATTTAGTTTAATGGTTCATTAATAGATTCAATAATAATACGTTACAAGGTACCTATGTTTATTTATATAAAAGCTGTAAGATTTCACTGACTTGGAATTGTTGAAAGATCAGGTTAAATTTCATGTATTTTCCGCTCCCTTTGTGGGGAAAATGTAGTAACGCAGTACTTAAACGTCCTCACATATCTAATATACCTAAGTTTTGGTTGTTAAGATAGTTTTGTTGACTGCTGATTTAGCAAATCAGTCTCTTATTGTCATATCTAATTTGTTAACCAACGTGAAAAGGTAGGCATCTATCGTAATTGGTCTGCGCTTGTGACATTTAATGTTACAGCCCGGAGTTAGGAAGCTTGCGATGTCAGCCCCCGTGCCTCAAAGAGCAAGGTTGATCCTGATTATGGTAATAGTCATTACAGCCCACCAACCCGCATTGGAGCAGCGTGGTGGGTCTATGCTCTAAAACCGTATCTCTTATGAGAAACGAGGCCTGTGCCCTGCTGTGGGACGTTAATAGGCTGCGGATAATGCGGTTCTGCGATTGTTCATAGACTTTCAAGAAAACAAATGTCACTTAAGGAGTATAGATGTACGAGAAAACTAGGTAGTTCCAAGTAAAGAGAAGGAAGAATAAAATTCTAAGAGACAGTTACCAAGTTCCGATTTCCCTTTACATGCTACTATACATGGAACAAATAACGCGTTATTAGCTGAATAAAACTTTAAACAAAAAGTTTTGCACGTACCTCGTCGATTCCCTGTTCCTTTCCGCACTATTCTAAGTTCGTGTGCCGTTAAGTTTCAATCGAGAAAGTTCTTAACTTGTATATGCACCCCGGCTTTTCGAAGTGCTCGCTCGATTGAGAGTGGATAACTAAACGATATATTATATTTTAACTTTACACAATTTTTACAGTTTAATATTTTATTAGATTTGATTATTCTCTATCTAGAAAATAGTAGACAATTTTATTCACGAATTAGGTACATATTATATTCACTGGCTCTAAAAAGGTGAAGTCAAAAGAACAACAGCAGATCTACAATGGGTAAGTGCAGTGGAGAAGAAATTAGAAAAAAATAATTGTGCTTCCGTGAAAAGTAGTGAAACCATAGACATTTTGACAGCCAGTTGGCGCAGCGACCCTGCTTTCTGAGTCCAAGGCTATGGGTTCAATTCCCACTACTGGAAAATGTCTGTATGATTAAAATGAATGTTGTTTAGTGGCTGGGTGTTTATATGTATATTTATAAGTATTTATGTATATTATATATTAAAATATTCATCAGTCATCTTAGTACCCATAACAAGAGCCACGCTTACTTTGGGGCTAGATGTGTCTATTAATCATATCAATCCATTACCGGCCCGTTACAGGGATCTCCTCCAAGAATGAGAATGGTTTAGTTCATAGTCCACCACGCTGATTCAGTGCGGATTGGAGCGGTTTGGTGATGTGTGTATTGTCATAGTATATTTATTTATCAGGAGACTGATAATAGTGTAATCGAGCGAAATATTTACGTGTAAATAAACGCATAATATTCATATCACTGTGTTACAAATCCCGAACCTTAACAATAAAAAGAAGATTAGTAAATAGGTAGTAAAAGGCGGCCTCATCTCTTCTACTTCTGTCTTTGTATTTCTATCGTTTTTGAACTAACCCAACTTCATTGCGGTGTACAAATAAAGAGTAAAATAAATAAGTGCATGCGTAGTTGCACAAATAAGACCTTCAATAGAGGCGCGAGAATAAGTGTTTAAGTGCATATAGACTTGTGTGCTTGAGGGCTTCTACAAATACTTGCATTTGCGTGGGATGCTCATTGCAAAAGTATGAAGTTGGTCTAAAAACATGTAACATGGAACGAAATTAAACCAGGAATAATACATAAAACATTAAGTAAACACAAAAGCGGCTTATAAAGATTAAGCGTTGCGAACGGAAGCAGACCTTTACATTTTTACGGGGCTTTTATCTCTACGGTATTTTGTTTTATGCCGGACTGAAATTGCTAACGTATTTTGCAAAAATATGATTTATGTAATCAATAACACTATGCAAATCGTCGCTTAGCCATGCAGGGTTAAATAAGGGTACGTTACGTCGGTACAACATAAAGTAATTTATGGTTGTTTGAACACATTTTGGAATGTTTACCAGATCAACAAATAGGCTTAGAATATAAATATGAAAAGCAATTTATTCGAAACCAATTAAATTGCTTTCTTTCCAATACCGATAATATAGAACATTCTGAGAAATTAGAATATTAAATATAAGTGTTCGTTATGGGGTTTAACCGTTTCATAAAAAAATATATAAATTGATATGATTGATTTATATTGTAATAATTAAGGGTATTTGAGTCAGTCTCTCTGTGGTTTGCAATCATAATTTAACCTGGTAGGTGAGGTTGCAAAGGTGTTCTGGGTTTTTTTGCTGTGCTGGACAACTTGGGGTACCACGTCAGGTGAGCTTCACTTGTGCCTGAATGCTGTAAGTCCCTTTAGATTCGTCCGAGGGGGAGAACAGCATTCGGGCCGGTGCACCCTGGAAACATCGGCAAATTTTTCTTATGGGATATTATTAGCTGATGGCTAATGGCCCGACGAGTTGGAGGTCTCCACGCGTCCTTCCTAGGGTGCAGTAGATAAAAATAAAATCAGGGGGTGTTAGGCCCGTCCAGGTACGGAACTGCCGAGCGGGGTTAGACCGCGAACTTTTGCTGCGTTGTCCATCACCCACAGTGTGGTTTTTAAATAACTAAACATAATACGAAAAACACAAAGAAAACAGTAATAGTACCTACTTAATGCTAGGGTGCAAAGGTGGCCTTATCACTAAAAGTGGTGAATGATCTACAAGTCTAAAAGCATAATTAGTGTAGTTAGATAAATAGCATTAGTTTTGAATACTTTATGTAATACGATCTCGATGACTTACTCCACCTTAACTGATGCAAGCAAAAACAAAATGTTGTACCTCAACAGTGCATACAAAATCACTACGCTTAGCAAAACTCTGTAAGAAGAACCATTCATCTACTCTACGTAAATAGGAAATGTCACGACAGAGCACATTTATCACTATCAAAACGTTATAGCGAATTTCTATTCCGTAATATATTATTGCAAAAAGCGTAATACACTCTTTGCAGAAACAAATCTCGACTCAAAAATTGTGAGAGAAGCTAATAAGGTTTCCTTTTTTCTGTTCGCTAACGAAGTTTGATCATGAAAACGAGTGTCAGACTGTTTGTTTATTTTTGGTCCGCTTTACTGACTTATCCGTTGTACTTTATGAGAATATCTCTTCGCGTTGAATATCGCTTACACCTTCGATATCTTTATATAGGATAAGAATAAAGATATAAGTTCCATTATATCGTTTCAATTATTTTTTCAAAATGTTTAACAATACTTTGAGCTTAAGAAAGAATAATTGAACATCTTTGCATACTAAACCCCACGGTCAACCTTACTCAACCTATTTTGATATTATTAACATCAGATTTAAATGTACAACTTCTAAATGCTTGTAGCTACTAGCTCATACATAATAATTAAAAGTTAAATTATTTATAAAATCAATTCACTGAATCATGACACTGGTAGTGTTTAATAACAAAATATTAGTTTAAAATTATTATCTCTATAATCTAAAATATTTTGGGCTGAATAATAATTATTTGGAATATATTATCCGGTATTGAGCATTTAGAGTTCATACATGGAAAGTAAATACATACCTATTCAATCTAAGTACAAATAATAAAATGGAAAGCGAATTAACATTGATAGGACATATTGACAGAATAACTTTCAATTCTTTGATCTTCAAAAAAACCTATGTTTTTAATACTATTAGGCGATCGTCCGTGTTTCTGTTTGAGTGATATATCACACTCCTTTGATCCGAGATCTGTCAATAATGGAACGGAGATATATTATCTACATTGGTAAATAAAAATGTGTAATGTAGTTTACGTTTACATGATACGAGTAAATATACGTATATATTCGGTTTTAACCAGCGAATGAAGGTTTTTTCGTTAACCTTTTTGAAGTAAAACTTCTTTAGGCGCGACTAGGGAGTAACTCAGATTTTTTCCTGACGGAAGTAACGCTTGCGTCAGACGTCTGTGTAGTTTCCGCTATTTAAAAACAATAATTTGGATTGATCGTAAGTATATGTCATATACTCCACGCTTCTTAACTTATACGTCAGTTAGTGGCAAATATCATAATCATCAATTGTGAATAGCAAAGTGTATTTTAAATATAATATAAAATGAAATAGTATATTAAATGAAATGGCGGAGTCTCAGGAACATTTTACTCTTTTATCAATAAATAATAATAAAAGATTCACTTCAATCGCGCATAAAGGTTACACGCACACGATTTTTTTAGCTCATATTCGTCCTGAATAATGGAGTAGGTCTCAACATCATAATTTTAACCATCTAATGTATAGTGTTACTTTTGAAAAGGCCTACCATATTTATTTTTATCTTTAACATTATTGTTATCGTATCGTATTCAACACATTACTGGCACGGATCTCCTCCCTCAATAAAAAGGGGTTAAGGCCGTAGTCCACCACGCTGGCCCAGTTGGACATTATACTGGTACCTTATTTTGCTTGTACTCGATGACTTTCAGGTTTCACAAATATTGCTCCACTCTCTGTCTGCCCATTTATATAAAACGAGGAAAGTGGAGGAATTAAATGCATACAGCTTACAATATTGAACTAGCACTGTTTTAACAGTGAACTCTGAGAAGATGTTTTGATTTCGCTTTGCGATCGGGTAATTTTATTTAATTCTTATTATTTCCTGTTAAAAACTAAAGAAAATATTAAACCATCCTACGAAAGTATGGTAGGAAATAAATGTGTAAATATTTTCACTACTGCAATTTTCTGAAACACGTGACGAGGTGAAATAACTAACTTCTTTTTAATATGAATTCTAGCACAGTTTCGCTTACTTTTCATTGCCAACGTGCCTGAAACGTTTAGCTAGTAATTAATATTTTTCCGGACCGAGTAGTTGGCCAGAATAGGTAGGTATTGCTGTTGGAAAGGAAACAAATCGTTACAAGTTTCCCGCGTGCCAGTGTTGGGGATATTAAATTCTTTCCTCGTTGCTACTGTCGCTTCGTTTGTTCTATCTGCTACCGTTTTTATGAAAATTTCACTAGGTAGGTACCTACTATAGAATATCTTTCTTTTGATGTAAATGAGATTTTCAATTTGGAATTTTGTTGTGAGCGAAATAAGAATTTGACTGGATGAAAGATTACGTGTTATGCAATTGTTGGTAATTATGTGATCCGAAACAAGCTAAACAACTAGGAATTTATTTAAATTTAATTAAAAAACAAGGAAGTTATTTATTTACTCTAACTCATATTTGAGTATTCATGGTATGATAAAGTATATATATATTACTTTACTAGCTTTTGCCCGCGGCTTCGCTCACGTTAAGTTCAATTTTTGATTTGGTAAATTTTAACTACAAGGTTAAAAAAAATAGGAAAATATAAATCAGAAACTTTATATAAATTTTCATTCCCTATTTGATGCCTTTGGAGTTGGAATTTTTAAAATTTGTGAAATACGTATTTCTTTACTTTTAATCGAAAACCTAAAATCAAAGTCTCGGTTTGGAATTTTCAAAAATTCTTTCTTGGCGGATGCCCACGTTTTAATAACTATCTTTGTGCAAAATTTCAGCCCGATCAGTCATGTGGTTAGAGCTGTGCGTTGATAGATCAGTCAGTCAGACTGACCTTTGACTGACCTTTGTCTTTTATATAAAGATTTATTTTTTATATTTATCAATAGTACAGTTTTATGTTAGTAGGCTGGTTTGTGTATTAGTATGTAGTTATTCGTTTGTATGTTTTTAACAGTGTACCACATGTTTTCATATTATTCTTCCTAATCCTAAGGTTGCATGGAAGAGATCGCTACTAAGCGATATGTATGCCTGCCTACTAAAAGTGTCGGTGCGTTCTTTTTTTAATTTTCCGAACTTGATGTGGAGTACTAATAATGAGTATAAATAAATAAGTCCTTACCTTGCATGAACATTTTCGCGATAAAATAGACACACAACCGAATTTCAATATTCATAACTTTTTGAATTATGTCAATCGAACTTATGTTAACCAATATACTCGTCTCGGAAGTGTATCTCCTTATATTCTCTATCAAAGGTAGCCAGTTAATTTATTTAGTTCAAGTCACAAGCTCTGCTATTATTTTGCGTCAACTTGCATAGTAATTATTGCCATTAATACATGCTCTAACCGCTAATGCAGGGCAAATTGAGTTGTTAACTACGCCCTAAAGTCGTTAGTATTTAAATTAATAATTTAGCGTTACTGCCTGCAATAGTTATGTTCGGGTTACATAAGATACCTACATTCTCAAATATTAGGTATATTATGTGTATGTATATAATAGGTATGTATGTATATCCTCAAGCTTTTTTCCTACGTTACTATTTTATTAGCAGTATTTTTACTTACACTTGGAGGAAATATTTAATATACTAGCTGCGCCCCGTGGTGTTACTCGTGAATAGTACACGGTATTACAAAATAATAAAATGTTATTTTTTTATTCCACTTTAAGTTAGCCCCAGACAGCAATCTCACTTAGTGGTAAGTGACGATGTAGTCTAAGATGGTAGCGGGCTAATCTGTTAGGAAGTATGGTAGTCATACCCCTAATCGGTATAGACCAATTCCCCGGGAGTAATATTTTTAGGAAACGTAAGGACGAACTTGATGTTAAAATATTCCTGTTGCCAATGTTACTTTCCATCCTCTCAATTATCTCTATGCCAAAAATCAAGTAAAATTGTTGTTTTGTCCGGAAGTGAATAAATGATAATGATTTTTTTGTGTAAACGTATAAATTTTTGTGTGAAATCTCCCTTTGAGAATTTTTTTTTTTCAATTGCTTTTTTATATTTCAGCTCACTTTTATCAGTAATTTTAAAACGAATTATTGAATCAGTAGGTCCTAATATGGCCTTCAATCACGCTACGATTGTGACTTACCTGTCAGTCGTGTCTTCGAGGCACGGGGCAGATACAGGGCAACGCCAGTCTTCTAACCCCGAGTTGAAGTTTGGCAGTGTGCTCCCATTAGAACATAAAGACAACGTAAGAAATAAAAATAAAAAACGAATATCTAAATATTTGTAACAGGCTAAATAACAGGCTTTTATCACTAGGGCCAAAACTTGCTATGAAAAATTCGGTACCCACAGAAACATGAAGTGTACAAGTAGGTACAATCTGATACTCATGGCTGAGCCAATGGCATGCAAAGTACTTGTAACCATATTTTGTAGCTTAAATTATAACAGTTCATGTTCGCACATGTACAAAACCTTACGTGTGCGTCGCGAGTCGCTTTGAGTTCTCATTCGAGAGTTGGTTTCGTACATACTACATGCTCAAACTTGGTATGCGAGGCGAATTCGCACTCGACTGGTTTTTTTTAAATTGTTTTGGCAGCATTTTATGAAAATGGTTTTGTCGTTGAGCAAACTTGGTACATACTGAAATAACATGCACGCAAACTTTTGTAAAAAATATAAAATAATAATATAATAACTTTGTCGTTTATTGGCTGACTGGACCTCAGTATTTACTACTTGTCAATATACGAATTTCAATAATGTTGATCATACTCCCGTTAATAAATTAAAAAAATTACGTACTGAAATTAGTTACTAGCTCACGAGTCAGATCTTCATGAACAACATGGAAATAAGGTATGTTATATTATGTAGGTACTTACGCCTAAGCTGGCTTAACGTAGGCGGTAAGATTTTAGGCGGCGGCGTGTAACCTAATAAAGCGATTCAACGTCCATTTATGTTTTATTCATGAGCCCTTCTGGATCCGATTAGTGTACGGTATGTAAAATTGCAACCTAAGCAGCTTAAACCTGAGTAACAGATGCCCAACAATGTGGACGTTTATTTTGAATTTAAAAGCCCATTTGGGTTTTACTCTAGTTACATTTCATTATAAGATACTTTTCCATTCGCATATTGTACGTTTAAAACAGGAGTCAAAAATTCAGGTAGTTCTAGATTTTTTTTAAGAATTTATGCTTTCATAGATCTCATTTATGCTCTTGCAGATCAGATTTATAAATTATTTATTCGAAAATTGCTTTCTTATGTGGTAGGGTGATAATCTGTTAGAGTTTTGTTAATTATACTGCAGCTTTATTAAACCCAGACACTTACGGTCCATTTGCAGCATGGTACCGGACTGGCTGGTAAACTGGCTTGGCTTGTCTTTGCTGGTAACGACGACCAGCCATGCATTTAACCGTTGCGTTGACGTTCTATTTAGGTTTTCATACAAAATATCGATGTATCGACATTCCTATATAAAATATCAGATACCGAAAAAGTAACAAATACAATATTATTTCCCCTGACTGATCTCAAATGAAATGGTTTAAGAAAACTTCGAAACGAAATCTCTTTCTTTCTGATATTTCGCTATCGATTTTAATAAATTTTTTAATAAACTCATTGGAACCTTGTCTATCGCTAGTTTTAATTTCATCAAGCATAGGGCTTTCTGATGACAGAAGTGGCGCGCTTATACCCATCGAACCTTCTCTAGGTAATTTATATAAAAGAAACAGTTTATTTGTGGAGGCCATGTAAAATAAAAGAACCATTGATTTTATTGTATTTGCATTCAATAATTTATTATAATAATTTTTATACCAAATAAATTCTCTAATGAATACAAATTGATACAATCTAGCATAATAAGGACGCGGTTTCGTTTCATCTTACCCTTTTAAAATAACTTTGAAGTTGTTTTTGTTATTAATAATTTTGAGGTTACAGTATTTTAACAGTAGAAGTTGGAACTTCTGAGAATCAGTTGAACAATCTTTTTCGTTAAAATAATACCTGAACCTTGAAATATAATTGGCGTTTTGTTGAGACCTATATATATATATAGTATATACATGAAGAAAGAAAAAAAATATAATTTTATGCGCACAATATCCAACAACTATAAAAAATAACACACTGTAGTTGTACAATAGACGCGACTGACGCGACCTTATCGCTAAAAATCAATCTCAGACAGGCAACCAAACAGCATAGTTGCTTCTGCATTTGAGCAGCAGAGGATATAATTTGATGGAAGGCTTTGGCCGTAACTAGTTACCGCTCTATCGACAAAGAGGTGCCCCTAAGCGATTTAGCGTTCCGGTATGATGTAGCGTAGAACCCCTCGGTTTGTACACTACATCATCGTATGGGTTAAATATATTCACTTATTTTAAAACTCGGGACGGAATTACGTTTTTATAGTTTCAATTAGGAAAGTAATAGTCAGGTTAAACAACATTTCGAGTAGAAATTAAACTGTTTTCATGAATAACTAAAAGCTTTAATTTTTCTGGAATTACCTCACCCATTTAGATGCTCCATTATTATGGTTATATATTTTTTTAACTACCTGTAATTAAGGTTTTGTACATAATGGTAAACACTGACCGCTGTAGTTTGACCATTGAAACAAATTTAATTACTGTATAATTGTAAGCTCACTGTGTTTGACTTTATTTGTCTGTCACAACTTAATATTTCAGTAACTACTAATGAATTCACCTTTAATATCTTATGTTTTCTTATATTCTAAATAAAAATAAATAATAATAAGTCATATTAAGTAGTAGTTTACATTATAAGTGATGAATTATTTATTTAATAACTTAAATTTCTATTAAAATTTTTGCGGAGCACTATTTTTTTATATAAGTTTAGTAACTCGTGAACAGTGATGTGGGTCTTGCGCTAGAGCTATTTTATTTCGAGCTGTCTTTTTTGTTATTTTTGTGTGTGTTTGACTGTCCGTTGTCCCTAATAAATATAACAAAAAATAAAAATATTTCTTTCATGTAGCGTTGTTGAGAATATCTTAATATATATAAATCTCTTGTCACGATGTTTGTCCGCGATGAACTCCTACACTACTTAACCGATTTTAAATTACATTGGCACACCGTGATTAGTCTGTTCCAACTTAAGAGATAGGATAGTTTAGATTTTTAATTATAGTCGCAATTTTATTTTATTGCAAATTATTTTTCTATAATTAATTGACAGTCACATGTTATATATATATAATACTACTATACTAATTTAAGGCTTAGCACTGAATGCTTTAAAAATACAAAATCAAACGCAGACGAAGTCGCGGGCAACAGCTAGTAATTATAAAAAATACATTTCTTACGTATGTCGAGGAAAACTCTATAGTGGACTGACAGATTTGTAATTTAAACTTCATTATAATTGGCGTTTTAAAATAGTATGATGGGCATTTTAAATAGGAAACCATTATTTAAATAATTCCACACAGGAAAATATTTTAAAGCATGGACATTTGCCGGTTTTTTCTCGCAAAAATTTGGCGTAGGTGGTCATAAAATGCTGAAATACCCATTGATGTTTGAGAAAAAGACTTATAGTTATATATCTACAAGTGACTTGTACAATCTTCTTGCATATAAAGTTGCTAGCATTAACATTTATATTGAGAGTAACTGCTTCTAGTTTGAAACTTGTAGTAGAAACCAATGTGTGTGTGGTGCCAATTAGTGTTGTTCGAGTACTGTTCAGCGCGTCTTGATTGAAGCAAATCGCAGAAGCGAATAAAGCTATGTTTATAGTACCATGCTTACTTCATCTGATGCAAATACGTAATAAACTAAGCGTTGATGCTTTAAATTGAACTACACATAATTAGAATTGTGATGTTATTTTGATTTCAATTATTTTATTATTATTTCGGACAAATTCCTTGAGGTGAAATTTTTGTAACAATAGGTCATATTGGAAGGCTGACTTTATCGGCCACAGCCCTTTATAAAAGAAAAGGCTAGAAATTCTTATAAAAGAAATTTCTTCAAATCCATATTCCCGTGCTTTAGCAGATTGACACATTAATTAAATCCCTTGTCAGGTGATATAATTTTTGTCTCGTGCTTGTGGTAGTTATCATAGTTCATTTATCATCATCGTCATCATCAGTCTTTTAGTGTCCCACGAGAAAGTCTTTAGACCATAGACCCACCACACTGCTCCAATGTAGGATGGTGGGTTTATTATATTTTACTTCCATGCAGGAAACTATGATCTTTATAAAAATTAGTTCCTTTCCTTTCCTTTATACAGGGAAGGGTGATGTGAGGTATTTCAGTATTTATACTGAAAATATACTTTTGTTTTACAACTTTTTTTATTAGTTTGTTCAAAATTATTATACCAAAAATATGTAGTGACAACCAAAACATCAACTAAATTTACATTGAAGTTCCAATGACGTCATGGATTTCTATGGCAACAGCAAAAGTTTTATGGTCGTAGTTAATAATGTTTAAACAGTAATACACACAATTTGTAATACATTTTCATTGCATAGCTGCTTGTACTCCTTTCTGTTAGAGCGATGATGCTTCAACCCTTTAAAAATAAACGATTCTTTGTTACAAATGCGTCTTTTGTAGATAAATAACCGTATACCTTATGTCTACCTTATACTTAAGTAAAAGGCTTTTCGGAGTAAAAGAAAACTTTTGTCAAACGATTCCATGCCGCAGGAAACGTTTAGTCTATGGTAAGCTGTCAGATAAAATGTACACCAGCGTACGGGATTTCTTTTCAATGTTTTCACATAAAACAGAATGTCTTTACTGAAAATAGACATTCTTTGCCTTTGTAAATCATATTCTATTTCCATACACTACATTATAGTAAATTCTCTTTAGGTTATCTCCTTTGTGAATTGTGCTTTGAGTAATGTAGATTTTGACAATCAATTCGAGTTGTTCTTTTCTTCTGGGTGACCGGTATCTTATATCGTTTACAGTAAACCAAAAACGTGTATGCAATAAATAAATAATAATTGGTTAAGTAGTTAAGGAGTGAAAGCGTAAATTACAAACAAATGAAAAACTTACACTAGCACATAAAATGCTGAAGCAAAATAAAAAGATAATTACAGATGTAAAAGAATTGTTAAATTAATTAGGCCTGGCCCTGTTTCACTACGATATCAAAAAGTTAACACGAAGTGCACTCTTAACCGTTAAATTAAGGCAATATATTTTATGCAAGAATTTTGGAATAAACCTAGCAGTGTTCTACGACTCCTCGAAATAATTAATAGAGGCTGTGGACTGATGAGTAATACAAAAATTATTTGAATTAACTTTCAATAAGTACGTTTTAAGCAATTAGTAAATATCTCTTGCTTTACCGGGAAAGGAAACCATCGTGAATAGACCTGCATACCTGAGAGGTTTGTGAAGTCTACCAGTCCGCACTTGACCAGCGGTAGACTGCGCTACCTTATATCTTTCCCATTCTGAAAGGAGACCCGAAGTTGTAGTGGGCTGGCAAAGGGTAGATAATGATGTTGTTAATCCGAACGTTGCTACGCCTCTACGCTATTTATTTCTTATATAAAAAAGAGATTTGTTTAGCTGTCGCGAATTATTTCCTCTTTTAAGTCGTCCGATTTGATTCTAAATAAATAATAAATATACTACGACACTATACACATCGCCTTCTAGCCCCATGGTAAGCGTAGCTTGTGTTATGGGTACTAAGATGACTGTTGAATAGTTTTATGAATATACATAAATACTTAGAATATACGTATAAACACCCAGACACTGAAAAACATTCATGCTCATCACACAAACATTTTCCAGTAATGGGAATCGAACCCACGGCCTTGGGCTCAGAAAGCAGGGTCGCTGCAAACTGCGCCAATCGGCCGTCAAATTCTCTTTTAAAAATATCCCGTTGTAACAGTTTGTGTTCCTGAGGTAAAAAGAAGAGGTATTTTTGCAAAGATACAACGTCGTTTATACGGCCGTTTGGCACAGTGGGCAGCGACCCTGCTTTCTGAGTCCAGAGCTGTGGGTTCGATTCCCGCAACTGGAAAATATTTGTGTGATGAGAATGAATATTTTTATTGTCTGGGTGTTTTTATACGTGTTTTATAAATACTTATGTACTATATTATTCATAAAAATATACATAAGCTACACTTACCTACTTTCAGGCTAGATGGCAATGTGGGTATTGTCTTCGAAAAAAATGGATGCTATCTCAATATATAACAAATTTCACCAAGATTGTTTGAACTTTAAAATCATGCATATGAATCATAACGATGGACAACAGTGGTTATTTTTTTTAAATCCTACATGTTTTTTTTCGGGTTTTCCATGTCCACCTCTCGCATGTAGCAGCATATACACGTATTATGTATAAAATTTATTTCTCATCAAGGTTGGCGTATTGATAAAGCCAAGCACACCGAAGAAACATACACAGTTTTACATTTCTAGCTGTTTAGTATGCCCGTTCCATATATATCCCACGGAAATAGATAACTCTCCTGCATATAAGAAGTAGAAGATAAAAAGTATCCTACTCTACATACACTTTCATACCAAATAAACTAATTGAGCTATGTAACCGTGCATTGGTAACAAATGCTAAATGTTAAAAGTTTTAAAAATATACAGTTTATCATATTCCTTGACTGCTTTTCCAGAATAAATAGTCCATATATTATGTCCATCTACAAATGCAAGTAAATATAAAAATATGTGTGACGTCATGTTAACAAGATCGATGCAGTTGGTCAGTTAAACTTACGCATCAAACACACTTTCGCATTTAACATATTATGAATACAAATTAGTTTATAAATAATAATTGGTCATAGATTCATAATTAATTGCGTAATTGGTAAAGAATACTCAGCATGGCTCAATACACCCTGAATGTCGAATTTAGGTAGGTTCTTCTTCACAAAGGTTACTCCATCTATCCCTTTCCATTGTTCCGGCTGCGGACTGTGCCTTAAGGAAAATATCTCTTTTATCCTCAAAGAGGGAACATTTGAATTGCTAATGGGGGATCACCATAGCATTTGATCTCGGTCCGTCAAATATATTACTCTAATGAATGCTTATTTAATATACACTGTCTAAGGATAGTTAGTGGCCTAGTTCCAACCTAACAATAACTTAACAATAGATTGAAAACGTTGGTTTTACTATATAGACTCAAATCGTCAAGGTTATTAACAAACAGGTGGTTTAAAGTAGGAGGTTGGTAGGGTGGTAACTAGCCAGAGCCAAAGCTTCCCACGAGACGAAATAGACAAATAAAAAATATTGGTGAGTGAATGGTAAGTTTAGGTAACTCACTGTAACGCTACTGCCTGTTTTCACTAACGACGAACAAGGCAATGTCTAACTAATCAAAGTAGATTCCTAGGCATAAATTTACCTTTCGCCAATCTCTTTTCACTAGGCAACTCATATCATCTAACTTGTCTATGATTCTTGTCACAAAGTGTGGTATTTTGTGTTTGTATTATCATATTTTTATTTTTCGTATAGATTTAAGGTTAAAAAAAATTAAGATTTTTTTCTTCATCTGTCATGTGTCAGTTTAGGAGTTCCCTAAACATGATACGCCACCGAATCGATATCGTGACCCTAGATGGCGCATAACGTTGTTGACCATCACTTAAGATTTGGTGAAACGTTTTTTTCTCTACGCATAACCTAAATCATTACAATTTCCGAAATCACACAAACATTCAGTTTCCATACATATAAGCCACGTCACGGTTATTTTAAGTTGTCTAAACGATTTCATAAAATAAATACTAGAATGTTCTTTATATTCAAAAGATATTACAGAGTAAAAAGATCAAAGATGTATACCGTATCTATGCTACATGGGCTTCTTAATATGAATTCATACTTTTCAAGTTACATTTTCTTCCTTAAGTCTTTTGTATGACGGTCGAGTATTGAGTGAGTGCGTAATTTTGAGGAGCTTTTCGATTAAAACTTATGGCACTATTGTAAAACTTTGAATATGGTAAACTAGTTGTTTTAATGCTGACCATGTTCGGGTATATCGATATTCTAAAATACCCTTCTTTTTATATGTAGGCGTGCGAAAAATAAACACGGTAATGTATTCCCTTACGTGTAACTGAAACGCGGAAACAACATCTCGAATGACGCAAAACGGAATGAAAACGGTATGTATTGTCTTTTTACGGTAAATTGAACTAAAAGGCTTTCAGAAGCAGACAGTACCGGCGGATGTGGCGGACGCCGGCTTTCCGGCTTTAGAAGTTTCACGCTTTACATTTCGCAGTTTTTACCGTGTTCTCTCATTTATGGGTCATTACATAGAACACGATAATTTCTGTTTTATTATTGAATAGTTTTACCTGTTTTTTTTACATATACTTGTCCAAATGCGAAAGTGTGTCTGTATGTTTATTTGTTACCTATGTTCGGCTCAACCACTGCACGGATTATGCCAAAATTTGGCACAGCGATAGCTCATAAGATGGACGGTATTTATTATTTCCAGACGGTTTCCGCTGTATATAATATAAATATCCTTGGTTACCTTTTGTATGTAACCGATAGTGTACATGTGAGCCGGAGTACCGTGGTGAGTTCATGCTCTATAATATTCTTATGAACGATAGATAAAGCCGGTACCCAGCATTTTCAACGTTCTTAAAAGCCTTAGAAGAACATTTCCCCCAAATGATCCTCTTAGAGATAATATATAGAGAGATATACTATCGTAACTTTTAAGCGAAATCCATTTACAGAAAATTTTGTATTGTTTTACACAAATTAGTTGGCATTAGTTAGTTTTTACCTTTGTATGTAAAATCGGGAAATCTATTATTTTTTATCGTCAGTTTTAGTCGTCATATATTTTTCAGGTCATTTAAAATCAAAGTAACGCGCAATTGCGCCGTTTCGGGAGGGGAATTGACGTCTGTGAGTATGGCCCGCGTGGTCTATTATGTTTAACATAACATTTCGTTACCACTATTAATGCGGGTGAAACCACCGGGGACAGTCAGTATATAGCACATTATATACTGGCTGTTCCCCGCGGTTTCTTTACAAAGGCACCTGTTAGAATATTTACGGCTGAGACATGAATATTGAAGCGTTGCTCGCGTTCCTAACGATTTCACATCAGTTGGTATGAAATGGTCCGGCAGAGCGAATGTAATGGGCGACAATTTCTAAGCCCACCTGAGCCAGTAGCATGTGCGTAATCGCCTTAGCAATATCATTTTCGTCGAAATTGCTAAGGGTGGGTATACGTACGTATTATTTGACAATGTGTATTTTTAACTGACTTCCATCAAAAATAAGGTTATTAATTCGGTTGCTTTTTTATTTTTTTAAGGATGTTCGGGCATAACTCCGTCATAAGACGTTAACAAAATGATTTTTTTGTTAGAAAGGTTTGTTTATTCCGAAATGGTTCTATCTAATAAAGAGTTTTCGAGACAGACAACGGAACTCTTGCAAAAATGACAGAAAATCAACCGGGATTGCTGCTATCGCATAAATTTGCATTGTTTCCGCAATCAAATAAAATAACATCACGCCTGTACACCCGAAAGGGTTACGCAAACGTATGTATTTTAATAACCCACATTTTCTATCAAAGTTAGTAGGAGGTGCAAATATTTCGCGGGTGAAAGTTAGTTGTAGTACTTAAGATCTAAGGTTGTGTTTCAGTAACTTTATAAAGGGGGTAAATAACTAAACTTTTTATAACTATAACTTGATGTACCTTAGAAATTTCAATAAATTGATAAGCATTTTAACAAATGTGCTGATAATTCATGTGTAATTAATAAATAGTGTCTTTCTCAAAAAATATTTACTTTTTAGTTGGTTAAAAAAATCTAATTCAAAATTTCTTTATTCATGTAGGACTATCACAGGCACTTATGAAGCGAAATTATCATCGAAGTCGGTTCTTTTCTAAATTATATAAATTTTTCTAATTATTAAATATTTTTACAACAGTCTTCACCAATACTTAGGTAGGTACTGCCTCATTGTTCTAGTGGTAAGCTTTTTTACCATGGACAGTCAAGGACTCGATAGGTAGTATCTATTTATACTGTTGAACCTTAAAGTAATCTGCAGCCATTCCAACAAATTCCAGTATATTTATACTGGAATTTGGCTGATCACTTTAAGGTTTAAGGGCTGCCATTTCACTGATAGGGAGAAAAAAGTTCCACCTGTACACACCACTGGTGGTACACAAACTAAAAATTAAGAAAACATTAATTATTTATAATCGAAATAAACAAACTTATACATTAGTTTATATACTACAAGGTACATCCTAACTTTATATTAAAATGTATATTATATTTAAATATTTTATTCCAATGATTAATTATATAATAACTTATTGATAAAATCATTTGGTGGTAAACTATACCACGTCAAATACATTTAGCCATGTCCTGTCCACATTTTTGAATTCCGGCGTAGGTACGTAACTCTATAAGCACTACGCCAGCTCAACGTAGGCTTTGGACGCGGGTAACCTAATAAAGAGCTTCCGTTCCTGTTTTATTCATGAGCCCTTTCGAACCCGATTACTGAACACAAGTAGTGTGGGTTTTTTCGTATATAAGTTTTCAGGGTCCACATTGCTCGACCAGACGCGTTGCTCTACTTGCCTTACCCTGTGCAGTAAGCATACCAGCAACTCTACTAGTTACTTGTCTTGCCGTTGGATGCAGTGGGCAATGGCACTGATAAGTCTCTTGAGAATTGAATTTTTCAAATGAATTTACACTTAAAATTATTACCTTCAAGCACTTAAAATTATTACTTTACACGTAGAATTATTTGTAAAAGGTTTTTTAGTGTATTTAATATGTATCTTGATAGTTGATACTAATCGTTGATACCAACTGCCTCGTTGGTCCAGTAGTTTGCATGTTCAAATGCAGATCACGAGGTCGAATTCGATCCCCGGGACTGGTTAATAAATAGAATAAAAAAATACTTCAATGAATTAAATGGATTTTCTAAGTAACCTTTTATAGCTTTACACAAATATTTTTTACATTTCTTTGAACTCTTTCTTTATGTGTAATGTTTTGTAACGGTATTGTTTATAACGGTTATTAATTTTAAAGTCAATGTTAAAGTTATTTTCGTTTCCTCAATTCATTTAAATTTTTAACCTTTTTTATTATAATTCAATAAGAGAAATAGATAAATATCCTATAGTGAGAATCCAAAACTTGTGCACATATTTCGCTTTGCTAGAAAATTGTCTTGCGAGGCTACTCGCTTAGTGTGGATCCGGCTAACAGAACTGTTACGAAATAGTTTGAATTTGGCTTGTAGATGCCTTCGAACCGGAACGTTGAATCGCTTGTGGTTACGTCTTTGCCAGTAAACACCGAAATCCGAGCCAATTTAAATAATGATCTTATTTACCTTTCTTAAATAGGTATACTAAACCAGGAATGGAAATAAAGTATATTTATTTTAAGTGCAATTTTCGTAGGTTCATAGAGAGCTTATAATGACGTGCGTTTTATTAAAACCCTACATTATCTGATTGCTTTAAAAGGGGAGGCGTGCGAAGTTAGTCACGGGTTATTCCAAATAAGGAAAAGGGGAACTTTAGATTACACAAAATGAAACCTTTAGATATGAATGGAATTCAATAGACTTGTCTTTATATATCACTACAACGGCATTGAAGATTTAAACAAATGCATCCACAAAGAAAAATTGTTTGCATTCTCATAGAAGAATAATATAGCTATGAACGACTTTTTATACAAGAAAGTATGTTAATGGTTTGAATTATTATTACAATTATATTGCTTGCTTTTGATCATTGGAAAGTTTTGTTCTTTATCTCCATATATAGGTCATCAGGTCTAGTATTAGGGAGTCTTGGAGAGTGGCGTAACTGTTGTGATTGACCTTTCGTATTCGTCACAATAAGCTGCTTATCGTGGTCATCTTTCATTAAATTATCTTCAAACAAACATAAAACATAACATAAAAACAAACTTTTTTAATATTCTTGCGACAGTAGTATAAGACGGGGCACGCCTTGGTCACGTATCATAAATTTCATGCTAAAGTTTAAGCAACACATGATATAAAGCTTCTCACCCAACCAAACCCTTCTCACTGCGGCAGAAGACTTATGCCCCGTAGTGGATCGGTATTGGGTTGATATGATGATGATAATGATGATGAAGCTTTCATTTAAATACTTTAATTTAAGTCAAGTCAGTGTTGAGTCCACATTGTATGAGAAGGCTAAGAATTAAATGTACGGCAATGCACTCATGAAGGCTTTCACGTATCAACTTACATAAAATACATGCACATGGCAAAGAACGAATTCATCTTTTAGAGAGCGAGCTCAAATGTTTCGAAATTTTCAAGTACGTAGCAGCCATAGACCATGTAAACGGCCTTACAGCGTTAATAAATTCTACTGCGAAAGTTGCCCGGTTGGTCAAGAAAAATATATTGACGGTTATATAATTTTCAATTTTGTTAATTTTGTTGTTACACTCTTAAATGTGTTTAATGAATAAATTAGTGGATTAATGTATTTCTTATCACAAATATTAATAAAATAGGGTAACATAGATAAAGTGTTCAATTTTGTGCCCCTATCGAAATATAGCGATATCTACCAGGCAACTAAAAGCTTAAAAGGTAATAATTATAGAGACAAGTCAGTTGGTATATATCCACAGATTTCTTTAGAATGCCTACATTATCAGGTCAGATTTCATAAGTTTCTAGTAATCTAGGACAAATTAGTTCTTGATGTTTCAATCTCACCTGGTGGTACGTGATGATATAGTCTAGGGTGGTTGTGGGCTAACCTATTTGGGGTTGGTAAAGCAAAATAGGTTTTCGTACTGGAATGCTAAGTCACTTGGTGGCACGTTTTTTCTGGTAGGGGGGTAACTAGCTATAGCCGAAGACTCACTCAGTGAGAAAAAACCGGAAATTGAATCCCCAAATAGTCCACAGCGATCAACACTGAGCCAGGGATGTCGTCAAAAGTTACAGATAAAAGTTTCTTAAACAACACATTTCAATGTTTACTACTAGACTATACTAACCAAACAATGATCTTAAAAAGGCAATTAATAGAACTAAGATTTATAGTATTTTTTGCTGAGATAAACTTCACAAATGAATTACGCTGGCACCATCATCTTAAATAAATTATGGGAAGAATGTCATAAGCCAAAATCCAAAACTCAAGTTGGATCAATCGATGCTTTACCATCGAAATCGGTTTATTTTTACGCTGTACACATAAAATACTATACGACCCGTCACCAAAGTAACATATAACTACGAATGTGTGGATTGCCTTACATTGAATGGTAGCACTTTCAAAAATAAATCAGATAACATTAATTTTATGTGACAAGTGCTCGAAGGCGCATACAAGGCCAATGAGGCCAGTTTCGTACTCAATGGTAGTAGGCAGCTATTGAGAGGTGCACTTTTGAAATGATATTTAAGTTGCTAAAAGCTTTCCTGAGGTTATATTCAGCTATTGACAAACCACTTCGCATATTATGAAAAATAATGAACCTACTTTAGCAGTTAGTAGCTCTCTTATATACGTTAACCTATGTTTTAACAACTTCAAAAGTAGTGGTACCAACTCAATAATTAAACTCGTAGTATTGTCCTCGATTATAGACCACAGTAGCGTTAGTTTTAGGTTGGGTAGGATTATGATTGATTTATTGCAATCTACTTCGATCATATCCCTAATTTTTTTAAGTAACGTACGTTTCAAGCAATTAAATATCACTTGTTTTAACGCTAAATAATAGCATTGTGAGAAAACCTACACGCTGAGTGTGCGACGGCCGATTGGCGCAGTGTTCAGCAAGCTTGCTTTTTGAGGCCAAGGCCGTGGGTTCGATTCCTACAACTGGAAATTATGTGATTAACATGAATATGCATCAGTGTCTGGATGTTTATATTTATATATATTGTTAATAAATTACTTCCATGATCGTACCCATAACACAAGCTACGCTTACTTTAGGGCTAAATTTATTTAGATCTCCATATTGTTCTCAAAGGAGTTTGAAGCCTACTAATTTGGTCACAACTTGGTCAGTGAAGTCTATTTTTCACTTTAAAATACTTAATAAAAGAAAAACAAAAGAAACACGAGTGAAATATGAATTACAATGGCTTTTGTTTTGGAAATAATTATTATAGGAGACTTTTATTTGTTATTTCTGAGATGCCTTTATATACAGTGTAAAGAGATTGCATACATACACATATTATTTCATAAAATCACGCATATTATCTCTAAAAACTATTTTTTTTTATATAATATATTTACTCATAAATATTTTAATTGTAAAACGATTTTTCACGGTTGGTCAACTTTAAGTACTTTCACATTATTACAAAACAGTTGCAAAAGGAATTTTCAATTACATAGCTTTGTGGTCGGGTTCTCTTCACCGTGCGGAATTTCTAATGACTTGAACTAAATCCATTCAATATAAAGACACTTACAAATACTAAAAACACCACTAAAGTTAGAGGTTTATATATAATGGACTACATCGTCAACATATTTTTGCTATTTTTTCTGATCGTGTTTTATTAGTAACTAGAATTACGAGAGCGTCACTAGGTGACTTCGCCAGAATGTAAGTCAGAAGTTCACGAAACTTCTGACTTGGACTTCAGACTCGAAAAAAATAGAGGGCGTCAACGCGCTCCTAAGAGACTCAGACTTAGGGTGAAGGTGGACAACCTATGTCCTGGTGACGTAAGAAACAAAGTAAAGTGTAAAGTGCTTGTGTCCAATTCGTAAACGTTGTTTTGAAAAGTATCTTGTTGGGGTGTGACTCAAAATATATTTTTTAAAGCTGCTTCAAAATTTGAGAGGTGTTATGTATCTCTGAGCAACTTGGGCCCTGACCACGTATGTAATCTAGTTGTTAAAAAGCTGTATAAAGCTCAAACTACGGATAACTTATACGTTACAAATTTATTACTAGACCCATTTAAACAGGACATTGTCATAAAAACTTAGAAACAAACCACTTTAGATACACATTGCCAATAATCGCTGTTTGAAATGTTTCAAAATCGGTAACAGAGCCATTCTGGCACTGATCACGTCATTTTTATATTTTACGATAGTACCGAACTTAGATTAGAACAGACTCCTTAAAGTTTATGCTTAAAGTGAGGTTAACGACGCGTCCCGTAGCTTGGCTCACACCCAGTCCATGTTATCAGAACTTTGTCAGTTTTATACAGTGTTATGAAACAGGAAAAAACTTTTGTCAATACTTGTTTTGCACTGTTCATAAAATGTATGTTCTTATATTCGCAGGTTGACATCCATTTTTTTAACATTCTTAAAAGGGGTTGAGTTTACTTTTATGTTTTCAGCAACACATCATTGTTATGCTGCAAACTGTTATAGTAAGAGGTCTTAATGAAACTATCATTAAAACATTACTGCATTATTTATTGATTAACCTTAAGGCCAACCGTCATAAGTGCATTATTGTAATAATACCCACAACATCTCCCCCCTTATCAAATTATTTAAATAGGTAAGTAACATCATTATCGTTATTACATTTTCTTCCTTTTTTGTATAATTATATTATATTTTGTCATGCATTCATAGTAGGTAATAAAAATATCTTACTTACCAATTATTATTAACCATTATTTTATTAATATGATCTAAACTTTGCTTAATTTTAAGAGAAAGCAAGCCAGACTTACTCATTTTAATTTCATTAATTAGATTAAAATTATATTTATATAATATAGCATTAAAAGGTGTTCAAAGACCTAATAGTTATATTTTTTATCATTATTTTTTTTATGTGGGATAAAATGAACTATGCAATAAAATAATTTTCAATAAAGTAATGTATTGTAGTAATATTCTCAATATCCCATTTTCCAAGTAGCACCGTCTGTAAAGTTCAAATATTATTGCGGTTTGTGACAAAGCGTATTCATTCCTACTCCCCCAAGTTGCAACAACAAGTTCCATTTAGTTGCGCTCTCCTGCTACCGCAATAACTTCACCGGATTGAAGGTAGACTGAAATAGATTGTTGAACAAGGGAGAAAAGCCTTTGTTTGCATGCAAGATATCTATCTATCTTCTGGATGACCCGGTGAACTTAGTATCATCTAAATAACGCCTTCTGTTGGAAGTAACATTGGTTTAGAATAGGCATCAAGATACAGACAACAGACACGGTATTTATGTTTAATTTGTTAATTTGTTAAGAAACCTTTTATAAAAAGACAATTTAAAACATACACCATTTAATAATAAAAACGGAGAAAAAAACTGTGAATTAGTCACTATTATTTTTACACAGGCAAGAACAGTGCAGGAATAACCAGAAGAATTTGTATATATTTGATATTTGTTGTAATTGTAATATGGAAATTCAAATAACTAACTGGTGCATTACCAGCTTTGAAATTTAACATGGACGGTGAACTGTTAAATAAACTGTAAAACGATACCGAGAACTTATAATTTTGAGTCTCTTGCTGCCGTTCCGGTAACGATACTCAATCACAACTTCCTGACTTATTTTTCACAATGTGCTTAAAATAACTTGCCGCCATTTTTTTAGCAAGCGTACAAGTTTTCCATGAATCCACGCGCCGAGTGCGCCACTAGTCCTATGCTGTCACCGCGCGGCTACACATTAACCGCAGTATTCATGGAAGTCAACAGTTTTCTTCATTGTCATTTAATCCCATACAAATTTACACTCATCCAAAAAGGGTTGATTTCTTATTTGAAACTTTCTGGTTATTAATTTGTGACGCTTGGCGCAGTTTGCAGCGACCCTGCTTTCTGGGCCGTGGGTTGGATTCCCACAACTAGAAAATGTTTGTGTGATGAGCATGAATGTTTTTCAGTGTCTGGGTATTTCTATGTATAAGTATTTATTTATTATATTCATAAAAATATTCAACAGTTATCTTAGTACCCATAACACAAGCTACGCTTACTTTGGGGCTAGATGGCGATGTGTTTATTGTCATAGTATATTTATTTATTTATTTATTTTATTTATTAATGGATTTAGGATATTGGGCTAAAGCTCATATATTATTTAAAAAAAATTGCATTAGCATATTTTCATCTTTCGTAAAACTAAAACCATTACCAAAATACTACTATTAATAACTATTAATAACCATTGGAGTAGATTTGAGTATAAAGTATAAAATACACAAAAGAAACCTGTTTAAAATAATTATGGCCATATTGCAATGACCTGCCGGGGCTTCATGTTCATATGTCTCTACCCCTAATAATGTGGACAGTATTGTTTGCTATACCTGAAAGGAATAAACAGATGAATTGAAATATTTGTCTCCCAAGTGGTCTAATTGTGTACCATTAATAACCTAAGGAAGGTGATGATAACAAAATTTTTAAATATTTTTTCCCTAATAAGAGTTAAAGGTTGTTTTACATAACCTCATAACCCCGCTAAAAATAAATATAAACGAGCATTGACTGAGTTTTTGTTTTTGTTTGATTACTTTGCCTCCCAAAGGAAATAATCCACTACAGTTTTGTCCCGCTGTTTGGATCACCTCTGTATGTCCTCCATGAAATATTTTTGCCGCATGCGTATAGTAGGGCCTCTATTTGAGTGTGTTTTGGTATTCGGCCAAACTATTTTTTTTTTAAATTTTCGTATTAATATCTCCTATTGATTTTTTTGTTTATGGATACCTCGGTAAGTTGTTTCGGTTATTAGCAACTTCAACCGACCGAACGGGGTCAATGACCTGTGTGCCAGATTAAGAAAATGCCACTCGCAATCTAATTTCAAAACTTTAAACTATGCAGAACACTGACTTAATAGTGATGGGGATATAAGAAAATGACCACCACCAACCTCTTCTACATGGTATTATTGTTTCTTTAATCACAAGTAATTAGTTGCAAGGGATTATCCTCGCAGCAAAGTTGTAAGAATCATGAGAGAGCCTCGGAGGGACCTCCAATAATATGCTTGACCTTTGATACAGAAATAACATCGATTCAATACGTTCAAGTCGAAAAAAAGTTAAAACGTTTCCTGAACATTATTTTATTGCGAGGATTTCTACGGTAGCCATTACTTTCCAACCCAACCCTTTTACGTTTAAGGCGTAACAGCTGTAAAAATGTCGAAGTCCGTAAAACCGAATAGGTACTACTTTGAAATATGCGGAGCACAAGAGACGAAAAATATAATAAAAATATTATTATTACGTAACTTATTGGACAGAACCAATTTTCTACCATTTATCATTTTCCGATTTTCCATAATTCGATAACTGATAACAGAAATATGTTATAATATGTTTGTTCCTTTCAGCTTAACCACTGACATTATGATGACCAATTTTGACGAACTAAAGCTTACATTCGAGGTTACAGACTATTATATACGTACAGTTTGCATCGTGGTACATATTATGAGACTTTTTATTTCGGAAAAACGCCTGTGACGCGTTTCCAGGGAATAAAAAAATATAACCTTCAAAGCTAAATTCATGTGGAGGAAATTTAGCATTGATATATTTGGACATGGGATACTTTATTTTGAAGATAACAAACAGTTACCGCAAGATTCTTAGAAAGAACCAAAATAAACGCGGTTGCTGCTGCTGTCGCGAGCAACAAATTGCTGTAAATGAAAAATAATGAAAGATTTTAAACCTTTATTTTATTTTTTGCGCTTTAGAATTCCATTTAATTCCGCATATTGAAAACCAGTATTATTGACACCCAGTTTTATTACATCATTATAAATGAAATCGTTGGGCTAAATAACGCAAAACATGCAAATTAATAAATCAAAATCATCGCTGGTTACTCGGCGATTTCCTCTTTTATTCATAAGTATAATTTCGAGCGATAAATCATTACAAATTTTAGGTTGGCATAAATACGTAATAAGCTACATGATTTATTATTTTCGAATCGCTTTCGAGAGAGTACCTAATAGGTAAGCTTAGAAAGATGAATGGGTATTGGCAAAACAATAATAATTATCAAGAGATTGCTATTTTATGAATACATTATTTTAGCGTGGTAATATAAAAGTCCATTAGATCCCCACTTAGATACGTTTTAGATTTCAGACTCATGGTCACATATGATTGTAACATCACCATATTATAAAGCGGAAAAGTTATCTACCTAGATTATCTTGTTAATGGAATGCCTATATTATGTAAGGATTAATATTTTATTCCTAAAAATAAAAATAAAAATTTACCCTTTATTTTTTAAATTATTTTGATATAAATTACGTTGCTTTATAAAGTACGAGTTTTATATTTTCTTTAGTACGGAATATTTACACAATATGATGGTTTATTTAGTCAGCGCACTTGAATAAAGTAGTCAAAAATTACAATTATTTAAATGTGAGTTTATCCATCAATCCGGACATGCTAAAATCGAATATTTTTATTAGTACCTTTAGATAAATTCAAAATGCAATAAATTTTTATTCTTTCCAATAAATTGTTTTTTCTTATTTTAAGAATGCAAAACATTTTGAATTGCGACGAATAAAAATATAATTTAATCCGCAACACGATACAGCATACAGTGAACATTATATTGTATTGCTTCTATTGGTAAGTGTGTATAGTAGCTATTATATAGTATATAGGTATATAGGTTATTGCATAATAAATGGGAGGTTCAATAGCAATTGACCGTTATGGCATACCTTACGAAGCATAACTGTGCATTGAGTATATTACAGCCTTTGCGTAACTTCCCGGAACCCGAAACTAACTCCAACATAGTACAGACTCCGAAATTATGCCTGAATAGTTATTAGCTGAAACTTTGGCAAAATTAGGTATTAATTCCCGCAACCTATGTTGAGGCGTGTAATGGGTCAATAAAGCTCAAAACTTTGCGAATAGATCAAGACTACTGAACAACTACTAGTGCATTGTGACGTTTGCCAAAGAGAGTTTGCGATCTAAAGTGGTCTTTCGTTTTCTCATTGAGTAATCCTTCTCTCCAATGAGAAAAGAGAGAAAAGAAAAAGATTGTGTGTCTTTATTAGGCTATACTGAATAAAATAATTTTTCTCAGCTTTAAAACAGAAATTTAGTTAATAATCGAATTTCAACAATTCAACAGTCAATTTTTCTAACAAGAAAGGAGCCTGTACCGGTAGATATGAGCTGATGATCTTTATAATACAAGCAGTCACTGTGACCGAAGTTAGGGGGTTATGGAACTAAAACAACACGAAGGGTGGCTGACCTTCTTCTAGCTGTTATGTTTACCGAAACATGCCCGTTTCACTATAGTCAGGGGTCACAAAGTAAAATATGAAGTATATTTTACTTTGCGACCCCTGACTGTTGTAAACATTGTTTGTCCATATAGTTACAAGATGTTCGAATTATTTTAAGGTTGAATACTCGATGGTTTCTTGGTCTATGTCATCAAAATAAGTATCGTTACATTTAGTCACTATTTTTAGTAAACTCGATCGTAGGATACAGATTATCGTACCTATATACAGCGAGCGCGGTTGTAGCCGCGATAAATCACTGTCCGACCGAACTGCAGTATCATCAGTGAACATTTGTGGCAATGCTATTCTGCTGTCTCATGTTTTAATGTATGATGATAGCCATTTTTGCAATATCTGACGTTTAAATTATCCATCCTAGCTTCAATGTGATTGGTTAAAACAAGATACCTGGTTAGAGTTAAAATACGAGGCTAGTTTACGTCAAACCAGCAAACCTTTATTGCCCAGTCATTTAGCGTTTCGGAATAGTTGCAAACTGAAACGAAATACACAATCAAGTACAACTTTATGAGGTGCTTGTATTTGTTAAAACAAATGATCAACTATTGAGATATTCTAACAACGAACGTAGAAAGAATTAACTATGTCATCATTATACAAAATTTTTCGGCAAAAGTATCTTTTATATGGCACCTATTATTTATAATAAGATACCAGGGTCATTGGCGGATAGAAACCTGAGTTTTATATCATTTAAGCGTAAAATTAAAGAGTTCTTACTGAAAAGCGATCTTATGATATTAAAGAATATTTATGTAAAATTTTAAAGAACTTTGATATAAATTTATTAATTGATTTTTTGTATATTATTGTTATTTGATTTAAATACTTAATAATAATATAATTGAATGGGCATTGTAATGACATGGTTTTTTAAAAATCAAATTTTCATGCCAATCGATGGCGATTTTAGCATTATTATACCTACTATTGTAACCACCAACTATGGAACTTAATTTACAAATAGAGAAATTGAAATTGAATTTTATTCAAACGTTATTTTTTAATTGATGTATCAATTTTGTTCAAGGTGAATCAAAGTAGAATTATATAATATTCTGACTTTAATAAAATTTAATTAACGGCTTCCATACTCAGATCTGGTTTTCATGTATGGAAGCGTCAAGTCCATTCACAGCCGTTGTTTTGTTCAAAGACTAATGGGATTCAGCTTGGGTATGTTATTCAAGTGTCAAGAAGATAAATGTTAGGTTATTTATGAGCTCGTGTCGAAAAAATGGAATTTCACGCTGGCTTTTGCTTTGCCAAAAAGTTAGGTTTAAATATTTTCTCATTAAAAGCAGATATTTATTGGAGCTAAACTTTATTAAGCGCTGAATAAATATGATCACATTAAAAAATAGAGGTCATTTTATTATTCGTTCAATGGCTTCCCTACTTTTCTTTCAGGCATTATTGAGGGCGGTGGGTTTGGAAGGCCACCTGATGCTCCAATTTCCTTACATCCATTTTCCAATACTTTAACCTCATAAATCAATAATTTCCTAAGCGTTCTGAAGACTTACTTCAAGATATAGCTCACAGATTAAACAAACACAATTTCTCCTATTAAAAACAAAATTATGACATATAAGGTAACCTACTTCTCCAAAACATTTATTTAAGTTAGTACATTAAATTTAAATGTAATTTTAATGCATGTATTGCGATTAATCGTATGTCATATATAAGAAGCAACAGTAGAGATATTTGAGCCACCGCGTTAATGCTTATTTCTGCTGTCAAGCAGCAAATTGTTGCAATGCTGTGTTCCGGTCCAAAGGAAATGGTTGCCGGTGCTATTATTGACATGCGGCTTAACACCTAAACCCCAGTGTTCCTTGCATGCCCTGCAAAATGTTGCCCTGTAAATAGGCGATGGATTTCCTTCTTCTTTAATAGTTAGCCCAGAAGAGTGGAAAGGTCTCTATTTGCTTTTGGTGTTTTAAATACATTAATGTTAGTATTTTTTTTTTATAAAGTTACAATACAACTTGTAACTCAACTAATTACTGTAAAGATCATGCCCGCGCTGGACAGCCAGGCTGATACTTTGCGCAAAATAAGAGCCTTTTCTATTCTGCCGCAAGATGAGGCAATAAACCGTGGTGTAATGTCTCATATGTGTAAGATATTTTAGCACTTAGACTCCCTGGCATGGGTTCTACATGGTAAACCAAAAAAATATGTAACTCTCTATTAGAGATGCATACTGCAAAATGGCAAAAGGCTTACTTTTGCCGTTTTCAGCTGTGGCTCCCGGTCTTGATGCTGCCTCCATGATATGAGACGAGGCTAATATGTCAACGCATGCTACGTCCCACAAAAGCGCCCGTCTCCGTTCCCAGGGAATCAGCGTCAATTCAACAGGTATTTTAATTGTCCATTTACCTTTTGTCAAAATAAATAAGGACAAACATTCCAAATGTTTTTGAAGAATAAAAAAGTCATATTTCCCTTTAGCTATGTCACTTTCTTTGAAATTCGTACATTCATGCGTCGGAAACTACGAAATACAAATCATGTTCGCAATACTAATATTTCATTCCGGTTGAACACAATGGGCGCTGGAAAGAGATATATCTTTTGAATGAGAGCTTCAAAGAATTCCTTTGCATATTTACCATACAAAATGTAATATCCTGTTTATGATTAAGGTAGGTGCTAAAAATTTAAATGTAGGTCGGTACCGTTTAGTTTCCGGGATAAAAAGTATGCTGTATCGGTGTCTAGGATTTTGGAATGCAGATAACTCTACGCCGAACTTTGCCAAAATTGTTATTGTGAAACAAAAAAACTAAGTAGATAATTATAAATTTTCAAATGGTCCCTGTTCGGGATCGAACCGGGAACTCCTACGTATAGTTGCAAAGCGCTTACCACTGCAACAGGGAGGTCTTTGGAACTAAGCAGTTATATGCGTGTTACAAGTATAAAGTGTATATTAGATAAAAAAACCTTGAACCTTCTAGTCCGGCGAGAGGACTTCATTGCGTACCAAATTACATTTAAAATAAAATATTTCAAATGAAGTAAATTTCGTGGACTCCGAATTTCTTACTGTATAAATATAACCCCGCAATTCGGTTAATCATTATGAGTCCCCGAGGGTCGGGCAGCTAATCTTTATTAGGTTGTGTTAATTCAGACATACTGCTCCCAAGTGAAACAATCATTAAACTTCTTAATTTATTAATCCTTTGAATTTTCGTAATAAACATAAAGTCCCAGTTCTGCAATATGGAGTATATAATAATAATTATTATAAGCCCGGTTAGCCTAGCCCACCATCTAAGGCGACTGGGGTTCCGTGGCAGCTCACTGGCAGCCAAGATGCAGAAAGTGGTGATGCTGGACTCGACTAGGATAGTCCGCCGAAAAGATGGCCGGGGGTCATGGCATAAAGAAAGTTTATGCCATGACCCCCGGCCATCTTTTCGACCCTGCCGGGGTGTCCTCCGCCCGGTTTTGAATTAGAATTTATCTAATGTATATATAAGTGTATTAATCTCTATGTATCTAAGTAAGTATATTTATGTTGTTTTGTTTCACTATGTATATTTATCTTGTACACGGGCGTGAGATTAAATCTCGAAAATAATAATAATCATTTACTGTAAAAAAACAATATGTTTTTTTGCAATAAATGATTATTACAGTTACATATTGGTTTCGGGTATTGCCAGTTATTTGGCGTGCACTGTTTCACAGTAGATTAATTAAAATATAATAATGAAATTTAACATTTTAACTATTAGGCACATTGAAAATAGGCAGGCTGCTCATAAATAAAAAATGTAATAAAGTTATTCTTTAAATTGCATAAAGTCATTTATGCTGCAAAATGTTTTGGAGTTATAAGAATGGCTTACCATTCTTATAATTTTCTTTTGAGTGGCGCGAGTGGTAATGACTTTATGTTATTTATATTAAATATATATGTTGATGGACATCCAGTAAAGTTTTTCTTAAAATCCACTATTCTATGATGGTGCATTAATACCAACTGATGTGCATATATGGTAAAACCTCGTTTCCATTGTTCTAAATATTGATTTATAAGGTCAAAGTTAAATATACATATATATCATTACATTTATCATTTCAAATACGCTAGATCTCAAAAGAAACAACGCCTTTCCGGGTGTTTTTTTATCACCATCTCACATTGCCACTTCATAGTCATCATCATGTCAACTAATGGATGTCCACAGCTGATTTTAGACATAGAATTAGTTGAAAGAATGCAGAGTATAATAGGCTACTTTTATTCCAAAAAAACAAATGGTTTGTTTTTTTAAAAACCGTAATGCATACAGAAGAAGAATGCGAGCAACAACTATACAACTAATTCAATTATACATACAATAGATTTTTAAGCATACATACATATGTGACGGCCGATTGGTGCAGTTTGCAGCGACCCTGCTTTCTGAGCCCAAGGCCGTGGGTTTGATTCCCACTGCTGGAAAATGTTTGTGTGATGAGCATGAATGTTTTTCAGTGTCTGGGTGTTTATATGTATTTTCTAAGTATTTATGTATATAATTCATAAGAATATTCATCAGCCATCTCAGTACCCATAACACAAGCTACGTTTACTTTGGGGCTAGATGGTGATGTGTGTATTGTCGTAGTATATTTATTTATATTATTTAATACAGCTTCTCTATCGTTTAAGTGATACTTTAAATGATTAATCATAATACGGTTGTGATCCACTCGAAGGCGCTGCGCTGCTCATATTGCTTTTCATTGCTGCTTTTTTTGTCATTTTTTAAAATCTTAATTAAGCCCCTTCTATTTATCATAATACGGTTGTGAACCACTCGGAAGCGCTGCTAATATTGCTTTTTATTGCCGTTTTTTTTTGTCATTTTTAATTATCTTAATTAAGCCCCTTGACAGGAAGCTCGGGATTGTATTACCTCAGTATGCGTTGCGGCATATTAATCAAATTAAGCGTATTGCCGTTCAGTTTGCTTTACTGAAAATATGTAGCGACGGTTCCATTCTCATAGATTATTCAGTTGGAAGCTGCCTTGGCCAAGCTTTTAGTGTATAGTTGGCTAACGATATTGCATATTATATTCTGTAATTTATTTGAAAACGCCCGCCAAATGCGGAACTACAGGATATGTTGTACTTGGGTAAACTATTGTTGCATACATTTCTGGACTACGAAAATACTTTTGCTGTTATAATTTAGTTGAAATCAACGACAATAACAACTACGTCGACTTAGAAGACTAACTTACACCGGTTAGAGCGAGCTTAGAGCTTTATTGCTTTAAAATGAGATCTTATTTAAAATAGTCGTCCGATCTTATTTAAAATA
Organism: Pararge aegeria; assembly: GCF_905163445.1. Classification (NCBI taxonomy): domain Eukaryota; kingdom Metazoa; phylum Arthropoda; class Insecta; order Lepidoptera; family Nymphalidae; genus Pararge; species Pararge aegeria. Next base: position 7,691,793 of record NC_053189.1, read on the forward strand.
TAATAGTCGTTCTAAATATAAGTAATCATTCTCAAATTTAAAATAATACAATTTTTTTTTAATACTGCAAAAAGTGACGAATTTCTTTAAGGAATTACATCAATTGGTCCAACATATTCACAAGTGAAGCAAACACAAAACTCAAGAACCCGTTGTTGAACCCGTGTCAGTTTATTAACAAATTAAAAGATTCTCTATAATATTTATAAAAAATTAGCTATGACAACAACTTAGTGAATTTGTATAAGTTGCTTTCTCATAAATATCTTTTTAAGTAGGTACACTTAATATGACCAGATTTAACCATTTGCGTCTATCGAAAATCTGAAAATATGCGAAATAAATTACAGGTGGTTCTTCCGAACATACATTTTATATGAGCTTAGTGTGAACTCGTGCAATCCTTTACGTCTCTCAATCCCGGAAAAATTACGAAACAAATTGCAGACTCTTATTTTATATGCATTGCGGACTTTGAAACATTTTATTTACTCTAAAGTTTATTCATTTATTTATTTGCGTAAAAATCCGATATAAACTATATATGCCGCATGAAAACGTGGATTTTAAATTTTTTAAGTGTTTTTATTAGATTCAGTCGGACCAAGCAGATGAAAACCATCGCGTATACACAAAGCGGCATTTCTAAGATGATCGTAGTTGTTCTACATAATGACACTCGGGGTCAATCAACCTGAGGCATAGACCTCGTCACATCACAAAATCTTCCTGAAATGACATCGCAACCACGCCCTTCCGATCGGAACTCAGCAATGCAAAGCTTCGCGGCAGAAATAAGCTTGGCGGTAGTTTTTCCCCGGACAATCTCTGACTCAAATAACCACTATTATTATATGTATAAATAGCACTACAAAATAGACGGCCTTTACAGCTGTATAATAATTTATCCAGTCTTTCGATCGACTGTTTAACGATCCCCCTTTTAATGTTTCTCTATTATTCCGTCTCGTGTCTATTGAAACGAAAAGCCATACAAAATTAATTAAAACGGAAAATAGATCGTTCTTAATAAAGGCGTCCATCATCGCTAGCCATTGTTTAGTTTAAAGGCTAATGGGGTCTCTTTGTGGGTGTATTCAAGTGTCAGGAAGATGAATGTTAGGTTATTTATTAGGTTGCCATAGAAAAATAAATTTTATAAACTTTGCGGAAATTGTGTTTCTCGAGCAATTTGTTTAAGCTTTGCTTACAACTTTAATGGTGAATCTGCCTTGGTCCAATTACCGATGGATTCACAGCACATACAACTTACAGCAAGTGTCTTTAGAAAAAGTGAGATTCGTGCGTTCTCAATTCGACTGTTTGTTTTTTTTTTGTATATTTCTTATGCGATTACTCCGCCAATTATTGATGATTATTTTTATCTTATTCACATACATCACAGAGGTGGTTCCATTTTAATGTAGTGAAGATCTATTAGAGGGATCCTGGAAAAATCGAGGGAACTCTTCAAATATTATAGGCACACCTCTAGCGATTTGGGTATTTTTTAATGTAACTTGTCTTGTTTTTGATGAACATCAGTCACGTCAAACTGATGATGAGGACCAATGATGGCCACCGAAACTATACTTACAATAATAAGTATTACCGGGTCTAGTTTTATTTCCAAACTATATAATACGCGGCCGGGCGGCCCTCTGCATTTTTCTTGCTTATAGAATTTCTATACCAGCCGTAACTTCTAAACGGTAGGTCCAATTTGAATAATTTAAAGCGGAATTTGCAGGTTAAAACTATTTATTTGGATAATGATTAATATAATAAGAATGCCACCATCTTTAGATTGTACCCGTGTTTTGATTGACAAACTATAACAAAAAGCGGTTATTTAGACATATAGCCTCCCGGACTTTTTTGTAGCTAATAATGATGATTTCTTTAAACATGTAGTATATTATTTTTATGTATTGTCAATCATTTTCGTGGCGTACGTTAGTAAAGCTCCAAGTCAATATGACATCTTTAAAAAACAATATTTCAGCCCAGTTACAGATAACCATAATAAAGTACACTATAACCTTCTCCACTTTGTTCATTAGTGTCCACAAAACCGTACTAGACAAACCGTATGAAAATCCGTTCGGTAGTTTTTTTAAGTTTTCCGCTAAGACAGACAGACAGAAAACTAGCCATTGTCACTTTCAGGTCCAAAACTATGGCTATCCAAAAACCACGTCAATGTAAAACGCGAATCGCGCAGATTTTAAAAGACAAATACGCAAAAAACAGCGATGCTATCCTGTTGGAGCTGTTTGCTTTTCCGGGATAAAAATAAGCCTATAAGCTATTCCCGACTATATTGTATGTCTCTGCCCATTTTTAAATGAGCTATGAAGTAAAATTAATAATAAAATTCTTCCCATTTCCCGAAGGAAACTTATTGTTTATCGGGATAAAAAGTATTTTATATGTTTAATATCATATCCCGGAATATCAGCTACCACTATATACTAAATTTTATTTAAACCCGTTCAGTAGTTTTCACGTGATGCCCAGACAGACAGACAAAAATTTAATAAAAATCTGTTTTGGACTCAGTATCGATTATAAAGCATCCCCCGGTCAAAATTGTTTATTATATATACTTATAATAAAAAATTATAGATATTTTGCCATAACAATAAAATATAGTAATAAGAAGAACAAAATATTATCCTATAATACAGATAATGTGAAAACACTGTAAAGAGAGCACACAGCAGTTTGTTTTCATCTCGATAACACGGCCCCTGGCTGACAACGAAATCCTGAAAAGCTATGCGGATAAGGCATACAGGGTCAATACATGAAATATTCATGAACGGGCGACAATTAGTACTGTATACGTGTACACTATCCTGCAAACAACATGCAGATGTTTCTTATCTTACGAGCAAACGTTTCCTATTGGATTGGATTCAAAATAGGGGACTGTATATTTACATATTGCGTACTTGCCAAAATACTTGCTATATTAGAAAACCATGATCTATTTTTGAGGAATTTAATTTTCATTAAATAAGTAAACTTAAGCTTAGCTATTTTCATTTGAAAGCAACTTAAAAAAATGGAATTAAATAAGATCCAAAAAACTCACACGAACCTTCCGTATTCAGTACCAGGATATCATGGCCGTATGGGAATCATTACAAATCATCAAGAGTAAGTGCATTTGCTTTGTCATAATTATTATCTACGCCTACAGGATTAATCCTCGCAAGACGTCATATTGCGTATAATATGCCAAAATACTTATGGTATTAGATCTGTTTTTGTGGGAAAAACTTTTGATTAAATAAAAAGAAGTAATTGAGAATAAACATATAATATACGATGTGTGATGGGATATGTGTCTGGATCATTTTGTGATTCTTTAATCTGCCTTCCAAGATATTGAAGACTTCTGAGGTTGGGCCTTTACTTCAATATCTTGGAGGGCACGTGTAAGCTATTGGTTCGAGTAATATTAACATCTAATAATTACCTAAAAAGAGAGAGTGCATTCCCGAATAAATATATTTCCAACGCTTATAGACAACATTGTCCTATCTTGAGATTCATTAAGGTTTAACCGCTTATCCGAAGCTTTGTGATAAACTTACCGAGCCGTAACTGGAATATGAAATATTCATGGACAGAGCGACAATTTGCCCGATATACTCTTCTGCCCACAAACAACATGTAGATTTATCTTAAATTATACCGAACAAACGATTCCAAATAGTCGGTTGGCTTCCAAATCTGCGGTCTTATTTACATTTACAGTACGCCACAATCCTAATGTAATATGCTACTTGCTCAATTTACACTCGACTCTATTTTCATTCTTTTAAAACACAAATTTGTTTGTCTTAATTTCAAGTGATAATATCTAGTGAAGCTACTGCTAGGACAAGCATATCTTTACATAATCTTACTTATCATAACCGAATATTTGCTAGCGAAATGGAAACACACATCTGATAGAACGAACAACACAACGAAAGATCGCACCTCATTTTCTCCAGTAAAATCAAAGTCTGGATGTCAAATTAATGAATCACAGGCATAGATATTCTGATCTCATAATTTACGAGCTCAAAAAAAAAATAAGGTCCATTTATAATGTCAATTACTAAAAACGCCTTTATTTAAGAAATTGTGTTGCTTTGTATATACACACTTAAAGTTACTGAAACCGATTTCTACAAAGGGAACCGGTATCAATATAATATACTTATCTACTGAAACATAGCCTTAATATTGTTACAGTATGGTCATTAAAACTTTTAACAAGATACCTTATTATATAAAAGAATTACATTTTAATCCCTCTAACAGGATAATAAATATATTTTTTTTTTTGTGGCTGTTTCACAGATGTTATTCTCTGAATTTTTTGAATGATAAAAATAATTGACATATTTTAAACTAAATTGATGACTATTAATTCTTTACTATAGAAATTCTTTATTTCAAGTATACCTATCTTGAAATAAAGGAGAAAAGACTGAAATAAAGAGTGGAAAAGTCAAGTTTCCTTGTCATGACTCTACTACTATTACTGAATGGGAATACTGATTTTACTGAGAAGAACCTGAGCAAGAAACTCAGCAGTTTCTTCTACAAAAAATATTATCTTACAGTGCCTAATTATTTTAAAAGACTGCACGACATGCGGAGTAGGCGATCTCATGGAAGAGCGTTCAGAGACAACCTGTACAATTTGCCTAGATCTTTAGTAATACTATAAATGCAAAAGTAAGTTTATTTGTCTGTCCTTCTTTTACACAACAATACAACAAATTTGGCATAGAGTTACTTCAAGGGCTTCTTTTATTGCCGCCAAACATACGGTTCCCACGAGAGTTGTAAAAAATTGTAATCAACACGCGACCAACACCTAGTATTTAATAACCAAACATTCAACAATTTTATTCAGCCACTTCTTATGTGACCCTCCGTTTCGCTGTCAAAGCGCCATATCAGCGCGAGTAATTTCAACAAAACACACAAAATGGACAAAATGTAGATAACTACATTATGTAGGTGAATATCTATGCTGTATTATAACTCAAATTGTCTATTCTAACTTCAATATCTCCAGTGGATCGTAAAATAGATTTCCAATGCAATAGCGAATAGTTCTACTACGAGAGTTCTGTTACTTTGAATTCGTTTGTAATTTAGCAGTGACACAATGGTGGAAGTTGCCATGTGCAAAGTTAAATGGTAAATAGCAAATATATTGTAAATTAAAATTGGGCAACATAACGTTCTTATTATTAGTTTTACTACCATTACCAATAGATTTACTACCATTTCTTATATTATTAATGAGATAAATTTAAGTGTGGGTTCGTTCTCCTTTCAGACAGCAATAGAGCAACAGATTTACATTTCGCTTGTGAATAGTTTAAGACCGAAGGTTGGCGTAAGTTTACTTACTATTTTCAGTATGCTTTTTAATTTATTTTCTACTTACTACTAACTACGTCGCATGTAGTATGTGATGATGTAGTCTAAGATGGTAGCTGGATAACCTGTTAGGGGTATTGTAGTTGTATAAACTCTGTATCTCTCACCTGTTTCCACGCGCACTGGATCGCTAAATCGGTTGACGAACTTCAAACAGTACCAGTATTCAGAAAATATTGTTGTTGTGGGACCATAACGCTCTAACCACTGCGCAAGGAAACTCTATTTTTTTTTACTTTTCTTCTCCATTTTTTTTTTTTTAATATTAAGAAGAACAAGCCCCGTTTAGGTGACCTGCAGGGTACCACGAGGGTTTCTCTGAGGACGGCAGCTCTATGCGTTACTCTGACCCTGATAACGCGGAATTCCTCAACTGCATATGACGACGGGGGTCTATCATGATACATTATGCGTAAAGAGTGATTTGTAATGTCCTGAGTGCGGTTATAGCTGAGTGGGTACAGCTTTGACTTCCCTTTCGGATGGAATTCGATTTAAATTTTTAAATTATAAATTATATTATTGGCGTAAAGGATGAGTCAATCAGTGAAAAGTTTTAAGCCAGCCAAATTTTTATTATGAAAAAATAACTTATAATAACAAACTTGTTTTTAGAAAAATACTTTATAGAAGGTATAATATTTGAATTCTTTTTTTTTAATAAGACAAAAAAAAAGTTAAATTAAAATATTTTACCACCTGGTTGGTTTGTCTTACACAGCAACTTAGTGTTTTAAGATCGGTTGGTAAGTAGGCCTACAGAAGGTACTTACACGCAATTACTACACGCAGGCAAAAGCGCAGGTTAATCTGGTTTTTAATAAAAATAAATCTAACAATTTTCACAAACAAAAAGCTATAATAAAGTTGGTTGAGAGCTTAAGTTGTTTTTACTTTTATACATCAAGTTCGAATGGAATAGGGAGAAAATATCTTTTACGCTTATTATCTTGGATTAACGAGATGTGGGACAACCTTGTAAAATGTATTTTCGGAGAAGCATATTAGGATGTAGGATAGCAAACCTTGTAAACATGTGTGTTCTTCAAGTTATATATATTAGTCCAGTTTTTAGGAACACAAAATTTAACAAATATATGTACACCATGTAACGGAATTACTAAATACTGTTGAAGTATGCATAAGTATATTTCATAAGATTTCACTCTGTAAAAATATTAAATCAAAAGAAACATATTTATTTTTCCATTTAAATTTAAAAATTCGTATTATTTACTTATGGCAACCCTATTAAAGATAAAAGACCGACACGTGCATAGTACCTATGCTACGCGACGCGTACCTAATCAAGTGACAGCAGTCACATGATTTTAATTCAGCATGTGATGTTAGGGCTGTGTCTGATTTCTTTCAGTAAAAGCTATTGCAGTGGTTTACTCAAAAACCATTTGGTTTCGGTTTCTCAGATAAGTCTCAAAGACAGCGCAAAATGTACCTCTGAAGCCTATGAAGTATTATTTCCGTTTTCATTTACACGTTGAATATACTAGCAGACCCGGCCACGCGGTCAATAATTGGGTACTAAACAAATAATTCGCAGGAACAAAACTAAAAGTTAAAATCGGTTCAGTTGTTTCGGTAACACTGGAATTATATATGTAATTATGTGTCACAGTCACGCAGATACATTGGAAGTAAGATGGTATGTATTATTTTTTTAAATGTTATTAATTACGGCTTTGAATATATAAACACAACTTGTTGAAGTAATCTATAACAAAAATGCCCAAAGGCAATCAAACTTTCTCTTTATTTATTTTTTATGGTATTTTGTATCGTTTTGTATCGTCCGCCCTGTATCTGTCTTTTTATTAGTCATACCTATAAACTTTACGACGTTGAATACTTTTACTGCTACATCGTCCTACAAATAAAAGGGTTACTACTTTGTCTGCTATGTACCTACCCTCGTGGATCATAGGTATTGGTAAACCATTTCTTTACCAAATCTATAAATGAATCGCCGTTATAACAAAAGTCTGAACTGAACTGAACTAGCTGTTAGAAACTGAAATCCTAAGCTAAGGGTTAGGAGTTCAGTTTTACACTTATGTGCGTTTTAAGCAATTCAGTATCACTTTATAGGTGAAGTATATGGAGTGGTGGAGGTAAGGAAATCTGCACACCTGAGAGTTGTGCGTTCTCAAATTGTCTGAAATCCACTAAATCCGCCCATGGCCAGTGTGGTTGACCACTTCCATTCTGGTTCCTGTAGTGGAACACCTAAGGTTTGTTACTGATAATAACATAAGTTACATTAGGTGATCTCCGTTAGGAATGAATTTCTGTACTTTATCTACCCTGACAATAAAAAAAGTAATATTTAAATGACACATTCTTTTTTTTTTTTTTTAATCCATCAGCTGAATGCGATCAGCTGAAGCAGCTATAAGCAGATTTCCTCCGTATGTTTTGTGGCATGTGAGACCGGCCGTCCATCAATGGCTCTGCCTCTTATTTTACGAAGTGCATGTGTTAGTAAAATCCCAAATGGAAGCACGTTTGAGCCTTCTAATCTCCATTGGGACACTGAGAGAAGTAGCCAGTTGGTTACTATGAGTGTTAATTCGCTCTTTAAAGCTCTTTGCTCTGTGCTCAACTTCTTCCTTTATTGTTGTTATATTGTGATGCTGGTGTAGTTCTGTTATCTTAGTGAACCATGGTGCATTTAACTGACACATGATGTTTTTTTATAGTGATGGTTGATGGACCGTAAGCAGGGCATGTAAGAAACTCGTCCTGCAACATGCTGCTCTGTGTGCATCAACCTGAGACGTAGGTGTTAAGCCAGTAATTACACCAGCAACCACGCCATTCAGACCGAAACACACTGCAAACTGCTTTGCGGCAGAAACAAGCTTGGTGGTAGCACTTCCCCGGCCGAGTTTGTCAGATAAAGCTGTACGTAACTATAAGATGATATAATCAAAAATGGCGGCCCATGCTCAACGATACTATGCCAGACTAACCGAATAACTTGCGTAGAGGGCACGTAACGTGATTTTCTTGTTTACTCTTAGGGAATTGATGATGTACCCGGTGACTACTATCAATTACTTAAGGATTACTTTTTATTTTTGTTTTTAAATCATCTTATAAATTAAATTTGTATTTTTCTCCGGATTTACTTAGAATTTTAATTCTGTCGGCTTGACTGTATATCTGTCTGCTATCTGTAGCTTTTAACTTAACAATACATAGTATTTGAGGGCTAACTGGCGCAGTGGACAGCGACACTGCTGTGTCAGGGGGTGCGATTCCCACAACTGGAAAATGTTGGTGTGATGAACATTAATATTTTTCTGTGTCTGCGTGTTTTTCTGTAATTGATAAGTAAAATATTCATCCGTCATCTTAGTACCCAAAACACAAGCAAGCTATGCTATACTTTGGGGCTAGATGGCGATGTGTGTATTGTCATAGTATATTAATTAATTTATTTATTGACGCGAAGTCTACAAAAGTAACAAAACTTTTTATTATGTTACAAATGTAATTTTACGGCTTGCAGCTTCTTGGTAAGCTAGTACCTCTAAAACGGCTAAGCTCTGATGTGAAAACTCTTGCAACCTTTAGTTACAAACTGCATATTAAACTGAATTTCAACAATCAACAGAGGTGTAGTATACAAGTACAAACCTCGGTGCAGGAAACTTGGTTTAATCTCTGTTGGCTCACGTTGTAGTGTATTAAATTAAACGTATCGGAGAAACACTGTGGCAGTTGTCTCGGAATATATTGAGAGCAGGTGAATGGTATTTCTTCTGTTTTTATAAAATGGCCTTAGCGTAGGTACTCCATACAAATCCGACAGATTTACTTAAGATTGTTAACATGACAAGTTTTACTATGGGCATACATTTACGAGAAACCAATGGCGCGGGAATACAGGTGTCGTTCCGAGTTGTTTTTTAAGTAAAATGTGAGTTTTTTTGTTAAGCTTTCAGGCTTTAACACATCAATTGATAATGTTATATTGTATACACATTGTCAGGGTTGCAATACCTTTCACCCAGAAAAAAGTACTGTTCACAAGTGGAACAGGGAAAATTAAAATGAAGAGAAAAATAACTTTTAAAAAAGAACAACCCGATGTAATCTACGTTAACGCGAACAAAATCAAATTATATCATACAATAATAAAATAAAATTAAACACAGTAAAGTAACGATGTTAAATTTTAACTGTTTTAAAATAAAGTGATATCTGTTGCCTAGCTCTTAGACTATATGTACAGATGCAGCGACGCGCCGGAACACATGCAATCGTTCTGACGAAGCCTACATTGCTTCTACATTTAGACTACGGTCTATGGAGGGCTAGATAGCAAACGTTTTGTAGTTTATTTGGAACATACTCTATCTGCAGTAGACATCCGTATTGTAGAAATAATAACTTGTTCCGTTTATACTGGCATTTTTCCAGATACAGAGTGTAAAATACTGGCTGCGCGGTATCGGTGATTGCTTTGGAATCTAACCGGAAAGCAAAGAGTTGAATTCTCATCTCAGGTTGTCAGATATGTTATGCATTTTGTGTGCGATGGTGAATGAATGAATCCAACACAATAGCGGCTAGTTAGAAGGAAAAATTATATCTCGGCTCAACTTTTACGGCTTACGGCTTCGAATAAAGCAGTGTCATTCGCAAAATTATATCTTATGCTATCCCATATTCTATATTCTATTCTAACCTATCTTGGCATCATCATCATCACAACAACCCATTACTGGCCCACTACAGAGCTCGGGTCTCCTCCCACAATGAGAAGGGGTAAGGCCACCACGCTGGCCACTGGGCCATGTGGATAGGTGAACTCCACACACCTTTGAGGACATAATGTATAACGCTCAGGTTATGCAGGTTATGCAGGTTTCACCGTTGAAGCAAGTGATATTCTAATTACTTAGAACGGACATAACTTAGAAAAGTTAGAGGTGCATGCTGGGATTTGAACTCGCCTTCCTGAAAGTGAAGTCGAGCTCGTGTCCAATGCGCTATCACCGCTTCATCTTAATGTTGACATAGCTATCGAAAATCCTATAATATTGTAAACGTGAATATGTATGAATATTGGTTTCTCTTAGACGCAAAACAACTAAATAGATTTTGATTTAACTGTTTCTAATATAGTTTGTATATCAGAACAACAGATAGGCGATAATTTATTTATTTTGTTATTAAAATAGCCAAAATATAACAAAAAGTGTCTAGTATGTTAAAAAACAAAACTCTTACCTTCAGAGAGATATACGCTGCATGTATGCTGGGATTTTTTCTCTTCTTCAACACGCAGACAAGGTTGTAAGCCTCCGAGCGTCCCGTATTTTCGTAAATTTCAAAATCTTACTTTAGAGGAACAAAAAAAAATATATATACTACTCTGTTTTATATTATACGTGTATTAAAAGTATTATGGCATGGCTTATATACGGCTATATAATGAATGGCTTGGATCAGTGTTTTCGATTTCGCAACTCAACCACATATCCTACAAATTACATCAATATTGTTTTATAGGTCTAATATTTTACTTTGCCGATTAGCTGTTTTATTGTTGGGGTACATTCTACGACATTGCATATTTTTACGGCTGCTGCGCGTTTAAACATAAAAGGGTTATATCCCATACAGGCATTACTTTCTTCCCCGTCTTGCAGATGTCTCTTCCAAATTTATAAAATTTTCGTGGAAAATTATTTAATTTTCGTAAGTAATATTTTAAAGTAATATTTGGTACATAGTTACAAAAACCGATGGACGTTGAGGATCCAAGGTGCAGGAATGGCGACCGCACGAGCAATAGCAGCGTTGGACGGCCCGCAACGAGGTAGACAGACGACATCAAACGAGTCGCTGGGAGCCGCTGCAATCAAGCGACCGTGGATCTACAAACTCCCTACAAAAGACAAATCGGTTGAAATGATGATGATGATGATAATAATTATTTGGTACTGACATTAAAATTAAAAGTTTATTAACCCTAGGCTGGAACTGGCATTTGTTCACACAAAAATCTCATACAAGTTATTGACTCGATCCGGAAATGGAACCCCGATCCTAGCGATCCATTTTTGATGCCAACGAACCAACAAGGCATTTTTTTAATACAGAACATATAGCTGCAATGATTTGGGTACCAATTAAAGATAATTCCATAAACTTAAACTCAAAAAAAAGTGAATTTTTCTTTAAATTATAGTTTTATATTCGCTTATTAGGAAAGCTTCTTTAAACTCAGACTATATTTGGAGTTGATATATTATTATTCACTAAGAGAATTAACTTTGTTGGTACCTGTTCGCTATAAACTTAAATATTCAACGTGCCTCTAAAATCTTATATGGTCCACTTTTTTACGATGGGGAGTATTTTTCATAGCCTGAATATTGAAGTGGAAATCCCGTGCGTATCGTAACAGGAATTATACCATATTTTCACATGCCCACCTCTGAATATTCTATCGAGGGTAAAAGGTATCTGGCCAAAAATGTTTGAGCACCTGGTTAGACTTACAGAAATATAAGTTCGCATAAAAAACTGAGTTATCCGTGTTCACCTAGGGTTCACCCTAACAAATCTGTCCGTCAAAGAGACCGATAAACGGACGGATATAAAAAAAAAACAGTCAGGTAAGCTCGAAACTTCACACGGCTCGATCAACAAAGTATTATTACAAGAGAAATAATTTTATTCAATACTCATATTATAAATGTGGAAAAGTATCTGTCGGCTTAAACGCTGCACCTTTCCTGATGCAATTTGACACAGACAGCTCGCACCTCATAGACGGATATAAATTACTATTTATCCCAGTAAAATAAAGGTTACCTACGGTATTTATAATATTATTTATTTTGTTTTATATGTTACCTATGTTTGGCTCAACCGCTAAACCTTATTTAGAACATCTTAACGTTATTAAGAACAAAGATAAATTGCATTCTGGAGATGTACAAAAAATACTTTTCCAAAATCTAAAAAATTTCAAAAAATATGTTTTATTAATCGTAGTATTAACGTACTACGATTTTTGTTCAGAGTTAGATTGTACGCACTACGATATACGCGCGTTTCCGGAGACACAGCTAGTACTGTAATTATAAGTATAAAAGTGTTTTAGAACTTACATCCTTCACGCTACTCGTTGGCATGGTTTAACGTTAACTATCACATCTTAGATGGATCGCTTAACGTGCTCTCCGACGCACAGAAGTGTAATCGCCTATTTCTTACCTTGTGGCTCATATTCGTCAGCTTCTCTACATAACAGATATAAAAGATACCTTAAAACTTACCCAGTTTCCGGGTAACCAACCATATACCTGTAAATCGATCAAAAGGCGTCTTAATCTGTCGTAATTAAAACATGCTAACTACCCGTTTTTCAGGTATTATTGGAAAATACGAAACACTTTCTAACAGAAAAACTAAAATAACTCTTTCGTTTTTAGGGAAAGAGAAATTGAGATTATTAACAGTATCAGCCCGTTTGACCCTAGAGATATGGCTGCTGCAACCTCTAATATTTCACTCTGAAATATAACTGTCGATTTATTCAAGCGAAACGTTACAGATAAAAATTGACCGCCTTTCCTGTTCTCGGGCACTCATTTTTCAGAGTGGACTATACATTTTATGATTGTCATACGATATACAGAAAAGGTTGTTTTCATTTATTAGAATGATATGTTTTTGGGGTTTCGTACTCATAATGGAAAATTGGTACACACATATGCATCAGTTTTATCTTGTTCGTCTATCTTGTCCCTTTTCCTACGTTCGCTTTTTTTGTCATAGCTAAAATTGGCATGTAAAAAAAACTTTAAATACTTGAGTCTATAGTTTTTTTACGACCTCCCTGGCGCAACGGTGAGCGCTGTGAATTTAACTAGGAGGTCCCGGGTTTGAATCCTGCCAGGAGTAGTTTGGGAATTTATAATTTAGGAATTTTCTTTGGTCTACTTGGGAGCCTTTGGCCGTGGCTAGTTACCACCTTAACGACAAAGTCATCGCTTAGCGGCGATTTAGTGTTCCGGTGTGATGTCGCGTATTAACCGATTAGGGGTATGACTACCATAGTCCCTTAAAGGTTAGCCCGCTACCATCTTAGACTGTATCATCACTTACCACCACGTGAGATTGCAGTCGAGGGCTAACTTGTAGTGGAATAAAAAAAAATACAAGAAATAACCAATCTGACCACTGAGAAATACTCTTTGTTTCGAAAAAAAGTTTATAATAACGGTAATATAATTTATCATACATATATATTCTAATGTCAACAAGATATTATATGTACTCCGGTTGTTTGTGTATTAATTACGAAAATGTCGTATATATGTTCTTTTAAGTTTATGTTATTTTTAATTTGTTCACTTTTTCACAAAAGATTTATTTTATTGATAAGGCTGCCTTTGCACTCTAGTGCTATAGCACTAGGTACTATCTCTGTTGCCTTTAATTATTCGCTTGTATTATAATCTCATACGAAATTATTAGGAGATAAGTTTATAATGCTACCGAATGGTCTGACTTTTATATGATACTAGCTGTTGCCCGCAACTTCGTCTGCGTTTGATTTCGTTTTTTGATGCGGAATTAAATTTAGTTGTAGATCTAAAAAAATTTAAAGTATTCAGTATCGCTAAGCCTTAAATGAGGGGTTTGCCACTGTCCGCTGAGGAGTTCTGTCCTCTATCTCCAACCACAGTTTGGGCAAAATTCAACACATATTATAACCTCTAGTACATAAATAATTATTTAAATCGGTTATAATTTGTCGGAGTTAAGGTGTAAAATCGTCAAACACACATCCCTTCTCCTAAATGAACCGAGCTTAATGTCGGGATAAAAATGTTTACGTTACGTTAACGGAAAAACAACGGTCATTAGTGAGCATTTATAATATAACTGTAAACTCATATATTACGATTACGTATTTGCATTATATTATATCATGAACCAGAAAGGTCGAAGAACTTCATAAGCGGATGAATTATTCATAGAGTTTCATAGAGTGAGCATACAGCATGAATATAATCTACGTCCCGCAAACAACGTACAGATGTATCTCAAGTCTGGTGTATACTGAACAAACGTTCTCGAATAGCCAGTAAGCTTCCAAATCTGCGGTCTTATTTACATTTATAGTACACCAGAATCCTAATGTAAAATGGAAACCGTATAATCCGAACGAGACGATGTAGGCATTGACCTTAATCACAGGGCCGTAGAAAAAAGAGACTTATGACGGAAGTAAATAGACGTATGTAAACAAATATACAGGTAACGTAGTACACCAACTACTAAACCGACAGGATAAGTCAGTCATAGCCATCAACATTGACATTTCATAGCTGGGGGTTTGGTAATCTGGATAACACTAATAAAACTGAAATAACAAGTTGTTAACAACACTTTCCAATTATTTAATCTTTGCAAACATTGCCTGTGAGAATAGGCGAAGGTTCTTTGCGTAAGCCTATTCATATCCTGATGCTGGGCACCGGCGTCTTTTAATCTAAAATGGTCGGTAGTTCTTAATATCACAGTTATATTAAACATATATATGTTTCCACGAGGCATCGTATACTAAATCAATTAGTAGCACATATTTGTTGGTAGGGTAGTTAACTAGCCACGACCATACCCCGAAGCAAACCAGTCCAGAGAAAATTCCCGTGACGTGTCACTTATTTGACCACAGCTGTCTACTAGGCCAGGAAGGTCACCTAGGAGATTTCAGTGAATCGTGCCATTTTTTTAATAAATAGATATAAGTTCTAACGGATGTACTAAACGAATTTTAAAATTAAAGTAAGCATCGTGGGAAATATAATGGTTGTATATAGCCTATCTGCGCCCAGCAGTACTACCCTCGCTGATGTCTGTGTATGTAATTTTTTTTCCACAATTTCAGCAAGTATCTTATTTTGAGGAAGTTAGTATACACGCTAACTTACAAGCTTTCGCCTTTTTAATATAAGTGTGATTGGAAGAAAGCTTGTATGTGTGCACACACACATTCAGACCTCTTATAATCACACTTATATTAGCTCTGTGAATTTAAGAGCGAGCAACCGAACCCAAGACGGGTTCGATTGCCGGCAGAGGCAATTTAGGAATTTATAATTTCTGAATTTTCTCTTCTCTGGTCTGTTGGGCCCGCTACCATCTTAGACTGTGTATCATCAATTACCACTAAGTGAGATTGCAGTCAAGGGCTAACTTCTAGTGGAATAAAAACATACATTCAGAGATTTAGATATTACTGTAAGAAAGCTTCACGAATATAATATAAATTGCGATACAAGTCACGTTTTGAGGGTACAGCAGGGCGGCGAGACGGTTTCAAATTATCCAATCGTGACCCCCGTGCATTCACTACTGATAGCTTCAATAGGAACAATTCTTTTATGTTAATACTAGGGATTACAACCTTATTGTTCCGATGATCTAACGATAAATATATTTTCATAATTTATACTAGTATATAGTAGCTAATAAGCTATAATCGTTATACTTACGGTAAGTCTAGAATGGGGAATTGTCAATAATATCAGTATAGAAAGCGCACCCACTCGCCAGATGAGTTTTTTAATTGCATACATACCTTATCAAATATGTTGCTAAACAAAAAGTCAGTCAGGGCTTGCGCCGCCTTATGCTCAACCTTTACACTTTCTATGTTCTTTTATATTATAGGTAATAATACAAAGCAAGAGGTTATAATATAATTAGAAAGCAAGATTCTACTTTATTTATAAAAAAAAAAATTAAAAGTAAATATGTTTGAAAGCTTACAATAATTATACACCTTACTATTTATAAAATAAAGAGCTGTTGAATTTAGGGATCGAAGAGTATTAAATACGCGTGAAGATATCTTTCTTTATATAATTATACGGTTATCGTGTAGAAGCCGAATTTTTCATTCGCATTATAGGCTCGTGAACAAGTTCAAGTTAGTCATTGTGAGTTTTGCTAATTTCCTTTTTATTAATTTGCAGTCGGAGTTCTTGGCACTTTGAACTTGGTTATATGAAGTTACATACAAGTTTTTCGTAATCATTTTAATAAGAAACTTTTTGATGTTATCCTAAGAGTAAATTTTATATATTTTAACCGTAGGTACTTGACCATTTTTTAGCCATTGCATAGCAATGTAATAATATGATTGTAACATTACGACAAGCGATACGTTTCACGTCTGGCGGTCTAGACTCTAGACCATACAATAGTATAGCGACGCGACGGTTTCAAATTACCTTAAGTTGCTATGTGGTACATCTACTGTGGAGATGTTTTTTTCTGTTTCATATACACTTAACTAAAAACAACATGTACATATTTCATAAATTTTTGTATTTTACTTATTGAAGGCACGCCTGCAGTCTGCATATGCTACGTGGCGGGACAGTAGAAGCTTTATAATAAGGAGGTTTCAGGGCCCCCACCTGAAACCTCCCAATTATTCTGCATGTCCTCGGCCCTATCAATTGCTTTTATGAATCTAATAAAAACCAATTCAAATTTATAATTAATTAAGCCTAAGATAAGCGATTTTAAACGTCAAGCCCAGTAGATTCTAGTGACTCTACCAACGATTTGGAAGGCGGATTCTACCGAGAAGAAGCTGTAAAAATTAAGCAAAACTCAAAATAGGTTAGGTTATTCTATCCTTACCAAACTCACGCGTACATAGGGCACTCAACTATCAAGTGAAACTAATTCCCTCCTGCATTTTTAACATAAAAGATTATCTACAGTTCTCATTATTTTAAGACATCTTTTTAACTGCTAGTGTCTTGTTAAATGTATGCAAGCAATAGTTTAGTTCTTCTCAGTATATCAGGTAGCAAAATTAAATCATTGTTCGCTTGGGGGCAAATGGATCTTACGAAAGTCAAAAACGTAAGCTTATTGAAATACTTAAGAACGCAGGCCTTCGAGAATTCCTAATGAAAATACTTATTCTCCCCAAACAACATTAAAAAGTCCCATTTCATATTCCAGTTTTTCTTTAATGTTACGAAATTATTGCTCAATGAAATCGAATCTTGGTATTTTCTTTTTGTTCACATTCATGAAAGTTTAATAAGGGAAATTTTCCTCATGACGTCAAAAATATATAACAGTCTTCAATGTTATTGGACTGTACCAAAACGTATTATTGGAAGAGGATTTAATGATGTAGCTACGATGGAATTTAATCAAAGTTGTTTTTCCGTGAAACGTTGTAAGTGGTTGGAACGTTCTAAAATTACTGTTAAAAGCAATTTCTTTGATGCCTCCACATTATTGAGACACGTGGGAGTAATTCTACACGTGATTTTATAAGCTTCTTACCTATTATAAAATATTCTCAGGGTTATTTTCTGTAGGTTTCAAAGAAAACATTCTCAAAATGATTTAATATTTCTTTCCGTTGTGTTTTCCATCAGGGTTAGTTTTCATATTTTAGCGTGTTGTTATCATAATATCATGGCTTAAAATGATATAAAACTATTCTGATATAAACGAATTATATCTGATGTAAACGTATTATTGGAATAGGATTGAATGATGTAGCTACGATGGAATTACTACTAGGTACTACTATTATATGCAACCATCACTTTTTTAGAATTACAATCCTGTTTTTTAGTGCGTATGATTTTATTCTAGGTTCATGTATTAAGTTTGTAGGTTTTTGGCCAGAATGTAGGTTTTAGAGGAAGCAGAGCTTCTTGTAACTGAGCTCGTCCGGTGATTTTGCGATTAAAATGGGATAACAACAGAGACAAAAAGAGGACAGCTAAGCAGTTTAGCGTTCCGGTACGATGTCGCGTCGAGAGCGATTAGGAGCAGGGTTTTGTTATATCTATATAATTGGTTTACCCCTAACATGTAAGCTCTTTACTATCTTAGACGATATCATCATATACCTTCGTGAGATTGCAGTCAAGGTTTAGCTTGTAGTGAAAGAATAATAAGAAGTTAGCACCAGATCCTAGTTCATGACGACAATTCTTCAACTTTTGGTTTATGATATCTTTACCATTAAATTATATTAAACTAGCTCGTCCAATTTTGACATTTTAGCACCTTATTTTTTTGGTAAGAATAAAGCTATCGTATGCCATGCAACGATGAACAGCTTGCGGTTTGTAGAACAGAAAACTCAAAACACGACATTGAAATCTATCAAGAGGGTGAGTTTTTGACACACTTTAAAGGGACAATACATCTTTTTATTTCGCTAAAAGTTAGCCCTTGAATGCAATATCATCTAGTGGTATCTGAAGACGCAGTCTAAGGTAGTAGCTGGTTAACCTGTTAGAAATTTGGTAATGCAACGCTAAATCGCTTGGCAGCATGTCTTTGTCGGTAGGGTGGTAGCTAGCCACGGCCAAAGGCTCCCACTAAATCGGACCACAAAAATTTCAGAAAATATAAATTTCCAAATTTCCATTGCCAGGGTTTGAGCACGGGTCCTCTCACTTATCACACTCCACAGCACTCAACACTGCGCCAGAGAAGTTGATACCCTACTCATTAAAAACATCTTTCTTTCACCAGATTATTGGTAAGCTACACAGAAAAACCCGTCAAGCACGATCTGCTGAGTTTCTTGCCGGCTCTTCTCAGTGGAATCTGCCTTCCGAACCTCAGGTAGAGTCACTACAAACAAACTTGACGTTTCATAAGTGCTTATTAATTAGGCCTACTTGTAATAAATGAATTTTGAATTTGAATTTAAGATAGGCACTTTAAAACTACTTTATTTCAAACAGACGTTTTTAATTCAATGAAAATAAAAATGCATTTGCTGATTACAACTCAGACATTTATTTTAATTATTAACCAAGCGAAGTGAGTACGACAAATTCTCTTAATTATTTTCAGCCTACAGACTGAAGACGTTGATAAATTACTGAATTACACGATTACTTTTCTTAATGCATGGAGCATTAGTAAAAGTAATTGCGGTTCATCTTTAAGTCAATAATAATTGTTAGGTATTGAGCTTTCTATCTAGGAATTAACAGTCCCAGTCCAGACCTTGAGTATTGTTGATGTCCTACCTTACACTTTGAGTATTGTTCATAAAGCAGCCTGTGTTAATCCAGGGAATAATACGGAAATACAGTTAAATTGGTTCAGTAGTTTTATCGTGAAATAATAACAAACATCCATTACTAAATCCATACATACAAACTTTCGCGTTTATCATATTAGGGGGGAAAATCTAAAAAGCAATTCTGTTATAACCATCATGGTAAAGTGGATAAAAAGTATTAAAGATGTTATATTAAGCTTGGAATACAATACTATGATTTATTTGGAAAACCTACGAATGCTATAGATCCTTCAATGATATTTATTGGCATCTTTGTTATGCATATTAAAAATAGTACTTGTTTTTCCTGACCGATTTGTGCAACGGTGAAAATAACCACCATGAAAAACCAGCCCTGAAACTTGCGGAAATTGATCAGGCTCAGGACTGACAGCTCAACGTCCTCCCTGAGGTAAGGAGGGGAAATAATATCTAATACAATTTCCAATTCCGGGCTAGAACTAAGAATCTCGAACTCATTAGTCCGATCCGGCGATTGAACCCTAACACAATGCATATTATTAGTAGAGTGGTAAAGATACAAAACCAGTACCAGTATCGTACATTTTTATCATAGAAACAGGAAAATGTCACAAAACTAGAACGTTGTACGATTTTTGGACACGCACGATTTGTTGCAATCAATCACAGTCTAAAGCGAAATCGAACAACAGAAACATTTCGGATCCAATTTTACTGTTATTGTTTTCCAGTATTTTATGTTAACTTAATAAAGATGTCTAACTATTTGGATTTTTAAAAGTTGAAAAATAAACCAGCCAATCAATTGTGATTGGCTCAAGTACCTTTTGAAACCCATAGTCAAATTTTTGTTAAATACATCGTAAACTTTAACTTTAACATATAACATGTAAATGAAACGAAATAATACTTAAGAGGCTTTCGAGGTATATTATTGACTGTATCTTAGACTTATCTGTGAAACCGAAACGCTAATAGTTTTTGCATAAACCATTGCCATAGTTTTTACTGAAAGTCATCAGATACATCCCTAACGCCACATGCAAAAGTAAAATCAAGTGACTCCTTTCACATTATTAGATACACGTCGCGTAGCGTAGGTACTATGCACGTGTATTTCTTTTATCTTCAATGGAGTTGTCATAAGTAAATACTGAGAATGTTTTGAATTAGTTTGTATGGAAAAATAAATATGTAATAATGCTTCGTTTGTTTTAATATTTTTATAGGGTGTTTCCTTATGAAACATATTTATGCACTATTCAACATTATTTCGTTATTCCGTTTCACGTTGTATACATATATACAATATGCTATCAATCGGTACAGGGTATCCGAAGATATCCGATGACACATATTTTCTTCACTTTGCTAGAAAGAGATGTAATGTGTGTGAACTTGAATTTGGAAGTGACTGCACAATTAGTAAAAAAAGAAATTCCCCTACTACTATAAACCCTTTATTATGAACGGAGAAATTTGTAATATCGGTAATTATAAACTCTGAACTCTGAAAACTATATAGTTTTGAGAAACTTCGTATCGCTTATCTTACCAACTTACTATAGCATAAAATGAAATCACCCGTGTTTTACGTAACACTCAAAAAGGAACTCTTAAGGCCTCCCAATATAAAAGCGGACCCACTCTACAAATATAACATCTGTTACGCCACTCTACTAAAACGGTTAACCCGAATCCTTTCCTGCAGATTGAAAGGTCAAATTACACTGGACTTACCCAAGTATTCAAAGAAGGAGGGGAAATTTATATAGTAGTAGTGAGTAGCGATGTCAAACCTCCGTACATGAAGTAAAGCTTGAAACCGTTTTTGATATAACCGATATTTGTTTAGGTTCGTTCGAGAACATTTATTTGGTAAAGCTGTATTAAACCTCTTGTCAACTAGTTTCTTGCACGTGTTGAAAAACTTGGAAGAAATCTTTGCCCTTACTGCCTATTATCGCACAACCGAGTTGCTCAGTGCATGGTCATGTACATAACCACATGGTCATACATAAGAGGACCACATAAGAGGTCAATCAACCCAATCAACGGTCGCGAAAGGAAATCATTATCCGATTAGGGCGGATGAACAAAAAGTAACGGTTAATTTTGCTGACAAAATTACAGCTGGTACCGTTTAGATGGTTTTGCCGGACTGCTGCCGTCTCGTTACGATAAAATTGTTAGCGTCTCTACTTTTACAAATTATATGACTTGCTCACGCCTCTTCGACTTTTGTACTAACCGTGCATTAAGGTCGAAACATAGTACCGTGTAGTGGTTTGACGTGACGCGCAAGAAGCATATCAGTTTCATACATTAAGTGTGTACGAGCATGTTAAGAGGCGATAGCGATACGACACGTTAGTATGTTTCCACCTTTACGGAGAGATGAACTCTTTTGCCGGCTTCACGACATTATTGATCGCTACTTTAATAAAACTCGGTTGGTTCTCTCAAGCATATTCCGTACACGGGTTGGTTTACATCACAGTAACTTTATGATTCCTTACGTTAAACTTTACTAAGTAACTAAGGTAAATTATGAAACTTTATTAATATAGACGTCAAAGTAGTTTTCAAACTCGTATTGACTTATTTACATAAAGTAGCTCTGTCACAGTTTACTTATAGTTTACCAATTTTTACTCGACTACAAAAGGAGGAGGGTCTCAATTCAATTGGTATTTTTTTTGAATCTACATATATTTTTCGTTCACCATCGTTCGTAGGCACAGCTGATTTAAAAAAACAATATTCAATATATGACAATAAATTCGTTAATTTTTATATTTTACATGGCACCGATTTAAAAATGTTGTACACTCTCAGATTTACAATCTGTATATGAAACTCCACGTAGGGCTGCCTGGACTCAGAAAATCTAATTTATAACTTTTTGTATTTTTCATGTAAGTTTTTTTTATTTAGTTTAGTTTTAATTATTCTGTTATGTAATAGTGTAGATGGGTCATAGTTACCAAATAAAAATTAAATTGAATTAATTTATTTCTTGATTTTCAGTTGCTTTGAATCCGATTTAGTAACGTATTTTTTATGTGTAAGTTATTTATAGTATTCTAGCAGAAAAATTAAGACATACATAATAAACTAGTTGTTTCCCGTTACATTACCACGTTAAACTTATGATTAGTTACCCGTTCAAACTTTACACGATACACCCCAACATATCTATATCTTTACTTTTTTCTATTTTCATTAACTCTATTACTCAAAACATCTCTTCTCTCTATCACATGTATGCAGATGATATCCAAATATATCGCTCATCTACCCTTCAAAATCTTGGTTCTGCTATTGCAGCTATAAATAATGATATGGCTGCGATTTCTGAGTGGAGCAGGCAATATGGGCTAAGGGTCAATCCTGCAAAATCAAAAGCTATCGTTATTGGTAGCTCAGGAATGATCGCGAGGGTTGATTGGCTGAGCATTCCTTCTGTTATTTATAGTGGCATCGCTATTCCTTTTTGTGACTCTGTGAAAGATCTTGGTGTATACCTCGACCGGGAATTGTCATGGACAGTGCATGTCAAAGAGCTGAGTCAGAAAGTGTTTGTGGCGATGAGCTCGTTGCGAAGGCTGCAATCATTTCTTCCAATTCCGACCAAAGTTATGCTAGCACATTCTCTTTTTCTATCTATTCTCGATTATGCGGATGCAAGCTTTCTTAATCTGACCGAGGATCAGCTTAATAAACTTGAGCGTCTTCAAAATCTTGCTATTCGGTTCATATTTGGCCTTCGCAAATATGACCATGTTTCCGTATTTCGACAAAAACTCAAGTGGCTTCCTATTCGTCGTCGCCGGGATATGCATGTACTTTCTCTTCTGTACTGTGTGTTATTTCATCTAAATACTCCCTCGTATTTAAAAGAGAAGTTCACTTTTCTTGGTGAGCAATCTGGTGTAAGATCGTGCCGTGCGCTGACGCTGTGTATGCCTTATCATAAGACAAAATTTTATAAGCGTTCGTTTAGCGTACGAGCTGTGGAATTGTGGAATGCGCTTCCATTGAGCATACGACGATCCAAATCACTGGCGATATTTAAAAGAGCAGTTAAGGCCCATTATATTGTTAACGACTTTTAATAGTATGTATATATGTACTTACTCATTTATTGTATGTTAAAGTATTTAATTATGTAAGTGTTGTTATTATATATATTAGTTTATTTTTATATTTAATTATTTATTATATTATTTACTTTTTATCTATTTGTGCACACTAGTTTATGTGTTGGCATGTAGTTATTTGCATGTATGTATTTTAATATTTGTACCACCAGCAGTCTATTCTCCTCTTCTTTTTTTTTCCTAATTCTAAGGTTGCCTGGCAGAGATCGCTATTAAGCGATAAGGCCGCCTTTTGTTTTACTACTTCTTTCGATGTTTCTGTTTTTGTTATATTTTAAATGTTGTGGTATACAAATAAAGAGTTTAATAATAATAATAATAATAATAATATCTCTTTGAGTCGCCCACCTGTGCTGTTACTTTATTACCTAGGCTTTTTGGGGCGTTGTAACAAATAAAATTTCATCCCCTATTTAATATTATGAATCCTGAAATATGTAAATACATATTTCAGGATTCATAATATTCATGAGCATTATAATAATTATTGTGAACCTAACACTAATTTTCATTGAAATAACTTAAAAAATGATTGACTTGAGGCTACTAAATGCAAAACAGAATAATCGAATCTGACTGGTAGTTCCAAAGTATTGAATTAAAATAAACAAAAAAAACTCTTTGATTTTGTTATTGGTAAGGATTTTCTTACTTTCACCCCTAAAAAAATTATATAAAATAACAGAAACTACCCAAATATCCTGGTCTAACTAAGATAACAAATTTTAAAATTCGTATATAAACATTCACATTTTATGGCCTATTTCTGCAAACTTCTCATTCATCATCTGCAGGACACTAGTCACCTATCAGAATGGTAGTCCACCAAGCTGCGCAGGCTGGAGTAGGATAGGGCTAGAATTGACATACCTTTGAAAGCATAATGTAGAACTCTCAGGTTTTCTCATTTTCTCTTCACCGTTAAAAAAAGTGTTATTTCATTGCGGACGAAACTTTGAAAAGTTGTAAAAGCGTGCTGTGGGCCAAATTTGGGATTTATTATTAAATATCACTGACCTAGTCATAGATAGTTTCAAGGTTTGACCGGAAAATTTATAGATGAGATTAAACGAATAAGTCTTTGCATACCAATCTTGTAAAATATTATTTCACTGTATTTGTCTTGTTTTTATGTATTTGTGTGCCATATAGTGTCTCTATCCATCATCTATCTAAGACATAATTTATCTTCCTAGGTTTTTTCTAACATCTACTCAAAGGTTTCCGAAAGAAAAGAGTTTTAGTACGTCATATATCACAGTTTCCGCAACATTAAACATGGATATTGAAAAACCACGTTCGTGATATGCTTCACGCGTCTCAATTGTGCGAAAATTCCAACATTATTTCTACCATCAATGTTTATGAGCATGGATTAGGGTAAATACTTGAAGGGTGTTTTTTCTTTAAGAAAAGGAGGGTATGAAGATTAAGTATACTAACCTATGCGAGTATATTTACGCCCCTTGGGTTCCGTATATGGCAAGCAAATGTACAGATAGTTAGGTATTTGGTTAAGTGATTATTATTTGATGACTTCGAAAACACCGCAATGTATTTAAACTAACATTGCTTGAAGAAGATTGCTGATTTTCCGAAAAATTGTGATACTTAGAAAAATCTTTTTTTTCCAGTAATATTACATGTACAATATAAAAGTTTTTTTTTATTTCACTACTAGTTAGCCCTTGACTGCAATCTCACCTGGTGGTAAGTGTTTGTGTGTATGTTTGTTGGTTTTTTAACTATGCTCAGTTCAAACTATTGATCTTGATGAAATCAGTCACACATGTAGCTTGTACCCTGGAGATGGACCTAGGATAATGTTTTTTTCGGAAAAGCTACTGGTACAAGTTACCCGCGGGGTTATAAAAATAGTTCGTATGCTAGAGACGGCCAAGGAATACACCTATCTCGGAAAATGAAGGTTTACTGCGGAATCTTCAATAACACATATTAAATGCGGACAAAATCCCAGGTAATAGCTAGTTATAGATATAATATTATCGTCAATCACCGTCAATTCACATTTCCGTCGGCGATCCATCTTAATAAAATGAAAATATCTTTCCCGATTTATAACCAATGCAAATAAAGTTAGGGTTTTAATATTCATTAGGAGATGAAATTGTTGATTCCGCCTCTGTAATTTGTTTCAATTAACCGAGCGACGTGAACTCGACAGATTCCCTGAATCATTTCTCTCCTGCGGTGAGACGTTGACAAACGAGCAAATTATACGGACACTTCACTATGCATTTACGCAGACCTTGGAATCGTAAACAACGTGATTGTATTGCAACGAGATGAATTAATTGGGCACCTTGGCATCCAAAAATGAAACGTAAACATTTAAAAACGATAATAATACTTGTTTTTTTAAATTTTCCAATGAGTGGGTTTTTATTTATAATGAATCCGCAATGAGTACAATTTGTTTCAGTAATTGGATTTTGGTAAATTTTCAATATCCAAAGGAGAGCCGAATGCAGGAAATTAATTACTCCATATTAAACTGGTAATATGAGTTCAGTTGAAATATTGAGTTGAGCGTAAGCCGATTATTTTAATCTTATTTATGTTCAAAATACCAGTGATATTATAATTATATTACATTTTTAACTAATTAATTCATTAAAATAAATTGATTTCATTTTAATTGACGCGTCATTTTTATGTATAACGTCATCATAGGTTACCAGTTGAGTTTGCAAAGACAGTTTGCATTTGTCTAATTTACCAAAAATATGTGACACATCCAAAACATAGCAAGGTAAGTAATTAGGATTATTAATTTATCATCCGTTTTAAACCTAACGTATGATTTTATTATTATTATGTTTTGAGCTAATTTCCAATAGCTGCAAATCTATTTCTTTTAAATCTCATTCAATCCTCGCACTCCGAAGAATTAGGCAAGGGAATTAATTACACAAACTCAAGTAAGAAATATGTAATAAATAATATATTGTACGGCAATTCCAAAACGAATGGGTACCTAATTTGATCAAGTACGTATTGAACTGGACTGGACTAGGATTTAGAAGGCATAAAAAGAGCTTCTAGAAGACAATCAACATGAATGTGGAAATTGTGTTATGGGTAGGTATAATTTGATAACTCACGACAAAATTTATAGAACACCGAAACTCATTCATCTAACTACCTGGTTCAAAACACATATGTTATATAAATCATATATATTTGAGACACTTTGAAATTGATAAATTATTGCTCAGTTATCTTGGTTTTGGTTTTGGTTCATTTATGTTTCTCGATCGGTTTTTTTTTATATATTTATGCATGCATGTTATTTGAGGTAAATGAATCATTTAAATCTTAGTTTTTTTTTAATTCATATATTTTTACTTAATTAACTTCCATTGTTTCAGTTTATTTCAAAAATGTGTTAAACGTACGAAAACCGACTATTTATTACTTTAAAACATTTATACCTATTAATTATTCTTTGCTATTTTGCTTTGAGTACTATTTTTTTTGCCTTAGTTTTAGCTTCAAAATTATATTTCCATGACAAAATACGCACAGCCAAGTGTCAGAAACTGGAGCAAACTATTCTCGGAGCCCGGAGGTCACCAAAGTCGTTTCCTTTGCGACAATATCGATCGCTACTTAAATATGCTTGAACTTTAGATACTAAATCATGGATACTTATAAACTTATATTTTTGAATTCATTTTAAGATTTAAGTGGCTTGAGAATGCTTTTTTATATTCTTAATTATAACCAAACCGACTCAATGTTAAAAATATTATTGGGCTTTGTAAGTCATTCAGGACAAAACCTTTTATATATACAGAAGACGACGACGTTTTATTAAAATATCCAATAATTTCATTTTGAAACGGTCAGAGGAATATACCACACGCAATTGTTAATACTCACAACAATTGTTACTATTAAAACTTACTCTACGAGGGACCTTGGAGATTCGTATCTAGTAAACAAAGCTTCAAGCTGCCTGAGTTTGTGCAGAATTAGGTTTTAAGAAGAAGACTTAAGGCTTAAGCAACAATTTGAGTTGTATGTCTAATTTATTATGTCTTGAGGCTACAGAAAATCCTTATTGGATTCTGTGAATCTGCCCTTGTCTTACAATATACTTACAAGTACCAGTAACTTTAACCACCATTATAGAGGCTGGGATTTTCAATAAACAAAACCACGTGTCACATACTGCTTAGCTAAGATAATCACAAAACTACTAAACTCTAGTTTTGCGAATGAAAACGTGTAATGTACTGTGAAATGTGCTCTATATGTACATGACAAATATACTCCAGAAATTTGTACCATTTGTAAGTTAATCATCCAGAAATTGGGGAGTCTCCGTATTTCTGGCAGAACTTTTTTCCTCAATTCTCCAAACAAATTTATAAAATCATTCCCCTTAAGCCGCCTTATTTTATATTGTGAATAAAATTATCGTTCACCAAAAACGAATTCCTGTAAAAGTTACATTTTGACCCATTTCTTTTTGGATCAGTGTGGAGATTTGTGAGAAACATAAGTAGCTAATATAATCGATCAAAATATATCGTAAAACTTATATGTGACAAATATTTGATAGGTATGGCAGTTTTGTAGGTTCGTTGGAGTTAAAAACTATCTTTTAAAATACTCCTTACGTCACTTAACAGAACACATACGCCGAGCCTTGAACGACCACATTTACCGGAAGCTTACCCAAGCTGAAGTTGTATGTGTCCATAACTACGGTGATAGTGGCAATTATGTTTAAATTTTCTAAAAATCGAGAGCCTGAAAGAGGGAGGAGGGTATCATACACGCGGATTTAACGGTCTCCTGAGTTAATGGTGTGGATAGTGTGATAAATCATATCCTTAAGTCTAGTTTATCTGGTAAAGCTTATGGTATGTGTTCATACATTATTTAAATCAAATATTACCTCCACATATTGCTAAGAGCAGTTGTACTTTTATAGTAAATTTATGCATACTTAAAATTTTAAAACTCTTCCTTAATTATTCTTAGCACCAGACTAACTTTTTATCTAGCGCTCTAGTTAATTGGGATCTGATAGAATTTTAAGATCTTAGAAATTAAATATTAAAATTTAATTAAAATTTTCTTTAAAATATTTCATTATTAATATTTGTGTGCCAAATTTCAGACAAATATATACAACGGTAAAGCGTGATCCAGATTCAAATAGCGTTCCGTAAAAACATTATTGTCTTAAAATTTAAATGTGTTGTTAAATTCTAATTTTATTTCATATTCATCATCATCATCACATTAACCCATGACCGGTCTGCTACAGAGCACGGGTCTCCTTTCACAATGAAGAGGGGTTAAGGCCGTAGTCCACCACGCTGGTCAGTGCGGATTGGTGGTCTCCGCACACTTTCGAGAACATTATGTAGAACAAGAGTTCTGGCTGAGAATCGTGAGAAAACCGCATGGCTAAGAAGCCATGCGGTTTTCTCACGATGTTTTCCTTCACCATTGAAGCAAGTGATACTTAAAACGCCCGTAACTCAGAAAAGTTAGCGGTGCGTGCTGGGATTCCAAGTCAGCCCCCCGAAAGTGAAGTTTTGCTCCTACTCTATGCGCTATTACCGCTTTTTTTCTTGAGTAGAGTATTTTACCTAGTTGAGGAGATTTGGAAAAAAATTATGTCGAATGGACCGAGACCGAAATACTTCAATGATGAGTCCAGGTTCCCACTAAAACTCATGACAACGGAACTCTTAAAATATAACATTTTCGAGAATTTTGCAAACCATAATAATTTTGCTTTTCACATTTTACAATGATTAAACGCTTTGTATACCATCATTTTCACGATGAGCTAAAAGGCTGACAACAAATGAAACGCCTTGCATTCGAAGCCTACTATTCACATATCCAGTTTTTTCAAGATCGAAATACTGCAACGGCACATTATAATGAAACTTATGTCCATTACTTTAAAGCTTTTTTTCATCCACATATCCTACCTACACACAGCCTAGGTCCCTAGGAACTTTGCAATGTGAAAAATCGGAAGCACGGAATTTCAAGTGCTATTATGTCTGGTCTACTCTTTTACATGGATGCAAAACTTGGGTTTTAAAGATGAAAAGTTGTAGACGCTTGCAATTTGCATGTAGCCACTAAGTAAATAACTGCTTAAGTAGTTATTGCAAAGAGCCAAATGTTTGGGAAGGCTAATGACAATCGTAATACAAACGAAAGTTGTATAACTCAGTATCCTTCAACATCTTTAACCTCTGGTGACTGAATTATACAACTTTCACCACACGACGAGTTTGTGAGGTTGATCTTAAAAGGTCCCCGGAAGGAAGATTATCTGAAAAAGAGCACTTGGGAGATAGAGCAAGGAAAATTTAAGGGACAGGAGATTTAAGGGACAGGAGATCACAATAAGATTATTATCTTAGTGACTTTGAACTGAAATTATTATTACAAAGATTAACGATAGAAAACAGTTTTTTTTTTTTAATAATATATATATTATAATTATACATTAAACCTTTATATAGTTATTTCTCTAAATGTATTTACTCCAGGTTGTAAAACAAAAGTTTTTTCTATCATGAATACATTATCGACTTAGTACGCTCTTACGAACTGGCCTTGTATATTTTATTGTTATAAGCAGAGAGCAATAAAATGCTGACCACTAACGAAATATAGCGAAGAGACTCGGAATGAATATTAAGAAACTTTTCTCCCGCAAAACATTTCTAAAAGTACGAAATCTTTATAGGAGACGACTCGACGAGAAATTTGTCATCACGTAACAAAATTTAACGTGAAATGCGCAAACAGTTCTTACTATTAAAATTGACACAAGCCAAGACGGCCTTGGAGTGCCGTACCAAGGAACCCAAGTTATTTCGAAACATGTATTTTGCGCCTGAAGTACATGGTCTGAAAACCTTCGCAGAAACTAGGTATTCTGTTTCTAATTTATTCAGTTTTAAGGCTAAAGTAACGTTGAATTAAGTTTGTATGTATTGTTGTAAATGAACAGTTTTAAAGTTGAATGTTAACATTATATCGCAAGTATTTATGGTAAAAATATGGCTTTCCTACTCAATATCCTAACGTCGCGATATTTGTATTTTTACAAACAAGAAAAAGTTAAAGAAAAAGTGAAAGTATACGTTAGAAACTCATCATCATCAACCCATTACCGACCCACTACATGGCACGGGTCTCCTCTCAATGAGACGAGTGTAGTCCGTAGTCCACCACGCTGGCTAAGTGTGGATTGGTGGACTTCACACGTTTTCGAGAACATTATCAGGCATGCAGGTTTCCTCACGATGTTTTCCTTCACCGTTTAGTTAAGTTATATTTAATTCTTAAGAATGCCATACAACATTCACATCAATACAAACACACACCGCTGTCAGGCAAACCAGCTGCACAGGATTATATTAGTTTATAACATACAAATAACAAGGGTTGTTACCGAGGACGAAACTGCTGGAAACGGCTAGTCACTAGTGATATAATAATAATAATCAGTCAAATCCTTCCGTGGCTTCAATCTGGTTTGGCTTGTCAGAACTGTAAATTAATAAGCTGAGATAGCTTAGAGCATAGATTCACCATGATGCTGCGGTTCGAGTCTGTGTTCTTTAAACAATTACTATCATATATTAGTTGTGGTTACTATAACATACAACTGCTGGCTAAACGTCTTCTCCAAGGCACGGAGATGGATAACGGCAAATCTTAAACTAAGGGCTGGTACTAAGAACAGAACCACATACCTATACCACCGTATATCTATTGTTTTATTTGGCCCGACACGGGATTCGAACAGAGAATTTTTGAGAGGAACTCTGTAACTTTGAAATTCTTTGAAAAAAAAATGAGGAACTCTGTAATTGTTAATGTGTTAACAATTACAGAGTTCCTCACAATTGTGTTGTTAATTTTGAAGTATGAAATGCGTACAACGAGGCAGAGGGTGGAAATTTTTCATCCAACTCGAACTAGAACTAAAAAGATTCAAATGTTACACAGAGTCCATAACTCAAGTAACCTTAATAAGTGTTTACCTCTCGTGTATATTCAGCGGTATTGCAATAAGTCATTTATTCCAGTCACAGTATAAATTAGTCAGTATTATGTGGCGACAGCCGCATTCCACCGGCGGCATTAATAATGCGGACGGTTCAACGCCCCACCCATGCCAACCTGCCTAGGTACCTATTATTTAGAGATGAAACGGATAGTTGTTTGGCCGGACACCGAATATCCAATATCCAGTGAGCTCCTTCGCCAGATAGCCGGATATTGGATTGCAGTCGCGATGCTTACATTTGTTGGTCAGCTAATTCAAAGAAATACCTACCAAAATTATATAAAGCTAGAATTTACCAATAACGTAAATTTAATGTACCTTTTGGTAATAGCAACGAATGATATGGCTACTTTCGGATATGAAAACAGTAGCTACAGTAGTATTACGTTCGTTTATTGTAAGATCAGTTTGACCATCTACGCTACCACTAGAAAAATACCTATATGAAGGTTAAATTTATATATAGTACGTGCAGTAGTGTTATCGTGATTTACTATGGATTGATTTTAGTTTAAACGATAGTTTAAAGTACCTATATAAAGCTAGCTCTTCGTGGTTTCAGCTAATGTCACTTGGCTAAATCCACGAAGAACCGTAATATTATCGTAATATTATAAGTAAAGAACCGCGTAGGTACTCTTAGACATTAGTTTAGGACTCAGCCTCAGTTCGAGCGAGAGTAAACGAGCGTCACATATTTACTACGCACTTATTTAAGTTTTTATCTCCTAAACTCTCCTCTCCTAAATCTAGTAACAAGCTCTAAAGGGAAATTTTACGGATAACCTTACTTCAATCGGGTACTATAGAAAAATCTATTAAATTAATATAATTAAATTTTAAAATGGATTTTAAAATGTAAAATGTTAATTGTTTATATTTGAAAAGAGCAACTGCTGAGTTTCTTGCCTGCTTCTTTTCGGTAAAATGTGCCTTCCGAACCGGTGGTAGAGTCGCTACACACAGACAGACTGAACGTTTCAAAAGTGCTTATATTAGGCCTACTTGAAATAAAAGAATTTTGATTTTTTTTTATTTTTGAAATCAAATCTCTTATAATTCTGTCCCGATCGACCCAGGGCCAGGCCAGAGAACATGATCTGTCCTAAAACCTGCTAACCACTCTAGAATAACGAGAAATTTCCTGTTAAAGTTATCTCTTGAATCAGACAGTGTAGTGATACATAGTATAAGTACCTAGAGTGAAAAGAAGATGAAGTCTGTAAGTATATCTCAATTTGCAACGTTAGTAACAGAAAATGTCAAAGTAAAACGCTCGCAGAAACTTGATCGTAAGACCTTTCCAAGAGGGAGCTCGCAAGTGCGTTGCGACATTATCGATCGCCACTTAAATAACACTTCGTTTACTCTTTCGCTCTTTTCAGTGACAAGTTGTATGAAATCAAAATGATCTAACTTGGTTTACGAAAAGGAGTTTTATACTACACATTTACTTCTTGAATATTCATTTTCAAAAGGTTTAATTGTTTGTTGGATGTAAGAATACTTTAAATGCTATGAAAATTTACTTTGCTTATGCTTTTTACAAGAAAAACCTGCAACTTAGCAATGCTTTAATCAAGCATACATATTTTAATACTTTATAAAATAATATAATCTTTTATCATAAATCCATTAGATGCATTACAGAATAGTTCTCTATAACCCAATATTCTATTTTTTTATTATTTGTTATCTCAATTTCATTAGAAAAAAATAGGCTAAGACCTCCATTTAAGTTTGGAAAAAAATTGTATTTGGAGGTCTCGCTATTTCCGATACAAAGTTTAAACATATACTGATAACATGACTTAAAGCAATTTATTACATTTTATAATTTTATACTTTTTTTTTGTTTAGAATTCATGAAAGCATGCAAATATGTGAGTATGTGTGTAAGTGTTTGTGTGTGTGTGTGTGTGTGTCTATGTGTGTGCTTTTATTTTATAATCAGGAAAAGAGATTCTGTCTCGTCGTACGTATCATGTTAACAATGATATTACGTTATTAGACTTTAATATGATTTTATTACACCGTAAAATACTGTTACAATTACCAATAATCTAGATAGCAATTATAATAAATAAAATACCTATTAGTCTCCTGCACAGTAATCAATTTAAATACATTATTTCAATCCAGCGTATGACTGTAATATAATAGCGGCAAATATAATTTAACAAAAATATTTATAATTAAATTGAAACGTGATCGGAATTAATTAATTGTATTAACGCTTAAAATAAGTGTTCAGATACAAATATAAATCATCAATTTATGAATAATGAATAAAATATGAGGGAATACTTTTATGCTTCTGTAATCCAAATAAATTACTGTTGTACTCTAGGACACCACATAAATATTTTGTGCCTTTATAAACGTGCATGATGAGTTAAAATCAAGAGATTTCCAACTGTGAGATGTTAATAACAACATTGTATAAGGCTGGATGTAAAGCGATATGAAAAACCACAAACACATAATCTGTATAATAAATTATTAAAAATAAGACCTATTTTTGGTTACAAGTTATTTAAAAGCCGAAATATTTTCTTAAAATTTATTTATTATTTTAATAAAAGATTATTCTTAAAATTCTTAACTTCGTCTATTAAATTAATTACGGTATTATTTAGAAAAACTATTTTTTTGCAAAACTTCAAACCGAAGTAACTAGTTCCTGAAAAAATGGGTACTTTTGTCCATCACCATCATCATCAACACATTACGACCGATTGGCGCAGTGGGCAGTGATACTGCTTTCTGATTCCAAAGCTGTGGGTTCGATTCTCTCAACTGATTGGGAAAATGATTGTGTGATGAACACAAATGAATGACGAATGGAAATCAGTGCTTAGGTGTTTATCTATACTTATTATAAGTGTGTATTGATAAAAATATTCATCAGTTATCTTAGTACCCACAACACAAGCTACGCTTACTTTGGGGCTAACTGGTCATATGTGCATTGTCGTAATATATTTTATTTATTTTTATTACCCGTAGTGAAGACCCGTGTCCTGTAGTAAGCACCAGGCGCTTACTACAGGACACGGGTCTTCTCTCAGTATGAAATGGGTTTAAAGTCCACCACACAGGCCAAGTGCAGATTGGTAGACTTGTCATGCCTTTTAGAACGTTATCGAGAACTTTTTGGCGTGCAGGTAAAATGACGATTTTTTTTAAATAAATTTTGTGCGATGTGTCAATATTATAAAAATGTCGAAATTTGACATGAACATTGCCATTCCCTTGAACTACATACGTAAAAAAAATTGTACTATTTTTATAATACTAAAAATTGGTAAGTTATTTTTAAATTAGTAAGAAGATAAGTGACGATAAAGGAACACTTTGCAATTGTAACATTTCTTTCACATTTTTTTAGAATATGTAGTGTTCTTTGTTTTAATAGGCATGTCTTTCATTTTTCGTTTCATCTAAGAGATGTTTCCACTTTGAAAAGCTTACAATGTTTCACCCATAATATATCCATATTTGTCAATTAAAAGTGTAGTAAAAATTGTTTCTTTAGAAAACATATCCGACTTCAAATTAATACAAGTTAAATAAACAAAAAAACTTAAAAGCAAAAAAAAGGTCGGTGCTTGTTAACATTCACTAGTCGTTGTCGTCAAAGGTCCAATCCGTTCTCTCCGAATTGGTCCCCCTTATATAATAATATTAAGATAGCATAGAATTTATATCTAACATTGAAGTTTTTTGAAAATTTAAATCAATGAAAATGTTTCTGCCTACCCGACCCTTGAGTAAGACTGTCAATAAATGTGCGGGTAGATTTTTTGTGCGTACCCATTTTATTTCAATCAATCACAGCCAAATCTAGGGCGAGGGGTAGAAAATAATATTATTGGATTTTATTTACGTAGATTAATTTCCCTGGAATAAAAAGTGGCTAGTCTGGCTCTTTAACAATCTATATAATATTAAGGATTACTTAAACGATAAAAAAGCTTGGGTGTGAATTGCTCTAGCTTCATAGCTTAATATAAATTTACTGTGAGATGGTGATAAGAAAAAAAAAATTATCCGGCTAAGTTTGTTGTAGGCTCTTTTTAGACCAGGGCGCGTTTGGAACCCGTAGCTTTAGGTATAAGATGGCGAACGAAGTTATCACCATCCCCTTACAATTATGTAAACATATATGTA
Source organism: Pararge aegeria (assembly GCF_905163445.1). Classification (NCBI taxonomy): domain Eukaryota; kingdom Metazoa; phylum Arthropoda; class Insecta; order Lepidoptera; family Nymphalidae; genus Pararge; species Pararge aegeria. The sequence continues at coordinate 7,727,785 of NC_053189.1, forward strand.
TGAACGCTTTATAAGTGCCTGTGATAGGCCTACATTAATAAAGAAATTATGAATTTGAATTTGAATTTATAAATCTAAATTTGCAGCAGTTCGTTGATCGGTTGCATGAAAAAATGTCTATCCAAAAAACACACTATGACATAAATATTAGTATTAAGTATAATTTTTAATCTACTTAATAGACTTATGAGTGGATACGTAAAAATCTTGAAAAAAGTTGAAATACTTTTTGCTGAAGTTTTATCCTATATGTTGTGCATTGTTAAGTAAACTTTCACTCACTGCTCACCATTTTTGAGGTCTAAATCTATGAAAAGTCGACATTTTATCAAAAAGTGAGGATACAAACTATTGGTGTGTTTATGTCTAAATGATTACTTTATCATATAGACAGAAATAGACCAAAAGTTCACGAGCTATTTGCTCTATAGAAATTGTTTCTTTATCATCCTTATTAGTATAAATCAATAATAGCCTCTTTTGTTTGAGAGCTTACACCACGCCGCTCTCGAACCCCGTTATGGGCTAACGTTGCGAATTCCAATTCTCAAACCGACGGCTTAAAGTGATCTCTAATGTATGGAAGAAAGTAAATTGAAAAGACGGAAAATTTTCTATTCATTGTATATACAACCAGGGAAAAATTTTATTCTAGCTATTGAAGTACCTACTTTGAACCGTTAAACAATTTATGAACTAACATGGAATTGCCTAAGGCATATCAGTTACATTAACGTTTTATGTTCACAGATGAAGTCTGAACACAGGATAAAGTTTTCGGCGTTGCGGACTATGATGCGGTCATAATTCAATATAAAAGCGGAGTTCGGCCTCACCTATGCATATTTCATGAGCTAGATCACGGCTACACCAGATCCGGAGCTTTTATAAACCGAATATTTTGGCGCAGTTGTATTGATCGTTAAAAACTGCTTGAAGGAAATGTTGGTAATAGCTCATTGGTTAGAGCTTCGGTCTTTTGCTTCGGGACCGACTTTGCCCGCACCGTGAAAAGCGAGCAAGCAAGCAATTAAAATATTGCTTGCTTTAACGGTGCAGGAAATCATCATCAATCGGACGGCCTATTGGCGCAGTTTGCAGCGACCCTGCTTTCTGAGTCCGTGGGTTCGATTCCCACAACTGGAAAATGTTTGTGTCATGAGGATGAATGTTTTTCAGTGTCTGGGTGTTTATAGGTATATTATAAGTAATTATGTATATTATTCATAAAAATATTCATCAGTCACCTCAGTACCCATAACACAAGCTACGCTTACTTTGGGGCTAGATGGCGATGTGTGCGTTGTTGTAGTATTTAAATTATTTATTTATTTTATTTATCTTGAGGAAACATGCATGCCTGAGAGTTCTCCATAACGTTCTCAAATGTGTGTGAAGTCTACCAATCCGCACTTGGTCACCACGGTGGACGGCTTTCTCATTCAGAGAGGAGAGCCGCGTCCTGAAGTGGGCCGATAATGGTTTGATAATGATAATAATGTATACTAATAGTGTTAGAATTCTTTTTTTTAAACAAATTAAAACTATTTTTTACGCTCGTGTGCATAACAATGTTTATTGGTGGTAATCTGATAAGTATATATATTTACTTATATGACGTCACGTTAAAAGTCAGCTAGTGTGCATTCTGTGCTGGTGCTCAATTTTGCGTGTAAAGAGAATAAGAATCCATCAAAAGATATTGCTTTAGATCAATCCCAATCCCAGCATTCGTAATATTGTGATACCACGTTCAACAAAAAAATAAAATCAATTTAACCTTCTGCGGTTCACCTGGCAGAATGACTGGCTATATAAAGTGCAAACCAGATGGAAAATACATACTTCTAGGTCATGTTATGCCCGGCGTAATGAAGTGTATATCGCACGGTGAGGTTGCATGTTTTTTTTTTTATACAGCATATATTTGTATTTCCAATCAAGAGACTCTAAGTGCCCTGAGTTTGTAAATTAGCGATGATTCGCCCTTCACCTAATCTCTTTCTGGTTGTGTTGGAGCTGCAGTCACAGCGGAGTATAAGAGTGAGGAAATAGAGAGTTAGTAGCAAGGATGGTGTAGTTAATATTTTTTCTCTATACGAGATGTACTAAATTTATATAAAAGACGCTTGTGACCTCTATCCGAGATGTACTTAACTTACATAAAGACGCTTGTGAACTCTATACAAGATGTACTAAACTTATATAAAAGAAGCTTGTGACCTCTATACGAGATCTACTAAACTAATATTAAAGACGCCTCGGACCACTATTCGAGATAAACTAAACTTATAAAAAAGACGTGTGTGACCTCTACACGAGATGTACTAAACTTGCAATAATAACACTTTCGAACCGTTTCTGGGATATACTAAATATGCATAAAAGGTACAATCAATCCTTAGTCGAGACAAACTAAACTTATTTAAAAGACTCTTGTGACCTCTATGCGAGATGTACAAAACTTATATAAAACACGCTTGTGGAATCTTTTTCAAGATATACTAAAGTAGCTTCTACTAGGGACTCCGTCTGCGTGGATCATAGAATTAGTTCTAAAGCTTCGCTCGTTAAAATTTTTTAAACCTACACGTGAACTAATTAAGAGATCGGTATATAAATAATAATAAATATATATATACGACAATACACACATCACCACCTAGCCCCAAAGTAAGCGTAGCTTGTGTTATGGGTACTAAGATAGCTGTAGAATATTATTATAAATATTGTACACATAAATACTTATAATATACAGATAAACACCAAGACACTGAAAAACAATCGTGTTCATCACACAAACATTTTCCAGTTGTGGGAATCGAACCCACGGCCTAGGACTCAGAAAGCAGGTTCGCTGCCCACTGCGCCAGTCGGCCTTCTATAAAGTTCATGTCCTTTTCTGTAGCATAGGCGACATGCGTACGAAATTTCAAAGCTGTCTGCCCGCAGCTGAGCTCGAAAACAACGTTCAATCGGGACTCGAGACCTACTGAAGGAATCGGGATAAAAGGTAGCCTTTGTTCTTTTCCATATCAAAGGCTACATGCATGCCAAATTTCATCCAAATCCGTTCAACCATTTTTGCGTGATTGAGTAACAAACATCCACACTTTCATATTTATAATATAAGTAGGATATGCGTATAAGACACGTGCAATCGTTAATTGAGACGAATTAAACATGCATTAAATACACTTGCGACGACCATTATTCAGGACGTACTAAGCGTACATAAAAGACACTTGTGACTTTTATACTAGATGTTCTAAACTTGTATAAAATACGCAAGTGTCTTTTATACAAAACTTATACAAAATATATAAATAAACATATCTCTATACGAGATTTACTAAGCTTGCAATAAAAACACTTTCGAATTCGATTGAAGAAATTTAAGTTTAAAATTATGTTTACTATTTGAAATTATATTTATAATTTCTTTAATTTTTACGACATTATTATCTTTTATGTAAATTACACCCTATATTCATACATTTTTATCAGAAAGTTTTAAAGAGCTTTTAAATTTTGAACTTTTGTTTTCAAACTCATTCATTGCTTGACCCGTTTAATCTGTCTACCGCTGCACCGATATAATTTCATACGACAACACGCGTTAATCGTATTAAAAAGTTCTGCAGGAAAATGTTCAGGAAAAGCCTGTCCAGTTAATAGTTGGTGTGTGGCCACAGCCGGAATTCGTTGGGGACATAAATAAAGCTAGATTTATATTACACTGCGCCGAAGAGATACGCTGGAAATATATTGCTTGTATACAACTACCATTTAGTAGTTTTGTTACTATATGGAGTATAAATAATACTTAGTGTAGGTAAAAGTTATCGTACCAGTTAAAAGTTGTTTGCTCTTTTCGTTTACAGTGTCATTTGGGAACTTACAGTGTTATTATTAAGGTGCTGTTTAATTGCTGCTTATGCTATGTAACGCAGCCAGTTTTGGTTTTAAATGGAACGTTTGTTCAGAAATGAATACGTCACCATTACAAATGAACTATGCAACTAGGTTGCTCTAAGATATTCTTTTACGTGACAATGTAAGACTGTAATAACAACAGAGAATGCTCGGCAAATTTTTATTCAGGCTTCATCTTAAATCACGGCGTATTCGGAATCATAATTACACAATGTAATAAATTGTGACGTACCAAAAGTTCCTTCCATAGGCTTAGTCGAATAAATAAAGTTTTGGTTTGATTTGTTTTATTAACTATAATAATTACTTTATAGGAACAAAAACAAATTTGTAAATCACTATTATGTACCTTGAAAGTAGGTAAGCCAGAATGCTTATACAAACATCAAAATTCATACGTTGATCAAACTTTATGAATAAATTAAACCTTGTGACTTCATAGCGAATACAATATTCTCTAAGGATATGTTGGATGTCGTTTTCTGTTCTATATTCAGAATAATATATTATCTGTATCGTTATTTATTTATTTATGTTAGGTCATATATATTATAAACAATGATAACAAGCCCTTATATAATTACATTCGGAAGCTTTTCTTTGCGATCTTTTCCAGCCACCCTAAGATATTATTTCCCCTTTCCTTACCCATATCCTGAACTATTCCATCTTAACTACCAAATTTTCTGAAGCTTGGAAGAATGTTCAAGTCACGTCATGTAACAAAAAAGTTCAACCCTGCTTCTTTCTCTGATTTCCGTCCCATTTCTATTTTGCCGTTCCTTTCCAAAGTCCTTGAGAACCTAATTTGCGAACAATTTAATCTTTTCCTTAATAAAAACTTGCTTCTCGGTCCCTTACAATCCGGCTTTCGTCCTGGACATGGTACGGTTACAGGGCTTGGAGAAAATCACTGATGATATTCGATGTGCGAGGAACTCACAGATACTGCTAGACTTTAGTAACGCTTTTAACATAGTTGATTATGTTTTCTTGTTGAGTATTCTGCGCTCGATTATCTCCATCGGTGATAGACTGGTTTCGGAGTTACCTATTTTGTCGTCAGCAACGCACTCAGATTGAGGAGACCTCTTCATCCTGGTATGATGTTGCGGCAGAGGTACCTCAGGGTGGCGTGTTATCTCCCTTACTCTTCGCTATTGTTATTAATCAATTTCCCAACGTTCCTCTTCTCTTTATCACATGTATACAGATGATATCCAAATATACCACGATTCAACCTTTGATAATCTTAGTTCTACTGGTTGCTGCTTTTAATACTGATCTTACTGAAATTTTTGAGTGGAGCAGGCAATATGGACTCAAGGTTAATCCAGCTTAATATCAACCTATTTTTACCCACCTCTCCGTGTTTCTTTTTAATTTTCCTAATCCTAAGGCTGCCTGGCAGAGATTGCTACTTAGTGATATGGCCGCCATTGCATCCTACTACATACTTGACGTGTTTTTTTTTTTCTGAACTTGATGTGGTGTACAAATTAAGAGTAAGATGACTACTCAGTACTAAATATGAGTAAGATGACTTTTTGAAATTGTATAGAACAAATTAAAGTATCACGTAATAGCACGATTCCACATACTAATACTTAAATAACTTTCGAATAAATTATAATCTTTATATATATAGTCAATGCATAATAATACATTAATAAATAATGATGTTTAACGTACTCTTTCGTAGGGAGGCAATCTCAGCCGGTTTCAGGATGACGCGTCACTGCTTTGTACCTCTGTTCTATAACTCTGCTCTGCCCTCAGCGGACGACGCGTGCTCTTTTAAGTACAAATAAATGAAATAACCGTTAGTGTTAACACAACAAAGAGTATACAATATGGCAGCCCTACTGCTTCTACATACATCATGTTTAACAATCTTTGATCGAAATAGAGACACGATTTTTAATCATATCTGACAAATAAGAGTATTTAGTGCCCACATTTTCCATTACGCTCCAACGAAGTCGGTGGATTTACGTGGTCAAAATAATTGGCAGTGTTAGAAAGCCACCTTATGTTTTTGACTTTTATCTTGAAAAAAGATTTGGTTATTATATCGAGATTTAAAATATGTCATAGGTACTTGCCTCTTTTTAAGCTTTTGTGTTTTAGATTTCTTTATACCAATTTAATTTCTTGGGTTTTGAACGGCTTTTTTATTTTTTTTAGAATTACTGTGACGCTTTTCACTAGGTCTAATGGTTATTTTACATTAAATTTCACGAGGGCCAGGATTAAATTTTCAGAGCAAGCCAAAAATGGATGTAATCCACCATTTTTTGGTGGAGGCTCTTGGCCGGATTTTTATGAAACATAACTAATGTGCTCAGTAGTTGGATTTTAAAGTGATTATAAAGTGATGGTGATGATGATGAATTATTAATAAGAACTACAACACTGTAATAATATTAATAATTTTGTAAATTCGCAAAGCTCGCAAAGTACAGCCCGCTTCCATGCAATGCATAAACTTATTTCTTCCTTCAGATAACACGATCTCTACCATATTACGTCATTTGGATTCCGCGGGGACACAGTAGGTAGGAATGTATATAACATAGCAGGTTTCAAGTTGCCACCCACGCCACCCTCTGTCCACTTGCTACCCTCGCCGCGCCGTTGTTTATATGCAATTTCCGGCACTTCTGGAACGTGGTCCTTTAGCTACGAATGCACGTAGTTTAAATAAACTGGACTACACATTATTTTCTCCTTATAATTTATGGTCTGTTTTTCTTTATAAAATCATATAATATTTAGGTACAAGCGGTTTCGTTCCAAGAAATTAGATTGACAATCATATTATGTCAAACAACTCTTTAACCGGTTTCACAACGTTTACAGTGCAACTCACCCGCCACCCTACAGACGCTCCGTGTCACACTGCCACGTTTGAAGTGCGAGTGTTAGATGGCGGCCTTTTATAACTTTATCAAATTGTAGTGTTAGTATAATAATTATTCACCTCAGGCTGGTAATTTTCTCACTGAAATGAACGCTTACCATTTTCCTCTCTTTAGGCATACACGAAACAATGTTTTTCCGCGACTGACATCGCCCGAATTTGCCTACTAATCAAAATATAATTGTATGTCCATTATTCTAAGTACTAGAATTTAACGGACAATTCTTATTATTAAAATGTATATAAATGGACATTTTCTTGATTTTATGACACCCTTGGGCTTCTCGAATAATTTCTGAAATAATCGCGTAAGCACTGAAACTGTACTATAATAGCAGAGACTCTAAGATCCAAAGCGATCAGCGCGTTTTGTATAGTGCAATAAAAAAATGTAACCATTTGTAAATGACATTTCAACTATAGACAGATAATGGAAGCAAGAGGGTGATCATGATTTTGTTGTTAACACTCGGCTTGCTTTGTGATTGTATGTTACATTGCATTAATGTAATGGTATATTAAATCAATGGATTTCTCATGTTACTTTGTAAACTCATTAGTTAATTAAAACCTTATTAAAATCTTCTTAATATGTTGTATAGCTGTTATTATTTTACTTGTATTGTGACTATTGCTTTGGCGTACTACGGACGCTAAGCAATGTCGTTCTTATAACTGATCTAATTTTCACCAGTTTAGTCTGGGGCTTCGGCCGTGGCTAGTTACCATTCTACACAACAAAAACGTACCACCAAGAGTTCGGTACGATACCGCGTAGAAAACGATTATGAAAATGAGTTTAATGTAACTGCCATAACCTTGACAGTTTAGGCCGTTAATATATTGGACTGCATGATGACTTACCATCCGCTAACGTGTAGAGACAAAAAATAAGACCCTGATTGCTTAGAGTTACCTTTACTTGTCTAGACAGAGCAATTTTGCTTCCCGGTTAAATAGAAAGACACGGCGTCGTCAGACTTCAGGATGACTATCTTTACTCTATGCTACTACTTTCAGTGACTGAAAATGATAATGATAATGTAATTTTTTATGAAATTGTATGTTTTGTACGGGATTTAAAAACGATTACAAATTAAATTATAAATTGCACACAGGCCAAATATGCTTATTCCACTTCACGCTTCATTGGGTTTTAATCAAATAAAATGATTGCCATAACAGCGTCCCCCATATTTGAACTCGTCGGCTGAACACCTGTATATTTCCCACTAATCTCCCACAGTATAAACGGTAACTATATAACTATATATATGGGACATAAAAATATACTTACATACGACGTTTCAAACGTGTGTCACGTTTAAGGCTTCGCTCACAGGCGATGCACTCAGCGGACGACGGAGAGAGCTATTCTAGAAGCATTTCTAAGTGATAAAATAAAAAATATGGAGATCCGTAGAAGAACTACAATCACCGACATAGCTGAATGAGTCGCGAAGATGGAGTGGCAGTGGGCACATAGCTAGGAAAACCGATTGACGAATTTCGTGGGGTCAGGTGGTGCTAAAATGGCCACTCCGCACTGGCAATCGCAACAGATTGCTAGGAGCGCGAAACAAGCAGCCCAGCACCGTGGATTTCGGAACTCCAGCAGTGGACGTCAATCTTCTGAGGTTATCATGATGAAGATGACGTACCTACACATGTTTAATGATTTGTGTCACTTCGAAAGTAATACCTTAAGTATAAGGAGTATGTACAGAGTCAACTCTTTTATATACTCATGGAGAGTATCGGCGCGGAAGCAAACGCGAAATACCACACGCATCATGGGCAGGGGGGGGGACTCCGCACTCTGATCCGCACTAAGTCGTTGCCATATCAGGCGGTCAAGATGAATGCGGGGACCGGTGAGGTTAAATTAGCTTTTTTCAAACTTGGATACAAATTTGATACCACTGGTTTTAGCAAATTTTTTGGACCAATCGCCTGGTTGTAGTGGTTTCTTTATGCCGAACAACCACCAATATTTAGGGTAAGGTGTTAATGCAAACTAAATAGAAGAGTTGTCTATTCTCCCTCAGCATTTTCATGATTATTTTCCCGTAATATTATTTTTAAAGATTTTTTGTATAAGACACACATTCACATTCACACACATTATTAATACCAAACGATAACTGCTTTAAACTATGGCAATAAGCCCCAAAAAATCCTTAATCTACACCAAAGTCACAGGTCTGATTTTATTATTTTTTGGCCCACGGAAATTTGTAAAAAAAAAAAGTGTGTGTACACGCGTTAGAAGTTATACTTCTTTGGCGTAACAAAATAAAAATCTTTTCAAAAATTTTATCTTTCGCCTTATTCTACGTTTGTAGAAAAAACAACACTAACAATAGAAAAAAGGTATTGTTTGAACTATTGAAAGTAAACTGTCAAACCTTTTTTAGAAAAACTAAAATGTTGAGCTAACTTCATGTTGTCGGTTTTTTGTGACGGTGTGCGCGCGCATCGTAAAAATTTACTCTCACAATTTTTCCCTAACGCGCCAAAAGAAGTATAACATCAAAAATTAATGTAAAGTTAATGTAAATTAGCTCACTGAGTTGCTACGTTAGTATCATAAACCACTTAAAGAGAATTAATAAAACATAAAAAATAGGTAAAGTATATGTTTTATTTAAGCTGTAGCTTATAACTCATTAACAATATGCAGTTTCCTTGAAACTTAAATGGGTTTAAGTAATATTTTCTTATTATATTTACATATTATAGTAAAAATCAATAGCATTTAATGTAACGATTATACAGCAATGTAATGGGGACACTTCATTGATATCGGATAGCGTTGAATGTGTAACCACACATCATACAAAAAACACAGACATATGAATCTACTATATATTATAATAATCTTAAAGTAAAATAAACCAAGTCACAGAAATTTATACTCACTAAATTATTTTCGTAAAAATTTTACTCAATACATTTTATATTACCCTAAAATTTAACACGTTTTTACAAGAATTACCTATGATACAACGAAACTATGTTGGTGATCTGAAACTACGGAATGTGAGACTCATATTGATCGCAGTGAAGAATTCAGTCTTTACCTCACTAAAATAAATTAAAATTTTATTAAAATTTGATTTTTTCAACTTTCCTTCAAGCATTACTTGAGTTATCAGGAATTGTCTAGAAAAATTCATTGATTCCCAAAAATCCATTTTTTACTGAAGTCAAAGGCATTTTGATCGTTGAGTGTCGATCCCCATTCGATAACATGTTGATTAGAACAGTCCAGAAATTTGGGTCACTCCTCAAAATGGTTGACCGCTGATCCCGCTGCTCCTTCAGAAAAGCGTATATTGAGTTCTCTGGGCCATCATCAGTGAATACATAAACAGTATTCTTGCTTTTTAGCATTGCGCCACGAATTTTTTTGATGTTGACGTTACTGTACACTGAAGTTAAATAATTCGGGGAAAAAATTACCAAGACTATATTTGAATGATTTGTGCCACGCTGTTGCTTCAGAAAATTATTTTTATTGTTCGCACAGTTGATGCATTTTACTTCCACATTATATTTTTTATGCACTTTCAATTCGGGTAATATTTCTTTTAAAACAAACTCTTCATCATTTTTGGAATACTTAACAGTTATATTCTTAACTCGTTCAGCGTCTTTTTGTAAAAAGTAGAGCTTATGTTTTATAAATAGATGAATATAAATCCTATAGTGGTAATAAGTTACAGATAACATCGAGATTAAAATCACAAATAATATGAGATATGTTACAAATGTCATAATTCTATAAAAACAAGCTTCCACTCTCCAAAACGAGCAATTAATGAGGGTATCTTCATATACCTGAAAACAATAACTCAATCAATTCATCGTTGTAACATATAAGCGGTTTTCTTAAAAGACAATCTAAAAATATCTCGATGCGATCTAAGACTGCTTACGTACCTTTGTATGGAAAACGTTTGTGAATACGTTAACGAAATTTAGATTATTGCATCTACAGTTCAAAGGATTATGTGTTATCCACAGTTCTTTTATTGGTTTGCTTAGAAGTTTTTCATGAATTGGTGAATGCTCAGTGACATCAAAATATTTATTTTCCTGAAAAAGAAAAATTAACGATTTTACTTTTATGTATCATTATCATATTAATAAAGATATAAGAAAAGATCATAAAACACACAATTAATATCAATAAATATATATAGGTAAAAGTATAATAATTACATATTTTTTTTTTTAGACAGACATAAAAATTAACTAGTTTAATAGTTAATTTTCCAACAATTCTAATATTTCCATAAATGCTTATTTATTCTTATCATTATTATACAGTGTATAGTTACATACCCAAAGAGACTCCAAGTAGTTATTGCTGATGTCTATGATTTCATGTCCATTAATCCACCAATCTTCAAATATTGTTCGAAACTTGTTATGACTCAAATTGAGCAATCTTAGATTATATGTATGAGCAAACGGCGAGACATGCTCAACCGTCCAAGAATTGTTTTTCAACTCCTTGTTTTGAAAGTCCAGTTCATTATATGCAAGAGATATTGACATTCTCTGTTTATTGTTGCTAAATAAATATGACGATATTGTTTTCAAGTTATTATGTTCCATGTTTAAATATATTAGACTCAAAAGGGAAGAAAATGTGGAGCTGGAAAGGAAACAAATCGGTTATAATTAAATATACAAATTAATTTCTAAAACGAAAAAAAAAATACTTTATACTCACCCTGAAACTTCTTCAATTGAGTTATAACATAAATTCAATTTCTCCAAGCGTACTAATGATGAGAACAATTTAGGCTCTAAGCTCCTCAAGCTATTATGACTTAAGTCCAACTCTAATAAGTTAATTTGATCGTTAAAAGTGGACTCTGGCATTACCTCAATATCATTAAATGCCAATGATATGTTTGTTAAAAGAGATGAATTGGTAAAAATATCGTAGGGCACAAATTCGATTCCGCTTCTCTGAATGTATACCTGTTTCAAGTTTAGTAAATTACCAAATAAACTCTTCGGCAATTCTTTCATTTTAACATCGTTGTTCAGAACTATAACAGTTTCCAACCTTTTATTGGTTGAAAATAGATTCTGTGGTAACTTTGAAAACTTGTTGGAAAATAGCGTAAGTTTCTTCAACTTTCTCAATGGCTTAAAAATTGATGATGGAAGTTCATTAAGTCCATTAGAACTTAGATCCAATTCTTCGAGAACGTCAACACCCGAAAAGAAATCTTTTGAAACCTTTGTCACATTGCTTTGCCATAAAGACAATTTCCTTAGTAAAGATAAATGGGAAAAAAGGTTCGAAGACATATTTGTCATCTGGTTGTGACTTATTTCTAAGGTCTCCAATCTTTCCAATGGCTTAAATAACTCTTCGGACAATTTTATATTATTGCATCGTATATTAAGCCATGTTAAATTATGCATGTCCACAAATAGGTTGTTTGGTAAATGTGTTACACCATTAACTGATAGGAGTAGCTTAGTCAAATCTTGCAAGCCGGCAAAATGTTTCCTATCGAAATACCCAGACAGTTCTTTTGCATTTTGAAATATAAGTGACATTGTCTTAGAAACTCCAATATGCATTAAAATGTCCTTAAACGAACTGTTTGGTAATGGGCAGTCTTTGAAGCTGACTGATTTAAAAGTACTCGTTCCATTGGCACATTTTGGTAGCTGACTATAATCTAGAGTTGTTGTATTTTCGCATTTAATGTTTAAATACGTACTTGGTAGTAAGTTTATTTTCACTACACGTCCTGAAACAAGTGGTTTAATTCAGAAAGAGATTGGCAATAAGTTTAAACATAATAAGCAAAAGCCAAAAGACAAAATCCACTGGTATAATGCAGAGAAGTTGTCAATCCTAAGGTATATTGGTACTAAAATCTAAGAGCACTTACCATCGATGTTACAATTCAGTTCAATAGAGAACGTGCCGCCACAAACGCAGTTAGGGTTACTGGGGCACATCACTCTTGCACTAATTATGTGCACAACGAGTGCTGCTATCAGCACATGAGTGAACTTACGATCCATTATAATATTTCACATTTGTCTATTTATCTTAAATTGTTTATACTATGATGCCTCCACAAAAGTAACTCAAACTAAATCCATGCGCATTTTCATCCATGGAAACTGCAACAAAAAATATTTTATTAACATAAACAATCCGCGGTTCATAATTTACTCAATCGGAAATTTAACTCCTGAATCTCTTGTTCTTTGCATTTTTATCTGTTAGTTCTATATTTGGATTTGATCAGACTGTAGAAGATTATTTTCATTCTATTAACTCCAACGAGAACGTTATTATGGTGTTGAAAGCAAATGTGGTTTACGCTCACTTTGAAGGAGTTCATACTATTTTTAAGAAAGGTTGTAATATTAAGTTTTACAAGCTGTGCCCATGGCTTTGCCTGTTGGTTATTTTTTACTACACCAAGGAACTAAATACTATTATTACGACAGTAAATGATTTGATTTGTTATTTTTATACTTATTTCTTATTTCCCCGGGTTAAACAATATTAAATTTCACTTTGATGCGGGCAACAGCTGTATTTAATTTTATTAAGATTGATTCAGTGCATTGGTTACATATAAATAAAAATAAACAAACACAATAGTTGATGTTTCCTCAATAGATGTTTTTTTTAGTCAACATTGATAGACCGAGCAGATGACCCACCTTATGGTACGTGGAAAATCATCGCCTATTGTGAAGTCTCTTTTGCCAGTACTTACACCGGCAAGTACGCCTTTCAGACCGGAACACAAGGATGCTGCTTGGCGGTAGAAATAAACAGGCGGTAGTATTTCCCTGGACAAGGTCTGTCACAAAAAGCTCTACTACTAATGAATTCATGATATTACTGATATAGAAGAATAAAAAGAAATACTTAATTCAAATTATACATGTAACTAGCGGACCCCAGCGCCATCTTTCGGGCTGATTTGTGAATCTAAACCATCCAGGGTGCCACCCAAACGCATACCAAAAAATTCATTCAAATCGGTCCATCCGTTTAGGAGGAGTTCAGTTACATACACACGCACTCAAGAAATATATATACATACTAGCGGACCCCAGCGCCATCTGTCGGGCTGATTTGTGAATCTAAACCATCCAGGGTGTCCCCCAAAGCCATTCCAAAAGATTTATTCAAATCGGTCCAGCCGTTTAGAAGGAGTTCAGTGACATACACACGCACACAAGAAATATATATATAAAGATAATAAGGTAGATATTATGTAGTCTTAAGTAACCGTGTTATTCTAGGTTACTAAAGACCGGATTTAGAAAGAAATTCTACCCTTTTATATCTGCGTATTTATCTAAAGAGGAGCCAGGGACCGATGGTAAGAATCTTAATGTGCATTTTTAAGGTTTTTCACGCTAGAGTTTTTTATAACGCCGCTTTCAAGTTTATCCAAACTGCTATTTAAGCAAATAAAATAATCGCTGACCTGTAGAATCCATTGCAGTGAATTTGTTTGGTTTGCAATGCCAACAATGGAATTGATTCCGCCATTCGCAGTTTGTGAACAATCGCGAATATAAATCGTGTTTTAAATTCCCCTCGTGGTCAAAATATATACATTTTGTTGGCAATCACGTCCCTACAATAATTTGATTGAACTTTATTTTGACTAAAAAGAGTAAGCTTAAAAATTCAATCAGATTCAAGTAAACTATTTAACTTACATATTTAATTTATATATTTCATATTATTTGCTCGAATACTTTTTTTTTATAAAAACATAAAATTTAAAAATAAAAAAAATGTAATACCAAAAAAGTAGACATTTTTTTACAAAAGACAAAGACTTTTGTAGAAAAGATTTAGACAAATATTTACTACTAGATGACGCCACATTCTCTATAAAATTGAGAAAGATGCACATGATAATTTCGGCATTAGTAATATGAGATTGGCAATGGCCGCGACGCCGGTGAGTTGAAATGCAGTTTCGAATCCTGCCAATATGGGAAAAAAACATTTAAATTTATATAGCTGGGCCCCGCGTCAACAACGGGTCACAGCATACTTCTTCTCAATAAATCGGTGAAATTTACAAACACGCAAACAGACTGTTGAAACCGATCGAAATGTTTCAAAAACTTTTACAACCACTAGGTTATTATAAATTGATGGTGTAAAAATTTGGGTTTGCGTGAATAATATACCTGTGCTTATTTTTGAGGCTTCAGTTTAGATTGATGTTTTCAATGTTCGGTCATTTGAAATCTTCAATAACGTAAACTATTGTCCTTTTTCGTTATCACAAATAACTGTTAATAATCAAGAGATATAATATCACATCAAATAGTAACAGTTCAATTAAAAGTCGATATCGTGCTTTGAGTTGAGTTCGTTCGTCCGTTCCAACAAAAAAAAAATAGTATTAAAATCGGTTTAGTATTTAATAGGTTACAAACAATTTCATCCTCTACTCCGGACAAATTCGGAGGTATGCGTGACCAAACACAAATGCTTTTTATAATTGTATGAAAGTACAGACAAAAATTAAATAAAAATCTGTTGAGGTTCAGTATCGATATAAATATCGTCCAGTTACAGTTTTATTTAAGTAGTTTGATAGATGTATATTCATTTGTCATTTAATACTTTTACGTGTCTAGTATATAAATATGTTTTGCATTTCGGAATAATTACGTTTTTAATGTTTATTATGTCTGTTTTATATTTATTTTCATTAACTAAATAGATTTAAATCAACACTAAATGTTAAACTTAGTTCTATAAACCTTATCTGGTGAGTATAGTAGATACAGCCAGTACTGCGAGTGAAGTAATTTAGTGCTAAACAAGTGACAGTTGTGGGTTAGCAGCAGTTATAATGAAGGACAGCGTGACAGTCGAGACAATGTTGCATAGTTGCAGTTTAAACCAGATAACAGCTTGATTTAATGCGCCATTGTTTAATTTCTACGAAGATACTGTAAAATATAACTACAAATAGGTATTATGGGGAGTATTGCACTAACTTATTCTATTCATAATATTATAATCATCATCCGAAGCCCATAAACATCCCAATGTTGAGCATAGGCCTCCACTTTTATAGGAGATACGGTTTTAGAATATAGACCTACCACGCTGTTCCAATGCGTGTTGGTAGGCTTTAACTACGATTTTCATAAGTTAGTAATGATAACCGGGACCGAAAGCAAGCTCTTGGGATTGACCAATGCCAATTTACTAACACTTGCTGGTGTTGATGATTCTATAAAATTCAATACCCATAAATTTTTGGGCAGCCCCGGGATTCGAACCAAATACCTCGTTATTCGCAGTCAAACAAACTTAACCACTACACCAACGAAGCAGTTCATCATCAACAGCCTATTTCAGTCCACCGCTGGACTGAAGGCCTCTCCCAACTGGAGGGTTGGCCATATTCTGGTGATCGCAGTAGATGGCAGTAGTATTACCGACAGGACATTCCCTCTGGTATAACGAGGCAGTTGGAACCTACCAATATTGCAAAAATAAAATTTCGTCTGTTTGTTTTGGCAGTGGGTCGCTGCTTTCGGAGTCCAAGACTGTAGGTTCGATTCCTACAAATGGAAAATGTTTATGTAATGCACATAAGTGTTTTCAGTATCTGAGTGTTTATCTGTATATTATAAGTATTTATAGTAAAGGTATTGTTCATAAAAATACTCATTAATTATCTTAGTACCCGTTGAAACAAGCTACAATTACTTTGGGGCTGGGTGGAGATGAGTGTATTGTCGTAGTATATGTTTATTATTTTTTATTTTCAAATTTCATTTCTTTCAAGTAGGCCTATTTTATAAGCACTTTTTATACGTCAAGTATGTCTATTTGTATTGATTCTACTACCAGTTCGGAAAGCAGGTTCTACCAAGAAGAGCCGACAAGAAACACTCTTTCAAACATCTTTAAATCGCTGTTTTCCTACATCGACATTTACAATCATTTCTCTAACTTGTGAAGCTGGCTGCTTCTAATCTACCTTGTCATTAAGAAATTCATCAGAAATTCATAGTTAGTAACCTCGCTGTTTTAGATGTGTTTTCATTTGTTATATATATGCGTATACTCCACTCAATAAATGAGTTTATTTAATTTTGTCCCAGGACAGCACAAGGTTATCGTTGCTAGAAAATAAATAAAAAGTCTTTATAACCTATGCACAGCTTCACACAGATAACTTGCATCCTATCTTAATGAAAAACGCACGTAATGCGGTGGTCGCTACTAAAGCGGATGAAGAAACGGGCATTATCATTTAAATATAGAAATAAATATATTAATTGTAACGAGGTCCACAGTCCATGACATCTAGTAGTCATGCTTACAAATCATTTTTGATCCACCATTACAATTCTTGCGAGTGGTCTAATGATTAATGTCAGTAACATCGCAAACAGGATGAAAGTACCGTTGCGCATAAATTCAAATAGGTGGTAGTTAAGCACGTGCGGCTGGCGCTGCAAGATAAACGACCACCGCATTACGTGCGTTTTTTATCATTAAAAGTTTCCAACTAACCAGGTACGTAACTGAACATGCCGCATATAATTTGAATTTATGCATACAATTTCAGAACATACTTTCGTATTTTAATTATAATTTGTAGACATTTCTACAAGTGTAATTTTTTGCGGGTAAAATAACTAGAAACCATAGTGACATGAGAAGTACGTATAGTATGTATAAAAATATATATATGCTTTACTTTCTTCAACTTCGTTGGTTTCGCGTTTCACGCAGTGAAAACTAGCCTAGATCGCTCTTTGAAAATCAAACAAAACGATAAATAAAACTGAAATACCATTTCTTCAACTCAAAAAGTTCATGTGTACAATGTTAGGTAGGTATATAAATCTGAAATCGTCCTTAAGACCAAAGCAGTGCCACTTCTATAAGTAGCAGAAAATATAATACTATATTATCTTTTCTGCTACTGGTTGTTATTCAAAACCTAGCTTTTGCACGTGTTTTTCCTCCGCGTTTTTTACAGGATTGGTTTTATACGGTTTTACACAAATACGGTTTGAAACAATTTGTTTTTCTGGGATAAGAAGAAACCTATGTTAAATAAATAAATATACTACAACACACGCATCAGAAACTAGCTCAAAATGATTAATTATCATATATAAAAGAAAGTTGTGTTCGTTACACCATTTATAACTCAAGAGCAGCTGGACCAATTTTTATGATATTTGATTTTTTTTGGATTTCTATTAGACCGGAATAGGATAATAAGTATTAAAATATAACATAAAAAAAATGATAATGGGACAGCTAGTTACTTATAAAGTACAAATAAACATCTAGACATTATCCAGTTGTGGAAATCAAACCCACGGCCTTGGACTAAAAAGCAGGGTCGCTGCCCACTGCGCCAATCGACTGTCAGTTGATTGATAACTTAGTTAGGGTACTAAGGCAAACAAAATACACTTACGCAAATAATGTTATTAATTTCAGATATATTAAAAGGGCAGACCCAACGCTTCTAAATTGCGACCTGATCACTATTCCAAATTTCAACTATATCGGTTCAGTTATTATGGTGTGTAGGTGTAACAAAATCCAAACATACAAACTATCATATTTATAATATGTGTGGCATATGTGTGCCCGTGGTCACTTATATGGCATTTAAGTGACCACGGGCAAGCCCTTTTCCCTAAAATCGAAAAAGTTTATATTGGGATACCAAAACTGGATGTTACAAGCCACAAACCACTTTTAACCTACAAATATGTGCATATATTGTAATATTCGACAATCACACTTTTTTTTTTATTCATTTTGATACAAAACGTGCGCTCGTAGTACTCGTATAGTTAACATTTTGCATTGAAATTTTGGTGTGACTAAAACTGGAAATGTGTTACCGAACAACAAAAAATAAAAATTCAAATTTGTACATTGCCAATGCAGTAAACTGTAAAACTGTTGAAAAAACAAATCAAACTATGCAAGCAATGCATCACGCATATTTCACGAAGTTTCGTTCCAATTAAAAACCAATTTTGCGGATTGGTATTTTCGATAGAGCACGGTGTCCAATAAAGTGAAAATATTCGCTAACCGAGCAATTCCAAATATATGCAAACAAACATAATGATAACATGTTCAGAGCAGCACGGGTAACCAGCAGAGTTATGTAAGTTTTGAAATTAAAAATCTTCAAGATCTTAATGGTATTGTTTAATCATCATTTCTGGTTGTTCAAATAGTAAAAAAGGCTATATTACAGAAAAAGGCAAACGAAGATATTATGTTTGACCCTACAATGGGCATTGGATTAAAAAAAGATATGTGGTTGATTGCCAGTTGATATATTTCTCACATAATGATTATCCAATACGTACCCGATTTTCTTGTCAAAAAAAACAAGAAAAATGACAATGATTTAAGGAATGTTATTAGAATTTTAGTTCAGTTAAAAATTTTGTAGAGTTTGCTAATTATTTTGATTTTGACAAGAAGAATTACAAAAAATAAGGGAATTGGGAAAGGGCACAGAACGGACACGTTGCATCTTAATCGCCTTTTAGATTGCGACGTTTTGTAAATCTATTGCAATCTGGATTCATGTCCTTGAGTTGAAAGGCGCTTTCACGGTATACAGACAGAGGTCTGTAGAAATCTGTCATAATCTGTTCGTATTCCGGTCGGGGTTACCCATGAGGTATCCAACAAAAGGAAGGTATGAAAGCCCCTCCCATTTTTTTTGAAGCTTTACTTATATGAACATAAATGGTTATTTACAAACTGTTACCTGTATTTTAAATATCTTTTAACTTTTTCAAAACATAATATTACCAAAAAGCTTTTCTATGCACAGATCTATTGATGAAAGTCTATTTGTCTATTATAATTCCATACAGAGATTTCAGGTCCTGGTAGGAAGTGTAATAATCATTTTCAAAATTCATGATTTATTGGTTATAATAATATAAACAACTCCAAAAGGGGTTTTTTTTAATTTAAAATATATTCCTTGAGATCCTTCTTTACATCCTTTTCTTAAATAAATATAAATGATGTTAAGTACTTCACAAATGTTTTATTTTGGATAATCTAAGATAAATTATAAATCGTAAATATTTATTACCAAAACCAAGTACTAGGACAACATGTAGCTAGGCTAAGGCAATTCAATGAGATTTACGGCTTCACAATCACGTAGTGCATATCCACTTAGGAGGAGCGCTGCAGTTTCCTGCTAATTGGAACTGTTGGTAATGAGAATTAGTTTTGTTGAATGGATTACCCAGACTAATTCCTGTCTTTGAAAATTTGTTGCAAGATAACTTGAAACAGTTGTGACCTTGATTACGTCGCATATCATCAATGCATCTATTTATTTTCGTTACACTGCTTTAGTTCCTTGAAAAAGATTCATCGGCAGCAATAAGGCTGCGAAAATACTTTTTTTGTTTCCGCGTATTATTTTGCGGCAAAAGTTTAATTCATTCATTCACTCATTATATAGTCATTTATTTTCACTAACACCTAAATATTTAAACCACGCCATCGTACAAGTAGGTACGAATATTAATAAAGTTTTCACCCCTTTATACCATATATATAATGTGAAAAAGTAACTGGCTTAATGGTAATAATTAAACTTTTGCAATTAGCCTGTACGACCTTTGGAAGTTAAGAAACGCATTCCCTTATCTCGGTGGAAATCTCAGCCACGACTTTCTCACAAAGTTGTTCAATTAATTTTGAACGAAAAGTAGGCACCGTCTGCTAAAAATTAAAATTTATTTTTCTTTTAAAATATTTTATTTACTCATCAACTTCATGCCACTCTTAATCAACTGCTGCACATAAGCATCCTCGCTTAAAAAGTATGATTAAGAGATTAGACCCTCTATGTTGTTCCGAAATGCGTTAGAGAATAACCGCTAAAATAGTATCACATATCACGGTCAAGCAAGTACATCAGAGAAGTGAGGTAGGTAGTTTCACTAAAACCCTCCCTCCTATGAGGCAGTTAAGTGTTCTCGGAGAAGCTATGATGGATTGGATAACCAAACTCTAAAGTTTGGTCCGGTACTGGTTTCTAGACCGGAAACAGATTAAAATTTAATAGTTAACAATTTCCGCCCTAACTTAGGAATTGTACACATAACTACTTGATCATGCTATGCTATCTAATGTACTTATGAAGCGGCTACAACGAGATAATATTTCATTCCTCTTACCCCAATGTATTATTACCATAATATGAAGTTTACGCAAGATGCAAGAATTGTGTACACGTGTAACGGAGGTTATGGATTTTAGTCATACACCGTTTAGCTAACTGATAGCGGCTTTTGCTTATCGATCATACTCAGTCAGCCTTATTTGCTTTAAGTTAAGAGCCATGCGTTTAGGAAGTACAGTGCTGTACATAGAGGGTATACACAGGGTATGCAGGTGATATAAAATCTCCAGTATGGGTTTTAAAAAAAGGATACGTTATGAAAAGCCTACCCTTAAGTACTTATAACTCGTACTGGAGATTTTCTTCATTTTATATCATCTGCATACCCTGTGCATACTCTCTATGCACGCCACTTCAAGTACCATAATAGTAGCTAGTGAAAAGATCTTTCTTTCAAATATAAGACCCACTTAGTAGTATATACTTGCACGAATAATTACTACAAACATTAATTTTTCTCTCAAATACATAAGCGACGTTTACTCGATAAACCAAAATAAATGTAATAATTTCACAAGTAAATAATATTCAAGATTGGAAAGTGTGCCTGTTTGTTTGTCATTCATGATCTAACTATGCAACCAATCAACTGGAAATTTGCCATGGACTTAGTTGAAAACACGGAAGGTAATATAGACTATTTTTTATCTCATGAAATCGGTTCAGATTTGAAAAAAACGTAACGAACGCAGACAAAGAACGCGGGCAATAAGTAGTACAGAAATAATTACTACAAGCATAACAACAACATTAATTGCTCCACTCAAAAAATATAACAAAACAAAAAATGTAAGCTTTCACAAGTCACGAGAATAATATAATTTTTTATTTAATCCCACCAGCCCATAATATTTTATGAAAAAACATAAGCCCCGCGCTCGCGCTATTGGCACGTACGGTTTTGGCGCCCAGTCTTTATTTAACTCTGTAAAAGCCTTTCACGTGAAAATTGAAGAGTATTTCACTTATATGGAATTGCTGATTGCTAGCAATAATGTACTTGTAGTTCAAAGACCGAAAGGGAATTGAATTTGAAGTCTCCGTCAGTATTGAGAATTACATATTTTATTTTGTACATCCACTTATTTATTTGTTAGAAAATGGCTGCTAAAACTAGAATTCAAATGATGATCAAATTTTAATGGTTACAACGACAATATGGTTAATATGTATGTTTCTTTGTTTTTTACCAATGTTTGGATCAACTGCTGCACCGATCTTAACGAAATTTGACACAAAAATAGTTCGCATTCTGGAGATGGACATAAGATATAAATTCGTTCCCAGGATTCATGATAACATTTGTTTTGAAGTATATGTTACCTATGAACTAATCATAGCTGCGATAGATTACACAAAGTTTAACTTAAAAAGAACTATAAAGAGGTACGGCTGAATACACGCTGGTTCTTAAAAAATACAAACTATTTAGTACAAGTTCAACTATTGTAGGTAAACTTAGAATGTACCTAATTTAAATAAGGTTTTAGTAAGGTACAGGATATTTATAAGGAAATTGAGTATGACAATGATAAATATTAATGATCTTCTTCTTCTTCTTTTGCTTTTTTGGCTTTTAGGTGTGCCAAATCGGCACGTTGTACTTCGCCAATGTCACGTATACTTAGAAGATCCACAAAGGTGATTGTCAAAAGGTAAACATTAGATAACTATAGCACTATACTTTTTATAAAACTTAGTATTCCAAAATAAGGCGTTCGTAATGGAGTGTGGTCTTTGGTTAGTGTTATAATTCAAAGACAATCCTGCTTGTATCTATGACAATGACCCAATACTCCAACAGAATTTTACATTAGCTCATCTAATGTATCGACAAGCAATTATTTTATATAAACAGGGAAAATAAAGGAGATTTTAGCAATCTCTTACATACCACCAGATTGTTGACAGGACTATAGGCAATGCCTAATTCAGGTGTCCAAGCATATCGTATTTTGTGACAGAGTTCGTAAGACGACCTACTACGGTCATACCCAATTCTGACACATGGGGCATAGCAACTACGCCTCAGGTTGGTGGGCACAGGACGGAAATTTTTAGGAAGCGTTTCTTGCATGCCTTGCTCTACTTATAGGCAGTGCTTTTCCACACATCTTCTTCGACCTTTAATAATTACGGTAAAAAAGGGTAACTATCCAAATTTTAGACACCAATTTCTTATTCAAAAAGAAGTAGTAATTTTTTTGTCGAATTATAACAATGGTCTTTATTTATCGATCATGCGAATGAGCCCTAAGTCTGTGCATAAAAAACTACAGTAGGTGTTACACCACACCCTGTCATCAAGTGCACCCGATGCGACGGCTGGAATTAATGCTCCCCTTTATGAGGTTTTTGTTATGTAAATATCGAGTGAATCGATACATTCCCCGTGATGCGGTTTTTGTACACGTACTATTGAAATTTTATTTGCCTGTCAGCACTGTAAAATACTGTGAAATAATCTTTTGTGTATTAGGACACACCGGTGGGACCATCAGCGTCTTTGTGAAAGCCGTATTTTTACAAAGCATACAATAAAGTTTTATGAGGTAGGCACTTTTTAAGTTTTATAAATTAGTTCTTATCCTACTAATATTATAAATGTAAAAGTGTGGATGTTTGTTACTCAATCACGCAAAAACGGCTTAACGGATTTGGATAAAATTTTGCATGCATGTAGCCTTTAATATGAAAATAATAAAAGCTACCTTTTATCCCGGGAAATAAGTATAGAGATATGAGTTCCTGCGGGAATAAAAACCTTCATCCAAGCAAACAAAGTCGCGGGTATTAGCTAGTACAAGAATAAAACCCCAAAACTAGCATAAGATATATGTAATACAAAATATAATTAAGTCGTTTGTATTCCTTACTGTGTAGTGTCCCTTATTTTCCTTACTGTGTAGAGAGAGATGTACAAGTAAAAAAATTAAACAAATAATATAAATTAAAAAAATTATCTTACTTCGAAAACACCATGATTTGCCTTATTCTTTTAGAGATTTTATTCAATAATTACTTAAATATTAGATATTTTATTCTGTATGTGCGTAATAAGTAATTAACTATCACTTGCTTTAACGGCGAAGGAAAACAACGGGAGGAAACCTACATGCCTGAGAGTTCTCCACAATGTGCTCAAAGGCGTGTGAAATCTACTAATCGACATTTGGTTTGCGTGATGGCCTGCGGCCTAAATCCTATTCATTCTAACACGTGACCCCGTAGTAATGGGATAGAAATAATGATGAAAATAATTAAGAAAAATATTTGAAGTGTGTAGTGAAGGGCTTTAAGAATTGACGTACGATGTTAAGGTCCACTTTCGACAATAGGCTCTTACTGCTAAAGTACCTACCTATCGTGTATAAAAATGTACAAATACAGTACAAGTGACCTCACTATGACACGGAACCGACATCCCCAGTTGCATGACTCAATGTGTGTAAATAAATTGAATTCACTTACCTACCTAGATACCAACCATTCTGATAACACCTCACACTGAACTAATCAAACATTCACGAACAACATTCAGCCAGTACTCAACTAAACCTGGCATACTAGCATTAGATAAAACGAGCGGTCAAGACAGACTAAAGTCCTGGGCGCAACTAGAAACAATGCGCCTCGATTTAACGAAGTATTGCCATGGCAGCTGTTGTCGAACGATAGCCATGATAGCTGTTGCCGAAGTATAGCCGCAGCAGCAGCTGTTGCATCACGAGACCAAATGAACAAGTATTTCGTTTTATTTTCACTTTTTTTTTTTTTGGAATATAATTCTGTATTTATATGAATTTGATATTATGTAGATATTTTTTTTTTAAAGTAATAATTGACGGAACAAGCAGATGGCCCGCCTGATATTAAGTGGAAAACAGTCACTTATAAACAGAGCAACACTTCACAGGTCATCCAAGGAGCACGTCCTGCAACATGCCGTCCTGTGTCCATCAATTTGAGGCGTAAGGGTTAAACCTCGTGTGCTTGTAATAACATCGGCAAGCACACCATTCGGGCGGAACAGCATTGCAACTATGCTGCTTAGCGGCAGAAATAAGCATGACGATAGTACTTCCCCGGTCGAGCGATTTCACCAAAAGCTGTATTACTAAAGTTTTACAACAGGTCTAGTAATTAATCATATTTCAACAAGTGTGCAATACTAATATTATATTATGATACGATATATTATACTAAAGGTATCAATATAGAAGCTATTGCGTAAACAAAATATTTCTGTGCAAGTAAATACACCATCAGAACCAGACGAGTAATTAATTAGTCCCGGTCCCCCTATTTCTATACAATTTGGGACCCTTTGTAACAACAGTCCTCATTCTCAGTTTCTTATTATCCGAATCACTTCAATTTGCAGAAAGGTACTCACTCAATTATCTATCCCGATCAAATTACGGGATCAGTAATTGATGTACCTAAATCCATTAATGGAAAGGAAAAGAAATAAATCGTATTATTTTTAGAAATAATAAGTATAATACTGTAACTGTGGCTTTACTTTGTCCCGTAAGGAATTATAAAGTGTTGTGGTGTACTTGATGGCAATTTTATAAATGCTTGCGATATAACTTATGGTTCTTAAGTGACAATGCATTTTACCACAAAAGCTGTTTACTTAGAATATATACTCATAACTCAAATCTATACTGATAAAAAAAACTGAAAAATACATTGTTTATATGTAACACATATTCGGCTTTACAACTGAAAGCGATTGTGTGGAGAGATAGCTTGTATCCTGGAGTCTACGGAATTCAGAATTCATATTTACTATTGAACCTATTGTTGTAATTTTGCTTCTAGCAAGAGAGCAATTTTGCTTATAAACATTTACTAAGGAATTTCCCTTAAAGCTGAAAGACAGACGAAGCCGTAGGTATACCTAAAACTTTATACGTTGCATCGTATCGAAACGAAATTTCAATTAGATAAGGTTTTGCTGGTAGAGTTATAACAACCGCGGCTGCAGTCTTGATAGCTTCGATCAATAAATAACTGCATATATATGTAGTCCAATACAAAATGGAAGAGAAAAGTGTCTGTTTTATTGTGTAGTTATAGTTGTCCATTGCACTTCACCATAATCATTAATCGTCATCATGCCAACCTATTACCAGCCCAATACAGAGTAAGGGTTTCCTCCCACAATGAGAAGGGATAAGGGCCGTAGTCAATCATGCAGGCCAAGTGCAGATTGGTTGGTGGTCTCCACACGGCTTTGAAAACGTTATGAAGAATCTCAGGCATGCAGAACTAGTGATATTTTAATTTATTTCTATTTTATTTTTCGTTAATTGGAAAACCAACAGTTGAAGATACTATATAGTTAACAACTTGGTTGACTTAAAACTAATAACAGGTTTCCACAGGTAAGATATGTATCAAATTTTTTAAAATAAAAATTTCGTGTAATATAAACCTATCACTTTCAAAAAAAAAAAAACACAAATTCTAGCTGTGTCCCGTACTACTTTGATTCAGATGGTTATCTATATATTGCATTATGGTGTTATATAAGCTATATATAACATCATAACACAATCTAAAGATAACGCGTCATCATAATTACGATTGTCATCCTTTTTAGCAGGCTATATAGTCAACTGCTGCACAAATCACGCTTTCATATAAGCCCTCCACGAAGGTTAAACTTATGTTGGCTAATTCTGTAAAATTATGGACTTTCTAAGCCTTTCTCCAATTTCTTCTAACTAATTAGCACTTTTTTGCTGAGATTCGTTTAAAAATACAAACTAACTCTTGAGCTTTAAATTATTTTATGTGAAATTCCTATTGGGTCCCAAAATATTTGTATGACAATTATGTCCCTTTTAACGTGTGTGTTCAAATGTACAAACTTCTCTATATACTTTATCATTTAAATAAGATATCATCATCATCATACCATCAACCCATTTTCAGCCCACTAAAGGGCACGGGTCTCTTCCCACAATAAGAAGGGGTTAAGGCCGTAGTCCACCACGGGCCCAATACGGATTGCTGGACTCCACACACCTTTTAGAACATTATGTAGAACTCTTAGGCATGCAGGTTAAAGAAAGTTCAAGCTGGGATTCGAACTCGGCCCCCAAAAGTGTAGTCGAGCTCCTACCCACTGAGCTATCACCGCGTCCCTATCCCTATAAGATATTAATATAATGTATTGTTAAACTTCGATTGATATTTATAGTACCAAACCTACTACCTAGCGTTGTGATTGTGCGGAATTGCGTTTAGTCCACCAGCGGACTCTAGTCTATGGATAACGATGATTCATAGTACAGATATAAAAAATATAATAAAGTTATCAAAAAAGAAGTACAACATTTAAGGCGTTAACAACATTCCCTTGCTGAATGAATTAAACTAGAACTAATGGAAATGAGGACCCATGCGTGACAAACATAATTGCTTTGTCATAATGTTGAAACGCCATTCTTTATTGCTTGTAATAAAACCTCCTCATTTTTTTTATGTCGGTCAAAAAAACATACTTTAAGATTCTTGGTTGATAAACTGTCTCGTTAGTTTCTTGATAGCATGTTAAACTTCTGTTGTATTTTATGTGAAGTAACAGTGTAACCAGTGCATTAAGTGTATTAAGTTATCATCATGATATTATTATCACTAACATGTGATAGTAATATTGAAGCACATTGGAGTAGAATGGTGGGTTTACGCTTCTAAGAAAGAGGATGCCTAAGCTGTAGGACATACCTATTTAAATGTTCTGATAAATCGCAACTTTTCTTTTTTAAAATTTAGTCTATTTACGTCTTACTAGATTTATTTAAATTTCAGGAAGCAGAAATAAATCAGAAATCAAGAAAGCGAACTGTTCTATCAGTTTTATCTGTTATATTAATGTTACATTATGATGTTAGTTACCATCATAATATTTTGATATATATATTATATATTATATGTATTATAGTGCTCGGAACTCCGACCTGCAACCCATTAATTCCCCGAAATGTTCGTAAATAATGATAGTACAGTAAACCCATTTTTACTCTAGAGATTATTTAATTTAATCTCTGAACTTCGTAAAACAGAAGCTAGAAAAAAAATGGGATGCGATAAAATTTTCCTCTTACAAAATTACTGTTGTCTAAAAAAAACTTTATTTTCAAAGCTACAAACATGTGGATTGTTCAATCGGATTTGTCTTATGGTTTTTTGTAGCCGACAAAGTTCAAAACATGTATTTTTAAACTATCTTTGGTCAACGATTAGCACTTTTTAAAAGCAAACCACTTAAGATGCCACTTCAATAGGCTTCAAAGGCAAACTCAAAACAGCAAAGGCCGAGAAAAGTTATATACATATTATTTTATATATCATTTTATTGACGTCAGTGTTCGCGAAAAGCAATAACGTTACAATAAATAAACTAATTATTTGCGGTATGAAAATGTCAATCGTTATTATTTTATAAACGAGTGTTCATTTATTTTAGGTAATTTTGCCTCTTAATAACTATTTATTATATCGTCCTCTAATTAAAAAAAATAAAAATTAAAATATTTACTAATAAAATTTGTATTAAACAAACTACTATAACAATAAAATTAATTTATAGACTTTCTGTTCAAAACAGATAGAGTTAAATGGGCAACTATACCTAATATACTAATTCACTATTAGTAGTATTTTTGCTTTAGATCAGAAGATTAATATAATGAATGTTAGTTTAAAAATAAAAGTCACACTAGCTAAACTTACCTTCTACGAGTAAATCTCCAAATGCACAAGATACATATCCGGGACTATTATCATTATGCTCAAAACACAGTTTTTTTCTAAAATAGACACGTTTGAATTAAAAATAAAAAATTAGCTTTATTTTAGTCCAAAATTGAAAGGTCTAAGTAATTCCCGTAGTTCTCACGTAGACACGCGTAGCCGTTACGTCGGCTACGATGCGACTGAACAGCTACGCGATCGCCTCGCTCCGTCACAAAATAAAGATATTCGGCTGCGTTCGGATGTCTACGGAAATTGCCGAGTCAAGTTGTTTATCGCTGCGTAGAGTGGGAATAATTTGATATAAACATTGGATGCGAAATATAGTTTATGACACAGCGTCACATTCTATATTCGTCAGTTAATATAAGTGAGTTGTTGCTTTTTGTGTGCTAAATTCTCATTATTTATTATTGAATTGAGTGCCGTATTTCTGGGTAAATTTGTGTCTCGGCGTGCCATGGTAACAGCCATAGACTAAAATTTTGCTTCAATTAATAAAACATCATTACATTATATATATACATCATATTTTGTTTGTTCTGTCTTTAATATGAATATTTCTTTTTTATAAATAGTTATTGTTGTTGTTAAATTTCGTAATGAAACGCAGATGAACCTGCGTTTCATTAGTGATTATTCAAAAGATGTTGCACTTACATTTTCTCTGACATGTCTACCGTATAATAATGAAGTAGTAATTCGATCATGTACCCTGTTACAAAGGAAAACATGACAGGTCTCGTATATCTAATAAGCAAGATGACGCAGCAAAGAGGAAAATTCCGTAACCCTTTACGTTAATAGAGAAGGTCTTTTTGACGATATTCATCGTTACTCGGCAATTTTGAAGGTTTAATCTTTTTATTCGAAACACAGTATGTTATTTTGTCTTTATTTTATCTATCTAGCTGACTCACTTCTGTTCCGCATGAGACAAATTTTATACAGACATCCGTTACTTTCTCCTCGTTAATGTTACGATTTGTTTAACTTCTCCTTCATCCGACTGACCTTTATCTTAAGGTGTATGAGTTTTTTATAATTTTTATTAAAGTGTGTAAACTGAGGAGAAATATGTAGAATCTATAAAGTTTTAATACATACATATAAAAATTATGCTCCTTATGAAATTGCGGCCTGAGCTCTCAAATCACAGATGCTGAAAGATACCTCGATTGAGGATTGATTGAAATCCTGTCGGTTCCAACATTTTATATAAATTAAAAAAAAATTAAATGTACGTATCGGTAAACCTCTGTTACATTGAAATATAAATTGTAACAGATTGCTACAGACAGCGCGGTTTGGGAGGAACTTTGCTTGCCCGTGTTGCCTTAAGGCTATCTGCGGAATACGATTTGCATTTTTTCCCAAGTTAAAGGTTTGGAATTTATTAGGTACAAGATCTTTAGACCTATTTTGTACTATTAACTAGCTGTATTTCGCGAACTAGTATGTGTCTGTTACCACTTGTTTTTCTGGGATAAAATTTTTCTACGTCCTTTTTCACAAAGCAATTTATTTCTTTGCAAAAAATTAAGCTGCTGAGTCGTCCGAACTATAGCTACAGTTTATATAACCCTAGGAAAGTTTTCCGGGTCAGAATGTATACTAAGTCCTTTTGCAGGATACATTCTACAAAGTATGAGCTGAATTAATCAGATACAATGCATTAGTTGAAAGAGAGACACTTTCGCATTTCTAATACTAGTATGGACGTTTTTTTTTACATTACATGTAAATGGCACCCTAATCAACTAAACTGGGAGATACGGAAAATATTACTGCACAGTAAGAATTCTTAGTACTATGAGCATTTTTTTTTATATTATTTACTCGATCACTACGCTAATAATTCGATTGTGGTATATAGCTGCTAAGCAATTTATGGTCGTCACATTAAAAAAACAGATGGACAAGTGCTGGGAGAACTCCTCAACGATTCAAATTCAAATTCAAATTCATAATTTCTATATTCACGTAAGCCTATCGCAGACACCTATGAAGCGTTCATTCATATATGTTTACTTTTACGTAAGACGATGATGATAAGTTCTTTCGCCAAATTAATCCTAAAGCTACGAGGGTTCTAAACGCAACCTGGTCTAAGAAACCACAATAAACTTAGCCGGGTATTTATTTTTGTTATCACCATCTCACAGTAAATTAATATTATGCTATGAAGTAAGCAATTCACACCCAAGCTTTTTTATCGCTTAAGTGATCCTTAACATTATAATACGATTTTTCTGTAAGCTTATTAGCGTTTTGTATAAATTTTGAACTTATTGAGACACATCTCAAAGATTTCACTCGCTAATTTGTATTAAAATAATATATGAACGAATTAGCAATTCTATGTAGCCTAGGAAACTGCACAACGAGTTTATTTTTGCTTGTAATTTCATTAACATCCGGCTTCGGGAAAAGCAATATTCTGTAAAGGCTTATAAGCAGTTGATATTTGGTTAATAACGTGAAAAAAACCGACTTTGTTGAACGACTAAATAGAAAGAAAGGTTAGGGTGGGTAAGTTAGGTTGGGTAATATAAACTTTAAAATGTTGCTTGCTTGCCTTGCATTCTTAGTATAAAGCCGTGGGTTCAGTTCCCACATCTGGAAAATATTTGTGTGATGAACATGAATGTTTCCCACTGTCTGGGTGTTTATATTTATATGAAGTATTAAGTAAGTATTAATGTTTATTATTCATAAATAATAATAAAATCACCAGTCATCTTAGTACACATAACACAAACTACACTTACTTGGGGCTAGATGGTTATGTGTGTAATATCGTAGAGCAAAAAAAAAAAAAAAATATTTATTGCTATACAAATTTGTTATACAAAAAAGTCGGGGTTTTTTTTTTCAAAGAACTATTTGTTCTCGGTAATTTAGTTTTATATAGAGATATATGTATAAGTAAAATGTCATCCTTAGAATTGGCACTATATCGTCTGATTAATTTAGTTTTTAGTTTTGACAATGGTGAAACTACTACAGTTCATTAAGTATAACTTCTCCCGTATATTATAAAGTTCCATATATTATATACTCTAGAAACCATTTATTAAAAATAAGATTTTGTATTTATAATAAAAAAAGAGAATAAATAAAAAGAAATCGAAAGTTAAGACAACACAGGTAACTTTTTTAAATTGAGATTATAATAGTAAAAAACCCCCAACACTAAATAATAATTCACGTTGACATGTCATGTTAAAACAACTTGGGTGCGTAGTGTATATATTATATGCTACTAGACGAGTCTTTTAAGCCTTTTAAGCAAAAAAAACATTAAAACACACACACATACTCGAACACACAAACAGACATGTGATACTCATATACTATGTCGTGCATTAGGGGTTAAAGAAATATCAGAGCAGGAAAATGTAACAACTGATCATACAAATATAACACTAGCGCTATCATAAAATATTCACACAGTAAATGGATAAAATAAACAAAGTGACAATCTCAATATTTTTGGGACGTTACGGATTTTTTGCGAGTGTTTATACTTTACAACAGGTATATTTCAGGTGGGACCGTAATACACACGTTTAGAAATGAAATTCACACGTAAATTCCCATGAGGGACGAAACATTTTAAAAATATGGAGCCGTTTTTGCATAAATTCCCTTTGACAAAAAGAGAAACCACTGAACCGACAACACTGTCTTTATTTACATAATGATTCAAAAACAAAGTAAATATATGTTATTAATATAAAAACTTCTAAAAAGAACCACTTTATATCCAGAACTGTGAGCTCAGCTTGAATGATCTGTGAATAATTTATAACCACAGAACTAAGAACATACAGAACCCTCATTCAGCCATTATTACATAGAGTGCATTGTTTCCAAAAATAGTGAAAACACCCTGCGCACCTATCACTTTCCCCCGCGGAATGTTGCCAGCTCACAAACATTTCCCAATTTCCCCATTTTATGGTAAACGCTTAAAACATTAGAGGTAAAATAATTACTGTCAACTGCTAAATGGAATGAAGTACCTAACCGCCGATTCGAGAAACACTACTTAAGTAGAGTGGTTTTTGATGCTTCAATGTTAATCGTGTACACGGTTTCTGTATATACTTATTTCTGTGCCTATAACATTTGTTACAGGTTATTCATGGATCTGGATATTCCAATAATCTATTTTAGTATAACAGCTCAGATTGACCTAATAATAAACCAGTCGCAACTTCATGCGGGTTTATTTGGGGTTTTTAAAAATCTAGCAGAAACGATTTATTTTCCCGGGATAAAATTAATCCTATGGTTCAGGATGCCAACTATTTTAGAAGCAAAAGTTTACTAAGGTAAGAGTATTAAGTTATACTTAGTAAAAAAATGCTATTCTTTTCAATCGCGCGGGTAACTTTCACTAGTAGGTTTTCTAGGATAAACATTATTCTGTAACCATCTCCAGGATACAAGCTATATATGCGTTAAATTTGATCAAGAACAGTTCAACCGTTGAGCCAGCAAACGTACAAACAGACACACTTTCGCATTTATAATATTAGTTTGTGTGTTCTGTGGTTTTTAGCACTGAACGACAGGAAATTTTGCTTCTACTAGTGACACCTTTAATATTTAATTTTAGGAATTCTATTACTTTACACTTATCATACAATGAAGCTGATAGCTTCTTTTTTTGTTTGAACATGCTAATCTCTGGAACTACTAATTGGATAGGAAAAATTATTTTCCATTTGATAGCCCTAGTTGATTAAAAAAGTCACAGGCTATTTAACATGTGTATTTAACAAAAGAATGCTAAGCGAAAGCGAAATGAAAAAGCAAACACGGACATGTGTCAGGATATATTGTGAAGAATAGCGGATGAAAGTTTGTACGGGAAACAATATTTATCAGACATTGTAAGCGACCGAAATTGCAGGCAACTGTTCGTTGGCCAAACAAGTTTGACTAGGTTAGTCGAGAAGCGATTAAAATATTTATTAAAATAGCAAAAATATCTCAGATCAAATGCTTGAGAAAAGAATTAAAAAGTAAAGTATTAGACTACTAAGCAGAAACACTGTATAAACTGAAAAATAAAACACATTTATACGTTCGCAAATCCGTGGGCTAAATCGATTGCTGGAATAACAGGGATTCCGATAATCTGTTTTTGTACGAAGGCTCAGATCCGTCCAACTATAAATCATTTTCGAACGTTTTACGGTTTTATACGGATTTACGCGACGGACCAGTTTATCTTGTTTCGATTTAGGATTTACCAGTGGGGCCAGTTTTAGTGTTATGATTTACAATCAAACTTGCAAAATACTGGACTGATAAACGACAACTGTATTTGAACGTTCCAGTTTATGACTTCAGTATATTTGATAATTTCGAATTTCAGTTTAAATTGACACAACACAAATGATTTGTTTTCTTACTAGTTATTGTTTATGTTCGAAGACTTGGAAATAAAGAATGCTGTTAAAGTTCTTTTATCTACATCATTTCGTTTTCAGGTTGACAGTGACCCTGATAGCTTATATACTTCGCGCATCATACCAGCTGCTGAGCAAATTTAGACAGGCGAGAGCGTTGCGCTTACCATTGGCACCTTGGATGGAGCTAGTGTTGAAATATAGAACGAAGCGGGTAGATTTAATCTGTTGATGTTCGGGATGAGAGTTTATGATGTAGAAAAATTTAACCTACAAAATTCATTATTTCGCTTGTGACGGGAGAAGTATGGATGATAAATATAAAATATGTTCTACACGAT
The DNA here is from genome assembly GCF_905163445.1 of Pararge aegeria. Classification (NCBI taxonomy): domain Eukaryota; kingdom Metazoa; phylum Arthropoda; class Insecta; order Lepidoptera; family Nymphalidae; genus Pararge; species Pararge aegeria. The sequence continues at coordinate 7,762,451 of NC_053189.1, forward strand.
TAAAGTATCAATCATAAACTAAAATTTTTTTTTACTACCTACACAGACATATTCGCTTCGATACCATTACTATATAAAGATGACTTGCATAACCCCGACACCTGTTTTTATTGAAAACGTTCCGCCACATTTTATTACGTAAAAGCACGCAAGGCCGTGATTTAACTAAAAGCTTAGATAAAAACTCTTTTCAGAGCAATGTAACTAACATACTCGTGTGTTCACATAACCCAAAAATGTATTCACAATTCAACCAACGTTTACTGAAGTGTTCTAAATGCCGCAAAGAAATATTTTCGTGGAGGAAGCAACGTAGGTATTAAACATTCACGGCAATATGCCGAAAGCGCGTTCGCAAATAACTTATGCAAATATACAGAAGATGTTGTGTTTCAAGAGCTGTAATCCTGTCTTTGTTACGAAAGTTGAATTCAAATACGTCGGATAAAAGAGAAGATTCCAGTGTAAGATTTGGTTTCTCCTTTTGTTGTGTGTACAAAGGGTTTGCGTACATCGTACGTCTTAGCTTAATTAAACCGATACATTTGTATTTGTTTTTGCCATATCATAACATTTTAGATACTCTTGCTTGTTAAATATATGTTATCATCATTATAAAGTATTTAAAGACAACTCCTTAAGACCGTTATCCCGCATAGTAGCAGAATTATAGGTCAATGATCTCATTCCCTGTTTCCTTTGGAAGTGGAAATCTGTGCCCATCAGTGGAACATTATTACTCTGTGTTTGATCATAATGTTACGACTATTAATATATGTGTGATGCAATATACAAAACTAAAAACATTTTATTTTTTATTCCACTACAAGTTAGCCCTTGGCTGACAACCCACCTGCTGGTGATCTAAGCTGGCAGCGGGCTAACCTTGTTTCCTGTAAGGGAGTATGGCGCTTATATTAAATCCATATCCCTCATCGGTTTCTATCGGGTATCTAGGCAAGGCCTAAGCTTCCCACCAAACCAGGTCTTTTTGCAATATACTATTGGTTTTTTTGAAGGATTTACCAATATTTTTACTACGATTACGGTGGTTTCAAAGGGCCTCAACAAGAATTTGAAATCATGTCTTATAAGAAGCCCATAACTAACTCTTCTTTATTTACATCTCACAGTGCAAAATAAAACCATGTACCTACGTTAGTTAAAGATATATATTCCTATGATTACTCCTATGAAAACTACTACAAAAATGCCTGCCTTCTTACTGTGCGGTAATATTTTTCCTTTCAAACTTCAATACGCCTGGAAGTAACGGGGTATTTTTGGATTTTGTGTGACTTTTTCTCATCAATCAAATCAGTGTCTAATCGTTAGACAACCGTTTAATAGCGGTTTGGAGCCACCTTATAACAGTGGCACACGTAAACACATCGATTCTTAAACACATAGAACATTAGAAAAGCAAAAATTCCAGTAGAATTAAAAACAAAAGAACGTTGCCAAAGTCGCAGGGTTATAGTTGGTATCATAATTATCTAGACATATGTATTTCTTTGCCATTTTACATAGTAAAGATAGGACAAATTTACCTAACATATTCTTTAGCTCTTGTGTCTATTTACAAATAGGTACTGCAGTATTTTTTTTTCAAAAATTTTATGGTACCGGCTTTGAAACAGTCTTAAATAAGTACCTACTTCTGTTTTCAAACAACAGAAATGATTACTTCATTAAATGATAGGTCCCACGTAATAATATAAAATATTATATTAACAAAAGGATCAACAATGTATTTTCAGTTAACAATAAATTTATCGTAAGCGAAAAGTGCGGAAATACAAACAAAGGTTTGAAGCACTTTCCCATTAAATTAAGTAAAACTAAGGACGCCATTCTCAGGCAAAATGCTTAAACCCGCTTAAATGAATTAAATAAATCCTCATAATAAATTGAATAAACTTATTTAGGTGCCGCAAGCCGCTTTAGTTGTTTGCCCATTAGTTTGTTGTCGGTAACATTCTGGACAGACTGCCCAAACACTCTCCTAAAAGCCTCGTTAACCTTTCAAGGCACAATAGAGCCTTTGATAACATGCGATTAACCTTCAAGTTAATTCTGTATAGTTGACCGAGCGAAGCAAGGTTTTCGGGTTTACTCGAGTAAATTTTCACTATGAGGGCCTTCGGACCATCTGACCGTTTGTCCATCTGTCCGTGCCTTATATAATTAGAAACTAGCATCGACCTGCGTATTGATCAGCTTGTTTTTCAGTATTTGGTCTGGAAAATATATAAAAATGAGTCTAAGTTATGACATGTTTCTGTCAGGAGCTTTAAATATTTTACTATAAGATGAAGACTCTCTTTTTAATTCAGGGTTTAATTTAACTAAATTTTTCCCCCAATTCGGTGCAAAATGTTTAGAAGAGTTGAAAAGAAATTGGATTTATTGTAAAAAAAAAAAAATTTGGAAAATCCAAAAGTGCACGACTCATTAATAAAGTAGCTATCCAATTATTTGTAAATATAAATAAATAACGAAAAAAAAACACATGCAAAATAAAAAGAAAAAAAATAAAATTAAACAGCTGTACTAGGAAAGTGATGCACAGGCGCCCCTGGTGGAATAAATTGTACATAATATCTATAGATATAGATATATCACCATCCATGTTAATTTATATATAGATATACAGTCTTGCAGTTTTCGTTTTTTATTAAACTACACTGAATTAATTAATCATTCGCATTCAGTGACCTACAATCGTCGATTAGAATTTAAAAAAAAAAAATTTAACTCAGATAATGGATTTTTTCACAAGTTAGAGTGTTTTCGGGTTTCACAATTGACGGACAGGAAAATTTTTTGACCTATTTTGGTGTTTTTTTCCAATTCTATTGCAGTAAATCAATTTTTTAAACGTATGGAATTAATCTCTATTAAATTATCTCGACAATAGTATGCAAAATATCTTGATTCCGTGAACTAACAAGGCTATAATAATAAAAATAGCCGCCGAAATGAGGCGAAAAAAATTTTTCGATCGTAAAGCACTCTCTGATGCTTCGCATCATGATTCGTGCAATTGTAAAAATAAAAGTTTTGCACAAACACAGTTACCTATTACATAAAATATAGGTGACAAATAAGCTTACTCAGTACTTATATAAAAAACTTCTACTAAACAATAAAAAAACAGGATTATAATTTTAGTAAGAATCAAATCCGTACATAATCCAAAAATATTATGCTATTACGCTTATTTCAAAATCTACAAAATATGAACACTTTCTTTTACAACCTGCAACTATAAAATATTAAGTACGTAAGTACGCGAAAGTACTCAAAAGTAAATTTCTAAAGATAACCGAATAAAATATGATTGCGTTACAAAGTGTCTGTAAATTTTCCTACATATCATCATCCTTTGTTTATTCCTCGCTTTTGAATATTCTCGACCATAGCCATTTCCGAATGGAGCCCATTTTTCAATTAGAATGAATAGGACTTTCGTGTTGCACGGACCTTTTAGAGAAAACGTATGAAAAATGTAAACTTTTTGTAAATATATTATACCACCATATAAAAATAATATACAGTTGTAATAGTTTATGTCGTTGTTTCCGGTAACAACTTTGAGTATTTTAAAGAGGAAATTAGTTAATACAGAATTTAATTTATTTTTTGCCAATTCGGTGCAAAGTGTAAAGGAAAGAAGAAAATAAATAAAAGTCAAACTCGAAAAGTTCTTCGATATCAAACCATTTATACGTTGATGTCGTAAAAGTATGTAATATAACTAATATTTAAGCGAAGTAATAATGTTTTTTTATCAACTTTAAATAGATTTTAAATTCACTTGAAAACCCTGGCTAAAATTAATTCAATTTTTTTTTTTATATTTGTGTCTCGTGCCTAGGAAAAGACGTGTTGTTCGCTCGAACGATCCCGGTTATTATCAAAAATAATTGACAATACATTTTTATTAAAACTGGAGCAGCGTAGCGGGTCGATACTCTTAATCTCTATTTCCTATGAGAGGAAACCTGTGCCCAGCAGTGAGAATGATGATGATGATGAAAAATGGCATAAGTGTGTGTAACGATAACAACCTTTTTTTTTTTTTTCGTGGGGAATCCTCATGGACACAACTACACCATGGGGAGGTGCAGTAGTTATGCCGGACTCTTATCGACTAAAACCCCACGGTGTTCCAACTCATCGCCTGGTGACTGGTTCATGGGAACGCTTTCGCACACAACCGCAACAACGATAACAACCTAACCTAACCATAAACCTTCGGAGGCCTGCATTATATTTATGTGGCGGAACTCAATTTCCTAACAATACAAAATATATTGCGCTTATTTACGGCGCTTCTACCAAGTTACGAGTAATATTCCATTGTAATCAAACAATGATAGTAATAATGAAAAGGTTTTACGTAACGACCGAATATAACTTTGCGAATATTTTATGGAGTCTGAATGATGATATTATCCCGTGCATTTGAAATTCTATTACGAGAGTTTGAATTCTGTTTGCTCAAGAAATTTGGCATTAATATAATCGTGTAGTAAATGAGAGTTTATATACCTTTAGCCAATTAATTTATCGGTTTAGGATTTATTTCAATCTCTTAACGTTTAATTTCGCTGTATGTATTGTTTGATACTAAACGATTTCGTTGAATTGATTTAATTTAAACTTTCTTTCATAGCTTCAATTGTATTTTAGCTCTCCGTTTTAGTTGTAAATATCTCTTCAACATAAAAGGCTAATTTAAAAGGTCTCGGTATATTATGTCAACCCATAAATATTATGTCACCAATCCTCAATTTACCGCAATGATTATGGTTTTGATTGAAGCGGTGATAATAATTAGTGCATCGACTACTCTTTCATGGGGACTGAGTTCAACCCTCTAACTTTTCAATTATGTGCGTTTGAGAACTCTCTTTAATGTTCTCTTAGGCGTGTGAAATTCACAAAAACGCGTAAGCCTATATGCTGAGAGAAGACCCGTGCTCCCGACCCGACCCGGGCCGGTAATGGGGAATAAAGATGGTAATATTTATTTTTCTTTATTATTAACTATAGGCCAGCACTTGGCATGCTGGGATTCTGGAACGAGCTTGGATGGCTGGAGTAGCGAGCAAAAATGGGAAATTTCACGTACAACAAGCGAAGCGCTTACGAGCGGAAACTGCCCAGAAGAAGAAGAAGAAGAAGACAGCACTTGACGACAATTATGCCTAGTAGAAAGCAATGGTGAGGTCGAGGTTGGAGCAAGCTGGCCAAGAAAAAACCTATGTACTCTTGCCGTGTAGTAGGTACTCCAGTTTTATGTAGAAAAAAAAAAGTTGCCGAGAGGGCGTTTTATTTGTATATACAAAAGTGACAAATAAATTGCAACTTAACGTGAGAAAATTTGTGTAAATAATGGTTTTAATATAATCTAGAACCATAATATTTCGATTGCCATAATAATCCGTGACCCCTTTTGAACCATTTAAAATCGCTGACGTTATGGTTCTTCTTCTTCTTCTCTCTGGGCAGTTTCCGCACGTAAGCGCTTCGCTTGTTGTACATGTGACGTTATGGTTATCACAGGGTATCTTTTTATAACAACTTTATACAATTATTTCTCTTAAGTTATTGATTACAGAAAAAGGTTGTGGAACGATAATTTCGGCTTAGTATTCCCTTGCTAACTTAAAGACGTGGCGATAACACTTAAGTCACGAGTATAAACTAACGCTTTCATTGGTGTATTCAAAAGACATAACACTCTCTCGCCACGTCTTCAGCTTTGAGACTTTTATTATATATTAGGTGCTTAAAGATTTAAATGAATATTTAGTTGGCACATACTACGACAGTTTTTTACTGGTCTCCTGACCACTTTATATAGATCTTCAAATCTTATAGTAACTTACTCTACAAAACTGGTGTAGTTTTAAAATCTCAAGAGTTACCACAAAATTATTATCATAATTTCTCACCGAAAACTTCCGAGTGAATTTGCGTTATGAATATTCAAAGTAAAAGTTAAGGTGTTCGGTGCCAAGTTTTTATTAGCGCTGTCAGGCTTCTGGCAGTAGCATTGTTGCAAATTGCAATTTCAGTTTTCAAATAGAAAGCAGAATGAAATATTGTTTAATTTTTTTTTAAATTTGGAATTGACAATCAGTACAACATTATTGTAGAGAAAATAAAAAAATAGTAGCAATGGAATAAAGGTTTCAAATTTCAAGCGGATTTCAATTCGACGGTTTACTAACTAAACTACACTATTATGCGTGAAAAAAAGACCACCTTTTAATTTCACCACTCTCAACTAAATTATATAACATTATTGTTTTAATTTGTGTTTAAATGAAAAGTAATTGTTATTTTTTTTTTAAACCGTAAAAACCAAAATGGATTTAAATTTATTTTACTTGTTTTAGAAAGTTATTATGTCATTAATCAACAACAAAGTGCATCACGCTCTACATTCTTTCAACAAAGTTATTTCACCTTTATAAATTCTACAAATGTATCATAATATCAAACTTCTTTTAAAATTCCTTCTTTAATAAACAATAGGCTCGCTTATAGGGCTTCCGTACCTTGGAAGGGAAAAAAGTAAATTTATAATATCCTATTTGGAACTGCTAAGCAAAGTTTGTATGTCAATGCACTGCCATTATCTAAAATAAAAACACTAGTTAGTAAATTGTTATAACTTTTTTACTATAATCTACGGATTGGACTTATATCACCTCTTTTTAGTTCATATTAAGGAATATGGATTTAACTAACCATAAGTACTAAATATAATCAAGAAATTTAAAATACGTCCCAAGGAAGAGTATACGCAAGTATAGCAGAAATCAAAGAAAAAACTAAAATATGATTCCAACTTACTTTTTGTTTCGCGCTACTTTGCATTAAAAGAAATTAAGGTATTGTTTTTTTAGATTCACAATCATTAATGTTAACTACCCCAGATTTTAAATCGCTAGAATTATTATTTACGTACGTATAATTACGAGAGGGACAAACTTTTTAGGTAAGAATCCCGTAAAATTTAGCATTTTAGTACGAAACCGTAAAAATATGTTTAATTACAGTTAAGTTACTAAAAGATCATTTGCAGTACTTGCACCTAACCTTGATGTTTTATCACCGTCTCGTATAACTATAAAAATGATAAAGGTACGAAAAAGACATTATTCTTCGGCTGAAGACTAGAATAAAAGCATTCAAAAATAATCAAGGGTTTACGAGCGGAGAATAGGAATAAAGTCTGAAAAAAAACGTACAGAGGTCTTTGACTTTATTAGTTGATTAGTTCTCTGAACTGTGAGCGCATGAACCCGTATTTCCACTATACTGGAAAAGTACTCCCTGGGTACGTTAGACCTATAAATTAGAAGGAATGGCGCCGCTCTGCTGTGAGTTTTATTGTGATTTATGCATCCTATTATAGGGCGAACGACTAAACTGAAAATCGTTTTGCCGTTCCAACGATATCGCTATTACGATACTTTTGCATTATTACCACTTAAGTTTTCATTACAGGCTCTTTTTAATAAACCTGACATACAATACACAATGAAAGTGTTTCTAGTCATAACAATTTTTTAGGTCACTTATAAAAAGGGTGTCGCACGAGGTGACTAAGGGAATATACCAAACCATTTGGCCAGCATGTTGATTATGTGCTTATCCTCTCATTGGGAGAAGTCTTTAGTCCACCAGCGGACGGATACGCTATTGATCGACATAGTTGTGAAGATCGATATTGATCAAGTATTAGAGCGTAGTATTTTAGTAGTAGTTGCGCGTTTTGCGACAGAGCTCGTCCCAAGAATAAATAAATAAATAAATATACTACGACAATACACACATCGCCATCTAGCCCCAAAGTAAGCGTAGCTTGTTATGGGTACTAAGATGACTGATGAATAATTTTAAGAATAATATACATAAATACGTATAAAATACAGATAAACATTCACACACTGAAAAACATTCATGTTCATCGCAGAAACAGTTTCCAGTTGTGGGAATCGAACCCACGGCCTTGGACTCAGAAGCAGGATCGCTGCCCACTGCGCCAATCGGCCGTCACATACTAAAAACTCTTAGACTTTCTAAAATAAATGTCTTCCTACGCGTGTAAAAGGACTGCCACTACGGAATGTAAGATCGGACTCAATAGGATCTGAAGCAAAGTAGACGCTCGAAGTAATATTGAATGTCAAGGTGCATTTGGCGGTAGAGAAGGTTCTTTGACGTTATATTTTAATGGTAGGGGTCTCACTTACCACTTATTTGAAGTGTTTTCGCGTTGAAGTAGAATCTGGTCTTTGTATACACTAGAACTATTTATTAGAAGTAAAAGTAAACTCGTCGCGCAGTTTACTAGGCTACATACAATTAATAATTCATTAAAGGGAAATTGTATATTATTTTATAAGAAATTACCGAATCAAATGTTCGAGATGTCTCGCAACAAGTTAAAAGTATATTTAAAACGTAAACTTATAGAAAAATCCCATTATAGTTAATTGAGGATTACTTTAACGATAAAAAAGCTTGTATGTAAATTACTCTGACTTCATAGCTAAATATTAATTGACTGTGAGATAGATATACCAAAAAAAAAATTACTTAGCCGGGTCTAAGTTTGTTTTGGGCTCTTTTTCGACCAGGGCGCCTTTGGAGCCCTCGTAGGTTTAAGTTATCGAAAGAAGAAATCACCATTACATAATTATGTATAAACGCTTCATAATATCTATATAGGCAGGCTATATAATCGTGATAGGCATACATAAATAAAAATATTTGAATTTGACTACACATCATAATATAATTATGCCCTTTTCTTTGAAGTATTTCAAGTCTTAGTAACTCTTTATTTATGAGGCTCGTAAAGTTGTAAAGTTATGTTAAAAAGTTTAAGTTAAAAAATTATAAACACGACTATGTGCTCTTAATAACTATTTTTTTTTGCGAATGGCTATACATAAAAATAGCTATTCTAAATATTTAATTTGAATGGTAGATAGATAAAATAACTTTATTGCAACAAAGACATAAGTATGTACCATAAGGTGCAGGGGGGTGCCGTATCACTTATAAAGATCTTTTAAATGCAACCTAAGCATAAAAAGCTATCATTGAAACGGACAGTAGATGGTGCACAAAGTAAAGATACAATAACAAACCTACATACTGGTAAATAAATACTCAATTGAAATAAGAAATACACAAATATTTAACACATATAAATATTAGAGTACATATCTTATATATACATATGTTATAATGAAATTGCACAACACAATTACATAGATACAGAAATAATTATTTAGACGGTGTTTGAAAATATGGACTCAGAATGACGATTTCCCACGGAGTTCAAAAGTGTTACTGCTATAACAGTAAAAGATGTATTATAGCGCAGATAGTGAGACATTACGTGACTATTTTATCTTTGTTTTATTCGAATATAAAGCTATTATTGGTCTTGAATGTGAAGCTCTCGTATAAACTACAACCTATTCGTATATATTTTGCTTAAATTATTTCAGTTAGACACAGAAGCACAAGAAATTTATTGTAAATAAATAATCTAATTTCCTTAAAGAAAAGATAAAAATACTAATTTAAAAAAGGAAATTCGGTAAATATTAATATTCTGGATAAGATGTGCGATATCTTATGCAAATAAACGTGAGGTTTTGTGTTTCATTCTAGAGGTGTAATTTCGCCTTTATTGCTAAAGCCTGAATGCGATCGTGATAAAACTCAAGCGTAAAAAAGTGATTTGAATATGGCGCAGGTGTAACGAATATAGATTTTTAATAATGGTTTTTCAAATTTTATTATAGAATCAATGTAAGCAATAATTTAATACCTTAATAGTCTAGTGGTTAGAGCTTCAGCCTCCAGGCCATCGTGGGTCGATTGGCGCAGTGAGCAGCGACCCTGTTTTCGAGTGGGTTCGATTCCCACAACTGGAAATTGTTTTTAATAATTATTTATGTATATTATTCATAAATTATTCATCAGTTATCTGTCTTAGTACCCATAACACAACCGACGCTTACTTTGCTAGATGGCGAGGTGTGTATTGTTGTAATATATTTATTTATTATATCTAACTTTTTGGAGCTATGAGCATTTTTAATTTAATCAATTATATAATCACTCGCTTTGACGGTGATGTAAAACATCCTGAGGGAACCGTGCATGCCTGAGAGTTCTCCACCACCATGCTTATTTCTGCCGCTAAGCGGAGTTGTCGCAATGCTGTGTTCCGGTCTGAAGGATGAGGTTGCTGGTATAATTACGGGCATATGAGGCTTAAAACCTACGACTCAGGTTGATGGATACAGGATGTACTTTGCATGACCTCGGAAATGTTGCTCTGTTATAGGCGATGGTTTACAATTTACAACCGTCAGGTTGGTCCGGTAAACACAGTACAACCTTCAGCTCGATGGACTTATAATAGGCTGTAAGAAGTAGCTGCATAAGTATCACAAAGGATCGTCTGTATTGGCACGCTCTCAGGAAGGCTAATGTTTAACGGTAGAAGCAGACAGACTTCACAGATTGATTGATTGATTGTTAAGTTAAGCTTAATTAAGTAAGTAGGTGTTTTTTGTATGAAAGTTGTTTTATTTGGGTTTTTGAAGTTATATTTCTTTTGGCGCGATGGAGCAAAATGAGTGAATTTTTACGATGCGCGCGCATTGACTATGTTCAAGTTGTATATAGTACTAGTATTTTTATATTTAATACACGTGTTTCGTAACAGTACAAACAGTGTGAATAAATAAATATTATAACGTTAATAAAACCTTTTTTTATTTGAATAAAATCTTTTTGATTAATTTTAATATTTATCGTAAATCACTGCTGCAGTTATTTTTTTTCCATACGCCAAAGAAGTATAACTTCTAACGCGTGTATTTAAGTACACACACTCTTTTTTTTACATTATTTTATTAATTTCGCGCTTACAATTCGTATTAGTTACGTGTAAAAACGCAACTAAAATTTACCAAGTTGGCATTAATTTCCACAGTAATAACCAAGTTCCAGGAAATTAGTCATGCTTGAAAATAATGACGGAAAGCTTAAGAGCGGCAATCACGCAACAATTTGCTTGAAGTAACGAATATTGACCGTGTTATTAATGAAGTCATTAGGTGTAAAAATAACTACAAATTAATTTACCTTAAATATTTTGTTTCAAGAAGATTTAATATAGAAATAAACTTGGAGGCAGTAAATTGGATAATATATTATTATCTTTACTACATTATATTCTTATAACAGCCGCATCACGTCCGTTTTCCATATTGTAATGAGATTAACGAGCTACTGGGTTCGAATCCCGGTTCGGGTAGAAGAATATTAGATATTTAATTTCCAAGTCAAGATAGATAATCAGTACCACCCTGGAGTTAGAAAATTGGTGTTTTCCACTCACGTGTCTTAGTGCGCACGTTAAATCTAAAGTACCGGTTATAATTACTAACGTACGTGTAATATGTAATAAAAATAAAATAAAATAAATATACTACGACAATACACACATCGCCATCTAGCCCCAAAGTAAGCGTAGCTTGTGTTATGGGTACTGAGATAGCTGATGAATATTTTTTTATGAATATAATACACATAAATACTTATAATATACAGATAAACACCCAGACACTGAAAAACATTCATGTTCATCACACAAACATTTTCCAGTTGTGGGAATCGAACCCACGACCTTGGACTCAGAAAGCAGGGTCGCTGCCCACTGCGCCACTCGGCCGTCAAAAAACCGTTAAACCCACCATGTACACAATAGGAGCGTGAAGAGTCTTAATTCGATATTCTCTCCTATGAGAGAGGCAGCTTATGTCCAGTTGACATTTATGGGCTGAGGCTTATAGAGGAATATCTCTGCGTATCACACTGCTCCAATGCTAGTATGCATGGCTATCATCGCTCACAAAACTGATATTAACATAATTATTTACATACTTCTGAATCGATACTTATATTGTGTGTTTGTTTCTCCTTCCGTAATGCCCTAGCTAAGAAAACAATCGACTTGATTTTTGCCAGGGAGTTAGTTAAAAAGACGAAAATTAGCTTTACATGAACATTCCTATTTTTGCACTAGATATAGTCCTTCCTTAACGTTCTAACAAGATAGTTAAATATAAGTATCAACGTATATAAGAGTCTTCACCTCCATTATCAAGTATAGGGTATAAGAAAGTGGAAGATACTTTGTCACCAAAGACCCGGCATAGATCAAAGTGCAAAGTATCCGATCTGGAGCGCATTACTCTTTGACTGTCAGAAACACCGGCGGGTCTCGGGAATGCCTTCTTCTGAAAAGAGATACTCTTTGTGTTCGTAGGTCTTTTGCTTTGAGCTTTATTACCTGTTGCAATTAAAATTCTTTATAGCAGAGCGTTCATAGTTAAATGCTCCATTTAATTTTCCTTTTACTTCCGTGGTACAGTTTTTTAATTAAGTGTTATTATACTACGTGTACTAGTCCTGGCTTACCTGAGGCTCTATCTTTAACTGCCTCGGTGGTCTAGTGGTTAGCATTTTCAACTACGGATCACAAAGTCCTGGGTTCAATTCCCATGTCAGGCCATATTATATAAGAATATAAGGTATTGTTTAATTTCGGTACCAGTCCGGAAAGGTCCGGCAGTGTCAGGCCCCCGTGCCTCGGAGATCGCGTAAAGCCTTCAGTCCCGGTTATTATCGCATAATTGTGGTAATAGTCGTTAAAGCCCATTAACCCACATTGGAGCAGTGTGGTGGGTCTACACTCTAAAACCGTATTTCTTAAGAGAGACGAGGCCTGTGCTTAGTAGCAGGCTCGATCATCAATAGGCTGCGGTTGATAACCTGGAAAGCAACAGTTAACAATTTCGCTTATGGAATATATATAGCCGGTGTCTAATGACTTGAGGAGGTTGGGGTCTTCCTTCACAGCTGAGAGAGCAGTGTATGGAACCAAGGAGTGACTGATCCCGAACGGAGGAAGGTCTGCCAGGAGTACTGGGTGCCATGGGTCTGGCGGGTGGGCGTGGGCGACCAATCTTTCTTTGCTGGTGTGTGGAGGCAGGGCTGACTTAGTTAGTCATACCCACATATTAGAGACTTTGTGGCCCGGCCAGGTATGGGGCTTGCGGACCGTGGTGGATGGCGAACGTGCCGTTCTCAAGGGCAAGATGGTTTTCTTCTCCATAACTCTTGCCTTTGGTGCCATCGCGGAAGTTTTGGGCCTTGGAAATGACCCAAAAGTTCTGGAAAGTTGGCTGCCGCGCTATCGTTCTGGCACGCCTTGACTAGCAAAACCGGTCAAGTTGTGCGGCTGCTTCAAAATTCAAAAAATTCAAAATTCATTTATTTCAAGTAGGCCTACTTTATAAGCACTTTTGAAACGTCAAGTACGTCTGTTTGTAGTAACTCTACTCTCTACACTGCGGACATCCGCTGGCTGAGTCACTGTGTGCGTAAGCCTTTCCAGGTCTCCGCCCTCAAGCGGTAAGTAGGAACACTATGCAATCGTAGTCAGTAAGAGTCTGACATAATTCTAACTTCGAGTTGAACATTAAAATCTGGTTGTAAATATTACTTGCCGCTTTTTTGCATACCGAATTTTTGAAAAGGAAAAACTATTTTACAGTTGTCATTCTATTTTGAATAGTGGCGGTATCTATACACGTATGTACGTTTGGTCGGAACAGCAGTGAAAATCTGCATTTAATGAAACGTACTTCAATTTCGACATAATTCACGAAACCTATTTCGTTTGAGGCGAATTGCGCAAATAAAAACCAGAACGTTGGGAATTATTAATCTGAACAAAGCGATGCCATTAAACGCAGGTGTCTCAAATACGAAATTTATTGGACTATAAACAAAAGACGATTTTTAGCTTTTCAAAGGTGCGTAAAAAGAGAATGGAAACATTTTTTATACGCAATTTATTAGAAATGAAACGCCTTTTACCTCTTCCATTATTTTTTGTTTTTTAATCCTTAATTAATAATAGATGATGAATAGACCCTCATGGTTTGGGCATGTTGAACCAAGGAAAGAAAATCGTGTTACACGAAGTGATACGAATACTTGTTGATCTGACTCCACTTAGCGTCGGATAAAAGAATAAAGGAGCAGTCAGTTAAGTTAGTTTGTTGGTCCTTCTTCGAAGTTTTTGATTCTCTTTCGGAATCCCGAAATTCATATGTAGATTTAAAGTCTGTCTAAGATTTTTCTCTTGGTGCTTAAATCACAATCTGTGGGTGTACTGTAGTATAAACGACGTCATGGCAAAAGTTTCCTAAACTAACAAAAAATTCTCGGTTATGTATGGCGCGTAAGTAATGATCAATTTATATTTTTTGTGAACTGTTTGCGCTCTTTTGCATAAAAAATTAGCCAGCATATCTTATTTGTTCACGACAACGCCTTTAGAAAACCGCTATTAAGGACGCCACGCCGGTGTGGTGTTGAACACTTCGAGCCGGTTAAACTTTAGTTCGAATAAAGTTTTCATTGTAACCTCTGGATTAATACGTGAACTTTGGGTAGGGCGATCAAGTTTCAGCCGCGCTGCTCCTAATTGCTCCTGTCGGAGTCAACATTAATCAATTATGCTCCCAGAGGGCGTAGGCAATTTTAAGGGGGTGTTCGATAACAGCGGAAAGTTCGGAATGTAGTTCTTATGCATTACGTGAGTACAATAACTATGCTTAGAAGCAAGCTGCTTCTCTAATATCTCTGCCAAGATAGAATAATGATTGACAAATTGTAAAATGTAGATGTTTGACGTGATGACAAAAGAAATTGCTGAATTTCTTGACGGCTTCTTCTTGGTAGAATAATCGTTCCAAACCACTTGTTGCATTACTACGAACAGACATACCTGATATTTTAAAAGTGCGTATAATGAAACTTACTAGTAGGCTTACTTCAAAAAAATACTGATACTCCGGCTTAAAATTTAAGCAATTTTTGATCCCAATATCCTGTGGAATAAAATCAAACATTTTGACGATTTTATACCGCATCTCTGTTTTATCTTTATCTTTTATTTGAAGGGTTGTATCAAATCATTAGTCTAGCTTTGCCGAAATATGGTAAAGATCTGGTGAATATCAATAGAGACAGAGGACAAAACTTCTCAGCAGACAGCAGCAACCCAATCACATAAGAGCGTGACCGCTAACACTTCATAATAAAATGGTGGAAATTTTCGTGGTTACCCTTCTGCATACGAATCGACTAAGAATATGATTTTGACTTCTAATCAAACGATTACTATTTGGTTAAGAAGCTGAAATCGATGTTAGCTAAATTCTCTTTCAAACTTCCAAATTTAGCCACCAAATTTGTCATATTCACTGACTTAAGTCAATGTTGCTTAACGTAATCGTAAATATATGGTGCTGCTTCTAAGTCACACATCTCTCGCTAATTAGTAGTGTATTGGAACAGTGAGTAAAAGTAAAATGGGTAATATGAAATCGTAGTATGTAATGTTAATTGTTACAGTTTGTCCTAATGTCTACTTATTATCTATGTTCGGTTCAACCTTCGCCGATCTTTATAAAATTCGGCACAAAGATAGGATAATTACTTAGGATACTTTGAATCCCGAAAATGCACTTGCCTATATTATCCGGATGGTTTAAAATAGTGTTATTTTTAAACTGATATACTTTACATAGATAGCTTGCATCCTGGAGATAGACATTGCATAATTCTAAGCTTGGTTGAATAAACTGTTCCTACGCGATTTTTTAAAATCCTAAACAAACGCGGACGATTTTTATAAAACACATCCGCTTAGTTGCCCACCCCCTCTTTTTCTTTTGTTGTGTGACTTGTTAATAAGTACTTTACTAATGACTAGTTAATTACTTGTTCTGTCAATTACTACAAACGGACCAACTTTCTACGACGTAACGCAGAAAACGATACTTCAAAAGACTCTAAAAGTGCCCTCCTCATGTTACTGCCATTCCGACCAACCTGTGTGTTAATCACGCCTTGAAAACAAAAAAACTATTTTCATTCTACGTCACATTAACATTGCAGGTACCTCAAGCGTAATTAAGCACCACTTAAAACGCGAAATGTGCAGTGTAATGTAAAGAGTGAATTTGTGAATCTGAAGTGTCATTAAATTAAATTACTACAACGAATTACTGGGCTCGTATTACGTGACTAGTAAGCAATCATTGTTATAATCTCATTCAAGCACAAAAAAAATATTAAACTAAGATTTTCGTGGTTAATCAACATTTTTTAAATATAGTTCAACGGGTACATAACACGATAATAATTTTGTTTCTCGGTATTTCGACCCAGTTGCATGTATCGTGGTCACGACGGGCTATCCCCGTCCGCCCGTCCACCCGTTTGTACCCTTGGACTATATTTAAGAAAAAGCACAAAAAGGCTAGAGAAGAAGAAACTGGCCTTTAACCTACCAAAACCATGATTATAGTTGCGTCTATTTAAATATTGATCCCGGAGTTTTTTGTATACTGGGATCTAATGGAATTGTAATCTGAATACAAAATTTAAACCGAATTCAGCATGCGTTAGCGAGAAAGAGGCCGTGATAACCTCGAGTAATGTTAGTTCGATCACAAGATCCCAAACTTTACGGGGTTATAAGCGTTTAATTAATGAAATATAACTTGCTTTTATGATAAAGGAAAATATTGCAAGAAAACTGCATGTCCAAGAGTTTCCCATAATGTTCTTGGTGGTCGTGTGAAGTCTATTTGCACTTGGGCATTTTGTTGTTGGACTACTGCCTAAACCCTTCTTGTACTGAGAAGAGACCAGTGTCTTATAGTAGGCCGGTAATTGGTCGGTGATGCTGATGATGAATTGATTGGATATAATATAATAACTTGGTTATTATATACCTAAAAAACTAACCTACATTTGCATGCGTCTGCACATAAGATGTGAGAATTTCTGATTACAAGTCATCACTAGGAGTTGTCATTTTATTGTAATGCGTTTTTTATCAAATAAATTAATTAATTGTGAGTATTGCGATAGATATTAACATGTAAACATAAGTTAATATTATGTAATGTTCCTATGTAATTCGAAAACTGTAATCAACTCATTGTATATATGTATATAAACCCTTTGTATAATTCAATTAAGCAAAACACACGCTGCCGTATAAAATTACGTCGTTCAAAGAAACTTTCTGTCGCTGATTAGTTGCAGCGTGGAGCGTCAATTTAAACTTTGAAATCATTACGAATTCGTAGACTGAGAATGCAGGAACACCGTAATGGACTTGTTAGGCTGCTTTTCCATCAAAGATATGTGAAAGAGCGTAGCGAGAAATATATGAAAATAAATGAGAATCGCAAATAGGTTTTATTTTAATCCAACCGTTT
Source organism: Pararge aegeria (assembly GCF_905163445.1). Classification (NCBI taxonomy): domain Eukaryota; kingdom Metazoa; phylum Arthropoda; class Insecta; order Lepidoptera; family Nymphalidae; genus Pararge; species Pararge aegeria. Next base: position 7,779,880 of record NC_053189.1, read on the forward strand.
GTTTCAGAGATGAAAACATTCTAGAAAAATAATCTTACTCCTCTATTTAACGTCTTATTATATATATTTAACAAAGCGCCGAAATGCCAAATTCCAAGGTTGTAACTAGAAAATGAACGACTTTTATTTAAACTACACATAACACATACAACTGTACATAAGTAAACAAAGAAATCCTATCTATGTGGATGCTGATGTCTTAATTGAAAACTACTGTCAAAATCTTAGGTTTGTAACTCCTGTGTTTTGTGATAGTCTGTGCGCAGTAGATTAGACAGTTAGGACTTATCTTTTATAGAAATGTTTAAAAGGTAAGTAACCTTCGTTCAATATGGGAATTGAAACCGGGAGTTTTAAGATTAATCTCTTCATTTATTCAAATTCAAATTCAAACCTTCGTGATTGGACCGATTAGCGCCCAACCAACGCTTACTAAAAGAATGAAAGCTTAACGAATGGGTAAAATAGGTACAGCACTACCAGGATCGCTTCGTTTTTATAGCCTTATTACCAAACGATTAAACTAATTAAGTACAGCTACAATAATATATGTTGGTTTAACTTATCTCCTTCGCTACGCATCTTTACGTTTTTCCGCATACATCTGGCGGAAAGACAGTATTCATTTCGTTTCCATACCAATATTATGCAAAAGTGAGTCTGTCTGTTGATGTTTAAATAATTATGTTTTATGGCTCAATCACCGCATCTATCTTGATGGAATTTTATTACCAACAAAAAAAACTTTATTGCCAATATAAAGTTTGAAAATTGATCTTGCATTCTGGACATATACTTTTAGTTCAGGTTAAAAAATGGTTTCGGCGCTATATTTCAAAAACCGTTTCGGTTTTTGTGGGAACAGCGGATTTTGCGGGCCACAGTTAGTAATGTATAAAAGTACCAAATAGACATTTACTTTGCCTTTGAATGTATTAAAGTTACCAACGAAACACTCACGGAACAAACTTTATGTGAAATTATATGTATGAACTTCACGACAGGTTTGTTTCTTGATTACAAATGCATACGTATAGCTACAGTATGTAAGATGTGTAAAAGTTTATTAATTACAAGAAAGCCTACTTCATAAGTACTTTTGCACGACTGCAAGTATTTCTGTTTGTAGTAGCTCTACCTCCGGTCCAGGGTAAGATCCTAACGAGAAGAAGCCGATTAGAAACTCAGTCGTTGCGCATATAAAATTAACATTTAATAATTTAACATAATTTTCTATCTTGTGGGGAATAGATCTGACTAAAGTCCAAGTAAATTTTTTACCGAAAAAGTCATTACCTACCTGCTATAATAAATAATTTTAACACATAGTTTAACTAATGTATAGGCAGTTCCAGAATTATTGGTCTCTCTAAACCCTATTTTTTCTCTACTTTATTATCCTACACATCTATACTGCATCACGAGGTCGTAGGCTCGATTCTCGGACCAAGAACAAAAATTAGTGGAAAAATCTCAGCACCAACCCGGAGATAGTCTTTTCGTACCTCAAAAAAACCATTATCTCAGTTATTGATTAGATCCTTATCGTGAATAATCGTTAAAATCTGCCAATCCGTATTGAAACAGTATGGATAATCTGAACTTTAAATACCTATCGTAAAAATGGGACACGGGGCCTTCCATTGGTTAATAGTGATAGTCGGGTGACGGCTGATTGGCAGTGGGCAGCGACCCTGCTTTCTGAGTCTAAGGCCGCGGGTTCCATTCCCAAAACAGGAAAATGTTTGTGTGATGATCATGAATTTTTTTCAGTGCATGTTTATATGTATTTTATAAGTATTTATGTATATTATTCATAGAAATAACCATCAGTCATCTAAGTACCCATAACACAAGCTACGCTTATTTTGGGGCTAGATAGCGAAGTGTGTATTGTCGTAGTACGAGTATATATATATTTTATATATATGAGTATAGTTATTTTATATGGTGTCCGATAAAAGGGCTTTTTTTGCGTCATTTCAGTTAACAACTTCAAGGGCAGTAGTAAAGGCGGAAGGAATTTATGAAAATGAACCGAGAAAGATTTCTTCGTACGAAGTAAAAGTTACACGAATTCAGTAAAGTTAGTAACTGACATTATCAATTAGTTTTACTGTAAACTCCGAACCCAGGAAGTTCTAAAGTAACTTAAATAAATCGGTATACTCGTGGCAAGTTAAGTAATTGTTAAGAACTGCGACCCCCAAATTACCCTTTTCGAGGTTGACGTATTAATCCAGCAAAAACACAATGGTGAACTTTATTAATGACCCGCTTCGGTTGATATTACAATAGTCAAAGTGCTAGTACAATTAACTGAGTAGTAATGGAATTAAAAATTAAAAGATAATCTTAGAAAGGGCAATTTTTCTTAAAACCAAAAGGAGACTTGCAAACTGTAAGGAAAAATGACAACTGAAAATTAAGATAGGATGAATATAACTAAAGCTAGGAGGGTTCCAAAGTTTCTAATAAGAAACTTACAAATGCTTAGCTGTTTATTTTCTTATCGACATATTTCATTGTTACCGAGTTAAAACCATTTATTACGCAGCTTCTATATTATAATATTTAAATAAAAGATGCCATACAACTAATTAAAAAATGAGCTTACTCTCTTAAATCTATCTTCATATCGTATCTTAAGTGAGATCATATCTTGGTCTCAGTTAAGGTACTCCAGGTGTCATTTGGTCGTTTATTTTAAAAAGTATAAAACTAACTTTAAATGGTCACTTACTATGGGCCTTATGAGAACGAAGTCACTCGGGGGGAGATGTGGAGAGTTATGCTAAATGAGGAGATCCGCTGCAGAGAACTAGAGTTAACAGCGAGTTGCGCAGCTAAAGTGGCAATAGGCGGGGCATGTAGCTCGGAGAATCGATGGATGCTAAGGCCCTAAGATACTAGAGTGGTGGTACTCGCAACGGTAAACGCAGCAGGTGGACAGACGATATCAAGAGAATCGCTGGAAGCCGCTGGCAACAAGCGGCCCAGTATCGTGGATTTTAGAACTCCCCACAAAGACCTATGTCCAGCTTTGGACGTCAATCAGATGAATTGACATTGATGATGTTGCTGATCTTTAAATGTAGGTATTACTATTTACATACTTATTTAGGTAGCCCAGTGTATGCCACGACTATATATTTTTGATTCTTATATTAAAACTATGTAAAACAGTTACCTTTTTTCTCAACATTTTTTATGGTATAATGAACATGCTTAAATTTCATTTTTGTTCGGTATAACAATAGCTTTAGAGTTAAAGATAGGTCAATAAAAGCTTTGACTGGATTTTTTTTTAAAGTAAGTTGATATCAGTTACCTGTATCTGTAGTACCTACCTTTCTAATTAGGTTGAAATTCGGTGTGGGCAACAGGTACAACATGGATAGTGGTAAGAGTTTTAGTAAGGAAAAGTTAGCGAGATATGAAGTAATGTACTAATTTGTAAAGCTGGTTGATTAAATAAGCTAGTACATTTCATTAAGATTACAGATTGTTTCCTTGCGTGCGTATTTTCACGCCACCACTAATAACCTGATATTTCAAGAACGCCACATAATTAGTTTAAATCAAACGGTATATTTTATTGTAGGAAATAACACGCTTAAACTACACTTAAACAGAAAAAAACCATAAGTGTTTTTTATATATACATATATTTTATATTAAAGTAAAGTAAAGTCTGATCTGCGTATACATATATATATATCCACAGGTCAGACTTTAAGTAATAAGTAATAATAATAACAAACTAAAATTAATGTTCACAATAAATATAAGCCGTAACAGTTAGAGTTTAGACTGTTCACTTATAGGCATGGTGCCCAAAAGGCTGGCGCTATTGCCCCTTTGAATTGCTAGACTTAGCCGTTGGGCTAAATAAGCGCCAGCTCTTATTTACCAAATTTTGTGACATGATGTTAAAAAAATTTTTCTTGTCCGAAAACCATGGGCCCAGAGTCTCAAACGCAAGCCCCACGAAAAAAAAGTGATTACAAATAACGGAGTATTTACCGCGCTTTAGCATTTGAGCAGATTCGGCAGCTGGTACCACTTTTTGGGACGTACTCGGCAAGTGAGAAACTGCGACAACGTATCAACGCAGGTCGCATGTCACACCAGCGCACGCCCCATCGACCACGGTACTATAGTCATACCGTCTGGTCTCTCGCCATCATCCCTGGCAACCGGACACGACACTGCGTCTATTCCTTGAGGTTCTATCCGTTATAGGTATATCCGTTGGAGGTTCCAACTGTGCAGGAATAGACGCAGAGGCCAGAGCGCGACGGACTATATCATTGATAGCGCCGTGACGATACAAACGGCCAGCATATATATATTGTATATATTAAATTGTAAAATATAATACTCAAATTGATATTTAAAAGCCATTTTTAATGTTTACGTAAAAAATCGTTTGCAGCTATTGTACTAAACTAAAGGGAGTTCACTTCTTAGCGATAAGGATGCTAATTATATTTTGTGTTATTGCTTATAATTTTATTCTGCTAGGTGTACTAAAGTGTATTTTCATTTACATTTCACAACGCGCCTCGTCTAATGGAAAGCTGATAGAAAAATAATATGGTATCGCTTTTTGTTATCACCATCTCACTGGCAACGGGGCCTAGCTACAGTCAATGTTGCAAAAGGCAAATATGGATATTAAGGGATCTATTCGTATTATCGTCTTACTAGTAGTAGAGCTTTTTACGACAGAGCTCGTAGGGAGAAGTTCTAGCACTATGCTTATTTCTGCCGCCAAGCAGGATTGCTGTGTTTCTGGCTGAAGTCTGTGGTGTCTGGTGTAATTACAGGCAAATGAGGATTTACGCCTACGCCTCATATTGATGGACACATGGTGGAATTTTATAACACGAATTCCATGCATTCGTCCTTCAAAGTGTTTTTATTAACCATTAAATGGTCCATCTGTTTGACCCGTCAATTATTATAATGAAAAACAAATGTGCTGTAGACTCCGTCGGTCCAGATAAGTAATGTCCCGTGCTTATAGCTGTTTGTAAGATTATTGTATTTTAATGCTAAATTTAATTGTATTTAAATGTGAAAATAAGACAATATAAAGAATAAGTTTTAATTAGTATACTTTTTCTGAAGAATCCATACTATCTCTACTAATATTATAAATGTCAATGTAAGTTTGTTTGTTACGCTTTCACGCAAAAAGTACTTAACTGATCCTCATGAAACTTTGTACACATATTCTTGAAAGTGTTAGAAGCAATATAGGATATTTTTTATCCCGACATTAAGCTCGGTTCCTTTTGGAGAGGGGGTGAAAATGTTTGACGTTTTTACACCATAACTCTGACAAATTATAACCTCATTTAAGGCTTAGCGATACTGAATACTTTAAACACAGACGAAGACCGCGGCCAACTGCTAGTGATATATCCATAAGGATAAGTTAAAGATTCGACAAATAAATAACTATAGATATATCTCAGCGTTGGACTCAGAAAGCGAGGTCGCTGCCCACTGCGCCAATGGGCCGTCTAGATACATCCTATCCTATCTTTAGCTATCAGAGAGAGATGGATGGTTGGTTTGGTATTTCATACCGCAGAGGTGGTAAAATGGGACTTACTTTAATTTGGTGAAGATCTATCAAATGTCCATAGGAACACCTTTAGCAATTTGAGTATTTTTTTATGTAACTTGAGCATTTTCTTCCGAAATGTACCATTTAATCACGTTAAACTGATTATGAAGACCAAGGATGGCCACGGATTCTGATTATAAAGCAATATTTAATACGAGGTTGCAAATGAGCAATTGACATAATTATGACAATTATAACTTTGAGATACCTACCCACTAAAAACCGTAAAATTATTAAAACAGAACCGACTTTGTAAAAAAACTAATAAAAATGCAAGAAATATATTCTTCCACATTTTTATTTGGGTGCCAAGTAAAATGTAGAAAATTACTAGATACTTATTGCTATAAAAAGCTATTTTACTTGGCACCAACTTAAAAATGTTGTGTGTTGATCTATTAAAAGAAAACGGCTGTCTTTGCAGGGGCATACGCACGTCATTATACAGCATGTAACAAAACAAAACACCTGGAGCTGAGATTAAAAAATTTATTAATATTATTGCACTAGATTTTACTGACGGAAATTTCGCTAAAAAACGATTTTCCGCTACACAAAAATGACTTATATTTCCAACACCTACGTACATTATTAAGTAACATCGCCGCATTTATTATGCGGGGCACGCAACACCGTGATTCCACTAAAAGCTTTCCTCGATAGAAAGGCATTTTTATAAAGAAATATAACATGTGTTTTCTATAGAATGATTTTTATTCAGGTGGCGTAGTTCACGGCATAGTGTAGCATTTTTTTCATCTGGCAAAGAAATGTTAAGCAGTGGATATTTACACAATAATATAAAACAAAGGAAATGAATAAAATCACATGCTGTGATTGTATCTAGAGTAGGTACCAGAGATGCAGGAAGTACTAAGGAGTATTGATATTTAAAAAACATACTATAAGATATCAAGCAGCAAGCCTAAATTGTAGTTACGCTCAAATTCAAATTCATTTATTTCAAGTAGGCCTACTTTATAAGCACTTTTGAAACGTCAAGTATGCATGTTTGTGTGACTCTACCACCGGTTCGGAAAGCAGATTCTACCGAGAAGAGCCGGCAAGAAACTCAGTAGTTGCTCTTTCACCATATTTCTTCTCGTTTCATCTCGTGAAGGCAAGTATTTCGCAAAATTTTGTTACAACATGAAAGTAATAGACCATTTAGTTTTTCTGCCATTTCTCCGATATACGGCATTTTTCGAGTTTTACAAAAACGAAGATACGATTACCACCACACAGCCGAAAGTTTAGAAGGCTGCCAACATTAAATACGCTTGTCGAGAAAACAAAACGAAGTGACAATGCAATTAAGGAAACTACCTACTAAGGCTGGAGTTCAGTGAAGTATCTAATTAGAAAGTCGCCGACTAGACGGCCGAGTTATGTAAAAATAGCTTCATGGCAATAAACCTTTCCACTAAAAGAAAATCTTACGAAATAAATCTTGAAATATAAATAAATTGTATAACAGGTATAAAGTGGTAGATTATGTTCTTTGTTTGGCTCTCCCTTCCCTCCCACTTTCATCTATGAACAATAGAGACGTACAAAAAGGGCTCGGTGTTGTTAAAAATCCGTGGTGGTAGTTGAAAATATCTATACGAACTCCGCATATCTATTCTTTTTTTTTAGCGTAATAATTGACAGACCAAGCTATATATTAGTTGTAGTAGTATGTTGTAGTAGTCGTTCTAGCAATATATTAGTTGTTACATAGTATTTGTTAATAGTACGGATCTGAATATTTCCGAACATACCTGGGCAGTATGTTAGACCACACCAGGTCTAATATGGTGCCCAGATTTTCAGAAGAGAGAGCATGTAGCCAATAGCAGGATTAAATTTTAGCAGGATTTAAAGGTGTTATTTTTTTTTAATAGAATGACACCCCACTCTCTCTGTAAAGCAATAACATCCGGCAGAATACTCGGACTAAGAGCAGACATTTTTTTTTTCTTTATTGGTAACAGACAAGCGCTTGACCACAATCTCACCTGATGGAAAGGGATGGAAATATGAATACTCCACTGAATTGGCATCTCCCCAATCAGAAACGTCTTCAAGGATATTTCAAGCGTGGTATCCTTTTCACTCTGAGATTATAAATCATTTGTGCGTGGACCGGAAGCGTAGCTCTCCATTACAGTGCTATCAGTTGCGTACGATTCTGCTTCAGCTGATCATAAATGTGCAGAAGAAACAGAGTAGCAGATAAGACAGATCCTTGAGAAACACCGATTACTACTCGGGAATCTTTCGCACAAGAAGACTCGTTTATCCAGTCACATAAGCTAATTAGGAGTCCGAAAGCAGAAGTATGCGTAAAAGGCTGTCGTATCAGACCCGGTTGAAGGCCTTAGAAATATCAAGAAAGGCAGCAAGTGTAATCAGAGATGAGAAAAGCTGGCAACAAAACACTTGAATTTTTTTGTTACTTGCTGCTATCAACCTATTTCATGAAACACGAATTACACAATTATCTCTGACACGTGATAAAAATTATATTGATTAATTTATTACTTAAGTTCAGCTCAAATATTATACATAGTGCTCGAGATGTGAGCAAACCTCGATATCAGTAAAGTAATTACATTCCCATCAAATATGGCGGAGTGGTAGTTAACATCAAAGCGAGGCGACCCATTGATTAAACTAATTCTCAAGTGAGTTATAATGTAATATTATGCTTGCATATTATTACTGTATAAGTATATCATATTTGTTATTACTTATACGACATTTTTGTGACAGAGTTAACCCAACCTTACCTTCGTATAAGGGGTAGCAAACCTTTTTTTTTCAATTAAAAGTAAGCCCTAGATTGCAATCTCACCTGCTTGGAAGTCTTGATGCAGTCTAAAATGGTAACGGGCTTGTCGGTACGGTGGTAACTCGCCATGGTTGAATCCTCCGACCGTATAAGTCCAGAAGAAAATCTGACATTATAAATTCCCAAATTGCACCGGGGAATGAACACAGAACCACGTCAATCTGTTGCTCCGTTGCATGTAAAAAGACAAACCGTCAAAATTATACGTTTGAATTTAAAATGCGTTTTCGCTGCATGCATTATTTATTTACGCATGCAACGTTATAAAAATAAAATAATAGTAATTAATAAATAGACTACATAGGATTTGTTATATATTTATTGTGGTGGCTTCTCAATTTAGTTATTTATAAGACAAAGGTTGCACGAACTGTTCTAGAATTTGATCGATTCTCTCGCTACGTTTTGTCAGCAATATTCAAATAACGTCTACGGGGGAAATCTTGCCTGTAGACAGCATGCAAATTTTCATTTGAATTGCGGAAAGTTTTCACAGCCGTCAACCCTCAATCGCGAGAGCAAACATGTTTTATAAGATTAGTTACAATTAGGGTTGGCAAAAACAGAAACACGTAAACTTTCCTTACTAGTGATTACTAATATTATAAATGCAAAAGTGTGTTTGTTTGTTCGTTTGTCTTTTCTCTAACTATGCAACTAATCAACTTGATTTTTGGTATAAAGTTAGTTGAAAGGACGAATAGTAACACAGGCTTTTTATCCCAGAAAAACAAACGATTCCTACGGGATTTGTAAGAAACCGAAAACGAGGACGAAGATTGTAAGCTAGTAAAAAATAAATAAAAAAAATTGAGAACCTTCTCTTTTTTTTGAAACATTTGTGTTTCGGTTAAGCTTATGTGAATCAAATATAATTTTGATAAATCCTTGTTTCACAATTAATTCAAAATTTTTTAGAAGAATTAGAATCACATGTGTAAAAATGCATACATATACAAATAGTTTTATTTTAATGTACCAAACGTAAATTACCTTTTACTGCAACAGTGCTGTAGCAATAGGTAAATAATTGTTGGTCAGAAATAGGGAAATTGCCAACCCTTGTCGAAACTAGCGTGGCGAAGAGTCGAAGAGTCAATATTGTCTGGAAGACGCTGAGCCCTCCCACAACTATTGCAGGCGAGAGCTTTTGTTCTTCAATGTGTGGAGACCTCTTCACTTACTAACTAATCTTATAGTCACTAGACGATAAGTTGGTGAGTGTGCACTAGACTCTAGGGGACGGCGAAGTGCTTGCAGAAAACTTAACATACTCTTATAGATTGTTGATATAAATGTTTGGATATTTTTTTAATGCGATAGCTCAGGTTAGGATAGCTCAGGTTAGGGCTGTGGCTTCACCTTTTGTGGGCTGAGTTCGAATCCCAGCTCCCACCTCAAACTTTTCTCAGATAATGTGCATTTTAAGCAATCAAAATATCAGTTGCTTCGATATTTACCGTTGTTAGGAAACCTGCAAGTCTGAGAGTACCCAATAATGTGCTCAAAGTCGTGTGAAGCCCACCAATCCACACTGGGCCAACGTGATGGAATATACCCTTCTCATTGTAGAAGACCCGTGCCCTGGATCGGGTCGGTGGTGATAATAGATTTTGTAGCGGTATTAGCCCAGTGGTTAAGACGTTGTCCTCTCTTGAAGGAATGAGTTTGAGCACGCATCTCTAACTTTCCGGAGTAACATGCTCTAAGCAATCCATACTAAAGTGTCTCTATTGGTTTATATGTTTGTGTGTAACGTATATTCGGCTGAACCACTGCATCGATCCGAATGAAATTTTGCAAAGAGATATTTTCTATTTCGAATATAGAATACTTCACACGCTGGAAATGAACCAGGGTGTCGATCTTGAGGATTATTGAAATAAAGCATATTATAATATATATGTTCCGATACACATCTGAAATGATCGTAGAGAAATCTTGCATTCAGATAGCTTGCATCCTTGATAGCATAGTCTATTTTACTCAGGGAAAAAATAGTTACCTACAGTATAATTTTAGAAAAACTTATTAAAACGCACAAGAAATCACTGATGGAACTAAACTGAAATAATTACTTACTCTGGTTAAAAAACCTAAGTGTTTCGAATAGATTTGTAGTTTTTATTTCTTAGCTTTATTTTCAAATACTTTCCCATTGTATTATGAATACTGTTATCCCAATATTACCGCATTCGAATAACGAAGTGAATACTCGTGTATGCAGGCTAGCTACAAGGATTTGAATTAAAAATAGCTTCTAACGTATTGCTTTGTTAAACCAAAATCAGTTTTAACGGAATCTAATAAAGTCCTATTTTCTTTGTACAAAAATAAAAATGGGGTATACTTTTAAATAAATATAATTTTGTGGATGCAGCATTTTGCCCACTTCACTGTAGAGGATACATTGAAGTACCCACCGCACTTCAGTTGTTGTATGGAAAGATTTCTTTTTATTTTATCTCAATTTTTAAATAAACATTCATAACAAAACAAGCTTCAACATATTATTATGCTTTCAGAGCGGTGCTTGATCCCGTTTTCTTAGCGCATCAAAGGTGTTCGCGAAGGCGCTAGCTTAAAGCTTTTATGGCAAAACGCGCCAAAGAAGTAAATACATGAGACCCATAGAAATCTTAATAACAAGTATCTTGTGAGCCAACCACTACATATGTAGCAAAAAGCGAAAAGCTTGTACCAAAGTACCTGCACCAATTTTGATAGAACTTAGTTGATTAAGTAAGTACTAGGTATATACTTGTCTCTATTTATCGTGGAAAAGGTTCAACCGATTTCAACTTAACTCTTATGAATGAATGAATGAATACGCTTTTATTGTACACCAAAGAAAAAAAGTAGTTACAGAGATATAAATACATATCAAGAGAGTACAATTTGGTGGCCTTATCGCTACATAGCGATTTCTTCCAGGCAACCAATGGCGTAAAAGGAAAAAACATAGGAAAGAGGTAGGTGGTGCAATAAATAATATTTAAAATTAAAAAAATATATAAATAAAATACATATAATATATATAATATATATATATATAATATAATATATAATATATATATTTATGTTAGATACATCGACTTAACTTTTTTGGTCAGACATAAAGATGGATGTTCATGGAGGACTAGGTTACTTTATAGACTGCAAAACGAAAAAAACAAGAATTCTGCGCGGTCATTGTCACTAGTTTACTTTATCGGTTTGCAAAGTTTGAAAAGTAGCCCATAGATGATGTTACTTTTTACACAACGTTGCATTTTTACAAAGGAGTATTTGCATATTCATTTCATCCCTAAGTTCTCACGGGAACGGTAATTAATATCAGACTGTGCCATAGTAAAGCATGGCCTACAATAGCTAGTGTGATATATTTAGAATATCAACGTCCTATCCTCTCTTTATTCCTAGGTTCAGTTTGTAGAAATATAAAAAAAAGTAAATTTACCTTCAAAAGGATTTATTTTTGCCAACAGTTTAGTAACATAACAGTTTTGTGAGCATTAAAATCTCGTATGAAGTAGAATATTTAAATTGTTAAAATGATTGTAAATTATAAATGCTTTTATTTCAGTTACATTTGTTAGGAACATATAACTTTTCTCCTTTTGAAGCGTGAAACAGTTAAATGAAATGGAGTAAACCAAGCATAAAGGTATTGCATTAATATTTCTAAGTTACAAGCGTTAAAATGAACTTACTTGAATACTGTGGTATTACCACGGTACGTAATGCTTTATTTTAATTAAACACTATGTGAAAACTTCTTTTACCTTGTTCGATTTAAATATTAAACGATGCATATTTAACTACAAATGATATAACCAATCAAAAGATGGGAAGGCTACAAATTCGACAAGTACCTATAAGTTTTTGGTCATGTTACATGTTACTCTTTATCTCGATTATGCAATGTGTCGTAAAAATATTGTTCTGAGAAATGTAGGTTAAATCATCTAGTTTTATAATAATTGAAAAAACAATAACATACATTGGGCATTTATCGGTATGAGGCAAATTAAAGAAAAAGTCTCGTGATTTAGAAACTTTGAGTTAATTTATTTATTTTCAATTGTTTTTTTTTTGTAGATAGATTTAATAGGTATATTAAATTGATAAATTATGATAACTGCTAAATTAAGAACACAGAAACAATATGTATTAAAAAAAAAATTATATCTATTAATCATCATCATCATCATCTCAACCAATTGACGTCCACTGCTGGACATCGGTCTTTTGTAGGGAGTTCCACAATACACGGTTCTGGGCCGCTTGCCTCCAGCGGCTCCCAGCTACTCGCCTGATGTCATCTGTCCAACTCGTTGGGGGCCGACCGACCCTGCGTGCGGTGTCGCCATTCCAGCCCCTTAAGACCCCAACGTCCATCGGTTCTCCGAGCTAGGTGCCCCTCACATTCCCACTTCAGCTTCGCGACTCGCTGAGCTATGTCGGTAACTCTAGTTCTTCTACGGATCTCCTCATTTCTGATTTGATGACTCCTGTAGTCTGAGCCAGAGCACTGTAGAGATACTCCTAACATAGCTCTCTCCATCGCCCGCTGAGTGACTCTGAGCCTTCTTATGAGGCCCATAGTTAGCGACCATGTATCTGATCCGTAAGTCATCACTGGCAACACGCACTGTTTCGAATATGTATTAATAACTTTATAAATATAAATAATAAATATACTACGACAATACACACATCGCCATCTAGCCCCAAAGTAAGCGTAGCTTGTGTTATGGGTACTAAGATGACTGATGAATATTTTTTATTAATAATATACATAAATACTTATAATATACATATAAACACCCAGACACTGAAAAACATTCATGCTCATCACACAAACATTTTCCAGTTGTGGGAATCGAACCCACGGCCTTGGACACAGAAAGCAGGGTCGCTGCAAACGGCGCCAATCGGCCGTCAAATATTCAAAAAAAAAGGTCGGGCAGTCACTTATCCCTGAGAAACATAGTAGAAATGATGCTTCTTAGATAGCGATTAGAAGTTTTTTGGATAAAAATAGGGGGGGAAACATAATTTTTTCGAATAGCGATACATAACGTAGATAAAAGTAGAAAGTAGCTATACCACAAAGAGTATTCAAAATCTGTCAAAGGTGCCTATGCAGAGCAATCCCGCTTGTTGTTTTAGATATAGTTTTGTAGCGATTAAGCCATCTATTGAACTTTTTTATTGCAGGTCCATATTTTTGTTTGTCTATGTATGATGTATAGTAAATTTTGTTTCATTTCACATCATTCCATGTTTTAGATTTGCAAATGCAGCAAAAATTCAAAATGAACTACTTTAAACAATTCCGCAGTGCAAACTCGCTTTGCGTGACCTGCCAAAAGTAATCAACGTGCAAAACTTTATTTTGCAAGCAAAAGCTAGGCAAGTGATTTACAACGATTACAAAACGTTTTCAACGTTTTCAACGAAGGTATTTAGATAAACAGAAGAGAAAATTTACTGCAACCTGATATGGTGATAGAGACGAATATTTGGGTGAAAGAAACTTTGTGGTCCGAATGCACAGTTTTGGTTAAACAGTTATACTCGTTTGGACGTGATACACAGCTTTCAATTAACAGATTGTTGAGACCTCCATTTAGTTGTGAGCTCTCTTACACGAAAACACTGCTTACGCGAGTTTGAGAATTTGAATTTGAGAAGAATTTCTATGAAAATCAATAATCTCATCTAGAAGGCTCTAAACCTCATCACCGCCTACTGTTGTGCTATTATCATAGAGTTTGAAAAAACCAGAATATCTCAATAATACAGGTTGTACTTTGAACATGCCATTAGTCATTCCAAATATTTTATTCCGCGGGTTTATATAGTATATAATGAACATTTGAAATGTAATTATTTCAATCAAAATGTTCATATGGTAACGCAATGATACGAAAATAGATGTTTGAAGACATTACTCAGAGCGGACGTTATTCAGAGCACACGAGTTGTTATATTACTATGGCAATATTTGTTGCTGAGCACAGATTTCTTGTCTCATAGCAGAGAAGGCCTAAAGCGTGAGAATACCGCTCACGCGTTTACAAAGCGGGTTTGCGGTTTTTACGATTAATAATTATCACATAGGTGGCTCAACGTACTCTCCAAGGCACTTTGCGACGTAATCTGTTCTACCATTCAGATAATTAGCAAAATTAATTAGGAATTATATTAAAATCCACTTGGCAAATATATTATGTATCTTATGTATATAAGTTAAGTTTTTATGAGTATATCTTAGTTAAGTTATTATAAGTATATCTTAGCGCACTGCCTTTTGGTAAATACTATCATCATACTGCATTGCAATTATTCAAACTGCTCTCTTCTTGTCGACTCTGGAGGTTATAAAATCTCACTGCTTGTACAGTTCAAAGATTTACCGAGCAGTATTCGCTTAATAAGAAAATTCCGTGATGGCTTCATAATGCCCAAGATGCATAGCAATTTTAGTCACGCCAGCAATCTGTCAGGTATGTTGGTATTTTCCGATGAATACAAATGCGCTGTCGAACTAGACTGGCGGAATTTAGATGAGGATTGGACTTTATTTTACGCAACTCAGGGTTATGATTTTATCAATATACGTTTATATTGATGCTAAGGCTCCATTATAAATAAAAAAGTTTTATAAATTTTATTAACTTAAGCAATATATATATAAGGAAAGTTTTTCTATCATTCCTTGCATCATAAAGAAATCATGATGTAGAAAACCTACCTTGCTAAATCAATGAAACCTAGAGATGGTTGGTTGTGGTTAAAGACGTTCATTTTCTCAAAAGAAATAAGAATTTCACTGAATGAGAATAATAACAACTTATTTTAATGAAGGTAATATAGAAACTACAAAAAAAGGCACAAAACAATCCGAAATTAAATTTTAAAAAATTAAGGGTACACTTATAAATATTGCATACATAGCCTGGATCGGCTTCAGGTTGTAATATTGAGCCAATTATTATTATTATTATTATATTGATCTCTCTGATGAGTGCATCTATCATTGCATACCTATATCGTAATTCCTGGCTGTTTATTTAATTTTTATTAAAATATTATATATAAGTACAACGTTTAAATAAAAACCGAAATAATAATTAGAATTACAGGCTTTAGAGGTACATAATGTACTGTCTCTGAGAGTTTGAGTATTCCACTGTCATAGTTTTTACTGCAAGAAATCAAATACAGCCCTAACGTCACATGCAAAATTAAAATTATGCGACTCCTGCCATTTTATTAGATACGTGTCACGTAGCGTAGGTACTATGCGCGCGTTTGTCTTTTATCTTCAATAGGGTTGTCATAAGTAAATACTTAGAATGTTTTGAATTCATTTATATAGAAAAATAAATATACTTCATTTGATTTAATATACTTATGCATCCTTCAATATTATTTCGTAATTCTGGTACACGTTGTATAGGTACGAATACATCCTATTTATGCTCTGCGGCAGCATCCACTTCTACCAAAGTACCGGCTACGACTCGCAGTCATCTACGACTTGCAGCGTTATTCGGCATCGGTCGGTCTCAGCTTCTCCCACTCAGAATGAAAAGTAATCGTTAAAAGAACCAAAATCAATCTTAGTTCAATAATATGAAGAAAGTTTAGCAAATTTCTAACTCTCTTTTCTTTCTTCTTAGTTGTGCACTGTTGACAGAATGGTCGTGGCTCTGTGAATAAATTGCACGGCGTTAAGCTTCGTTGGGTCTTTTGGCGATTGGTAGCACTTCGGAAGCATTACACTATATTAGTATGGATCAATGATTTCATCGAGTCATCTTACCCTTTCGCTTCAACCTGTCCTTGCACCACCAAATTTCTAACATTAGTAGGTAATTTTTCAATAGCTAGTGAAGACCTAAAATATTAATTCGCTTTTGTTGTTATTGTGTACTTATTGTTATTAAGTATAGTTTAGTTTTAAAAGTATCTAGTTTCCTGTTCTATGAGTTGAAGAGTTCGGTTAAATAATAAAACTTATAAGATCCTTACCACGTTCAGAAAAAAAAAACTGGTAATCTCAAAAATCACTTTGTATATTAAACCGTGATTATTTTTATTTTCAAACATTCTATCTTTCATCTATACAATCTGCAGTAACTCTAAAAATTTTACACAAATTTGGAAGCAGCAAACCAATTAATTCAGTAAATATTCGAATATTATTATGCTACAAGAAACGAACGCAATCAATATAATTGATACCGCTGCCGCATAACGTTGCTTACTTTCTATATAGGATGATTCTTACGCAGCAAACTATTAATTTAATTTTCTTAACATTTTTTGGTTACTTTTTACCAACGAATAGTAAGTAGAGTTTGAACAGACTGGGTAACAGTAGTAAGAAAAAGAGATAGAAGATGAACTAGAAGAAAAATAATCACCGTGTATAAATAGACTTTTATACCAGAAAGAATAGAAATACCCAGTAAAAAATATCCTGCTTTTATTTTTAAAATAAAATTTGAGAAAACCAAAAGTTAAAAAAAATAAATTTATCCGTCCACTCCAGACATGGAACGCCACGCTTGGTTATACTTATTCTCTACAAAACTAATTATTTTCCAAAATAACACTACGTGAAAACATTTTACTACAAAACCTTCATCCACTCGGATATATTATGAAAGTAACGAAGAGGCTCTAAATACAAGTTGGAGTAAAATAGCCGGTTAATAAAATGTCTTGGCGAAAAGAAGACAACTGCAACTTGAAGATGCAAACAAAATCAAAATCAACTTAATAAGACCAAGCAGCGGAAAATATAAAATTGCGACATTTCTTTAACATCTCGTAGTGAAAAAAGTCATAATAAAAATGCACGAAACTGGGTTCGTTAAGTTACGAAATTCTGTGTCTTGCATAGCGGGACGATGCAGCGGCTCGTTGAGACACCGACTTTATATTAAGAAATAAAATTTATTATAAACTTTATCATTCATAAGAACGCTCTAATTTGATTAATGGATTTTTTTTTTTAGTTTAATCTTCCAGTTTATTTATCACCTAACGCTTAATATGAATTTTTATTTATTTTATTTTATTTAAACATCTTTATTGCGTAATAAAGGAGAAATTACAAATATAGTTAAACAAAAAATTAAAAGCAAAAGGCGACCTTATCACTAAAAGTGATCTCTGCCAGGTAACCTTACCGATAGTACACAACAAAACATGAGAGACGGGAAATCGCAATTAAAATAAACAATACATAAATTTACACACTTAAGTACATACTACTAATAACTAATATAATAAATAATTAAAAGAGATAAATAAAATAAGATATAAATAAATATATATATATATATATATATATATATATTAACAAATATTTACATTTACTATAGATACATAAGTACACATATACGAACAACAAAATTATAATGACAAATAGTGATGTCTAACACGGCTTTTGAAAATAGCTAGGGATTTAAAGCGACGAATATCGTCAGGGAGTGCATTCCACAGCGTTGCAGCTTTTATTGTGAAGGATTCCGAGTAACTTTGCGACTTACATTTCATCATTCGGAGAATATTCTCCCTAGCAGAACGCTGAGATCCTTGAGACGGACACGGGCAAAGGAAATGAAAGCGTTGTTTAAGGTAGGGTGGTGTCCAAGGATGAAAAAGAGTAGAATACAGGATTGAAAGGACATGCAGATTACGCCGATGCCTAATAGGAAGCCACTTCAATTTTTTGCGATACTCAGAGATGTGATCATATTTCCTAAGACCAAATATGAATCTTATGCATAAGTTTTGTAGTCGCTCCAGCTTATCCAGAAGGTCCTCAGTCAAGTCTAAATAACAGGCATCGGCATAATCTAAAATAGGAAGAAGAAGGGTATTGGCTAATAAAATCTTAGTCTTGATAGGCAAGAGATTTTTCCATCTTTTTAAGGACCCAAAGGCACTAAAAACTTTCTGGCTTACATGGGCTACTTGCGGCCTCCAAGATAAACTGCTGTCCATGAGAATGCCTAGGTTTTTCACAGTTTTGCTATAAGGCAGCAGAGACCCATCAAAAGTGACTTGCGGAATACCAGAAAAATTCACTTTCGCAATTTGCCTAGAATTACCCAAAATAATTGACTGAGACTTGCTGGCATTAACCAATAACCCATGAGATCTGCTCCAGTCACAGATAGCACTAAGGTCAGCGTTGAGTCTATTTACAGCCTCAGGAATATCAGAAACCAGAGCAGACACATATATTTGAAAATCATCCGCATAAAGATGATAAGGTAAAGAAAGGAGATCAGTCATGGTATTAATGAAAATGGAGAATAGAAGAGGAGATAGTACGCCACCCTGTGGAACACCAGCAAGGAGGCGGCAGTAAGAAGAGAATTTATCTTTGACTCTGATACATTGCGTACGATCATGTAAATAAGAATGGAACCATCTAACTACAGGTGAAGAAATATTAATGGAATCTAGTATGGCCAAGAGAATCTCAAAATCCACAGTGTTGAATGCATTGGAGAAATCAAGCAAAGCCAAAATGGTCACCTGCTTATTATCAATACCTAAACGAATATCGTCACAGACATTGGTTAAAGCCGTGACAGTGCTGTGCCCACGACGAAAGCCAGATTGAAAAGTGCTAAGGATATTATTTTTAGAAAGAAATAAAGATAATTGAGAATTAACAATACGTTCCAGGACTTTAGATAAGAACGGAAGAATAGAAATAGGTCGGAAATGAGAAAACAAAGACGGGTTAGAATTTTTAGGAATAGGTATGACCTCAGCTATACGCCAGGCACTAGGAAAGGAACTAGATGAGAGAGATAGATTAAATAAGTAGCACAGAACGTGTAAGATGTAATCTAAACTTAACAATATCATCTTACGGCTGATACCGTCATTTCCCAAAGCATCTGATTTAACTGCATTTATGTGCTTTATTATTTCGCCAGGACTGACCACGCTAAATTGGAACAATGGAAAATGAGGCTTTGAACGCGAGCTTATCGAAGCCAGAGTTTCAGTTTTGCGACTAATACTAGTTGTCACATTACTGAAATGACGATTCAAAGCATCTATATCCACACTATCAGGAACACTTTTTTGCCGGCGACCAATGCCCAAAGTTTCCAAAAATTTCCACACCTTAAGGGTACTCTTTCCATCAACTGAAGAGTGGATATAATTGCGCTGAGCGTCTCTGCACATCTTGTTACACCGATTCCGCAGCCGCTTATACTTAAGCAAGTTGGCATCAGAGGGTTGGATCTTATACCTTGATTTCGCCGCGTTACGCTTAGACATGGCAAGCTTTATATCATAAGTAAGCCACGGTGCAGGCAGATGCTTTAGTTTAATCGGTCGAAAAGGTGCATGGGTATCAAAGAGTTCAATAAGAAGAGAATTGAAAATAGAGATCTTTTCATCCAGCGAAGGAGCATTGAAAACTACGTCCCAATCTATGCAATTTAGATCCCGCAAGAAATGATCATTACTAAACTTGTGAAAACTACGACGCATGACTGTTGTTGGCTTGAGCTTAGGCGGGCGCACATTATAGGATAGGTATACCAAATCGTGGTAAGAAAAGGCTTCCGCAGAAAGCTGGCCAAAAGAACTAACATACGCCGATGCAGAGACAATCATCAAATCCAGCTGTGAAGGCGAGCAGTTCGGAAAGAAATGTGTGGGACTCGTTGGAAGCAAAGACAAATTTGTGCTATTTATTATATTTTTTAGCTTATGGGCCCGCGAATCATCTTTAACGAGGCAAGTATTAAAATCACCCATAATTATTATATGATCTGCATGTGGCACATAAGTCTCTAGTAGAGTTTCAAATTCGTGAAAGTAATCTATTCGAAGCGATGGACTGTAAAATACACCTAAGAGCACTTTTAAATTACCAAACAGTAGTTCTAAAAATAAATGTTCCGAAGATTCAGCATAAGTTGACGATGACTTATTTAAAATGGAAAATGGAATGTGGCTGCGTAGGTAGATCGCAACTCCCCCACCACCTTTACCCACACGGTCATTTCGAATTAGATGGAAGCCAGGAAGAGAATAAGAGGTGGAGGGAAGGCACGGCTTTAAAAAAGACTCTGAAACTAGAATAGCATGGACGTTCCTAACATCAAAAGAGGTTAAAAGGTCTGGGAAGTGTGCAGGAATACTCTGCGCATTTATGTGAACTACGTTGAAATTCTTAGGATACCCCGCAAAAGCGGACTCAAGGCGTGTATTTAAAGGTAACGAAGTGCTATGGAAGCTTCCATCAGAGGAACAAACAGGAGAAAAGAAGGTTACCTCATCAGAGCTATCACTACTGTCACTACAAGAAATATCATCCCCAATATTCATAATACAATTAAAATAATAATATTATAAAATACGATAAAAATAATAATAATATAAAAAAAAATATATATATATTATAATTTAAAACGTGCTAAACATATTGCCTGCCGACAGTGTAAATTCCTAAGGTTTAAACTTAAGAAAAAACAATCATCAAAAGAAAACAACTTAATTGACATAGAAATAAAGATCTAACCTAATTACAAAACATGAAGTTCTTGTCTATCATTAACACAATTCTCTAAAAATATGACAAAAACATCATATAAAACAATGAGTATACAAGCATTGAAAGCCAAACGTCAACAATACCGCAATGCAGGCTCGCTGGCGACGCGTCACAAAGAGGATACAAACACGAGTGCAAAGTCACTGGCAAAGAAGGTATTATAACCACAGACCAGTTAATTAATATAAACATATTCTAGTTCAGTGCCTTAGCCAAAGAGAATACAGCCATATTGTTATAACTATTACAACAAAAAGCAAGAACCCAGTGCTGTACAACATGAGTATTCTGAACTTTCATAACAACAACAATGCAATAAGTTGACGTTTGACAACTAAAATTATAAATTTAAAAGCAGGTACAAATAAAATTAAAAGTAGACACCCAAATCAGAGTGAATTATACTAACACAAAATTCAATATAAGAAACAAAAGTATACTTTAAGTTATAAAATAGAGAGGGAAAGAATATATATAAAGTTAGTTATGGATAACTGGTAATTACTAAATGACAACAAATCATCAAAAAACTACTCTTAACTGCACATCAGCGCTATTTCTTCACCACTCTTCTTGATCTAGAAATTTGAGAGGGACCAGCGTGCGGCTTAGAAGCAACTGTAGCAGGTCCAGCTAGAACACTGGAGGCTGCTTCTCTACCACATCCCGAAGAAATAGCAGTTAACTGAGCCTTCGTAGTGATAGAATGTCGCTTACCATCAGATCCAATCACAATTATCCGACCATTTTTTGTCCAAGACTTTGATAGGCCCAGCTGTAGTCTGGCTGCTACGAAAGCTTCATGCCGGATCTTGGTCAAGAACTCTCCCAAAGTAATCCCGGTGCCTTTAAAGTTTTTTTTAGAAAACCAGATCTTGTTTCTAACGGACTGGTCACAGAGTTTTACAAGCAGTGCTCTTGGTTTGTCACCACCAGTCTGCCCTATTCGATGGCACCGACTAATCGCTGCCACAGAAAGCTCATGCATTTGAAGATGATCTTTCAAGATTTTTACAACAGTGGCAGGCACATCTTCCTTGGCAGTTTCAGGGACACCATGAAACAGAAGAATTTTCCTACGGCTTCTTGTTTCCTGCTCATCCATCTGCTGACTTAGAAGTTCTAGCTGCCCCTGAAGACTGTTCAAAGCGGTCATGACAAAGTTTCGGAACGAGCTAAACTGTGAAGCTATATTTGAGGTGGGACTGGTTGCCGGGATAGCAGACTGCAGATTTTGTTGGAATTCAGCCATAGTTTTGTGAAAATGTAGAGACAGATCATCCACAGATTTCTTAATAGATTCCATTGTTGACTAGCTGTTTTGTGTGTTTGTTGTTGGTAGTAGTTTAAGTTCAAGTGTTATCTACAGTTATATTGTATGGATTTACCTTTATGGGACACTGCTGGCAGGTATGAAGATATTAATGCATTATTAATTGTTTAAAGGTCATTAATTCAATTATAAATTCAATTTTTAAGAGAGATACACTAAAATAACGTGTTTCTTATTATGCAACTACCCGCCGAAAAATGAATATACTCGTATATCTATTTTTTTCTATGGTAGATAAAAATAACTCTAAAACAAGGGCATGGTGAGTGGAAACCCATCGCTGATAAATATAGTTAAACTTCACAGGATATGCAAGGAACGTTGTCCTGCAGTGCCTATGTCTATCAATCTGAGGCGTAGGTGTTAAGCCTCATGTGACAGTAATAACACACGCAACCACGCCTTTCAGACCGGAATACAGCTATGCTGCTCAGCAGAAATAAGCTAAGCGGGAGCGCTGTTCAAAACAAAAAGCTGTTCTACTACTTTTTGTTCGATATTTTATTTCTTATTTATATGTTGAGTATCTGTATTGTGTTGAGTGCTGCTAAATGAGGTTGAAAGAACTTAATAATGTCTAGTTATTTACATAGATAATAAGACAATCCTCCAATGTATATATTATGTTTGTAACGCAAAAACGGTGAACATTGACATGCATGCAGTTTTGTAAATTTCTCAGTTACCGCATCCAAAAATTTAAGTACTATTTTTCTTAGTTAGTTGTTAAAATTATGTAGATGTTTGTTATTATATTAATGTTGCTTATTATATGTATATGAATAGCGTTTCCATCACACAAACATCGTCGGACTCACTTGTAGAGGAATAAAAAAAAATTAGTGTGTTTTTCACGATCTCAATAATATTATACTTAGGTGTTTAGAAAGGAAGAAATATTATCCAGATAATTTAGGTCGATTATCTTCATTGTGTCTTATTGATTGATACACGAAAAATTAAATCCGAGCAATGTGGTTTAAACATAGAAAATAGAAAGAAAATACAACTAAGTATATAGGACAGGGTTCAAATCCAACTTAGAAACGAATTAAACGTAATCTTGTCAGACCAACAACACCTAGATCTAACTCAATGCGACGTTATCCATTAATTGCGGTTCCTGGATAAATTTGAGCACTTCTGGCAGCGATTTCAATCTGAGTAATTCTAATTTTATTAATGGAACTCTGGATTTATCCGAAGTGATTGTAGAGGTTTCGTATATAAATGAATAAAAGGGAAATCTATGACCAAGAATCAACTATTTTTTTTATTTTTTTTATTAACATCTGTCTTCTACAACTGATTATCCAATGAAAAATACAAGGCAAAGGGGCGTGGAAAGGAGAAGACCTGCGCTAGTGGTTTAATAAAAGCACCCGCCACTTTTTCTAGCTATATTTGAGGTGGGACTGGTTGCCGGGATAGCAGACTGCAGATTTTGTTGGAATTCAGCCATAGTTTTGTGAAAATGTAGAGACAGATCATCCACAGATTTCTTAATAGATTCCATTGTTGACTAGCTGTTTTGTGTGTTTGTTGTTGGTAGTAGTTTAAGTTCAAGTGTTATCTACAGTTATATTGTATGGATTTACCTTTATGGGACACTGCTGGCAGGTATGAAGATATTAATGCATTATTAATTGTTTAAAGGTCATTAATTCAATTATAAATTCAATTTTTAAGAGAGATACACTAAAATAACGTGTTTCTTATTATGCAACTACCCGCCGAAAAATGAATATACTCGTATATATATTTTTTTCTATGGTAGATAAAAATAACTCTAAAACAAGGGCATGGTGAGTGGAAACCCATCGCTGATAAATATAGTTAAACTTCACAGGATATGCAAGGAACGTTGTCCTGCAGTGCCTATGTCTATCAATCTGAGGCGTAGGTGTTAAGCCTCATGTGACAGTAATAACACACGCAACCACGCCTTTCAGACCGGAATACAGCTATGCTGCTCAGCAGAAATAAGCTAAGCGGGAGCGCTGTTCAAAACAAAAAGCTGTTCTACTACTTTTTGTTCGATATTTTATTTCTTATTTATATGTTGAGTATCTGTATTGTGTTGAGTGCTGCTAAATGAGGTTGAAAGAACTTAATAATGTCTAGTTATTTACATAGATAATAAGACAATCCTCCAATGTATATATTATGTTTGTAACGCAAAAACGGTGAACATTGACATGCATGCAGTTTTGTAAATTTCTCAGTTACCGCATCCAAAAATTTAAGTACTATTTTTCTTAGTTAGTTGTTAAAATTATGTAGATGTTTGTTATTATATTAATGTTGCTTATTATATGTATATGAATAGCGTTTCCATCACACAAACATCGTCGGACTCACTTGTAGAGGAATAAAAAAAAATTAGTGTGTTTTTCACGATCTCAATAATATTATACTTAGGTGTTTAGAAAGGAAGAAATATTATCCAGATAATTTAGGTCGATTATCTTCATTGTGTCTTATTGATTGATACACGAAAAATTACTAAGTATATAGCACAGGGTTCAAATCCGACTTAGAAACGAATTAAACATAATCTTGTCAGACCAACAACACCTAGATCTAACTCAATGCGACGTTATCCATTAATTGCGGTTCCTGGATAAATTTGAGCACTTCTGGCAGCGATTTCAATCTGAGTAATTCTAATTTTATTAATGGAACTCTGGATTTATCGGAAGTGATTGTAGAGGTTTCGTATATAAATGAATAAAAGGGAAATCTATGACCACGGATCAACTATTTTTTTATTTTTTCTATTAACATCTGTCTTCTACAACTGATTATCCAAGGAAAAATACAAGGCAAAGGGGCGTGGAAAGGAGGAGACCAGCGCCAGTGGTTTAATAAAAGCACCCGCCACTTTTTCTAGCCAGAATGATCACTGACCCTAGTTATAAGAGGCACTTTGAGAAGAAGAAACTATTTTCCACAAAAACTCAAGCAATTTACTATAAAGTTCTAATATTTACTTGGATCGAACAAACGAAATTCACGATAAAAAAACCTATACTTATTTTTGGCGCGAAGTTTTTCGAAGAGGGCACGTTTCACAGTTCCGTCACAAAGCCCCCGCTGCACCATTGCCTTCGCATTCTAATGCAAATCTTATTGAAATGCTCAGCCATTGTTGTCACTTCCAGTCTTCGGGTAGGTTCTACGTATTCTTGGTACGTCTTTAATATTCCACAAACTTTTTTAAAGTATATCCAACTTAGATTGAATAAAAACCGGTCGAGTGCAAGTCTGGTTTGCTCATGAAGTATTTTGTACCTTTGTAACGGATATTACTTGGTGTGTGAGTTCAACTGGAACTTACCCATTTTTTATGAAACGTTTTTATCTAGAGTAATAATAGAAACAAACACTGAAAATTTCAAAAATTTCAAACCTGTACCTCTTTTAGAGTTTTTGAGATACAGCCCGATGATCGATAGCCAGACAGACGATGAGACAGACAGCGGAGACTGCAAAAGAGTTTCATTGGCATGGAATGGAACTCTCTTAAAGTCTCCGCTGTCCTCGGATATGGTACTCTAACTCTAGTGATATTATTAAGTACTGAAGTGGTTTTCCCCGCGATATATATTACTCGTATATGAAGCAGTTGTAACATAATAAATCAATTATATAAAGTACACGATAAATCTTTCTAATTGATTGAAGCAAAAGTTTGGATGGATGCTCGATCGCACAAGAGCTACTGAACGGATCTGGATGGATGGTATTTGGCACAAAGATTATAGTGTGACATAGATTTATCGTTTTTGCTTTTTTTTAGACTTGAATAGTAGAATGACATACTTTTATCGCGAAATGCGCATTTTTTATGGGGCAGTAGTATTATAAATGCAAAAGTGTGTCAGTTTCTTTGTATATTATAATCGTAATCTATGTTTGACTCAAACAATTTACACTAAAAACGGATCCTGGGGGATTTCAAGAAAACAAAACTAACACGGAAAAATTCTAAAGGTGACATAACGTAACCAGATTGACCTAATGGTGACTTAATTTGATGTGCACATACATTTTTATTCTTAAAGCCTGGTTAAAAGATAGCTCTTTACCAAAATAAGCTTAAAATAATGATTTATAACTTTTGGTAGTCTTGGCTTTTAAAAGTTAAAAGTAGATGTCTTGTAAGGTGACAAAAATTGGTTTTGTGTGGAACTGGAAAGTTTCCTGTTTGAGCTTGGAATATAATTTTAAACAGAAATAAGAAATGCTCCCGATATATAAGACTTACTCTCATTTGAATAAAGTTTCTATTGTACTCCCTCTGGATTAATGGGAAAGGGTGAGCCAAGTTTTAGTGACGTTCCTATTAATTACTGAAGTTTCGGCCGATATTAATTAATTAGCGAGTTCTGTTGTTTGTGACGTCTTCAAGGAGTTTCCCAGCTACGTTCAGGTTAAAAGCGAATAATAACTTTCGGAAAGGCCACACAAAAAGGTAAATTAAATTTTGAGGGTAGGGAAATTGAAGAAGCCGTCTTTGAAGTAAGTTTAATATTGAGAAATTATTGGAGTTACTACTATTCTGTATTCCAGTTTATATTAAACTTTGAAGATCTTGAAGCAGCTGAACTGCATTGAACTATTTGGTGTGAATGCAAAGTATTGAATAGCTCGACGATACATTTTCTTTTAAATATTTACTGAAAACCATTAATTACCGATCATAGATGGTATAGTCATGTTCATTGTAAATTTAAGGGTTGTAGTTTAAGAAATAAACGTATAATTATTATTATCCAAAATTTTACAAAGTGAAAGAAGGAGATCGATGGACCTATGTATCATACGATCATAAATACAGCGTCGATTATATGTATACCTATTTGCTAAACAGAAGATGGTGAGCAAAGGATTCTATTCAATTAATTTCTAAAACACGATCTAACGCCAACGCTTGGTCTGAAGGGCATTAATTAATGCCCCATTCTGCAAAACAAGATGGCATAGAGTAGGGCTTCCATCTCATTTTTGTGAAAACTGGGACTATGAAGTGGTATGGTATTGTTTTAATATTAATAAATTAGCCCTTTTTTTAGAATAGTTTAGAATAGTAGTTTTAGAATATCAGTGTAAAGGAGTACACAATCAACACAGAAAGTTTTAAAATATCGGTCATAATAAAAAAATCTGGCTAGTTAGCCTTATAATTAAAAGACAATACAAGTATTGGTATTGTTCAGCTACCAAACTGTCTTTAAAAAATAATTTAAAACAGCCACACAATATGAAATAGAACAAATTTGTTCACGGTCATAAGAGTTTTGTGTTTGATCGTTGATGAGAGTGTATTAGTTAATCTTACATTACCTGCTCATGAGACTTATTAAACTTTGTCCAGGTTTATTATGATATTCAAACACAAAGTGCAAGTGAAGTCGTTCATTTTTATTGCATACTTGTATTGTACTATGTATCATTGTACCTGTTCTTCACACCCGCGGGAGGAGGGCTTCTGACGACTTTACTCTGATCTGCCGTCACCACACGGCATATTTTATTGTATGTATTGTATGATACAAATATAGCGTCAGAAAATTTAAACTCCACTCAACACTACCAGGATCTGTCCCATAATTACCAGAGATTTGTCAACCCTAACCTATGAAAAGATTTATGAGCACGTCACGTGCAATGATATTTATTTATATATAATTTATAAAAAAAAAAAAAAAATTCATCAGTCATCTTAGTACCCATAACACAAGCTACGCTTACTTTGGGGCTAGGTGGCGATGTGTATATTGTCGTAGTATATTTATTTATTTATTTTATTTATTTAATGATATGCCATTGAAATACACTATTCATTATATACGATATTGAAATGCATCCTGAAATTTAGTGTTCAAATTAATTGGAATGATATTGATACTGTTACATAATTATTTAAAAACATAATTTCAAAATTCACGTATTTTATAATAGCTAGGAGTTGTAGGCAGAATTTAATATAATAGTGTAAGTTTGGCGTTCTAGTTTTACAAATAAAGTATTACCAACTTTATTTATTATCACTGATGTCACTTTACCCCATAGTCGGGAAACCAACAAATATAAAACACATAGATAGACCAACCACTACTACAACAAATATATCTAAGTCAATAATTGTAAGTGTACTTAAGTGTAATATGTATAGTGTCAGTCAATATTCGTTTTATTCTGTTTTATTATGAATAATAAGCAGTCACTATATTTTTAAGTACGTTTATGGACAAAGGCAATTATTATTGGTTGGAAGTACAACATTGTAATTTTGGCTTGTTGTATATGATTACTTTGGATCAATGTTTTTAGTCACAATCACGTATTGAGTATTGTATTATTGTAATGATACTGTTATAAATGATTAATAATTGTGAAGCACATTCAATATTAATAACTTATAATCTTTTAAATTTAAATATCTACTCTCATCTTTAGCCTGGATGGTTAAAGATCATGGTTATATTTACCTATATTGTTCTCAATTTACTAGCCTATGAATATCCCTCTCCTGTTTTCCACTGTCATTAGGCGGACAGAATAAGACTTGTACGTAATTAAAGTTTACTATAAATAAATAGGTAAACAAAAACCATTTTAAAATATAACAAAACTGTTAATATACCTAATGATAACGAGATTATCGTGCACCAAGTTCAAACAATATAGCTAAATTAGAATAACTCTTTTAAATGCAATGATGCTATTAGTTTCGTTTAGTTTATTTAGTTACACTTTACCGATAAAAATCAACACGTTGTTCAAATTTATCGGATTCATTTTATTTTCCATTTACACATTAAAACTCGTTTGTATTTACCGTCGAAAGAAACATCTGGGCGAATTGAAAACATTCTTTATCCCGGTTTTACTTTACTGATAAAATCGGGATTACACCGCTCAAAAAGAACGCCTTTTGTTTATTTATTTCTGCCTTAAAAATTTATATATCAGCATACGAATGACAGGTAAGATACAACTATATCAATCAAATGGTTAACAGTGCTAAGGGAAATACCCCACAAGTCATTATAATATAAGGCCATAAGGGTCATATAAGGCCTTAATAACGTCTGAGCTGCTAACATGTCTGAATTGAAAAATATTATTACTTTCAGGCACATTACCCTAGTGCCCGGTGAAGAGTTCAATGATCCGGTGATGAGTTGTGGAGACAGGTACCCGTATGTCGGTGAAGAACGCGTCAGAAGCAGTCGTAACATTTATTCTTTGTTTTTGTTTATTTAATTATTCATTATACTTTGAATTAACTATGAGAAGCTTCGTATGAATTGTGCTAATTAGGTAGTAAAATAAGTAGTATTTTATAGTAACACTGTGAGATGTTTTTAGCATTTAAAATACAAAAATAAGTTTATTGTGGGCTCTTTCTTGATATTTGAAACTAATTTTTAATTTATTGAAATCCTAAAAGCTTAAACCAGCAATTTATTAAGATTTGTATATTGTAATTTGAATAATTTATCTATCTATGAAAGCTAAAACAGGCTTTGTCCAGATTGTCTGGCAGACTTACAGCCTAAACGGCTGAGCGTAAAGATCTAAGATTTTAGTGTATATTCTTTGACCAATTTCGATTTTTTTTTCATTGTGCCCAGGGGCTTCAGTAAATATATAGTCCGTTAATTTTTAAGTTATATTTATAAAAATTAATATTTAAGCTTTCAGTAATAAATGTGTATGCAGTTTTTAAAATACTACCCCACACCGATGAAATAGGTAATCATAGTTCGTATGAAGGAATTCAACTTGTCTAATTCAAGTTAAATCCATAAATTGGTTATTATAACTTGTAGTATTACTTTAAGCTTTGCCTGTTATTTGCTTTCTGGAGACGGGATGAGCTCGCAGAAATATTTGTTAATCTCACGGAATATAAAAAATGTAAAATATTTGTTATTTGACGGCCCGTTGGCGAAGTTTGCAGCGACCCTGCTTTCTGAGTCAAATTGATTGAAGACAGTTTGATTCCCACGACTGGAAAATGTTTGTGTGATGAACATGAATGTTTTTCAGTGTCTGGGTGTTTATTTGTATATATAAGTATTTTATGTATATTATTCATAAAAATATTCATCAGTCATCGTAGTACCCATAATACAAGCTACGCTTACTTTGGGGCTAGATGGCGTTGTTTGTATTGTCGTAGTATATTTATTTATTATTAATATGAGAATATGTACGTAGACAAAGTAGCTTTTAGTAGTAGAGCTTTTGTGGCAGAGCTTGTCTGGGGAAGTACTTACCCACCGCCATGCTTATTTCTGCTGACAAGCAGCATTATTGCAATACACACTGCATTCCGGTTTGAACTGCGTTGCTAGTTTAATTACAACCTTAACACCTACGCCTTAGGTTATGGGGCACAGGGCGGCACGTTCCAGGAAGTTCCGCTAGTCTCTGTATACATTTTAAAGTTCACAGTCATGTTAATCTATACTTATAATAAAACTGTAACTGGAAGATTTCTGTACATTTAATATATTTTGAAAATTTTAACAAAAACAGATTTTTATTTAATTTTTGTCTGTCTGTCTGTCCGGGCATCACGTGAAAACTACTTGGCGGATTTAAATAAAATTTTGTTTAGGGGTAGCTGGTATCCCGAGTCAACATATAGAATACCTTTTATCCCGATAAACAATAAGTTTCCTCCGGGAAATGGGCTGAAATTTTTTATCAACTTTACTTCATATCTCCGTTAAATTTGCACCGATTTTAATAATTCTTTTTTTTTAATAGTGTGTACTACCAAGCATGTATAGTCTAATTTTAATGAAGATCTGATGAATATTTTTGGAGATCAAGGACATAATGCTTCACAGATAACAAACAGCAAGTCGCAAGGCATATGGGACAACGATCGAATGCATGCGTAACATCCTACTAATATTATAAATGCGAAAGTTTGTGAGAATAGATGTATGGATGGGTTGATGTACGAGTATGTATGGATGGATGGTAGAATGTTTGTTGCGCCACAAAGAGTGAAACGATTTGGCTAAAATTTGGCAGAGATACCTACAATATTGTCTGGAATAGCTCATAGGCTTTTTTTTATCGCGGAAAAGCAAACAGCTTCTACAGAACAGCATCGCTACTTTTTCTGCATTTGTCTATCAAAATACGCGCAACGGCTCTAACTTTTTTTGCGGAATTTTTAAGCTTATAAATTTTGTTTGCTTGAACGGGCTAATCTCAGAAAATAGAAAATGCTGTTTCGGTTTTTTTTTTGGATAGGTAGTAACGATTATGGCTATATAACATCATGCTACGACCAATGGCTACCTACTATCATTAAGCTATGCTCGGAGTATCTAAGCTATGCTCGGAGTATCTCTACGCGATCAAATCAGAAATGTGGAGATTCGTAGAAGAACCAGAGTTACCGACATAGCTCAACGAGTCGCGAAGCTGAAGTGGCAATGGGCCGGGCACATAGTTCGGAGAAAAGATGGACGTTGGGGTCTCAAGGTGCTGGAATGGCAGCCCCGAACTGTAAAGCGCAGCGTTGGTCGGCACCAACGAGGTGGACAGACGACATTAAACGCGTCGCAGGTAGCCGCTGGATCCAAGCGGCTCAGAACCGTGGAAATTGGAACTCCCTACAAAAGACCTATGTCCAGCAGTGGACGTCTATCGGTTGATGTGATGATGATGATATCGGAATTGTCGGAATTGTTGTTTCTTTAAAGGTCTATAATACAGTCCGCGATAACATACGACTATTTTTGTAAGTCGACTCATTTGCGGACGAAGTCGCGCGGGTCCGCTAGTTTCAATATATTTCTTTAGTATGAATATTATGTGAACTTTCCGGCGCTAATGTATATACAAGTTTGCGACTTCGTGTCACATCTTGCGGTGTACTTGTAGTCGGAGTGAGATCAATACTAATAAATTAGAAACTTTAGATTTGCTCCTGTCTGTTGGCGTTTAAAGTTTCTATATGCACAAGTTAATGTACTCCATGCAATATCGCGTCATCGAAAACTATCACGCTAATGAAGTATTCCAGCTCGAGCACTTTGTAACTGTACAGGGTGCATTTTTAGGATATTATAGTTGCCCTAACCTCTAACGTTAGGAAATTTCGATAATTACTATACATATATATATTTGAAGTATAAATTATGTAGATATTATTTAATAATGTATTAATTATTAATATTATTAATGCCAAAGTGTTTCAGTTAGTTTGTTTGTTGCGTTTAAGCATAGTTAAACGGACCCCGATTTTTCTTTTATTTATCGTGTTCATATATATGTAAGATTTTTTGTATATAATAACGAATATAGGTATATATACATACATGTATGTAGTTAAATTCATTATTATCATCATCATATCAACCCATTACCGGCCCTCTACTGGGTACGGGTCCCTCCCATAGAAAGAAGAGGTTAAGGTTATTGTCCACCACACTGGCCCAGTGCGGATTGGTGAACGTGACACACCTTTGAAAACTCTCAGGTATGCAGGTTTCATAACGATGTTTGCTCATGGTCCTGCTACAGTATTAACGATGCGAATAGGCGCACTAAAAATTGTATTGTTCGCAATTTTAGCATACCTATATTGCAATATTTTAAATTATTTATCGAACCCTACAGTTAAGAACCCTCCTTAAAATCTTCGATTTTTTTAATTCCAGGTTATGCCAATAACAAGTATGGAGTTTTTGAGAGTAAGTGTAGTGAGTTGTGTATGAGACCTGCAAGCATCCATAAAGAAAATGGTAGAAAGGCGTTATTTTTTCAATACCTCTCAATACACACTACACGTACACGATACAACAATAGCTACAACTGAGCTTTTTTTTTCAAATCCCGTAGGAATCCCTGGAATTCTCCCGGAACAAAACTATCACAGGGTCGAATTTCGTTATTTCGCTATCGGAACAAAACAAACCAGTCAGTGCTTTAGCGATGGCATTATCTATCTCCCTGGTAAAGTGGAGAGCAATTTTATTTCTGGACTGAAAGACATCCCGCCAAGTGATTCAGCATTCTGGGTGGAAACCGATTAGAGTTTCATATGAGTGCCATACCCGTAAAAGGTTAGCCCGATACCATCCTTAAACTACATTATCATTTACAACCAGGTGAAATTGTCGTCAAGGGTTAGTTTATAGTAGAAAGAAAAATACAGAACCAGTTAACACAAATAAATAAATAAATATGCTATGATAAAACACACCTCGTCATCTAGACCCAAAGTAAGCGTAGCTTGTGTTTTGCGTACTTGTGTGATGAATATTTATATGAATAATATACATAAATACTTAAAATATACAGATAAACACCCAACCACTAAAAACATTCATGTTTAGCACAGAAACATTTTCCAGTTGTGGGAATCAGCCTTGAACTCATAAAACAGGATCGCTGCCCACTATGCCCATCGGTCTTCAAATTTTATGCAAGCAGTTATTATTTCGTTCTAGACGTATAATTCACGGAGATTTAACCCTTATATATCTGTATGAAACGTTATAGAACATTAAATACAAAACCAAACATACTGTAGTCAATCCATTACGTATTCGCCCCTCATCGCCGACCCAAAAACTTCGTACAAAAAAAAACAGTTCAAGTTTGTTAAGGTTACTTAATTAGTCTGCATGTCTTCATTTGGCATGGATTTTCCTTATAAATCAGCATAAAGGTGGGTGAAAAATGTTATTTTGTTCTTTGTTTACGACGCCATAAATTCCAAGTTTAAGCACCTGCCGAAATAAAATAAACAATAACATAGCCTCGCAAGAAAATGTGCTCTTATAATAAATTTTCACAGCCCGACTTTTTTATGCCTTATTTAAAGGCTTTGACTAACTAAGGTGTTCATATTAATTCTACGAGCAAGAGATCTCAAGAGAAGCAATAATCAAAATCTTTTGTGCAATTAGTCTATAATATCTATGGCCATTATAATTCGAAACAGTCACTTTCGTATATTTCTTGTACCATATTTTGAATGTCCGAATTTCAGTAATTATTATTCATTCATAATTTCTGAAATTCGGACATTCGAAATTTTCAATAATCGGACTGTCCGACATACGTCTTCTTATGACCAATATTTATCAATATGATAGTAGACTTCTGGACCATGAGGCAGTTAATATACTTTAGTTCCGATATAAATATTTTAAGATCAGTGCATAAAACCTCAAAACAGTCTAATGGCAAAAGCCCTGAAAGCAGTTTAAGTTAAAAACTTTGCATTAACCACACACTCTAAATTATATCACTGTTACGAATACAAAAGTAAGACCATAAAAAACTTTTTTATCGCCGCGACATAGATATCGCTATCCAACAAGTTAAGGAAGGCATAATGTCCTCGTATCGTATTAATGACATCGTTAGAGCGACAAAACGCTTTCCAGTTTAGTCGTTTGCTCGGTAATCGAATACATAAATCACAATAAAACTCCCCGCAGGGCGACGCCACTGTTAATTTATACGTCTGACACATCCAGGTGTGCAATTGTTTTTTAAACTGACGAAAATTGCGAATTAGTACCCACTGTCTTTTTGAACAATAAAAGTCCAAAATGAAATTTAATGTCAAAACAATTTTTTCGAACCTGTTTTATAATTTACCAATGTTTCCATAACTTTTTGATGAAGACAATGATAAAGAGATTTATAAAAGAAATAAAACATTTTTAGGTAAATTGAGTACCTTCAAGGCAATAATGAATAGGCTTTTTCAAGGCAAGCGTGCTCCAACCTAGACCTCATCATTGCTTTCTAAAGGACATATAAATAAAAAAAAGTGATTTTCCTGTTTATTAGGTCTTTTCTCATATTTTTACATCTAAACGATAATGCTGAGTGAAACTTTTCAGTCACGTAATCTCAATGATCAGTGAAAACGAAATTAAAATCTCGTATACATCGAAGTTTGAAGGAGATCGTTTTAAAAGAGCTTGCCGATTTTGAGATTGTAAAGCTGCAATATTTCAAACTCTTTATTCGAGTTGAGTTTTATTGAAGTATAGTATAGTATAGAGAGGAAACCTCCTTAACCCAGGATGTTACCTAGACCAGTATTGATGATAAACCTATATCAAGCTAAGATCAAGAATTGGTGAATGACTCTTTAGACGGAACTTAAGAACTTATTCTACTACTGACGCTGAAACGTAATTTACAAACGGACTGATCAAGACATTTAACGGAACTCAACGGACTATGGAGTGTTTAATGACGCTTTCGACGGATCTTAAGAATCTATTCAACAACTGGCCTACTATGACGCTGCAACGTGAATGGTTACAAACGGACTGATCAAAGCCTTCAAAGTTACTCAATGGCCTATAAAGAGTGCAATTTGAGGCCTAAGAAAGAGAGACTTAAATGCTCCATTGTGCAATATTTTTTATGAATTAATTCTGTTAATCGATAGATACACGTCATAGTTATTATGATAATCATCTCAATCTACGAAGGTACAATGCTGAAGTTTAAATTTTGTTTAAGTGTTTCCACATTCAACGTTCTTTCAGGGCAGGTCATTGTACAGTAATAAAGGTTGCGAAGCTGTAAGTCAGAAACTAAATTATGAAAGACAGCTGCAAGTCTAGACACGATTCAAAACATTTCGGTGCTTATAAACCACTATTCTTGCTCGCTTAAGAAAATAGTCATTTACAAAAACTAAAGCTTTACGGGTCGGTAATAAAGTTGAAACGGATAGACATCTTCTGTTTAGCGTGTTTAGCGTGTTCAATTCTAAGGTAAAACAACTGCAGTACAGCGCCCTGCCTACTTTTCATTGAAATATGTTCATTAAGACGATTTTTCCGCATCACTTTAATCTGATTAACTATACAAAAATGCATTTCAAAGTGGCTATAAAATCATGGGAAAATGCTTTTAGTACAATCGCAATATCGCGTGGCCCTAACAATAAAGCGGCCAGAACATCGTATTAATACACATGGGCTAGGGTGGAATAAATGCATACCAACGCGTAAAGATAAATTTAATGAGCTTTTTAAGTCGTTTTTAAGATTTAACTTAGAATACCAAACGATATAAGCGATAACAGAAAATTGAAATGACATACTTCATAGTCAGGCAGTATTTGGTCTACGTACTAACTTTAGGTAAACGTGCAAAAAATGGTAAAAAAAAAATGAAATAAAAACTTTAAGTATTTGCCTTTTTTATACCAGAAACTGTGTTATCATATACTTACATATGAGTTAATATAAAAAATAAAGACCTTTTTCCGCTGCCCTAGTATGCGATTAAGATGATTTTATAATCTGGTACAGGTCAAATTAAAGTACAAAATCATGAATGTCTTATACGTCTTGTTAATGTTACAGCCATTCTGAAACTAGATATAAGAAGACTTAATATTTTTTTATTTATTTTATTTATTTTCTTACAATCATAAAGTAGATAGGTATACATAGGTGACTTGATGTCCTGAAACTCCATTGAGTTTGTATGGACATTGCACAATCCTCTAATGTTATACAAAATTTTAAAATTTAAGCGGGTAGGTGAACAAATACGCCGCCAGCAGGTCGAGATACCGTATCATATAATGCATTCCCACCGCCAGCTGACAAGCGGCACATAGGCATATACAGGTTGCTCCCAGAACACGATTTCAATATTCTTCCAATTTCTGGAAATACTTTTTGACAACATTTTTTATATTTTTTTTGGTGATTGAATCCCTAAGTGGTAAAGGCAGGCAATTAATTAGTCTTGGTACGAGATAGTTAGTCGTTCGTTTTTTGCTGGGTACATAAAGAGTGTATTGTATGTGTGGATAGTCCCCACGCTATTGTAATGCCGCTTGGCGGACTTAAACGATTATCATACATATTATTACTAATAACTGGCAACGATGTCTCATTGTGCTTTCCGAAGCGCGGGGCTTAAGAATCTTATTTCGTGACTTGTATAAAATGATTACATGACCGACAGATTTTCGATCCGACCAGACAATCTAGATAAATGCTAGCCATTGACACTTGTTTGCTACGCTATATTATACGTTGTGAAGACACTAAAAGATTTTGAACTGTATAAATAGTAATTATTTGGTTTGTATAATCCCTATCCCTACTAATATTA
Organism: Pararge aegeria; assembly: GCF_905163445.1. Lineage (NCBI taxonomy): Eukaryota > Metazoa > Arthropoda > Insecta > Lepidoptera > Nymphalidae > Pararge > Pararge aegeria. The sequence goes on from NC_053189.1 coordinate 7,817,465, forward strand.
TAAATGAAAATGTAAGTTTGTTTGCTACACTTTCACGCAAAAACTACTTAACCGATTCTCATGAAACTTTGTACACATGTTGTGGAAGTGTTAGAAGTAATATAGGATACTTTTTATCCTGACCTTAAGCTCGGTTTCTTTGGGAGAGGGGTTGAAAGGTTTTGATGATTTTACACCATAACTCCGACCTATTTAAATAATTATTTTTGTACTATTGAGGTTATAATATGTGTTTAATTTTGCCCAAACTGTGGTTGGAGATAGAGGACAGCACTCTGCAGCGGACAGTAGTAAACCCCTCATTTAAGGCTTAGCGATACTGAATACTTTAATTTTTTTTTAGAACTACAACTAAATTTAATGCCACATCAAAAAACAAAATCAAACGCAGACAAAGTCGCGGGCAACATCTAGTTCGTTATAATTCTTATCCAAATACTTAATGTTTTTTTTTTCTTTTTTTACATAATCCACGGACAAAGCAGATACCCCTGCTGATGTTTAGTGGAATACCTATAAACAGAGCAACACTTTGCAGTGCATACAAGGATTACGTCCTATAAAGTGCCGCCCCGTGCCCAGCAACCTGAGACGTAGGTGTAGTAGCTCAGCCTAAGCCTCAGTAACTACACCGGCAACCGTGACCTTTAGACCGGAACACTATGCTTGGTTTAAGAAATAAGCGTGATGATACCCGGGCGAGCTATGTGGAAATAGATTAATCAGAATTTACCAGTTTATGAAATAGATTATCTTAAAATATTAGTAGTAGTAGTTGGAAGGAGAAAGAAGTCATGGTTGCGCAACATCCGTGAATAGACCAATATTGTAAGCGTGGAATCATTGTTTCGCTTGGCGCAAGACCGCCAGAAGTTCGCTGAGCTTACGGCCAACCTCCAGTAGTGGAGAGGCACAAAAAGAGAGAGAGAGAGAGAAAATATAAGTATAGGTCTGTTTTAGTGTGTTGAGCCGTGTAAAAATAAAAGCATTCCATTGTTTAATATTCATTATATAACAATGATTTGAAGAAGAGCTCTGATCGAGTATAGACAAACGTTATAATACAATGAGTATTAGTCATATTTGTGATCTGTACTAAAAGTCCAACGAGGCATTTGGAATTTTACAATTAAATACTATTCCGTAATAATTAAACAACACACATTTATGACTGCATTTTGCTTAATTATACGAGTAAGGATGCTTCATTTGTACAATTAGAGAGGCGGACCTTGTTTGCACTTGTGTGTAACTGGAGAATAAATCACACGGAGCTACAAAAGGTAAATGTAGGATAAGTTATGGAGATTGTACAACTAAGCTATTTTCCTATAGGTAGTTAAAAGTGGATTTTAGAAATAAGAAAGTCCTTAATTCAATGCATATATTTATAGTTTAATTTTCTCATAGGTCTAGACGAACAGGTCCTTGGTGATTCCAGGGTCAAGAAATTGGCAGTACCAACCCAGAGTTTTTAGGGAAAAGTACGCCAAGCTGTCCCGGTTTTTATCACTAATATGTACTTAATTATCGTTGAAGCCTCCCGATCTGCATTGAAACAGCGGGGAGGGTACTGACCCTGAACTCCTCTCATATAGCAGGGAAATGGTAATGTATCCATTCTTAATAACTATATCTCTATATCAATTATTATTTATTGAAATAATATCCAAGCAGTTGATGTATTTTATATTCTTTTAAATAGCATTAATAAGAATAAATCAAGTAGTAAACTGCTACAGTTCTTGTCTACCATCTGCAAAGATAAAACAAAAACAATTGAATAGTCTGACTGAAATAAGAAAACTTTTTAAAATTATATAAGCAATAATTTTATTATAAGTATACTTTCTTATAATCTCTGACTATATTCTAACAAGTACACTGGCTCTAACTCCAATGGAGAGAGCTCTATCTGTTATTCTTTATCGTTTTAAATATATTAAAAAAACAAAAAAGAGATTTGGTTTTTTTTATGTTTGCAAGTGCCTAATTGACAAAATTATAACTACTTAATCTAAAAAAGAGGAACGTTGGGGGCCAAGGTGCTGGATAGGCGACATTTTAGTAGGTAGCCTCTGGATGCAATTGGCACAAGATCGTGGAATTCGAAAACAAACAAAGCGGTAGTGAACGACCATAATCATTATAGATGACATGATGATTATTTTGAAAGGAAATATAGCACGAAACCGTAATATCGTCTCAGTGCACATAATCGAACTGCAACTTACACGGTGTGGCGGGCGAGTACCTACTAAACCAAAAAAAAAGGTTATCTTTGTTTTTTAACTAAGCTATCGAACTATTTCTACAGCTTTATGCTCCTAATTGGACATCAGTAAATAAATCGCGCTTAGTCATATTTATATTAAACAGTAAATCAACCTGATAAATTACGTTTTGTTTAACACAAATATTTTGTCGCTAAAAATACTGCCGCTGAAAAATTATTTTTAAAGTTTTTAACAGACCATTATTAGTTCGCCAGTAATTATTACCCCAACGTTTCCCCTCTATTAAGTCAATAGCGCAATTATTTTAATAAGAGACTAAACGTTTGTGCGACACCATGAGGTTTCAATATTTTATGTATTTTTGCAAAGGGGCGGAAATTTAAACTGTCTCTACTTTTGAGGGGGGAACTGGCACTCTTTCGTGGTTACAATAACTGAGTAGACAGAAACGTGAAGAATTCAAAATGCAGAGCAAGTTAAAAGTATATTTTTTTTTACATTTTTCTCATCGTCCTTTTAGTGCCAGTATTATTCTTGCATACATTTATTTATTCATAAAATACACCAGCAGTACATTGTTACAACAAAAATAACAATTACACAGAGTAACATTTAGGATTATGTCAAAAAAATGGCAATTTTATTCTTAGGGTATCTTCAAATAAATCAATGAACTTACATTGATATATGAGGCATGACATGCCTTGACTCTCTCATAGATTCTCCACAATTGTCCAGAACTTTTGGTGGGCTGTGATCACATGACAGTGATAGTGTCTCGTATAAACTGGTGCTCCGCGAGGCAGCTAGTAAAATAAAATGTATTAACAGATTAACTCCAACCTATACGGGACACATTCCTTTGTTGGCAAATGCCAAACTAGGTTCCTAGGTAGTAGGCCCTATAATTTCTAACTAGTCTAGGAACCAGTCTAGGTTCATAATCATGAGCCATGGGTTATCATTATATTAAACAACTAACGCAACTAACTTAATAATGACAAAACCATTTTAAACCTCCATATTTCAAACTTCAAACTTAAATAATATTTACTCAAAATAGCCTTCACGGGATATTTAACTATTGACTACAGTTTCAAAAAGTTTCATCGAACTTCCATTATTGGCTTTATTATTTCTTCTGGAAGTAAATTTTACAATCAACTGACGAGAGATGGAACATCTCTTCCTGAACTTTGATCGCAGTGTTCGTAAAGGCAGAAAATAAACAAGTTACTAAGTGGGCCAAGTTATAGGCTGGAAATTCTAAATATAACAATTAATTCTAAATAATCTAAGTCAAATCATAACAATTAGGTCCACCAACCGGTTTTCTAACAAACCTGTGGCAATTTCTAAAACTTTTGCGCGTATTTTCAATTTTATATTATGATGTTAACCTTATTAGATATTCGTAAATAAAATACATAGATAATTTCACTTAAACCAACAAAATCAAAGCATAATTATTACATGAAACTAGATACCTATAAAATATTTATAGAATAAATTTCGTGAAATTATCGCTGTTAATTATAATATAATCATAACAGTTTACATTTGCTTAAATTGTATACTTTTCTAAGCCAAGCAGTTTTTAACTATTTTTTACATGCCCGTTTGCTTTCAACTAGAGATCAGAATCGACCTTTCCCTGGGATTCCAAATGTCCTATTAAAGTCTAGTTATAGTGTTGTGAACACGGAATTTTAGTGGTAGGCCAAATGGCAGGTACACTAACGTTAAGAAGGCAGGAGGGGTTTTTAGTTGGTAGGAGTCCGGCACTATCCATAGGGATGTCCACGAGGATTTTCCCCTCCTAAATATAAAAAAAAAATTGTTGTGAACACAAAAACGATCGTGTTCTTTTATTATAAACATAACTTTCTTCGAAAGAAAATGAGGAGTTTGGGGAATTGAAAATATTCATCAGTCATCTTAGTACCCATAACACAAGCTACGCTTACTGTGGGGCTAGATGGCGATGTTTCTATAATAATAATAATAATAATAATAATAAACTTTATTTAGGACAAAAATAGTTTGTACGCAGAGTTCTAGATTAAGTATATATAAAAAAAAAAAAACATTGCGTTTATGATTTATAAAGAAACAATACTTCTTAAAACATAAGATTTGGTTGCTGGTGCATTCATCAGATTTCACAGTTTTATAAGTACCAGCGACCTTTAAACCAAAAATAATACCTGCTTACATAATAAATGAGGTTAGTAATTGAAAATATATAGGAATGTACAAAATGTATGTAAGACCAGGTTCCAGTTACGCCAACTCCTGTACTAGTTAAAACTGTATCACAGTGAGTTGCCATTCGTCGTGCCCAAGTACTTACTATAAGTCTATACATTTTATTCTATATTATGAATAGGTAAACAATATGTGTGCAGTTTTAAGATAATATAATAATAGTAATAGCGGGTAGGTGGCTAAAATCTTATGAGACACGTTTAACCATCCACCCGCCACTTCACTATTGCTTTGGCAGTATATGGCAAAGTTTAAGAATGTAAGTATTGGTTAGTATGTAATTGGTTAATATGATAATCAGTAATTAATGTGATATTTTACAAGTATAAAAGTATTATCATACTACGATAGTTTGTTACAGTTTTTAATAAAAATGAAGTGCATCTAATTATGATATATTATGGATGGTTTTTTTTTTTTTTTTGTGAAAGTGAGTGCTAGTGCGTGTATTATGTGTGTTTAAATGTGTCTGTGTGTTAAAAATTATGAGTGATGGTGCGTGTATTATGTGTGTTTAAATGTGTCAGTGTGTTAAAAATTATATAATTTTTTTCAGAAGATCTTCTACTTCGTTATAATTTTGGGTAATAAGGTATTTAATCAGCTCTGTTTTACATTTATAAGGACGTAGTTATACAAAAATGTTCCAATCCACATGTCATGCTAAAATGAGTTAAATATACAGATCTGCGTATTTTTACATCTACTACTTGTTTCATTAATCTGTTTCAGTCCTCAAGTGACAGTTTTCGGTATTTCATTTTGACATTACGTTCCAACCCACATTTTGTCAGATTAATGCAATATGCAAGTCATAAAAAATGTATTAATCCGCAAGAAACATTTTAATAAACAATATTATTTTATTTCACCGGGAAAACAATGTTTCAATACTTTTGGAATGTTTTGACAAAATTATTAAATGGTCTCTTTTCTTAGAAATAATGTTTCAATATGTTTGGAACATTTTATCAAAATTACAAAATTTTCATTTTTCTTGAAAATAATGTTCCAATTCTTTTGAGACGTTTACACAATATTGTGAAATAATGCTTTTTCTTGAAAACACTGTTCCAATACTTTAGGAACATTATAAAAAAATATAAAATATTTATTTTTCTTAAAAAATAATGTTTCTATGCTTTTGAATGTTTTTTAAGAATGAAAAATAATTGCAAAATTAATGTTCCAATGTTATAGTATCGTTTTAAAAATACGAAAAAAAAACATTGTTTCGTTAAAATTAAATAATGTTTCATTGGATGTTCCACGGTAGCCCGCGAAATTCAAATTTTCGTACGTTTTTTACAATTTGCCGGCCATTGTCAAGCTTTACATTGAACAAAATATGATTCGCGTGAATGTGTAATGTGTGTATGTGTATTACTAATACTTAGTATTATTTTATAAAAATAAAATAGTCTAAAATTATTCTAAATGATTCAAACAAATAAATTATGAGGATGCATTTGAGCACTCAATTTGTCTAATAATAATCAAAGTGCATTTAACTATTTCCGCTAAGTCGATTAACCTTGACCGAGTGAATCAGTTTTGTAACAAGTGTCATAAACGTCGTTCGTGTTTTATTATTATTAATTACTTTGCAATTACTTTGAGTTACTGTTTTGGTGATTTATCATCGTAATAAAAATGGAAGAAAACGGAAGCGGGGTAAGTTTTATTGCAATACAATTACTAAATAGAATAGGTAAGACTTTAGACTAGGTAATTAGGTATTCATTTTGACCGTTATGCGTGTATTATAATAGGCTTGATACATAATAATACCCAAGTATTTATTGACTGTTTACACCTTCGATCAAATATTTATGGTAGATGCACAGTTCCATATAAAAAATGCGTATAAGGCATGCCGTGATAAATCAACATTTTTTGGTTAAAATAGGTTTTATACCTATTTTAACTATGGTACCTAATTAATTATTATTGTTACTGGGTCGTCATGCCGGACGCCGCTCGGCGTATACCGTGTTCGATTCCTGGCACGGTCAACACTTGTCTGATGAGCGCATTGTTAGCTGGTTGTACAATATGTATCGAAATGATATATTTTGTATTTATTTAATATGTAGATATGTGTAGTTTGGAGCTAACCGACCGTGAATGTGAAATGCGTCCAATATTTATTTATTTTATTTCTTGTTATATAGGTTCAGTCCTTAGCACAGCTATTAACTAAACGGAAAAAATTGATGGATCTCCGAAACACCATAATATCTATAGACACATGCAGAACAGAATTGAATACCGTAGATCTTGTGGCAAATCATCACAGTAAGTATTTATATATTTAACTAACAGTATAAAGCTGAGAATTTGTTTATGTTGTTTGGTTGAAAGCGCTAATCCACTGTTTCAAAATTATTAAAAATACTTTAATACAGCTAAATCTACGAAAAATAATGTAAATGTTTAGATGGTTGTTGTTCAATAACAAAGAAACAAAATTTAATGTTAAAAAATTATACTACTTATTAAGTAGTATAATTTTTTAACATTAAATTTCTGCTGAGTGCATTATATAATTTAGGACCAAGGTAATAAGCAAATTTTTGCGCAAATACTGTTTTTAACTTGGGTAAGTTAAAAACTAAATCTTTTCTACGTCTCGTCATGAACGAAGGTCGTTTTTTATGTTGCGCAATAACAACTTGTTTTATAAATAATTTCCTGACTGAGAGTACGGCTAGTTCGGAGTATAACTGCTTTGTAGGGTAAGAGTATGTCTTGAATGCCATTACTTTAAGTATAGAGCGCTGTGCTCTTTCAACTGCTAATAGGGTAGTTTTAGAAGTACCTCCCCAGGCATTAATTCCGTACATAATAATAGATTGGCATAGTGCAAAATATGTCGTAAGGAGTAACGAAGGTGAACATATATGCCTTAGGCATTTAAATATATAAATAAGTTTCCTAATCCTACTGCTTAATTTAATTGTGTGCTTTTTCCAGTTTAGATTCTGATCAATCGTAATACCAAGATATTTAATAAAGCTTGTTTGTTTAATGCAGTAACATGCGCAGTCTATTAAATCATTGCATGTGTGAGCTTTTATAGACATAGACCCATGCTGAGGTTGAGTTTTGTTATGTATACTGAAAGTCATAAATTTTGTTTCATCTAAATTAAGAGTAAGTAAGTTGTTATCCAACCACGTGGTTACCATTGTGAGACCCTTATTTGCCAAATTATTAATTTCTTGCCAAGACTTTCCACTAAACAGCAGCACCGTATCATCAGCAAAAGTAATGATTTTTCCCTTTAGCAAAGTCATGTTGCATTAATCATTGATGTAAATCAAGAACAAGGTAGGACCAAGAACGCTACCCTGAGGGACACCGAATTGAATACATTCTTCCTGGCTCTCATAATCATTGATTTTTACACGCTGCTGTCTATTGGAAAGATAGTCTGTAATCAATTGGAGAGGTAGTCCACGTATGCCAATATATTCAAGCTTCCGTATTAGTATGGGGACAGATACGGTGTCGAACGCCTTGGCTAAATCTAAATAAATTCCTAGAGTTTTGTGCCCATTGTCCAATTGCCCTACCACGAAAGAAGTTAATTCATGTAAGGCATTGTCAGTTGATTTGTTTTCCCTGAACCCAAATTGGTTTTGTGAAAGAAGGTTATTTGACTCTAAGAATTTCTTTAGCCTTACATTAATAATTTTTTTCTAATATTTTTGCAAGAACAGATATAAGGGAAATTGGTCTATAGTTTGACACCGCATTTTTGTCTCCAGATTTGTATATGGGAATAATAATAGACTTTTTGAGTAGCTCTGGAAATACACCGTCATCTATACATTTGTTACAAATTATGGCAATAGTTTTCGAGAAAATATTTACCCCTTTTTTAATCAAAGATGTAGGAATTCCATCCGAGCCACATGATCTACTAGATTTCAAGTTTAAAATTATGTGTTTAATTTCATTTTCGTCGGTTGGCAGAAGCAAAAATGAATTTACAGGTGAACCTATGGTTTGAATATTTTGCTTTCGAGTAAGTTCTTGTTCACTTTTTTGTAGTCTAGTCAAAATATTATTAGATAAATCACTGCCGATTTGAATAAAATAATTATTCACGTAGTTGAGTGAGGCCATAGGTATAGGCTTTATATGTAATAGCTCTGGAGAACTATTTTCTTTATTATTTAAATTGCACATTGCTTTAATAACATCCCATTTATCTTTCAGGGTTTTCTTTTTATTATTTATTTCATCTCTATAGTAGTTATTTTTAAGTGTCTTAAGTAATTTATTACAAGTGTTACGATAACGTTTGTAAGTTATTTGAGTTGTATGATTATCAGGATCTTTACGGAGCTTTTTATGAAGATTATCACGATTCCTCATGCATCTGCATAGTCCCGGAGTTATCCAAGGTTTTAAATTGGTCTTACGTCTAGATAATTTTAAAGTAACTGTATATTTATTCATTGTTTCTTTGATAAGCCCCACAAACATGCTTGTCATCGCATTAGAGTCAAGATTAGAAAGAATTTGTGACCAATCTAATTTACTTAAGTCTTCTAATACGGCATTAAAATCAGTTTTTGTACGTTTATTAATATGTTTAGTAGTTTTAATGTTTATTTTACGCATTGATGTCAAAACACAATAGTGGTCCGTTAGTGATGTATTACAAACAACAGTAAGAGTGTCACTTCTCGTTCTAATGAAAATATGATCTAAACAATTATTTTGTCTCGTAGGAAAATTGTGAGCTGATATGAGTCCATGCGATGCTAAAAGGTTTACGTATACTGATGGCTCTTTATTAATTAATTGTTGCTCAGATATATTTATATTCAGATCACCCATTAACAGAACACTTTTGTATCTTCTAAGTTGGAAAAGAATTTTGTCCAAGGAGTCTAAAAATGGTTCTAGGTTTTTAAAACAGGGTGGTCTGTATAAGGAAATTATTGCCAGTTCATTATCTATAGTAACAACCAAACAGTTAGCTTCTTTACAATAATTAGGTTCAATAACAGTACAATTTATATTGTTTTTGATATAAATGACAACCCCATCGTTTTGATTTAGGTAATTTTTAGTAGAATAAGATAAATAATTATTCATTTTTGGTATAACAGAATTTGTAGTTAGCCAACATTCAGTGAGAATAATAATATCATATGAAATATCGAAACGTTTCAGCAGAACCAGTAGTTCGTCATGATTACAAGATAAACTTCTAATGTTTTGAGTCAAAATGTTAAAAGTACCATTAAACTGATCAAATACTTTCCTACATTGCTCTGGCATATCCACAATCACAGCTTTGCCGACATTGATAGTTTCATCAATGTCAGCAACTATCTTTTGTATATTAGCCATGGTCAACGTTACAATAATTAAAAGTAATCATGATATGAACGAAATAAGCTGCGATGCCTTTTGAAAAGCAAATTGTGTTTACCAGGATATTAACGAAGTACGATCTGAAAAAATAATATTCAATTTTTATTCGTATGAGCGTGTGTGATGTCTTGTGTAAATGTGGCATATGAGTGCGTGTATTTTGTGTTTGGAGAAAACTATTACAAAAAATAACATAAGTCACTAGGTTAGTAAAAAAAAGAAAAACATTGAAAAAACACCAATAATATTTAAATTGTCTATAAAGGATACCATTTTCACTATTACTTGCTGGCTGGTTATATCTCGCAAGTCTAATTGGTAGTCACATAACATTATTGTTAAGGCTAGAAGAATTTTTATCTGAGTCACCAGTTACTAGCTGCTCAATTTGTTTTTGAGATTTTATCGGCAACACCGGATATCCTTCCGATTTTCTTAGAAATATTTTACCTCGAGAAATCCAACAGAATTGATATCCACACGTTTTCTTTGCTTGTCTCGCCAAATAGTATAGTTTTCTTCCGAGTGGAGTCAGTGCTTCCGAAATGAAAATTGGACGTTCTTCACCTGGGAACTGGATCAACTTGGTATTCAATTTGCCCGATTTGTTTGATTTATTATATGTTTTAACAGCCCTTATTACTGCCGAACTGGTTCGTTCTGATTTATATTCTACAATTATGAGACTTTTCTGTTTAGTTATTTTAGTTTGGATTTCATGAATCGCATCGAACATGACTGGTACGTTAAGAACTTTGTGTATGTTAGTCACTATTGATTTAAGATCATCATGTTTATTAATGGGCATATTAATTTCAATACGTGATGCAAGCTGCCTTTGGAGAACATTTTCCATTTTAATTTCTAGTTCTTCAATCCTCTCCTGAGTATCTTTGTGTTCAAGCATAATATTTTCGAACTTTCGGTTTAGGTCGTTATACATAGTCGTAGAAGTTTCCAGCGCACTTCGCAAATGTGAATTTAGTTTAATTAACTCCTCGTTTTGGTTTTTCAAATCTCTTATCATCTCATTAAGTGACTCAAATTTATCGTTCTGGTCACGTTTCAAGTCTGTGATGAGAGTCTTAATTTCTGTTTGGAGGTTTCCTAATTCTTGCGAGAAATCATCTTTTGGACTGCGTACTTTGCGTTTCCTGCTCGTAAGTAGATCTCGCTCATCACCTGAGCTCGCTTGTGATGGTGTCATAGCCACTTCAAGAGATCGGATCATGTTTTCTCCTTTATTCTTGCATATACTGCCAAACACTGTCACACACTATTGCACGGTTTGTACGATTGATTTGACGCGTCCGCACGGTTCGCAGCGGAGCGAGGAATGATTGAGGAATTCTATTGTCGTAGAATATTTATTTACTTTTTTATTTATTTATGATGATGACTTATATTTTAATTACTTAGGTTTAGGCAACTTCACCACTCCAATAAAGTCTTGACAAAGTAAACTTTACCGCTGAATTATTCAGGGCGTACAGTCACTCGAATATTTTTGGTGCGAAATTATGTTAATAACTTTGTACTATCCCCATTTGTCTTCCCGCGGTTTCATAAATAATGTTCTGTGAACGAGGACAGATGCTTTCTTCGGTGTGACACTTAAGTCGAGTTTAACTTTAATTTAGATTATTCCATGATAACTTTACTTATTGCTTAATACTACACTTTTTATCTTGGAAATGATTTTAGAGACTACGTTGTTTGTTTGCAATAAAAAGTACTTACCTTTCTTAATAACATGTCCGTTTTTAAGATCTTGTATAAATCTTAAGATTCCGGCTAATTGTTAGTCGGATACTACGCAATATTAGTATTAGATATCAAGTGATCTTGATAATACTAATATTGCAGCATAAAGCACAAAAAAACGTATTTCTTGTACAGATATTTTTGATTTGTATAGATTTTTTTATTTTATTTTTTTTGTTAGAGGGACAATTGATAATATACTCTTTAAAATTTTTTACTCTTTTCTTATTAAGGTTCATGGGATGCGGACGGATGGACTGTCGGACTGGCAGAGTTTGTGTTGAGATTGAGTTAGTGTGGAGTGAGTAAGGAGAACTTTGTAAGCTTGCCCACAAATTAAAACGCTCAAATAAACGTCAAATAATTTATCTCCATTTTTGGTAATAAAAATTCACATTGGTTGAATTTTAGAAGTTGAACTATTTTAGTGCTAAAAGAAATAGAATATTCTCATTTGAAACTGTTAAACTGATTTAATTAAACCTTAAGAAATTCTGCGTCTCGCAAGGCCGGGACGCCGTTAGCTTCGTCGAAACACCTCCTTAATAAAATTATGATAAAAACTTAATTTCCTTTAATTACGCTAAAAAGCAGAATTTCCACGAGACATTTCCTCTTAATGTGGCACAAATTCATTTTTATATACTACTAGCGGACCCCAGCGCCATCTGTCGGGCTAATTTGTGAATCTAAATCTATAATTTTAGTTGGGTTCCTTGCCAAACTAAAATATTATTTTAATTTACCCTTACGGAAATTTTTGGACTCGAATTAGTTTGACAGCTCCTGTCTGTTGACATAAAATTAACCTTTAAAAGACCTTTATATTTTACTAGCTGAGCCTAGCTCCATCTGTCGGACTGATTTGTGAATCTAAACCATCCAGGGTGCCACACAAACGCATACCAAAAAATTCATTCAAATCGGTCGAGCCGTTTAGGAGGAGTTCAGTGACATACACACGCACACAAGAAATATATATATAAAGATTATTAACTTCTGCTTCTTTTTATCATATTTGTTGATAGGCTACGTGACACATTTAATGTTCATTATTTTTATAGGCTTGTTTTCTGTAAATACAAAAGAAGTGTAACGATAACCTTGTGAAAGCATCAAACAACATTTTACTAGTATAAAAGGCTGTCAGAAAAAGGAAACTGGATCTACTCACAGACAATTCAACTATCACCTAAGGCCCTTCCTGGCGTCAAGGCTCTAACAATACCCTTTTATACCGGTGTTTGAACAGCCATACTGTCTGGAATGCTTGTAAAAACAAACTGCTATGGGTAAATATGGTGAAAAGTAAACATTCATAATTTTTCGCGTATATACTAACATTTTTATCCTCCTAATATTATAAATGTGAATGTAAGTTTGTTTGTTACGCTTTCGTGCAATAAGTACTTAACCGATAATCATGAAACTTTGTACACGTATTCTTAGAGGTATCAGAAGTAATATAGGATACTTTTTATGCAAAAAAAAAATGTATTTTTTTTTACGAAAGAAAAAATGTTTGGCGACAATCTCATGTATGACAATAAGTGTAGACTATGTACGAAATTTACGCGGGCGAAGCCGCAGGGAATATCTAGTCTGTATATATTTTTAACTATATTGTAGTAAGTGCCTAGTAAAAAGTAGGGACCGCACGCCTACCTTTCGCCTATGGATATGGATCTCATATCAACGATATAATATTTTAAATCTATATTGGTAACGATTTAACGGTTATTTTTTTAATAATTAATTCTCATCTCAAATCACAATCACGTTTTCCAGCAGAAAAAGCGTGGTTCCAATTTCAAAGAAATTTGAATGGCTAGCGCATATCATCGGGATATGAATTGAACATAAATCTCCCTACATATTCCTTTGTTTTGTTATTCGGAACGTTGATTCTCACAGAGCTTGGGGTAGCCCGAATTTAGTTTTAGTTTTCGTTTTAGAATTTGTTTGAGCGCTACAACAATGACTGGTCCGGTATCGTTTTATGTTTTGATAGCTAACAGATTTTGACAAGAATTTTCATGAAACCTCACGCTTTTGTAGGATTAGTTGTGTTATAGTGTACTATTAAATATTACAACGAATCAAGTATCTTGTGCATTTCATATCCCTGTACTTTGTGTTAGGATTTAAATTTAAATAGCATTATAATTTCCACTTCTTTGTTATTTTTTTAATTTAATCTTATTTTTGAACGAGACGATCGGTTGTCATTCTCCGATTGGTTAACGCCGGTAGACGCATAACGGCGGGAACCAATCAAATTGCTTGGATTCTACCTGGACGCTAGGAGTTTTGGCGGGAAATGGGGTCTTTTTCTTGGCGGGTTGGATCGTTCTTTGAGAGAGTTATGAAGTGAATTGCGAGGTTGTAAAACGATAAGTTCATATTGTCATAGTTTATAAAGTAAATTAATAAAGTGATATTTGTATGGTATGTTTATTTGCATCTTTTCGTGGCCTCATCGCTATCCTACTAAAGTTTATAATAATTCAGAAGTGACAAGACAGCGTTACCTTTTCAACGCGTAAGTACACGCCCAATTATATAATTTTATTAGCTGTTTAATTAATTTATAATAATATTTAGCTACGCGAAATGTTACTAACAATCATTATGGTTATGTCATAATAACATGTACGATTAATATTTATGTTGTTAACCTAATTGAGTGTGCACGGACTCAGTGCCTATTTTGCAATATTTTTTCAGTGAGTTTTAATTTCATTTGTAACAGTATATTTACATACTTATATTGTAGGTTATATAAAAATAAGATCCCATAAATTACCGAGCTCTGGATCTGATATTATTTTTCCGATAGACATTATTTTCAAATGTACCAAACGTAGGTTTAACTTATTATGGCATTCAGGCTATCGCAAATATGATAAAAATTTAATATTAACAGTCACTTTCTACGTAACGGTGATTTGAGAATTTGTGACATGTTTCTAAATCTTACAAAAAAAAAAAACAAAAACAATGGAATCGAATTCTTTATTTTTCATTTGTATTTATTTGTTACGCGCAGATGTCTACACCCCTTGTTAAGTTTATTTAAAAAAAAAATTCAAACTTAAACTTTGTTTTCTTGTATCTGACCCTACCCGTGGAATATCGAAGCCGGAGCCGACTGAGGGAGCGGAGCCGTAGCTGGCTATGTGCACGCAGATCTTCTCGGGTCCTGAGTCGGGAGCTAGAGCCAAGCCGTGAGCGGGTGAAGATTTAGGAGAGGCTGTTACTGCAACTGCGAGAGCAACAATAGAAGTCGCAGCCGCTACACCGCGCCAGCTATGACTTCGCACCGGGCTACTCCGCGGCAACATTCAAGTCGCAGTCAACGCAGCGACCACGTGTCCTGAGATCAGCGGGCGGCGCGGCGGGCAGAGCCTGGGGCCGGTGCAGTGCATGCTGCCGGGCGGCGCGTCGTGGCGTCGCGAGATATGATAAAAGGTCACGTCGTCTTTCCGATTCTAAGAAATGTTTTGAAATGTCTTAAGGACAGTTTGACGTCTCAACCGTGTAGGTACTGAAGTTCTTTCCAAACAGTTGAACCCAAATATAGTTTCAATTTCGACTCCCTCCACCAAACCAAAGGATAGATGTTTGGCTAAAAAGAAAACAATGATTTTGCTTATGTATACGGTTGGAAAAAAATAAATAAAACTGTCACTCATTTTGCTATAAAGAAACTCCAAGGCCTTGACAAAATATGGTAGGAAGACCTAAATTCAGTTTTGTTACCGGGCCGAAATGGCAAGAGAAATTAGTAAATGTTTTTCCTTGCGAGCAAAATTAGGGCCAGGCTTTAAGGGATATACTTAAAAGGAAGAGCAGGTATAATACCTATAGAAATTTAATTTTATGAAAAGCGATATAGTTGATAGGCGTGCAGTTATTCATGATATCAGTGAAAGGAGTTTAAAATCCGGTGCTCTAGTATTTCGTTCCTGATTAGTTATTGCAATTTTTGATAAGCAGCAAGAACTCGTACCAAAACTATTTGTCTCAGGAAAAGAATTCCCTCTCTCTTTTTATTTGAAAATTAATGGAAAATGGGCAAATAAACGGCACGTCACGTCAAACATTTGTCGTTTTCGGCAGTGAGATTAGGCTGGTGAAGGAATCCTTAGTTAAGGAGTTAGGTGTGGCTCATGACTACGAGTATATACCGTCTTTATTACGGGGATTCGGCAATGTAAAATGATTATAGAATTAGTGTTAATGGAGTATACGCTCGTGTTCTATGTTAAGTTATATTTGGCAATTTGCTAAAAGATCTATATCTATCCTCAAAGATCAGCCATACCCGAAACAGCCCCATATTATCGTTTCTAAAGTTGCAACTAAGCTCCAGTTCATGGATATCGGCAGGAAGATGTCACTTTTGATACAAGAATCTTTGATTGGAATTAGTACGGCATGAGTGGTAGAGATCCATGGCGCAGTATCGGTAAGGGCAAGACTTGAACATAATTTTAAGGGAAACGGCATCGTAAGAAAAAGTCTTGAGGGTAAGCCGACCATGCAATATTTCATTTGTGGTGGTCTCTATCGCTCTGAAAGTTGACATGTCAGTATAACAGTTCCCTTGTTGCGAACCTTGCTGGATTTCAGGTAGTTCATTTTTGTGCAGGGCAAAACGAGTAGACGTTGAAGTAAAAACATCAAACCACTTATGATTATGGTTATTTAAGATAATTTTGATTTAAAATAGAAGCCTGTCAGTTATAAATACCAGGAATAGATAAGCAGAGAATGTAAGAGTTGCTCGATCGTTACAAACATTCTTTTGCATCTTCAATTAAAGAAAGAAAGAAGAAAAATGTTACATACATTTGTTAAAGAATAAAAAAAAAAAAAAAGTGTGTGACAAAGGAGCTGGCTCAGTATAACTGCATACCAAAAAGCGCAGCACTGGTTTTCAGCCAGCCCCGTTGTCTTCGTCGTCACTGAATCCTCACGACTAAACAATAACAAAATAATCAAAAAAAAAAGGACAATAACATAGAATATAATATATAAACAAACGAAGGATATTTTTACATTAACATAAGCTTTATTAACCCCTGAAGGACATCATGAAATACAAAATCATCTAAGAGGTAAATCATAAACAAAATCAAAAAGTATGACACTAATAAACATGAAAAACTAAAATCTATAATCAAATGTAAAGTCAAATGTAATGTGAGTGTCTTTAGTGTGCATAAAGGAAAAATTATATAAAAGTAGGTAGGTAAAAGGTGCTTCACACCTTTTAGTAATAATTTGTTATTTATTTATTAATTTTTTTATTTACTAGTGGTCATTGAGATTTTTGTACAATAATTTGAAGTATTTTTTTAACTTTATTTGTAGACGTAAAGATCTAGGTTGTACTAACGCGACCACGATGGATATAGAGTTGATATTGAGTTAAACAGCCAATGTACTCTCTTCTATCGACCTTAAAGGTTTATTTATCTAGGAACAATAGAAATACAAAGACGGAAGTAGAATACAATAGTTGGAAAATCCAAAAGTCCACGCCTCATAATCTTATTCATTACAATAAAATTGAGATTATTTGTAAATAATAATTAAACTACATCTAATTATACCGTAAACAGTAATAGGCTTTTATTCCTCAAATACTAAAGCCTATAAAAAAAAAAAAACCAACTCGATAAGTGAAGTATTTCGCTAGTTATCGTGACCACAAGATACGGGACCCGCACATACAGACACACGGACGTCCAAGACAGAACTTTTTTTTTTTTTTTTTTTTTTTAATAATGTTTTAATTAGTTTAAAAAAAAAAAACAAAAAGAGATTTTAAAATATTACGAGTGTTATTTAAAAATATTAATATCTTTTCGGCTTGTATGGTAGTACCGCCACTGGTTCTGGCGGCTTCCTTTCCAAGTTTCGTAGACTTAATAGTTTCTTTGATTCCGTGATTACTTAGCCAATAGTATTTTGTTTTTTAATAAAGAGAGACTTCAACGACACTACACAAGATATAAGCTATTTTAACCAACTTTTGAAATAAATATTATACCAAAATAAATTTTTGTATAAATCGAGTTTGACTAAGTGCAACAAAAAGCTTCCAACAAACATAAAACTAACTTTATAGTTGAAAATGTAGGCAAACCTCGATATATCTACTGAATACATCTGCGTCACCTTTTCGATTTTAGAAAATTTTCTTTTTCTCAATATTTGTCTGTTTATATTCACTTATAAAAGCAATAAAGAAAAAAAAATCTGGTGGTGGTGTAAAATTATTATAAACCTACATTCAATTAGCTAAATACAAATACATAAACAAAATTGCACAAGTAAGAATGATATAATAAAAAAAATATATATATATTAAACTAATATCTACTCAATCGTACATAACTAAGAACTATAACTAACAAACTAAGAATACTTAAGAACATGTAAATAAGATAGGTTGTCACACCGTGAGAGAGAAGAAGTACGTGTCAAGGTAAAATAAATGTTGTAATGCTGGAATAGCTTGTAGAGTATTCTAGTATGATTGAGTCTACGTTAAAAGGATAGCTTATTGAGAATGTGCGTCGAATACCAATATGATTATATTGCTAAAATTAATTAGAGTTAAAGGGAACTATTCTATGCCCATCCTAGACGATGTGATAGCTCGACTCATAGGCTAAACTTGTTTGTTTTCACTCGATTTGACTTCAGGGTCTACTACCAAGTCCCTACTTCAGTGCTTAGTATACACCTAACTTCGTTTGTCTTTCATATGGTCAATACAATCATGATACCATTTGACTAGCACCGGCTGTCTTTCAGTGAATGATAAATATAATCTTAGGGTCAGATTGTTTCGGTTAGGTTAATTAATAGTGAGGATTGGCTGCATACACTGCAGCTTTGTACAGACTACAGAGCTTTGTAGGACCTTAACAGGGCTTAAAAGATAACTTATTAATAAAAGATAATAAGTTGTTTCGTTACCTTAAGTCAGATAAAAGAAACCCCGTAGGTAAGCATGTGTTAAAAGCGTTCAAAGCGTTATGAAGGTCTTCCCTACCCTATTGCTAAAGCAGATATGCCATTCCTTACCATTCATGTACCCTTCGTAAAGTCAATTGGCACATGCTCGTTTTTGTAGAGGGTTGCACAAAGTTTTGTTTTACTAAGCCCGATAGCAATACCAACCTCTTAAATGGGATAAGAGCTCTAAGGCAGTATTATGAGTGACGAAGGTAACCATTTCACTTCTCACACATTAACTCTATTTTGCTTGAATAGGGGCACAAAGCATACCCTTATCGCAGTAGGAAGTTCTAGGTTGAATGGCAAAGTAGGTACAGGGGTACAATCTTACCATTCTCGACTCCTTAGAGGCAATGACGGCGAAATATGGTGTAAAGAATTGGGAAATTATTAGGATTAACATTCTGGAAATATTCAGTGGGGACTGAATAACACCATCCAGATAACGACCGCCCGCGCCGGCCGGTAGGACACCATCAGAGGTACTGTCTCAATGCTGTTTCCAAAGGCGCTGATGAAATGATGATGAAAGAACAAACGACTTTATGCAAAAGGGTTAACTTATTAAGATAACTCAATCGTGTATAATGCTATGGATACATATTGCTTATGCCTTTGAGGTGAATGGATCGGATACCAGTAGTAACTTATAATGAGGATTGATTAAAATATAGCAAAAAAAAAAAAAAAAAATTGGATAAAAGTTGGTTCTATTTGGTTTTAGTTTACAATGTTTTATGTTCAAGTTTTGTTTTGTGTGTTTTATAAGCGCTTGATGCATAAAACTACAGACAACCATTTTTCTATTGTTGCAGATTAGACACGAGAATCGATCGGATCGTGTCTTGATGTAGCTGGAATCAGGGACGAGAATCGATCGGATCGTGCCCTGATACAGCAAAAACACTAGAGCCAGGCACGAGAATCGATCGGATCGTGTCCTGGAACTTAAATAGAGAGAGAGAGAGTATGATGCCCACTGACTGCCACAAGTAAATCGATCGTCTTGTTGGCATGTCTGTAGGGTTTCCCCTGATAAATCGATCGTTCAGGGGATGAGTCGTAATGGGTTATTCGATTAATTGATCGTTCGGATCCCAAATATAATGAATACATTTATGATGAAAAACATTTATCGATCGTTGTTTTTCTTATCAAGTCGATTTATATAATGTTTATGAAGTAGTATGAATAATATTATATTTATATAATTATAAAGGTATAATAGGTGTAGAAAATAATCTTTACCTATATTATTTACTAAAATATTGATGGTTGTGGTTGTTTTGTTAGTTATATTAAACTCCAATGTATATGTAAATATATAGTAAGATGATAATGGATGTTTATAACATATTTTGGTACTCAATTGTTAAAATTATGTCAAGATTGAAACAACTGGCCAAGTTCCGATTGTTAGGATGCCTCCTGGCGACATGTGCGAGGGCGCACACGTTGTCAGGACGGTCGATTGTTAGGATTTAAATTTAAATAGCATTATAATTTCCACTTCTTTGTTATTTTTTTAATTTAATCTTATTTTTGAACGAGACGATCGGTTGTCATTCTCCGATTGGTTAACGCCGGTAGACGCATAACGGCGGGAACCAATCAAATTGCTTGGATTCTACCTGGACGCTAGGAGTTTTGGCGGGAAATGGGGTCTTTTTCTTGGCGGGTTGGATCGTTCTTTGAGAGAGTTATGAAGTGAATTGCGAGGTTGTAAAACGATAAGTTCATATTGTCATAGTTTATAAAGTAAATTAATAAAGTGATATTTGTATGGTATGTTTATTTGCATCTTTTCGTGGCCTCATCGCTATCCTACTAAAGTTTATAATATTTGTGTAACCTCCGGTAAATTGGTTAAGACTTTATTTTTTTTTACTTTTCTACCCTTTAAACTATTTTTTCAGTTAACGACCCCTTAATAAATTTAGTTTAGAAATTGTTTTTGTATTGGACCCTTTAATTAATTGGACTGGTTAACATTTTTGATTTAACATTTAATTTTTTAGGTTTTGCAAAAATTTGTGAAGTTATTGAAGTTATAGTCTTTAACGGCGGCTTTAGGAAAAAATAGAAAATAACAAAATGCGCGCGCACATGGTTACAAGATTTTACCAGGATGAAGGTAGTTGCATAGAAGAATAATGCTTTATAGTAAAACTTTTAATGTATTAAATACCTTCTTTCGGCGTAAAATAAATTTTTCAAAAGATTTTTATCTTGCTACGGCATAGAAAATCATATAGACAACCTTAAAACAAAAATCTCGCCCTTAATAGGAGCTTTGCGTAGAATATCATCCTGTATACCAAATAAAATAAGATCTACTATATACAACTCCCTAGTTAAACCCCATATTGAATACCTCATCGAAATTTGGGGAACCACCGCGAAATCACATATTAAAAAATTGCAAATTATCCAAAATAAAATTATTAAAGCTCTTTATAAGTATAACTATCTAACTCCTACAAATAAATTGTATACAGAGACTAAAATTCTTAATATAAATCAATTATACGCATTAAAAACCTGCACCTTAATAAGAAAAATAAGCACAGATAATATACTCTCACAATTACGATTTCAAACAAAAACATACGCAAACTATCTAAGAAAACGTAAAACTAAATTTTTACTATCTAAAACTAGAACCAATTATGGAAAGAAAAGTATACTGTGTAAGGGGGTGCTGTTGTACATTAATTTACCTGAGAGAATCATTAACACTAAAAGTTTACCAATGTTTAAAAAACTTGTTATTGAACATGTACAAAATACCGTTCAGTTAAGTTAATGTGACCTCTTTCCTATAAAACGATTTGTATTATCGCTCGCCAACTTTTTCTTTAACCACCCGCAAAAATTTTTACTTTTAAATAATATGGTACATCTGTAAAGCACTTTGAGATTTTGCATCTACTAATTTTAAAATGTTATTGTATTCTCGATGTAAGTGAACTATTGTGTTCTTTTTTGAGAAAATAAATGTCTTTAAGCTGATAGAAGCATAACTTACGAGTATAACGAGAGTACACGTTTTTTTCGTTAATGAATGAACACACTTTTTTGTACACCAAGAAATTAGTAGTTACGTAGTTACAGAGATATAAACAGAAAAGACCAAGAGGGTACAATTTGCAGCCCTATTGCTACATACATATAAACAAAATAAACTAAGCTAAATAAACTGAAACATAACTAATTAAATACATATAAGCTGAAACAGAAATTAAAACAACATGTTATTGAAAATTTTTATTATTCCTTAGATGAGTACTTTGCTGGTACTAAAGGCATAAATTAAATTAATTGTAATTATCTAGCCTAAATGAAATTAATTGTAATTTATCTAATTCTGAATGTTATTAATTATTTTTAAGTTAAGATTTTCATGCCTTTAAATGGGCAAAACATTGTTCTGTATAATTTTTTGTAACATCTATAATTTCACATGTTTTTTTCCAAATAAATGATTATTATTATTATTACATAGCGATCTCGTCCAGGCAACCAAAGGAAATAAACATAGATGTGAGGTAATTGGTGCAATAAATAAGACAAAAACATTACTCAACTAGATTTAGTTGGGTATTTCTGTTACGATATTCTCAGTATCAGCCTAGAGTTATTAAATTAGCTGTGTTCATCCCTGGGAGTTGTAGAGCACGTTTATTATTTGTTACAGTTACTACTACTTACTACTACAGTTACTATTACTTTCATCCTGTTTCCTACTTATATTATAAACGTAAATTTTTATAGAATTCGTAAAATGTTACTTGTTTTTTACTCTTTCTCGCAAAAACTACTGAATGAATTTTGATAACACTGTACAATGCAATATAGCTTTTACATCAAAGTAACCCAAAAGTTTCAATTAAGTATGTAATTCAAAGTGCGTGTATAAGAGGGATCTCTCTTACGAGACAGGACACCTGTGTCCAGTAGTGGGAAATTTGAATGAGTGCAATAGTAAGGATTAGTGTAGTGCCAAAAATGAACACTTAATAAATTACCTTCATTGTTTATTCGTGCCATTAGAGGGTTTTGGTTACTTGAAAAGTAACATACACCGCATTAGTAGGTTATCCAAACAATGGGCTACATTGTCTTTAAAATATAGGAACAATCAGAATGTATAAAATAAAAGTGGAAACAACGTATAAAAGAGGGCACTTCCCAGAGGTGTCCCTGACAAAGAGTAATGCGTCCGGGATACTTGCACTGTGATCTATAGTGGTTCTTCAGTGACAAAAGTGTTTTCACGCGTCTTTTGTTTGTGATGTGAGGATTTATATGAGAAGAACGATTTTTGAAAGTCAGTTGTTATAGTAGTGTTCTTGTAGTCTACTCATACTACATTACATATATTGTCTATTATATTGCTCTAATTCAAGCGTAATAATAAAAGCTTTAAGTCAACGTTGTAAAATCGACAATTAAGTATACAAACAACAGTAGCCCATATTTTTTTTTTTATAAACTTAATTGCACTAGAAAAATACAATGTACAAAAGGCGAACTTTATGCTTAGCACTCTCTACCAGTCAACCTTGGTTCATTCTAAGAATTTGTCGTAGGCGCAAAAAGAACATTTTTTCGAATAATTTATTGTGTTTTTCAAATAACCTTTTCTTTACGGAAATTGTCAATAACGCTTTAAAATTATTACTAAATGTTTATCAATAAATTATACATAGTGAAAATCTCTTTTTTTTACATTTTATTTAGAACAAACTTTGTAATAAAAATTAATGAAACATTGTTCACATTGTAAGATAGGCGAGAATAGAGTATACACATTTTACGAGAATAATAATTCAATTATCTAGTTCAAACTTTTATTGATGCTGATGAAGTCATCTTTGTAACTTGAATGCTTTACTACGATTAACATAGCATCATTTGATATTTCGGCACTTTAAAAAATACATATATGTATTCATAGTATCTTCCACAATACTTACTTCTGCCGCCAAGTAGTGTGGTTGCCGCTGTAGTTGATGACATATGAGTCTTAGCATCTACGCCTCAGTTTGATGTATACACAGGGCGGAACTTTGTAGGATATGCTCCTTGCATGCCCTACGAAGTGTTGCATTGAAATCAGAAGTTAGAACGCTCACAAATAATAGGGACAGTAGTCTGACTACTTACTACTATGAGTAACGACTTTGGACCACTTAAAGAAGGCTAGATACAATATCTAGGTCAACCATAATCGTAAGCGGTAGTTCCCGTACAAAATTGTCGGCTTAGATTATTCCAAAAGAAGGCTCAGAATCACTCAGCGGACAATGGAGAGAGCAATGTTGGGAGTATCTCTACGTGATCAAATGAGGAAGTCCGTAGAAGAACCAGAGTTACCGACATAGCTCAACGAGTCGCAAAGCTGAGGTGGAAATGGGCGGGGCACATAGCTCGGAGAACCGATGGACGTTAGGGTTCCAAAGTGCTGGAATGGCGACCCCGCACAAGTAAACGCAGCGTTGGTCGGCCCACAACGAGGTGACAGACGACATCAAATGAGTCGCTGGGAGCCGCTGGAAAATAGCGGCCCAGGACCATATATTTTAAATCTCACTACAAAAGACCTATGTCCAGCAGTGGACTTCAATCGGTTAAAGTGATGATGATGATGATTATTTCAAGATTTCGGCTGCCTATGGGTTGTTCTCCAATTTAAATTTTTCCTAAACCACTGCAGTATTACGGTTAACCAAAAAAAAATTCCAATCAGAACCATGTATGTTTAGTACATTCAATTCTATTAGCAGGGACATATTTAATTAGAACATTGCTGTAGTTTTTCAGTGTAGAGCACGTTTGTTGCTTCGAGTGGCTATACAATTGATGGTTTTTTTAATGACAAGGTTGCTAGGAAGCATCCGGCTCCTCCTTTATCTCTCACAAGATAGAAAAATGAATATTTGGATGTAAAATTTTTATTTTCGAAAAGAGTAAATGGCTTCCGCTTGTGAGACCAAACCGGCGGTAGAGTAATCCCAAACAGACAGACTTTTTTTTAATTGACGTTTCAAAAGTTCTTAAAATAAATGAACTTTGAATGTCCTCAGTGGCGTGCATAGAGGGTATGCACAGGGTATGCGGATGATGTAATGAAGAAAATGTCCAGTAGGTACGAGTTAAAAACACTTAAGGATAGGCTTTTTATAACGCTTATAAAGCCTATCCTTAACTTTTTCATAACTCGAAACGGAGATTTTTTGAATTTTATACTATCTGCATACCCTGTGCATACCCTCTATGCAAGCCACTGAATGTCCTCTACATCATCATTTACATATAACATAACTACATATAATATATGCCATCTTCATAAAATATAACGAGTTCAATCTTCATTTCTGTTTTGGAAAGCGAAATTGGTTTCACGAAATTGATAAACGTTGTCAATCTAACCTGAAAACGGATCTTCAATTCTAAATAAATATATTAGTGGAAGGAGTTATCCAGTTTTGTTATTACTTTGTTATTCTGTATCTCATAAATTGATATTATTTTATAAACAAATCAATAATCCTACAGTAAATCTCTATCGCTGGCTTTCTAAGTAATATGGCAGCCCATATGCATGAATAAAATTGCGTGTCTCTTTGATCATATTTCTATTGTAATATCCGAAACTCAATTTTTCACTGATTGATGATCTCACTTTTTTTCATCAAAACTTTCACAAATTCAGTTCATTCAGTTCATTCACTAAACAGTAAGTTCCAAAATTGCCAGGAAATTAACCTTTTTTTTCAAATTTTTGTAAAACTAGTTCTGTCAAAACTATCTTTAGCTAGTTTCATAATTTTTATCAGATTTTTAATCTACACTTAAATTAATTATAAATTTAATAATTATATTTTTTAAATGCATAGAATAAGGAACCGGCAGGATTTGACCCTGAGACTCTCTGGCAATCGCGGCTTGAGCGCCTTGACCACTAAGCTACGGCACTCCCACCGCTGTTTTCATAATTTGTATAATGTGTCTATTTATATCAGTCTTCTAGTGACTGTAGCGCCATCTATTAGGAAACATTTCGACGGCCGATAGACGCAGTTTTCAGCGACCCTGCTTTCTGAGCCCAAAGCCGTGGGTTCGATTCCCACTACTGGAAAATGTTTGTGTGATGAGCATGAATGTTTTTCAGTGTCTGCGTGTTTATACGTATATTCTAAGTATTTATGTATGTTATTCATAAAAAAAAATATTGTTTAGTCATCTTAGTACCCATAACACAAGCTACGCTTACTTTGGGGCTAGGTGGCGATGTGTGAATTGTCTTAGTATATTTATTATTTATTTTATTATTATTGTAGTTTCGGTCTATATTTCAAAGGGCCAAATTACAAGGAGATGACATATTGCTTTTTGTATAATTGTAAAAACAAAAAAAATTAAATAATATTATACACCTCAATATTATTATCTTGGGAGTACTCCAGGTAAGTCTGAGTCTATATCAAGTTAACTTATTTAGTGCTTTAGGAAGTAACCTTTGAAAGAAGAACTTTTAGGCTACTTTATCTTTTTATTTTTTGCCAATTTGCGTACAAGAAATGAAATATGAAAGGTATGTTATTCTCTTCATTAATACTACATTTAATTGTAATCGTAAAACGCTCCGAGGGAGAGATTTGACAGAATTTATCAATTTCGCGAAACCTATTTCGCTTGTTGCGTATTACGAAGATTAAAGCCGGAGCGTCGGGAATTATTCACGGGGACAAGCGACGCCCGCAGTTTACGACCCAGCACCTCAAATACAAAATTTATTGCGTAGTTACCTTACTATTAAAAGTACTTCATAATTCGTGTGCTACAAATTATGTGTACACTTGAAATGAGTAAATAGAAATATAAGTTTAATCTAAGCTCAATATGTGCCGCGGGGTGACAGAAGATCAGAAAATAGCTGTAATCCTCCATCTTCTTCCGGCGGTACGGGCGGTACGGCGGTTAAGAACGGGCAGTATCAGCATCCTATGTGCTTCTAGTACCATCTACTGCGATCAACAACCCGTCTGCCCAGCGTGGTATTTATTACGGGCAAACCCTATCGTTGGGATAGGTCTTTATAAATGACTCCGTACAGTCATGCCAACTTCTCCTTTTGGCGAATTAAAATTAACTTTCATTGTAACGATTTTTTTGGTTAAGTTGTTACTATGTCAATTATAGACCAATATTAAAACCAAATACAGAATCTTTTGATATTTGTTTTAAGGCGTAATATCTATTTTCGGCCTAAATCAGGCGTCCGTAAACTCGCTAGAAATCCATAGATAATTTTTCTATTTAAAATGGTTCAAACTTCTCTAATGATACCTGAACGTTAATAAGAAGTTTATCCTTCCAACCGCTGTTAATCATGAAATGCAAAGAATAAGTTTATAACTAACATTTCGAAAATTACACCTCTGTTGCGGTAATTGATGCATTCTCGGTTAAGAAACTCCTAATGAATTCAAAGTTTAAATTGCGGCTTTAAACTCTTAAACGCTTATAAGCGTTTAAAAGTTTACGGAAATCTGAGATGACTACGTTCGAATAACTTCACACACCTTACATGATTATCAATTTCACAAAAATAATACATTTCATAAAAAACTGAGCTGTATGTAAATGTTTCAAGAACTAGTAAATTATTGCATGGATGGCGGTGGAAAATATTGCTTTATACACCTTTTGTTATAGTAATAATGGTCGTAATAATTGCAAGCTTTACAGTTAGTTGTAAACCATCGCCTATGAGCAGAACTACACTTCGAAGGGCATGTATAGAAATATAACCGACGGCCGATTGGGCAGCGACCCTGCTTTCTGAGTGAAAGGCCGTGGGTTCGATTCACACATCTGAAAAATGTTTGTGTGATGAGCAGGAAGGTTTTTCTGTGTCTGGGTTTTTATATGTATTTTATCAGTATTTATGTATATTATTCATTAAAAAAAATTTCATTAGTCATCTTAGCACCCATAACATAAGCTACGCTTACTTTGGGGCTAGATGGCGGTGTGTGTATTATATTATAGTGTGTATTATATTAATAGTAGTATATTTATTTATTAATTTATTTATTTGGTGCTGAGCCTCATATACTTGTAATTTCTCTGGCAACCACGTTCTTCAGATCGGAGAGCAAAGTGCTTAGCGGCAGTAATAAGCATGGCCGTGCTGTCATAAAATGCTCCTCTATTTCTACCTACTTTACAAAACACAACACCTGAAATTGTCATCTTTACCTTTGTTCCTACTTCTGGGCTACTAACTAATGCTCTATTGCAAGGAATTATGAAGGGATATTTTTGTAGTAATATGGAGCTCAAAAGTCACATAACCAGCCACTGATTTGGGTTGATTAATCACAGGAATCGAAGTATCGGTGCTTCCGGAAGGAGCTTTAAAATAATCTAGACAGGGATTGACAAAGTAGTGGCCGACCCAAACAAAGGTAGCAAACAAACACATATTTTCAATTTAAAAATATTGGTTTTGCTACACTCATCGACAACTGATGATAAAGTAACGTACAAACAAACATCTACTCCTACCCACATCAGATTCTACTTCGCCACGTTACTGTCAAACTGTCCAACTCGGAACACAGGTATGTTTAACAAGTTAAATTTTGCAGCTATTATAGGTTCTACTGCAATACAGATAAGGTAGATTTCCACATATCCAAGGTTGTATTATTAAAAGCTTCGGGTTTCACGACATTATTACCTTGCTTGAGTGACAGTTTGCGAACTGGATGACGCTCTCTTTATTGAACTTTTGCATCGCATAGGGGTTGGTGCTTTTATTGGTTGATCGCAGACTGACGCGAGAGATGCGGTCACGGGGTCAACACGAACCGCAAGCATTGAGTTCACCATGGTCATTCGCATTTATCAGTCCATCCGATGCGCTAACGTCAGAATAAAACACTTATCCGGCCTCTACAGATTAGATTTTTCCACATTAAAGTTTTTTTCATTAGTTCTCCTTTCACGCAACAACAGCGTTACGCATTGACAAGACTTTCGCATTTATAAAACTAATAGTAGGGGAACAAGCCAATACGCGAATAGACCACGCTAGCCGATGGATATTATAATAGCGCTTAATTATTAGAGGTTTTAATCGTAGACTTATACGTTTTTGGACGTAATAATAGCTCTTTAAGATGTTTCTATTGGCGATCCTTCGTAGTAAAGCGTGTATACCGTCATGCCAAATCAACACCCTGTACAATGCACGGGTCTCCTCCTACAGAGACAAGGGCTCAGGTCGTAGTGCACCACGATGGCCCCGTGCGTATTGATGGACTCATCAACTCGTCAATCAATAATTTTCTCAAAGGCGTCTCCGTTGAGGAAATTATGGAAAGATCTTTCAAATATGCAAATTTCCTCGCGATGTTTTCCTTCACCATTGAAGCTTAACTTAGGAAAGTTAGAGTTGCGTGCTGGGATTCGAAATCAGCCGCATACTAGGCTATCACCGCTTCCCGCATGTTTGCTTCTTTTGTATTTATATTCTGTCGTTATGTTGTTATAATTAAAATAATTTCACACACGCGTATATTTTTTTAATTTAAACTACCAAATTTTTACTCAAGTTTTATCGATTTTAAGTTGTACCAACTATTCATTTTGATGATAACAAACTTGACGAGCATGCCAGTCAAGGCATTTTTTTTTTTAATAATAAAAATAGGTAACGTTTAATCTAATTTAAAGCCTAAAGTAAAACTTAGTCTGGACGGCTTATCCTAAAAAGTAATATTGCAATATAGTCTATATGGCTGTGAGTTAAGGTATATTTTTAATCAAAGTAATCTTGTTTTCTAACGGAGTTCAAAAAGTTTCTCAACGCTTCGTTAAAGTAGAGGCGAGGGATTACACGCCCGAGACACTGATTTAGATTGTTCAATGGATACGTGCATCCCACACTACACGGGTATAATTAAACTGTTCCTTTGAAAGTTCGTTAAGGTCGATGGAACTTTTTGAATCACGTGCACGGAACTTTGGTGCAGTATCGAACAAATAAAGCACCGAATCGTTCCACTTGGTAAATACTAACGAAACTAGTTGATAAATAGGAAATGTTGGTGTACATTATTTGGTATCATTATTTAAAGTACCTAACGTTTAAGTTTTACATATAATTAACACTTAAGTTATAAACATTATTAACATATCTTTACCGCATCTACATTACGGATTAATATAAAGCAATACTAACCTTTGTCCGTGACGTTGCGCATTTTGGCTGTTTTTTTTAGATATCCCGCTCTAACTGTCAGTTTTCTTTGGATAAAAAATATCCTATGTCCATCTCCAGGATGCAATGTATCTCTTTCTTATAGATCGGTTCCGCTGTAAAGTTGTACACCTGTAAGCCTATTTTTTAAATTTCTACTAATATCACCCTTGCTTAACTTTATCAAGATCAGTCCAATAGTTAAGCCGAATATTATGGATCGACGACATCCCTGGAGCAGCGGTGAGCGCTGTGGTTTTAAGCTGAAGGTTTCGGGTTCGATTACCGGCAGAGGCAATTTCGGAATATATACATTCAGAATTTTCTCTGGTCAGGCCTGGTGGGAGACTTCGGCCATAGCTAGTTACCACCCTACCGACAAAGACGTGCAGCTAGGCGATTTGGCGTTCCAGTACGATGTCGCGTAGAAACCGAAGTATAATCGTCATATAGTATCAAGTCCTTAAAGCAAGATCAGCAAGTCCTGATCGCTCCATTTGTACGATCTTACTTTCTAACTGTCTAAGACGGAGACCTTAAAGTAAACGATAATCCGAATAGAGCCTTCCTTGTAAATCAATTGCTTAACATTCTTCCTTCCGATAAAGTTTTGCAAGTTGATTACACCTGACAGGTCACGCAAGAGCTCGTGTTTGTATTGCGAAGTTGGATTAAATTGGTAATTTTCATGTAATTTCTTATACCTTCTTCCATAGCTGCAGAAATTAACATGTGGATTGCGTTATTGATAAGTTATTCAAATTTAAGAATATGCATGCTAAAATTATGTTAATACAATTCGTTTCAAATTATAATACATATTTTATAGAAACTCCAAGGCGCCTAGGGCTTGTAGCTTTGCTGATTAAAATTGCACCGTTTTAATTGACGGTCTTAGCCTAATCATTATGAAACTTATTACTGAGTTTCTCAACGTCAAGGGTAGTTCATTTATTAGTCTAGGTAACATATTTTTGGTGGTTCTTTTGCCATAATAATTATTCGCTCCTGTAAGGTTTATATTTTATTCATGTATTCTTCTGGTTATTATTGCCGGCTTATACGCATTATTTTCATTGTATTTCAAAAAGTTTTCTATGAGTAATCGTAATTTAATTTATTGTTTTACTGTGAGTGTTTTGCATTTCAAAATTCAAAATTCAAAATTCATTTATTTCAAGTAGGCCTAATATAAGCACTTTTGAAACGTCAAGTCTGTCTGTTTGTGGTGATTCTACCACCGGTTCGGAAGGCAGATTCTACCGAGAAGAAGCCGGCAAGAAACTCAGCAGTTGCTCTTTTCCAACATCAACAATTTACATTTTGCATTTTAACATTCATTTTTCTATCTTGTGAGAGCTGAAAGCAGAGCCGGATGCTTCCAAGCAACCTTGTCATTAAAAAATTCATCAATTGTATAGTAACCTCGCTGTAATAAATGTGTTTTAACAAATTCTTTAAACTTGTGCATTGGCAGGTCCAAAATCACCTTAGGAATCATATTATAAAAGCGTATACTCAATCCCACAAATGATCCCTGTACATTGCTTATAAATCTATGTATGTGTAGGTGCAATTTGTTTTAATATTGTCAGCTGTAATTTTTCGATTAGATCAATGTATACTTACATAGAATAGTAATCGTTAAAGGATGAATAAAAATGGCATTTTAGTTGAGTCGTATACTGATGGTTAACCTAGAAAGTTTATTTCATTTTTTATTCAGTCCTAGAAATTTAGGCAGACAAACTGATATTATGACATATCTAGTGTATAAAGAATTATATAATATGTGTTATTGGCAAGGCACCATCTGTCCCAAAGGAACTGTGTTGGAATTAGGGATAAAAGTATCCTATGTCCTACCTCGTAGCATGAACTCAAATTATGGACGGACAAGATACAGATAGACAGACAGACAGATAAAAATTAAAAAATTGCAGTATTCATTATAGAGTGAAAAATAATTTTAAAAATATCTTCAATGTACAGGATTCGACCAGTTTTATTTTAAGTACAGATTCCTTTAAGCGGTGGTAGTAAGTTTCCTAGTTTTAAATACCCTATTGATATCTTACTGCTAACCGACTCCGTTTCATTAGAAGGTATATTTTAGAGTCTACAACCACATCACGCTGCTTTAATGCAAGTTGGTGGGTTATAAAATAATAACTGCGGGGGTAGCTACAAATTGCAAATGCATGTCATAATTACGTGATACCATTAGGTATGAAACATAATCGTGAAACCCTCGTAATACGCGTTAGCTCTGGTTGAAAATCAATCATACGGATTGACCGGCCTTTGTTGAAGCGCACACTGGTCACTTTTACTCAATTACGGGCACAAAGGCTTTATTATTGCGCGTACAGTAATAGCGACCTCAGTTAAATTCACGATCATGAATTTCGCTGTCGCAATTTATAATTGGACTAGATTTATCACCAGTCGCTTTGACAATCTACAAATACCTAACGTTGGTGGTAATTCAAGTGTACATTTATTTCTTAAGTAATTCAAAATTAATAAGTTTCAATTAAGCCAATAAATAAGTTTTTTACGATTTGTTAAGACTGCCTGTTTATCAGCAATTTGGCAGGATAATTCAACAGAGAAGAAGCTGCTAAGAGACTCAGCAAGTTCTTCTTTCCAACATATTAACTTGTATCAATCAGTCTATTACTTGTGCTTTCAAGTAACTTGTTCATTAAACTCTTAATTATTTGTAAAGGTACCTTTCTGTAAGATATGTCATTTAACACATTGTATAATCTAATGCCTACAATCATTGTTCTCAGACTTACGCATTGGTGGATCCAAAATTAAGAGAGGAGCGTATATCAAAACGACACCTACAAAGCTCACGTTAACAGCCCAATCGCCTATTACATTCACATTTGTAAAATACAAAGTGATTTAGTTCTCTAAATCTGTAGCTCCTCGACATAACTGAATGATTCTACGACGAAACGATGTTAGGAGAACATCGCTTAACCTTTCGTTTCTGATATTATGCGCGTGCTAAAAAAATATAGAGGTTGGAAGGCCAAGGTATTCAGATATTCACTGCAATACCCACAATGTTCAGGATGGCACTTAGATCTTTCATTAATTAACAGTATTATTGAAGCTAAATACCTAGTTTCTTATCAGTAATCATTTATTCTCATAACTATTATTCTTCCTTCCTATTAAAGTATTCATTTTATAAAAGAAATCTTTAAAGCCCACCAACCTGCTTTAGAGCAGTGTTGTGGGTCTGTACTCTATAAACCTGACTTCCCAAGGAGTGAAATAAAACAACTGGACCGACTCTAATACTGTATTTTAAGCTTCTCTATAATTCATATTACTTGTTACCTTCAAATGACTCTACTACCAGTTCGGAATGCTGTCTTCGGCAGAGAAGACCACTGGCAAGAAACTCTACCGTTGCTCTTTTATTCAATCAATTAAAACAACTTATCAACACAATTACAACATTGTCATATGCAATAACGCTAGGCCCTTTGATACAAGACATATTTTAAGACAAGTAAAACATAACTACTATTATCACTTATAACATCAGGACTTTTGGAACAAGTTGTTTGTATAGAGCAACCTCTGCTACATAAACTGTCGGTATAAAGTTATGCTAGGGCTCCATATATGATACCTAAATAAACCAAAGGATGAGATATACTTATCTAATGCAACATCAGGTACAACCATAGTACCAACAACTTTTAACAACTCCATCACCAGTACATACGACTTGTTTCGCCACAACAATATTTCTTTAAGTGTATCGTTTCCATTATAAATCATCTCAACCCAATTTGTAACGTTCTATCCACAATACTTTACTTAATCTCCTTTTCTTAATTAATTCATTTTTAAATCCGTCGTCCCTTTTCTTTGCCGCCAATCTAACTTGTCAAACTCGCGTCTCCCGCCATAGATCCTATACTTTTATTTGACAGTCTAATAAAGTCCATTATTCTATTTTCAATACATTATCAATGAGTATACAAACTATGATTTGTTGATATATTTAATATAATCATCGGGTTTATCATAGATAAAGTGCTGTAATTCCCTATTTCCTAACACGCGCTTAAGACTTTTATCTCTCTATTTATTTTAAGTAACATAAAATAATTTAATTTCAGCTATTAAATATTAACCTTATCTCAAATCTGGGAGTATATAAATAATTATACCGGCGCCTGTTTAATAATGTCACAAAAACTTTATAGGTCCAGGCCATGTTAGAAGATATGATCATTAAAATAATTTTACGCAAGCAAGGTTCCATTTTAAGTAATAACATGGCCCAGTGCTCTGCGACATATAAGTGCATAAGATGCTTTGTCTAGTGGTCTAGTGCTTAGCATTTTCCGATAAGTTTGTTTCGATCCAAGGTCGAGCCAAAAATGATAAGGTAGGTATTGAGTTTTTTCAGTTAGGTATTCTTAGTACCAGTCCGAAGCTAAACTTCTAGTTACCGAAACAATTGTAAAAAAATGTACTAATCATACCAAGGGACAGAGTGGCGCACGACCCAGTTCCTTCATGCATTTATTCACGTGGCGTAAAAAATCGCGTAACACGATTTGTCTCATGGCCAGCACGTAGACTTCCCTTTACTCCTAGCGCATTTTAAGTCTTTGGTCCCGATTATTGCCTCTAACGGGTGATAATAATCGTTAAAACTCGCCAATTCGCATTGGAGCAGCGTGGAGATTGTAAATTCTTAATACCTTTTCTATACAGGAGGAGTACGACTATAATTAGGTTGGCGATAATAGTGATTTATAGTATCTGGATCTGTAGAGATGAAATCTAGAAATCTAGAGTCTAAGTTAAATAGTACATAATATTGTTATTATTTCTAATTAGCCCCCGCAACTGCATGCACTACTAAAATGCAAATTTTTCTCATTTACAATTTCATCCACTATTCATATGCAGACCCACCGCGTCACATCACACGCCTGCGCTACTACTATGTTTACTGGGCTCCTAAAGATCGCAGCGATGTTATTATATAGCTTATAACTTTCACAAATGGTTTTTTCAACGATGACTTAAAAATATTTTGGCCTTAAAAATAAACATAGCATAGTGTACGTTCATTTGTAAGGCATTAAATCTTCATTACTAGTATAGATTTATGCCAGAATTGTTGAACACGTCATGTACATGTATAATCACCAATTTAATCATGGAATTGTATATTAGGAATGTCTTGATGGAGCTGAAATTGCGTTGCGCAATAACGCGAGATACAGCCCGAATATCGTTCTCGAGACGGCCTCTACGCCAAATTACTCTGTAACTCCAAATGGAATCCTAATTATTACGCAAGGTTATATTGCCTATAAAGTAAAACTACACTAACCACAAATGAATTATAAAGACACTTATTATTTATTATAAGGCAATTAAAATTTATTTTACTTAATATATATCTTATCAAAATTAAGCTTAATTTGCTATACTCCGCGAAAAGCAGGAGAATCTGTGTGGTGTAATTTATAATTTCTTCAATCCTTATACCCCACACCAAACAGATCTTCGGCAATATACCCTCTACGCATGTTTCGCTACGAAACCGGAGCATCATCAGGAGATGTTGACTTAACAATTATTCATTGTTGGATTTCCGCAAAGTAACGCCTGCTTCTATCCAATATTCAATATATATCTACAACAGACATGAATTTGACTAAATTATGGGTGAGCGAGTTTGAATCCAAGCACGTACCTCTAAGTTTTGTAAGTTATTTGCGTTTTGAGCAATTAAAATATCTACAACAAATGCTGCAGCGGTGAGGAAACCTGAATACCTGACAGTTGTCCAGAATGTTCTCAAAGGTATATCAAGTCCACCAATCGGCACGGGGCCAGCGTGGTGTAATACAGCCTTAACCCATTCTAATTGTGGGTGACCCGTGCCCTGTAGTGAGCTGCTAATAGGTTGGTATGATGTCTCTATGATCTACACGATTCCTCACGATGTTTTCCTACACTTTGGCGGCCGATTGGCGCAGTTTGCAGCGACCCTGCTTTCTGAGTCCAAGGCCGTGGGTTCGATTCCCACAGGTCAACGTTTGTGTGATGAGCATGAATGTTTTTCAGTGTGTGGGTGTTTATATGTATATTCTAAGTATTTATGTACATTATTCATAAAAATATTCTTCAGTCATCTTAGTCTTACGCTTACCTTGGGGCTGGATGGCGATGTGTATATTGTCGTAGTATATCTACACTATATCTATACGCTGTTAACGCAAAAGATGTCTATAAAACGGTGACTTAAGACCTCACCACTAAGCTTTATGACTGCTTTTTACTTGGTGTGATTATAATCAGAAAAAAACGAAACTATTAGAAAAATAACAATCCTTTTAACATCGACAATGTACTCTGATAGTATTTGAACGGGACCTATTGTATTGAAAATTGTTTTCTATTTCTTTTTTCTTATAAAGCGTACCCTATATAAAATTTCAATGAAAGAGATCGCTTTTTAGTGATTAAACCGCCGTAGTTATTGTACTTATTTCATATAGCTATTGATGTAGGAATAATAAAACTCTTTGTGCGTCGTGATCATTTAGAAAGCTTTTTCTTTTAAGCATTATTCATTCATTCATTTATGGCTAGTGGTGACGGCAGATCGGTATAGAGTCAACACCCGCCGCAGTACGAGTGCCGCAGTTGTACTCGTACAAGGCGGCTAAGGCAATAATGGAGTATAATGGAAAGCGGGACAGTAGCGTCCCCTTTGCTACTACTACCAAGTAATGCGTTCACATACCCGTCTGATTATGGGTAAACCCTCCCGTTGGGAGTCGCCTTGAGTCTAATATTGATGATAATTCATTTAAAAGTTGTTTATCCGTGCTAATTTAAGAAGGACTAAACTAAACTTTTGTGGAACAATACGAACATCATAGGAATAAGATATCTAGGATACGATTTTAATTCTACTTATCCTAGATCGCTGATTTTTATATAACTTTTAGTCTGTGCTTTGGTGAAAAAGCACCGGTATACAAGTCTACTAAGACTAGAAAAAAAAACAATGCTAAGCGGACTAAGTGATGTGTTAAGTCCATTGTTTTAATGCATCGTGTCGTCTTTTAAATTAATGGGAAGTTATTTTAATATTTTTCGTCATAAATTGTTATTGCAACAATCCAATATGTAGCTTATTCACAAAATGCTTAAATAATTAAAAAAAGAACTCTTCAAAAATATGGTCAAATTAATGGTATGCACAGGGTATGCAGATAATAATACAAAATAAAGATAATCTCTAGTACAAGTTATAAAAAACTTAAGGATAAGATAATCATTGTAAAAGTCATATAAAGACCATTGTAAGAGTTATAAAAAGGTTACTCTTAAGTATTTATAACGCGTAGTGGAGATTTTCTTTATTTTATATCATCTGCATACCCTGCGCATACCCTGTATTCAGCCCATTGCCGGTACTATTAATATTTTTCGCCACTACCGCATCTCGCATTCGCAGTTAGTAACTATTAGAGAAGTCAGGAAATTCAAATACACATAGGAAGAAATTCAATTCACGAAGATAAACGGTGCTCTTTGCAGCGACCTTCTTACATGCAGTTTTAAGCGTGAACGTTTTTGAAGAGGGCACGTTCCACAGTTCCGTCACAAAGCCTCGCTGCACCATTGCTTGCGCATTCTAATGCAGATCTCATTGAAATGCTCCGCCATTGTTGTCACTTCCAGTCTTTGGGCAATTTTACTGCGTTCTAAAATTGCCTTTTTTATATTTTGCAAATAAGGAGACAGACGGCAAGCGAAAAAGTTACGTTCGGAAATCAGCCGAGTGAAGAACAAGAAGACACTAGAGGACAGCTGTGTTTGTCGTTTCCACTGGCGCAGAGGGGAGCACTGTGATTTTATATATGGGAAGTTCCGGATTAAATTCCGGGTTCAATATCTGGCTGCGGCAGTTAAAATTTCTGA
This sequence comes from Pararge aegeria, assembly GCF_905163445.1. Lineage (NCBI taxonomy): Eukaryota > Metazoa > Arthropoda > Insecta > Lepidoptera > Nymphalidae > Pararge > Pararge aegeria. The sequence continues at coordinate 7,855,442 of NC_053189.1, forward strand.
TTTTTCTATTGTGGAGGTTTTAAAGACGCGTCACCTAGTGATTTACCGCTTAAGTACGATGCCACGTAGCCGTATTAGGTAGTCCTTCACCACAAACAGTATAGCCCACTACCATCTAAGACTGCTTACCACTTACCAGTTGAGATTGCAATCAAGGGCCAACTTGTAATGTAAACTAGGCATGAGGCTCACAAACCAATATTGGAAAGTGTATCAAAATTATTTTATTAAATAAAATTATTTAACTGCTCCCAAAACATAGAACCGTATCTTATCTTATATCTTATCTTACTTATCGATGATCGTGATTTTCTTATTCAAAGAATGGTTGGAAGATAGAGAAACAAGTAATACAAATCTCAAGAATTGCAAAAACTACAATGTTTTCTCAAGAATCTTTAGTGAAGCAAGCTAAATACAGCTTTCTCAGAAGAGCTTTCATATTATAAAACCTGCCTATTTGTTATTGTATTCACAAACGGAAAAATAAACTTTACCACTGACGATTAGAACTGGTTTTTCAATGCGCACACAATTTTGTCACAACCTACTTTTTTTTTTATTCCCGTGTAACTACGCAGCACAAGAGGAGCTTGGCTCGAAATGTGGAAAAACTAGTTAGCCTAGTTACACAGCTAAACTAACGTAGTAACAATGTGCTGAGTTAGAAATAAATAAATAGAATGATGCTATGACTCTAGTCAAATGTTCCTAACATTTGTTCCATTCATTTGTGTTACCGGCAAATCAGAATAAAGAACGTACAGAAACCGTGTACACGACCGAAGCATCAAAAACCACTCCACTTAAGAATGGTTTCCATTCAGCTGTTGACAGTAATTATTTTACCTCTAAACGTTAACCAAAAAATGGGAAAATGGAAAAAAAAATTGTGAGCTAACCACGTTACGCGGGTGTAAAGTGAGACGTGCGCGAGGCGTTATCACTGTTTTGGACACAACACACTGCATGCAATAATGGCTGATGATTGAATGAGGATTCTTTATGTTCATAATTCAATGACCGGAAAGTACTCTATGTCACTCCTCTCATATCTCAATGCAAGAGAATGTTATGGGTTGGCTCGAAAACTACTGATTTTTTTGTAAGTGTGGCGGAACCCCGCGCAGTAGGTAGGTATTCGGTAGCGTTCGTGGCCGCTCGAGTCCGTTCGACTTTCGGGATTCGCCAGTGTTTTCGGGACTCTGCCGAAGGTGGCACGCGCGTACGCATCGCGGTGACTCGCACACGAAACTGCGCGGTTAAGTTTAGATTGTTGATTTGTTTAGTCATTTAACTTTGTAACTTATCAAAGAACCAATTATGATATTCGATACTTCATATATGTTTGTTTCATTTACTACCAGAACCCCTATATTAGTATGAGTATATTGGCGTTAAAAACATGCCGAATTAAAGGCAAGTTGGAGTGTTCTTGCGTAAAACAAGCCTAAAGACTCTTGCCTCGCCTATTTACAAACGACGATTAGGCTTCTAGAGTGGCTATTCAAAGCTATTTAGGGAGTGTTTTGAGGATGGGGAGATTACAAAAGATCTTTCACATCTAAGTGCGTAGGGGGAAGTGAAGTGAAGTGAAAGGGCAGGCCTTGCCACGTGATAGATTGATGTGATACATCGATACAAAAGTGTCACGTTAATCTATTGCTGTGACACAGCGTAGACTGCATAGCATGAACTAACATACACTATTTTGCATGTATTATAGTAATTAATTTTAATAAGGGATATAATAGTCTTGAGAAAGATGTCAACTATGAAATTATATGATTTCCTCGTTTTCTTATGTCATATTTTACATGTAATGTACGCATCAAAAGTGCCATCTACGAATTTGATGAAGATGTATTTGACTTTGATTTGAATTTATCATGCTTTACTCAGGCAGACAAACTGACTGTGCGATTAAAAGACGCGGTTATTCCACCAACAAAACATTCCCAAGGAGAGTTGCCACTAGGCAGATGGTCGGTCGTATAAATTATGCTGCAATCAATATTCAGTCAATAGTTAAATACATAAAATAATTTAGTAAGTGAAGGTGGCTTCGAAATAACGACCTCTTAGTAAATTCTGTTTAGCTTAGCTCACAGCAGCGATGATTCTTAAGAATGAAAGCTCCGTACTCACTGAGTAAAATAATCTTGTGTATCTGTATGTCCACGGCTTAGCAGCTAGCATCCTGCAATACTAGCTTGCATCCTGGAAACGGACATAATATAGTAGGTACGTACGGTACAGGCCGGTAAAAAAATGGGTAATATCTAAAAATACCGTAATTTTTAGAGATTCGAACGGTTACTAACCCCACAATAAAATACACAATAACTATGAATATTAAGTATGAAAATATCGATAGTATTAAAAATCTTGTTAAAATGTGAAATACTGAGAAAACAGTTTTCTATAAAATATTCGTCGTAATTTTTATTCTGATAACAATGTCTTGAGAGAAACAAGAATTGTTACGTACCTAACAACCTCCGAGAGTATCAAGTAACAAGAAAGCAATACTTGTCGAGTAAACAATTTTTCATCTAGTAGACGAAGAGAACCTACAAATTTGTAAAATAAAAGCGCTCGTTGAGACAAGACTACGAGAGACTACTCTGTCAATATTTACTCTACGTAGTAATAACTTGTAGTTAATCTTTTAACTGCCTCGGAGAGCATGCCTTCGGTTTCAGTAATTTTCACTAACACTAATTATTATGTACGGTATCGAAATAAATTTTACTTCATACTTACTAATATTATAAATGCAAAAGTGTATTTGTTTGTTCATTAGGTTGTCCTTTCTTCACACCCTAACTAAACAACAATTCAACTTGATTTTTGGCATTGAGTTCATTGAAAGGACAGAGAACAAAATATGCTTAACAACTTCGCCGCAGGTTGACGGTCTCCGGGCAGAACGTTGCAGAACGCAAAATGTTGCTCTGTTTCTAGGCAATGGTTTTCTACTGTACGTATCACCATAGCTCCCGTAGGAGCTATAGTGATACGCTCGACCGTCATAACAGGAAGATCTTTCTCCGAGTGGGTGCTTGTGCTCGGAGACCGACCATTCATCTTTGGTTGTATATAAAGTTGTATATATGGCCAATTATTGTGAACACTTCGTTAGCGCGATGCAGGATATTTGTGTCGCCATCTAGTTGGTCATGTGGAGACCGCCACCCCACTTACAATCAAGTGGGCCATCCGCTTGGCCCGTTAGTTATAACTATAAAAAAATACGGTATACGATGAAAGGATGCATGCAGTTGTTTCAATTTACGCTACGATTCCTTACACGGTTCCGGACATGTATCTTAGAGATCATCATCAACTTGTCTGCCAGCTAGTCTTAAAAACTGGGTAGACTAAAATTAAATTGTGCTGAGTTCCTAAGTATTAAATATCTCTTGCTTTAATGATGAAGGAAAACATCGTGAGGAAACCTGCATACATGAGAGTTCTCCATAATGTTCTCAAAGGTGTGTGAAGTCCGCCAATCTGCACTAGGCTAGCGAGGAAAGCCGAAAATAGGAAAAGTTGGCGCTGCTTGAAAGAGGCCTATGTCCAGCAGTGGACGCACAATGCCTGATGATGATGATGACACAGAGTTAAGAACAGACAGATACCGTGTACAAGACTAATTTTGAAGCATCAAAAACCACTCCACTTTAGAATGGTTTTCACTGTTTTTCGACACAATGCACTGCATATAATAATGGCTGAATGAGGATTCTGTATCTTAATTAAATGCCTGTATACTCACTATACTTCTTATCATTGTGGGTGCACCGTGCACTGTGCTGAGTGTGGATTATGATGATGACGATTTCCTAAGACCACATTCCTGCTCCATCGAAAGGCAATAAATAATTCGGGCCATGGGGTCAGTCGGGTTATGCGGTCAAATCAAATCAAATACACTCCATTGTACACCATATACAAAGCAATAAAAACATCGCGGCCTTATCGCTTAAAAGCGATCTCTATCAGGCAACCTACAAAAAATTCAACTATAATTTTAGTTGGGTTCCTTGCCAAACTAAAATAATTATTTTACCCTTACGGAAAACTCGTAGTTTAACTGATTGGACTGGATTTAGTTTGACAGCTCCTGTCTGTTGACATAAAATTAACCTTTAAAAGGCCCTTATATTTTATGTAAATAAACCGATTTTAATAATACAGGGTAGTTATAAATTTAAGTAAAATATACGCAATTAGAAACAGTGAAACAAAAGCTTTATTTGAATGCACTCATGAAACGTTCCAAGCGGCTGTCACATAAATGCACAGTGAACCATAATGTTTAAGTGGCAATTACTTTTGAATGTATAATATATCACCTTTATAATAACGTTATCGTTATTTAACGGTGGCGGCACAATTTATATTTTCATAGTGTGGTGATACTCTCGTTTATGCATACATAATCATCAATGTTGCAGATGAAGAACGCAGATTAACTTATTTCTAGAAGAAAGATTCCAACAGGATTCCATAACGAAGCCTCCGCTGTCCGTCCGTCTGTCCGTCCAACTGTTCATCCGTATCTCTGTCATCGGGCTGAACCTTCCGTGAAAACTTCAACTTTTTACTTATTACGATAAGTAATGAGTAGTTATGCTTCATAGTTTACACTTTCAAATAAAGAATTCGGTCTGTCTGTCTGTCTGTCCGGGCATTACGTGATAACTACTGAATGGATTTAAATAAAATTTGGCATATTGGTAGCTGGTATTCCGGGTTAACATATAGGATACTTTTTATCCCGATAAACAATAAGTTTCCTCCGGGAAACGGGATGAAATTTTTTATCAATTTTACTTCATAGCTACGTTAAATTCTTTTTTTTGTTTCAAAGTGTTTACTATCAAGCATGTATTGTCTAATTTTAATGGAAATCTGATAAATATTGTCGGAGATAAAGAACATAACTCTTCACAGAGGAAGTCGCAAGGCATATCAGACAACGATCGAATGCATGCGTACCATCCTACTGATATTAAAGAAAGAAATTAAATGATATAAATATCAAGTTTGATTATATATCTGCAAATTTATTAAATTATTCAAATTGAACCTATCGCTGAGAAGTTGCGACGGCTATAGAATAACATAGTTTGGAAATAAAACTGGACCTGGTAGGTAGCGCTGCAATTAGCTTCTAAGTTTTTTTAAGATATTAAAACAATTTGGTGCAGACGAAGTTGCGTGAGTCGGCTAGTTAACTAATAAGAAGTTGTACGTGGAACAGGAACGGTAAATCATTTTTATACATTCAGATATACAGAAGGCACAAGTACTTGAAAGATCACGTATGGGGTAGAGCCCTGACCGCCAGTTGCTTGGGTACTCAAATTTTTAATAGTATTTTTTTGTGTATATAATTTAACATTGTTGAGAATTAAAAAGAGATGTAAATAAATGATAGAAATTATAATTAAATTCATTAAAAAATAAAAACTTAATGCGGCGCTTTTTCTTTTCGCAGGTGTACCATTTGAATAGGCAGCCAGTTAAAAGATTGTAAAATGTTCTAGCGTTATATTATGCCATCATCCAAAGTAATATCTAAAGTTGGAGTTGGATAAAAAGCTCACGTAGCGGAATCGGCATTGCAGTAGAAACTGCACTAACATGTTTATCGCTTCTACGTGTAACTAAATTGTTAAAACTCTCACAAGGGTTCGAGTTTTATGGTCCACTAGAAACCGCAGTGCTCCTGCTTCATAATATTTATATAGTAAAATACTACTTATTTAACTAACTTTAAACAGGTAATAATTAGTGATCGTAACAACTTGCCGACATATTGGAGATCGCTCACGGTCACCTTTTTCAGAAGTTTAGTAGCGCGTTTGGTCTGCACGCGCTGCTTGACCATTGGCCGCATTTGCAACGCTATTTGAGATATCAATATCTACATCGAATACTATCACAAACGCGCATCTGTTTCGGACTACATCGGGTTAAAGAGCCGCAGGGGATATCGATCGACGATTCATCGATTGTGTCGATACAGACGCGATGAAAAATCCTGGTCGTGGGCGAAGGCTTATAACTAGCAACAGCAACGCAACAGCAACGCGACTGCATCGCATTGTTTTTGTGGACTTGCTGGTCTGGTTTTTGATGTGCGAGCAGTCAACAAAATAGTTAGTAGCTCCGTGTCATAATAAAATTAAAATAATGATTTAATAGTTTTTAATCTAATAGAATAGAATAGAAAAAACTTGATTGCAACACAACACAAGAGGAAAAACACAAGGAAAACAGTAATACTCGTAGTTTATAAGTGATATTTTAAAGGCAACCTGAGCGTACGAAGCCGATAAAAAAGTGGAAAGTGGTTGGTGCATAAAGGATTTTACAAAAAAAACCTTTGAACGTTTATTTGACCGGTGATAACAATTTTTAATTGATTATTTTAATGGCATTAGACAGAGATTCTAACATTGTTTAATTTTTTTTGAATGTTGTTTCAATGAATTGCTTTTATGTCTTATTAATATATACAAAATAAAATAATAATAAAATTAATATGTGTACATTATTTACCTGCCTTTATTATAATATTATAATGCAACCCGCAATGAAGCAGCATTGTATATCTACGCTTTATATACCTCTTACAGAGTCAACTATGTAAAACCTCACGTTAATAAACTGTACTGTAATTGAACTAAAAGGTAATACCAGAAAAAAAAAGATCTGTGGATTTATATATAGTTGAAGTTTTATAATTACCGGGCCTATCTACCGAATCAAAAGATTCCTATCTGACTATCCGTCTTTTCAACTAACTCTATGCCATAAATCGAGTCTATTGCTGGCTTATATAGGGCGTGTTATAGGCTAAGGAAGGACAAACAAATAAACAATCTTTCGTATTTTTAATATTAGTATATTATTGAAATATTTTAATAATTTCAATAACCCTTTTCAATTTTTGATCCGAACACAAGCTAACACTTCTTTTAATTGCAAGGCAATTATTCTAATACTGTTAAAATTCGTCACACAATTCTAGGTACATTAATATTTTAAAGTTTAATTATTAACACAAGAATTGGAGTCAAGGGCGTCGTACGCCAAACTTATATCAGCATTTAAAGAGAATTATAAGAGTCAATTCACACAGAGATGACTTCGCGGCCAAACCATTTACACTTCTATTTATTTAAATAACGAAAAAGTATTGAACAAAAATAATAATCAAACATAGCATGTCTTTTGTGCCTACGCAGCAACAGAAAAATAGATTGACGTAATGTCGTATATTGGTTTTGATATACGAGTACCTAGCAAAGGTATTGGCCAGAGAGTGACAGAGACCATGAGATGGATCAAAACCAATCTGTAATCGCCTTTTCATCCTGTTTATTCGAGTTTATATGAGGTAGTAAGATAAGGTTTATAAACAATTCTTTTTCATTCCAAAATTTATACTATTACCGGGTTTTGCTCGCGTATTCGCTTGTGTTAAGTCCAAATAAACTCATGACAATTTTCAGCATCGCAAAGAAATGCAAGCGCAGACTCAGTGTGAATGAACTCTTAAAATGTAGGTGAAAGTAAATGACAGTCACGGTGGGTAATTAGGCGATGTCACATATTGGTACTAAGTACTATATTTATTGTATTCGGGGCGTACTAACGACTGCTTGACACGCCTATATTGATTTTCATTTAAGGTACATGTCATTGAAAGTAATTTATACCGATAGAACTTTTATTGCCGCACAAGTAATTAGTAGTGTGGCGAGGTACTTATATTAGTTAATAATATTGAAGGTGCCACGTAAAAAGAGCGATGATTTTAGACCTGTGCGTTGGGCAATTTGTACAATTTCATGCAAATAAGTGAGACTATATAAATCAGTGATTATTTGCTAAGGGGCAGCTAATAATTTAACCTGATCCGTTTTCTATAAATATGAGATTTTTTATGGCATATTTCAACGAAATCTGACAAAAATCCTGTTTGTTTTATTTACTTTGGAACGTTATCTTAGGAACTACCAGTACGATTTTATTATAATCAAAATATAAAATATTTGCGTAAGCAAAGATAAGGTAACATAACATATTATGCTTATTCTAAATTTATTTAAAACACAAAAAGTCGAAAGGTGTCGTTATTTAAACCTCATATAAATTATTGTAAAAATCGCCCCAGTGCTCTTTTTATGTGACAAGTAAAATAGTTAATGTTTAACTGAATTTTAATTACTGATATTATCTTGGTGGTCAATAATTGTGAGGGTATTAAGTGCCTGACCTTAATTGCGCCACGATTAACTCAACCTGACCTCACATTTCAGGACGAGTGGCATGCGACGCATTATTTAATACTGTAAATGTCTGATGACGTTTTTCTATGTTTGGCTGACACGAAAATCGAATAGAGGAAGCAAAGTGCTTCATATAACATCAAAGAACGTTGAATTACGTTACATTGTATATTTTAGTTATGCATTAGTATAGTATACAATTGGTAAATATCTTAGTGACAATGTAGCTTGGAAGCACTCAGCTTTGCTCTACCGCAAGATAGAATCATGATTGTAATGGAAAAGAACAACTGCTGACTGCTTTTGCTTTTGCAGACAAACAGCTTTCGTGTCGACTTCTTCTCGAATCTGTTTTCAGAAAACACAGATATACTTGACATTCCAAAATGATTTATAAATAAATAAACGGCCTACTTTAAATAAATACATGTAATTTTTTTTTTGCTTTGTTAAAATTGTTGCGAGCTACGGTTTAGGGAATAAAATTTCCGGATTATTAGCACGATTGTTAGGTACTCTATTTGCAACCACGTAATTATTTTAACACTTAGCGGCAGTAAGGTACTTAAAGAAGAAGCTAAGCGTGTAGATTTACTAATGTACCACATTTTTCACGATATTTAGAAAATTTTAGATGCTGAATTTTTATTTAAATAATTGCATGCGTAGAAGGTAGGTACGTTATCTAAAGAAATAATTTTAATAACGAAAATTTAAGAAGAAATACTAAACTATGACTTAATGTTTTGTAAGCCAAATTCTAGACATTTTGCTTACTTTGAAAGACTTTTACCAAAATTCAAAAATTTTTTATTCACCTACTGCTGTGGACCTTATGATAGGCACATATGAAGCATTCATAAATTGAACATGGTACACTAATGTTAGTGATGGTGATAACTGCATATTTTGTTAACTTAAAACTAAAGCTAGGGAGTTCCAAACGCACCCTGGTCTAAGAAGAGCCCACAACAAACTTAGCCAGGTTTTTTTTTTGTTATCACCATCTCACAGTCTAGTTAATGTTAAGCGATGAAATTAGAGCAATTCATACCCAAGCTTTTTTATCATGCATGTAATCCTTAATATTATAATAGGATATTTCTATAAGCTTACGTTTTATATAAACTTTGAACTTATGAGAGACATCTCAAGGATTTCACCTGGTAACCTGCACTACAAGTTTATTTTTACTCCTTCTTCTTCTTCCTTACATACCTTACCTTCGCATAGCAAATTATAAAGTTTGCTAAGTGTAGTTAAATATACCATACATAGGGAATTTCTAAATTATAAACGTAAGTCATCGTGGGTTTGCTCTTTACTGATTAATTCAAATAGAATATGTCTAAGTTTAGGTATCCGATGTTTGCGTGTCTCAACATTCGCCAAGTTCCGCAAAGACGTTGAACCGTGCATCGGCACACATTCTATTTGAAATTGATATTGCAGCGTAATATCGGATGCATCTCTACAGACGCTTCCGCGAAGTGGCTTAGACAAAATAATAAAGATAGATAGACATTGAACCAACTCACCTAGTGGTCGTTAAAATAAATTTTCTTAAAAATAATTTGTTGATTTCGTGTCATCGTCATTATTGACCTATTACCAGCCCGCAGGGTTCGGGTCTTCTTTAAGAATAATAGGTGCCTTAGCCCTAGTCCACCACAATGGCCAAGTGCGAATTGGTAGACTTCAAACACCTTTTAGAACATTTTGAAGAACTCTTAAGCTTGGTCGCGATGTTTTCCTTGACTATTAAAATAAGTGATATTTAATTGTTTAAATATAAACTGCATATAAATCTGAAAAGTTAGAGTTCCCCCGAACGGGGCGCCGAAATTTTTCCCTCCAAGATATCACAACACAAATTTTAATCCCTGATTATTTATCAAATTACTGTAAAAGCCTATTTCTACAAATCTGTATTGCAGCAACTTCCTAAATTACGCTTTTCTGTAGGAGAGCAAGCTCAGCCAACAAATATATCATCAGGTTAAAATGATGGTGGATTATAATTTACAAACATTGTGTTGTCATACGGGTGTTTTGTAATAATAAACTAGTCAAACTATAAATACAATATGAAAGGTGCGTGGAAATATCTAAAACATACCTATAGTAGTGGATGTCCATTGGTTGAGTTAACGACAAGGACGGGAAGATGGCAAAGATGCACGGTAGAGGGAGGCTGTCTGAATCTTGTCCTTATAACGTACAAAAAAATCGAATGTTAAACCGTAAACTATCTATCTTTTTTGTGCAGTCTGCGATCGTGACATAGACCAATATTTTATCAGGACGCGGGAGAAGGCAAGGACGATGCAACGCCAAACGTTCTTATTTGAAATTCGATCTTTCCTTTTATAAAACTCGCGAAGAGATTGCTTGTGCGGCACGCCTGTTTAACTTCTTTAGATTTATCGAAAAGGTACTGCGGCATTTTTCATTCAGATTAAAAATACTGTGTATACAATCATTTTAATCTTAAAAATCTGCATATTTAACTTTGTGGTCTAGCCGTTTTTAGATTAATCGCTTTAATTTTCATCTTTATAATAAGTCAAAAAAAAAATTGCTAGATTTCCTCATCTGATGACCTTAGGGCTGGTTGATTAGGGCGGAATCAAGCCAGTTATCTTAGCACCATTTCAAGTGCATCACTTTTCGAGTAAAAAGTTTAGTTGTAAGATTTATTGTAACATTATAAATATAAATAAAACTGTACTTAATATATATTTCATATCTTAAGATATATGATTTAAGCGTGTGTATCATTGAACTCCTAACTCCTAAGCGTGTAAAACCTGTGATTTACAATGTTTAACGTAAAATAATTATAACTGTAATTGCACGTTACCAGCTATAAAGTAACCAGGGTTCAACCTATTTCGAAGGTCCTGGTGTACTTATGCATATATTTGGGCATCTTTGTTGGCATAGTAATTCAAATATTTGTCTTCAGATACCAAGGACCTAGGTTCGATTACAGAGTCGTGCAAAAATTCTTAGGTATTTAGTTTTTCCGTTTAAGACTTAAACGTTAAAACGGAGTTAGCAAATTGGCTATGTCCATCCCCTGGCCCTGAAGAGCACTTTAAACCGTCGGTCACTAGCATGAGATATAAATATTTTTATCTCACTATCCCATATTATCACTTAACACTTATTTCCTTCTTACTATGAGGCGTTGGCCATTGATTTTATAAGTTATTACTGCTATCATCTGCTGCCTGCGACTTCGGCCACGTTGATTACGGTTTTTTACCAATCCCGCAGGATCGCTAGGAGAGAATACTGATGAATACCCAGATTTTTTTTGTGATAATAAGCGCTTCAATCATGAAGTACAAATTTTTTATGTGTCATCAATATTTTTCTCAACGCACGCCAAGTAATGAATCTTATATGCTAAACTTTGCTACTTTACGAGTAGGTTACATTATTGCAATTTAAGGAGAAGAAACTTAATTATCTTCTTATTTTATTAGATTTTTTACCTGGTCCCTTACCTACCTAGATTTACCTCGTGATAATCTAGCTTTCTTTTGGTGAAAATATGTTAGTAGTTTCGGAGCCTATAGAGTAAAAACAAAGAAAAAAAATCCTCTTCATAATATTAAAAATAAAGATTAGAATAGATAAAAATATAGATTAGAATAGATATCAAATATATTTATAATGCCAAGTAATAAACCCACTCCAACAATTTTTTCCCCAATGATACAGCCATAAAATAAATCTCAAATAACTCAAGCCGCATTATATATGCGAAGAGCGTGAAATAAACTAAGCGGCGCCGTCTACAATCTCGGTATCAGTGATTTATGAATTTCATTCCACTAGAAACAACTGCTTCTTTTGCAGCCTTTTATTTTCCCAGTTAAATGGGGGTAACGAGCATCTTGCCTTAATAATGAAACGCCAGAGAATTACAGACTGCATAGTGAATGGCCACCGGAAAATTGAAACCGCAAACTTTTTCATTTAGAGAAACGCCCGAGCAGCCATTTCCTACTGTTATACGGGGTAAAATAGTTAGTTAACTTAGGGGTTTTTATTTTCGGCGTTGGACGATTAAACCGGTAATTTAATACATGGGCTTAACGACTAATGCGAGTAGCCATTGCGGTAGTAATAGTATATATTATATCGACTTCTCAGCGTACAAAAGATGCCGCTTCTTTTAAACACCTTCTAGACCTTTATTGTTATTAATGGTGAGACTGGTGTCACTTCTTTTTACCTTCGATCGATTGACGCTGTTTTGGCACTGTAAGTTGTGAAGCTGCAAGATGAGTGTTCAAGTAACTAAAACCGACATTACTAAAATTAAATTAGAGTAGTACAAAAGCAACTGTGTGATTTTCAGTAGTTCTTTAACTTCATTTTCCGTTTTACCTGTTTATCATCCCTTTTCTTTGTATAGTGTTGAAGGTAATTTTACCCTTTGTTTTATTAGTTAATTAGCTTTTAGATTATTTTAATTAATCATGCCGTGGTCACTTATAGAAGTTTTCAATCTCCTGTTTCTCTTACGTTTGTTATTCTCATGACGATGTTATTGATTGTTACCAGTTTATTGCTGTTACCATTGTACCAGTCTTAATACAATCATAAAAAAATTAAAAAAATAGTTTCAGAGATAGACATTTTTCTAATGAGGATAAGATTTTAGCTGCCATTCTTATTGTTAGGAAAACAAAAAACCAGTGTTTCTATGTCAAGCAGAGACAAAAACAACGTCTTGCTTGTAAATATCGATATTCTCTTTTAATATGAAACTTTCTACACAACATTGACGCTATGCGACGTTTAGTAATAAAAGGCACAAACCAAAGTCATCAACACCCTGAACACACCCTTATCGACACACCCTGTCGATAACAAATACATGCTACAGTTCTACGTAGCTACGATATACGCGTAGAGGTACAATTTGTTACTTCGTTACTTCACATCATAATAATCTAAAGGTATAATAACTTGCAGAGTTTTATTATTAATCGGTATTATTTCTATATCATAGGAACTACAGATACTTCATTTACTTAAACAAGTGAAGTAGGTCAGGGTGTGTCCATACGTTATGGGGCCATCTGGGACAATTTGACTCCTTGATCCTCGGAAGACTTACTAGTCGGGCACACACCTCGCAATATTCAAAAAAATTTAAGCCGTTTTTTATTTCAAAATAACATAGAACTTTGAACTGTGGTCCAAGATTTTGTGTTAATTGTACACTCAATATTAACAAATTTTTGTTTTATTGAGTCGCTTGGGAAATTCAAAATATTACAATTGTTGTGAATAGAAATTAATATCATGATTATCTTTATCGAGTCTCCTCACAGAATGAGCCTACCAAGCTTGCGAAGTGCGGAAAAGTAGACTTCACATACCCTTGAGAACATTATGGAGAACTCTCAAGCGTGCAGGTTTCCCTGCGATGTTTTCTTTCACCGTTGAAGCGAGGAATAATTTATTAGACATAGACCTTGTCAAGACTTGTATTTAATTAAAGAAAAATTGCAAACCAAGAACGGGCAGCAGCGTCCCCTGTGCTACTACTACCATAAACTGCAATTAACAACCGTTCTCATAAGCTTTGTGATTATAGGCCCTCCCATCTTGAGAGGCCTTTATTATATATATATATTATAGGCTATCGATGTATCAAAAAATATGATATGTTCAAAAACAAAGTTCATAAAATCTCACAAGGGTAGCTCAAAGTAACGCCCACTGTGGGTTGCCATACAAACAGCCAAGGTGACATGCCGCATTAAACGTTTCACATTAAAACCTATAAAACAAATATTCACGGTGTAGTGATCTATTATATATAGGAATCGAAAGCCTGACTGAAATTAAACCGGCAACAACGCCCTTCAGACAGTAACACAGCTGCTTTCCGGAAGAAACAAGCATGGCGTTTGAGTTGCGGGGAAGTACTACTTTACCAGAAGAGATCTGTCACAACCTGACCAAAATAAAAGTTGAACTGATGAAACTGATAAAAGCCAACACTTTTGAATTCCGTATTATAGGAACGTTTGTAGGTTTACGGAATTTCAGTACTTTCGAATATTTTCACGTTACTGTCAACACGGTTGCCTCTAAATGGAATTTGATTAGGAGTTTACATATAAAAAGGCAATAACTGTCGGGGTGCGATACGATAGTACCGCCTCCATATATCTTGTAGACTATAACTTCGGCAATATTTATGTCGCCATTGTGGGTATATTTAGCTCGATAGCGCATATAAAAGGAAAGCTCCGCAGTTTACACACCGAGTCGATAATTTTCAAGGTAAATTTACGTTAAAACATAAAAATATGAAAGTGATAATATTTTCGCCATAATGCTATTTTGTTATAATGATAAAACAAACAATAATGGAGTAGGTTCTAAAACCGCATTAATGTTTTAACATGCATTTTAAATAAAGGATCACGAAGTCCTTAGCTCGGTTTCCGGGTTGGGCTAAGAATTGTTAGGTATTTGGTAATCTGTTAAAGAATCTCAATACAAGCCCAGAGTTAGGATATTGGTGTGTCTCTGTTCTTATCTCCGTCAGTCTCTGTTTTAATAAATAATAATCTATAAAACCCACCAACTTGCATCGAAGCAGCGTGGTGGTCTTAAACCCTGTCCGTTATGAAACAAGAGGCCTTTGCTCAACAAAGGGACGTTTGTAGGCCGATGATAATGATATGCATTAGAGAGCCTTATAAACGTAGCTTTAAAAAATTACATACTGTAATTAAAGGGCTAGCAAAATTCGTCTATAATAATATAGTAATAACTTTGGCAACCGCCAAGCTTATCTCGGTTGCAAGAGCTTTTGCATAAATATATTCCTCATGCAGTCACTAAGTACTGTAAATGATTACTCCCTAACTATGATGAGGTAGTTAGTACATAAATTAGCCCTCCCAATAATTCTGCTGCAGACGGATAACGAAGCTACACTTATACACAGCTTGACTACAAGGCCTTTCATTAAAAAAATGTTCTTAATAAAAATGAGTGATTAAGGCAATATGATAAATATTGGATTGTTGATAAAGTTGAAATTTCCGTGTACACAATAAAACGTAGAGGCAGACTTTTATATAAATGTTATTCTGCGGATGTTGCATTTCTCCCACTCCACTGTAGTGGATACTGTGGAGTAGCCACCGCACTTAAGATTTTGTATGAGTAAAATTTTTCTTTTATGTTTTCGAAACTAGCATACAAATAAATAAATTTAAATTGCCTGTCTGTGATTTCAAAACAACTGCCTCTTATAAAACTAACGTGGTTATTTCAACGTTAGCAAAACAAAAATGTACCTTTGTTAAGCATTTTATTTATCTGTCTGAGTGATTATCGGGGCCTTATCTCGGAACACAATCGACTTAATAGAAATAGTCATAAATAGTCTTAATATAAATAGTCGTTGCTTAAAAATGACTACTGTACCATCATGCGAAAGGTCATTTTTAAGCAACATATGTTTTTATAACATGAAAGTCTTAAAAGCAAGACGCTTCATCGTTCGCAAGACAGAATATTGATGATAAAATGCTAATGTCGTTAAAGAGAAATTGAGTTTCTTAACGGCTCCTTCTCTGTAAAATTCCTGCCGCTGGAAATAAATGAATTTTGATTTTGAATTTAAACATTTAAAACAATTTTGAGGGTAATTTTACTGTTGAAACGAGGAATTTTCGGGCAAAAATATAGAAATTTTCTACTCCGCAGAACCTTCGTAAAGATTTTCATAAAGCGAGTTTAAAGATTCTACATGAATTCGTTTTTCAAAGATAGATATAATACATCTTGCAATAGATCAAACTTAGAACCAGGTAGATGGATCACGTATCAGAGAAATTGCTTTTATTGTAGAAATATGTTTGCAGAAAGTACGTGTACTCTCAGTAAACATGCTCTACTTAACTGCTCAACTAACGAACTGTATAGTTTTAAACCAATCTCACACTGTTACTCTCACGGTCTTCTTTTAACTGTTTACCTTTTAATAGTGGTTTTGTTGATTAATTAAACTGTTTTTCTTCCCTAAGCCGACTCTTCCATTAATAGTTATCTGCAAGAGAACGCTCAGAGCCATAAGACCGCCATCGCACATTTTTTCTTATTATTTTATCGTCTTTCGTACTTTCTTTTTCGTTTTGTAATTTTGTACGATAAAACCTTTTTTTTTAAATAAGATTATTATATTATTGTAAAATATAAATTTATTCATTGTAAAAATGCTTTGCTATAGTAAAAAATTTACGTCTGCTGCCAAAAAGTAGATAGGTTCATTATCATAGGTTATCATATATTTAATAAACAGACAAATTTGGCTCTACGAGTTGATCGGCATGTACGACAATATTACCATAAACACCATATCAAGATAAGAACCACTATTATGAACGATAAATGAAGTAATATTTTGAAAAAATATAGTTACAAAAATAAACAGAGATAGAAAAAGCTAAATTCCATCTTTTTTATAAAACGCTGTAAACACTGTTACACAGCCCTTAGTAAAATAATAGGAGCAGAATATTTAAATGTTGCACGTTTAGGAGATGAATCGTTGGGGCAGTTTAATTTTGATACATCGTTATGTATAGAAGTTTCCGATTCGACCAAAATTTTGCAATAAACATTGACATATCAAGCTGCTGAAAATGTAATATTTTGCTAACCCCAATGTGTTTTTATATATTTATTTATACTTACATAAGCGCACGTACAAGGACAGTCACACACGCAAACACACACTAACACAAACATTGTCCATTCTTTATGACACTGAATGCTGATTATGTATAACCCTAAAATATGTGCTTTTATTTTTTGTTCTTCTTTAATTTTGACAAACAGTATGTAATATACTGCTCCTTGAGGCTTGTTTCATTAACAATAATGTTTTGTATTATTTAAAAATAGTTCGAATATATAATGCTATTCCATAGGATTCCGTAACAAGATGCTAAAAACAAACCGGTGCGATTGGTTACCCTTTCTAAGTCTCTTAACACAAAGAACCTGATCCACACTGCTCCGGTTTTAACGTCAACAAAACTTTGAACCGTCACATCTTCGTAATATGTAAATCTACGGCCATATACTTATATGTATCAAGGCTTCATAAGTGCCTGTGATAGGCCTACATGAATAAAGAAATTTTGAATTAGAATCTTTGAATTATAAAATATCTATTGATGATATCTATTTCATTGATAATAATAGTTTTTAAAGCATTTAAATAAGTATTAAAGAAGGGCATACTCTAAAACTATAATCTAAAGTTGCAGAGCAATTTGATATTTGTTGCATCTCTCGACTCATAAAATATTCAGAGCAAAGTTTTCCGAGACGCGCGACTGTGGTATACGGGATATACCTTACTCGTTCTTCTGTTTTGAAATTCGATCTATCCTTTGATGAAACTCACGATGAAATTGCATCCTCGTAGCATGTGCTTGGCTTCCGAGATTTGTCAAACTGATATAGCAATACATAGCCTGAATTTATCTCGTATACGGAAAATGTTTTACCAGTCTATTCGTGGTTTATACTTTATCTTACAAGCGTTATACGTTATAAAATGTAAATTTAAATTTAAATTTCATGCCCGTTAGAAAGATGAGGTCTAGGTTGGAGCACGCTAGCCCAGAAAAAGCCTATTCACTCTTGCCTTGAAGGTACTCAAGTAATACGTGGCAGGAATCACAGTTGCCGGAAGGGAATCCACAGCCTAGCAGTACGTATCAGAAATGTAGACAAAAAACGTTTAGTGCTTGTGATAGAATAACTGTTTTTCTACGACGATACGCCCAATTTCACTCAATGTCTGATCACTTCGAAAATTCTAAGCATGAATCACTTGATCGCCCGTTATATGCATCTGAACTTTTTTAAGGAGCTCATAGTTGCCAGGTTAGATGATAAAAGTTGGGTAGTTTTTTTGTTTATTTATCCTTTTTTAGGCTAAAGTAACTAACATATGCTGCTTTTTATCTCAGGAAAAAAAATACATATAAATGCAACAAGATTAACAACAAGATATGTTACAAACATATCTTGTTGATTTAAAAAAAATATCAAATTGCATACGTAAGAATTCTTTCGAAATAACTTTTTAATTCCGCTCCATCTATTGCACCTTGCAGATTTTTTTTATAACTTTCAGAGAGTTAAGAACTGTTGGCAGAAGTTTTGAAAATGACATTTATCCCAGTAATTTCTAAAGTTCGTAACTTTGGACGCTTCTTAAAAAGTTAAAAGTGCTTGCAGGCGATTTCTATCTTGTAGAAAACTTTCATGTTTGCGATCACTTGCAATGTAAGAGATGACTTAGATTAACGGGTACTTACATTCGATAGAAATGTACGAGTATCTGTCCGATTTTCAACGTATTTGTTGTGAAAAAAAAAGTATCAAATAATAAACCAATGTTCCAATGTGGAGGCTTCTGATCAGTATTGAAAGAAGGAAGAGATGTCTAAGCGTATATAAATCACTCATTTAGGACGTTTATTTCTTTTTTAATCCTCATCATCATCATTTTAACCGATATACACAGGACTTTTTTAGGGAGTTCCAAATTCCACGGTTTTGTGCCACTTGGATCCAGCGGCTACCTGCGACGCGCTTAATGTCGTCGATTCAAACTATTGGGGGTCGACCAACGCTGCGCATACCAGTGCGGGGTTGCTATTTGCAGCACCTTGTGACCCCAACGTCCATCCTTTCTCCGAACTATGTAACCCGCCTATTGTCACTTCAGCCTCGCGACGGTGACTCTGGTTCTTCTACGGATCTCCACTTTTCTGATTCTGATTTCTTGATCACGTGGGGATACTCTGAGCATAACTTTCTCCATCACCCGCTGAGTGACTCTGAGCCATCTTATGAAGCTCATTTTATTACTATAACTATTTAATCTAATATGCCGTGTGGCAGATCAGATCAGACTACAGTCGTCACTAACCCTATTTTTACCGCGAGTGTCGTACGAGGCGACTAAGAGAATATAACGGAGAGTGGACAGCAGCCTTTGTGCTCAAACTACCATCTACTGCGATCACCAATCCGTATGTCCAGCGTGGTGGTTATGGGCAAATCCTTTTTGGGAGAGGCCTTTAGTCCAGCGGTTGATTTATAATTTCGAGATTATAGATTAACTAGCGATTTATAATATTCATAATATTGAATTACTAATATTGAATTCCAAATATGCCTCTTTGGCTTTGTAGTTGTCATCATCAACTGCGGTTCACCAGATCTTGGGAACGATTCCCGGATCAGGCTAACAATTATAAAGCACTGGGTTATTTAAATAAATAAATAAATAAATATACTACGATAATACTTAACAAAACAAAATTTAATCTCTGGCACAAATCTTAACAAAATTTGTTAAGACATTCTTAGTACCAGCTCGGAGTTAGACAATTGACTTTGTTCTATCTGATGCCTCAGAAAGCAAGTAAAGCCGTCGCAAATATTATTATATTGGTTATTACCATTAGGGATATATCCTATCCTATTAATATCATAAATGTGAAAGTGTGGATGTTTGTTTCTCAATCACGCAAAAATGGCTGAACGGATTTCAAAGGAATTTGGCAGGCATGTAGCCTATTATATGGAAAAGAATATAGGCTATCTTTTATCCCGATTCCTTTAGTAGTTCCCGAGGGGCAATTGATAATTGATTACGAGCTAAGCCGCGGGCAGACAGCTTTGAAATTTGGTATGCATGACACCTATACATGTACTTTCTATACCGAGCTCTCAAATAGTTCCCGAGGTGATTTAAAAAATTGTTAACGAGCGAAGCTTTAGACCCAAGTCTGAAACCCACGCATACGAAGTCGCGGGCGGCAAAAGCTATTCTTTAATAAAAATGACTTATTATTCCTTACAGTTCAAACAAGAAAACATATTTTGTTCATACCATAACATATTATGGTAACATAATGACAAAAAAAATAAAAGATTTTTGAAGATAACTGAAGTTTTCTAATAAAGAGCTCTATTTTAAAAACAAAGTAATCCCTTACCTGACTACGAAACGTATCAATCTACATAAATCAAAGCTGACGCCCCTTTATCTTTGCTCCCTTTGGTTGGGGTTTAGGTGAACGCTCACCTCTACAATACATCTAAGTCTGTGACGATCCTACTCTAAAGTTTTCTCAGAGTCAAAGGTGGAAAGGACATTTCTATGTAAATGGGTACAGTTACATTTGCATTTTACATGTAAATCAGTCTTCCAAATAGTGTCGGTTTCGTTTTGCAATCTAAATAATTATGGTTTGTTTACGCCGACATTTCTTTAAAAAACCATATTTGAAATGTTTTAAGGATTCAATTTTAAAGAAAACTATGTAGTTGATATAATTTAACCCCAAACTGGTAATAAGATTTGCAAGGTCCCAAGTGTTTAATGAATAACAATCGGTATTTGGTAAAAGGTGGTATTTCCCGAATTGTTCCATTAATTTATAATGCAACATTAATAACATTATAGGCGGTGGCAACATTTCATCTGTTTGCTGAAGGGTGTATCCCGCAAGCCTCGTAGAAAACTATTTTTGGTGGCGATGAAAGCATATAGCTATTATAACTATTGTTGGTAAAACTAAATCATGATAATTATATTTTTATAATTTTTATTAGTGTTTTTACCTACACTTGGAGGAATTATCAATTTTATAAATTTAAAATGCATATAAATATTTTCGGAACCGACAGGATTTGAACCTGCGAATCTCGGCAATCGCGGCCTGAGCACTTTCACCAATTAAGCTACGGCTCTCCTACCGTCGATGCCGAAAATTAGTATATGCCTTTCACATCAGTCTTAAAGCGACTCTAACGTCATCTAGTAGGAAACGTTGCAGTTTCGATCTACTCTTTCAAAGGTCCATATTACAATGAGACACGTTTGAAACAAGAGATGACACATTGCTTTTCTTTTTAAATTTTTATATTTTTTTTAGTGTTTTTACCTACACTTGGAGGAATAAGCAATTTTATAAATTTAAAATGCATATAAATACTTTCGGAACCGACAGGATTTGAACCTGCGACTCTCGGCAATCGCGGCCTGAGCACTTTCACCAATTAAGCTACGGCTCTCCTACCGTCGATGCCGAAAATTAGTATATGCCTTTCACATAAGTCTTAAAGCGACTGTAGCGTCATCTAGTAGGAAACGTTGCAGTTTCGATCTACTTTTTCAAAGGTCCATATATGAGACACGTTTAAAACAAGAGATGACACATTGCTTTTTTTTTTATATTTTTATAATTTTTATTAGTGTTTTTACCTACACTTGGAGGAATTATCAATTTTATAAATTTAAAATGCGACTTTCGGGCAATCGCGTCTCACGGCGATCCTGACACTTGGCAGAGCCATCCATCTTGGCATACATGGGAGCAGTACTCCATGTACGATCGAATTAAATAAATATAGTTATGAAACAAGAAAATTATTTGGGGTCTGACTAGACTAAGAGTTGTACTTGCGAATGTAAAATATCAAGCTTTTCTAACAAGATATTTTCAGTATCAAGAAGAAGTTAGAAAATTGGCCCTCTGTACTCACTCTCATACATCAGAGTCGGTTGGGCTGTCTCAAACTTGTGTCAAGCTGTGGAACCCTAAAAATAAAATTCAAAATTCAAAATTCAAAATTTATTTATTTCAAGTAGGCCTAATATAAGCACTTTTGAAACGTCAAGTCTGTCTGTTTGTAGTGATTCTACCACCGGTTCGGAAGGCAGATTCTACCGAGAAGAAGCCGGCAAGAAACTCAGCAGTTGCTCTTTTCCAACATCAACAATTTACATTTTGCATTTTAACATTCATTTTTCTATCTTGTGTGAGCTGAAAGCGGAGCCGGAAGCTTCCAAGCAACCTTGTCATTAAAAAATTCATCAATTGTATAGTAACCTCGCTGTAATAAGTGTGTTTTAACAAATTCTTTAAACTTGTGCATTGGCAGGTCCAAAATCACCTTAGGAATCATATTATAAAAGCGTATACTCAATCCCACAAATGATCCCTGTACCTTACGCAGACGATATGCAGATGACACTAATTTATGAATAAACCGAAGATATTGATGTGTTGATGCTGATGTTGCAGAAGATACGAGAGACTTGGAAGTCTTCGTAAACTTTCAAAAACAGTGTTAACAGACAGGCAATATTTCCTTAATCGCTCTATTAATTCCTATTTGACAGCCATCACAGATGGCAGACCTTTGTAAGCTGTCCTGAAATGAATAATAGGCGGTATTTACAGGAAGGCGACATTCCATTAATTCTTAATGGACGGTTAGCACAGGCCTTATTTGAGAGAGCGCCAAAAGCGTAAGCCGCATAGTATCAAACGTATTCGTATAATAGGCGCTGTATACGGTAAGGCGACATTTCTCAAATCGCCCCATTAATTCCTAATGGAACGACGGCAACATTTCATCTGTTTGTTGCACTACCGCTTTAAGAGTATCCATATTTTTGGCGATTCCGGAACTTATAACTCACATCTAAATCATAGAGTTTGTGGTACGGACCGTTACGGTACATTTATCACTGTGTAGGACGACCATTTAATCTTTAAGTAATTTTTGAATCATGAGCTATTTTTGATTATAATATTTAAAAATAATCCAATCTTTGGCGTAAGCGGATTTCTTTGGCCAAATATCAAGTTGAATTGTTGTTTAGTTAGGGCGTTAAGGCAAGACAAACAGAAAACAAACAAACCTTCACATGTATAATATCAGTAAAGAGAACGTTAGAATAGAATAGAAAAACTTTATTGCAACACAACACAACAGGAAAAAACATAAGGAAACTGAATAGTAAACTAACTATAATACTAATAGTAAACTAATAGTAAAAGTACTATTATTACTCAGTGCTAGGTTGCAAAGGCGGCCTTATCACTAAAAGTAAGGAGGAAAGTGGATGGTGCATGTTACAAAAAATAATAAATGAACATACATACTATATTTACTATATTTTTATAACTACAAAAATACCGTATAAAAACATTGTATCTATATTACGTTTACTATTGAGGTTCTTATGTTAAATCCAACTTACTTTTCAGTTTAGTTATAACATCGTTGTAAGCGCAAAACCGTATAATTTTATTACAACGCGAGTCTGCAACATTCATCAAAAGCGTTCTTGATTTGACGACATCAAAACTTATTCAAAGCACCCTAAGTTTATGCAAGGTTATATTAAAATGAATTCAAAGACGTTGCTCTTTTGAGTACACTGAACTGTATAGTTTGTATAGTTATGAAAATATAATAGAACTTGTTTTAAAGAAATGTTTCTAATAACATTAGGTAAATTGAAAACAGGACGGTATGGCCTAGTTCATCATAATTCCCAGCCTTTTAATAGCCTACTGCTGGGCAAAGGCCTCTCCTGAAAAAAGAGATAGGGAATCATAGCGTTAACGCCACGCTGCTTCACTGTGGTTTGGTGAGCTTTAACCATTAAACCAGTAATGGCCAAGTAGCGACAGCGCAAATCTGTCTATTAAACTGTTAAAGCAATGTTGACCCCAGTCAGTAAGTGTATGGATGACTAACACTGGAGGTTGGAATTAATTCCTCTTGATTTTCTCCGTGTATCAGTGATCTCAATTGGCCTCGGTCTATATCAGTATCACCTGCTCGGTAAACCTACTCCAGGAAACCCCAATCCTACGACTAAACTCTCCGCTGTAACCAAGAACATCTTTACCTATATGTCTGTGCTGAAAATCGAAGTACAACAACAATAGGGACATATTTTGTAGGTACGTTTGCATCTAAGGTACCTTCTATAGGTATGTGGAAGGCACTTTAGAATAAAGAAAGTTTTCACTCGAAAAATATCACCTGATCGTGCCAATTATATAAAAAGACCTTTAGATAATAAGATTTTCTTTTATCTCTTTACTATAAACCGGCTTCGCCTTATGTTTTTGTTTTGCAGGGAGGCCAAGCAATTGCATTAAAACTTTTGTGATTACGTTATACCTTAACGCTGAAAATATACGAAGGTACAATGTAGGTAACTCTATTATCTGTTCTAATCGAAAAGGGGAAAGCAAAATAAGTTTATTTTGTGTTACTATTTTATGAAATGTTATTAAGTTAGTAGTACCTACAATACTATTCTTTTATTGCTGACATTTTGGATATACATGTTAATACGATACTGCCTGATTTGTAAACTTCACAGACAAAGTTACCTCTGCAGCGAGCTGATAGCAATATTCATTTGCTAGGTAGCTTATAACTAAGTTCAAACGTACTTTGGTCTTAAAATAAGCCCACAAAAAAATTTAACAGGATTTCAGCGATATACCTCGCGCTGTAGTTTGTCCGTCAATATTCGATGTCTTTGGTTAAGGCGAAGTGTACATTCGACGCCTGCAGCACTACTGAGGCTTATCTTTTAGCCAAATATTATATATAACCCTCCCTGATATCGGTTGTCTCGCGTTTATTATTGTGGGATAGTAATATACATCACATGTATACATCCGTTTTAAGAATCTCAAGGGCAACCCCCAGTACCCGCAACGTCTGCTACAGTATTATTATTAGGTGAAGCAGAGATAGGAGCGATTTAAAATTATAATTTATAACTAAGTAAGTAGATACACAGAACATTCCATTTACAACAATAGGTACTACGTAAATTGCATTAAGATATCTCAGAAGGACTACAAACTCTTCGAATATTCAAATTTTATTTACCAAGTCTATAAACAAGATAACAATCAATGTAACCTTCTTGTACAAAGTTTTAATTTAATTACGAAACTGAAGCCAACTTGAAGCACCAAACGGCGTAAGTCGAGACCAAATTTCTTATCCTTGACTGATTTATTTATTTCAATTAAATACGAATGATTAACATAATTTTATTAAAAGCCAAAACTTTTAAAAGTTGCGAGGAATAATAAGTATAAATTAAATGAAAGAATTCATCTTTTTAATTCTATTCCTAACCTGACACATTGCTAATTTACGAATTTACGAAAAATATATTATACAAAAAATACCCGGCCATGTAGTATAGTCGATATAAATACATTTCTTGTGACGTAAGTGACAAACCAGATAGGTCAGCCTCATCAGTGCTCAATCGAAGCACTATCAATCCGGCTGAAGTGTAATTCACTTAAGACAGACAAACAATATAATCTAACACCTAACAAGACGCGCCTTAACCGTACTCTACTAAAGTATAAAGGGTTTTTATACTAAGGTTCTGACTGAAAGCAAAGCGCTTTTATATGATTGATATGCCATGCTAACATCACCAAACTCCAACACCACGTTATTCATTTTGCCACACATGTCAAACTTTATAAGGATTTATGTTTATTTGAGCATTTGTGTTAAGTGCTCAAGCTGTGGACGCGTCACCCGGCAGGGTAACACGTATTAACGTTCAAGGTTTTGTATTATGTGTGTTTAAGCAATGAAATACCACTAGCTTTAGAAAATAATGTGAGAAAACCTGAATGAACTCTCTGTAATGTTCCCAAGGCCGTGTGAAATCTACCAATCCGCACTGGGCCAGCCTGGTGGACTACGGCCTAAAGCCTTCTCATTCTCAGTAGAAATTATGATGAATGTGTGTGATGATTTTAAAACAAAGATGTATTCCATGTTATTGTGCAATAGTCAGCCATTGGGAACAGGATATATACACGCGGCAAAAGAAAGCTGTGTACGGAAATCCCTAGACATCCAGTGAACTGTTGTCGAAATCAAAAGCCAAAACTTTCTTTGTTCAAATAGACCTATGCATATTTATGTACGTTGTAATAAAGTGCAAAATGAATGGATTTTTTTTTCTTTTTTTTTAATTCAAGGAAAACGAAACGTGGGACAAAGAAGTATATCTTGGCTGAAGAATCTACGCCAATGGTTTGAAAAAGCACTCGTGATTTATTCAGAGCCGCGAAATCAAACATTCAAGTTGCTTTAAAATGCGTTTGCGTTGCAAAAAAAAGGCAGATCTATCTGACTCACTACCTAGTTAGAGTAATACTTTGCCAAGTCTTTAAATTGATGTAGGTACCCAACTAATTATTTATGCTATTATAGGTTTTTTTTATAAAAACTCAAATAAAAAACTTTGAAGTAATTGATTAACATTGTACGAGGTTGACAATAGGAAGTGTTGGTTTGACACGATACAAGAAAAAATCCTTGTAATTTATTATTCTTTAGCATTAATAAGTTAAGTTAGTTTAAACATTTTACAAATATAAACTCTGAAGCAAACAGCTAACATCATTGAGAGATAAGAATTCCCCACATTAGATTAATTAGCATGTTACAGCAAAGCAGCACTAATTACTTTGAAATAAGAGATGACGCATTGCAGTAGAATTTTCATCCTCTTTTATTATGTACAAAAGCAAAACTTGAGTTTAGTTGTTATAGCTTTATCTATCGGGTAAAAAGATCATGCAATATATTACTGCACATTTTTACATTTACATGCTGATATTAAGTATGTATTACAGGTTTAATACGATTATAAAAATATCTCATTAAGTTTTTCAATATAAATAAATGTTCTAAGGGCTAAATAAATATTCTTTACATTATAAATCATACAAGTATTCACATGTGACCATAAAATGATTCACCTATAGGGCTTTTTATATGTGGCACTGGCGGGTCACATACCTGAGGTGAAAGGACTTAGGCCACCATGCCTTCCCAGTCCGGATTGGCGGACATCACACGCCTTTAAGAACATAATGGAAAACATAAAGGATGCTTCCAAGGACCGTTAAAGCAAGTGATATTTTAATTGCTTAAACTGCACATAACTTAGATAAATTTGAGGTGCATGCTGGGATTCGAACTGTGAACCCCGAAAGTGAAGCAGAGGTCCTTACCATTACGCTTTTACAGCTTTGAATGATTCTGGATATGTTGTTTAATTTTGCTATAATCTGTTTTAAAGCCTTAAACTTGTACTAGGAAAGATAAAATTCATATCCAACGTGTAGAATTTAAATCTTCGGATTTCAGTTCACCTTTTATAAATCCTGAGTTATAAATGGATGGACTATAAAACAAAGATAGAGCAGACGAAGATGGTTAAAAATGTATTAGTGAGAACCCCCAATGGTTGTTTGAAATATCTCTTATAATAGGCACTAGTTTTAATCAAGTTAGAATTAATTAAACACACTCAATACAGTTCGAGAACACTACACCTAAATTAATTTCATTAAGGTGTGACTTGACTTTAGTGCGAGGATTAATAAACACATTGGATATGGTCGCATAACATCAATTTTCAAGTAATCTATATAATTAAGCATTTAAGTAGGTAGCTACTTCATTATCACTACAACCGATGGACGTCCACTGCTGGACATAGGTCTTTTCTAGAGAGTTCAGAAATCCAAGGTCTTGAGCCGCTTGATTCCAGCGACTGCCAGCGACTTGCTTGATGTCGTCTGTCCACCTCGTTCGGTGTCGCCATTCTAGCACCTTGGGACCCCACTTTCCTTAGGTTCTCCGAGCTATGGAGACCTACTTAGAGTTACATTAATTAATAATCTAACAATAATAATTAACTTAATAGATTTAACTCATTTCTGTCCGCCACTTCATTCGCGTGGCCTTCAAAATTGGGTTTTTAAGGTAACTGAATTTTAAAACATAAAATAATTCACTATTTTTAAACGATACACAGGCGAATGAAGTTGCGGGCATCAGCGAGTCATACTTAAAACAGCTTAGTTTCTAAGAATGGCGATTTAGCTAATCGGAAACTCAAATTATTCTATGTACCTACACTATGTACCTTTTTGATTAATAAAGGGCAAAAAACACCGAAGTGAAACTAACAGTTGGATATATTTTAATACTCTACCGACAGTCTATACCAAAATTGTACTGCAATGACGCCTGCAATGTCAATTCCACAAATGGAGCGCTTTACTCCAATACATCGATGCTTTTCTACATCCACAGCTCGTTTCCAATTTATGTTATGTTGCACTGCACACTTCTCAAACTAAAAGGTATATGAATAGAGGTTTAAAAATATTCAAAGCTGAATAAAATAAATGCGATATAAATATAACGAAGCCATTTTGTGTTGATCTATTTTTTAATATATTATTCTTATTTTCTATTTTATTCCACTACAGGTTAGCCCTTGACTGCTTCTCACCTGGTGGTAAGTTATGACGAGTTCTAAGATGATAACGGGGGTATATTAAACCCATACCCCACATCGGTTTCTACGCGACATCGTACCGGAACGCTAAATCGGCTAACCCGTATTTGTTGGTAAGGTGGTCTACAAAGTGATATAATATTATAACATAATTAGATAGGAAAAATATAAGAGTCACTACAAAATGTTGCAATTGATACAGTACAAAGAAAAGTTTTATTTTTTACTTCCGTAGCTAAGTTACGAGGTGAAACTGTTTCGTTTAAATTCTATTCACCAGGAAACTAAGTACTCGAAGCTATCTGTACAAACACAAGTTCTGTACACAGTGGAAAACAAACTTGGCAAGAACTTACCAAAACCTTACCCTGGTATCTTTGTATTGATCTTGTTTCGTATCTACTGTAAATAACAACTGTTTATTTTGAACTCCCAGTAAAGTCAAACGTAATATTTCAGAACTTTGCATTACCAGTAGGGCTTTGTTTGTAATGAATATTCCAAGCTCACAATTGTTTTCTCAAACCGTATATCAGTGTGGTTGTAGTCTTCATGAATTGACGCTCTCTGGGACAGACATTATTCGCCTCAAGAGCATTTGCTGCTGTTATGAAAGATTCTCGTACTCTCATGCAAGGAGCCCTACACAGCATTTTGGATTTGGACAATCGAATAGATTGACTTTACAAGCGCACCTTCCACCTTGTTGTGTATAATTATAATTTCTCGGATTTAGATTCATTTTATCTTGCTCTTACTCAGTTAAAAAAACAATTGTTCTACGTAAAGGTACTACATATGTTTTCATATATCCACTTTGATGGATAGTGTTAGTAAGGGTCATTCCTTATTAACATTATCTATCAACAATGTGTTTTTTTTCTAATATTTAAAAGGTTCATAATTAAATTATAAGTTTGCTGTTAATTTTAATGTATTCGTATGATTTTTAGCGGCTACTTAATAGGTGTATGTGATATTTTCTTGTACTCATTTTAGGTATTAAGTAAACTGTTTGGGCCTTAATAAATAAAATAAATAAATACATTAATTAATTAATTAATACATAATTATTTAAAATTATGTATTAATAAATTAATTAAAATATTAAAAAAAAAATATTTAATTAATTTTGAAAAAACAAAAGTTGTAAGTTTCGATTATAGGAACTAGAAGACCGAGAACTTTCTGGTTTTTGTTATTTATAGTAGCACTTGTAAACGTCAAATGGGTATGTCTGTTTGTAGTGACTCTTCCACTCAATAATAATATCTCACGGTAGTCATTTTCAAAAAACAAAAGTAACGCAAGCAAAGAAAAGCCCATAACAAGACTCAGTTGGGTATTATATTTTTCATTTCCATTCAAAGATATTTCTACAGAAATTACAAGCCAGACCGACCGTCTATTCGTCTTGATTCTCCATTTTCATAGACGGAAGTTAAAACAAAGGACTTTAAATAATTATATGGGTATTGTTTGAACGAATAAGAAAAAAGAGCAAAGTCCTATTCTTCCTTCGGGCTCTATGCATATTATAATGTTCTATGAGGATTATAAAAGTTAGTTTGGAATCTATGAAGAAAATATATAATATTATTTTATAACTTAGCTTTCGAAATAATAATAAAAATGTTAAAATTATGTTCAATGTTTGGCAGCAATCAAAAACTATCCTAATTTTACTGAGATCTATTATGCAAAGAAAGCGATTATGAGCGCAATAAATGATGATATGTTGTTACTATGCGCAATTTAACCAAAGTAAAATGTGCAACTTTCTTCAAGCTTCGCTCTTTTAGCAATATTATAATGCATTATTCTCATCTTTATACGACGCGAATTTCATTCTAAAAATTCTTCTTCTATTTTAAAATATATTCTTGTATAACCGAGTAATTTCGCATGTATGTATAAAAATAACATTCGGATCGACATTCTTAATGCATTTCTATATTGTGAAAGTCTTTTCATATTATAAACCGCTTGGAAAATTACTTTTGTTTAGAATTTAAGAGGTTATACTTAATTTAACGGTGATGGCTTCGTGGTTAGAACTTTTCGAGGGACTGATTTCAATCCCTGGCACGTACCTCTAACTATTCAGAGTTATGTGCGTTTATAAATAAAACAATTTAAATGTTTTTTATTGCTTTAACGGTAAAAGAAACCTGCATGCCTTAGAGTTTTCTATAACGTTTTAAAGACAGAAATCTACCAATATGCTGTTTTATTAATTTATTATATTGATGTTAAAACTTGATATTAATATTCTATCTTTAAAACCTTTTTAGAAATAAATAGATATGGTTTTTTCGTCTATATAAGCTTTAAACAAAAAAATCTTTTGACCAACAAACAAATCAGCACCTATTAGAATACTCATACACTACTAAGGACTGACCGAGTTTTAAAATCTTAGGTAGAAAGGCTTTAAGAAAATACCTACCGACCTCAGATAAAGGACCGACATGACATTCTACGAAGTAGTTAATGAATGTCAGTTCATAGACCTATGATATAACCGATTATGGACTGACCATATGAGAAGCGATGCCCCGTGGTTAGGACTTAGGCTTCACATTCGCAGGGCCGGGTTTGAAACCAAGCATGCACCTCTATATTAACTATTTAAGTTATTTTCGTTTCAAGTAATTAAAATCTCACTAGCTTCAGCGGTGAAGGAAAAGATCGTGAGGATGCCTGAGAATGCCCATAACTTCTCGAAGACTTATAAAGTCCACCAATCCGCACTGGGCCAGTGTGGTGGACTACGGCTAAACCCTTCTCATTGTTTGTGGGAGGAGACCCGTGCCCTGTAGTGGGCCGTAAATGGGTTAAATAATCTAGACTTAAGAAGCAGCTTGCAAATAGGTAGGTCGTCTCATCTTTAGTAGCATGCTGTACTGTACATTTTTTTTTAGATCTATTACTACCCTTCACTATGTTTTGATAATTTATTTAAATGTTACTTTTAGATGGATTAGAAAATATATAGCACATAAATCATGTTATTACAACAATTGATTTTGTAAACTAATTGACACAATAATTACAACAATATTTTTCACTTACGTACATATCTGTGCACTAGTGTAATTGTGATCTCAGGTCATTTTACACAGTTAGTTCGGTTTTGTAAGGTTATTTTTTATGAATACTGCTTTACTTGAAATTATAATAATTTCTTTAAATCTCGTATAAAACACACTTATTATAGGCGGTATCCCTGAACCCCCATTTTAAATTCCTTGTATGTAATAATACAGCTTTCACAGAATGTTGGTCCGCGAAACTCTCAATGACAAAGAACAATTTATAATTTTAACACTTTTATCCTAAATAATATCGGAATGCGAATTAATATCTACCTATCTATTAATATTATTATTAATATCAGGCTAAGTTATGGCATAAAAAAGTATTTCAATAATTTTAAATTGTAAACTAATGATGATTGATCTACTTGAAGTTTTAAAAGTGCTTATTAAGTCCTACTTGAAAGAAATGAAATTCGAATTTGCAAAGCGTGGTCGGATTAAGCTAGTTTATGATATAAAAATGTCGAGAAGATGTCCGACGGTTGGCTATGGAGACTCCATTAAATTATGGTGAGATGACCCTGCGGTAGAACGGCCCTCGACGACATTGTTAGCAGAAACTAACTGCCTTCCGACATTGCCGTTAAGCCTAACGCACACTATTTGCTTTATTGACCAATTTTAGAAGTTGTATTAGAGAAGATAATTAACGCACCAAGCATTTGTTATCCTGGGATAAAAAGTAGCCCAGCTAGTAAGAAAAACCGCACCGCCTATTAACAGACCAAGCTAAGCCTCTGAACATCATGTTCCTAATAATACAGGCAACCACGCCCTTCAAATCAAAACGCAGCAATGCGGTAGAAATACGCATGGCGGAAGTGCTTGGACAACCCTTGTCGCACAAAGCTTGAATACTAGGTACTACTTTTTAGTAGGTATCTTATTTTTTTAAATTGCACCTACAGCCTTATCATCCCGACTGCCTCGCTGATCTAGTGGATAACATGTTTGCGGATCACGATATCTTAGATTCAATTTCGGGTCGGGCCATGAAATTAAGTTATCGGATTTTTCAGATACAAATAGGTACATAGCAGCCTGGTGTAAATAAATAAAAAAGTCAGTCCCGGTTATTATCACAATTATATTGTTAAATGGTAACGATATGCGAAATACTATTTTCGCATATCGTTACCATTAAAAACGTTTTTTGAACAACCCTTAAACAATTTAAAAAAACATAATAAAAGCGAAAATTGGACGTATCATCCTATTATGAACTTTACGCGGATGAAGTCGCGGGCAGTTTTCAGTTCTATGTCCCTGGTTATTACGGTTTTTTTTTTGCAAATCCAATGGGAACCATTTCCTAAACCTGCTAGGTCGCCCATGTTGCTCACCTTCCTCTTAATTAACTCTTTGCTAAAAATGTAGTTTATTGGTTACTTTTTAGCGAGTGAACAGGCAAACAAACACTTTCATTTATATTATATAGAGTTAGGATAGTTTGGATACAAGTCTTTGAAATTGTGTTTATAATATGCACCCACCTTAATATCACAGGCATCACGATAAAAATAAAATTACACATTTCTTTAAGTAAAACTACAGTCTTCTATCTGAGAACAATTGCGCCCGGTTTGTTTATTCGATGGCGCGTTGAGAAAATAAATATAATAGAATGTTCCGATCGTGCCAACACTACTTACGTGTTATGATATTTTGGTAAATGTTATGTAAAGCTTTGGTTATAGCAGCAAATAAAGATTTTGTTACTCATATCTATAAACTGAACTCGTGATATTACTTAGGTCATCAACTAACACTGCTAACATCCACACTAATATTATAAGTATGGGAAAGTGTGCAACAAGCATCAAACAAACAGTGCTTAACTATGTTTGACTCAATCATTGCACTGATTTTAATGAACCTATGCACAAATGTAGCTTGCATCTTTGAGTTGGAAATATATTTTGCCCCCCAAACAAACACTTTTTCGTTTTAGGTATAACTGACGGTCCTCTGTGCAGAGCATGCATTAAGGCGGATGAAACACTGACACATGAAATGCTCCGATGCAACGAAGAAGCAGAACAACGCTCAGCATACCTTGGCTTCTCAGCATCACTCGGAGGTGGGTGGGTGCCACCCTTGCTAGTATTTTAAGTGCCATTGTAACTGTTCCAAATAAAGATTTATTATTTTTAGTATTATTATTATCACTCCATGAAGCCCTCGGCGACCTGAGCGGCTGGCT
The DNA here is from genome assembly GCF_905163445.1 of Pararge aegeria. NCBI lineage: Eukaryota > Metazoa > Arthropoda > Insecta > Lepidoptera > Nymphalidae > Pararge > Pararge aegeria. Next base: position 7,889,324 of record NC_053189.1, read on the forward strand.
GATGTGACCAAGCGGGGAACCGTACCAGTGGCACTACGTACAACGGATGGTTCCGGCCCACTACGAGTAAGTACGGAGACAAGCCGAGGAGGAGAAGAAGAAGATGAAAATATTTAGAAAGGAAAAGCTCCTGCCAAGGGTTTTATTGCTTTATTTATTTATTTAAACCCTTTATTGCACACCAAAAAAAAAATATTGTTTACAAAAGGCGGGCTTAATACTAAAGAACTTCTACCAGCCAACCTTGTGACGTGCGAGAAAAAAACAGTGTGGGTGTGGCCAAAACAAAACTTATTATAAATTATTACATGATATATATATATATATATATATATATATATATATATTGTTTGAAAAAAGGTAATACAATAAGACATTTATATTAAAGATAAAATAAATATATATAAATACTACATTTATGTAAATGTCATATAACTAATAGATTATAGAACATTTATATACTCACATAAATCAGTTGACTAAAAGTTATTAGCTATGAGACTTGAGAGCTTATTATTATCTTGGTAAAAATTTTCATAAAATAGACTACATCCTGGAGGATAGCATACATTATATTTCCCAATAAAATAAAATAAAAAAAACCATTTATTTCAGGTAACCCTCTTAAAATATAAGCACTTTTAAAACGTTAAGTCTGCCTGTTAATAACTCTACCACCGGTTCGGAAGGCAGATTTTACCAAGAAGAAGCGGCAAGGAACTCAGTAGTTGCTCTTTTGTGATATCATAATTTTTACAAAAAATATTCTGTCTTGTGAGAGATACTCGTAAAAGCGGAGCGGTGTGCTAAAAAATAGCGGCTTCCTGCAGAATTTTTAAAGAACTAAAATAAATTTGCAAAACGTCGGAGGACCCATCTAGGTATTTTGGTAAACGTTATGTAACGCTTTGGTAGCAGCAAATAAAAATTCTCTTACGCAAGCTGAACTCGTGATATTATTTTAGTCACTCCTAATACAAGAACACTTTCTTGTATTCGGAGTGACTAAAATACAAGAACACTTTCTTGTATAGGCAGGCACTGTCCCTTTCGATAGAGAATTTTTGTTTATTGCACTACAAGTTAACCTTTTACTGCCATCTTACCTGTTGGTAAGTGATGATGCAGTCTAAGATGGTAGCGGGATATCGTGTTAGGGAGTATGGTAGTTTTAAAAAAAAGAGGAAAACAAACTGCAGGTGGAACACAATTTAAATAACATACAATCGAATAACGAAATACTAATACATGAACTAATAGGCACAAATGCATCTCACACATAATAACTATTTAAAAAAGCTTAATAATAATATATACTTTACTATATAGTAAATACTTAAATATGAGTAAATAAATACTATTGAATATTTAATTTTGATGTGTTGTAATATTTATATATTAGCTGAATCTTTATATAGCGATACAAACTATTTATTAGAATTAGTATCTGTAAATTTAACAATATAGTAAAAAAAACAAATAGTTGTAGGGAAGGAACATGTGAAAGTCATTTACCTACAAAAATAATACTACATGTTTTATTTCTTATACAGTGAGTTATAAACTAAATAATGATTTTTTCCTTTTGAATACAAACATCATCAGTTATTGAAATATTAATGCCGTGGACAGTAATGAGACAATGACAGATGGCTTGTCGGTCGCATTGTTTGGTTTAATTAGGCTGCCATGTCAACACCATTCACTCTGTACACATCATTTTACCCCCATAAATCATAGGAACTGTACCACCCATAATCTTAGTAGGCTATTAATAATAGAAAATTATTATATATACTGTAATTGTAAATATTACACGTCCAAATAGGTTGAAGAGGCAACAGCAAAGCATCTGTTGCTGTATTAAATTACAAAATTACTCTTTTGTAAGTGTGGAATTATGCTACGGATTGCGACTTTCGACCCTAGGTTTCTTTCTAGTTGGGCTAGAGTATCTATTGGCTTTAACAGCCAAGAATTTGACGGCTGACTGGCGCAGTGGGCAGCGACCCTGCTTTCTGAATCCAAGGCCGTGGGTTCGATTCCCACTACTGGTAAATGTTTGTGTGATGAGTATATTTATTTATTATTTATATATTTAAATTACCAGTAGCAGAGTCAGGAAATTTGCGTTGCCGTGCTTCAGAGAGTACGTAAAGCTTTCGGTTCCTGTATAAATGACTAAGCTTTTATAATTTATTTAGTCACTCATTTAAATAAAATAGAAGGTAAGTTACTTTTTTTATTCAAGTACTTTCAAGGCACTTGGATGCATACATTCGAATTTTACATAAATTAGTGAGTGCTATAAATAATTTTGTAAACTTAAAACTTAAACTAAGAGGGTTCGAATTGCGTAACGGTTTAAAAAACCTATTTATGTTAACGCCTTTTCATTTTTTATTTGTGGCCATAGCTGGTTTTCTTTCTAACAAAGACGTACGGGTTGATAAATAACTCCATTCATCCAAAGCCTGTACACATTTGATGTAGGTTTGAAGAAGTATTCGCTTGGTTGTCGGGTCGGATACAGAAGGCAATAGTTCTTGAAATAGCGCGTATAGTTAGTTGTTTCATCACTTCGGAGCCCTGACCACTGGTTGCTGGGACATTCAAAAGGGCTAGCGGAGAAGTGAATGAATGATTGAATGAATGGAAAATGAAAAAAAATGTAAATGAATAAAATATGATAGACCCAATTAAACTTAATACGTGGCAATTGTGGCGAAAACGTGGAAAAAAAATTACTTAGTATAGTCTGTGCTCTTTGCCCCTATGGCTAGTTGTTTAAAATGTTGTTTTATATTTTCTTTTTGTATCATATTAATTTTTTAGTATTATAATTTATATTTTTTTAGACCTAATTTTATATTTTAAATTATTGTTAGGTTATAAGGACGTAGTGTTTGTATTATGTTTGTTACTTATCAATAACTTCCCCATAGAGTATATAAACACTACGTTAAACCATTTCGCTGCCTGTCCCGTGACCAAGGTTTCCTACTGAAAATCAGCGTTACAGTATTCCTTGGCAGGTAGTTAACTCCATGTTACTGCGGCACAGAGCTGAGTAGGTGACCCGTTGACTGCGACGATACAACATACTCCTTAATTATTGTATTTATTTATTTGTTAATAATTATAATTGTAATATAGTTTTAGGGCTATTTATTACTTATGTTGCAGGAGTAAAATATAGTAGGATTTATAGAGTTCCAACTGTTCACACAATGGGAGGCTGTTGACAGAACGATCTAATTAAACCAACAATAGGTCGGGCAAGCTATAGATCATTGTATTGTGTGGCCGCTTGTGGTGCTTGCCTCATTATTGCTCACGCCTGTAACATGTCATTTCATTTCAGCGTCAGATAACAGGCAGTGAGTTTCCGGGTCAAGTAACACAAGTTTATACTCTGGCACTTGGTTGAGATAAAAAAACACAAACCACAATTCCGTGGGAACCGTTTATTTTCCTGGGATAAAAGTGGCCGATTTTACATTATGTCCTTAAAACTTAAAACACTTCGCCTAAAACCAAGTTGATTAGTTACTGAGTTGGGGCATACAAGAAGGACGAACAAACAATCACACTTTTGCAATTATAATATTAGTAAAGATAACTAAACTAAAGTTGAAATCATTACTCTTGTTCCCCACGCGGATCTATAAAAGTTTAACAATTTGTGCTCCTAAAGTAAGCTTATTATTGAGCCAGGCCAGCAGGCAGAAACCAGTCTATAGACTTGAACAAAAATATAGACTTGAAAAAGCAATTTGGCTTATACAGTTATTATCAATTTCTTTGTTACCTTTGTTTGAGTTTGATGAATTGAAGATTTTTTATCTCAGAAGCGCCACGGTGCTTCACGAATCGTTCCGGTGGGATTTAAAACTTTTGACAATCTAATATGATATGAAAATTTTATAAAACCTTATCAGCTTTGGGGCTCTAACCGGATCAAACCTACAACGTTACTAAAGCTTTGACCGGAAACCGAAACTGCATCGCCACTTTACAAAGGAAATTCGAACAGTCTAGCTAAACTTGTGAGCAAAGAAAAAAATATTTCCTTTATTAAAATACTATTTCGTTCTCAGTAATTATTTATACCATCTGCTTTTTGAATTCCACAGCAAAAGAAAGCTCTGGGAAGTAAGCAGTTGTTTCAATAGAAATGAAAATGCATAATTTTCCGATGCCAAGAAGCAGATGGTACCGTTTGGTTTATAGAAGGTTTATTTCTCGCTTGCATTTTAAATACATTTCTGTATTTTTTTTCTTAGTTTGGACGTTTATTTTTATGGATTTATCATTAAAAAAAGGTCACCCAAATAACAGCATTATTCCTATTATAAAATAATAAGAATAAGGTGCCTCTCAGACAGTTGAGACAAAGCTTAGTTTTGGATTAAAAATAAATTTCCCTACGTATTTCGCAAAAAGTAAAAAATTGCTCAACGGAATTGAATATTTGTTTAAAAAAAAAAAAAAACTCAAAGGAGCAATTGAAATTAATAATTTTGTATTGGAATTGCGACTTTTAATTATTACTTTCAACATACTGCGTTACTTTGGGTAAACTAGCCGTAATATAATTTTTGAAATACTATTGACAATCACTAAGAACAATATTCTCTTCCTTACGGTATAGTTATGATTCTAGCCAATATACCATTACACACTTCGTAGGATTATGTTGACCATTTCCTGCCGATAAGGCATTAACCGGAAATTGCTTTGCTCTGAGCCTAATCGGATAACGTTAACGATTCGCTTAGTAAGCAAAGTAAAGCAGCATCATACGTGCTATTACATAATTAAGTTATCCGGGATTGGCCTATCTGGGAAGTAACTAAATCGATTCGAATCTAAATAAAAAATAAGTTGATATTCATTTATTTTAAGTAGGCCTAGTTTAAAAGCACTTTTGAATCGTGAAGAGCTGGCAGGAAACTCCGCGGATTTAGTCATCTTTTTTTAAAATAATTTACGTATCTAATCTGCCCATCTAATAAATGTTTAAATGAACAGTTCTTGTATACGAGTATACCCATATTTCCTTTAAAACGTTAGTCATAATTTGTATGAATATTTCGGGTTCAGATAAGGATTTGCTACTGAAGTTTATCTTATTTCTTTATCTAGAAGTGTCCATAATGTACTCAAAGGTGTTCGAAGTCTACCAATGCATATTTGGACGGTACCGCGTAGCCTCGTTTTATAATAATGAAGAGTTATTTTTACACTTTGCATTTTAAAGTCCATCTTTAGTGGAAAGTGTTTGATCGTACAACTACAAGGAGCTGCAAACGAAGTAATAGGGGCGGGCGACGTGACGCGGTTGGTCGACATCATAATGATATATTTTGTAGGATAGCGGATGGAAGTTTGTATGGGAAAACACAACAGACGATATACGCGGACGAATTCTTAAGAAACTGAAGATTTAAATAAATGTGAACTACAGTAAATAGTAAGGACGTTAACCAGTGAGCATTATGTTAAGATTTAAGAGGGCAAAGATAATAGCTTTAGAAGTAAGAGTTCCGGGACACGACCCATTTATTTCAGTCGGCCACTTTTGTGTTGAGTGTTGAAACATCCCGGCCTTTTGTGTTGGGCTTTTGTGTTATCCCGTGAGTGCGAAATCCTTAATAGCGTACAGTGTTAATATTAATATTTTTAAGTTAACAAATTGTGGTTTTTTATTTGTTATAATAAATAAAAAATAATAAGAATGTGTTGGATATAAGAAGGCGTTACTTTGCGGAAATCCATGATATATTATGAAAATTAAGCTTAATTTGCTAAACTACGCGAAAATGAGGAGAATCTGTATGGTGTAGTTTTGAAGTATAAGGATTGAAGAAATTATAAATTACACCACACAGATTCTCCTGCTTTTCGCGGAGTATAGTAAATTAAGCTTAATTTTCATAATAAGAATGTAATAAAAGATGTATGATCCTGCTGAAAATAATAAGTCCAAGTACATAGTATATAATGTTAAGACTGAAGAGGGAAAAGATAATGGCTTTAGACGTAAGAGTTCCAGGACACATTCCATTTATTTCAGTCCTCCACTTTTGATGAGTGTTAAAACATTCCGACCCTTTGTGTTTGCTTTTGAGTTATCTTGTAAGTGTGACACAGAGTGTTGAATTTTATATTAATTTAGGGCTTATTTATCCTTTTAATAAACGTAAGTAAAATATACAAATAATTAAAAACGACGAAGAAAATTTGGTTCGAAAAGCCAATTCGATAGAAAAATAAATTTTGTTCCAACACTTGTCTGGAGATTTATATCTTTCAATGTTCCTTATACTTACCACTCATAGTCGGTCGGTTTATTTTTAATTTATTTCGTAATACCTGATGCCTGCGACTTCGTCCGCGTTATTTTACGTTTTCAAAAAATCCTGCAGAAACTATTAAAATTCCCGGGATAAAGAATATCTTCAGTTCAAATCCTCCAGGATACAAGTTATCTCTGTGTAAAATTTTGTCAACTATGAAGCCATGCATAGGCAAAACGCCAATTTTGGAAAACCCCCCGGGAACGTTATAAGGTTTTTTTGGGGGTGGTAAGCAGGGCTTTTGACCAAGGTGGGTATAAAATAAAAAAATTGTCAATTGGAAAGAGTATTACAAAAGTTTAGGGAAATGCAGTGCTTTTGTGCACGTATGAAGTGCACGCCGCTAGTGATAAGTATTATTTATCCATCTCCAAGATGCAAGCTTCTTAATACAATGTGCCAAAATTCATCAAAATTCGTGCATAAGTTCAGCTGAAAATAGGTGACAAACAAACAAAGTCAAAGTTAAAGTAAAATATTTCTTTATTAAAATAAGCACATAGATGAGACGTTTCATGCTTTGATAAACAGATAAACCTTCCCATTATATTATAATTTTAAGAACTTTTCAGGATTTTTCAAAACTCTTGTACCAAGTTGAAACTTTCGTGCTGGTTATCAGTCACCAAATAGCGTCTTGGGAATGCGGAACAAAGGGAAAGGCGTTTCCATTTTCAGAGAACCTTTTAAGGAGAGTCTAGACAAAAGCATGATAAAATATGCACACAGAAGCGCTTTATGCAAAAGACGTGACTGCTGCACTTTCAGAGAGATGAGTATATCACGAATATCATACCGATATATTTTAATCCCGACAATGTATCTTTGCTAATCACAAATGCGAAAGTTTGTTTGCTAAACCAGCAAACAGTATTTAATTCACGCAGCAACGGAGCAACTAAAAAATAAAACGGGTCAATAGGTAAAACGGGACCCTATTTATAAGACTGCTGCCTGTCCGTGTTTGTCTGGCTGTATCTCATGAACCGTGTTAGTTAGACCGTTGAAATCTTCACAGGTGATCTATTTCTGTTGCCGCTATAACAAAACATACTGAAAAACAGACTAAAAATAAATATTTAAGGGGGCTACGTGATTAATTTTTGCTTCTTTTTGCTCGATATTTATAACAGGAACAGGTAGATGCTCAAAAATAATTAAAGTAAAACAAAACAAATATAATAATATAATTAAAGTAAAACAAAACAAATATTTAACGGCAAAGTTATCATGTATGTTGTGAGGGGAGGAGCCCCCCCTTACTCCCCTTATTCGGTTGATTGTTTAAGGTTCCATAGACAAACAAAGACGAAAGTAAACCATAAATTTAGCGCTTTCAGTGCACTAGGAGCCGAATAGAAAGTAAATCTTAATATTATAGCAAACCTTAACACATAAAACGATAACCGAGGTTAGGCATATTTATATAACGTAGTAGAGGTTAGGTTTAATTTAAAGAATAGCCAGAGTTATTTTTGCACGTGCTACTGCAAAATGATTGTTACTTTATTCATATTCATTTATATTTCTATTACTTTGCATTGCACTTAATTTTTTCATTTAAAACGCCCAGACCGATGACTTTCCTTGGTCTCATAAGTAGGGTTCGATCCCCGACGAGGTCATTTCTAATTTCTTAAATTTCTATGGTGCGGTCTAGTGAAAGGGTTCGGCCGTGGCTAGTTACCAACCTACGAACAAAGTCATGCCACCAAACGGTTTAACGTTCCGGACGATACCGCGTAGAAACTGATTAGGGACTATGAGTTTACATGGTTAGCCCTCTACCATTCTTACAACCAGGTTGAGATAGCAGTCAATGGCTAGGATGTAGTATTATGAATATAAGAAATAGTGTTAGTAGTAAAAACTTGATAGGTAGCTTAAACAGATTTGAATATGTAAAAACCTGTGATATTATAAGTATGTATTAGTAGGAAAAATTCAAATTCAAATTTTAAATTTCTTTATTCATGTAGGCCTATCACAGGTACTTATAAGCGTTCATACATACGAGTATATGCTTACATAATTGTAAAGGGATTGTAATAACTTCGTTCGCCAACTTAAACCTAAAGTTACGAGGGTTCCGCCAACTTAAACCTAAAATTACTAGGGTTCTAAACGCGCCCTGGTCTAAGAAGAGCCCACAACAAACTTAGCCGAGTAATTTTTTTTTTATCACCATCACAGTAAATATATTAAGCTAGAGCAAGACACACCCAAGCTTTTTTATCATTTAAGTAATCCTTAATATTATAATAGGATTTTTCTGTAAGCTAACGTTTTATATTAACTATAAAAATAATAAATATCTCTATGTATAGAGGGATCCTCGTAGATTACTTTTTATTTGGAAAATTATATGGTAAGTTCTATAATAATGTTGAAGAAGCTTATCATATTTTAGTTATGCAGCCTTTGCACTTTAATTAATTAGAAGCAGAAGCAAGATTTCACGTTAAGATGCTTGTAGAGATTTTTATTTATTTTTTTACACACAGCTCTGAATTACGAATAATTTAATCTACGGGGTTCTGAAAATACAAAGATCTAAGAGCCACTACAAGCGTCTTAATCCTTCTGAATTTAGTTTAAAAAGATCTTATGATTTCCTGAGATCATATGGCTATTGTATGGAAAACAGCAACTGCTGAGTTTTTTGCCGGCTTCTTCTCGGTACCACCGGTTTGGGAGGAGAGTCACTACAAACAGACAAACTTGACTTTTAAAAGTGCTTATAAAATAAATACTACTCCTACTACTACTACTAAAAATACTACTATACTATACTACTACTACTACTACTACTACTACTTGAAATAAATGATGATGTTCTCTTGCTCTAAGTCTTATCTACAAAGGTTACCTGTAAGAGATTGCTTGCAGCAATAAGGCCGCATTTGCATGTCTACATTGTGTACTGTATACTCCTTACTGTTTCTTTTCCTGTATGTTCTACGTGCAATAAAGTGTTTCTTCTTCTTCTTAAATGAATTTAGATTTTTTTTTTTATTATGTAAATTATCTCTAATCAGAAGCGAGACATATAATTTGCAAAACTTAGCAATATGATTTTAAGCTACCGCAAAAACCTCTATTCCATAACTCGAAAAGTTTTAATGCATTTGGCAACTGGCAAGCTATGCTAAAAGGAATACATATGAAATAGCCCGCGTTTACCACAGCAAAACAAATGGACCATATCGTTATGAGCTGTATAACCACCGACATGCGGAGCGAGCGAGGGATAAGATACCCAGTTGCGTGCATACACTGTAAGCATATTGCAAAAAGCTAATTGACAGATAATATAAAATTGAAAAAATGTCCAGTACGAATTATAAAAAACTTATCTATTTCATAAGTCGTACTGAAGATTATCTCCATATCATATCAGCATGGGCAGGAGACAATTATATCCCTGGGGAAAGGATAAAAATGTATCTTCTCCCACAGCTTTATCAACTTTCAGAGCACTGGCGCACCAGTGGATATAATATCCAAATAATATATGTGTAGTAATAAACGGGGGTAAACTTCACCTGTTCCATTTTACCGTGCTTTAGCCGTACACGTTAATTACCTTGTGAGGGGATATAATCGGAGGAGTAGAACAGGCTTCGATAACCCTGAGTTTTCTACATATTCGCATAAGCGCGTAATGTAAGCGTGGGATTATTGGATAGAAGCACGCGTTACTTTGCGGAAATCCATGATATATTATGAAACTTAAGCTTAATTTTCATAATATAAGCGTGGGATTCTTTTTTTTATTCGATTACATATCAGCCTTTAACTGCCATACTAGTAAGTGATTTGGCAATCTAAGGCTCGATTTCACCATTAAAACTAAAAGCAATAACGCAATCTAAACGCATTAATGCAGGCTACACTCAGTTAACGCGTTAAACTGAGTTGCGGGACACAGTCTGAACGTTTGAAGGTTCATTAAAACGTGGTTTTATTCATTTTGGTTTTTAATGCGCACGGCAAAATCGGCCCTAAGATGGTAATGAACTGGCCTATTAGTGGTATTGCAGTTATAGTAATCCCATTCCCCTAATAGGTTTCTACGCGAAATGGTACCGGAACGCAAAACAGCGGCACGTTTTTGACTTTGTCGTTAGGAAGATAACCATAGCGACCGAAGCCACCACACAGATCAGATTAGAGAAAGAACAGAAATTCTTAAAGATATTAGTGCTTAACACAGGATGCTGTCGGTGATGTGTAAAACTCACTCAGATCACTGTATGTTCATAGCTTAGCTTTGGTTGATTAAGATAACTTTTTATTGCTTAGCTTTGCTTTCTCGCAAAGCATGTCCTACGCATATCTCTTATGAAATACCAACTTTGTTTCACGGTCTCCGCCACAACCCTTAGCCCTTTTAATTCTAAAGTGACAGAAAAATCGTTGCTAAGCCTTACTTTCTCGTAAAGCCAGCTCACTCGCGCATCCTAATGGTAAAAAAACTTTATTCCACGATATCCAATTAGTTCCTTTCAGACGCAGCCATTCATATGGATATGTGCAACCTGCTGATACGATCGCTTCATAATCGTACCAAATCTTAACTTTGGTGAAAAAAGACATATCGTTTCATAGCTTAGCTTAGCTCTTTCACACCGCAAAGCTTGCTCGAACTTTCTTAATGGGAAAGCTGCTTTATTCCATAAATTCCACTTTACGCTTTCCAAAGATTTAGATGATACACACAGATATAAATTCTCAGATCCACCGAAAATTGCTCGTTGCGGCAAGAGCTGGTGCAGGGACACGTGAGATGTTACCGGCGCCGGAAAACGAGGAAGTAATGCATCTTATTCTGATTTTGTAAAAAATCGACTTATATTCATTTTCTTTGAATCATGACACTTTTATAATTTTTATTATTAATTTCGAATGTTATCAAAGGCGGACATCATATCAACAATCTATCGCTCCCTAATCAATTTGAAAAGTATGAAATTCAAAATTCAAAATTTGAATTTTGAATTTGAAACAATCTATCGCTCTCTAATCAATTTGAAAAGTATGTAAATTCAATGAACAATTCAATGAACATGAAGAGAAGTTTCTTATCTAGAGTATAAAATTAGTTCATTGAATAAGTATTAAATTTAGGGCCCGTGATTTCTCACGTTCAACGTCGATAGTCCAACTATGATCTTTAGGACTCACGGACTTATCTCAGCCAAACCATCGAATTAGTCCCAACGTTACACTAAGCCGTATCTGACGGGTCTGAAAAGAGTTTGTCTTAAGATGGTTTCTTTTCGATATCATCAAGTCCAATGGTTCAACTTCTAACTGGTTTTTAAAAGTTTGCTTTCTGATTGGTCTGTTGATCCGCTCTTTGATGACCGATTTTTAGGTTTCTGGGAATCAGTTGGAGCAGTGGTAGATCAGTGGGTAGGACTTCGCCTTTACTCTCGGGGGGCAGAGTTCTAATCCAAGCATGCACACACATAACTTAGAAAAGTTATGTGCTTTTTAAGCAATTAAAATATTATTTGCTTCAACGGTGAAGGAAAACCTGCATACCTAAAAATTCCCCATAATGTGCTCAAAAGTGTGTGGAATCCACCAGTCCGCACTGAGCCAGCGTGGGGGACTACTTCAGTGGGCCGATAATGGGTAGATATGATGATGATGATGAAAAATCGGTTTAACCAGGCCTATAAAAGGGAAGAGTAATCGGAAAGGCCGAACCAATTTGGACTGAAATTTTCATTTATACCTCGATAAACTGGAAAAACAGAAATTTTAGGGGACGAATTTGTGAATAAATACTATTATATGCGATATGCGAGACTAGACTGACTTAGTGGACTTTGTAGGACCTAATTATCAACATCTTTTGAAAGTCATTCGAAGTGGAAATTACCATACAAGAGATTTTTTCGATATTCATTGGCATTTTTCCTAATTTTCTTTTTTTAACACCTATTAATAACTGCTAAAATAAAAAATAAATACTTCCAGTCAATTTTGAGATTTAGTGAGACATGCTTAAACTATTTTAAGTTGTTGTTTTTTAATTATTAAAAGTATCTTCTACCCATATATTGTTACTAGCTGTCCCGCGCGAACTTCGTACCGCGGATATTTTTTTTTTTAAGTTTTTCCAGTGGACCAAATTGTGAATCTAAACCATCCTCGAATCCCCTTGAACTCACACAATTTTTTTTATTAAAATCAGTACAGCCGTCTAAGAGGAGTTCAGTGACATACACACGCACACAAGAAATATATATATAAAGATAAGTATCGATACAACAAGACATCAATGTTAGGACAGTTCTTAATCTGAGTGCGTTTATATTCGGTAACGTTTACTTCAAATACGTTCTTAATACAAATAAACATTTTAAACGTAGTTCAAAGGGAAAAAAAATTATATAGCTCTGAATATTATCTTAGAGCAGACTATGTTACGATAAGCCAAAAATTGGATAGACGACTGTCAAATTTGTCGTGATACTCAATCCACAAAGGTAGTATTTCCACGGAAAATTCTTTTAGCTTTAGCATCAAAAAATTGTACCCATGCGATTTGGCCTTTTTATACAAAAACAGACTCTTATTCATGAATCTTTCCGACAATGACCTTTCTTACGGCAGAATAGGGACTAAAGGTACGGCCCTTTTGTAGGACCGGTTACATATTCAAAGCGTGTATGACCCTATTTACATTGGAATCTTAGTTTTTTCCACCTTATAAGAAGGGTTTCAGGTAGGGATGTCGCAAGCATATTTTTACCTAAGGTGGACCATTTCTCTTCCACTGGGAGCAATTTGCGGCGATGGGACTTTACGTAAATCCGAAGCAAAAGGATCAGAAATATAGGACCGACCCTTGAAATTTATGTTCATAATTTTATCCTTACTTTTAAAACATAGTGGTAAAGGAGGGTGCAATCAAAAAGTATTTCAGTATTGAGAGCGATATGGCAGAGTGAGAATCATATAATGATTTAATTAATTAAAAGTTAGTGATTTTATTTATTATATTTTTAGAACCTGAAGGCTATCCATTGCTAACAACACCATGAGCTATTACTTAAAGAAGCCATTTTCTAGTCCGACACGTTGAACTGTGCCGAGGTCCGAGTCGCCGTAACACCCTTGGGTCGCCGTCCTCCCTTTTTGCCCCGATGTCGTTGAGCCCTGGGACTCTTCTCAATGCGCCCAATCTACTCGTAACCCCTAAAGTGGTTATCGGCAAGTGCCCTTCCAGAAACAAATGAAAAAAATACTTAAATACCATAATAAGAGTCACTAACGAATCACCTCAACGAAGATATAGAAATTTTAAATTTAAGACAGCTCACTGGCGTCGTGGCCTCGTTTCCCAAAACTGGAAAATGTTTGTGAGATGAACATGATTGTTTTTCAGTGTCTGGGTGTTTATCTGTATATTATAAGTATTTATGTGTATAATATTCATAAAAATATTCAACAGCTATACAACAGCTACACAACACAAGATACGCTTACTTTAGGGCTAGATGGCGACGTGTGTATTGACGTAGTATATTTATTTACTTATATATTAATAAATGTATCCTGATCCCATATCTTGTACTGTTCAGGGCACTTTGAGCAACACCTACGACAGCATAACTTAGGTTGCCCTCTATTCGGTGATTCACTCTGATTACACATTATCTAGCTATCCAAGCACAGAGTAGGTTGTTAAATTCCTGTTTTTCTTTAGTTCTGCAAACTTTTAGATATGTGACAAGAATAGATACTAAAAGCGAGCTTATTAAAGTTAAATGATCTAACTTGAACAACTTTAGCAGTCCAAACTGGACCTTTACCTTTCTGCTATGGCATACAAAGCACGTCAAACATCCAGTCCCGATTAGGAACACCCTGATAATAACAATCGTTCATATAAAAATCGAAGGTCGTTACATTATATGTCTGATAACCTTGAAAAAGCCGGGAATGGTGTTAGCTTTACCTCCATAAATCCGTCACTCCCCAGGAAGAAAGCTTGTGTGCAACTAAGGCTAGAATAGTCATTAGTTATATTCAAAGAGCCAAATAAATAAATAAATATACTACGACAAGACACACATCGCTATATAGCCCCAAAGTAAGCGTAGCTTGTGTTATGGGTACTAAGATAGCTGATGAATATTTTTATGAATATAATACACATTAATACTTATAACATACATATAAACACCCAGACACTGAAAAACGTTCATGTTCATCACACAAACATTTTTCCAGTTATGGGAATCGAACCCACGGCCTTGGACGGCCACGGCGGAAAGCAGGGTCACTTCCCACTGCGCCACTCGGCTGCCTAATTGAACCTTACATTAAAGCCTCATTGGACAAACTAGATCCCTTGATCCCTATTGCATTACGTTAAGCTATTAAGTGGTAATTAGTTCCGCCCACAGCACTAGTCTCCCAGAGGAGACATCGCCTTAGGAAGTTTGGAATAGATTTGATTTTATCGGATTAGAAGTCAACCGGAAATGGCGATGAGTTGGTTAAATTATAAAGATTCATACTTTTTAAACCGTGATTATAGTCGTTTTTGAGGATTCAGACACTATATCTAATCTGAGATCGGTCTTGATTTTTTTATACAAACGTGGTTCGTGAGCTTTGAGTAAAATTATCATAATTTGTTAATAATAGCTCTGACCACCAAACTAAATCTGTGCTAGTTTGAAGAATATCAGCACATAACACAAAATACTTGTTTTTTTTTTCGAAAACTTGAGAAACAAACACGGGACACCACGGATTCGTTGTTAAACATTTTAGCCACAATACCTTCAAGATAGTCATAACATTTAAAAAATAAATCATAAAATAATATAAAATAGCCTTTAATTCCAAAATGTTATTTCTAATAAACATTTTGAATACTTTTAAATTCAATAAACATTAATATTTTGATTAGGTTAGGTAAGGTTTTACAATATGATTGAATTAAAATTATGTACTTAAATTATTAATTTAAATGTTGTATTAATATTTTCTCGAGTAAATGTCATGACATTTACTTAAGAAAATATATTGCAAACGTATGCACGAGCTCGCGAACGATTTTTGTTTTTCGGACTTTCCCCATTTGAAGTGCGGAATTAGCCCAGTCCTGCTGCAGACGGATAACGATGCCTCTCCTCTTGTATGCAGCTCAACTTCACGGACTTCAAATAAAAAACTATGTCTAATAACGTTTTTGATAGATTGAAAAAGTAACCTTACCGCCAACATAATAAAGCTGTAATTTCAAGAACATCAACGTTACCGGCTTTAAATAAATTTTATTCTGTGGATGCTGCATTTCGCCTGCGTCCATCTAGTGGATACAGTGAAGTACCCCACTGCACTCGAGTATAGTGTCGGTTGGAAATTTTGTAGTTGCTTTTAATTTAAAAGTTTATTTACACAAACTGCAGTCCCAAAAATGCTGAATGATGAAAGCTTGCTAGCTACTATTGACCGTAGTCCACCATATTAAAGTGAATAGCCCGCGGATTATAACTAAGAATTAAATTGACTTAAATAAATAAATAAATATACTACGACAATACACACATCGCCATCTAGCCCCAAATTAAGCGTAGCTTGTGTTATGGGCACTAAGATGACTGATGAATATTTTTATGAATTATATATATATAAATACTTAGAATATAAATATAAACACCCAGACACTGAAAAGCATTTATGCTCATCACACAAACATTTTCCAGTAGTGGGAATCGAACCCACGGCCCTGGACTCAGAAAGCAGGGTCGCTGGAAACTGCGCCAATCAGCCGTCAAAACTTAACACCAACGATACATAACATTTTAGTAAGGCAATCACAATATTATTTTTCAAAAATAGAAATTGTACGCGGCCCTTTTTCACCTCAAAGGAGTATTTATCCCATAACCAATAATTTGTGTAGAAAAATTATATATTTATGGTGACTCTTTAAGAGATATGGCATTGCATCGCAGATGACAATTTTTAGGCGTTAAGGCTTCTTTACACTAGGGATAACGTCAAAACATCATCGCCTATAAACAAAGCAATACGTCCTGCAACGTAACACCCTATGTCAATCAACCTGAGGCGTAGGTGATAAGCCTCGTGATAAGCTTCATGTAATTTCTATTACTCCGGCAGCCATGCAACAACACATCATCAATAAATGAATGAATGAATAAATGAATGAATATACTTTTATTGCATACCACAAAAAGCAATTAAAAAAGAAAGGTATAACACAAAACATGTTTATTACTACTGAAAATGTTGATAAAATACCCCTTAGTGTAAACGGGGCCTTAAATTAGCAACTAAATGGAGCAACTCAATATTCTTTTTAACTGAAACCAGCCCGTCTAGACCTTAAACGGGATTGTTGAAATACATGGTGGTAGTACTTCCTCGGACGTGTTCTTTATGAAAAAGCTCTACTACTACTAAAAATGTTGCTTGCAATAATGGGCAATGCAACACCTTTCGACATTCAGAACTCCCGACGAGCAACAAGGTCGTGGAACAAATGCCCCCTAGTGCAAACAAGCCTTAAATAAAATTAAATGTAACAACCCAATATTCTTTTTAAACTTAAGCCAAGGTCTAAACGGGATTGTTGCAAATGTAAAGTGGAAGAGGTCAAGTTTTAAAATCCCGCACACAAAAGATTCGCTGCACAATTCCGCCCCGTATTCAAATGCAGATTCAAATGAAATGCCCCGCTATTGTTGTCACTTTCAGCAGTTGCGCAAAGCTTCGTATTAACGGCTAGGTATAGCATCAGCCATTTAAAAAGAACGCTGACCTGCATAATGCATAATGAACCTTGTTGCGGGTGCAAGTTATATTATCTATTAAAAATTTTTAACCGGTCGGTTAGAAAGGACGAGAACTTATTTGAATTTCAAACAACACATATTTAAGTTTACAGAAAAAAAAATAAGATATCAGTTGCCAGAAAATCGTACATATTTACATGGTATTGTAAAAATCGCTCAATGCACTGCAAAAGCATCAACGCTCCTTTTTAGTAACTCGACTTATATTGGAAAAAAAATAGTTAACTTATTTTTTTAGGAAGCACGGTGAGAAAATATAATAAGGTTTTATATTTAATTATTGCCGCGGCCGCACCATTGGGGACGTTATAAAGACGTATATCTTTACCTATTAATTACCTGGAGTCTAATAAAAAAAACGTGAGTCTATGGTTGACACAAAAGACCGCATCAAATCGAAATTCGAAATTCTTGAAACTGACTTATAAGAAAACGCTATCTCCGATGAGAAACCTACCACTAGAGCGTCAAAGTATCAAAGTGATTCGTGAGTTCTGAAGAGCCGTTTGGATTAAAGCTGCAGTGGAAAACCGGGTTGAGTGGGCCCACTTAAGTATCAATGGCTGAGATCCTGTTTAAATCACTAAGATCGTAGTCAAACGCTAACCCGTACAAAAATGAACGAGAAGTGAAAATCTGGTATGCTGTAGATTTATGCAGCGAATGATATAAAATGTTATTTTAACGAAGTTCCTTAACATGGCGACGATTCTCTTGCATAGTCTTTAGAGCCTCTTATGTGCTCACTGGCAACTTTAAAATTCCTATGTATTAAAGTGTTGCAAGTTGCACGGCCTTAAGATGTATCTGTTACTACGTACTCGGTGTAAGTACCTTACGTTAGAATCCTCCACCACAACACTGTAGCAGCTACTAGAGCCATGTATAGATTTTAAAACATCATACATGACCTATCTGAGGTCGAGGCCTATACGTGTAAAAACGAATACACATTTTTGGTAATTCTGATTATAAAGATCGCTTTTCTACTCTACACACTGCCGAATGCATCAGATTGTGGCAGATATATTAAATCCATACCCTTAATCGGTTTCTACGCAGCGTACCGGAACTCTAAATCGTATGGCGTGCCGCATCTTTGTCTTTATACATATTATATACAAATATATGTATACAAAGTCACGGGTAAAAGCTATATCTGATATATAAAACATAAGAAAATATTTACAAATAGTAGTTACAAGAAAGTTTGGAACACTAATTACCAGTACCTTCCTAGGGATGTAATCAGAATTAAGGCCGAGGAGTTGGGAGAGAAAAATTCAGAAATTGTAAATTCCGATATTGCCCCCCCGGCGATCGAACCCGCGATCTCCCACTTACAAACCACATCGCTTATAACTGCGCCAAAATTTAGTGAAGAGACATCACTCGCTCTAGATTCGCAAAAAAAGCAAAAATAGCAAAAATTAGACAGCACTATATTTTAACCGTAAAAATATCTTCATTCTCCCCATAATAGTAAACTAAAATCAACCGACAAAGTTTAAATAGGGTCTATATGGTACATGCGACATATCGACATAACGTATGAGGTCACACCAGGGAGTTCTCCTTTCATACGCTTTATTGAACGCGATAAACTCACAATGGTTGGCATAAATATTGCTTGAGTTATAGCCTTAAAGATATATCGGGGTGGTGGTACCGTATCGCCCTCCACGACAGTTATTGCCTTTTTTATACGTAAACTCCTAAACGAATTACGTTTAGAGGCGACCGTGTTGACAGTTACGTGAAAAAATGTGAATGGAGTAAATTAGGCCATTAAATAGGTAAGGTAACCACTAGTCGTAAATAGATATTGCTTTTTTCTCAGCAATATAGACTTAAAACTATGTGATAAAATTAAATTTTATAGATAAAAAAATTAAGAAAATGATCATATGATGATAATAAAATAATATTCTTTGTATCATCTATCTATATATATAAAAATATAAAAGAAAAATTCTGTGGGTATGTTCCGCATAGGCTCCGAAACGGCTGAACGATTTCAATGAAACTTTCAGGGAATCTCCGGCGAAAATTGACTTGGCGAGTCATCATGTAAAGTTTGGTGACGATCGGAGCACTCCTATTTTTGAACTGTCAAACTGCCAAATACAGCTTTTATTTACTATGATGATATTCTATTGTTGGGTGTAGATAATGATCTTCACCCTCTCGAGAAGAGAATAGAAGAGAATGAATACGGAGATAAATAAATGATTTAATATATTATGAGACTTAAATTAAAAATATAATCATGTAAGTTTATTGTTTAAATAAAATAAAGCAAAATCTAGCCCGGCGAAGCGGGCTGGGTACGCTAGTTTGAAATAAATTCGGTGAAATCCCAAATATTAATCATCGTCATATATATCACTAGATGGGCCCTGCGGCTTCGCCCTTTTCGGCTTTCGGCAGCTTTTTCAATCGTACTCAAAACACAAAAGAAGAAGTGTCAAATATACAAACCTTTGATAATATTAAGTACAGATGGTATTTCAACATATGATAACCATCGACAGAGGTTTCGGTTAATAATATATCTGTTCTTGCTTTGGGAACTTAACCACCCACAATTTGAACCTTTAATGACGTAAAAATTGCCAATCGTAAATTCCTTCCGCTTTGCCTTTTTTAAAATACTGTCTAATAATGTGTAGCTTAACGGCAGCACGGCATATTATTAGTCCATAGCGGGTAAGCATCATTGTACCAAGTCCGTAAATGGATGGGTGCCCGACTTTGGAAGCTTGTAAGATAATTTGGGATCCATCAGTAGCAGCTTCTAACTAATAAATAATAGTTATCGTTAAAGGAAGTATCGAAATCACATTGTGAGTTGATTCGTATTCGTTAACCAAGTAAATTTCTTACATTTTTTATACAGTCATAGCACTGAAGTCCTCATAAAAGTGGCAACACTTTATGGATTCAGTATCGTTAAGTGGGGAAAACTTTGTCATGGGGAATCAGGGAACGGTGAAAGCCCCGTGGGTAAGGCTTTGGCGTCCCTTTTGGGAGACCGAGTTCGATACCCGGCATGCACCTCTAACTTTTTGAAGTTATGTAAATTTTAAGTTATTAAATACTAGCTGTTGCCGGCGACTTCGTCTGCGTTTGATTTTGTTTTTAAAGTATTTAGTATCGCTAAGCCTTCAATGAGGGGTTGCTGCTGTCAGCTGATGAGTTCTGTCCTCTATCTCCAACCACATTCATCAGATCTACACAAAGTTTGGGCAAAATTAAACACATATTATAACCTCTATAGTACAAAAATAATTATTTATATCGGTTATAATTTGTCGGAGTTTTGGATTAAAATCATCAAACACTTTCATCCCCTCTCCCAAAGGAACCGAGCTTAATGTCGGGATAAAAAGTAGTAGTAGTAGTAGTTTTATATTACTTCAAACACTTCCAAGAATATATGTACAAAGTTTCATGAGGATCGGTTAAAAAGTTTTTGCCTGAAAGCGTAACAAACACACTTACATTGACATTTATAATATTAGTAGGGATAGGGATAACTCGCTTAGTTAACAGGTACAATGCAAGAATTTGAAAGTTATACTGACGCGTATCTACGGGGGATCGTACCGGAACACTAAATCATCTTAGCAGCACGCATTTTTTGGTAAGGTTGCCGAAGCCTCCTCACCAGATCAGAGAAAATTCTGAAATTAATTCAAAATTGACACTTAAAAAACCTAAAAGGAAATTCATTTTAGTAGCAAACATTAACATTTTCTCAGAACCAAAGCTAATTATGCTCAATGCCCCAGAAATTACACTCATATTCTCTGCTGAACATTATTAAAAGAAATAAACTGTTTAAAATCTGAAAATAGCTGACTGACTCACTGGACTAGAGATTAACTGTTAAAAATTTATCATTTGAATTTTATGAAAAACTATGCTATAAGTTTTACATAAAACTCAATAAATCCTACAAAATAAAAATATAACCCATTTACAAGAGAACTCTTATAATTCAGAAATAATAAAGAATTTTAAACAGTAGGAATAAAAAGTAACTTTAAGAATACTCAAACAATTCTGTGTATTTTTCTTAGGAAAATTCGCATAAAGAAGACTTTTTCATAAAGACTGGATTCTCTAATTTGTGGAATGAGTCTTTTTCATCCGAAAAGCAGGTTGAGCGTGTACTATGGGCCTTTAAAACGATACTGCCTGACTTTAATAAACTGAGTATTTAATTTAGTTACAAACTCAGACAATAATTGTCTTTAAAAATTTACCGCCTTTATATCTTTAACTACAATAAATGTCTTCTTCTAAGATTTAAATTTCATCCATTTTATTGATTCTAAAATAAAACCTATTGAATTCGTTAGAAAATTGGTACATTAATGTAAGGTTGTGTAAAATGCTGTTATGCTGTCATGAAATGTTTCCTACATTTTACTAACTTTTTACATTTTTATACCCCAATCCAATATTCGCAGAAATAGAATCCCGATGAAAGTTTTAAAAAAGGAACATTGAATTTCGAATGAGACTACCTGTGGTCCATAAAATATAAATCCATGGGTCAATGCAATTTTTCATCACTGAATAATTCTTGATATTTATAGCCTGAAGGACTGAACAACTGCCTCGTTGGTCAAGTGGTTTGACTACGGATCAAGAGGTCCTTATATACACTGACTTCTACAATACTGATATGATGATATATATTATATATATTAAAATATATATACATCTGATGATATCAATCCATTACCGGCCATCTTCAGAGCACGGGTCTCCTCCCACAATCCCCGGGCTTAAGCCGTAGTTCACCACACCCAGTGTGGATCGTCGGACTCCACCCCCCTTTAAGAACAATATGGAGAACTCTCAGGAATGCAGAATTCCTCACGACGTATTCCTTTACCATTGAAACAAGTGATATTTTAATTGCCCAAAACCGGACACAGTGCAAACAAAAAATGAATTAGCTGTGTAAAGAAACCAGTTAAAAAATAAAGTCTACAAGTTGGACAAGTGCTACGAAGATGTGTGGTTGCTAGACGATAACTCAGCCCGAGCGCAAATCTGGAGCGCACATTCCGAGCTTCAGCAAGTAAATAAAATACTTTTTCTTTAGCAAAAGATTAGCATGTTCCAATTATTGTAAAGTCCATTTCGAGTATCGGATCACTACTACGTCAAAGTAAAACAGACTTTAGTGCCCTGGTTTTAGAGATGCAATTCCTTTACTTCTAATGACTTATTTACTAAAAATTTGGGTATAGCGTTTTCTGTAAAAGTGAATTTGAGCGTTAAACCAAGTAGATGAGCTCCATTTTACTCTGAAAACACTTACAGTGTTTCGATATTCAAAAACTACTATACAATTACGAGCTGCAAATCTTCTGCAATCTCACTAGTGACGATGTACTCTAAAGATGATAAAAGATCTATGATAGTGAAAGTCTAACCTGTTACTATAACTGCCATATCTCCGTATGGCAGTTATTTTAAACCCACAAACCCCTAATCAATTTCAACGCGACATCGTACCGGAACGCTAAATCGCTTGGCACATCTTTGTCGATAGGGTGATAACTAACCTTGGCCAAAGCCTCCCACAAGGCCAGACCAGAGAATATACAGAAATTATAAATTCCCAAGTAGCCCCTTGAACCCGGGGCCTCCCACTTAAAAACAAAGCCCTAACCTAAACTCAGCTAAGCCATAAGGAATAGAACTTTATTGTTTACTCTCAGAAACATTTCAAACAACGCTTTCTCAAGCCAAAGGTAAAAAAATATATATTTTGGTATACGAGCTTGACGTCGGACCACGTGGGATATACCTTCGTCTATTTTGTGTCAAATTTAAGAAATAAAATACGATATAATCATTAATATTATTTATCGTCTGTAGTCAATGATAGCTGACTATACATATAAAAGTAAAAAAGCCTGTTATTTTAGCCGAAACGCAAATCCGAAGCTCTCTGATATACACTGACTTCTACAAGACTTTCTCAATATTCGGTACATTCTTGATTATTTTATCGAATATTTATTTTCACTTACCATCATTCAACCGATTTGACTGATGTTTGTTCATAAACTGTATTAAACCTAGGCTGTGTATAAACCCGGTTTAAAATAATAAACGATTTCCACGCAAATGAAGTCACGGGTAGATAAAAATACACTATAATTAAAATCTAAGGAAACTGGACATTTATTGTATCGAAGAGAACGTGGCGTACACCTGCCGTGAAAGTTCTATAGAGTTTTCTTTCGAAGCTCATTGTTGTTTATCAGGGCATTTTCTCTGATATACGGCCTTAGTGCCCGCCCTCCACCTGTACCCTACGCTGAACTTTAAATTCCCACCTGGGTCCGCCCCTTAAATACAGTTGTAGCTGAAGCGAGATAACATCGTATTTTATGTTTCACGAAGGTATTACTGGCTGGTGTAAGCTTCATTTAATCTTTTGTACCCGAATCGGGGTTAATTACTTTAAAATCCATTTACAACAAAATCACAAAATCAAAATGTATATTTCGACTGGTTTTCCGAACTTATTAGCGACAGAGACGCCGTTAAGAGATAAAATGTGCCAGTATGATAACACATTGAAACAGGTGAGAAGTAGGTATGGGTTTTTCATAGCTGCCATACCACTTTATAGATTAGCCCGCTAATTCTCAGACTGCATCATTACGTACCTATTTCCAGCAGTACATGGCCATCGTTTGTGATAATAGTGATTCCAACCCCACTTTAATTAAATAATTATATTCCAAAACGAAGTTTCCTGCATTATTAGAACTAAAAACGCTGTACAGAATGAAAATTATTTCTATTGGGTGGACGAAAAAGATTATCGACTATCTAATCGATATTAAAGTGGTGGACGGGTTCAAGATAATAAAGCAGTTGCGGGTTCGATAAAACTAAATCAAGCTGTCGTCTCGTACAGATAAAGCCGGTTAATTCTTAATTTCACGTATCCCTGACTCTTATATCGGACGGAAAGATGTCGGCGACTCTAGCCGGATCTTATTTATTTTTATTAAGTTTGTCCAAGGGTCGAGACTTCGTATAAAATATAGGAACATTTATCCTCTTGTACTCTGGTTGAAGACAGCTTTTTAGGGTCAATTTAAGCAAATATTGGAGGATCATTAGCATTTATTAATTTATTTTACTTTATAATTTTTATACTACGACAACGCACACACCGCAATCTAGCCCTGAAGTAAGCGTGGCTTGTGTTATGGGTACTGAGATGAATATTTTTATGAATAATATACATACATACATATAATATACATATAAACACCCAGACACTGAAAAAAATTCATGCTCATCACACAAACATTTTCCAGTTGTGGGAATCGAACCCACGGCCTTGGACTCAGAAAGCAGGGTCGCTGCCCACTGCGCCAATCGACTGTCAAGATTCATGACACATATTTTATATAAAGGTAACATATTTAATGAATATACATAATTAATAGAAGTCTATAGTAAAATCCATCATAATAAATTTATCTTATAATTTGTGTTCATATTTGGAATTGTTGTCAGACGCAGCGCTGTCCAAAATAGGTAGAATTTCAGCATGTTCTCATTAACGTGCGAGTTAATACAAAATGATGGTAATTATTTGTTGTTTATTGAACGGAAAATTTTGATGCGTGATAATTAAGTTTAAGTATAAATTGTTGATTGAATAAGACAACGGATGTAGTATTTTTTTTAAATATTATATTATACTAACATCGTAAATGAATAAGTGAACGAATGAATGTATATTTATAAAATATCGGTTAATTTTGAAATAACGAAGAAGATATTATTTCGTGGCCATATCGCGATACGTAGTCATCTCTACAATGAAATCAAAGGCAACATTATTTAATTTAACAAGACAAAACTATTACTTGACCGATGCCGAAAGGTACCGATATGCTTAATTTTTCTCCACGATGCAAGCTATCTATGTGCCAAATTTCATCAAGATCAGTTAAGCCAATCATACATAACAAACAGACAGACATAACAACTTTCCTACCTACTACGATTTTACCTTAGCTGCAAAGCAGATCTTGACACATTTTGCAATAATATAGCTTGCATCTTTTATATCATCATCAACCAATAACCCACCGCTGGACTAAAGGCCTTAATTTCGAGGATTTGCCCATAATCTTATCTTAACTTATCCATTTTTGATCGTTAAAAACATTGATCCTGCCTTGCTTATACATACTAGAAACGTGCAAATTTAAAGAATGCTTTATTTCCAAGACACACCTCGGCAGGATACATTCAGGATACATTGGCGTAGGCCCAAACCCAACTTGGTCCTACCGCCATCTATATTAAAAATCCACAGCACCGGCCAGTACCCAATGTGCACAAAAATGTACAATCAAATCCCGGAACATATAAAAAAAAGAAAGTATATACATATTTACAAAATCCTTTAGACTTTCTAAATAAGATTATTTAATAATGACAATAATAACAATACAACGCCCTTACAGGGTTCCATTACAAATGTATACATCAGATTGCCATTCTCTTTTGAAAAAAAAATAATTGTGTAATCTATATGACATAGTAATTGAAGAAAAAAAATTGTTGGAAAATCCAAAATTGCACGCCTCATAATCTCATTCATTACAATAAAATTGAGATTATTTGTAAATAATAATTAAACTAAACTAACTACTACTATTCCTCAAAATACTGAAGCCTTTAAAAAAAAAACCAACTCGATAAGTGAAGTATTTCGCTCGTTATCGTGACCACAAGATACGGGATCCGCACATACAGACACACGGACGTCCAAGACAGAACTTTTTTAAACAATTTTTTAATAAGTTTAAATGATAAAAAGAGATTTAAAAATGTCATGAGTTATTTCTCAACATTTGTCAAATCAGCGAACGAAAAATTTTTCGTTCGCTGATTTATATTCACTTATAAAAGCAATAAAGAATAAAAAAGTGACATTTTAAGTTGAAATCTTTAAAAGAATCACTCGGTGTGCGTAAACTGACAGTAATACCCACCTCAACGCTTCGCTTATGAGGCGTACAATAATCACCACGGGTAGACCGTTTGGTGATTGCTAGTAGTAGTAGCACACAGGAAGCTGCTGCTCTTCACCGTTATATACCCTTGGTCGCCTTGTATACACCCGTTATATACACTTGTATCACCGTTATATACACTTGCGGGATGAGGAGGGGTGGTAACAACACTGTATTCTGATTTGCCGCCACCCGCGGCACTCATATCTAGAATATTTATAAATTTACTGAATAAACGCGTACGAAGTCATGGTTTGCGCAGAATATTTGCTAGTTTATTAATTACTGAAGCGTTTAACCTTTTTCAACAAACTCCGAATACTTCTTGAACCCGCTAATATAAGAGCGACGTAGTTCTAAATAGCCGTAGGTTGTCTCGAACTTTTCTTTGCCTGAAATAGTTGAAGCGAGAAGTCAAACTGCCCATTCGTTCCTTTGACTCTTTGTAGACAGATAAAGTGTTTTAAAACTTTTACAAACTCTAAACTTTTGACTTGTCTTGTGAACCTTTCAGACAGTCGGCTTCATGGTTTATTTTTTTATCGATACCCGATAAGAGATAACAGGACAGATGCCGGTAAAGAAAATATTTTACTCAACGGTCTTTTTTTGTCTCTTTTTCTATATTTATGAATGCTTTCATTGTTTCTTTTGCTGGATATACGTGGTACAAAAATATTGTTGAGTATTATGGTAACAACTACAAGCGTTATGTGGTCAACATTGGTCATCCATCGAAGTCAAAGTCAAAGTCAAATATTATTTATTCAAATAGGTACATAAATGGCACTTATGATGCGTACATTACATGTAAAATATGACGTAGAAGTGAGTTGACGGCGAAAACTAAATTCGTCAACTTAAAACGAGGGTTCCAAACGCGCCCTGGTCTAAGAAGAAGCCCGAAAATTTCGATTCGATTGATTTCGAAGCTCACGAGCCTATTGTATGCTGTTGTAATTGTAATGTGTTTGGGAAAAGTTTCTTCGCATTTCATAGGAAAACTCAAGACATATTTTTTTAAATTTTGACTATGACTTTTTGCCATCTTGTAGGTAGGAAATAATAATATTATCCCATCGCTGACATAAAATTTCGGACTTCTTATAAAATAAAACTGTCTTCCTAATATGTTATAATAAGAAAATCCTTCAGAAGTATGATGAAAATTCTGCAAACACATCTTTTCTTCGTGCCCTTAAACCACGTTATGTACAATCGGCACAACAGATCTTATTCAAAATTTATTATTTTTTACCATGGGAACGTTTTCGTTGGTGGAATAACTTCTACCTTTCGGTTCAAAGGGGTAAGGTTGTGTTCCCACAATATCAGATACTAAATAAATCCCGGGAATAGAACCCCGGACCTCGTGACCCGTTGTGAATGCTAACTAGAAGACCCATGATAGCTGGCTATCGTTACACTTTAGCTAACACTACAATACAATTCAAATCACTTATGTCCCAGATTTGATGCTCATTTTCCACTACGGTAAAGCAACGGTAGGTCGATTTTTCTCGCGACGAGGAGTCGTGCGTTTCTTATTTTTCCATCTTAAGCTGAAAAGAACGAAGACAAAAGACCCACTTTCACAAGATTAATGAAGATTGCAACTTCTAGCCGATATATACCTACTCAAACTCTTAGAGTTATTTCTCTTAACATACTTATATACTTTTAAGAAGAATTAAGAATATACAGAATCCTCATTTAGCCATTATTTTCCGCGCATGTCTCTCTTTGCACCCGCAGAATGTTGCTAGGTCACAATTTTTATCTCATTTTATGATAAACGTTTAGGAAATTAAGAGTTAAAATCTACATGTCTAAATCTACTGTGAACTGCTAAATGTTATCAAGTGATTAACCGTTTGTTCGAGAACCCAATCTAAAGTGGAGTGGCTTTTGATGCTTCTTATTACAAGTCGTGTACAAGATTTCTGTATGCTCTTGCATTTCTGTATTCTGTGCTTATATATTGTAATAGGGTGATAGCTTAGGCTCCGAAACGGCTGGACCGATTTCAATGAAACTTTCAGGGGATCCCCGAATTGACCTGGCGAGTAATCCTGTAAAGTTTGGTGACGATCCGAGCACTCCTATTTTTGAACTGTCAAATACAGCTTTTATTTACTATGATGATATTCTATTGTTGGGTGTACATGGATGTAGATAATGATCTTTACCCGCTCGAGAAGAGAATAGAAGAGAATGAATACGGAGAGAAATAAATGATTTAATATATTAAGAGACTTAAATTAAAAATTTCATCATGTAAGTTTATTGTTCAAATAAAATAAAGCAAAATCTAGCCCGGCGAAGCGGGCTGGGTACGCTAGTATAATTATAAAATAATTGTTTAGTATATTCTCGGATCAACATAACTCCGTAAGTTACAGGAGGTTGTCGAATTTGGTCCTACCGAAAGGTAAGCTGAATAACAAACCATTAAGCTATCACCGTTTTTGCTAACACCGCTTTTTAACATACATACAAAGTTTAAATTGCTTTCAATATATTACAACGGTTACTCCTATTCGAATATACTTAGGTAAGCTCCCCGTACAACGGAGCAACAAACTCCAGCTAAGTTTGTTCTTGCTGCCAACTTAGTTAGTCTTACTTTCCCGTATCTTATTAGCTTCTACAAATATATCGTGTCACCAAAGTTAAATATAAAGATATTCATTTCTAAGAAGTACAATAATATAGTATCTTCGTAGTGATTGACAGCCTTAGGGTATTAACCCTAAGGTGTCAACTCGATAAACTGGCTATGACATCAAATTCATTCTTTAAAAAAAGAGGCCACCCGAGGCGATAATATCGCGGTGTCTCTTTGCATAGTATATTCACGATACTCTCCTTCGTGGAGGTTTTTTTATAGTATTTAAATAAATAAATAAAATAAATATAGTAGTTAAAATAAAAATACTCGTATGTCTACTAAAGTACGTACGGAAGAAGATATTTATGTTCTTATAGGTATATATATATTCAAGCATTTTTTTGGAATTTAGTTACGATTATTCAATCGGAAAAAAAATCATTACCATCTGATTATCATAACGAATGTCACTTAAATTTTAGTTAAATTTTAGTATCGCAAATGTTAGAGAGAAGTTAGAAGTAGTTTAAAGCAACCTGCTACAGAAATAAATTAAATCGTATCTTAGCATAACAGATGTAGTATATAACTCTTTACCACAAAAGTTTAAGTTCTCTTGAACTTCTAGATTATTCCATTACTACCAGATTTTGCAAGTTTTAGTAAGTTTGCAAATGCTGTAACACTGAATATATATATATTCAGTACTACTTTTTACCGAAGTTACAATAATCTTTTTTCAGTTTAACTCAAATAGCAGCGTACATCATATAAACCCACTACAGACCATGGGTCTCCTCCCACAATGTGAATGAGTTAAGCCCGTAGTCCACCACGCTGGCGTAGTGAGGATTGGTGGACTACAGCCTACATAATTCTCGTTAACTACTAGCTGCCCTCCCACCTACTCATCTGCGATAACCAACGGTTTATACAGTTTACGTTTACCATGCTAATACCATACTCATAGACGAAAACCGATTCGTACGTCCAGTAAATAAATTTTATATTAATTCCTAAACTTTGCTTCCTAATAACACGCTATAAAGGTCCAAGTTTACGGCCTTAAGATATAAGCAGCTGGGTAGTATATTTTTTGCTTAACACTAGTTGTACCGTCAAGGGCTAACTGGTGTAAATCGAAATTCAAATTCTTAATTTTGCAGAAATAATTTACATATGGTACCAAGGGGGTAATAGCCCAGTGGGTAAGAGCTTGATGTTACTTTCAGGGGCCAGGGTTTCCACCCCCGAAAGTAACCCCCAGTACGCACTTTTCAAAGTTATGTACTTTTTAAGTAATTAAATATCACTTGCTTCAACGGTGAATGAAAACATCGCGAGGAAACCTCATACAGGTTTTCCTTCCTGAGAGTTCTCGATAATTTTCTCAAAGGCGTGGTCAACGGCTTTAACCTCTTCACATTTTGGGGGGAGACCCGTGCGCTTTAGTTGGCCGGTAATGGGTCTATGTGACGATTGTAGAGTTTAGTACCTAGTACAGATTTAGTTTCGCGTTACTCGTACTAGAAACTCGTAACTCGTAGTGAAATAAGAACAAAAATAGATACTAGATACACAAAGTATTGTACCTGTATTTAGCTGTGTTCTGTTTTTTTATCTGGCATGGTGGTTGTTGTGCTCACATTCTTCCTCTCTTCTCACAATAACTTATATCCTGACTCGTAACCAACATAGTAAAGTGCCGAGATTAAAAAAGCTAAAGCGAGATATTCTATAGCACTGCTCTAAAGATATGAATTATGAATACATCTTACCTATGCTTATGCACTGTTAGCTCTAAGCTGGTGTGCCCATATTGTATTTTGATCCCAAATAAACATTATTCATACGTATTAAAGCCCGCCTGCGCAGTGTTTGTAAGCACAATATCCTTTAACGAGCGCAGTTGGGATCCAGTGCCTCGTAAATAATACCTGCTAGTACATTCATTCGAGCTTAGGCCTACGTACAAAAAGCTAGCTTTAAGTACTTGTAGCACTTATCGTATAGTTGAATAGGGTTCAAAATGCAATAGTTTATTTGAATTATTCTGACCCAAACACAATGCAGTAATGGAAACACATAATATGAGTATGTTGGCACCGGGATATGAGGGGAATTTAAACATCTGTATAAATTATTCTCACACGGTTAAGAGGCTTTTAGCGAGAGGTAGAGTAATTTTTGTAGAGAATTTAAAATATGGAGTGTGTTTTTCATAATTTATTATAGAGTCACAAAATTATTGATCTAATATGTTTCTTTATTGTATACTTACTTCTAATACTCTATGGTTGAAATATCATAAATGTCATGCTTAAAAACTTCAATTGTCAGATCAAATTTATCAAGATCTAGAAAATAATATCTTTTATACAACTGTGATCGAGATATTGAAAAAATGACTAAATGATACATAAAATAACACTAGTCTACATAGAGTCTAGTGAACCCAGTGTATATGTGATTTAATATCGTTAATCTTATATTACAAATAGTGTAATTATTTAACCTAAGGCTATTGCGTAAGGCAAAGTGTATTTATTGTATTGTGTGAAAGCACAGGAACTTATTACGGTAAGGATTTGTGATTCTAAGCAATAAATGAATTGTCAGTATATAGCTCGGAGGAGCGATAGACTTCGGGGTCCCAAGGTTCTTTAGATGACCCTGCACTGAAAAACGTGAATCGCAACGGACTGGTTTGGCAACCGACAAAAACTTATCACAGGGAGTAGTTCGATGCACAAACCCGTAGCGCTTGGAAATCTCTACAAAAGGTCTAAGTACCCGACGTCTTTTGGTGAAGATGAAGCTATAAATAAAAAAATATTTAACTACAGACCCTTAATATAAGATCCACTAATATAACCAGCTTGAACTAACGCCACACTTAGAACATCATGTAAGCATATAGCAGCCAAGGTTGGCTATCCTGCTTAACTCCAATTTATTCTGAATAATCTGCACCTCTTCCAACCGGTTGTCTTCTGTAGCTGTACCCAGACATTTCTTGTGAAGATCTCCCTGGCCTAGTTATATAAGCTGTGGCTTTAGGAGTAATTCCCGGCTTAGGACTATTACGGAATTTATATTTTCCAAATTAGCTCATGTCTAGCCTGATGTGACTTTTCGAAAAGAAGTACTATTAAGTTAATTAATTAGTGGTGGTAACACACAAGGCCCATAGGTTCAAGAAAGAGCCCTCCTTCTTTTATAACAGGGAATACAATCATCAAATAAAATGAAAAAAAAATTGCATCGAATGGTATAATGATTTTAAATCATATCGACCCATCACCGACCCTCTACAGGGCACGGGTATCCTCCGAGAATGAAAAGTTGTTAAGGCCGTAGTCTCCACATGCTTTTGAGAATATTATGGGGAACTCTTAGGCATGCAGGTCTCCTCACGCTGTTTTCCTTCGCCGTAGAAAAGCAAGGGATACTTTAATTGCTTAAAAAAAAAAACTGAATATAAATACACTTTCATTAAATTATCCCAAATCAGGTGACTGCATCGCGCTCAATTATTTGAAGACACAAGTTTGAAAGAAAACTTTAATAAAAGTTACTGCCTATACGCGAATTTGGACATTATGTGGTAGGTTGGTAGATTTTATAAAATCTAATTCACAGGCGTCCAATCTGCACTGATTGTCGCGTACAACCACAGACTTGTGTTTAGATTGGTACGCGCGAAAAATGTTTGAACTCAGGTTAACGTCTTGGTATTTCCTTATTAAGGCCTTAACTTCATCATCATCAAAAATATCAACCTATTGCCAACCCACTACAGTGCACGGGTTTCATCCCACAGTAAGAAGGGGCTAATCCCATAGTCCACCACGCTAGTCCAGTGCGGATTGGTGGACACATCTTTGAAAATATTATGGAGAACTCTCTGGCATGCCGGTTTCCTGTCGATGTTTTATTTTACCGTTGAAGCAAGTGATATTTTAATTGCTTATATCGCATATAACCTTCATCAGTTAGAGGTGCTGGGATTCGAACTCGGCCCTCCAAAAGAGAAGTCGAAGTCCTACCCACTACACTGCCTCTGCCTGCCTGTAGTTAACATGTTGTTCTTCGGATGACGAGATTCAGGGTTCGAGTCAAGGGACAAATAACAATGTTTGTCTTTGTCACCCTCTATTGTCCGAACAGAAATAGGTACAAGCCAGGAATTGATTGACAACAAGATACAGCTTCAGGCCAGCCAAGTAAGTTGGTTTGATCAGCTCGTTATTCAAATAGTTAGCACGTTTGGCTACGGATCACGGGATGCAGGATTCAATTCCGAAGTTGTTACAAAACAAGTGACTATCGAAAAATAACTCAGTATTAGCCTAGAGTTACGAAATTTGCGAGCTGTCCAATTCCCGTGCCTGGGAGAGCACGTTAAACCATCAGTCCCACATTCTCTTACCCTACTAAGCTCGACATTTCTATTAGCAGAGATATTTGTCTTTTTAGTGATTTTATTTTTTATTTTATTTATTTATTAGGGACGTCATGTACAAAATTAACAAAATCATCTTAAAATCAAAATTAGCACGAGACCCACATGATTGTCCACGAATTACTAAACTTATATTAAAAAATAGGGCTACACAAAAATTTAAAAAGAGATTAGATGAAGAAGATTAAAGTTATTACAAAAATAATAAATAATTCATCACTTATAATGCAAACTACTACTTAATACGACTATTATTAGTGATGAGCCATTAATATCATGTTATCAGTAATAGGTTGTTAATAAAACACTTTGACAGCCGATTGACGCAGTGGGCAGCGGCAGCGCAATCCCGTAACTGGAAAATGTTTGTGTGATGACCATGACTGGTTTTCAGTGTCTGGGTATTTACCTGTATTTTATAAGAATTTACGTATATTATTCATTAAAAAAATATTCATCAGTCATCTTAGTACCCATAACAAAAGCTACGCGTACTTTGGGGCTAGATGGAGATGTGTGTATTGTCTTAATACATTTGTTTATTTATTTTCTTTGTTTTTCAGTTGTATTTGCAATCTACTACATCAAGTGCTTAGTCTCATAGTCAGCATCGTTTTTATTGCTATATTCGTAATAGTTATATTATGGTTCGCCAATTATTTAGTTGGTAAGTATCACCAGTCTAATAATAAAACCTGATGGTAGCATTCATTTTTCAAAAGTTGGTAAGCCTGACGGAGATCGCGAGACGCTTGCCTAGGAAATTCATATACCCTTTTTGTAAGAAATACTTGAGGGGTATTTGAGATATATTTTTTATAGTTTTCATTCACGGACGAAGAATATGGCACCTGATGATAAGAAAACCATGGTCTAAAAACAGAGCAACACTTCACAGGGACACGTCCTGCAACGTGCCGCCCTATTTCTATCGACCTGAGGCTTTTGTGCCGTAATTACACCGGCAGCCATGCTCTTCAGACTGGAAAACAGCATTACAATAATGCTGCTACGCGGCAGAAAAAAGCATGGCAGTAGTAGTCCCCCGGACGAGGTCTGACACAAAATCTCCTATCAGATCAGACCAGAGGAAATTCATAATTTATAAAATCCCGAATTGCCGCTGTGGGGGATCGAACCTGCGACTACCAACTTAAAACAGCGAGCTTTAAAATAACTGCTGCACCATGGAGGTCGTCTTAACCATCATAACTTATGACATACATCCTTTTTAAAACCTTAAATAACAAAGATAAAGCTAAGGTTAACGTATTGATAATCTATTATAGACAACCTACCGGATAATAATGGTGGAATTTTTTTTTTCTAGAAAACCCAATTAAAATAAGTCCAGGGAAAAAACCGAAATAAAAAAGTGAAACAATAACAATATTTAGGTATAGGATGTTACAATCATTGCGACCAGAACAAGCTTTCGTGTGAGTGAGTTGAAGCGGTGATAGTCCAGTGGTTAGGACTTCGGATTCACTTTTGGGGGGCCGAGTTCGAATCCCAGCACGCCTCTAACTTTTCTAAGTTACATGCGTCTTAAATAATTAAAATATCACTTGCTTCAACGGTGAAGATCGCGAGTAAACCTCTGCAGGTTTTGAACCCTCAGGCCTGCGCCTGAGGGTTCCCAATAATGTTCTCAAAGGAATGTGAATTCTAAAAACCCTTCTCGTTATGGGAGGAGCAATGGACTATGATAATAAATCAATTATGGTCAACCTACGGATTATAATGATAATGATGTTTTTTAGAAAACCCAATCAAAATTAGTCCAGGAAAAAAGCCGACATAAAGAAGTCAAACAATAACATTATTTGGGTATAGGGTTTTAGAATCACTGCTGCCAGAATCAGCAGTGAAGAAGCGAAGGTGACCCAAACCAGACGAAATGCTCGAGGTAGACACTCGATGTTTAAGCATAACTATTATATAACCATTAAATCAGAAGAGCCTGCAGTAAACTCCGAATTAATAATCGAAAGATCGAGCAATAATTTCACCGTCGACCGCATAATGGAAGCTTTAGACCAACGTAACTCAATCATTACATTATTATTAAAGAGTCATCTAAAGGTAAATTGTCGCAACTCACAAAACCCCTGTGTTACGTTTATTCTTTCTTAATTTAAAATTTAAGTTATTTATAACGATTGTGTGACCTAGTTATGATCGATCGATTGCGCTGGATAAGTAATATTGACCTAAGTCGATTCGCTATGCATTTTTTAATCAATAGCCCAAATCTCTAATTTGCACCCCTATGTTTATTCTACCCGAACAAAGATCTCGCTTATTAAGGAAAATGAGCTGTTTACCGCATAAGGCCATGCATAAAATGCTTTTCACCGATATCTCAGGAACCCTATAGGAATTTATTTATATTACAGCCAATTAAAATATATTTACATATATATTTAATTGTCACTTACTTGTTATTTATTTTCGACTTTCTATCATTCAAATTCACATAGTCTTAGTAAATTTGACGTTCTTACATTCTAGTTGAACCGTTTCAGTATAACAGACGAGAGCCGATATAAATTCCCAAATTTAGACTGCGTCGAATCGAACCTGCGATCACATTATGCCCACACCACTGCGCCAGAGGGGTCTCTCCAGAATGTTACCGATTGTGACTTACGACTCTTTACCTCTGAGCGACATTTATTGAACATCGGAACATAGCTGCGTGCGGGCGATAAGTTTTAACGGCCCACCAAAAAGCTCGTTTGCCAAAAAGCGTAAATGTTTATTACCTACCTATACATTGATACGGGTTAAAATTACGATGGCGGTTTTTTATTAAAAATCGCGATAAGAAATCAGCTTTTGTATTATAAATTTATTTTATTTAAATCTCCTTCAAAACGCATGCGCGTTAAGAAAATAGTGAGTCATCGAATCACGCAGGATTAAAGTATATTGTTATTATGTATTTCCTATTTAGGATAGTTGATTTTCATTTCACACAAGTATTGCAGCGTGTGAGACGACTTATTTATTCTAAATGCGAATGGACTATAAAAAGCATAGGCATGCTTATTCTTTAAAGCATTCAATGTGTGTTTGTTGTTATTGTGACCTTCAGATCCTATATGTGTTGAAAAGAAGTAAACTTTATTATTTCTTTGCCTACACTTGGACGTCGAGTGGTGCACTTGTTGCCCATGCCTTACTCTTATGCCTCACTCAAACATTTTTTGTCACATGATATTATAATCCGCCACGTTACCACTTCTTCTTGCGGTGCCTCTCCGACTAGCGAAGGTTGGCAGTCAGCTTCGTAAATTCTTGTCTATCTTTCGCGAGGCGAAATAATTCTGCTGCACTCGCGATTCCAGTCCACTCTCTGATATTACGAAGCCAGGACTTTTTTCTGCGACCAACGCCTCTTCTTCCTGCAACCTTTCCCATCATAATAAGTTGAAGGAGCTCACATCTCTCGTGCCTTAGCACGTGCCCTAGATATGCAACTTTTCTGATCTTGATGGTGTGCAAAAGTTCACGCCGTTGGTTGACGCGTCGCAGAACTTCCTCATTGGATACTTTGAGAGTCCAACTAATGGCTAACATACGTCTGAATGTCCACATCTCAAATGCTTCTATGCGTTTCCTGAGGTCTTCTTTAATAGTCCAAGCCTCGCATCCATATAGCAGTATGGGCCAGATGTAACAATGCAGGAGTCGAATGCGCAAAGGGATCTTAGGTCTGCGGTTGCAGAGTACTTTTTTCATCTTGGTAAAGGTACTTCTAGCTATTTCAATCCGAGACCTAATTTCCTGATCACTGCTCCAGGTATCATATGATTTAATTTGAGATATGTTGTGCGTGAAACGGTATGATGTACGGAGGCCATAATGCGCTTAAAGTTCATATACTAACATGAGACGTATAATAAATAAAACAGGTGTCTGAATAGAAATAATTTTACAACTTAGCACTTTTAACTCTCATAAATAAGATTGCTTAACACACGGTAAAGCGGAATTAGTGTTGGTGATATGTTTAAACGTTAATAATGAACCACACAACTAAACTAAACTAATTAGGCCCAAAGAGGGCAACTGTACTAACACTAGCTGTTACCCGCGACTTCGTTAACGCTTATTTTGAATTTTAATATTTTAGAATAACAAATCATAAAATAAAAGTATTTAGAGGTGGGTCACAATTATCATAAAGGGATAGAAATAGATAACAACCGATTCTCTGACCTACAGAATATTCAAAAAAAAACTTCATAAGAATCAGTCAATCCGTTACGGTTTGTCCCCTTGAATGTATGTTTGTTTGTTTATTCGGTTCAAACACTGCACTGATTACGAATAAATTTGACCAAGAGATACTTTGCATCCTAGAGACAGGATACATATTACCTGACCGGGAAAAACACACGGGCGCTTTTCCCGCAGGATCTCAAATCTAAAAAAAAGCTTTTGTTTTATATATCTAAACCGATCTTGGTGAAATTAAGCATAAGGATAGTTTAAATCTATCCGAGAAAACAAAGAATTCCCTCGGGATTTTATCGGAACCAAAAGAAACACGGACAATATACTAATAGGTAATTCACTATATTTGTATTTATTATTATTTATATTTATTGATTTTATTTTATTTTATATATTTATATATATAACGTATATTTTATACTTATATATTACGTATATTTATTTAAATTATCTATGTATTAGTATCTATACATTTTAGTATTTATGTATATATTACAATACTCTTGGAACTATCCAGTTATCTTGCTCTAAGTCCTTTCTACAACGGTTGCCTGTAAGAGATTGCTTGCAGCAATAAGGCCGCCTTTGCATGTCTACCTTGTTTACTGTTTCATTAATGTTTCTTTTCCTATATGTATGTTTACGTGCAATAAGCAATAAGTTTGTGCTATAAGTGAAATAGCAAAAACGCTGTTGTCTCTAAATTAAATTGTACATCAAAGGAGTCTTTATTGGGCAATTTAAATTATTTACTGGTACATGTTATAATAGGGGCAAGGCGGCTTCAGGATATTTGTGAATTCATCAAATATTCTGCCAAATATAGCGATATCGCTACCCAAATACACGACGCCATGTGAGAATTTACCAATAAGAGCGTGATATCATCGGACTCGATTTCAAAATGTTGCAAACTAAAATGCTAGGCGAACGCTTCGTGCACTTTTCCATTTTAACAATTTTTTGCAATATT
Organism: Pararge aegeria; assembly: GCF_905163445.1. Lineage (NCBI taxonomy): Eukaryota > Metazoa > Arthropoda > Insecta > Lepidoptera > Nymphalidae > Pararge > Pararge aegeria. The sequence continues at coordinate 7,927,919 of NC_053189.1, forward strand.
TAGTTTTCTAAATGAAATTAAACATAACCTAAATATTAGGTAATACCTAGATTTTTATAATAGTGTTTTCAATTTTAGTTCATAATTTTATTCAATAAGAAAGCCAAACTTGAAGTTAGGTTTGCGTTAGGAGGTAACTGTGACATTTTATCTGTTGAGAAAATGTTAATGGTAAATGTTAGAAGTATAACTGCCATACTCCTTAACAGGTTAACCCAATACTATCCTAGACTGCATCTTACCACCGGGTGAGAATGTAAAAAAAAAAAAAATTGTAAAAAAAAAATCATGAACAGCGGTTAATCTTTAAGTCTAGAAATAAGGGTCAAGAATAACATCTTTTACACTGTGAAGAATTTCGTAGATTATATGTATTATGTTGTTTGAACATCATTTTGTAACACTTAGCATATTAAACAAAGTTAAGTATCAACTTGGGAATGGGAAAAAAACCTCAATACACAAAACTTATAGTTTACATTTTCAATCTTGATCATCTAACTTAATGTTCGTTTCACTACATCAATAAAGACCTGTTTAAGTTGCAATATTTACAAGTGCTTATAGAAATTAATAAATTTGAGTTATTAGCGTAACTCATATTCGTTCATTAGATAAATTAGTGTCCAAAATTATAATTTAATGGGGTTCAAACGTTTTCAAAAGGTCCTCCACCTACTTAGGTCATAGTTACTTCTATAATTTAATGCAGTCCTCAAAGACATGCCGTCATTACTGGGTTTGCATAAAGTAGTAGGTATTTCTCATATTTTATGTCCCAACATTTATAATATTCTCTTGAAAATTCTTACGTAATAACTCTCGAGTTTATGATGAGATCTAAGCTCAGAGATATTCAAAAGGAGACTTATGCCTCAGTGAGTTAAACGAAAGAACATGAAAACATAAAGATTCAATCTGCGATTAAATTAAATTTGATGAGCTTCGGAATCTTACATAAAATAAATAAACCAAAGTCATAATTTATCTCATATCCAATATTTCTTTTAATATTATTCCCCACAAACGATATACTCTGTGCTCTTTAGATATAAATAACTGTTTTGAATAGGTAATATACAATTACCGTCAAGCCTTAAAAATAAATATATAAATATACGACAATACACACATCGCCATCTAGCCCCAATTTAAGCGTAGCTTGTGTTATGGGTACTAAGATGACTGATGAATATTTTTTATAAATAATATACATAAATACTTAGAATATACATATATACACCCAGACACTGAAAAACATTAATGCTCATCACACAAACATTTTCCAGTAGTGGGAATCGAACCCACAGCCTTGGAATCAGAAAGCAGGGTCGCTGCAAACTGCGCCAATCGGCCGTCTTAAAAAATTATGATTGGGTGAATATATATGTTTTGCAACTTTATCCATGAAGCAGCTCTATGCATCGGTGTGTGGCAGAATCTAAAATCTAATCATACGAATTTGCATACAAAGAGAGTTGCATTCGTTCAATATTTCTCTGCCCCCAGTGGCGATGATGCGACGAATATTCAAATATTGCTTTTAATATTCATCGATCATCGCAGTTCTGAGTTGCCACTAATTGAGTTTCATTTTGTTACTGTAACCTACAGTAACAAAGACTACCTACCTGTTTATTTTTTAAGTAATTAACCGGAGTAGGAATAGGATTATATAATGCTGTATGCACCTTCAAAAATTAATGGTTGAGATGACTCTAGACAAAATGTTTCATACTTACTCTGTTTAATTATTGTTAATGTCACTCGAACACAGTACCTACCTTATGAATAAATTAATTTATAAGTAACCATAGGATTTTTTTAGATAGGTATTATAGTTCCACTGAATCCATTTATGTGTCGCATATCTACATGGGGCTTCTCGAACCTCAAAAACGTCACAACTAAGTAATGGAATAAACTACTACTATTGCCTATTCATCTTTTCTTGAGATAATCGAAGATAGCAAAATTTTTAATGTAGGTACACAAAATGAACTCCAGCAATACTCTGTAAATTGATTAAACCTATTAATCGACTCCAATTTAAATATTGTTACGTTTAATTCCTATATCACTTAAGCTCAATTTAACTCGATTCCAATTCAATTGCGACAAACAATCATCCAAAACTCATTCGCAGATTATACAGGCTTACACTCTAAAAGCATCGTCAATTTAATTATTTTATAAACACAAATTACTTGATTATTACGGTTTTAATACGGAAGGTAGTTATATTATTATATTTATGTCCAATTTCGTGTGATTATTATAAAATAAGTATAAGTGCATGTTGGTGACGATTTATGACTCTGACACGTGGTCGCTAACTATGGGTCTCATAAGAAGGCTCAGCGTCAGGGTCACTCAGCGGGCGATGGAGAGAGCTATACTTAAAGAATATCTAGGTGAATAAATTTGGAGTGAAGAGATCCGTAGAGGAACATGAGTTACCGACGTAACCGAAGGAGTCGCGAAGCTAAAGGGGCCGTGGTCGCGGCTCATATCTCGGAGAACCAATGGACGTTGGGATACCAAGGTGTTGGAATGGCACCGGTAAACGCAGTGTTGGTAGACCCTCCACGACGTGGATGGATGACGGAGCCACAATCCGTTGGCTTTTAAAATAAAATGAGTTTATCCTATTGTCTACCAATGATTTACAACACTCTTACTCTTAAAATAAATAACCTCAATCAACAATCAAAAATAGGTAATATCCACAATTCCTCGTTTAATCCCTATTACTTATTTATTGTGAAACTAAAATTTTATAGGTTTCATGATTTTTCCGCAGTAACAATACGTTAAGTTAAGGTAAGTTACAATTTAAAAGGCACGTTCCTCACGAGTTTTGTGGGAAATACCAGCGACTTGTTTAATCCAACTATCGATAAATAGACTACACAGTCAGGTTTTTTCTAGAGCCTGGCCTCTGTAGTTTTCAAAACCCAAACATGCAAATGTCTCAATCAATATTCATAGGTTGCAGTCTCGATAATTGAGCCTTGTATCAAGCTAAGCCGACTTTGTGACTTCCCTCTTTGATATGGAATCAGATTTGGGGTTTCCATTTTTTTTAAAAGGTTATTTTGAACCTATTAATGTACTGGCTATTTTAAATTACTTGTCTTTAAACAATTTTAACAGCTTTAGCCGAAAATGTATAAAATAATTCAGGTGCAACTAGTAACGAAGATCCTCTCTTATATATTGTACCTCCACTGAAATCAATGGTATTACTTAATTGTGATGCGTTGGAAGTAGAAAGGGCTTTTCTTGGTTTAAAAAGTAACTCAGCAATAGGCTGGGATGGTATTTCCACAGCTCTGTAAAGGAATACCAGACATGTTTTGGTAACGATATTGACACAAATTTTCAATAACTGTTTTGTAAAAGGAGTATTCCCCTCCGTCTTTAAAAAAGCATTGATACATCCAATTTATAAGGGTGGAGATAGACTCAGTGTCAACAATTACCGACCGGTTTCTGTTCTTCCCGCGATATCGAAGTTTCTAGAAAGGCTCTTAAACAATCGTCTCGTTCATTACCTAAATAAATTTAACTTACTATCTAATAATAAATATAGTTTTCGAAGTGGAAGGTCAACCGATGATGCAGTTCTGGAGCTTACCTCAACAATAACTCAGAACTTTTGATAAGAGAGAGAAAACTATTGCTGTTTTTCTCGATTTGTCAAAAGCTTTGGATACTGTGTCCAGTAATCTACCTATTCTTATTCAAAAACTAGAACGCATTGGCATAAGAGGTTCTGGACTAGACCTCTTTATTAGCTATCTAACGAATAGAACCCAGATTGTCAAAATTGATAGTATTTTTAGTGAGGAGGTGGTTATAACATATGGCGTTCCCCAAGAAAGTGTCCTCGGACCAACTCTTTTCCCAATATATATTAACGCACTCTGTAATATTCCGCTATCTCATGGTAGAATAGTTTCTTACGCAGATGATACGGCACTAATTGTTCAGGGAAAGAGCTGGTCCGAAACACAGCATAACGCTGAGGTCGCATTGACAAAGATTTTGTCTTGGCTGTCCTCAAATTTATTATCACTTAACGTTGCCAAAACCAAATACATAGCCTTTTCCTTCAATAAATCAATGCAGCCTCATAACTTATTTAAGATAACACTCATGTGGGTTTGTTAATAACATTGCTTGCAGTTGTTGTATCCTGAATCGTGTTGATGTCATACAGTATTTAGGAGTTAAAATAGATAGTACACTTTCTTGGATGCCACAAATAGAATCACTCGTTGGTCAAGTCAGAAAATTGATCTTCGTTTTTAGGAATCTGCGATCAATTCTTGATTACAAAACTCTAAAAATGGTGTTCTTTTCTCTGGCCCAATCCATCTTATCTTACTGTATCACTTCGTGGGGTAATTGTAGCAAAACCTTACTGCTGAGACTAGAAAGAACACAGAAAGCTATTCTAAAAGTTATGTTAGGTAAGCCGGTTAGGTTCCCATCGGTCGAACTATACAATATTACTGAAGTACTTTCAGTCAGGAAAATATATATCCTTCGTGTCATTTTAAGGAAACACCGTGAATTGCATTTTAATCCAAGTGTATATACGGAAAAGAGAAGATCTGATCGCGTCTGTCAGATTAAACCATGCCGCACTATGCTTGCTAAAAGACAATTTCACAATGCTAGCTGTACCCTTTATAACAAAATTAATTTAACATTAAATATATATCCTTTAACTGTCCATAAATGTAGAAGTGCTATTATACATTGGCTTAGGAATCTATCCTACAGTGATGTAGAAAAGATAATAAAATGATTCTTCCTACTTCAACAGATTTTTTAAAATAGGCCCAAACTATAGACATTCACATAACACACATGCATATACACACACAAACACACACACAGTCACACACACTTGCACACACACACACACACACACACACCCGCGCTAAATAAGTCGCTGCATGTTCTTATTATTTTAAATGACTCTTATTCTCATTTTTTTTTTTTATTGGCATTTACTATGTTCTACTTTTGTCTTATTGGTACTATACATTTATTGTTGAAGGTGGCCGTTAACTGTTGCGACAAAGTTTATACTACTGCAACAGTTATCGTGGCACCATGTTCATTGTGTCAATTCTGTACCCTTACCAATATTCTGAATAAATGAAATGAAATGAAATTAGGTGACAAATATCGAGACAATCGTAGATACAAATCTTTGGTTTTATGTTTTTTACTCGAAAGCAACCAAAAATGTTTGGGGATCATGTTTTTATCCGAAACAACAAAGATTACACGTCAGGTACATTACGCTCCGATGCCTGAGCTTCTTCTGTTTATGATTTATTTTGCTATAACCGTTAGAGCGCATGTAGAGGATTCGTTAGTGTAGAGATGCGTTTGCGAAAAAAAAACCCATAACCTACATTAGTCTGGCTTCCATGAATGTTCATTAAGTAAGTTAAGTTTATTAAGCCTATACCCAAGTGTCGCTGGGGTCTCAGCTGAAAATCAGCGTCATGCATGTACTTTTAATACTCGGCTTACAGACAGTTTGTTTCTATATAAATACTAGCTGTTGCCCGCGACTTCGTCTGCGTTTGATTTTGTATTTTTAAAGCATTCAGTATCGCTAAGCCTTAAATTAGTATAGTAGTATTATATATATATAACATGTGACTGTCAATTAATTATAGAAAAATTATTTGCAATAAAATAAAATTGCGACTATAATTAAAAATCTAAACTATCCTATCTCTTAAGTTGGAACAGACTGCTCACGGTGTGCCAATTTAATTTAAAATCGGTTAAGTAGTTTAGGAGTCCATCGCGGACAAACATCGTGACAAGAGATTTATATATATTAAGAAGAAAGAAGATAAGATGGACTTATACTCGTATATACTAAACATGAATGTGTTAGTTATATGTATTTTCATTCTTTCTTTTTCTTTATTGGATATTTACGCAGCATCTTATCGGAAAGCTAATCGGCATGGTGGAAAGTTTTTGCCCTTTATTCCCAGTAAAAAAACTGCAATTTTATATTCTGAGAAGCTTTGTGCAAAGGTGTGTTTTTAAAACCAGAACAAGTAAGAAATAACATGATTATTGTTGTAATAACAGAAATATAAACTGTTATCTATTTCTCATACAACTAAATAAATAAACTTCTTAGGAAACCTGTAGGATGGTAAAGAGCATGCTGAAGTGTCCGAGTATACTAGGCCTTAGTCTACTTAGAAATAATATCTATATATTAGAATACAACTTACTTTCTTGATATCACGAACAAAAATGTAATAACTTAGTACCAAATGCAATACGTTAAAACCAGTCTACAACATAGTACAACGTATAAGTAAAATAAATGTTGCTATATTTTATCCGGGACCAAGAAAGACCCTTGGACAAACTTAATAAAAATAAATAAGATCCGGCAAAACTGGACGGCATCGCTCTTGGCAATTTCCGTCTAATATAGAAAGGCAGAGATACATGAAATTGAAAATAAGCCGACACGACAAACTGATTTTGTTTTATTGGGTCAAACAGTTCCTTGGTCCGCGTCACTCTTATTTTATTTAATCGCTGACTTTGCCAAAGTTGACCTACTGTTTGTCGATCTCGAACTTTCCTAATTTTTAATTTTTTGTAATTTGAGTTGATAAGGTAAAGCAAAACTGACCTGTCACTTTCGTATAATTGTCTGCATGAATCAAAAATACTAATTGTCGTAAGGCTGCCCGCATACAGTACATATATTATTCATCATATAAATATTGACAATACTTTGTACCAATAATTCAACTCTTCAATATTAGTAGTTCTTCAATATTCAGAATATTGGCACATCTAAAAGCAAAAAAAAGCAAAAGAAGAAGTATTGTCAATAATATTGACTTCTGTGTTGGGGAGTCTAAAGTCCTGAATAAAACCTTAAGATAGTTAAAAGTTTTTTTAAGGGCTTGTTTCACCACCTTCTGACATAAGTGTTAGATAGCCTTAACGTACCTTTCGCCACTTTCTTACTTTATGTCAAGTGACAAAGACAAAACTTGTGTATAAGCTATCCGACACTTATAATAAGGTGGCTAAGCAGACCCAAAAAATAAGTTTTAATATAGATGTTTATGGTATTTTGCCATTGAATTATTATTTATTTCTACACCACGCTTACATATTTGATTATTATTATTTCAACTTGGAACTGAGATTAAAGGGATAAATTTAATATTTCTCATTTAATTTTCTACCAAAATGTATTCAGACAAAACTCTACCGATCTTGCTTTGTTTCAGAAATTTGGCACCGAATTGACAGAGGTCCATCCTATGTCAAATTTACGCGCACAATAAGCGAAAATTTTGGCAAAATAAGTTACAATTTACTCGCGTCCATCAATCCTTAGCTATAATGAAGAATACCTTTGTGTCAAGGGAAATTGTTTTCCTTCATAAAAATAAAGGTAAATGTGAGAAATAACTAGGAGTGTGTGTACTTATCTAATAAGAAATTTATGTTATAGGTACTTAAAGTTTCTGAGAAATAATGTTACAATATTAAAGATCTCATAAGAGTAATCTACAATAATTATTACAGTGTTGTTATATTTAATTTATTTTTTATTATTTATTATGATAGAATTTCACTTATATAAAGGTAAGTTTGATTTAAAATTATTATATCGTGACAACTAGGAGGAGTACGTACCGTACGCCACCACGCTGGACCAGTGCGGATTGGTGGACTCTACATACCTTTGAGAACATTATAGAGAACTCTCAGGCATGCAGGTTTCCTCACCTCCTGTTTCTCATGTTTTCCTTCACCGTTGAAGCAAGTGGTAGTTAGAAAAGTTACAGATTCGGGCTATCACTACTCTTTGACAAAATACAAAGATAGCCACATATTAAATCATTAACTTGGATAAACAAAGTTATAATTTATCAGTTTTCGCTGTTCAAATCCACATTTACTTACCACTATCGTGATTAACAATCAATAATTAGACTAAGAAACTGAACTTGTTCATTTCAAGCTATATTTATAGTAGGTCATTAAGATATGGAGTACCTACAATGTATATCAATGTAATAGCTTGGTCAAAGTTAAATGCTTAACATTATTTGCGGCGCCAAAGTTAACCGAGTAATGTTTCTTAAGCCGCCAAACACCTTGCTGAGCCATTTATAACCGGCATAACAATTATCATTTAACTACGCGGAGAATAAACAATGTTGGCGATGCTGTTGCTCCAAACGAATTAACTATTTCTTTTCCTGGAGCCCTAGTAACTAATTAAAGGTGCAATTGACTGCCTTGGTCTAGTGAATAAGAGCAATTTTATAATGAAAAAAAAATTGCGCCTCATCAAAAAGTTGAGAAATCAATTTAGTTTTTCCTATTTTTTTAATTGAATTGGTACAATAATTTACTAGGACATTTCTTGATTACCTAATTTAAATCATGTCTTCGAAATATATCTTTGGTCCGGTGGGAGACTTTGGCCGTGGCTAGTTACCACCCTACCGACAAAGACGTGCCGCTAATCGATTTAGTGTTCCGGTGCGATGTCGCATAGAAACCGATTAGGGGTATGACTAACAGACTAACCCGCTACCATCTTCATTCTGCATCATCACTAACCACCAGGTGAGCAGTCAAGCGCTTTTATTCCACTACAAGTTAGCGCTACCTTGTAGTGGAATAAAATATATATATAATTATTATAATATAAATAAAAATCAATTTCCGTGATTATGTTACAAAAACTTGAAAATTGCTGGACCGATTTAAAAAACGAGAATACTAGGAACCAGCGACTCAACTGCACCGAACATTTATTAGTTTATTTTTATATTTATTTATTAATTATATTACATACTTTGATCTATTTGTGCACACTAGTTTATGTATAAGTATGTAGTTTTTCGCATGTATGTATTTTAAAATTTGCACCACCAGCAGTCTGTTGTCCTCTTCGTTTTTTCCTAATTCCTAAAAAGGTTGCCTGGCAGAGATCGCTATTAAGCGATAAGGCCGCCTTTTGTATTCTACTTCTTTCGATATGTTTCTGTTTTTATTATATTTTATATATGTTAATGTTGTGGTATAAAAATAAAGAGTTTAATAATAATAAATGATAGCATACATCCTTAATACAGTGTATCGATGGACCCTGGCTCTCCCAACGGGAGGATTTCCTCATAATCACTACGCTGGGCAGACGTGTTGCTGATCACTGCGATCACCAGATATTAGTAGTAGCACAGAGGACGTTAAATTCAAATTCAAATTCATTTATTTCAAGTAGGCCTACTTTATAAGCACTTTTGAAACGTCAAGTATGCATGTTTGTGTGACTCTACCACCGGTTCGGAAAGCAGATTCTACCGAGAAGAGCCGGCAAGAAACTCAGTAGTTGCTCTTTTCCAACATCAACATTTACAATCATTTTGCTATCTTGCGGGAGATGAGAGCGAGGCTGGCTGCTTCCATTCTACCTTGTCATTGAGGAATTCATCAAATGTATAGTAACCTCGCTGTACTAGATGCGTTTTTACACATTTTTTAAATGTATGCATTGGTAGGTCAAGAATTTCCTTAGGAATCATGTTGTAAAAGCGTATACTCAACCCCACAAAGGAGTTCTGCACCTTTCGCAGACGATATGCAGATATCACTAATTTATGACCGTTTCTGGTAAGTCGATTGTTAATTTCAGCTTTTGATTTATAAAGAGAAATATTTTGCCTCACAAAGACTATATTATTATAAATGTATTGCGAAGCTACTGTAAGAATACCTATTTGTTTAAATTTTTCACGAAGCGATTCGCGTGATCCAAGTTTATATATTGATCGTACGGCTCTTTTCTGTAGTATAAATATACTTTCAATATCTGCAGCTTTTCCCCACAGCAAGATCCCATAGGACATAATACTGTGAAAGTATGCGAAATAAACAAGCCTAGCTGTTTCAACATCGGTAAGCTGTCTAATTTTCCTGATTGCATATGCAGCTGAGCTGAGTTTACTCGCTAGGCTTTCTATATGGGTACCCCACTGTAGCTTACAATCTAAGGCCACTCCTAGAAAAACAGTGGAGTTTTCTATTTCAAGTGTTTCTCCATTTATTATGATGTTTTTATCAATATTTTTTACGTTAGGCAAAACAAATTCCAAACACTTGGTTTTTTTTGCAATTAAAAGTAAGTTATTAACAGTAAACCAGTCTGACACATGTGACAAAGCACGGTTTACGTCGTCAAAATTATCTTTGTTTCTATCAGTCTTAAAAATGAGAGATGTATCATCTGCGAACAGTACAATCTCACAAGTGCCCCTGACATGGTGTGGCAGATCATTTATATACACCAGAAACAATAAGGGACCCAAAATTGAGCCTTGTGGGACACCCATTAAGGCAGATGATCCCTTAGACTTTATGTCTTTTACGCATACCCTTTGAACTCTATCACTTAGATAAGAGGCAATTAAATTGAGTGCAACGTTTTTGATGCCATAGTGGCTTAGTTTTAATAACAACGTTTTGTGTTCAACGCAATCGAATGCTTTGGACAGATCACAGAAAACACCAATGGCATTCTGCGAACGTTCCCAGGCATCGTAAATATGCTTTATGAGTCTTGCGCCTGCATCCGTTGTACTACAACCTTTAGTGAAGCCGTACTGCTCCGGATGAAGTAAGTTATTTACATTAAAATGATTTAAAAGTTGATAAAGTATAATTTTTTCAAAGACCTTACTAAGAGTTGGCAAGATTGAAATAGGCCTGTAATTGTTAAGGTCATTTTTATGACCGGATTTAAAAAGGGGTATTAATTTACTACATTTCATTAGGTTCGGAAAAATACCCATATCAACACATTCATTAAAAATTACAGCTAGATAAGGGGCAATAACGTCAATAATGTTAGAAATGACCATCACCGACATACCCCACAGATCACCGGTTTTTTTCAACTTTAATAACCTGAAATTCTTTACAATATCTATTGCAGATATATGTTTAAAATTAAATAAAACATTGCACTCTTTAACATTATCTCTCAATATACGCTGAGCTGCTATTGGTGAAGAGCTTAGAGAATCTGTTAACAAAATGGGAACATTCTGAAAGAAGTTTTCGAAAGTATTAGCAACCTCCCTGTCAGACGTCACTTTATTGTTATCAACAATAAGTTTAAAATCCACATCACGAGATTTAGTTTTTCCTGACTCGTAATTAACTATTTTCCAGGTTGTTTGTATTTTGTTATCAGATTTCATTATACTATATTTAATGTGTAGCGATTTCGCATTAGTGCAAACATTCTTAAATATTTTAGAGTATTTTTTTACGTGTTCTACGAAAGTTGGAGTATGATTAAATTGTTTTTCATCATACAGCTCATACAACTTCTCCCTACTTTTATATATACCTACAGTAGCCCAGTCACTAAATTTTAATTTATTACTGACATTGATGTGCTTAAAGTTGAATACTCTATTAAATTCGTTGTTTATAGTATTAAATAGTGCACTATAAAGACTGTCCGGATGAAAATGTTCGCACGCAATACCAGGGATTTTCGCAGTAATTTCACGTTTGAATCGCATTAATTTAGTCTTAGTTATTGGCCTACACTTTATAATTTGTCTGCTTTTATTGATAGTATTTAAAACAGTAATAAGTTGACCACAATGATCTGACCTTAAATTATTAATTATTCTTTTATCTAAAATGTCACAATTGAAAAAAATATTATCTAAGCAGGATGCTGAAGTTGCAGTTACTCTAGTAGGTTCACTAAAAGTGTGACACAAATTAAAACATTTAAATAAGTTAAGCAATCTAGCAGTTGTTGCATTTTCTAGTAAAATGTCGACATTGAAATCGCCACATACAATTACTTTCTTAGTAGAAAGACACAAACGCTTTAGTACATCCTCCATGACATTCTCGAAATCGCTAAAATCACCTGAAGGGGGTCGGTATACACTCACTATTATAAATCGCTCCAGCTCCACACAAGACGGTTCTGCAATGCGTTCAACAGAAAGACCAACTATGTCTTTTCGTTCTTTACAAATTATATTATTACGTACAAAAATTAAAGATCCACCGTGAATTGCAGTCCTTCTGAAGAACGCACTTGACAATATAAAGTTATCGATGTTTACTGCTACTTGTGTACCAGTGAGCCAGTGCTCAGTTATACACAGAATATGTACATTGAGTTTCTCCACAAACAGCTCTATTTCTAATTCTTTGCCGGTGAAGCTCTGTATATTTTGGTGTACAATGTTCAGAGCTCCTCCGTTGTCTTATTAACTAGTTTAAATCATTATAAAATTTCTTAATAGTACTAGCGCAAGTACTAGGGTAAGTAATAGAAATAGAAGTACTTGAAGTACAATTTGTAAAAGTGTCAATAGACTTTGTTACAACAGTTGTAACAGTATCATTTAAATTATAAGCTAGTAAAAACGCTATCTGCTGCTTACACTTTTTAGGCAGATACAATTTTTCTCTTGTCATTACAAATGATGACGTGAATTTATTAATGTCAAAATAAAAAAATGCGTCGCTATGACGGTATGTCAAATTATAGATTAATAAGTTTAATTTATAAATATGTTCATTTTGTTTTGAGTTTAGTGTGCCACAATAAGGAAAGGCACACATTACAAACTTACATTTAGTTTCGTTATTTAAAAGTAGTAATTTTTCAATGCATCTTATAATCTGATGCTTTTTGACATTTAAACTGTCCCCTAACAATAAGACAACATTTGTATGCCTATCTAGATTTTTTTCATTTAGGCTATTAATGACACAATCAAAACTAGCCCCCGGTGAACATATATTTGTCACTGAGTGGTTTAGGTAACAATTCATAATAGGACCTAAACCTCTACCTATTTTGTCAGATATTATTATACTTTGTTTTTTAGGTTTAGCGGATAAAGTAGAATTTAAGGATACAGGAACATGTGTTGCATTTCCAGACCTCTCTGGGCAAATATCCAAATTGTCAGTGAATATATTAGTACAGTCTTGACTAGGTATAGGTATGTCATGAGTACATTGACATTTATTTGTTAAAGACTCAAAACGAGCCATATTATACGTTCCTAGGGCTAACAACTCATCAGCTGCCTGGATTTGCTCATGGATCTGCTTTTGTGGCAGCTCATATTTGGAAGTGACAGTTGTCAAGGAATCTTCCAACTGTTTAATATGATCATTCAAGTTTTGGACATCTGTATCATATTTTGCTGTTGTTTTTTGAAGTGAGAAACAATAGCTTTTTAACTTATTCAATAATAATACCCTTTCTTTCCTTAATGCCAGGTTTTTGGTACTTGCTTGCTGGTTTTTAATTAAATTTTAAGTTTTTTTGATAATTTTACCAATTTTTATATATTTTTTTAATTTATTGTGACTATTTAGATATGGATGAATATGTTGTGGCTTCATTTTTTGGACATAAGGGCTGTCACAAGTCAGATCGATGCACATTGGTTCAGTAGAGGATGAAGCAAGCAGCTCATCATATAAATTATTTGTGGATACCATTTCAGCACTACTTAATTGAGCCTGAAGGTCATTAATAGTTTTATGTGCACTGCTTAGTTCACCCTCCAACATAGAAATTTTTTCCAGAGCCTCATCATATGTTGCTATGCACTGATTGAATGAGCTAACCACAACCTGTAGTTGGTCACGCTCCTCTAAGATCACAGTATGAGCACTGTTTAGGTCTGCCAGTTATAATCCCTTAATCGCTTCGTACGACAACCGCGTACAGAGAGGGTTGACGACAACTGTATTCTAAAATGCCGTACGCTCCCGGTTCATTCATTTCATATTTTGTTGATTATGTAGGTTCAACTCAACAGCAAGACAGATCTTGACATAATCTTGCATACTATATACGGGCATAGTATTTTTTTAGACCGGGAAAATACCGGTTTCCGCGGATATTTTTAATAACCGAAACAAATGCGAAATAGCAGTGAAGTAAAGAGTAATCATAATGTCATAATATGGACATTTTATATCGCCGTTGCACTGTTGGTGTCAATAATTTAGTAAAACGATAATAAATTAACTCGGCTCGGTTTGCGGGAGAGACTGAGGCCTGTGGCGAGACGCTATCGATTCGGGGAAGTGGAGACAAATGTCGCATTGGTTGTGGATTTACAGCGAGCCGAGCGCCATCTGGCGTCTGTATTTATGAGTTTAATCTCACTCAGACCGTTGCTATGAATCGAGACTAATGGCACTTCTGATTCGGTCTAGACTAGTCTTTATTATACCTACTAGCCAGTACGTAGCAGGTCCCAAGCTGCTATTATTGGTAATCCCAAGCAAATGCATGAAATTGATCCTAATGTCATAGATTCAGTAGTGTTTTCGCTCGATATTGCCATTCAGTGAAGCCAGTAAAAATCTCGGTTCAGTTATTTGACTCCTCATTCTCCTGGGTGCCGCAAGATAATTAGCAAGCGCCTTTTTCATAGGAAGAAAATCATACAACTCCACAGCCTCGTGTTGGTATAGTGGTTAGTATACTCAACTGCGGGGTTCTGGGTTCGATGACTAAATTGTTCTATAAATTGGCTAGTGATGGGTGTTTCTATTATGAAACTCAGTTCTTACCTGAAGATAGGAAACTAAGTGATAGTGGTAATATTTTAACAATTTGTCAACTATTTGTTAGGAAAAATAAATGCGACTAACTTTCAGAAACAAGGAACCTGTATAAATTTATAACAAAGGCACTCCCCTTTCGCATTTCATATTGAAATTCATCAAGCAAAACACCAGTTGGTGCGTATTCTGACAGTTTCGAAACTTGTCAAAGGCAGAATGTCTGGAAACTTCACCTTTTTGACAAGGATTTTTGGGAATACGGTAGAAATATAGCAGGAAGTGGAAGACCACAACGAGGAAGACAAACGAAGTAAAACAATTCACAGGGAGTCGCTAGATACAAGCGGCACAAAATCGTTTCAAGTGGAATCCCCTTAAACCTATGTCCAGCTGTAAACCTCCTATGGTAGAGAAAATGATAGAAGCATGGGGTAAACCGGCACCAGTAAAATTGTTTGCCAAAAAAAAATAGGGAACCTCTGCTATAAGAGAAGAAATCTGCGCCCATTCGTGAGAAGTTAAGTAGTCTGATGATGATGACACTTCACCAAATATTACATTTTAAATAAGTGTTTGTATTGGACCATAAACGAAAAGCCACCGTAGTAATGAAAAGCAAATGTTGGCACATTGTTCGCGTAACCAAATATTATTAGATACCCACAGGCCATAATGTTTAACGAAACATGATTTACTATAGTAGCACTTTTATAAATATTCAGTTTATTACGAATAAACATAAAAATTGAATATTAATAAAATCAATAAAACTAAAATCAGCATCACCATCATATCAACCCATTACCGGCCCACTACAGGGCACGGATCTCCTCCCATAATAAGCAGGGGTTAAGGCCGTAGTCCACCACGCTGGCGCCCTGCGGATTGGTGGACGCGCAGGCATGCAGGTTTCCTCACGAACTTTCCTTCACTGTTGAAGCAAGCGATATTTTATTTGCTTAAAAACGCACATAACTTAAAAAAGCTAGAGGTGCGTGCTGGAAATCGGGCCCGAAAGTTGTTATTACAAAAATTTAACGTCTTTAGTCGATGAAAGTCATGTGTGCAAAATTTGCATCAAAACTGGCCAAGTACTTTTTCAAGAATTAACACCATTCGAGATGCGGCTTTACGTTACCTTTGTGTTTAAAGAGTTAGACATTCAAGTAGTTAATATGCCCCTGCCATTAATCTCTGGTTAGAGTAGTTTTATTATCCCGAGAAAATAAAGAATTTTTGTGGGAAGATATGGCGGCGATCCACGTTACCAAAGCCACAAAATCTCCAACGCCCTATCGAAGTTTTAAACATAAGCGCCTACAATCCACACTGGGCCAGCGTGGTGAACTATTAGCGGTAGCTCCCTTAATCTAAAACAACATTAAACATATAAATAAACTTGATTACACTAATTATAAAAACTATATGTAAGTTATTTAACTTAGTAGCAGCTGGTGGTGACCGGTTAGGTTAGGTTAGTGCAGTTTTAGTTATAGGCGATTCATTTCAACTTACTATCAGGTGAGCAATCTGATGACTGTAAAACAAAATTTTAAATAATCACCATAGCACAAAAACAACATTTTTAATTGTAGTTTGCTGAACGGGGGGACTTTTCTTATGTCTCGAGAAATCAGAAGTTTACGTTAACGAATTCGCCGGCTACCACTAAAACTTTTCGGGTTATAATCATTTTCTTCCACCTTTTTCAGACAGTCCCGATCTCCCACAGGAGAAAGAGTTCCACGATGCTACTTTTTGGGTTAGTGAAGTTTAACAGATATCTTCACATGTTAGTGATAATAACTGGGAAGAACAGCTAAAAGTGCTCCCCCGAGCATGAGTGGTAGACAACGCAAATTTCCTAACTCCAGCCTAGTACTGAGAATTACATATTAGAAAACCCCAATTCACAACAACTCTTTGGTTCAGCTTGCTTACTTTAATTATATCTTGGCCTAATCCGTATTAAATGTATTCAATATTTAATGGACCGCGTATAAAATATGCGAGATATATTATTCTTCTTATAAGTTATTGGGTATGTGGACACCCGCCGAACAGATGGTATGCGGTTATTGCATTTTGCTGTTCAGTAAATAGTGCAGAGCGGAAAAGCGGCGAGCATTTTAATATTTCCCGATGATAATCTAGCAAATAAAATGCATTACTTATACGTTTTTACCAACATTACCTATCTGCTTGCATCTCGTATCGTTTATAAATACCTACCGACACAAATCTGCTTTCTTTATTTTAAACATTGACAAGTTGCAGATGTTTCATAGCAACATGAACTACATCGTATCTAAAATACTGTTAAAAAATTACTTATCTTAAAACTAAGAGAACTTTAAAAACCCCAAGCATACGCATTTTTTAAAAAAAAAATTAAAAAGCGTTTGCAATCTGCTGTAATGGGGGAGGTTTTCAAATTCCTCTGTGAAAGTACGGTCAGAATCTATTTAGCCGTTCTGAAGACTACGTCCGGAAACCAAACAGACACAAAAATATTTAAGTAAATAAATAGTATGTTTGAGTAATCGGTAAATTTTCTACCGATTACTCCTAAGCAAGCTAGTCTACTAGATTGTCTAAGAGACAATGTCTAAGACAACTAGGTGAATAAAAAATCTAGAGCTTCTTAATAAGAAGAAGCACTAGGTAAACTGGGGGAGCTTTCTCCAAAGCGGAGCCACATCAATCGGACGTACAACGGACGGTTCCGGCCAATTTTGTACGGAAACAAGGCCAGAAACAGGAGAAGAATAATTGGCAGCTATTCCAAAAGTACATACACTTAAATTTTATATACTTGTATAGATGTAGATGAAATTATAACGGTTGAATGTCTTAAATATGTTTTCGGTCTCATTATCAACCAATTTACCAATATACTCGCGTTGACCGCGAGGAAACTGCGACATTTTTTTTTTTATTTAAATTGGATAATGTGAACGGTCGTTGATGAGAGATTTTGATATTGAGCAAATAATACATAGCGGTAGTGGAAAACTTAGGGCCATTTTAAATTTTCCAATCATTCTATCCATCACAAGGCCGCCCGACTTGGCGGTAGCACCTTGACCCCTTCCTCAAAAATAAAAAAAAGCTCAGCGCTGGTTTTCAGTCATATTTATATTGATCCTGATAACAGTTATACATAGTGCCGCCCGATGTCTCAATGCGTCATAAATTCAAACTCAATGCGGCATTTGTCTCAGCTGATGAAAGAGATAGGACTCAATCGGCATCACGATAATGAAGGATAAAGCTCGGCTGTCAATAGATTCTCTACGTCTCTGATGACACCATTGTATATACGGTACGTAACCGACTAATTACCCGATTCGGAACTCAAGATAACCCACTCTATGCTAACGTTACAGTAACGATAAAAATCACGTTATACCAAGGCAAGGTATACCAATATTGACCCGATGCTGGGTACTTTTAAAATGGGGGAGATGAATAAAGAGCCCAGCTTTGGTCGCCATTCGTCCGAAATATTATACAAAATTTCTGAACACCCTGAAAGTCGACAAAGTTGCTTTACTAATAGCAGTCAACAATAAATTAATATTAATGAAAACAATACGTTTAAACCGTAAAGAATTTACTTTCTACTTACAACGCAAATGTAGTTCAAGGAAAACATCTAGTTTAATCTCTGTCTACACGAACAGAAAATAAAAGATAAGCGAGACCTAGTAAGAAGCACGAACCAACTCAGGTCGAAGTTTATTTTCCTTACGCATATAGTTATCGTAGGATAGGAAACTTCGATTTTTTTGCTAAAAACAAGGCGACTGCAAAGGAGCATATACCTGTGATGGAAAAACTTTCGCAGTCATTCAAGCTACTCGTATATACTCAATTTTGATTTTTTTAATTGCCTCGTTCTTAATTTTTATTTCATAATTTGTTAGTGATAATGTTAAAATAACAAAATACGTTTTAACAATATATAAGAAACAAGTGTGGTAAAATAATACATGTACCAATCCGCACTGGGTATTAGTGTTTTCGTTCATTTAGTTACTTTATACCACTATACCAGCGATATGATTTGTCTGTTGCCTTATTAAAATATTGGTTTGTTCAACGTATTTTCGGGATAAGTTTATGTAGATTCATAAAACTTTAATATTATACTTCCCACATTAAATCCGCGGGGTTGTTTTAACCAGTTTCTAAGTGAAATAATAAGTAGAGAACGTAAGTTATCAGGACTTCATTTTAGGGGGTTAAAACTCACGGGCTTAAAGTTTAAATTGCTCTCATTTAAACTTCACAGCGTTACACGGGTTTACGAGTAACCTACGTTTTACAAAGATTTAGAAAATTATAAATGCCCTTATACCAAAAAACTATGCAACTAGCATAATTCATACTAATATTATCAATGCGAATGTAACTCTGTCTGTCTGTTTTTAACCTTTTCACGACTAAATGGCTGAACGGATCGTAATGAAACTTGGCACGAAAATAGCTTTTATCCTGGAGATGGATATAGCCTATCTTTTGTCTCAAAAAATAATCTTGAAGGGTGTGAAATATTGGTTGGAAGTTTGTATGAAAGTTCTATGTTTAATATACGTAAGTAAGTAATATACGTGGGAATCAGCATTTAGTTTATCAGTTTGAAATATTAAAATTTATTTAAAAATTATTTTGGAAAATCCCCCCTTGAGGGTGGTAAAATAGGGGATGAAAGTATTTTCCTGTTCTTAAGTCTACCAACCTGTAATTTAGAAAACAGATTTCGTCTTATATGTTATATGTTGTAACCTAGCTCAAAAGGAAAAGTAGAACCCTTAGTTGTCCGTCTACCTTTCTATCTGCCTGTCCAAACCATTTATCTCGGGAATAAGCTAAGGTATAGAGTTGAAATTAAAACCTTAAACGCAAGTCTACAGTTCCTTGAAGCTGTAAAAAAGCCTTTCTAAGTTAACCTTTTTTTGGCTCAAATTTTTTACAATAGCTAATTTAATTTTTAATAATTTTTTAATAAATAATAAATAAATAAATATACTACGACAATACACACATCGCCATCTAGCCCCAAAGTGGGCGTAGCTTGTGTTATGGGTACTGAGATAGCTGATGAATATTTTTTTATGAATATAATACACATAAATACTTATAATATACACATGAACACCCAGACACTGAAAAACATTCATGTTCATCACACAAACACTCTCCAGTTGTGGGAATCGAACCCACGGCCTTGGACTCAGAAAGCAGGGTCGCTGCCCACTGCGCCACTCGGCTGTCAACTATGATTTAATTATAATTTTTAAAACCATCACATTATACATACTAAATTTTCTTTTCATTTATAGCTAGTCATTGGTAATGTCAAAACATTACATTAAAAAAACATAATTGCACTCCGGGATAAAAAATATGCTAAGAGCAGAGTAGATATACGAAGTGGAGTTTTGCGACTTGTGAGTGCTTGCATTTTAAGTGTGTGTTTATCTAGTTAATCAAGTCCTGGAATCGTTAATGAAAAACAAATGTTGCCTTATCATACGCTCCCGTTCCCATAAGATATTCCTACTTGTGTTACAGTATTATTTTCAGCTCGCGCTCTTCGTCTGCGTAAAATACGAATTTACTTACAAATCCTGTGGGAACCGTTGGTTTTTCTAGGATGAAAAGTAGCTTTTGTTACTTCCCGTTCTTATAATTAATTCAATACCAAAAATCAAGATAATTGGTTGCTTATTAAGAGTGTGAAGAAGGGGTAAAAAAACAAACTAACTTTTAAATTTATATTATTAGTTATAGTATTAGTATTTTCCCCGCTTCAAATGTAATTTAAGTAAACGGGGTGACTAGCACACAGTGCAATATTAATACTTTACTACAAAACCCGCATTAGAGCAGCTTGATGGGTCTAAAACACTCTCTCCTATGAGAGAAGAGGCCTGCGCCCAACAGCGGGTCGCGATAGATGTGTGTAATACAAATAGGTAATTTAATACGATAAATTTAATACGATAAATTTCCACATAAATTTTCTTTTCCCCCATTAATATTAAGCAATAGTATATTGTGCAACAAGTGCGATAAGTTGTCGATTGCCCACGAGAGTGATTGGGATTTTGTGCCAATATATATCTCCGCATTTGTAATAAAAAATAGTATCTGCAACCCGTGCGATGTTGTCAACGTTATTTTGCGTGAGATAGGAATAGTTTGCGTGTGCTAAGTATAATTTGCGTGCGCCAAGTAAACATGTCGCACTCAAATAACAGTTTCATTTACGAAAAAACTCACGCGTCATTTTAAAATGGGCAAACAGCTCTTTTTCAACCGCAACAGCGAGTACTAAGATACTACTTATCCCGCATGAGTAATAAAAAATAATTAATTAAATAGTTCAAACAAACTTGGTATAAAAAACTAAACTAATTTCTACCTTTTAGTTTAGTTTATTTATAAAAGCGATTTTTTTTAGTTTTTCTTGATCTATTATTTTTATTAAAGCAAAATTAATCGGTAACCCATTCACCATCAAAGAGATAATTAGAGATCAAAGAGAGTAGTTAAAGATAATGTTTGGAAATTAAAATTAACATCATACCTGCCTTAGTGACTATAGCTGAACATTATATAAATTAACAAAAATCTTATTTTAAAAATTTAAAAATTGAATAATCTTATCAAATTTGTATATTGTCATCGGTCCTCGATATATCTTTAAAGTTTAAACGAAATCAGACCGTTTGAGGAGGGTCAAAATCAAGTCCAAAGGAGTCAGTTACAAACATACCAACAAAGCTAATAAAAATCTTATTTTTTATTTTGAGAATTGGAATAATCTTTTCAAATTAGTGTGTTGTCATCGGTACTCGATATGTCTACAAAGTTTGAACGAAATATTACCGTTTAAAGTGGGTCAAAATAGCGTCCCAAGAAGTCGGTTACAAACATACATACATACAAGTGAAGCTAATATAAAGTGTGTAAAAAGAGATATTTGAAAATTAAACCAACACGTCATTTAACAATGTTAGTAACGTCGTATGCGTAAACCGACGATGATTTGTAGATAGCAATAAACACCATGCGAGAAAGTGTCTAAAGATAATGTATCATAAGTAAAACCTATCTACTAAGTTAATAAATTTTGGCAGTGTTAATGAAAAACAAATATTTGCTTTTCATCCACTCGCGTAAACATTATTATCCATTACCCCTAGTTGTTTCAGATATTTTTATTTTACCTACGTGAAATTTAATAACCAAACATGGGGCTTCGCTCGGTAATTTCATACATTCTGTGTTGGTAGTCTACGTTACTTTGTATCGAAAGCGGCAATTTTAAAAAGTAAGTGAGGCTTACTGAACTATTGCGTCTCTTAAATACATACTAATATTCAAAATGCGAATGTATGTTTGCGTGTTGTTTGGCTTAACTTTTAAATCGATTTTGATGAAATTTGGCACATATGTAGCCGCGAAATAAAAATAGCATTTGTTACCTATGCTAAACTTATCGTAGAGAAATTTTGCATGGGAATAGTTTGCATCGCAGATACAACCATAAGATACATTTCATGCCGGGAAAAGTCGCAGGCACAAGCTAGTAATTTTAATATTTCCTCTGATTGTAGGTGAAAACACTTATAAAATGAGTGCGATACTCGACGTTTCAATAGTTCAGTAAATTGTACGCTTTTCAACCATTAATAGCTCAGTGAAGTTAGCTCTGTGCTTTACATTATATTATTCAGGGAAAATAAAAGAATCCTCTCTCCAACCCTCCACCTCTACCAATCTCAGTTTGTCTGATTTATGATTTTCATTCTAGCTACAACAGTATTCGCGAGTTTTCCTTTTGCCGACTTTAATTATGAACTGGAAAAAATTGCTTCAACAACTAACTGCTTGCAATTTGCAAACACTACGCATTAGTAATTTTCCTGGTGCCTTGATGCTGCTTTTTATAGTTATAATTGATGAATGCCGGTTTGTGCCGCCAAATCAGTATACATTGGGCACATCTCCTGTTCTTCCCGCGGGTGTTGTACGAGGTGATTAAGGGAATTAGCGATCACACTGCAATTACAAAACCGCCTGCCCAGCTTGGTGATTTATGGGAAAACCCTTCTGTTTTAAAAGGCCTTTGAGCAGCAGTAGATTATTATAGTAATTGACGGATTGATGATACAATAGATGGACCAGGCATTATGTGTTATAGTGGGCCGATAATGGGTTGATATAATATTGATGATAATGATCGACCAGACAGACCGTAACCCTTTCACTCCAATCGTCGCCTGAGCCGAGGTTCGGCCTCACATGAGGCGCCCTCAGGCCGACGATCCCTTCGCTTCTACGAGCCCTAGGGTTCAAACTCTTCCTGGCAGAGCCCCATTCCGAGGCTCGCCAACAAGCCCGCGTTACGCTGTTGAAATCATTAGGGTTAATCAGCTACACACAATCCGAAAAAAAAAAAAAGACCAGACAGGCGAAGGTTTTCAACTTACGAACAGTTGGGTCACCTGTTCGTAAGTTGAAAACCTTCGCCTTAACATAGAGTAAAACTTCGCAAAGCATTCAAAGAATACGTCCTACGAAATGTCGCCCTGTGTACGCTTACCTAAGGCGGCGCTAAGCCTCCTTTTTTATGTTTATAGACGAGCGTTTGACTGCCATCACACATGATGGTAAGTGATCTACGTCATTAACTAAGGTGGAGCGCGCTTGCCGCAAAAAAATTATCGACTTTGTTATAATACTAAAAAGCAAGACAAATATTTTCTACAAAATTTTAAATTCGATGCCGAGTAAAATGTAGAAAATTACTAGTTATGATCTTTACCTAGTATTTCTTTCTTTATACAAAATCGGAATTTTTTTTGACTAAAATTTTTTTAATAACTTTTGATAATAATATATAAGGCCCACAAATCTTGTAGCAGCGTAGTTGGTAAACGCTTTTATACTTTCTTAAGTATGAAAATATATATATATAAATATTTATATATATACAAGCGGACCCAAGCGCCATCTGTCGGGCTGATTTGTGAATCTAAACCATCCAGGGTGCCACCCAAAGGCATACCAAAAAATTCATTCAAATCGGTCCATCCGTTTAGGAGGAGGTCAGTGACATATACACGCACACAAGAATTATATATATAAAGATTTAGGAGGCCCGAGCAATGGGACGTTATTGGGCTAAGTAATGGAAAAGTACTAACTAAAATAATCACCATGCATTAAGCCCATTCTTCGCATATAAAAGAAGAATTGAAGAAGGATAAATAATATTTTTACATGAAACATTGCTTTTTTAATGAATGTTTACGCGACACAATTGAGTCGTGGCTGTAATGAAATGTAAATGTTGGCTTGTCAAAATATCGTCGTTACGTAAACATTATTATCTTGCCAGAACGTTATTGGTTCGTATTGTTTCTACTTCAGCTGTCATTAAAAGCAGTTGGTATTGCCATGTACAACAGAAGTCAAGTTTCGTTTAGTGATTTAAGACAAAAAATATTTGGGTAGTGATAGCCTAGATACCATTACTTTCCCTTTCGGAGGGGACCGAGGTACGCACTAACTTTTCGAAATTATGTTGGTTTTTAATTGGATCTATTTAAATATGGAAAGAGCCATGTAAGGAGTATCTCTACGTGATCAAATCTGATATGAAGAGATCCGTAGAAAAACTAGAGTTACCGACATAGCTCAACGAGTTGCGAGGCTGAAGTGGCAATGAGCGGGTTACATAGTTCGGAGAACCGATGGACGTTGGGGTTCCAAGGGGTTAGAGTGGCAACACCGCACCGGTAAGCGCAGCGTTGGTCGACCCCCAACCAGGTGGACAGACGACATCAAACGAGTCGCGGGGAGCCGCTGGATACAAACGGCCTAGAATCGTGGGGTTAAAGACCTATGACCTATGGACATCAGTCGGTTGATTTGATGACGATGATGATGATTTAAATATTTCTTGATTCAATGCCTGCATAAATTTTATAATTTTTATTAGTGTTTTTACCTTCACTTGGACGTGTGTTTACTTACAATTTTTATATGCATTTTAAATTTATAAAATCGATAATTCCTCTAAGTGTAGGTAAAAAAACTAATAAAAATTATAAAAAAGCAATGTGTCATCTCTTGTTTCAAACGTCTCTCATTGTAATATGGACCTTTGAAAAAGTAGATCGAAACTGCAACTTTTTCTACTAGATGACGCTACAGTAATGGGTTAACCTTAATAATGATACACATTGACAGATGCTTTTAAGTTTGTTTATTTCGTGTTTTTTTTTAAATCGTTGCATAAAGTTCAGTAAATGTTTGCACAGGTATGCGGATAAAATAATGGCATGCAAGTCATTGAAGTTATCTTTTAATTACAAAGATAACAATATATGATAAATAATAATTTTATCTGTTATTAGATTAATATTATCTTTCAGACCTGTTTGGTACCTATCAGAAAGACCTGTTTTATTTTTTTGGTGAAGTGGAAATAGCTGAGGCTTAAGAAGTCTCGAGTTCGATTTCCATCGGGGATAAAATATTGAGATCTATAAATTCTAAACTGGTCCTAGGTTGGTGCCAGGGTTCAACCTCGACCCGTGAAAGTAAAGTCGAAGTCCCACCCACTAGACTATCATCGCTTCTATGTGTATTTTATATATATCTAAATATATATATGCCTAAATACATTTCAATGGGCTCCTGGATGATTTGAAAATAAAATTGGACCCGATACGCCGGTGGCGCCGCTTTACCCGCCAAAACGACGTCTGCCGGATTCTCTAGTATACTATAAAGTTAAATTATACATCTTTTCAAACAATTATTCATCTTGTCAAACTGTCCAATACAGCTTTTATTTACTATGATGATATTCTATTGTTGGGTGTACATGGGTGTAGATAATGATCTTCACCCGCTCGAGAAGAAAATGAATGAACGGAGAGAAATAAATGGTTAATATATTATGAGAATTATATTAAAAATTGAATGATGTAAGTTTATTGTTTAAATAAGATAAAGCAAAATATAGGCCGGCGAAGCGGGCTAGGTACGCTAGTACAATATACATTGGCAGGTGGAATATATAGTCTAGCAGGGGACTCGCGCGCGGGTGCGTAAGCCGTAACAACGTCAAATCCATGACGCTCTGTTTTTTTAGTAATAACTAGTGAATAAAAACAAGTCATATCAAGCTAAAATCACGAATTAACTGTAGATAATAGTGTTTTTAAAAAAAATCGTTAAGCTATAATAGTGTTAATAGTGCTAACTAGTGCTAAAACAAAATAATTAAAACTGTGGTGACGTAAAATTGAGCTCTAACAAGAGTGCCAAGGCCGGCCATTCACCGGCCGGGCCATTGACCTCCGCACCGCACGACTGTCCCCGTCGCACGCCAGCGGTAGCAGCGGTGCGTCCCTGTCGGCGCTGCGCAGAAGGACACTGTCGCCGTTGCACCTCGCGACGCGCGACGCGTGAGTCACAAGCATGTCACAAACCACAGAACTACGAGCGCGCGCAAATATGAGCTGTGTGGCCTGTAGCAACAAGGTCGCAACTAACGAACTACTAAACTGCACCTCTTGTCGGGGCGCTTTTCATTTTGAGTGCCTCAACATGACAAAATCACAATTTGAGGGGCATTCAAATGATCTTAGACGCTCTTGGAGATGCATGCAATGCGAGCAAATTACACGCCGCTCGAGGAATGACAACACCCCTGTACGACGTAACTTCGAAGGCGACATGACGACGACAAGTATCGACACTGACATGTCCATGGACGACCGCTTCGCCGAGGATCGCAGCATCCTCGGCAACACAATTACTGCAGAAACCCCCACCCGCAAAACCACTACGTCATCCCCGTTAATCAACACAAACTGTACATTAGAACAAATTAGCCAGTTATTAGACACAAAGCTAGAAATAAATAAAAGGTCCACCCTTAGTGAGTTAAAAACGATGATTCAAACCGAAATAAACTCAGCAATTAACACACTTAAACAAGAACTCACACATAAGACAGGTATGTTATTTAGTGAACAGACAAACATAAAGAAAGATATAAGTGAACTAAATGGAAAAATGAAGACCATGGAATCGGAGTGTCACAAATTAAAAACTGAAATAAACAGTATATCGGAACGGTTTGCACTTAAACCTAAGCCAGAGAATGGCGCAGATACCAGCAAAAGAATAGTGCTTTATGGTCTGAACGAGTACCATCGCGAAACAGAGGCGGAGCTAAATGATAGGATAATTAACTTATTTGGCAACATACTCAACATAAATCTTCTAGGCTATATCGAAGACTTAAACCGCATCGGAAAGAAAAGTCCACGACGCCCTATAGTCATCGAACTCATAAGTAAAAGGATGACCAAATATATATTACAGAACAACCGGTACTTCAGAAACACCGGATTTGCCGTCACAGCATTCCTAACCGGCGAAGCTTTGCAAGAGAGGAAAGAACTGAAAGAAGAATACTTGAATGCACGGAAAAGTGGTAAACGGGCATCGCTACGAGGCAGTAAGCTGATCATTGACGGGAAAGAAATAAGCAGAGCTAGTACATCCCACCACATGAATGAATCACAGCAGTCACAGCCCCGCAACATTGATATGGAATTCTACAGCCGGCCTACCCATAATCCACACATCAACGCAGAAATTCATGAGACATTTCGGAACTAATAGTAATAGTAACAACAAAGATAAAAATTTTAACATATTGATACAGAATGCGCAGAGCGTAAAGAACAAATCTGATATATTAACGAGTTTCCTTGAGGAACAAAATATTGACGTAGCATGTATTTCTGAAACTTGGATCTCTGACTCCCAAAAAGACTTTGTAAAGATAGACGGCTACAACTTTGCGGCATCCTTTCACCGTAAATACCGGCAGGGAGGTGGTGTCGCAATACTTGTTAAGAATGGTATAGAGTTTAAGGATAGACATGATATAACGGATTTATCGACCGAATACATCATCGAGTGCTGCGCGATAGAGTTAACTATACAAAAGCTAGTACTCATAAATGTGTATCGTGCTGATCGCGAAATTGAGGTCTTCTTTTCTTGCATAGAAAATCTGCTTAAAAAAATTCGCGCCAAATTACCGAAAAAACAAATTATAATAGCGGGAGACTTTAATATTGATGCCCTTGCAACGCCTAAAACAAAAGACTACCGTAAACTCTCGAATCTATTGCTGGAACTAAACCTCTTGCAATTAATAAACCAACCAACCCGGGTAACTGAAACGACGTCCTCGTGCATAGACTTAGTTTTCACTGATAAGAAAAACCTCGTTACTAAAGTCGAGGACCATGGTATCTCAGATCACAAAAGTATAATCTGCGCGCTCAAAGTCGACGATGAACCAAAAACAAACCTTACCCGTTATTTAACTAAACGTATCTTCAATACCAAATCATTGTCTAATTTTAAAGCAAGACTAAAAACTGTAACCTGGAATAAAATAATATCGCAGAATAACAACGCTAACGAAAACTACAACAACTTTATTAACCAATTAACACAAACCCTAGATCTATGTATTCCTAAACGACGACTTAAGATTAAAACCACAACAAAAACCTACCTAGCCACCGGGCTAAAACGGTCTTGCCGCCACAAGCGTATAATAAAAATACTGATTAATGAGTCCAACAACAGTATTTTAAAAAGACATCACAAAATTTACAGTAAACTGCTTAAAAAATGTATAAAACAATCGAGGAAATTAGATAATATACAAAAGATGCGTAACTCTAAAAGCAAAACGAAAACCATGTGGTACATAATAAGAGATTTGACGAGCAGGAACAGGCAGACAGACACTAAAAATATAACACTCTCTACTCAATCGGGTTTCGTCCAGGAACCACAAGCAGTCGCGGACATATTTAACGAGTTCTTCATATCGGTTGGAAGGTCATCCTTTGACGATGAGACGTGCTCTGAAAACCGCAACCCGTATAATATGTGTAATGCACAATCACGATCTATTAACTCTTTGTTCCTAGAGCCGGCTACCGAGCACGAAATACATAACACTATTCGTAGATTAGAAAACAAACGCAGCTTCGGCGCAGATGAAATCCCACCGATATTAATTAAAAATTGCATTAATGAATTAACCTCCCCATTGACATTTTTAATAAACCAATCGTTCAACGAAGGCTACTGCCCCGATAAACTAAAAATAGCAAAAATAAGACCCATTCTGAAGAAAGGCGGGAAACCCAATGATCCCAGTAGCTACCGACCTATCGCCTTATTGCCAGCACTATCAAAAATTTTCGAAAAAACCATAACCAACCGTGTGTATGGTTTCCTCGAAAAATACAACATCTTAAATGAAGCCCAATATGGCTTTAGGAAAAATCGATCGACAACCCTAGCCGTCTTTAAATACATTCAGGAGGTTCTAGACTGTTTGGAGGGAAAAAAGTATGGTGTCGGGCTGCTGTTGGACATGACCAAGGCCTACGACAGGGTTTCCCACAAGATACTGCTCAAAAAAATTTATGATTCGGGTATACGAGGGAACGCTCACCGATGGCTGGAAACCTACTTGAAGGACAGACGACAGTTCGTACAAGTGCAATATCGCGATGAACAGACTAACGTAATAAACGACTTTGAATCCGACGTACGTGTTTCTAATTGGTCCATACCACAAGGAAGTGTCATTGGATGTATACTATTTTTGATATATATTAACGACCTACCTACCTATATAGACTCGATAAACTCACACTCGCGATGCATCATGTTTGCGGATGACGTATCGATCCTATCCATGTGCTCGAATGAGACAGATTGTGAAAATTTTATCTCAGAAAATCTAACAAACATCAAAAACTATTTAAATTCCAATAACCTCGAAATGAATGTTAACAAAACTAAGTTGATACAATTCCGGCCACACCAAAAACAACCACTAAATCTAAGATCGCTCGTGAATACTACAAAAATCAAAGAAGTTACAGACTTCACCCTTCTCGGCCTAACTATTGATACACACCTGAACTGGAAGAGCCATATTCAAAATTTAAGCGTCAAGCTCTCACGATTTGTATATGCTCTCAGCATACTAAAAGCAAATACAAGTTATGAAATTGCACTCTCCGCATACTATGCATACGCGTATTCTTGGATAAGATATGGGATAATCCTCTGGGGTGCAAGCACCAACGCAGAGGATATCTTCATCCTCCAGAAAAAATGTATCCGCATTCTAGTCAACATAAAACCTCGCGAAAGCTGCAGACCCCACTTTCTAAATAAAAGAATTTTGACACTACCCTCAATTTATATCATGGAGACGGCTCTATTTGTTAGAAAGCACCATTACCTGTATAAAACAGTGGACAATGCAAAAAAACACGAGAGAAGCACGCGTCGCAAAAATAAGCTTGTACACCCTAGGTGCAAACTTAAAATGTCCAGCAGAGGCCCATTAAACAGATCGGTAAATATTTATAATAAAATCCCGAAATATATTACTGACGAAAATACTGATGCAGCCTTTAAGCGGAAACTCAAAGAATGGCTCATACACAACTGCTTCTATGAGATAGATGAGCTATTGCAATCCTAAAACTAGACGTACTTTACCTTACTTTAATATACCTACTCAAGACCTCAATAGCGTGACAGCTTATAATTTAAATTCAAAACGACTATGTACATCTAACTTAACTAAACTAAGTGTTTGTTGCTGACTATAATTGTTGTAAATGAATTAGTAAACATCATCATTATCATTTTTCTCTACAGCGAACACGTGACAGGACCTATGACAGAACTAATCTGACTAACTATCTTTAACACTGACATACTTATTAAATTATAATATTATACATTTTGACATTAAACTATTAATTATGAATCTGCCATTAAATTAAAACCTTTTGATTAACAAATAACTAACAAACTATTATATAAGACATATTTTATTAGATTAATATCGATAGGTACTAAATATTGGAATAATGTAATGAACTTCGCAACAATGTAGCAACGCCCTGACAGGGCATCATGTGTATGTACTATAGTTGTAAGGCATGTACATGGAAGCTATGAATAAATGAATTGAATTGAATAGTAAATTCTGGGGTATAAAGTACGGAAGTATAAACTACACTCAAAGTATCCATGCAAAAAGTTTCAAACTTCAAAGTGCATATCTGATTCATAGCACCAATCACGATACCTTCCTGCTCACGTCAGCGATATTCAAATGCAGCCCGCAGCGGAAATATCGCCTAGCAGACTATAATGCAAATTCTCTTTGAAGCGTGGAAAGTTTCCGAGGCTGAGCCCTGTGGAGTACGCAGCTTCTCCAAGATTAGTCTGATAACTAGTGCTCCAGAGTCATATTGGCAAAAAATGCCTTGTAATCGATATTTCCCGTCTTTTGTCAAATTTTCTAGAGCAGTGTTGAGAACCGTCCATATTATTAATGCGAAAAATTCTCTCTTTTATTTTATTAGTTATCAATATCTCCATTTTCTCGGCTCCTATTTTGGCAAAATTTGGCATAAAGATATCTCATTTTCTCTCCAAAAAACAATAAATAATTTTTATCCCGAGAAACGTTATAAATTGGTATGTCTGTGGGAAATACTTTTAAAGCTTACATCGGAGGTTTTTCCATTTGCCATTATGTACCTGATTGATGATTTAGGCGTGTACAAACATTTTAATTTTCATCAGCCCGAAAAGCAATTGATTGAATGCTTGTATGGGAATTATGAAGGAGAATGGTGGCCTCATATTATCTGAGATTAAGTTCGGGAATATGAGCAATTTCCTTGTCTTTTGGTTACGCGTTTATTAATTTTGTACCGCCCGAAGCGGTATTGTCTTTAAGCCTAAGTATCCAAGCAAACGGGCCTCGGGCCACAACCACAAAACGCCGCCACCGGAATATTGTATCGTATCGTCGATTTGTATCGTGAGGCGGAATAAAACTCCAACCTATATAAAATGTATGAAACGTACTAAAAATATTCCGGCCGCGTTTTGTGGTTGATGCCAGTGGCCCGTGGGCAATGACACTATTACATTTCTTTGTAAGCAAGTTTTGCTTACGAACCATTAGCTACACCTTCCAGTATTAAAAAAAGGGTTCTTTAGGTCTGTCATAATTATGTTGTGATCCTCAGGTAGGAATCAAAAAGGGTGGGAACAAATTCGTAAAGCTGGTGTATATTCATCATTTCAGAAACGGCAAAATCCGGTATTATTATTCTAGGTTTAAAAAAGGAAATAGATGTCAATACTCGTTAGTTGATATTTGAAGAAAAGAGATTACGATATTATTATACGATTTGGGAGTTTAATATACAACGTGTAAATGAAAACCGGAATAGTAAAACAGAGGCGTTAGAGGTACATTAATTACTGCCACTGAAACTTACATGTGAAACCGAAACCCTAATAGATTTTGAGTTAACCATTGCAATAGTTTTTAATGAAAAAAAATCAGACACAGTCCTAAGAACACATGCAAAAGTAAAATAGAGTGACACCTGCCACTTTATTAGGTACGCTTCGCATACCGTAGGTACTATACACGTGTCGGTCTTTTATCTTCAATAGGGTATTCATAAGTAAACACTAAGAATGTTTTGAATTAGTTTGTATGGACAAATAAACGTGCTTCTTTTGATTTAATAATTTTACAGTGTGAGTCCTTATGAAATATACTTATGCACTCATTAACAGTATTTCTTAATCCCGCTACACGTTTTATCGAGTCGATTAGAGATTGCGTCAACTCTTTGGTTTTTAAATTTAAATAACTCCGGATCCGAACAGCTCTTACTACATTAATGAGCGCCCAATGATCTTCATAAAGTTTTGCATAGTAACATTTTATCATAATAGTTGTCAGTGTGGTGTTCATAGTTGATTGAACTGCTAAATTGCAACTGGTTTGATCGACAGGAACAATGTAATATTCGATTCTCGCTGTCAGCGATATTCAAATGCGGTCCGCAGTTAAATTATTGCCACACAGATACTATGCTAATACTATTTGAATTGTAGAAACTTTCGAAAGCCTCCAAGCCTTCGCTGGCAAAGGCGAACAGAGGCTATTCGATAAACTGAGAGTCGCTCCAGTAAGAATCAATATTGACGAAATAATTGTTCTTAAAAATTTGCAAGGCAAAGTTATTACCTCATCACTTGCACAATAATTAATTATAATCAGCTTTTGATTTGGACTTAGCCTGTAGAGACAGATTTTTATTACTTACCATAAAGTAAGACGTTATACAAGAATAAAGGCCACGCACCATAGACAAAACAGAGCCAGGCAAAGTTATTAGGTAACCTCATCTCTTCAATAAAATTTTACGTTGATATGCACATTAATTAATTATAAATTGCTGTTAGCTGATACCTGGCCTGTAAAATCTAATTTCTATAAACAGATAATTCAGACGCACACTAAATTAGGTACATGTAACGCAAGGCAAATGCATCTCGATGGAGCAGGATAAAACGTTTCCTTTCAAATAGTTACTTTCACTTTGCCTTAACTTCAATCACATGGTTTGACATGACTGCATTGTTAAATATACAAATATAAATACTACTTTTATTGACACTATTTTTTACTTCATTATTTTTTTACTATGTTTATATTATTTGCATGGAATAAAAGGCTTTTTTTTTATTTATTAAATATACTACGACAATACACACATCGCAATCTAGCCCGAAAGTAAGCGTAGCTTGTGTTATGGGTGCTGAGATAGCTGATGAATATTTTTTTATGAATATAATACACATAAAAAGATTCATGTTCATCACACAAACATTTTCCAGTTGTGGGAATCGAACCCACGACCTTGTATTCAGAAAGCACGGTCGCTGGCCACTGCGCCACTCGTATTATGTATTTTCTGACTGAGAATTTTTGGTATTAGTCCCGAATAAGGAAATTTGCGATGAGAGCTTTCTCGGAGAGCACGTTAAGCCGTTTGTCCAGGTTATTATCACTTACTTGTGCTAATAGTCGCTAAAGCCCACCAACGCGCATTGGTGCAGGTTGGTGAGTCTATACTCTAAAACCACCTCGTATGAGAGACAATGGCTGTGCTCAGCAGTGGGGCATAATATGATTTTGCCGATGCTACGGAATTGGTGCATTTCTTAACAGATGTTATTAGTTATAATGTTGTAATAACAAAAAGAAAAAATAATTAACATCTTCCTCCATCCCCTTTTTTAACAACCTTAAGGTATAAACCATTTTACGACCTTAGAAAACTCACCGTGAACGATCTATCTCTTATACGTATGGTAACATCGTACATATTTTCATAAAACGAGATGATGCAATGTTATATTGCTTGCTGTATTCAACGCAACATTAAATTTGAATATTTGATATTTTCGCAGAAAAGCATATCTCATCTAGCGTTCACCGGAATTCTCTATAAAACTTCGAAAAATATTTCCTTAAACAATTCTGTTTAGCAGGGGCGTTCCTTGAATAGCTACTTTTCAAAACCCAAGCCAATTCACAATCCATACACATAGTACCATTTTATAAGAGTAAAAGGACGTCGTCAAAATTCGCCTAAGAATAAATAAACTCAAGCTCGGGCATGCATGGAGTGCTGCAGCCATTTATGGAATGGCTCTGCCAAGAAATAGCTCTATGCTTTGGATTCGTTGAATCGTCGTGCTAGGAGACTCATTGGCAACGACGTTTTGAACACCGTCACAAGGTTGCCTATCTAGCGGTATTATTCTACAAGATACATTTCGGAGAGTGTTCTCAGGAGCTCTTCGATTTGGTCGAACCATCTTGTTTCTACCATTGAACTGCGAGACACAGAAAGAATCTGCAACGTTACGTAATTGAAATACCATCAACACGTACGAAACGCTTTGTATGAATGTGAATTTCTGATATGTACCGCTAAATCCCTTCCATCTTCCATGTTCCGAATAGGCATCTTCTAGGCAAGCGCGCCCCATTTTAGGCTGCATCATCGCCTACCATCCATATGTAATTGCATTCAAGGGTTAGTCAAGGTATATTTAAGAAAAAACGAACATTTTCCTTTTACTTGCATTCTTTTGATGAAACTTGATTTTGATTTGAAAATGAACGGACACTCCGCATTATTATAAAATAAATAAATGGAAATTTTGTTTACTTTTCGACACACTCCGTATTTTAAATCATAATAACAATATTTACAGTTGTAAGTGTCGCGAGACTGAAGTGGCAATGGGCCTGGCTCTCGGAGAACAGCTCGGAGAATCGATGGACGTTGGCTTTCCAAGGTGTTGAATAGCGAAGCTGCACCGGTAAACTCAGCGTTGGTTTACCTTCGACAAGGTGGACAGACGACATCAAGTCGCAGGAAGCCGCTGAAAACAAGCGACCCAGGATCGTGGATTTTGGAACGCCCTACAAGAGACCTATGTCCAGCAGTGAATATCAATCGGTTGGAGTGATGATAATGAAGATGATTTACAGTATAATAGGAATTTATCATTTATAATTTGATTATTATAAATGATAGAGTTTTCGATTGTCAGTTACAATAACTTTACGCCCGTTTGTATTTCCCTTTGCTCTAGATTTTCTATTTGGCCGAGACAGTGTGTCCGGTGGAAGGAAATTGTTCTCAAAGCCACAAGGTTCTAATAAAGAGCCGTTGGGGAGTTATGTCTAAGAATATATGATTAAAAACTAACAGTGTCATGAAAACGAAATATTTAGTGAATAGTTAGTGAAAACGAAATAGTTCGTGAATAGTTAGAAAATAGTTTCGATTGTTGCTCTCGCCATCATCATCACTACCATGTAAAAAGTAAAAGTGCCATCTATGGGAATATTTGAAGAAATATTTTACTTTGACTTAAACTTACCCGTGCCTAGGAGCGCATTGTAGGCAGTGGCTCTCTGTTATATCAATTTCTAAAACCCTATTGTCTATCAGACAAGAGGTCTGTGCTTAAGAGCGGAACGTCAATAGGCTGAGAGCGTGTGTGTGATGATGGTATTTACATTAATTAAATTAAGTTACGACAGTACATCTCTACCCATTTAAAGCTGGTTTGAATTAATTCGTATCTATAAATCTCAAAAGACCGGAGAGAAACAATATTGAGGAAAACGAACCATTAAAATTTTACGAACAGACGAACTTAAATGAACAGGACTTCCGGACGTGGGCCTGCATTTAATTATAATGAATCGGAGCTGGTCGGCTTCAAAGCCCCACTTTGTTTGAATAGTTACTTTACCGTCAAACTTAGTTGAAACAAATGGTGAACTGTGCAACTTGAGTCTGTCAGAGCAACTCGGCGTCAACCGCTATCTTAATTAAATCACTCCATGCGCACTATAACGAATTTGTTAAAACTTGCTATGGCACTGTCGACTGATCAACAGAATATTGCAAACTTCAGCGCAAATGCTACTTGAAATATTGGTCAGAGTCTAAAACATAATATGAGATACTTTATTTGTAAGACAATAGGAAAGTAAAAAAAAAATCCATCTATCTATATATATCCCAGACTATTAATGTACCACAACAGGGTGCAGGACTGAAGTGCCTCTTTTAGGAGAGAAGGACTCAGAGTCAAGGCCATACAAAGTACCCTGTGGCGAAGATTTTAAGTCTTATCTGTCTGTAATAACACCGGTAACCACGCAATTCTGCTTGGCAGCACAAATAAGCAGGGCAATAGAACTTCCCCGGACGAGCTCTGTCATAGTATTTAGTAGGAGATTCAGAAGAACTGCTTCAGCTTGCTTTTCTTCTGTTTCATGGTATTCTGGAAACATATGTCTCTGGTTACTGGACGCACACGTTGGCGATTTCTTATCAACTTGGCGAGTTCTTTACTACTTCAAGCATGTCATGTTCATCTTGGCGTTTTCTACTTGACTTGGGAATCGAAATCAGGATCTCGTGATCAAGCTAACAAAAAGACTAGCGAAAATAGCAGAAATCTCTATTTCCTTAATCTAAAAGGTTAGGCACTACATATCACTAGGCACGCTTTATAGATAAAAACCTTAGTATAAAATTCAAACGTGCAACCTCAGTCGTTCTCGAACATCGGAACATTATAGCGGAGCGTTACAGTAAAATCAACCTTAAGTTCCTCTGCTGTAATTTATTTTACAATTCTTTCGCAAGGATCGCAACGTACAGACGTGTAGTCGTCATTACACGTACGACGTTTTGCTTTGACATTACTATTATATTATTGTGTCATACTTGAAAACGACTCTGCTATTGCGAGCGTGAATATATACTTAGAGCACAAATCTTATAAGAACAAAAACTTGCTATTACATCTCAGCCGTTACATAACACCCGATTGGCGCAGTGGGCAGCGACTCTGCTTTCTAAGTCCAAGGCCGTTCGAGGTTCGATTCCAGAACTAGAAAATGCTTGTGTGATGAACATGAATGTTTTTCAGTGTCTGGGTGTTTATCTGTATATTCTAAGTATTTATGTGTATTATATTCATGAAAATATTAATTAGCTATCTTAGTACCCATAACACTAGCTACGCTTACTTTGGGGCTAGATGGCGATGTGTGTATTGTCGTAGTAGTATATTTATTTATCTCAAATCAAACTCTCCTTGAAGAAATCTAACACTCCAAACTTGATCAAATTGAGCGACCCAAAGTGTCACTTGGAAACGTGTCCCTGCATTTAAGTCCGGTGAATCTGAGCCGTTCAGCAAAGCCGC
The DNA here is from genome assembly GCF_905163445.1 of Pararge aegeria. NCBI lineage: Eukaryota > Metazoa > Arthropoda > Insecta > Lepidoptera > Nymphalidae > Pararge > Pararge aegeria. The sequence continues at coordinate 7,965,392 of NC_053189.1, forward strand.
ACTTTGTTTGACTAGTTACTTTACTGTCCAAGTTGTTAAGACAAACGGCAAACTGTGCAAGTTGAGCCTCTCGAAGGAACCCGGCCATCGACCGCCATCTTAATTAAAGTACTTCATGCGCTTCAATACGATAAATTTGCTAAAACCTCCATTGATTCTATAAAATGCAGTTAAAATTGGTACGTTGATCTAAAAATGTGGTATTCTTTTTTTTATTGTTGACGGCTTTATGACCTATATTTTAGTGTATATAATATAGTCAGTATCATCATCTGAAACCTATTTTACGTCCCACTATGGGGCGCATGGCTCGTTTCTCATAGGAGATACATTTTTAGACCACGCTGCTCTAATGCGGGTTGGTGGGCTTTAACGACTATTATCACTATTAACTGATAATATGCGGGACCGCAGCGGCAATAGCCCAGTGGGTAGGACTGCGACGGGAGCCGAGTTCGAATCCCTGCACGCACCTCTAACCTTATCTAAGTTATGTGCGTTGTTAGCAATTAAAATATCACTTGTTTTAACGGTGAATTAGAAACATCGTGAAGTAATCTGCACGCCTGAGAGTTCTCCATAATGTTCTCAAAGGTGTGTGGAAACCACCATTCCGCACTGGGCCAGCGTAGCAGACTGCGGGCTTACACCGCCAACGGGCTGGTACCAAAAATTCTATAGTATAAAATACACAACACCTTTTATAATTAGGCCCGATCCGGGATTCGTAACTAGGACCTAGTGATCCGTAGTTAAACATGCTAACCTCTAGACCAAGCTTCCTAGCAGTTAAATTAAAGTTTAGTAGTTAACAAGTCTGACTTCGAATCACGCGGTCCTTGGTATGATATTCGGTGGGACAAAAATTGTTAGACATTTTTATGTATTAAAACAGCTTAGGAGATTCCTGTCTCGTAATATGGAGGAAACCAGTACCCAGCCATGAGAGTTTAAAATTGTTAAAGATAATTTTATGTAACAAGCGCAATATGGTCAGCGTGATTTGCGTGAGTGGAGCAATATTGATGCTAAATGAAACTGGATGGGTTTTCGACCAGACGTTACAACGTTGATACTGGGTGAAACTTGAGGGATATTCGACTGGAGGTTGCAAGGTTTTTGCTAGATGACACTTGGTGAGTTCTTGAGAGAAAGTTGCAAAAGTCATACAAGAAGAAATGCATGGATTTTCGACTGGAGATTGCAACATTGATACGTGATGAAACTAGATGGGTTTTTCGTCTGGGGGTTGGAACGTTAATACTAGATAAAATTGGATAAGTTTTCAACGAGAGGTTCTTATTGAAACGAATCGAGCTCAGGACCTCGTAATCCTTAGTTGAACATACTAACCCCTTGACTAATAAAGCAGTTTTAAATTAAAATTCTTTCGTCCATAACAAACATGCCACAACCCTAAATTATTCAGTTAGTAAATTAATAAGGTATAGTTGGCAGTTTCTATAGTTTATGTGTTTAATTAAAACTACAATTTAGATCAACTTTAAAATTTCCCCCTCAAATTGAAAGTTTGAAAAGTAGTTATTGCTTAAGAACACTTTATATAACTTAGGCAGTTAATTAACAAGTCGAAGTACGCCGGGGTTCTCCATTTCTATAAGCGGGTGTTAATTTAATATTGAAGCATTAAGTTTTAATTATTTCGATAAAATTGAATCAATACCTGGTTTTATCGATATATTTGTTGGTTCCTTTATAAATTTACCTAAAGAACAAATAGCTTTACCTATAAGTGACTGGGTGAAAGGCTTTTAGGCAGTGGCATGCATAGATGGTATGGACAGGTTATGCAGATGATGAGTTATAAATAATTAAGGGTGGGCTTTTTATAACTCTTACAATGCCTTAAGTATTTTATAACTCGTACAGGAGATTTTCTTTATTTTATATCATCTGCATACCCTGTGCATACTCTCTATGCACTGAGTACCTACTGTTTATTTATATCTTGCGCATAAAATATTTTAAATGTATGTGTATTATGAAAAAACTACATAAGTATTTTAAGCTTACTTTAAGGCAGTAGAAGTCTTGAAATTAAGCGTAATGTTTCAAGTACGAAAAATCTGACGATTTAAAAAATAATTCTTCTAGAAGAGTATTTAAAAATTGTATTTCATACCTGTGCAATCGTAATTAAAAGCAGAGTACACTACCAATATTTTAAAACCTTTTTTCTTCGACACACCTACCTTCTCGATAAGCCTTTCTTATATATTACTAGAAGTGACCTGCGGCTTCGCTCGCGTAAATTACGGGACGCCGCGTACTGCTCAATAGTAATTTACTTCAATAAAACAGATACCAAACGTAGTTGTAAAAATTAGATTCGTTACAGTTTCAATATAAGTATACTTAGATATTATAATATACATAAATAAATAATAAATAAATAAATATACTACGACAATACACACATCGCCACCTAGCCCCAAAGTAAGCGTAGCTTGTGTTATGGGTACTAAGATGACTGATGAATATTTTTATGAATTATATATACATAAATACTTATAAACACCCAGACACTGAAAAACACTTAATGCTCATCACACAAACATTTTCCAGTTGTGGGAATCGAACCCACGGCCTTGGACTCAGAAAGCAGGGTCGCTGCCCACTGCGCCAGTCGGCCGTCACATGAAAGTGTGTTTGTCAGTTATATGATATTTGCGGCTCAACCATTGCACCGAGCATGATATTCGGGGTACACCTTATTTATATAGTGATGCCAATTCAGATGTAAGTAGGTACACGCATTTCTAAACTTATCCAAAATAATAAATCAAAAGTTATGTTATTGTTTTTGTACGGGAATATTTTTAAGGGCAGCCCTGTTTTAGCCTTTCTAATTAAATTTATTACAGAATTCATGTAAAACAGAATAATAGTTAAAAATATTGTTTAATGTCTTATACATTGCTATCAATTCACTTTATATTTTTATACCCAAACTTCATTCTTCAAAAGTTTTCCACAATAACTATTCATTAGCCGAAACAACGTTTGAATATATTTGAATGTTGTAAGTAAATGAATTAGAAGGGGGAGCGGTTCATCCGTTCGGATTAAGGAATTCGAAGGGAAATAGGCAACGAACATTTTCCTTATCTTTTGTTGAAAATGTGTTCATTAATTTTGCGTCCTCTGCACTAAGCTCGCACTTCGTTCGGATGAAAAATGAGAGCATAATTGCGACAGATGTGCTTTGACGTTCAGTGAAGCAGAGTTATTTACTTGTGAAGGAAACCATGTTATTGTTAGTTCTTTTAACGATCCCGGGTCTTACTAGGAGTACGATTACAAACTTTCAGTTATATCTGCGAGCTTTTATTGAACTTGTTTTGTTAGTACGTAGGTATTATTTCTAAGGGTTTTATAGAAAGTTATTGTTGTATATTTAATCATTCAAATTGGCCTGAATTGGCTGAAAACCCGTTTGTGGCATCATCACTCAATCTCCCATGCGGGAGAATTCGCCCATAATTACCACGCTGGGTAGAAGGGTTGGTGATCGCAGTAGGAGTTAGCAGTGTCAAAGAGGACGCTTCTGCCCCTTCTCCGTAGGAAGAAGAGGTTTGGTGATAACTTTATTCTCATCTGCCTTCACCACATGGCAGATACATAATAGATGATTGTTACAACTATAGGTATTCAAAATCTCAAAGCTCGAGGGCTCCAAACGCGCATTCTATGGCTAATATGCTACGAGCTATAATTATGTGCACCCATTTTCTCGTTTTATCTCATAGAAACAGGAAGAGAAATTCATTAACTTTAGGTCTAAGATTAGCTGGGTACTGAACGTTCATAATGAAACTTATATATTGCAAGTAGCTGTTGCCCGTGACATCCTCTGTGTATGTTATTTAACAATTCATGGGAACCATTGCATTCAAACATTATAAAAAGTATCCTACGCCGTCTCCAGGATAGCAGCTATCTTTGTGGAAAATTTCGTGTGATACCGTGCGTAAGCAAAAAATGAAAATACATATATATACTGTTATTTTGTTATATTAATAGAGAATATAATTAAAATTATAAACTACTTACAATTAAATTACTTAATTTAATAAATTACTTACTTGTTAATCATATCTTAAACTTTTGTAGAAATTCATTACTATTGTAAAATTATTTTGCAATTAGGTACTAAAATAGTCTTTTCTAAAATTTAGGTACTGCTAATCCATTTCTATCGTCCGAGAACAATGCTAGTCTTTGTGCTAATAGGTATAATTGTATGTACTCGTATGTTCATCTTGTATTTATATAGTTGGCTGCGTTTATTATATGTTTTTATTGCAAATAATTCTGCACATATAAATGCATACTAGTAAATTTAGCTATGTCATAGACCTCGCGAAATTCCATTACGATCAATAGATGAGTAACATTTACTAAGAACATAGAATACCTACAGTTCTACGCTAGTTCCCATTCAAGTTGGCACTGCAAGTTTAGGAACTAAACTGTCTTTAGCAAATATTAATTGGAGAGGTTTCTACTCCCATCTCAAGACAAATATTTAGGACTGAGTTTGCGAGAAGTAGTATTAGAGACTACACAGTACACACTAAACTTGCACAATGGGTGGTTTTTTACGGAATATTTAATAAGAACCTTTCAACTGAAACATAGGGCATCTATCTATCTATCTATATATACATAAAAGAGAAAGTGTGTGGGTATGTTTATTAAGGCTCCGAAACGGCTGGTCCGATTTCAATGAAACTTTCAGGGAATCTCCGAATTGACCTGGCGAGTAGTTCTGTAAAGTTTGGTGACGATCGGAGCACTCCTATTTTTGAACTGTCAAACTGTCAAATAAAGCTTTTATTTACTATGATGATATTCTATTGTTGGGTGTACATGGGTGTAAATAATGATCTTCACCCGCTCGAGAAGAGAATAGAAGAGAATGAATACGGAGAGAAGTAAATGATTTAATATATTATGAGACTTCAATTAAACATTAAATTATGTAACTTTATTGTTTAAATAAAATAAAGCAAAATCTAGCCCGGCGAAGCGGGCTGGGTACGCTAGTAAGCAATAAAGCAAATCTTGATAATCACGCTATTTTAACGTTAAACTATTATACAGTTTGGCAGAGCTTCGGCTCACAATGTTAACTTTAGTCAAAAAAACTCAAAGATGTGCTCGCATGGCATTTTATTGCTTTACCCCTTCTACCGTAGACGATCAGTAGCTAGAGTGGAGGCTTAGCTAGGATTAGCTGGCTTAGCTTGGCTCAAAATGTTTGCTTTTATTGGCACGCAATGATCGGAGATGTCATGTAACACAAACTTAAAGTCAAAGTGAAAGTCAAAAATATCTTTATTCTAATAGATATAGAGTATCCCATAAATGGCACTTACATGCATGTACATTACATGAAAAATGTGTATAATGGGAGTGAGATGACGGGGATAACGATATTCGTAAATATTGGATATAAGCAGGCGTTACTTTGCGGAAATCCATGATATAATATTATGAAAATTAAGCTTATTTTGCTATACTCCGCGAAAAGCCGGAGAATCTGTGTGGCGTAATTTATAATTAACTACTACTTGAATAAAGATATTTTTGACTTTGACTTTGACTTTTACTCTAGTTAGAGCACATCTCTAATAAAAGAGGATTCTTATGCCCAGCAGTGGGACTTTAATTGGAGTGTATACATTTTGCGGATATTTTATTACCAGTTAGCCCTTGACTGCAATCGCATGTAGTGGTCAGTCACGATGCAGTCTAAGATGGTACCGGGCTGACCTGTTAGTAGTATCGCAGTTATAGTAAATAACTCACCCATAAATCTAATCGGTTTCTATCGAACCGGAACTCTTTATCGTATTGCGGCACTTCTTTGTCGGTAGGGCCGTAACTAGCCATAGCCGAAACTACAGAATTAAAAACAAACAGAATCCGTGGACACGACTGATGTTGAAGCATCAAAAGCAACAATCGATGAATTAATGATAAAAATTACATGTACGAATAAAAATGTATTTTCATACTTTGCAATAGCTTTATTAAAAAGGAATTTATATTGCGTTCCATTTTCCCGGCACTTTTTCACATGATCTTCGTCCGCTTGTGAATTATAAAGGGGATCACGGGGATATACGGGCAGTATTTTAAAACCTTTAGGTGGGTAGGTAGAATATTCAACGAACAATTTTCTCGGCTTAGGCCTGAGCCCGTTTTGAATATAGTCCTAACGTTGATGCGGCCGGATTTGAGCTTGTCACGAAGCGGTTTCAATCTTTGTTTATACTTCTATTTGCATCCGTGGACAGAGATTATGTTATTACAAAAATTCCACTGATTTACGGAACAATTTTTGAAGGTAATTTTTACGAACTCATTATTTAAATAATAATATGAATACGCCTAAGCTATGTTCGAGAACAACACGACAAGTAGGTAATTATTAACATCATCATCGTCCTAGCAACTACTTCAGGGCGCGAGTCTCCTTTAACAAAGAGAAGTGGTTAAGGTCGTTATCCACCACGCTGGCCAAGTGCGGATTGGTGGACTCCACACACCTTTGAGAATATTCGTCACAGTTAAGTCGCAAGCCTATCGCGAGATACGTTATTACCCTGCCAGTAAGTGTGTAAGGTAAAGTGCCTATGGTAAAGAATAATAAGGATTTTACGGTGTACCTCTAGCACTTTTGTGATGAAACTGTAAAAAATCTGATCAAACGCAAACGTCAAAATATTTAAAGATAACTTCTTTTATATATTTGTCATAGTCTCATGAGAAAAATAACAAATAATATATTTGAAGTTCTCTTTGGTTGGGTTATTCAAGAAATGTAACAGTTATTTTTAAAAAGCAAATGTAAAATTTATGTTCGCATCTCGTATAAAAGTTTCTTTATTTTATTCCAGCTATATTCGAACTCGACTTCAAGATTTCCTCCTTAAATTAAAAGTTATAAGAGTAGTTATTACTGAAGTAGGTAGGTACCGTTAATAAAACTTTTCCACTTAATTAACATTCGCAAGTACCAACGCCAATTTTTTTTAATTATATTATAGCTTTAGTATCGAGGAAATTTGTAATTGAAGAGTCTGCTCGTATTATCCGTTGCAGAAACAAATTTCAGTACCTCCACTTAGATTGGTCGTATTCCTAGCAAGTACCTATACAATACAATTTTTTTTCGCAAATATGTAACTCTCGCAACCATTCTGAGAAGACCCGTGTCTTGTGGTGTGCCAGAAATGGGATGATGAAGATACTGATACTATTAATGATAAAGTGTGTTTCTCATTCTTACACGCAGCAAGCAATCAATGGGTTGTCATAATTTTTACTAAGAGACAGTGTAGTTAATAAATGTTACAGGCTACTGAAAATGTAACTTTCGCAATCGGTATATGGTTCTTATAACTGACAATATGAAGCTATTCTAATGGTGGATAAAAAGCATTGCGAAGCCGGAAACTTATTCACTGGAGACATTCTAGAGTGCCAGTAATCATTTTGTAAACAAACAAATAGGTATTAACGGAATTTAGCAACTTAAGAAAAATATCGATTCAAAAAATTAACATCTTCTAGACCAACGTGCCACCTGAGGTAACATCTAATCAAATCAATTCAAATACACTTTATTATCACAAATACAAAGCATTAATAAAAATACACAATTGAAATAAAGAATAAAAGTTACAATAGGCGGCCTTATCGCTTAAAAGCGATCTCTACCAGGCAACCTACCAAATCAAATTGAGTACATGATGTTAAGAAGAAGGGTTAGGGTGTACACAAAATAATACTTAAATAATAAACATAAATTACAAAAATAAATAAATAATAATAAAATATACTTACTTCATATACGTAGATAAAATATAAAAAATATAATAGAATATTTATATACAATGAATATAATATAATATATGCAATCTATATCTACTATTATTACTAGCCAGCAGGTGTGAATGCAGTCAAGCGCCTAACTGTTTGTTTGTTTGAAGTCATTTTTATACAAGCACATTTTATACAAATTAAACACAAATACAGAAGAAACCTAGAAAATGAAATAGAGCGTGCAAAGGCGGTCTTATCACTAAAGCGATAGCTGTATATTTAAAAAAAAAACTATTTTTTACAATTAAAGCGCCACATATGAATAGTTTGTTTTTTAGTTTAACGCGACGATCTCAGGAACGCCTTTACGACGACTACTACGATTTGAAAAATTAGGTTTTTGTATATATATAACACGCTAATACCAATGGGAGCATAGCACCAATGTAGAATGTTTGAAAATAGTGTTTTTTTTTCCTTTTGTGCTTCCACTGTGTGCGCAGCGCAAACTGTTGAAGTTTAGATAAAATCGTGTATGGGTAAATGTTCCCCTTTAAATGGTCTAAAAAAAGTCCGCGACAGAATATTTCTTTCTTTTAAGGTTGGCTAATAAGCGGACGAAGTCGCAAGGGACCGCTGGTACATTTCATAACATCCCTACTAATATTATAATTATAAATGTGAATGTAAGTTTGTTTGTTACGCTTTCACGCAAAAACTACTTAACCGATCCTCATGAAACTTTGTACACATATTCTTGGAAGTGTTAGAAGTAATATAGGATACTTTTTATCCCGACATTAAGCTGTAAGAGATTGCTTTCAGCAATAAGGCCGCCTTTGCATGTCTACATTGTGTACTGTATACTCCTTACTGTTTCTTTTCCTGTATGTTATACGTGCAATAAAGTGTTTCTTCTTCTTCTTCTTCTTCTCGGTTCCTTTGGGAGAGGGGATTACTGTTTGACGATTTTACACCATAACTCCGACAAATTATAACTTTTTAAATGTTAATGGGTGCGAGGGGAATTCGTATGTAACCGTACACCCACTTATAAAGTCTTATGAACACACTAACATCTTACTGCTTTGTGCAATCAGGTAAACGGTCGTAGTACTTAGACGTAACGATCCTTTAAGTGAAGAAATCAATTTCAGCAACAATGTAATAGATTGCATCCTTTGTTAGAGCATAAATCCCATCTCCCCCAGATGTATCTTTAAAGTTCAACGCGGAGTAGCAGAAATTCTATTTCAATTTCCCTTAAAACTTTTCCAAGAGAGTAATATAAGTATTTGCTGAAAATTTTCAAACTGGATTGCAATCAAGAACAGTTCGATGGTGCAAGTTCAAGATTCCGTCTACGAATTGAACTTGCGACCGTCGGAGTTCACTTCAATACTGTGATGAAATTTGAAACTTTTCAGGGAAGATTGATTTCGGAATACACTCAGGATTTTAATAAAATTCGAGGATTGAAGCGATGTTTCCAAGTTCGATACCCAACACTCACCTCCAACTATTCGTAGCTATGTGCGTTTTTAATTTAAAGCGAGCAAAATATAAATAAGTGTGTTGAAAAGGCATTACAGTTTCATCACAAAAGTGTTAGAGGTACACAGTACAATCCTTTTTATTCTTTACCGTAGGCACTTTACCTTACACACTTACTGGCAGGGTAATAACGTATCTCGCGATAGGCTTGCGACTTAAATGTGGCGAATATTCTCAAAGGTGTGTGGAGTCCACCAATCCGCACTTGGCCTTCGTGGACTTGGGTCTAAGCCCATCTCATTCTCAGAGGAGACCTGTGCCCTATAGTAGGTTCCTTATAGATCGACGATGATGATGCTCAGAGCCTTTTTTTTATTAGAAAGAGGGACCTTCCGTTCTCCCAATGCAGCGTGATGAGCTGAGCTATACCGATTTGAAACATCACATTGTTAGTGAAAATAATAACCGGTGCCACACTGTTCAAGGCATGGTGTTGGACTAACCTAAATTCCTAAATCTTGGCTGTTTCTTAGAATTTCTGGACAGCAATGCTTAATTCTTAATACTCTATAGCCCAATCTGAGGATCGAAACAGAATAATATAAGAAAAAATTTTTAAACTGTCAAACATCGTTATCATAGAGAGACAGTCACAACAACGTGTAACCAAATTAAGAAATACGGTTGAAGGGTGCATTTGTATATTGTATAAGGAATCACCCTGTAAAAATATTAAAACAAAACAAGCATATTTTTTTGTCTATACAAACAAATTCACCTATGTAACCCTATTTAAGACGGGCACACGCATAATACCTACGCTACGCGACGCGTACCTAAGATGTTAGGTATATGAAAATATATATTATTATTATGTTTTAACTGATTTCTTCAGTGAAAACTAAAGCAGTGCTTCACTCAAAAACTATTAGCGTTTCGGCTTTACAGATAAGTCTCAAAGACAGTAAATAATTTATCTCTAAGGCATGTGAAGGCCGACCGAAATATATAATATAAAACGCAAATATATAAATAATAATGAGCCAAGGGTAAAGACCAGACCAGACCAGACCAATTCAGATATTATAAATTGCCACTGTTGGGGATCAAATTTTGGAAAACCACAACGCTCACCACTGCGCCAGGGAGATCATTTTGATTAAACTCAACGTTTTGAAACAGATAAATAATATATTGAATGCATCTATCCATTTACACCATCTGGAAAACGTTTTGGTGTTGCGATAAGATAGCGTCACGTCTTCCCAGTGTAATGCACAGGTGCATCTGACTTAACACAATTGAGTTCGTAGTTCCACTGTACAATTGTTCGGCAGTAGGGTAACCAGACTTTCCCCATAGACCAGTCTTTACCTATAACAGTCCACTGCTGGACTAAATTCATCTCCCAGGAGCCCTTGACCACGCAGAGTAGACGGGTTGGTGATTGCAATCGATGCTATGCTAATACTACCATCTGGTAGTAGTCGCTGGCGCATTATCCATTCCCGCTGGCTGCTGTTTGTTTACTGCAGGTTAGAATACCGTTGCTACCATCCCGCTCACCCTGCAGGTGTCAAACGAGGCGACTAAAGGAAACAGTCTGACCTGCATTCAACACACAGCGGTCAGCGGGAATAGATGATGCGCCAGCAAAAATGACCTAACACTTTGCACTGACAAATGTTATTAAATTGATAATTATTGAATGCATCAATCTATTTATTTTAATATTATATATTTTTAGCAATGATAGCCGATATGATCCTAAGAGATAAAGTGAAGCCTAGTGGCCTAGGATTTCAGCTTCACTTTTAGGAAGCCAAGTTCGTATGCCAGCACCTATGACATTTCTAAATTATGTGCGTTTGTTTAAGAATGAAGTAAAATATCGTGAGGAAACCTGCATGCCTAAGAGTTCTCCACACTGTGGTCGTCTAAAAACCGTTCTCGTTGTTGAACCGAACCTGCAGATGACGTGAATGTATCTATAGAAAGTAATAAATATAATTTGAGTATATTTTTGTAATTCCAAATTAACAGCTTCTTACTAAATAAATATAAAAGAATATTGTACAGTACTTACAACATTATTTATGTGTGTGTCTGTCTGTTCGTTGCGGTTAATATTCAAAAGTGGCTGGTATAAGATTATGCAAGCTACTTTTTATTACGGAAATCTAACCCTAAATCGAAAGAAGAAGTACTTCTAAATGTGTTGGCTGCCGATAGCCGAAATCTTGTTATTTTGCACATTCGTATTACAGCTCAGTCATTCAGTCGTCTATTTCACTTCATGTTGATATGTGTTGTGCACAGTTGTGTTGCAAACCTGCGATTATAATAGCTCTCTCGATCTAATTTTATTCTGAGAAGTCTAGATGGACGGCCCGGGGCTTTAATCGTGGGTGGTCTGGTGTCCCGGGACTTTTAGAATGTCGAGACTTTTTGAACCCTATAGAGATTCATTTATCCGTAAATTTAAACATTTATAGTAATCCTACTTTACGCCTAAGCTTACGGCTCTGATCGCAATCACACTTGATTTATAGACTTGGGAAAGCGACCGATGCACTCGATACCCGTTTAAAATTGCTCCGAAGACTTTCAATTTGTAACCAACTCGAAGACCAGGTCAGGTCGTAAAGAAACTTTTCTTACTCGTTTTATTAGAAGCGAAAAGAAAAATGGAAGCGAACTCTTTCAATACGTTTTTCTTTTAAACAATGTTATACCTTATTCGCATTTTTTCTAATTCCGTATTATATTTCTACCTGCTACAAGTTTGCGCACATTGCTTGCTGACTGATGACTAAGTTGTACGCAATTTGAAACCAACCTAATTTATTTTATCTACAGTTTTTCCAAATTCAGCCATATTGTAAGATACCGTACACAAACGTAAAAGCAAAAAGGCAAAAGGTTTTTATAAGATTTTTGCATATATTTTGACGAACTTCCTGGCACTTTGGTGAATAGTCCAAGAATACTAGTACTAGGGAGGTGGTGCAAACAAATCTTCAGAACAATCTCCATTATTCAATTAATTTCAATTTTTCCGCTGCAAGTTAACCCTTTACTGCAATCTAACCTGGTGGTAAGTCAAAGTCAAAGTCAAAGTCAAATATTTCTTTATTCAAATAGGCACATAGATGGCACTTTTGATGCGTTATTATATACAAAATGTGTACATTGCAGTGAGTAGTGATGGCGATAACTACAATCGTAAACTTAAAACTAAAGCTACGAGGGTTCCAATCGCGCCCTGGTCTAAGAAGAAGCCCACAACAAACTTAGCCGGGTAAGTGATAATGTGTAATGCACCCTAAGATGATTGTGGGCTAACCTGTTAGGGAGAATGGCAGTTATATTAAATCTATACACCTAATTGCATTCAACGCGGTATCGTATCGGAACGCTGAATCGCTTGGTCGGTAGGTAACCAGCCACAGCCAAAGCCTCCCAATCTAAGACCCAAATTTCCCCAACCGAAAATCGAAACCGCAACTTAAGACAAAAAAAATTGAAATGTTATATTTTTATTTATTGAGTGTCGCTCGGTCGGCAGGTAACCAGCCACAGCCAAAGCCTCCTAATCTAAGACGTTCAAAAATTTATAATTTCTGAATTGTCTATAGAAATTTAGAAAATACAGAAATTTATAATTTCTGAATTGTCTATAATTCCAAATTTCCCCTGCCGAAAACCGAAACCGGAACTTCCCACAAAAAAAATTGAAATGTAATATTTTTTTATTTATTGAGTGTAACAATACTTACTTAGGCTTTGTATAATGAAGTCATGTTTTTGTTCGTTCCTACATCTTATTTAATGTGAAGCGACTCAATGCGTTATCAAATCACTCGCCGCTCGGACAGGAAGCCAGATCGAAATCGTGGCGGTCGCGCGGAAATTGCTCATTTTCACGCGAACCTCCGGGAATGGCGCTCTAATGGCAGAAGTTACAAAGGAAAACAAAAATTATAACAATGTTTACAAACAAAGATTACTAAGTTTAATATTATGTATATTTCTATATTAGCTTCATATTATTTCCAAAAGCGCGTGAAGTCCAATCTGTACTGCGCCAGCGTGGTAGACAATGGTCTCATACCTTCCTATTCCCATGCTAACGATAATGAATTCATTGTTTTGTCACGCTTTGACATTTGAAAGCTCAGCTTTGCTCAGCTCAGAAGTTTGACACATCATTATAAAGTCAAAGTCAACAATATCTTTCTTCGAGTAACATAGGTGGCACTTTTGATGCGTTCATTACATGAGTATTACACGGTAGTGAGATGATGGCGATAACCACATTCGTAAACTTAAAACTTAAGCTACTAGGGTTCCAAACGCGTCCTCGTCTAAGAAGAACAAACTTAGCCGGGTGTTTTTTCTTTTTTGTTATCACCATCCCACATTGTCATTTAAAATCATTAGAAGAGCAACCTGGTTAGAGAAATCATTCACACCCAAGCTTTTTTATTGATTACGTAGTCTTTTATACTGTAATATGATATATAACTTAGGCATAACTATTTGGACCATTGATTTTGTTTATTGTTATTAGGTAGACAAAACAAGTAATAAATAAAGGTAGATCTAAATATAAGTAATAACAAGTTTTGTTCTAAGCTACAACCCCCCTTCCAAGTTGTTTACGTGTACACAACTTGGAATTAAATAAAACAAAAATTAAAAAAATTAAGTTCAAACAAAAAATAATATTTATATATATAACTTCCCTAAAGTTAAGTGGACTAGTGCTTATAAGTCTTTCTCCTTTTTGACTAACATAAGCAACTTCGAAATTTTGACAGAATAAAAATATTATTACACCCGAGAAGTGAACTACGGAAAGGTTTTTTTTTTAATAACTCTTAACAGCAGGCGCAGAATATTTTAATGAAAATAATATTTCAATTTATAATCATCAAACTTTATATTTAGTCTCTGAGTTTAAAAAAAGTTGCACGTCGTGTTTCACATTTATTTTAAAACAACCCTATGGGTGTTATGTTTCTAATTAGAGGTATGACTGCCATGTAGGTAACAGTTTATTACAAAGGAACTACCATTTTTAAACTACACTATCTCTTCACTAAAATAAAAATAAAGTATTAAATAAATTACCTACTGTTTTTCTGTAAGTAAATTCACATAGTCCTACACATGTGGGATATCATGACTTATTTACAAACCCGTAATTACTTTCATGTCCGCCAATCCGCACTGCACCAGCGTGGTGGGCTACGGCCTTAAGCCCTTCTTTTTGTGGGAGGAGACCCGTGCCCTGTAGAGGGCCGGTAATGGGTAGATATGATGAATTACTTTCAATGTTTACACTCCAACGTGTCTAATTTAAAATACCGAGCAATTGTACACCAGTTGTATGTTTAGAGATATCTATTATTATTTTTACGATGCTATAAATCTTTTCCATGTCATAAAACTATCAAGGTTAAAATATTAACGCCGTTTAATTTTCATGAATTCGGACACTATTTTCAGCTGTAAGCTAATTACATTTACGTCATTTGGTACGTGCAACGTACGTATGTACGTTGGTTAGGTGTGTATCTAATTTTCCCAGATGTACCTCCGGCTCAAATCCGCACTGCTCTCGAATCTCGATACCAAAGTGCATATAACTTTACATGTTGCTAATAGCCAAGTCAAATGGCGTGACATCGTCCGAAAGGTTGTAAGTGGAAGGGTGCACGACTCTCCGCAACGTAGAGAGAGACCTACGATTCATAACATAGGGATTTTAACATCCATCCATATATTAAACGAATAATTATAGATTGCATTGAGTGGCTGACACAGTCATATCATCAAGATTAATCAAAGAGCACATAATTTTTAACATAAACACACACACATAAAACATTCAATTTGAACGAAGAAATAAACCCTGTTGTCATTGAAAACTGTGTGATAATTATTAATATTTACCAAATGACGTTTTGAAATAAAGCCGGGATTTGGCAGATATTTTTTTTTAAGTATAAAGTTATTTTAAGTATTAAACTTTATAATCGTGTTACAAATTTGATTTCCTCATTTCGTTACGTTAATATCAACAGCTCATCGTTGTTCGACTTAGTTACTTTTCCAAAAGATTTTCGACTTGTCAGCTTTTTACAAAACGCTCTTTATCGGAGAACTTGATGGTTGGTCCTAGTTTTAGTCGCAGCCACACTAACTTTTGAGTATCGTTTATACAATTTAATTTATCTAATATGTTGTATTTTGTAATTTTTTTTTGTATGTATGTTCATACATGTTTATATAGACATAAACTTGTATGTATTATTTGTACATACACTTATGTATTTTATATTAGCCGATTGCACTATCCCATATTCTTCCACTCCATTCCACTTAATTCTACCATCAAGTATTGTCTGCAGGAGATCGCCTGAAGACACCCCCTTGCGCATTTTTTCTTATGATTTGATTTATTTATATTTATTCTGTATTATCTGATTTGTAATGATGTGAGAAAAAGCCTTTATATAACTTCGTAACTATTTATTTTAAAAACAATAGTGTTATTTTCCGAAACAGTTTATATTACGACCAATCGCCTTAAGTAATATTATTCAGGTAACGATATACTAGTATTTTCATTTATTAAATTAGCAACTTAAAAAACAAAATCAGACCACTATTTTGTCATTTCTATTTAAATCCCTCAGTAATTACTTAGTATGACCACGAAAAGTAATACTATCTTATCTTATGTACGGGATTAGATAGTAATTAATCTATAAACAACTCAATTATGTTTATTTTAATTAAGTGCACGTTTCAGATACCAACTTACAATTTTCGCACGTACTAAACTTATGCCTAGAAATCATAATAACATTATCGATTTTGATGCGATAATTTTTGGGTGTACCTACGGATATTCTTATCACACAGCTCCCGAATACAATATCAATGTTAAATACGCGCCTAAACACTCTTAGTCACTCGTGAATAGTTGACGTGTTTGCACGTCACAAAGAATTACTTCATAATGTGGTAAGTTGAACAAAATATACAATTATTAACTAGTTACTTACATGTATTTATAAACATTGAAACGGTATGCGTTATCATCTGTCAAGCAGCTGTATTATGTTATCTAAGATATCAAGATATTTCTCGTGCACCGCAAAACAAAAGAAATATCTGCACAGAATTGATATTGCATCTCGTTCGCTCTTATTGCAAATACCTGTTTTACCGTTACTTCTGTACGTGGCCTTAAAGACGGTTGGTTTCACAATGAAACAGCATCCACCTTGATATTCTATTTTCTCAGGGAACGACTAACCTCAAGAAATAATTTATTATGTGTTTATACAATTGTTTTAATAACATCTGTACACATCAATCATACATTCACAAACTTAGTTTTGCAAACGATTTCATTCACATGAATTAATTTTGCCGCAATAAATAGTTGCCTATTATGTTAAAACAAGTTCCGTTGCTGCGTAAAAGAAAAAACACCAAATAAACCAACATGTGTGCTTTTGAAACAATACCACAATGAGGACCATTCCGAATGCGATTTTTGACATGATTTAACATAGACTAGACTTTATGTGTAAATAAACAATTATCTCTGTAGGCAGATTCAGTAAGTGTGAATTTTATACACAGGTAGTGTTCATTTCCTTTTTGGTTGTTATCAAAAGATATTATAATTTGACATTCGTCGATAGCCATTATTTATTACTGTTATCCGTAATCTGATAAAATACGTTAGTCATTTCATATAGGTACTTATTTTTCCTAGAAAGTAACAATCGTAACTAATATTTTTATTAAAATCTGTCTTCATTTATAGATAACATAATAAAGCTGTGTCGTGAACGAATCTTGAGTTTTTTTTCTTTTCTTCGTCTCGATACGTATGACCACCCAGGAGCTTCCAGCCATCTTTTTGAGTTCATGATTTATCCAGTGTCTCATATTTTTATAAGAGCTCGTTTGCACTCACTCCAATCCTCCACCACAGAACTTGCCTCACGACACTCTCACAGGATTGTTCTGTCCACTAGTACGTCGGCTTGCTAAGCCTTGAAGTTAATTTGCCAAAATTGGTGTCAATTGACTCAAGGCGTGGCGGAAAAACGGACGCCACTCCACCGGAAGGGCGTGAAAATCAATATATACTCTGTGGTCTAAAATGTAATCGCTATTAACCTCACAAAGTTTTCTAGAATCGTGACTAATTTTAATTATTTCTTATAAACTACAAGTAGGGCAGCCCTGTTTTGTCACGAAGGTAAAAATTTGTTATTTTATGTGTCATCGACGGTGTGTGTTTACTGACTCTTGTGTCACTTATTTGGTTAGTCAGAAATAGAGGGCAAGGTAGTCAAACCAACGATTTGGGTTATAGGTTAGGCATCATAAGACAAACCAAGGATAGACAGATAGAGTTTTTGATCCGATCCGGGACTCTGCACTGGACCTCGTGATAATAAGCTAACAACTCGGCTAACGAGGTATTTTGATTTGACTCCATTATTATAATGTTAATGATGTTAATCAATCAACGGCAGGGGCAATTTGGAATTTTCTCTGGGCTGGTCAGGTGGGAGGCTTAGTCTGTGGCTAGTTACCAACCTGCTGAGGGTAGACATGCGGCAAAGCGATTTAGCGTTCCGGTACTATGTTGCGTAGAAACCAATTAGGGGCATGGGTTTAATATAACTGCCATACCCCTAACAGGTTTGTCAACATCCTAGCCTACATCATCACGTACAGTGGCGTGCAAAGAGGGTATGCACATGTTATGCAAATTATATAAAAAGAAGAAAATCTCCCGTACGCGTTATAAAAAAGCTTAAGGATAGGCATTGTAAGAGTTATAAAAAACCTACCCTTAAGTATTTATAACTCGTACTGGAGATTTTCTTCATTTTATATAATCTGCATACCCTGTGCATACCCTCTATGCACGCCACTGATCACGTACCATTTTAGTTTTTGATTAGGATCTGACGAATGCTTGAAATGTACACCTTTTGCTAAGTGATGTCGCAATCTAAGGTGAAGAGAGATTGCCAACGCAAATGCTTATTCACACTTGGTTTAGAAGAATATTATAGATGAAGAATGGTGGGTAACACAAAGCCGGACGGGCCATTATACGTATCCAGCGTGTAACCAGGGGAAATTATCCACGTAACAGTGCAGACCTTTCTTGTCTCTGACAGTTTAAAGACTGAAAAGGTAAAGCGGAGCTAAATCTAATTGTAGGTATCTGAGCAAATTACATCCATTTAAATTAAATATTATTTTAAAATTTTATATCCGTAAAAAAAGTATATATTTATAATCCGCGCCATTCAATAAATGATTTGTAAACACAGCAGAAGTGGTGGCTCCTTAAATATATATCTCCGCTGGTTTTTTAAATAATCTAATGAGAAGTAACGATCAAAGACAACTTATTACAAGTACATTATATCTTATCATTAATAGGCAACTGGAATTATCGGATTTCCCGCATGATGAGCGGGCGGGAAAACTCATGCGGTGGTTTTACAGCCACTTCCAAGTTTACAAATACGTGGAAAAAAAGTATTCAACGCTAGAAATAATTATTTTCTGGTTTTGGTCAAAAGGAAATACACTCTAGGTAGCTTTATACAGAGCTTCTCAAATTTTTATTACAAATTTGTAGTATATAAATTTGTGTGGTAATTTGTAAATGTATAAGTTTTAAATTTATATATATGTTCATATGAGTGTAAACATAAGCTTGTTTATATATACCAGCGAACAGAATATATAGGTAGACACCTAAATAAACATAAATGTACGTGTGACGTCCCTTGCCTTGTAATTTTAGTATAATAGCGGCTAATTATTTTTTACGGTTTTATTTATTAATTTGTTGTTTGTAGTTCATTTGGACCTTGCAAAATAATATTTATTTTTAAATAAACAAACTTTTTTTTAAGTTTATATATATGAAATCATACTTATAAAAGTAAACTAAGCATATTTGCTCTCCACAAACTCTAATTTATTTTTTGTACAGTAGGTAGGCGTACTTGATTGTATCCAACAGCGTGATTTATATTATTTATTGATTTTTGCTTCATTTTTTATGATATCAGATTACGTCCGCATCGATAAGATAAAATGTGGCAGATAAAATCACAGCATACCTCAAGCCCCACACACATTAAACAATACACATAAATGAACACTACACATTTTGCAAACGATGACTTTTACTTAAATAACGGCTAATCTTACGAAAAAGTTGGTCTTATAGAGGCTTCACAAATGTCGAAAATCTATACATACATACATTGACTAGGGTCGACTACGAGTCGAGTAATAATTGTCCCCTTTGGTCGTTAATCAGCTTAATTCCACACTACCCTTCCCTATACACCCTGACCATCTTTTTATTGAAGCCCTATTACGACATTTTACCCTTTATTTTATTACAGAGTAAAAATATTCAAACAGTGTTGAGTGAGGAAAGTGCCACTGCTTCCAGTACCAAGATACTTACAAACCCACTCAGTGGTATTCCTAGAGCAAGCCAAGTTAATTACAGGACTAATTTGACTCATTATGATCTCTAAAGCGCAGTTCTTGTTGTACTTACTAAAATTCGAAAACAGTACGATTATGATCAAGACGCGAATTACAATAGGAAATTTATTTTACGATTTATAATTTCCAAGTTCGAATCCCAGCACACACCTTTAACTTTTCTAAATTATGTGCGTTTTAAGTATTTCAAATATCAATTGCTTTAACGGTGAAGGACATCGCCGTGAGGTAAACCTGCATACCTGGGAGTTCTCCATAAAGTTCTCAAAGGTGTGCTAAGTCCACCAATCCGCACTGGGCCTGCGTGGTGGACTACGGCCTAAACCCTTCTCATTATGGGAAGAGACCTGTAGTGTCCTTTGTAATCCTGACAATAAATCATCTGAAACCTTTAGTCCTAAGCATTAGTATATATGCGTCTTATGATTTTTAAACTAAGCTGTCCTTAATTATTTAACTTGACTTATGTTTTTCATACCAATATTTATTCTACTGGTGTATAATAATTTAATACTAATTAATAATATTTAAAATATTATATTATTCATATTTATTTATTATATTGTTTTGCATAGACATATAAATCAATAAGTGAACTCATACAGTAAACTCATGAATAAGAACCGAACTTGTTTGAGAATATTCAGGCTTCTATACCTTTTAGGTAACCTTTTTAGTACAAAAACGACAGATAAATGTACCCATCCCTATAAAACAAATTTAGCTCTTTAATAACTTATCTGTATTTTAACTATGTCTTTTAAAGCCTTTATGTCACAAGATTTTTTATGTAGTTAGTATTCTTACCAATTCAAAGTTAAATTTGGAAAAAGTATCCTCACATAACGTACATAAATAAACAACAACTTATACTCTTCCCCTATGTATTTCTCATATCACTCATAACCATTTTAACTTTTAATCGGATCGAGCCACTATTCTCTCTGACGCTTCTTAAAATCGAGCGGAGACTGCAAAGTTGAACACTATTAATCAACTTTCTGGTTTATCAACTACAGATTTTCATATTATAAGTTTCAGATTTTAGTTGTAAGTACGACAGTTTCATAATCTACGATTTCGATCATATTCGAGGATATTTCAATTCTGGAGCCAAAGAACGCCCATTGATGGACATAGGTTTTGATTCTATTACTCGATCTATATTCTTCTATAATTATTTTAGTAAGTAAGAAAAGCGGGCTAGAAACTAAGAATTTGAAACAATAGATATTTAATGAAATTTCATCGTTCTTGTTTTCTTTTTCAGCTTATCCTGTGTCTGCGGTTTGCTTTGCAAAATCATCAGTTTCATCATATCCCTCCTGTTTATAGTAGGTTTAGTGCTACTAATATTATGGCTAACAGGAATCCTCTTCGGTAAACCGGTAAGTTAAACTATCATAATTTAATTAGATAGTAACTTATCTTAGTGGCGAGTTTTTTTTTTTATTATTCCACTATAAGTTAGCAGTTGACTGAAAGTCTAATATGGTAGTGGGCTAACCTGTTAGGGAGTATGTTAGACATACTCCTAATCGATTTCTACGCGACATCGCTACGAGGCACGCCTCTGTCGGTAGAGTGGTAACTGGCCACGACCAAAGCCTTCCACCAGACCAGACCAGACCAGAGAAAGTTTAGAAATTATAAATTCCCTATTAAATATTTTCTATATATAATTCTATTTCCCAAATTGCCCCTGCCGGGTATCGAACCCGGGACCTCCTACTTAAATTCTAAGCGCTCACCGTTGCGCCAGTTTTCGTAGTACTGAGTGAATGGCAATAAGACAAAAAATGGCTCTCCATCGTTTCTATCGACCGTTATAGTTGAACTATGAAGTATCCTTTTCCATCAGATCCTTCTGCGGATCTTCTCATTCATCACGTAATGATGAAAGCTCCAAGCTTAGCAGCCCTTTGCAATGTACAATCGTTTATTGTTTCACGAACCAGCCTGCGTTATGAAACGTAAGGTGGTTGTTTAAAAAAACCACTGCCAATAAAAGTCCAAATAGGTTCTTATGTTATTGTACTTTTTTTAAGGACTCTACTCCTACTCATGCAAACTACGAGTCGATACGCAGCATACTACATGCAGGAGGGGGAGGTAATTGACAGGAAGTTGCAAGAGAAAATAGCTTAAGTAATTATAGGCTGAGATCCAATGGGAGTTTTTTGGGAGGTGATTGAAATATATTGTTTTTTTTTTAATTTGCTATGTCTGCATACATTCTGGAGCGATATGTTTTATACCCAATTAATTAAAGATAAAGACTTTTACAATACTTATAACCATTAATAAATAGTGACTCAGACGTTAAAATTTTAATACAGAATTGTAATATCTTATTATATTTCTTAGAAATTTGAAATATCATGAATATGTTTGTGAGTGATCAGGCATTCACAAACAGGTTCAGGTAGGATGAAATAGCTTGAACTTATTAGAATAACACCGAGTAGCACCTAGGTAGGTATAACTAGTAATGTACCGGAGAATATATTAAATCCCATAAATATAAGACAGAAATGAAAACTTATTAAAACATAATGAAATAACTGTGTATCTTTTGATAAAAAAAAACATATTAAGAAACTGGCGATTTTGCCGGTATACATCTTCTTTAATCAAACACGTCCTCATAATTTCCTGCTGGTTTTCAGAACATTAGGTAGTATTAAATAATTTATTAGAGCGTTAGATGGTACGTATGTCACGTGAACGTGAAAATGGATTTGAAAAGTTCTTTTTATTATATTGAAAAAAATATATTAATTAAATGACTACGTGTTATTTTAATCTTCTTATTCCATTGGACAAGTGTCCAGGGCTATGACTTCCTATTGCATTCAAAACCAACCTTAACTGAGCTCTAAATATTATATCCTAGTCTATAATATAACTTTATAATAATTTATTTACTTCATAATAAAATGTACATAATATAATATTGTATAATTAGAGGTGACACAGTATGAAAGTCAAGGACTCGTATTCACAATCGCAAATAGGAAGTTTCTAAGAAAGTAACCACCCCTTTTGTTCAACTTTTGAAAAAACTGATTGTTTACACCATCTCTGTTCGTTTAAATGCACTGACTCTATAGATAAAATTGTAAGTTCGAGTGTGATAAAGTCACCAAATAAATTATAAATATACAAATTCAAAATGCGATCAATCAATGATTTATTAATATTTGTACCTAAGTAAATTAAGAATCACTTATCTATAGCTTGTACGTGCACCTTAATGATACGTTGATGACCTTTAATAATGTAATTTAGTCAGAGAAAGTAATAATCACTCAAACAATTTATTATATTATTATTTATATCTTCTTCTCTTTGAATTGAAGTATTTTAGACAAAATATTTTTATTCAATAAAATATAAGAGTGAATGTGTTGTAAATATTTTTAAATAAAACATATTGTTATGGTTATAAAAGTTTATTTGCATTACATTTTAATGTTTATTTATTTATTTATTCATAAGACACACCAGCAATTAATTGTAACTATATTCATAAAAAAAAAAATTATGTGTTAGAATTTTCGAATTCGGTTTAGTGCCATTACTATAATCAATTAAAGGTGTATAAAGCATTATCGTGGTTATCTTCGGTCACAATTTAAAAAAAATATTTAAAAACTTAAACTTAACTTAACTTAAGTATTTAACTAAACATTATTGAAAATAAAAATGTAAATATGAATTAAGATATTATAACAGATTGATTAGTAATATTAAATTAAAATTAATTTTGAAAACAGTATTATAAGATATACTGATTTTAAGGCTCACATACCATTACCAGAAACATCAGTGAGCAAAAGCTATATAAAATGTATATTAAAGCAAATAAACCTACACCTTGAATATATTGGTCCTTTTTAAATTGAAGCAGAGAACTTGGTGTAAAGAGAAACTAATTTTCTTTTTTTTTTTTAATTTCAAGTCTGTGTGTTCGTAGTGACTTTAAGACCGATTTGGAAATCAGATTCTACCGATAAGAATCCAGAAGCTCTAAATTTGCTCTTTTTCAACATTAACAATTTTACATTGTGAAATTTCATTTATTTCAAGTAGGCATAGGTATGTTTGAAACGTAAAGTCTTTCTTTAGTCCCTTTTGTAGTGACTCTACCACCGGTACAGAAGGCTGATTGTACCAAAAAAGCCGGCAATAATGGAGGTTGTTTTGTTTATATGCTCTGTGATCGAGTTTGTAGGACTCTGCAACCAAAGAAGAATAAAAACACTATATCATAGAGTTGTTATTCTATTTAGCCTACTCATAAAGTCAACTGTCAAAATAACTAAAAATGTTAAAATATCTTTCATCTTAGGTCCGAGATCTGATGATCTATCTATAATATCGAAAATTAAAATATTTTCAGAAGAGACTGCGTAGTGCAAAGATTAATTTTATAAGATTTCATCTTGGTATTTATTGATAAGCAGAGATATTATATTCATTATAAGGTCAGAATTAGCGACGACATATTTAACTCACTACTTTTACATTCAGGTGTTTAATATATTATGCCCTTATTCAGGTACTACGTTCTTATTTTAAAAGATGATATGAATATTATGACAAGAATTAAATAAAAGTTATTCAGCGCCTATGCGGACATTATGTGGTAGGTATGATTTAAGATACCTTATATATGTCATTTACTATATTAGTGATATACCTGTGAGAGGGTTGTTTTTTAGTTATATGACGGCCGAGTTGCGCAGTGGGCTGGACCCTGCTTTCTGAGTCCAAGGTCGTGAGTTCGATTCCCACAACTGGAAAATGTTTGTGTGATGAACATGAATGTTTTTCAGTGTCTGGGTTTATCTGTATATTATAAGTATTCATGTGTATTATATTCATAAAAAAATATTCATCAGCTATCTTAGTACCCATAATAAAAGCTACGCTTACTTTAGGGCTAGATGGCAATGTGGTGTTGTCGTAGTATATTTATTAGCTGACCCGGGCGACTTCGTCAGCGAATGAGTCGACATAAAAAATAGTCGTATGTCCAATATAAATGAATCCTAGCTAGATCGATTTATCGCCCCCGAAACCCCCTGTATACTAAATTTCATGAAAATCGTTGGAGCAGATTCCGAGATTCCAATTATATATATATATATATATATATATATATATATATATATAAGAAGAAGAAGAATTGCTCTTTTAAAGATATAAGATATATATTGAATATTACAAAAAAGTTCATTACAACGATTACTCATCAGTTACAGATTATTTCAATTTTCAGCTGTATTTGCGGTCTAATATGTCACCTGTTAAGTCTTATCATTACTGTACTATTTATAACTATCTTTCTGATATTATTATTATGGACCGCCGATTTTTTAATTGGTAAGTACTAACAAACTAGTTTTTACTATGAAATAGTTTTTAATATAAAAATATGCATATACAAACACATAAACTTAAAATTCCACATATACGGCTGCAAGATTTAACGCTCTCATCTATGATTATCATCATCATAAAACATAGCGAAGTATAATGTTTAAAAAAATGAGTTGCTAGATTATTACCACGACCATGTGATAATATGCGTTAGAGCACATCAAACCGTACTGGAGCAGCAATCCAGTTGGCGCTGCGGTTAGGGCTAGGGTTTCAAGTGTCCCGGGTTTGAACCCCGGAACGGGAAATATGGGACGTTACCACTCTACCGACAAATAATCTCTGTTAAGCGATCTCGCATTCCGATATAATGTCGCATAGAAACCGACAAGGGATATGGATTTAATATAACTGCCATATCCCTAACAGGTTAGCCCGTTACCAGCTTAGACTGACATCAGACATCATCACATACCAGCAAGTGAATTAGCCCCAACACGACTAGCATGGGCAGAAGAAAATTTTCTCCCCGGGGAAAGGATAAAATGTATCTTCTCCCACACAGCTTTATCAGCTCTCAGAGCACCCGCGCACAAGTGGAATTAAATAACGGGAGCAAACTTCGCCAATCCCGTGCTTTGGCAGGTGGACACGTTAATTATATTCTTTTTCAGGTGACATAATCGGGGATATAATTATTGTCTCCTACCCGTACTATAATTGCTGGAGATATAATTCTGTATATAATATAATCTTTTATAATACCACAGCCCACTCACCACTACACGGGGAGGTCGACAGGACCTCGTTACAAAGTTCTTTCAAGGCGCAGGCATAAAAGCTACAGCATTCATACATGTTACCAGTGGCGTGCATAGAGGGTATGCACAGGGTATGCAGATGATATAAAACGAAGAAAAGCTCCCGTACGAGTTATAAATACTCAAGGGAAGGCTTTCTATAACTCTTGCAATGCCTATTCATAAGTTATTAATAACTCTTACTGGAGATTTTCTATAGTTTATATCATCTGCAAACCCTGTGCATACCCTCTATGCACGCCACTGCATGTTACTAATTTCTTTTTTTCAGATTTCGCTTCATACAGTCCCTATGTCATCTACTTAGCAACAGACTTTACAGATAAAAGGAGACCGGGATAAAACATCCCCATATAAGCGTCCAACTTTAGTGGTTACGATAAAATCTGGTTAGATACTTTGACTATAATTCAGAGAAAAATGCATAATTTACTCAGGTAAAATTGAAGCCTAAAATTATTTTCTACCAAAGGTTAGGTAAGGTAATTTAAAATCAAAATGAGGTTATTAAAATAGTGTTTAAATAGAAATGGCGTATGATTAAACCAAAGGATACGAGATGAAAGTTCAAAAATCCTTGCTTAGTATAAAATATGTGAAAGTGTTTTAGATTTGTTTTCTTGTCCTTCCTTCACGCACTTGCCAAGCAACCAAGCGAGAGATTTTTTTGGCAGAGAGCTAATTAAAAAGACGGGGAGTAGGTACCATAGGCTACTTTTTATCCCAGTAAAACAAACGGGATTTGTAAAAAACGGTCATAAATGCGGACGACGTTCTTCGTCTTCGCACAAACTGATAATAAATAAATTATATACTCATATACTCATAATTCAAAAAGACTGTTTATAATTTTATTTACCAGTGATCGGAAGAGGTAGAGTATCCTTTACTTATCTTAGAGGAACAGCGTGGAAAAGTTGAGATTTTCTTACGACTACGTTGACATTTTATAACGGATCTTTTGGTACATTGCAAAGGTGCAAAAAGAATCGAATTCGATTATTTAAAAAAAATCTAAATCAACGCGTAACAATACTCTTTGGTACAGATGAAGTTATTGTACGTCAGGTGTCATAAAAATGATTTAATTGCGATGTATCGAAATATAAACAGTTATCGAAACTTGCATAGTATTTTATTTTATTGTGGTTTAGAGGTTGAATTTTAAATATAACAAGGTAAGGAATTTTGCCTTTAATCCGAAAAGCAGTTGTATTTTTCGTTAATTAGACCATAACTCAATGTAAACTGAAAAATCATGATTAATTATATTATGTATAATTAATAATACTTATGGTATCTCTTCTTCAAGTTCCAACTTATTCGATTTATTCCTTTTATCCAACTTAATATATCATCCATAGTGTGTATAACGATAAATAACGTGCATAACGTGCACCCTGGACTTAATTAACCAATTACAATTTAGATTATTATTAAGCTTATTCCCCCCCAAGGATATTTTACAGAGAAAGCAAAATGTACTTATGTACAACTTTATTAGTTTCTTTTTAACTTTCATTAATAAATTTAGCCCACTTCTTCTTTTTAAAACAGGTTTAAATCCGTCGTTTTCAATCCGTCTATACATATTTTTTATATAAGTAATATATTTATTCGGGCATATCGGATTTTAGTTATTATTTAAAAGTTAGGTTTGAAGTGGTAATTGTTTGAAAATACTATAAAAGTCGAGGTAGAAATTGGAAGATAATTAATCCGGTGTGAATAAAACCACAAGTCTCCGCATACACCCTGTTATAAACCATAATCCATAATCGGCTTCTACACGACATCGTACCGGTACGCTAAATCGCTTGGCACGACACGTCTTTGTCCGTAGCGTGGCAACTAGCACGGCCTAAGAACCTCACACCAGACAATTAACTGAACAATCAATAATTTTAATGTTTTAATTACTAAAATCTGGTAACAATAACATTAACTACCACCTTATTATTTATTTGTCTTTATTCAGGTACTTACTCTGTGACTGCTACGTGCACATTTTTCAAGAGGATATAATGTACAAGGATCCGTACTTACCTAATAAAAACAAACTTTATTAAAAGTTCCAACGGTGATAGAATATTTACGCCAGTATTCGGAATATGTGGTAGATATACTATAAAAGTGATGATAAAGCCTCTTCTAGTCTCATCGAAATGCAAAACACATACATAGGAAAGTAGCTACCGAATTTAACATGGCTAAAGATGAAGAGCAGAGCTAAAGTGTTATTCATTTAAACACCTTTGTCGTTGCATTGAACCCAAAAATATAAGATTAGACTGACATACATTTGTAGTCATCATCGGCATCTCTTTTAAAGCAGCTCCAACTCTTTCTACTCCCAACCTCACGGCGCAGTGGTGAGCTCTTTGGTCTGATAAGTGGAAGGTTCTGTGTTCGAGCCCGCGAAGTATAATAATTTGCACTTTCTGAATTTTCTCCGGTCTGGTCTGGTAGAAAGCTCTTAAGCCGGGGCTGGTTACCACGATACCGATTTAGCGTTCCGGTGCGATGTCGTGTAGAAATTTGGTTAGCCCGTTACCATCTTAGACTGCATCACCACATGCTGATGAGATTGCAGTCATAGGCTTACTTGTAGGGAAAAGAAATCCTTTTGCAATCAAATGGATGCCTGACACTTTTAGGAGTTGGTTGCCACCTAGTTGGGGTGGGGCCTACACTCCGCCTGCAAGTTGTGGTTTCCACTTAGGACCTTTCGGCTCCAGCGTCCATTGGTCGTAAACGTGACTAACCCACTGCCACTTCAGCGTGCTAGCCCTAAGATATTGATTTCAAAATGGCATCTTTAAATTTCAAATTTCGTGCGAACTGGTTCTTATTATAAAATTTAAACATAAATACCTAACTCTACTATTTAGCTAAAAAAAATGGTGTTTGCTGGGTCTATCAATATTTTCATGATAAGCTCAGCTGTTCTTTAGTTTGCTAAAGTAACTAATATTTTTCTTTTTCAGTTTATTTATAAAATTATTATGTCAATTGAAGACGTGTTTGACAGTTTTAGCTTTTATTGCTGTAATTTTATTTTTAATTTTATGGACTATCAATTTAATTATTGGTTAGTATTAACGGACTACAGCTTATACTGTGTACTAAGGCAATTATATAAAATTGTGAAGGACCGGACCGATAAACAACGATTTTCGTGTGTAAATAAATTACAAAATATTGCTATATGCTATTTGGTAAATCGTTGTGAAAACCCCATCGAACAGGTGTTCAAATGACTAAAACAGACAGACTTGATATTTCATAATAGATACATAATTTCTGATGACATCAAAGTGTAAATATGCGTTTTAAATGTAAGTTAATCTAATATGTATTTATTGAACGGTGAACGATAACATCGTGAGGAAACCTGCATGCCTCGGAGTTCTCCATAATGTTTTCAAAGGTTTGTGAAGTCTACCAATACGCACTTAGCCGGCGTGGTGGACCGCAGCTATTTGACCCTGTTGTGGGCCGTTATAGATTAATAATGTTATTTATATTTATTTATTTAGACATGCTTGTTGCACGAAATCTCTTTTGAGATAAGTTGTCCTTGTGGACAACTCATCTCAAAAGATATTTCTTTCAGAAGCCCTCGATGAATATCTTCAAAAGTTGATAATAATGTTCCTTAGCCTCATTAAATCCCACCACACTTATCTCCTCTCACAGTACAGAGCGACATGGAACTAAAGCCCTACTTAATAGGCCTTAAGTTTAGATTGGCAGACACTTATTCTTAGTTCGATGTTGGTTTATTAATGCGGACCTTATACCGTTTTCTTTGCTCCCTAAACGATTATCACATGTAATTGATAATATCCAGAACCCACGGCTCAACGTGCTCTACAGGGCACGGGCTTGAACAACGTCGATCTTCTAGTTCCAAGCTGTTAGGCACTGTGAATGATGTGACCACCCTAATAAGTACTAAAATTTTTTTTGGGTGAACCGTGAATCGTCATATTCAAACAGCCTTGATCTTGAACAATAAAGACGACAGTGATTAACTCTTACTCATATTTAAATATGTATCGTATGTTATAGTATATATTAGTTTATTATTTTTATTTTTATTATTGTTAGTATTTTATGTGTGTAATCTTGATAAGTTTTAGTGTGTAATTGTTCGTAAGTATGTATATAATAATAATACACCCACCAATCGGTTTCCCTTGGTTTTTTTAATCCTAAGGTTGCCTGGAAGAGATCGCTACTAAGCGATAAGGCCGCCCTTTGTATCCTACTTTTTAATTTTAATTTTTTTGTGTCCATTGTTTTTGGTGTACAAATAAAGTGTTTAAATAAAAAATAAATAAAAATCGATACCAGGGTGACCCTCGTGATCCATGCTAACCACTACACCTACGACCTACTCTAAACAAATGTCTAACAGAGAATTTTAACTTGCTTTTCCTAGTACTTATCTAATTAAAGACAGATTAGTGGATTGAATGTTAATTCTAATTTAATCGTTCTATTATTTCAGATTATACTTCGAAGACACCTACGTGCGTAGTACCGTTGCCAAGCAAATGGTGGTGGTTTTTTTTTGGATAAAATATCGATCTGTGTTTACCTTCATTCCCAAAAACGTATAAAGGTAGCAGTGTGGAAAAAATATTATATATTTCATAACTTAAATCGAACTGTTTCAGTAGTGGTTCCGCGCGACTTCGTACTGCGCACATTATCAAACATGTAATTTTTCCCCAGTGGCACTAATGCCACAGCGTAGAACGGCGCAGTTGAAAGCGGAAAACCAATTATTGATGTCAGTTGTAGTATTTTCCGATTTTCTGTTTGATGACGATGTTGAAGTAGACATTTTTGTTTAAAAACAATGAACACAAAATAAAAATTGCAAGAGAAATCATAAATTTGTACATATCGGCTATTTAAACCAAGTTTGTTCGTATAATTAATGGGCAACTAATACCAATTCTACTGTTTTAATTTTTCTGTTTGCCAATGAGCTTTATGCGATGGTTCTGGCGTACCTGTGTGGGTTTTTATGGCTGTATAGGAACCAATCTTTGCCTTTCCTTTGCATTAATAGCCGCTAGCCCTCATGACAATACTGCTACCTCATATAATTCATAATAATTAGAACATTTCGCTACCGAAGTAGCTAAATGAGTTATTATACCTAATTCTCCTCATTCAGGTTCTGTGGATATGAATATCTTAACCATTTAACCAAACTTGGGCATTATGTGGTAAGTTTGGAGCTGTGTGTTACTTTATTTCACGACGCCCATACATCCAGTATACTGCTACTACAAACGACCTTTTTAGCTTTTGTAGCTAAACTAAATTGGGTTAGTATAAGGTCATCCCAACCTTATCAAAGCATCTGTATAAAAATATCCATATAAAGAGAAATTTTAAATAAATATAACTGCAAAAATACTTGACCACTAATTATCCGAGTGCTTGCCGAGAGAACTAAACTTGATATTAATACTAATTAAGTATCATTCTTCAGGATTGTTTATTGTCTGTGACGGTTCTATCTAGACAGGAAGTACATATTATAAATTCAATAAGTATTAATGTTTTAGTAGATAGTAATGTTATAAATGCAAAAAGTATCTCTGTTTATTTGTTTGTGTTTTACCTATGTTTGGCACAACAACTGTACCGATCTTAATAAAATTGGCACGGTAATAGCTTGCATTCTGGAGATTGATATAGAATACTTTTTATACCTGAAAATCAGCAAAATAACGGTGTTACCTATGCGTTACTTCGCTGCTTAATCGATT
The DNA here is from genome assembly GCF_905163445.1 of Pararge aegeria. Taxonomy (NCBI): domain Eukaryota; kingdom Metazoa; phylum Arthropoda; class Insecta; order Lepidoptera; family Nymphalidae; genus Pararge; species Pararge aegeria. The sequence continues at coordinate 7,997,337 of NC_053189.1, forward strand.
TTTATAAAATTTTGCGTGTATATATAGTATAGGTAGCATTCTGGAGACACAGAATCCTGTTTATCTCGGGAAAAGTTGCAAAAAAAAAGTATTCTTATGTTATTCCGTTTAATTATATCGTATATAGGGAGTCTAAAATAATGAGTCTAAATAATTAGCACATAATATGTATATCGATAAACTCACAAACCTGCATTCGAGTAGCATGGTGTGTTTATAGGACGTTCATAGGCCGAAAGTGTGTACGAAGAGGGCACACCATACGTGTGTGGGGGTGTGTGGTATCGATTTGATCAGTAGTTACTCAGCACTATTTACAGTTGTAATACGTTAGTAAGCCTAATAAAAGCCCTTTTAGATAGTAAAGTGTGTAAATTTCTATTTGTCTATCGGGAAGAAGCCGTTTAGAACATCAGCAGTTGTTTTTTTTCCAAAATCAGCATTTTACAATTTTAAAAACATTATTATCTAATGTCTTGCAAGGCCAAAAGCGCGGCGGCGCGGTCCATGTTTGCGTCCTCTTTTCGACCAATCACTAGACACGTACGTTTACGCAAGTCCTATGATTGGCTACACGCGTAACGCAAACATGAACGCCGATAAGGACGCAGGTTGGAAGCGGTGTGGCATTTGATTGCCTGGATAGTCTGGTGGACGCATTTAAATGAATAATAATATTCTTCCAGTTGTATTTGCAATCTGCTTTGTCAGATTATAAGTTGTGCTGTCACTATATGTTTTTTTGCGGCACTCACGATACTGGTGTTATGGTTTATCATGGTTTTTATAAATCGTAAGTATTAACAAAGTTGTACATTCCAGGCTATTTGGAAAGCGGAAATAAGCTCTTAATATATTACAGTAGGTAAAAAACTTTTCAGACAAAATCTTTTTTTGCAATATATAGGTAACTGCATAGTTTTCGTGGCGATTGGTGTCGGGGTCCCAAGATGTTGGTATGGTGGTCAACGGGGAAGAAAAACGACATCAAGCGAGTCGCTGGCAGCCGGTGGAAACAAGTGGCCCAGGATCGTAGATTTTGGAATTCCCTACAAAAGACCTATGCCCAGCAGTGGACGTTATTCGGTTTATATGATGATGATTTATTTATTTATTTATACTCTTTATTTGTACACAAATAAAAATACAGAATAAGAATAAAAAAAATGAAAAATAGTAGGCTAACTTGTTATGGCAACTGTATTTAAACCTTAACCTCTAATTCGAGGCATTGGACCGGTAATCACGTGGCACCGATACAGACGAAGACGTTCGTCTGCAAAAAGTATCTCTGTTTATTTGTTTGTGTAAGGTGGTGTCTAGTCACGGCCGAAGCCTCCAACCGGACAAAAGAAATTGAGACCAAAGTGCCGCTATGTTTATACGTCATAAGACAACCGAGGCAGTTCCCCATTCAACCGTTACATTGTTCTAATATTTCAGCAATGTCATGAGTTATGTACATGAAAACATGGATGAGTGCGAAAGGATTCAATAAAACAAAACTGATAACTAAGTAAGTATTTAAAATCATTATTTTTTATTTAATCGTACATCAAATTATCTAGAACTTGTTTTTCATATTACATCGAGATAAATTTTGATATTCAAATCTTATAAACAGCCAGCCATTGGACTTTCGTACTATGCCCGCCTTACTAGTTCAGGTATCAAAGTACCATCGTTTTAGAGAAATATCGCTAGGTATAAATAGTACCAAGGCAATAAAGTGGCCGATTTCTGACAAAGATGTAGGGTAATCCACAATACATAAGAGTTTAGGATCGCATTTTCTCTCTCAAGTTACTCTTTGACGTTTCGAGTAGCTCGTACATGGAACTCTAAATAGTCTTTTATTTATCTACAAATCGATGGAAAACAAGACCTTCGAAATAGTTATAAGCATAATACTTACAAAGAAAATGTATGCTATTTATCATTTATTTACTTTCTGGTATTTTCAGATACTACCCTTCTTCAGATCCTTGTGAGCCCAATTCATTAAAGAAAATCTTACATATAAATAAGCAGCGTATTATTTTGTTTTTTTATTAATAAGTCGTATGTAGGTTCTTAAGAAAGTGTGCTAAAAACTTTTTTAACTAATGGTTGTTAAATAAATCGTTAGATAACATTTGCGTATCATTTCTATTTTCGCGTGACTAATATAAACTTTTGATAGGTTGTGATTAGTTATACAATGTTTCTCTCAATCTTATTAATTTGGCATTTGAAAGAAGACGCCAAAACATTGCATATCTATGCAACCGATTATTAGTTAGGGAGTACCTAATTCTGATAAGAGAGAAATATATTTTATTATTCCATGTAGGACTGGGAACTATTTGTACTCCAGTAATACCCTAAATCATTTCTGAATACATTCTAGATATATAATAATCCCGATTCCAGAACCCTAATACGTGACATTATTATAAAAAAAAAAAAAAAAATTCGTGACAATTTACCACAGCTTTCCGATGTCATTCGTTTTTAAGCGTAGTTAGGTTTCAGGTCCTTTTGGTTTTTCCCTTGTATAATACTAATGAATTACTTCAGATCATATCACTTAAATAACATAGAATCCTCATTCCTCCCTATAATTAAACTTCAATTACGAGTTTCAAGAATCCAATCTATAAGGATACTTGTAATAATCATAATTCAATAATCATACTTCAATTACTTTTTTTTAACAGTTACAAAAATCATAACTGCTACTGAATGCCTTTGATTCTAGACGTGTGTTTAAACATGCAATACAACAGTGATTTTGCTATACAAACCATTAACGTAGAGCCAAAGCCTGTCAACACTAACTATTTCAGTGTAATCTTACAAAATGATAAGGAAACGAGAAGAAAAAAGTATTCAATAGCCGATGCTTACAAACCTCTTTTATACTTTTCATCACTTTTTGCGATGAACAGTTTCATATTCTATAAGCACGGATTTAAAAAAAACAGTTTTATAATAAAATTATATAGTTTGCTTCTAATTGCAATTTTTATAGCTTTAATGGCAATACTAAGATCAAGGATTTGGCACCAAACAAAAGCCGACTTGCCACTAACTAGTTTTTCCAAAGCATTGACGGTGTCCATAAGTATTGAAATCATCTACGATGTTTTCATCGTCTCTTTTGGGAACAGTGTCTATTATATCACTTTGCTTGAGATTCTTGAGAATATTGATGAGCACATTGGGAGTTCAAAAAAGCTTTTTCGCGAACGACGATTGCTATCTATTTTACTGAGTATCATATCCGTAAGCTTGGTGTGTTCAACGGGTCTTTTCGATAGTTTAAGTATACTGAAAATGGAAAAATACGCTACGTTAATGGTTGTACTTATACAAGGTGTCATCATTATTTATTTTTTTGCCCTCATTTATGGACAAATAGTATTTCTGAACATACTTCTGCTGTCAAAAGTTGAAAAAATGTCTACATCAAAAAAACTGATTTTGCACAGTGGCGTTTTAAAAAAAACTCCTTTCAAAGTAAGTATCATTAAACCAACTTCCTTTGCCCGTATTGAAATTAGAATAGATATTGTTCCAAAATTGATTTATTAATAGCATACCCTACTAGCATAATAATGCTTATAGATAACGTAGAGAAGAATCTGATCTATATATTAAGCGTTAATAGCTTATAATGCCTTTGCTACTAGCTCAATATTTTTTCTCTTTTATGAAACAATTTAAAATTTATGTTTCAACCCATATGTATCTCTTTAATGTCATTGCATCGTTTTCATCTTCAACCAATTACCGACCTTATACTGAGCACGGATTACCTTCATCACCGTCGTCGTCATCTCTACGTCTTACTTCTAAATAAACTCACTGATTTTTTACAATTAATTAAATATTTCTTAAACATAGTTTGTACATTTCTTAAACACAACGGGTACTTACCATACGACGGGACCAGTCCCGTCGTGATCCATGCAACTGGGTCGGTGATCCATGCAACTGGGTCGAAATATCGGCAAAACCAAAATACTATCGTGGTATGCACCCGTTGAACAATATTTAATAAATGTTGATTAACCACGAAAATCTTAAAATCTTTAATTAATTAAATAATTATATCTTTAATTAGTACAATAATAAACATTCTTGCAGTTCTTACGGCCCATGCGGCATTCTGCGATCAACTTAGTGGGTGATGAGATTCTGGCGGTTCGAAGCCATTGTTGGTTTGAGCTCATGCAAATATACGATAGAATATCGGACTGTGTTTATATGTTCAACAAAATCTACGCTATACAGGTTGTTTTTTTTTATTTACTTTACACTATAGGTACATCATTATATCAAGCCATTCCGACCCACAATAAGAAGGGGTTAAAGCCATAGTCCACCAGGCTGGCCCAGTGCGTTTGGTGGATTGGACTACATACACCTTTGAGAGCATTATGGAGAACTCTCAGCCAAGCAGATTTCATCAAGATGTTTTCCTTCACCGTTGAAGCAACTGATATTTTAATTGCTTAAAACGCACACAACTTAGAAAAGTTAGAGGTCTGTGCTGGGATTCGATCTCGCCCCCTCGAAATTGAAATCGAAGTCATACCCACTGGGCTATCAACACTTCTCCTGCCCAGTGGGCTATCACCGCTTCTGTACACTATTCAATCAGTTTTAATCATTTATCTGTTAATTTCTTGACTTATTTATATGTATTACACATGAGAGTTTATTTTTGGAAATCTGCAATTTCACTCACTTTGCAAGGTCAACCCACTGTAAGCAAAATAACCTAATAAAGTTTATTTATTTTATTTTTCTTTAATTGGAAAACCAACAGTTGTAAATACTAAATAATAAACAAATTGTTTGAATTAAAACTAAAAACAGATTCCTACAGATAAGTTTTATTTAAACAAGGGTACCTGGTAGAACCCAGCAAAGATACAGCAAACTATGACTAAAAATTTAGTTTACCATGCAACAGTTAATCTAATAGGTTGCGACGTACACTATTCATATTGCCATAATATAAATCGATTTCGGGCAATCTTTCAAATAAAGTGTTTAATTGAAAGATGGCGATAGCACGTATCGTTCATTAAAATCGGTTGACCATAGGTAGACGTTGCGATCGGATACACTGTGACTTTTAATTAATATTTGTAATCATCATCATAATCATCATAATAAGAAGAGGTTAAGGTCGTAGTCAGCCACGCTGGCCCAGTGCGGATTGTTCGACTTCATACACCTTTGAGAACATTATGAAGAACTTTCAGGTATGCAGGTTTCCTAACGATGTTTTCCTTCACCGCACATAAATTAGAAAGGTTAGAGGTGCGTGCTCGAATTCGAACTCGGCCCTCCGCAAGTGAAGTCGAAGTCCCACCCTATCACCGCTATCACCGCTAAAATATTTGTAATAAGGCATTATTTTGACGAAGATAAATAGTAAATGAACTCAAATTTTCAGATACTATTTATGTATAACACCTGGTTTCTATGTACAATGCTTGCGATTAGTCGAGCACTGTCATCAACTTTAAAAGTTTGTATTCATTATTTAAGTTACTTATTTACCTAAATTAATTGTTTTTTTTTTTGTGTTATTTAGTACCTATATAAATGATAACTTTATTTTATTTGGATGAAGTGAAATTTTGGAGTCTGGCAACTAATATTATGGCTATAGCAACCACAAAGTTAAGAACATACAGAATTCGTGTAGTACCTACACGACAAATATTAAAGCTTCAAAACCGCTCCACTTCAGAAGTGTTTCTCAAACAGGCGATTAGTCACTTCATACAATCTCGCAGATGACAGTAATTATTTTTACCTATAATGTTCTAAACGGTTAACCGAAAAATGGGAAATGGAAAAAGTTTGAGAGCTAGCAACATTCCGCAGGTGTGAAGTAAACGAGCGCGGGGCGTTTTCACTGTTTTTGGACACAATGCACTGCATGCAATAATGGCTGAATGAGGGTTCTGTATGTTCTTATTCGATAAATGTATGATCAATAAAGAAAAAAGTTTGCGGTACCCAAAGTTTTTTTTCGATTTATGGAGACAGATGAATAAATCGAAGCATATTATTATGTGAATTAAATATCCGAGTTAAGAACTTGACGAAAATTTGCGCTTAATGCTTTCTTAACATCGATTGCGATGTAACATAAATGTTTATTTATCTAACTTTTGTAACCTTTAGCTTTCCACTGATCAAATCTACAGACTTTCATTGAGATCCAGGAAGATAAGTTACCTCTGTACACATCCTTCCAACTTCTAAAAATGGTTTTACCTACTGTCCCTCAATACTTATAATCTAAGTAAATAAATACATAAATATATTTGATTTGTCATTTCCAGAACACTAACCCCATTAGACCTGAAGTATATTATTTCTTTTTTTATCACTTGCGGCCATTCGTTGTTACCAAAATGAGCGAATATTTCACCCAGGAATGGCAGAAAATGTTATCAATTCTGAATCACATTTTAATTCATGGTGATCTGAGTAAGTATTATTTGTAGTAAGTACCTACACCTCTTCTTTGTTTGTCTAATATATAGCATGTTTAAGTGAGGATTGCGGAGTTCTGGGTTCAATTCCCGGGTTTTTTTACTAAGAAGTTTTCCATATCAGGCTGGAGTTCGAAATTTGGTGTTGACCAAAGATCACTTTTTGCCTTAATTAAAATTCATAAAAAAATAGAAATTCATTTATTTCCAGTAGGCCGAATTCCACTGAGAAGAACCGTTAAGAAACCGGTTACTCTTTTTCAACATCATTTTACAGTTTAAAATCTCAAAAGATATATATATAAAGATTAATTAATGATACGAATTAAATAAAATCATAGGATTCACGAAAGTAAAAGATACCTACTTGTTGAATTGCAATTAATTATTTTAGTCCAGAAAAATCACCTGAGAATATTCCTTTATGTTCTCAAAGAGGTGTGAAGTCTACCAATCCGTATTTGGCCAGCACGACTGACTTCGGCCTAATCATTCTGAAAGGATCCGTGCACAGTAGTGGGCGGGTATATTAAGGCTGTTAAGGATCATTACTAACTTGTATGATAGTATCTAGGTATTTTTTTTTAATTGCCTTTTTCTAGACCGAGAGTACTACAGCCAGGTGGAAACGATGATTCAATTGGTGGAAAGCAGAAAGTTACAACTGTCAGCGAATCTGTTCCAAGTTACTATAAAGGCATTTGTTGCTTTTGCAGGACAAGTGATCTCCTACAGTATCTTTGTGATTCAAAATTTTTATATTCATTCTGTTCTAAATGAATAATATGTTCTCTTATTTTTAAGAACTTGTCTCATTATGTAAACAACATGACTACATAATGTTTTCATTACTTTTTGGTGTATGCAACATGTTTTGAAAACGGAAGAAAAATAAATATTATGTTGTAATAAATAAAGCAAATAAAGAGAAAAGGAATATTCTTTTCTTGTTTACATAATGAAACATGTAAGAAAAAATTGAGTGTAAAAAAAAATAATACATAATATTATGTATTACAAAAAGTAATACATAATATGTATAGAATATTAAAGATTTTAAACTAAGATTTTCGTGGTAAATCAACATTTCTTAAATATAGTTCAACGGGACGGGACTCCCGTCGTGACCACGATCCATGCAACTGGGTCGAATTATCGACAAATCCAAAAATATTATCGTGGTATGTACCTACCCGTTGAACTTTAAGGAATGTATAGAATAGTTGTTTGTCCTTTGAGTGGTAACCATGAGAAATTAAAATATTAAAATGTTTTTTATTTATTAATAATTTTTATTTATTTATTTTTCAACTTACGACTAGTATTACAGAAATTTTCCTAAAGCACTAGCGTAGATACTGATGAATCTATCAACATATATTATAATTATATTTTACCTATTTAACCTGCATACTGAACATTATCAATGTAACAAATGCACCACAGAGTAACCTTTATGAGTTCAGTCACAGTACAACAAAACAGATCGGCAGGGTGATTACGTACCTATCTCGCGACAGCAATGCGACAGGCGTAAATCTTGCAATCACTGCTGTCAAACGTCACTTTGTTTATTTATTGTATGGAAAAGTGACGTTTGACAGCAGTGATTGCAAGATTTACGCCTGTCGCAAACCTGTCGCGAGATACGTAATCACCCTGCCGTTCTTTTAGCTATGTCGGTAATAAATTGATAATAATAGGCTTGACCGTGTTCTGGCCTGTCCTTTTACGCCGTTAGTTTAAAACTCGAGATTAAAATTTAAAGAAGTTTTATAACGGCAGGCGTCTGACTCTGACGCCGTTCATCACATCAACCGATAGACGTCCACTGCTGGACATAGGTCTTTTGTAGGGAGTTCCAAGTTCCACGATTCTGAGCCGCTTGGATCCAACGGCTACCTGCGACGCGCTTAATGTCGTCTGTCCACCTCGTTGGGGGTCGACCAACGCTGCGCTTACCAGTACGGGGCTGCCATTCCAGCACCTTGGGACCCCAACGTCCATCCTTTCTCCGAACTATGTGCCCGGCCCATTGCCACTTAAGCTTCGCGACTCGTTGAGCTATGTCGGTAACTTTGGTTCTTCTACGAATCTCCACATTTCTGATTCGATCGCGTAGAGATACTCCGAGCATAGCTCTCTCCATCGCCCGCTGAGTGACTCTAAGCCTTCTTATGAGGCCCATAGTTAACGACCATGTTTCAGAGCCATAGGTCATCACTGGCAACACGCACTGTTCGAAGACTTTCGTCTTCAGGCACTGAGGGATTTCTGACGAAAAGATGGCACGGAGTTTCCCGAACGCTGCCCATCCGAGTTGGATTCGGCGGCACTGACGCAGTTACCGATAATCAAATTTATATCTAAGGTATATTCTAGGAAAAATGAATAATCCAGGTATATATATTTTATCTAAGAACAATGAATATCTTTAACCCCAAATATCTCCGTAACGTAACACTTTTAGGTTCTGTTACTAATTATTGTCATTTTTTGCTAATTGCCTTACCTACGCACCTACTATTTAAAGTTCTATCATTAAAACCATTGATTCCATATGTAACTATTACTATATATAAACTAACAACATTTGTTTTAGGACTCGTCAAAAATCAGTATTAATTTAATTTAAACAAAAAAATCATGTTGTTTATGAAAATCAAATTATTTACAGAATTAAGAAAATACAGAACCCTCATTCAGCTTTTATTGCATGCGGTGCATTGTGTCCAAAATTAAAAATAGAAACAACCCGCGCACGCTTCACTTCGCAACCGCGGAATGTTGCTAGCTCACAATTTTTTCCCATTCTCCCCTCTTTACATTTAGAACATTAGAGGAAAAATAATTACTGTCAGCTGCTAAATGGAGTGAAGTAACTAACGGCCTGTTCACGAAACATTACAAAAGTGGAGTGGTTTTTGATGCTTCAATATTAGTCTGGTACACGGTGTCTGTATGTTCTTAATTCTGCGCAAGTATAGGATCTATGTTAAATATTGAATATTGAATATTTCACAGAAATCATATTTAAAAAAAAAAAAGTCGCAGAATAATTGTTTTAAGTTTTAATGTAAACAACTACAGGCCTGGTTTTTTTAACCCTTTACAGTAGCACTTTCGTCAAAAAAGATAATTTTAATTCAAAGGTTTAACGATAGTAACATTAAATTATTAATGTTTAATCCTGTCAATCCCCTTTGGCTAAGTAGTGTTTGTATCCTCATTAACAATGAGATATATTAACGATGTTAATAGACATAAGATATCACAGTTGGATATTATTCTAAATATAGATATGAAAGCGCTGTCTAGAAGTCCTACCTGCACTGTATGTTACTTACGTTACACTGTACTTACGTTATGCTTTAACTATAATTTAAACATTTTTTCACCTCTGTGGATCTTCCAAGTATACGTGACATTGGTGAAATATGACGTGCTTATTTGGCACACCTAAAAGCCAAAAAAAGCAGAAGAAGAAGAAGAACTATAATTTAACTTGTCCCATAAATAATATAGGGGACTATTTTATGATAGGGGCAAGATAAAGTGACTAGACTGTAGTGTCTATATTCTCTTTGACTTAATCCTCGTGAACACAGAGTACGGACCAAAATAAAACCCAAGCAGTGGAGCGTTGGCGACTGGCGTTGGCCGTTGAGTTGAGCCGCGTTGTAATTTAGACTTTCTAACCACAGTTTTGATTATTCTAACACTATTGTGAAAGATAAAAATAATTTTACAAAAAAACCTTGTTAAAAACAGTGTCTGTAATATACAAACATGTCTGGATGTAAGTACACCTCTCATAAACAATTGGATAGACAGTTCCATCTAACTGTAAATTGTGTCCAATATTTCACAATGATAAGATAACTCGCTATACTTACCTTTTATTTTCGGTTCCTAGCTTCTAAGTTATGTATTACATTGTACATTATTTACAAATAACAATAAAATCTTGCAAACAATACATTCGTAACTATTCGAGATAAGTAGAATGCTGAGTGCTTGTTTAAATTGACTAATAGTTTACACTTTCATTACAAGCGATAAAAAATGGGCGGATTGTGGTTACTGCGTAGATTGAGACTGGGTAGTTTACACCAAGATTTGGCGCTTGGTTCGCTTAATATACTACACATCGAATATAACATTAACTTCGGCGTGTTTTATTCGGCCTAAGATAATTTTAGACAATAAAGATAAATATTTCCAATAGGAACCACTAAGATATTGAACACCCTTCAATTGATAGTTCTAATATGACTTGAGTTGCTACAATCTATGCTGCATCGTCTAGAGCTCTAACCTAAGCGTATAATTGCCTTCCATTGGACCTGATTGAAGTCATACATTTTTTTTTTTTTGTGTAGTGGAAAATCTTTATGGCTACCTCTGTTCTTTTGGGCAGGACAGAGGTTATGTGGGACTGGTTTACCCGAACTAAAAACCACCACGGCATGTCCCTCTCGTTGGCTTTATTGGACGTCCAGGGAACCCGTTGTATATTTCCCAGAATACATACATGAGATTGTGTTCCAAACTGAACATTGTTAATTTCAACCATTTTAATCCCTCTACTCCATCTTCAATAATAATTAATTGTAACTACTCCAATGTTACACCATGTTAAGTCATACTCTTACACATTTGAAAGGTACAAGTTGTCCACCAATGGTTGTACACAGTAAAGTGCAATTGATTGAATTCATATGTCAAACTCTGGCAAAGTTGAAAGAAGACGAAACAATGGGTAACTACTCTGATGTTACACCACCCCTCATTAACCCTGTTTAACATTAATTACATTGATGTTTCATATTTGAATACTTTGTACACAGTAAAAAAATGTTATTAAGTGCACTCACTTCAATTCATATCTAGACTAAATAAGTGATACCTGTATGTAGTTTAATGCAATTTGTAAAATAAACCAGATTACACTTGTGATGTACTTGGCTAGTTAATACATATTGACGGCCGACTGGCGCAGTGGGCGGCAACCCTGCTTTCTGAGTCCAAGGCCGTGGGTTCGATTCCCACAACTGGAAAATGTTTGTGATGAACACAAATGTTTTTCAGTGTCTGGGTGTTTATCTGTATTTTATTAGTATTTATGTATATATAATTCATAACAATATTCATCAGTCATCTTAGTACCCATAACACAAGCTACGCTTACTTTGGGGCTAGGTGGCGATGTGTGTATTGTCGTAGTATATTTATTTATTATTTATTATATTAATAATTTAATTTTACTTCCATCTAGATAATCATCATTCTTACAAAAATGAAATACAATCTAAGTGAAAATTACCACGTGGGAGTTTTAAACCAATCTATATTGTCCATAAGAATCCATCTGCTTAAACTCATCCTGTATAACATTATTTACATTGATTCATACATATCTTCATTTACCATGAACATAGTAAACACACTTAAATCCATATCTAGGATTAGATAGGTAGAATGTATATTCAGTTTAGTGCAATTTGTTAAACTAACCAGATGTGTGCAGAGTGAAATTGAAAGTAAGGTACATAATATCTAATTAAAAAAATATTTTGTTTTATTTCAGTACTATCTACATCATTGAAGTTGCAAAAACCAAATAATAATATTATCTACGTGAATTTTCTTAGTTAAACCAATGCACAAATATTTAATTAGGCTTACAGATAGTTTATAATCTAAAAATCGCTACACATATGTATCAACATTTATTATACAAGAACAGGCTTTTTATTTAATGGAAATGCAAGATATTCCTGACATTAATTTTCTAATTGAGTGATCATGGCTATTTGTTGCAAAAATTATCAAAATAAAAATAAAACTGTGTGTGTAAAAATTAATTATGGTAATTTGAATCTAAAAAGTTTTGGCCATCTTTTGTTTCTGTAGTTGACTGAATCAATTTTAATAACAGTTTCACAGGCATTTAGGCATGGTAATAGAAGAAACCTACTTTTAAGTTTGAAAGGTCTTAACCAATTGCAAGTATTGTAACTGTCTTTGTATTGCAATGGTATGCTGCTTTATTAAACTGGAAACAGGAACAGAGATATCCAGCACAGGCAAAAGCTTGTTATAAATCATTAACAAAAATTGAAGTGGCCAAATTTTCTGTTACGCAAGTGCCTCATAACGTAAATATTCATAATGACTCATACTTTTTTACATTATTTATTTTTAGTTCTTAGTCATCATGTGATAAACTTGTTCTGTTATACTTTATACTGTTCTATATTCTGCTAAATCAATAATAGATGAGCTTATGATAAATCATAATGTAGAGCTGTCAGATGGTGTACCTAGTAAAGTTTTTTTTTTTAAAGTTAAATGTCAAAAGGGTCAGCGAAGAATTGTGGACAAAGTTTTTAAACAATTATATTATAAGAGTCCGATTAACTAGATTATTGTTATTTGACTTAACAAGTGTGCATTGTTATGAGCATACTAACACTAAAGAATTGTGTCCAAACTCCAAATACATGTGGGAATGATGTAGGAAGTTTTGAATTTCCCGGGGAAACTATATCCTAGGTTTAATAAGGGCTTAAGCTCTCACCATTTTATATACATATTTATATTTCCAACAAACCTATAGCTGTAGTTCAACTAAATGAAAAATCTTCAGATAAAATCTTTTATTTAAGGGTATTAAGCTATTCAGCTGTACAGTTTAGTGATGGTAGAAAACAGTTGCCATCTCCCCTCATCTTAGCGGGTGTCCTAGAAAGTGACTGAGGGAATACTAAGGAGAGTAGGCAGCATCCTCTGTACTGAAACTGCCATCTACTGCAATCACAAACCCTCCCCAGCACGACTATTACAGGCTACTGATGAAGTTAACTCAATCCCAAACTTCAAATGAATACGTGCAATCATCATTAATGAATAACAAACATATTTATTTATAAAAACGACTTAAATCTATAGATAGTAGAGCTTTTTGTGACAGCTTATCTGGGGAAGTACTACCACCATATTTATTTCTGCCAATAAGCAGCAGTGTCCCAATGCTGCGTTCCCGACTGAAGGGTGTGGGTATTGGTGTGATTGCAAGAACATGAGGCTTCACAACTACACCAAAGGTTGATAGACACATGGCAACACTTTGCAGGATGTGATCCTTTCATGCCCTGAAAGTGTTAGCTCGGTTTATAGGCAATGGTTTTTCTCTCACCTAGGTGGTATCTGCGGTATCTGCTTGGTCCATCAATTATTTAAAAAAAAAGGTTACCGTAACAAGGGTAGGTTAGGTAAAAAAGGTTAAGGGTACTAATGCAAAAGAGAAGCTTACTAAATACCACATTCTATTTGGTTCATATTCATTATTGTTTATTTCTAGAAATGAAGACTGTTATTAAAAATTCCTTTGTTTTTCCAGCAAGAAATTGTTGCTTCACACATTCTTTGTGAATCCATAATACTTACTAAAAGCCTGACACATTGTATTAAATAATTTTCAGATCCATACGGCGGTAACCCACCACAGTACCCACCACCTCAGGGTCAGATCTACCCTCAGATATACAACCCGGCGAATGCACCACCGCCTGCACAGAATCCGTATCAACCAGGATTCTCCGCATATCCGAGTCAGCCTGCCACAGCACCCCATCCAGCAGCAATGTCATATCCCGGAGGACCTCCGCCGCCTTCCTATGGGTACCCTGGCTTTGGGCGTAAGTACAGTTTAAACAACTTCATATATCAATAGTTTCATCAGCCTCATTCTGGTTAGGTTATAGTTGCACATAACTATTATTCACGAGTGGTGAGATGCCAGCTACAAATCCGTCCTGGATTTGTAGCTGGCATCTCACCAAAAATGGTTAGATATTGAATTATTTAGTTCGCTCGGTCAACCTATGCAACTTGCGAGCATGTTGGGCCCAGTTTTTATCCCTAAGTTGTGAAACAGTTGTTTTAACCATACTTTTTGTTTATGGGAAGAACTCACGATAGACAAGATTTAGCTGGAATCATAAAGCATTTATATAAATTTTTAGCTAACAAGAATTAATCGAATTGCATGCCTTGCTTCTTCCTCTATCTCTCTGGATTATTTTCCAACTAAGCATCTTTGCTTATTGTATGGAAAATCGTACCTGCTGCATTTCCTATGACAACCAAACTTATTTTATAGGCATAGAGCGTTTTATTGTTGTACTACATGTTAGCCTTCGACTGCAATGTCACCCGGTTGTAAATTATGATTCAATCTTAGAGGTTTTGCTTACCTGTTAGGCCAATGGCAGTTACATTAAAACAATACCCCTATACGGTTTCTATTGATCTATTTGATCGGTAAATCTTATAAGCTTGACGGCACTCCAGACAAGAGAAAAACAGATTATAATAAGGGTCGAACCTGAGAACGATAACTTATAAGATCACCACTAAACCAGGAGTGTTGTCAGATATCTACATAAAATATATTCGAAGCTCTTTTGATTGTCGAGTAATGTTAGCAAGCAAGATTTAAATCGGCGTCGAGTCACGCGCTTAGCATTTGTATTGGGTAATGTCTGAAAGACGTTCTACGTATGGGCAGTACTATTTTTAAACTTGGGGCCCCAGTTTCTTCAAACGAAAGTACCACTTGTAGTACAAAATAATCAATTCATTCGGTATTCGGTATTCATGCCAGATGCGATTTATTTATATGAACATACTATAGAAAAAACTAATTGCACGTTGGTGTGGTTTGCGTTTTCATAGGTCATAGGATTTGAATCCGAGGCCGGTTCAATGATTGTTAGTCAGCGTATTAATAAGCCCGTTAGCTGTCGTTGGTCCTTAAAATTATTATTATACAACGTGTAACAAAATTATGAAATAATGTTGAAGGATGCATAAGTTTATTTCATAAGGGGTGACCCCTATAAAGATATGAAATCAAAAGAAGCATATATATTTTTCCATACAAACTAATTCAAAACATTGTTTATTTATGACAACCCTATTGAAGATAAAAGACCGACACGCACATAGTACCTACGCTACGCGACGCGTACCTACTCGTAATAAAGTAACAGGATACATAATTATAATTTTGCATGTGATATTAGTAATGTATCTGATTTATTTCAGTAAAAACTATGGCAGTGGTTTACACAAAAACTATTAGTTTTTCGGTTTCACAGATAAGTCAGAGACAGTACATAATGTACTTCTAATGCCTGTGAAGTATATATATTCGATTTTCATATTATTTATTTTTTATTATTCAAGTTAGCCCTTAGCTTCAATCTCGCCGTTTGGTGAACTCAAATATTAGCAAGCTAACTTGCTTGGCTATGGCAGTTATATTAACCCATTTGGACCCAAATACAAACCAGCAGCAATTTTTTGAAAAAAACTTTATTAAACGAACTATTGGAGGCTAGTTAGACATTTTACAGCATAAAACCTAAAAAAAAAATCTTCTATATATTTAAAAAAACACCGTCCTCAACTGGGGCCAATGGGCTTATGCATGATATTTTTCGAAACCACCTTTTTCGATGCACAATGTCTTGATGCATTTTTACAGTGCCAATGTGCTTTCGTGTGGCATACTACGCAACGAAGCTGGCTTGGTTGCTTCTGACGGAAGTGTCCAGCTCCATTCGATTCATACCTGGCACCACTGAAGATTTACGCCGTCTTCTATCGGGTCTATTGGTGCCTACACCCCTCAAATAATAGCGGGCCATACTTCGACGAAACTTCAGCTTGGTTCATTCTATCTTCCACGGACAGGATATGCCGAGCCTTACTTCCACCTTTTTGCCTAAGCCCAGAGGGTAAACTTAGTCGTAGTTTGTAACAACACTGTTGTCAAGCCATCGCACGAACAAAATTCGATTTGCTGTAACAAATTGGTAGTCAAATTGGGCTCGGAGTTACTTTTTCATTCACTTTCTCAACTTTTGATCCCAAAGGCTCCTACTGGTCTCTCCTACTGATTTCCCACAGAATATTTCGAAAGCATAGCAATAACCATCTGCACTTGCAATCATTCAGTCTTATATCCAAATCGAACTGGCTTGTCTCTTATGAACTGCTTGGCTGGGTGACGTCCAAAATATTTCACCATTGACTCGTCTATCGGTAGATGCTCATGGACTACACCCCACTGAAATAAATTCTTGATCAGCACATCAGCAAGTACTTTGAATATCTTATCGGTAGATCCCGCAGCAGCTTCACTGTCGCAAAAATGCAGGAATCTTTTGACATTGCTTTTGAAACAATGGAAAAATAATAGTCTTCATCTACATTCTCTACCAGTACAATCACTATTGTGGAAGTGAGTGGTATCCAGTCAGTAGTAGAATGCCAATAAAAAATTTGGGTTCATCAACGGTTATCTGAAAGTCATGGTTGTAGTGTTGTGCAGCATATAACTTCGTGTTCAGAACGAACTCTTTATTAAAAATATCTTCTATTGCTTCCTCGAGGCCCCGATAGTCATTTGCAAAATCAAATGATCGCTTCTTCATTGTTAACGGTGAAACTAAAACTGTAAAAAATAAATAAAATAATATAATCAATAAGCCCATTGGACCCATTTGGGGACACCACACTAAAGTATCTTCCCTTATAGTCAAATCTTACAAAATACCTAAAACAATAGCATTATTTTCTAGTGACAACTATAGGCAATTGAATAATTCTGGAAAAAACGAAATAATATCACTATAAATATAAAAAAGTATGACTTACCTTGAGTCTGTCACTCAGTAGCTCAATGATGAAGATAAAACCGTCAATTATAACAACTTTATTCAGTTATTCACAAAACTATGTTTATTATTACGAAGCCACACTCTTTGACACTACGATTAAGTATCCAAAATCCAAGATAGTTTAAAAAAATTATAATTTGTGGGTACTTAGATAAACGGGGACAGCGGGCGTAAATGGGTTAAACTCATGCTCCTAATCGGTTTCTACGCAACATCGTACCGGAACGGTAAATTGTTGTAAAATTGCATCAAATCGTTAAAACCCTCATTGGAGCCGGCTTGTTGAGTATGCAGACTAACTCCTTCACTGCTATGAAAGAGTGCAAAGCATCAAGGCATTTAATTGGCTGAGGTGTAATAATGTATCCGATATGTTCTTGTAAATTATGATGAAAATTATATTTTAAAACAAGTATGCAATGGTGATGAGGAAGTGTGGAAAATTTATCGGTCTATTAATCGTTTTCTAAGTACCTTCCTATCTAGGTGGGTGATTAGTTCGGTTCTCAAAACCACTTCTTTATTATCAGGACCATTATAGACTTGTTATTGTAATGACTAACTGAATAATATTTTATAGTAGTAAAATGACTAAGTAATATTTTATATAGAAGTAATAATAATGTCCCAATATTCCAAACAAAACCAACTGGTCATACATAACTCATGGATAAAAGGAAACTTCATTGGGTTATTTAAAAACATTATGAAGATCGAGTTAAAACACGTGTATTGTGTGAAGACACTTTTTTTCTTCTTTTGAGATTTTGGTCAACACTGAGCATGTCACTCTCATAGGTTTAGTTTATAGTAACAATTCTTCTAACTATTCTCTATGCCGCTAGTTATATAAATCATTTTGTATAGCATTCTAGCTTCCCGTGAAAGCGGAGAAGCCAGAATGCTATTAAAAATACCAACATTCATACGTTCTAAATAAAATTTAAAAAAACAAAATTGTTTCCACCTCGTTACGTACACATTCCAAAAGGATATGCTGGATGATGACCACTTTAATTTTCATTTTTAGATTATTTATTATAGTGTTAATAGAGATACATTTTGAAAAGTATTATGAGAAGATTTTCTTAATCATAACTTTAGTATAAGATAATTGTTATTGTTGTAGCTATGGATTTTTATCTTAATTAAACGTTATTATTATTATAACTCATGACAAAGAATAGATAGATAATACCTAAATATCGCGTGTTAGTGTTATTAGTCGTATCTACGTAGTATGTAATAAAATAAAATGGTAAAATGGATACATCCTTACCCATACCTATATTCTGTTGAAATAAATTTTGGAAACACCTCTTAGTGTTTTGTTATTTTCTATTCTAATGCTAATTATCAGAAGTATAAAGTGTCTCTCATATTACGCACATTTAAGACTCAAGTCATTGGACCCAATTGTTAGAGACCCTATAAATTAAAGTTCAAAGCTAGTAAAGTAAAAATTTTTCTATTGTAACCATTCTTTAAAAGTCGTACTTAAAAACGTATCGAAAACATCATACCTGATTCGTGGTTAGGTATGTAATCAGAAATAGCTATCTGAAAGTAGCCGCGTGGTTACGGCATATGCGACATCAGAATAAAGGTGTCGCCACCCGTACTTTCCCTGCGGGTGTCTTAAAAGGCAACTAAGGGACTATAAAAAAGAATCATCTACTGCGATCACCAACAGGATCACCCAGTGTTGTTATTATGGGCAAATGTATGGGCATTTGGGAGAGATTTGAAATATTGATGATGATGATAAACTGAATAGATGAACCAAAAAATTATGTACGCGTGAGTTTTGAAAGAAGACCCTAAGACATACCAATTATTATAACTAAAAACATAACATTTTGAAAAAGTAAATGGGTGCTTACGCTCGGGACTTCTGATAGGTAGGTACTCAGGCCGAAGATATTTTAAATCAAATGATCAGCCCCGCTCTTAGCTCCCAAAAGATAGAAATATCTATTTTATTTTTATTGAATTATTGAAATTTAAGTATAACTGTCGTTGTTTTCAGCGCTAGTGGAATGGATCCCAACCACGCCGTCCGAAGCCTACAGACTAGGCGACAGGGCGGTGGTCGCTGGGTATGAGGGCCATGACCAGAGCCCTCTGTGGGTGATTCGTAGTAGATACGAAAGCGACCTCATTCCTGGAAAGCTGGCCGTGAAACACAGAGCAGCTTACGTGCCATGGGGCGGCCGTGAAAATCAAGTCCATAGTATTGAGGTGAGTCCACATGAAAAAACTTTGCACATACATACATCCATTATTTACACACTGGTATAGCTATCTCTATACGAATGACAGCTTGCATTTTTACCCTATTTGTGGCGCCACAAGTGACATAAGAATGACATGGGGCGGCGATAAAATCAAGTCCAGAGTACATGAAAAAACTTTGCACATACATACATCCATTATTTACACACTGGTATAGCTATCTCTATACGAATGACAGCTTGCATTTTTACCCTATTTGTGGCGCCACAAGTGACATAAGAGTGACATGGGGCGGCGATAAAATCAAGTCCAGAGTATTGAGGTGAGTCCACATGAAACAACTTTGCTCATACGTACCTCCATTATTTACACACTGGACTGACTGTCTCTATACGAATGGCAGCTTGAATTTTGGCCCTATTTGTGGCGCGTGGCTTTGAGAATCAAGTCCAGAGTATTGAGTAGTCCACAGGCAGCAAATTTCTTCATAATTACCTCTATTATTTACACGTTAGACTGGCTGTATATATACAAATTACAACTTTAATTTTTCCCCAATTTGTGGCGCCATAATAGGTTACTTATTTCGAGTATAAGAGATTGCTGTGTTTAAGGTCAATATAGAATAAGGCATTTGAAAGTTTGCCAGAGAATATTTTAAACAGAAGCATCATTCGAAGTGTCTGTAACCGACGGCTGAAATATTGGTACATTGACTGTGGCCGTCACCTATGATAAGTTGCGTCCCCTCTTACCCGAAGTTAAAGCTGATCTATTTGTATGCCCACTACTAGTTGGGAGGAACTAAATAAAAAAAAAAATATTTATTATCAATTTAAAACTATTCTCATTATTTCCCAACAGATTCTATGCTTCGAGCATATTATGTTTTGGAATTTTAACTCATGAGAAAAAACTACTTGTTTTAATGACAGAAATAGAAGTTAGTGACAACGTTATGTTGTAAATGCGTTGGAGTTCTAAATGGATCTTTCCATATATGAATAGTTGGTGTGAAAAACTGCTATTTTATACTGCCTGTATGCAAATGGAGTAGAACAAACTCATGGACTAATTTTTTTTTGCAAGTTTTGTATTTAGTATTAAATTTCATACCAATTATTCCAAGCCGATTAAGGTGATATAAGGTGATATTGGTGATATGCGTTTGGTTGAGATTACAATGTATGTTACTTTTAGCTAAGTGACATAGTTCTAAATCCAATATGGCGAACTCCCATTACAAGCTTTTATTAAACTTGCCAAGTTAGTTTTTATATTATAGTATAGTTTGATGAAAATAGTACAGAATTCGATTTTTTTCTTTTTTTTTTAAGTATCTATTCGTTTAAATAGGTTTGCTGCGCCCGTCCGGATAGAGTCCGTTGGATCGAGAGTCGTGACGGAGTCGTTCCGCCGAGCGCTATCGTGGGCGGCAACACTGCCGCAGGCGAGCCATTGTACATCGGCAGAGCACGGGAGCAAGGGTCGCTTACTCCAGGGAAGGTAAGACCGGTTTTTAGCCAAGTTCTCAAAACAAGTAAGCCTTACATCAGAATGTATTTTTTAGTGTATGACCCATTTCTCCGTTGGTGGCAGACTGATACTGAAAAATAAATAGGTTAGATGTCAAATCAATTTAAATCAAAAAACACTTTATTGTACAACAATTACAAAGAATTAGAACAAAAAAAAAACAAATCCTTATCCTTAGCCTTATCGCTTAAAAGCGATCTCTACCAGGCAACCTACCAAATCAAATTGAGTAAATGAAGTTAAGGAGATGGGTTTAAGGTTTAATACTTAAATAATAAAGATAAATTAATTAAAATATACTTACTACATAAACGTACACATCTAAAATAAAAAAAATATATAATATAATATATACAATCTATACGTCTTAAAGAAGCAGGAAGGAAAAGAAAGAAAAATGAGACTTAAAAAACAACCTGAAAAAGAGGTAAATAGTCAAATAAAATAAAAAGGGAACAAACAAATGACAAATAAATACACATACTACTAAGGCGGTAAAAAGTGTTTTCTTAGTAGCTGTTTGATAATGGGTAGATACTTCGCACGCCTGATATGAACAAGGAGAGCATTCCATAAATTTAAAATTCAAATTCAAATTTATGGAATCCTCTCCCTGCGATCGAACAGTTTCAATTGAGAAAGAATTGGAATAGAATGAAGTATGATGTCGATTCTCTCGTTGTCAGGGAAAATGTAAATATTTTGGCCATACTGTGTATTAGTGATAAAGGTGTCAGTCCTCGTAACTGAAGTCTTTTTAATCGTCAGTACCGGGATATTATAACTAAATCTTCAAAAAAATAAATTATTCATGTATGCCTATCACAGGCACTTATGACGCGTTCATGCATATTTGTTTACAAAATTGTAAAGGGATGGTGACAAAAAAAATCACCAAAGCCCGCTCTAAAACCTCTAGCAGGACCCAGCTGTGGGTACAAATAGCCTGAAGATGATTATGGTTATATTATAAAGTATTGCCTTTTTTTTCAGGTACATCCCAGCCACGGCGCCATGTACATCTCTTTCGCCGGAAAGGAGGTCGCGCACAAACATTACGAAATACTGTGCAGTATTTAATTGATTCCAAACGTGTCTTATAGTAAGCGTAAATGCATTTTTATCATTTTGTTATCTTTATTATTATTTTTATAATAATTATATCTATGATTATTAAATAAATAGAAGGTAAGACAACTCTGAGGCCAAGACTATATAAGACCGCGATGTGGCTTGTAACATAATATTATAATAGTACCATAATTAGCACTAAAACGATTCTTGGTAATGGCTATCCTGAGTAGGGCATTGAGACCTTGTTATTAAGTTTTTTCGGTTCTCTTACAGACGAAGACTTTGATATGTCGAGGGTCGCGGGTTCTCATTTCTGTCAAACAGCTAGCAAGTTTTCCACAAATCGACATAATATTTACAACCTCATACGAAATAAGGGTTATTTTTTTAATAATTAATGTGATTACACTAACATGAATGGATCCAAACTACTGTTAAATTATAACGTGTATTTTTATAAGTATTATAGATTTATTCCGAACTATTACCACCAACTTAGCGGTACCTACAATATATAAATTTTACTGGAAAATAATTATTTAAATATGGCTAACCAACAAATCAGAGATCGTTAAAGTCACACATATTATGTTAAATTACAAGTTAATAATTTAACATAATATTATAAAATATCAATTTAACAGAATATTTATCTGCAAAACTATATTTTTTTTTTTCTGATACGCGAAGTGGGCGATAATGGTTCGATACACTCGTGCCAATAAACAGTACAATTCAAAATGGCGCATACGCTATTTCCCCCTTGAAGCGACTAAAGTCCATTTTCCATTATGAGCTAAGCAGTGAGCAGTGAGCGAGATCAAAGAAACTATTTTACAGTTTCCACTAATGGCGAGTTAAGAGCTAAGCAACTTTTCAATTAATGTCGCATAATTTACTGTCTGAACAAATCCTTAGCCCGCATCTCTATACAAAAAAATCGCACCATTGAACGATTAGCTTTTCGTATTTCGCATTGCTTAGCTAAGAAAATAATAGGTGATTGTGGATATTATAAACATCCTTGGCTGCTTATCTCTGGTCGAAAAGCCGCTTAAGATTTGTACGCTCGCAGTCTTAATGGTGCATCCACACACAGATACATGCTCATCGAGCAAGATTCATCGAGCATTGCTAAACATGAACTTTCGTTGACACATATGATCTTTAATGAAGCTTAGTTTCTACTAGAAGTATTGAGCCGAGGGACACCTAATATGTTGCTGTTGTAGAGTATTTATAAATTGGATTAAAAACTTAAGGATTTTACGAACTTGGCAAAATTAAAGCTTAGCCTAGCTTCATCAAGTTTCTTCTTATGAAAAGATTTTTTACGATTAATGTTTATATATAGTTCAATGAATTGATGAGACGATACGGATGTCGTACATATATCAACAATATTTTAGACACTCACATACTCTTGATGTGACTAGGTACACGTTTAAATACCTTTTCAGACATTGAGAAAAAATTATGTCTGCATCTTGCTAAAGTTAACGTAAAAACCTGAAACAAGTTTGTACGTGGACGTCGACGTACTCTATGGGTAGTTGTCGAACATGGAAACAGTGGCGTTAAGAGAAAAGTAGAATGAAATGCCGATTTTTAAACCCTTTCTTATGTGTGACCACAAATATGTATTTTCATGATGTAGCAACGCCATAGATTGTAAGCCTTGCTCTTACATTAGATAAGCTAGCGAAAATATCGAACTAAATGACTAGAGATGGTGCTGGTACTTAAAATGTTCGTATTTCTATAGACTATCAATATGTCTTCAAGACTATCGACGCGTCACCTGCAATGGAATCCACGTTGAACAGTTTCGTAGTACAAACTTCGAAAAATACTCAAAATATTACAACGCCATCTATATTCATTGATTCGAAAGGTTATATTATATTCCGACATATACCTATGTAAGGCAGAATTATCACCAATATGTGTTGAACCTTGGTCAAATTATATTGAGTAAGTGAGAGGCGAATAGAAACAGCGTACTTTGATAAGTGTTCTTTGTTGGTGCTAAGTATACTGTTTGAACTATAAGAGCTGTTAGTTATAGTCTCGTGCCTGTCAAAAGCCTCATTTACATGGAGAGAGCTCACTTAACTAACTATCAAGTCTAGTGATTGCAGTCAATTTTGAACCCTTCTACGTCAGACAGAAGGGTTATGGTTTAAAATATACCAATTTTTGATGAGCGAAGCACTTAAATGACATTATTTTTGGTTAACTTCATACTACCTCGTTCTCGTTAATTTGTTAAGTCTGCCGCTTATATAAATTTAAAAAAACACAGCAGCCTATCAAGGTCACCAGAGGATATGCATTTATTTCCAAATGTCTAACTTTGAAAATGAAAAACTTTCATATTCAAAAACCTTTAAAACCCTAATTGCCTTCGTTTTAATCCCAAAGTTTTCATCTCACAGGGTATGCAATGTATTTGTTTTATAATTTTAACATTTTACCAATTTTTATTCACAAAATTTTAACAGGTAGATGCTTTTAGCTGTAGATAGGTCAACAACATTAGGTACATTTTAAAGTGACATTCACGTGTTTCGATACTCGGACGTTTGTAATGTTTGCAAAGTCATAATATGAGCGTCAATGTAAATGAGGCCTAATGTATTAATGTAAAAGCAAAAGACTAAAGAGACAATTAATTCTGTATTTAATATTTTAAGCGCAAATCATCTAAGAGGTGCAATGCTATTTACTTATATACATTTTTAAATATGTTTATAAAAAAATAAAAATTACGATGTAATACAATAAGCTTTCATTTATTTTCGACGAACTGTGTACTGATGATGACTGGTGCAAGTGGATCCGAATCAGCAGAGGTTGTTGGATATAATAAAGGAAGTTTGGTGTCACACAGCGGACAATGGAGAGACCTATGGGATAGCTGGACGTGATTAAATACACACACACACAGTGACTAGTGTGACAATACTGTTTCCCAGTATTTTAACTAGAGGGCGCTCTTTTTAAACATACAAATCGTAGTTAACTGTCACGCAATCGAATAGGTAAGTAACGTAGGTAGAAAATCTCGTAGGACGTAGGAGATCTGTAGACATGATCCATGTCAATTATAGGTGGGGAATATATCTTAAAGGACTAATATTCGTTGCCATCATACGTACTAGAATTTTGACCCTGCGCCGGTGCTAGTGGACACCCCTGCCAAAACAGAAGTATAATAGGTAAATACTTAAAGTAAGCCCCTACTTATAACGTAGGAAATAAAATAGGTACGCAATAAAACAGGTCTTAAAAACATTTTTTATTTCTCATAAACATGATGGATAAGTACTCCATGATCGTATATAATTTTAACTCAATTAATTACAGGACAAAAAATATAATACAAATATTTTGGTAATTTATATATTCACCTATAAATATAAAGACAAAGTATAATTGGCAATTTTCGCCTACACCACCCAGAATAGCTCTGGGTTATTATACCCATATTGTATTTACTTATTATTGGAAAGATCCTTCTATGTTATGATGTCGGTTTTATGACTAATAAATGTTTTCTTTTTTAAACACCCTTAAAGGAGATAAAAGTAATGGTCGTTTTAAGTACCTTAATAAATATTTACAGAGTAGGTGATAAAAATGACAGTATATAAAATAGTACTATTTTACATACTAATTGCTCCAAAAAAAGGGTGATGTATTTCGAGCATATTAGGTACCTACGTAATATTCATTTATTTTTTGAAAAAAAATACTCTGGCAGTAGGTACCTCCTCTCGTAGCTTATTTTGTATACAAATGCAGTAAGCAATGTTGTTTTAATTTTACTAAGTATATTAACTATTTAAATTAGCATTAAATTAATTATAAATAATGTTTATATCACAGACTGGTTTCTGATAAAATGTAAATAAAGAAAAATTTCAAACCAGGTAAATTCACTACAATCTCGTCAATATTAACGCGCATAGGCTTTAAGTCAATTGAAATATACTCGTGGAGGTTTGGCTATATTTCATTATTTCGTACTTGACTCATTATGTAAACAAACCTTTAATAATTTTCTACTGTATAAACCTAAATTAATTGATTTATTTGATATAATTTATTATAAAAATAGTGTTGCGAGAACTAAAAAAAGGGTTCAGTTTCGTGACCTTTTTCCAAGATTTCGAATGATATTTTTTATTCTATTTTAATAAATTATTTTAAAATGTAATGAAGAGATTTGATTACATAATAAGACAATAAAATAGATAATCTAAGAGAACCGTTGAAAAAATTACAGAACACGGGACTTATCTTCTAAGGTATAATAACTTCGTTAAGGATCTTGAAGTTTGTAAACACGTAATGTAAACAACGAAACGTTTAAAAATACCTCAATATTTCATCACGCAGAAAACTTATTTATATGTATTACAATTATACCTACTTAATAATTAATAGGTGCTTAATATTTTTTTACTATAAAATATAACATAAACTATAGTATATTAAGCTATTTAATACTAAAAAAATTTGAATAACAGTATTAATAGACAGGTATGAATTTACCGTTCACTCTTATACTATTTCACAGTAGAAAGGTGAGGGAAAAGTTACAGCATAAGCTATACGGGCTTAAATAAAAAATACCAGAAGCTCTCAGCCTGTAGTTGTTTACGTTAAAACTAACTTTTGTTTTACTCCTTTTTTTACTTGATAGTTGGTGTAATATTAAATATTCAATACTTTACTAGAGTATTTATAATTACTTGTTACTAGTCTGTAATGTAATATCGGCCATAGCGCACGAACCACGACGATGGTGAGGTCACTGACCCGAAGACGCAACGTTGTCAAATCACATGTATTTGGTTTGACAGTTTAATGTCACTTTGCAGATTAATGAAATAACACGCAGGGTGATTAACGTCGACTTTTTGTTTGGAAAAGGTACGTTTGACAGCAGTGATTGCAACATTCACGCATGTCGCAAGGCAGTCGCGAGATACGTTATACCCCTGACGATGTACTTAGTAATTTTTATGCATGAAATAAATTACTTCTGAATTTTTAATAGTAGTAGTTGTTATTCTTAATGACAGGAAACGCAAGGCCGAGAGCTTCGTAGTATTTTTTATTTAACCCTGTAAGTATAAGTTCGGGGGACGATAAACTTGAAGTCTACAATTTACTCGTGCATAACATACTCTCAGTGAAGCCCATTTCAATTTGCGACTGGTTTAGGTTAGTGTTAACTTCTTCGTGTGAGTTTGCATCGACTTTGGATGTAGGTTTGTTTCTCTCTTCAGCCTCGTAAGCTTTATTATCGATACCATTTTTCTCCTGTTTCTCTTCTAAGTTTGCTTTATCATTTCCATCTTGCTGTGTGGTTTGACTGATATGCTTTTTGTTTGCCAAATACAACCATCTGTAAGATAATTTATTTAGAATGTTAATGCTGATGTCAATAAACTCATAGAGGCCGCTTGTAGTACAATGCACAATGACTAATTTAAAGAGTTATGTGCTGTGCTACAAACAGAATGATTTGGCGTTCGAATAGCGTCATAGACTTTTGACGTTGTTGCGTATGGACCGGGTAATAAAACACAATTTGACACTGTCTAATTGGTGCTAAACTTTAAAAGAGCACCAGCAGGGCTATCACAGCCAAAGACACAAATTAGAGACAAAAATTATATCCCCAATGCTCTAAGAGTTGATAAAGCTGTGGGAGAAGATAATTTTTTTATCCTTTCAACGGGGATACAATTGTCTCCTGCCCATGCTAGAACTAATTTGTATTATGTGCGTACAGCCGAATTAACAGTACGATTACTCTGAATAAGAGCGAAACGTGATGATAGCTATATTCGCAGCGGAAGGCAACTGTCCGTCCCCGTGTATGAAGTCTTTAAAAAATGTATAGCGGCCAAGATACAGGCAGAAAGACACAAATGCAAAAAAATACAGTTTTTCAGAAGCTGGGTACGACCATGGATATACATCAAAGCACCATACTCTAATTCACTCAAGTGTATACGTAAGTGTACTTACATGAATATAAGTACAGCCGGCACAGTAAGGCCCCCGCCGAGAAGGAAGAAGGCTCCAGGAAAGGACTTGATGGTAGCGGTGTACACTGTAGTGTACATCGGCGCGTACACCAACGGCATCATAGCTTCAGCCACGCCGAAGAATGAGTTCACTTTGCCTGGAAAACTCTGGATTAGCATCTCTTTTATAAAGTTAAAGGTGTCGCCGATATTATGGAATATTCAAGAAAATATTTCTACATTTCACGACGGCTTCAGTTGAAGCCTCGCCGAAGACTTTGCCTGGAAAACTCTAGATTAGCATCTCTTTTGTAAAGTTAAAGGTGTCGCCGATATTATGGAATACTTATTCAAGAAAATATTTCTACATTTCACGACGGCTTCAGTTTCAGCCTCGCCGAAGAATGAGTTCATTTTGCCTGGAAAACTCTGGATTAGCATCTCTTTTATAAAGTTAAAGGTGTCGCCGATATTATGGAATATTCAAGAAAATATTTCTACATTTCACGACGGCTTCAGTTTAAGCCTCGCCGAAGACTTTGCCTGGAAAACTCTAGATTAGCATCTCTTTTGTAAAGTTAAAGGTGTCGCCGATATTATGGAATACTTATTCAAGAAAATATTTCTACATTTCACGACGGCTTCAGTTTCAGCCTCGCCGAAGACTTCCTGGAAAACTCTGGATTGGCATCTCTTTTGTAAAGTTAAAGGTGTCGCCGATATTATGGAATACTTATTCAAGAAAATATTTCTACATTTCACGAGGGCTTCAGTTTCAGCCTCGCCGAAGACTTTTCCTGGAAAACTCTGGATTGGCAGTTCTAGAGTAGCTAGGTGTAGCCGTAATAAGGAATATTGCAGAAAATATTTCTACATTTCATGACAGCTTCAGCATAAAGCTTGCGTTTGTATTCATTTTTACACCAAAAAATTCTCAGACTTGTTATGAAAACTTAAGAGCATTGTACGAAATATAAAAAGCCTACCCTTAAGATTTCATTTTAATATAATCTGCCCACTTAGTGCATACCCTATATGCACGCCGCTATATATAAGTTCTTAGTTCTGTGGTTTACCGATGCCTAATGTTAATAATCTATGAATAAAAATAAATATACCTAGTTCGTCCTTCTCCACGAGTTTCGACACCATTGATCTCATAGCAATAAATGATGTGCCGTTAAATATTTCAATCAGAGGTGCTGAAAATAAAACAATAATAATGATTCAATAAATTGTATGATAACTTACAATCATATAAAAGCGGAAATTGCATTGCAGATTATCACTAACATCTGACCATTTATTTAAAGCCCGCAAATCTGCATTGGAGACCCGTGCCCTGTTGTGGTCCGGCAATGAGTTGATATGATGATGGTGAAGATGATGATGATAATGATTTTCTATGAGAGAGGAGGTCTGAGCCGAGCGTACATTGGTTGGTCGAGACGATGATACCTTGAAATCGGTAGATACTTTCAGGGAAGAGTTATGCGCGCTCCAAACTATATCCTTAAATCTATTAAGTTATTACAGTTCGCAAAACAGATAAGAAAGTTACTCTTGACCATCTTGAAAACTTTACACAGTCGTCATTAGTCACACTAAAATTAGTTTGACAGAAAAAAGGTTAAAATTTGTTGCTGAAAGAAAAAAAACACTCGCTCAGTTAGTCGTCAATTTCAGAAGTTGCTGATTCCGTGCGATCGATGAAATTTCCTACTTTTAACAAAAAGTGATACCACCAAATAGCCACGAGAACAAAGCCGCGTTTGGTATATATTTATAACCGATTAATATACTGGTAGAAATATAAAGAAATATGGGAAGGAGGGAAGTACAAACCTATGTAAATATGCCAGGTTTTCGTCGCGAACGCGTACATAAAGCCAGACAATATCTTACTGGTGCAAGATATCACTCCGATGATTGCATCGTCAAATTTCAGCAGGTGACTAAACACCCCCACTGAGAACAAGGTTCCTGCAAAAAAAGTTAGGTTAGAATTTTCGAGGCCTTGATGTGTTAGGATTTTTTTTGCATGCCTCATAACGCGTAGCGGAGGTACCAAGATACTCCCGATACGTCAAAATCACTTTTTAAGTATTTTCTATCTGTTGGTCGTCATTGGACGTCTATCGTCGTCTATCGATAGCAGCTTTGAAGGGTCAACCCTTCAAAACCTGCTATGTAATAGAGGATAGCTCAGCCAAAGGAAGTGTTAAAATGCATTAGGTGTTTAAGTCACACAACTATTTGTCGTTTTAACTTTGGCTAAGCATACATGGTCACAGTAGTATTTTTATTACTTTCTACTAATAGAAGCGGTGATATTGGTCAGGTCTTTGGCTTCTCCTTCGGAAGGCCGAGTTCGAATCCCAGCACGCACCTTTAACTTTTCTAAGCTATGTGCGTTTTAGGTAATTAAAATATCTGTTTTAGATAATTTGAAGCGAACTTGCTTCAAAAACATCGCGAGGGAGCCTGCATGCCTGAAAGTTCTCTGCAATGTTCTCAAAGGCGTGTATAGTCCACCAATCCGCACTGGGACAGCGTTGTGGACTATGTTCTTAACCCCTTCTTATTGTGGAAGACCCGTGCTCTGTAGTGGGCCGGTGATGATGACGATTGCTGAAAACTGCGTTAAAATCCATTGCGTAGTTTAAAAGATCTAAGCGTTCTAATGCCTGGAGCGATTATATTTTATAGTATGTACCTAAAGAAGAACTGGCTATGTCTAGCTTGACAGTGGGCGACGCGCTTAACACACAATAGGCTATTATACAGTCAAGGCCAGGGGTTCTCAACCTTATCAAGGCAGCAGCGCACTTACAAGTTAAGAATTTTGTCCTATTTAGTTAAAATAGATAGGTTCTTGTTAGTGAGGCAGATAGGCGTAAAAAATAAAACATCTTCGTAATAATAAAACTAATAAAACCATAATAAATAGGTAAGTAATTTAAACAAAGAATTAAGAAGAATAATACTACCCCAACAATGAGCTGATGCTGAGCTTGATGATCTGCACACAATTTCTCAAAGTGGGACAAGTGACACCGCTGCGCAAAGTCTAGTATAAGATTATTTTTCTTGATATTTTGAAGTAGGTACAGAAAAAGAGACTCACGTTGCACCTGTACTCATGAAAATGTGTGGCGACCAAGATACAGACAGACAGACAAAAATGAAAAAAAAATACAGTTTAGGCTTCACTATCGATTACAGAGGGCTTTCTAAAAAAAAATCTCACTTGCCCCTAGACGAGAAACTGGGTACGCCCATGCCTGTACTTTCTACGGAGTGGCGCCCAGGTTGGGAAGCCCTGATCTAGGCCGTTAGGTACATTATGAGTGTACTTACCGACTAGGGAAGTGCACATTGCATACGTTGAAAACATGCTGAAATCCACTTCGTTCCAGTTAAACCTGTACCGCGTGAACAGATACATTACTGACATTTCACCTGAAATAATTGAAATGCATATTTTAGTGTGTTATTAGTTACAGCCTAAAAGAATCGAAACATTAAATTAAATTTTAAAAAATTCTGTGCAATGCACACAAAGCAGAAGTGAAACTTCTGAAAATTAGGCTACGAGAGATTGAGGTTGCAGCAGAGATAGCTTAGAGGCTTCGTTTTCACTTTCGGAGGCCCGATTTCGAATCCGAGCACCTCTAACTATTCAAATTTATGTGCGTTTAAAGCATTAAAAATATCATTTGCTTCAACGGTGAAAGAAATTATCGTGAGGAAGCCGCATGCCTGAGAGTTCTCCATAATGATCTCAAAGGCGTGTGGAGTCCAACAATCCCGAATAGACCAGCGTGGTGGACTACGGCCTAAACCCTTGCCATTGTGGGAGCAGAACCGTGACCTGTAGTAGGCCAGTAATGGGTTGATATGATTAAAGATGATGACAACACTGTTCAGTTTTCATGGTAACTAAAACAAAATGTGTAATGTACCCCTTCCCATTCGCTCCTATT
The DNA here is from genome assembly GCF_905163445.1 of Pararge aegeria. Classification (NCBI taxonomy): domain Eukaryota; kingdom Metazoa; phylum Arthropoda; class Insecta; order Lepidoptera; family Nymphalidae; genus Pararge; species Pararge aegeria. Next base: position 8,029,475 of record NC_053189.1, read on the forward strand.
CATTTATGTGTTTGTTTCTTTATCGGGACGCATTTTATTTTCATTGAGTTTTAAATCACAACGATTATAAAGAGGTTTCGCTTAAAGAATCCGAAAAGGGTAATTAAAGAAAACTTCTGCTAAAAAGATGACAAAATTCATAAGAAAGTTATCGCATCTAAGTCACTCTAGTAGGTTTCCAGGAAACCTTACATCGTCCCATTAAGGCTGTAAAACAGCTCCGGAGAATAAACTCCTGACATAATATACAAATCTTAAAGAACATAAGCATAAACAATTCGTGATATATCTACCATATATCTCATTGATTTGTGTAGCTGTTAGCTTTTGTATAACTTAGTAGATTCTTTTGTTTTCATTAAAGGACTTTGAAACTATTGATAATCTATGCTATCTTTAAGTTTCCTACATTCACTTTACTAAATATGTATGTTTCTACCCACTTAGTAGGTATAACTTATATACATTTTGGATACCAACAAGGTGTAGGTATATTTATCAATCAAATAATCCAAGTATGCACTAACTATTGTTACTTATACATAACAGGATGTGGTATTCTCTGTTGACAAAAGCGAAGTGGCTAAGTGTTTATCAAAACAAGAAAAATGCATAATAATTCGTGTAGGGGTACCTACTTCAGTATTATTTTAGTATTACCTACTGTTAGGTAAGTGTTAGTTACTTTAAGGAAAAACTCAATCTCTTTATGTATGTTTAAATATGGAGGTATGTTTCTATACTGCTCCACAACAGGTTCAGGATATTAACCCATTACCGGGCCACTGCAGGGCACGGGTTTCCTACACATAAAAAGGCTCTACGTATTCCACCACGCTGGCCAAGTGTAGATTGGAGGACTCCACACGCCGCGCCGTTGAGAACGTTATATAGAACTCAGGCATGCAGATTTCCTCACGATGTTTTCCTTCACCGCTGAAGGAAGTGATATTTTAATTGCATAAAACGCACATATCTTAGAAAACTTAGTGATGCGTGCTGGGATTCGAACTCGGCACCCCGAAAGTGAGGCCGAAGTTCTAACCACTAGGCTATCACTGCTTCAGATACCTAATAAGGGGGCGTTCATAAAATACGTGAGATTTTTAAGGGGGGGGAGTCCAGTCAAATTTCATCTAATCTTATGTTAGAGAGGGGGGGGGGGGGTGTCTCGGCAAATATATTTTTTTTCTGATTGAAACAAAAGAATAAATGCAATCGTAATACAATTAAGATCATTCACTAATTCGTTTGAAAGAAAATAATTTTATTCATACTTCAACCTTATACATCTACTGACTGTCAAACCACCATATTTGTTTTATACCATTTGTTTTTTTCTTTTTACAATAACAGTCCAACGCGTTTACGTAAGAAAGCCACGTTTTGAAAAATCTCACGTGAGATTGGGGGATGGGGGAGGGGGATGAATAAAATCTCACAGAATATTTAAAAAAAAAAAATTATGGACGCTTCCTAAACTGTTATATTAAGATTAGATATAAGTGAAATACTTAGGTAAGGTTTAACAAATATTTATCAATGGCATATGATAGTCGACTGCTAGACTAAAGGCCTCGGCCAACGGGAGGGTTTGTCTATCGTCACCACGCTGATCAGACGGGTTGGTTGCAGTACCCTCTACTGCAACCAACCCATCTGATCAGCGTAGTAGCGAAAGAAGTCACTGCTCCCTGTTCTCCGTTACAAACACGTCTTAATCACCTCGTTCGACATCTCCAGGTGACAAATATTTTTGATCTGTCACGATACGGCAAAAACAATATTAATTTTTGTTAAAACACACCGGTATAAGATACTTTTTTTTATCACGTAAAAATATAATAACATCATCTTCCGGTTCCAGTAGAGATATTTCGGGCTTTTATATTCCTCGCTCTTAACAATTTCCTGATTCCTCATGCGGATTTTTATTATTGGTAGGTTTATCTTCTCTATCATGACGGATATTAAATTTCTTTGCTTTTGCCTTGCTTAGAATGTCTTTTCCTTGAGCACGTTTTTAAAGCTGTGTTTCATTGTTTTATTGCTGGGTCATTGCACGTGAAGTAAAAATCTATCAAATTCCGAAATTGTCGCAATATAATCCCTATAATACATCGTGGCTATTCACACACATTTCTGTGAGTTAGTCGGAGAGTTAGTACCATTAGTTATCGTAGAGTTAGTCCCAAAACTTATCGTAGAGTTAGTCCTAAAACTTATCGTAGAGTTAGTCCCAAAACATACCATAAATGGGTCCTATAACAACACAGAGGACTACAACAAGCATGATAACCCGCAGCCTGCGGTTGTTAGGGCCGGTCTTGAACGCAACCATCAACGTGTCCTTGACGTATCGTGTGTCGAAGAAATCCCGCAACCACTCGCAGCAACCGTTGGTTTTCTTCTGTAAGGAAACAAAGAACAGAATTGATTTTTACTGATTGAATTAATTTAAATATTATACAACGTGTAACTAAATCAAAAGAAGCATATTTATTTTTCCATACGAACTTATTCAAAACATTCTAGATTATTATATATTCATTATTATATATTAGATATTCATTACTTACGACAACCCTATTGAAGATTAAAGACCGAAACGTGCTTAGTACCTACGCTATGCGACGCGTACCGAATAAAGTGACAGCAGTCACTTGATTTTACTTTTGCACTTCATGTACGACAGGACATCATGAAGGACCTTCTTAGTCGTTTCAGTCTTGACAGACTGGTCGTGGTCGTCATCTGGGTTTTGTGGCTCGCTTGACAATACTTCGCCACTCTTCTCTAACGGTCATGAAGGACAGTATCAGTGAAAACTATGGCAATGGTTTACTCAAAAACTATTAGCGTTACGGTTTCACAGATAAGTCTCAGGGGCAGTAAATAATGTACTTCTATAGCCTCTAAAGTATTATTTCGGTTTTCATTTATAAGTTGTAAATATAGATATCTGTAGTTCGTTTAAATTATGTATCTACCTTCTACACTGTGTATCTTAATTATTTATCGATACATATGTTTGTTTTTATTTTTCAGTTTATGTTAGTTTTAAGTTATTATTATTATAGTTGTTTTTTTTTTAGTTAGTTACTATAGTATTCATTAGTCAATGAAAATGTTTAAACAATGTGTTAAAACATATTTAATACATCGCGACTACTATACCATTGATGAATTTCATAATGATAAGGTTGCTCAGAAATATCCAGCTCCTCTTAATATCTTTTACTTAAAATTAATGTTAAATTGTAAATTTTTAGAAACGAGCAACTGGAGTTTCTTGCGGCTTCTTCTGGGTAGTGTCTGCTTTCCGAACCGGTGGAAGAGTCACTAAAAACAGACTTGACGTTTCAAAAGTGCTTATAGAGTCTACTTGAAATATTTGAATTTCGAATTTGAATTTAATTTTGGCATAGACCCGCCACGCTGGCCTGACGGTGCTAACGATAATTATGATGTTCTCGAGAATGATCAGAACCGGCGGCTCAATATACACTCCATGTGTACACAACACCGATTTATTCAAGTATTGGTATTTCATAAAATAAAACCTAACCCATAGAATTAAGAACATACGGAATCCTCATTCTCAGTGAATCTCATATGCAGTGCATTGTGTCCAAGAGCAGTGAAAACGCCCCGCCACATACAAAGCACTAAACTAACGTGGCAGTTTTAAGACGTTTACTTATGATTATATACGCAAAGACGATGCTCTTAATTTGCAAAAATACGTTATCCGTGGTAGCCAGACAAATCTGTAACCCGCGACTTTTCCCACGATCCGCACCGCTGGACCCAAGCGGCAAAAGATAATACCAATGTGTACCTAATACAAAACATTACCAAACTCGGGAATCAAACGTAGGACCGTGAGCAGATAACTACTGAATGCGATAACAGCGTTGATAGCAAATATGATTCTCATTATATCTATGTGTTGAAGATCCTCTTGTTGATAAGTGCTGAAGTTGCATAATTGGCGTTGACCTTTTTCTATTGTGTTCTTAGAATCATAAATTCTACGAAGCCGTTATAAAGCAATTATATAATAGAACCTACTAATTAATCCTCCATATTATACCAGGGCTCAGATTGTCTGTTGGATTCCAGGCGTAATACAATCTCAAGAAAGCAGAAAGAATTATAGCCTTTATTGTCACACATTTGTGTTAGACAATTTTTTTTTTATTGTAGTAATTATTTACGGACCAAGCTAATGGTCCACTTGCACTTGGTACGCAGAAAACCATGGCATAAAAACATGTTGCTCTTTGGACGTTCTACGACGTCCCGCCCTGTGTCTATCAACCCGAGGTGTAGATTTTAAGCCTCACATATATGCCTTAAATTGCACCAGATACCACGTCATTCAGATCGGTACACAGCAAAGCTGCTTTACGGAAGTCATAATTAATAAATATACTACGACAATACACACATCGCCATCTAGCCCCAGAGTAAGCGTAGCTTGTGCTGTGGGTACTAAGATGACTGATGACTATTTTTATGAATAAAAAATACATAAATACTTGTAATATACAGATAAACACCACGGCCCTGAAAAACATTCATGTTCATCACATAAACATTTTCCATTTGTGGGAAAGACAGAAAGCAGGGTCGCTGCCCACTACGCCAATACATAATACAATACCATGGCGGTAGTTGGTACTTCCCTTCAGTCACCTAGAGACAGTATACAAACGCTATATTTTGAGGAGGGACAGAAGCTAAGTGTTTTGTTTTTCAGTAATATGATTTCCGCCTTAAATAACCATATTATCAGAAAGGAAAATCCAAAGCAAGCAAGCTGAAAAAATGCTAACATTATGCGCGTGCGCTGACTAAATGGTCCAAATGGTTTAAATTATTTAAGGGGTGGAAAGCTTTATATTCGTATATTTATTTTGAACACCCACAAAACTTTACTTTACTGTAAAAGCGACTACGATGTGGAATACACTCCCTGATGACATTTATGAGACTCGTCTCACGAGGCACTATTTGTCAGTATATATGTTAATACTGTATATATTATTATATTTAATATCTGATTAAATTTTTAATGGAATTTTTAATGTGTAAATCTATATAATGATTTCTATTGAATTGTGATTTCCCGGATTGCCTTATTCCGTTAGTTTAGGTAGCCTGGACGAGATCACTTTTAACGATAACACCTTTTGCACTTTATATATATAAGAAAGTGTTTCCCGTGTGTATGTCCTATGTTCTACAATAAAGTGGTTTAAACAAATTAAAAAATTTAAATTAAGTATAACAAAATTTTAAAAAGGTAGAACAAACAAGGTATTGATCCTATAAACTTTATCTGTTTACAAATCGAACCACTTAAAATATGCTGAATAATCTGGTAAAAACTAGACAAATATTTATGTTGAAAAATCAAACTATTTGTCTAGAACATCTGAATCAAATACCCAGAGCATAAGGCCACGTCCTTCCTTTCAAGCGAGAGTGACATCTGAGTGGGTCAAGTTGATGGACCTTTTTTTATTGTTATGCTTGACGATCTTATTTAGTCATTGAACTCGTAACCTATTGTATAACTGAAGATGACACTCTACCCTCTTTCAAGGCTGTTTCCTATTGCATGTATCCAGCGGCATTCCTAGAGTTTTGAAGATGGGCAAGCCCTAAAAAATATACTAAAGTGTGTCGGACGTACGACTTTTAGACACGTTAACGAAACCCAGGAAACGATCATGAATGTCGTTATCTGAGTAATACCTAAGAATTGTGAATCGGGGGTTACGTGATGTATCCGATATTATACTGAGCCTCTCTCTCTAAAACAAAAATATAAAAAAAAAAACATAAAAGACGGCCTAATAAAAAAGGTCTCAGACAAACTTGCGCAATCAAAGAACCTACCACAAACATAGTTCATCATCACGATCAACCAATCACAGGCACGAGTAACAGAAACCCCTCTCAAAATGAGAAGGGTTTTGGCTGTTGAGTGTTCGCTGGCCAAGTGCGGTGAAACTGGGTCAAAGTTTACTATAGCAGCATAAAAACGATTAAGGTAGGGATAGTGATAAAGCAATAATTCAGACATATGTTCACACGCACACACATACACGTGTAAACAATATATCAAGGCATTACAATTAATGTCAAAGTCAAAGTCAAAATATCTTTATTCAAGACTATACGATAAAAATATTCGAATGTATATTGACTAATTTTATAAATTTAAAACTCTCTGCCGCGATTGCCAGAGAGTCGCAGGTTCAAATCTTGTCGGTTCCGAAAATTTTAATATGCATTTTAAATTTATAAAATTGATAATTCCTCCAAGTGTAGGTAAAAACACTAATAAAAATTATAAAAATTATATTGACTAATGGTTTCTAGTCTTACTACTTTCTCTTACATTTATAGTACCCTCTTTCAAAATGATCTTTTATGTAACTAATGATAAAATTAGTGAAGTAGGTGCCTTTTTGTAAAAAAATAGGTTAATCTTTTCTTTTTTGTTTTTTTGTGTTAATACCACCAACGACGTTTGAGACCATACTTATAACACACTACCCTATCCTTTGCTACGGGACACGTATAGTGAATACAAACTGACCATCTACTCGTATTTTCGCTTACGAGAATAACACTACAAAGTACAGACATTTATCTTGGACATTTGCTATTGTTGTTTGTTTGTGCGTCACAACGCGTCTATTACCATCGATCGTTGAGATAGCTACCTGATAAGGCTTAATTACTAATGCAGTTGTCATAGATACAAGAATACAATCTAACACTAATAATTAGAAATAAACAAGTTCATCTGGTAACCACTACTTATTAAAATTATATAGAAAAGGCAAATCAAGCCACACCCTTACAGGTTTTCCCGCTACAATCTTTAACTTCATCATCACTTACCACCAGGTGAGAATGAAATCTAGGGGTTACTTGCAGTGAATTCAAAATATGGATTATTTACATGAAAGAAAGAAACAAAATATAGAATACGTACCACACAGAGGTCAGTCCTTTTAACTTCTTTAATCCTATAGTATCCATATATGAAACTCAAAACGTACAGAGTCGCACTCAATGAGAAAACACCATACAATCCAATTTTTCGCACTAATATACCACTAAGAGCTGCACCCACTGGCACTCCTACAGAATAGAATAGATTTACTATTCCTATTCTCAACGTCCTCTGTTCCTCTGTAGTCACATCCGCTATATAACTGAACACACCCATAAACATCGTAAACCAGCCTCCGGTCAAAGCTGGGAATATTGCTTCAGTCACAGCAGCAGCTTCCACAGGCAGTTCATAGAAAAAATAAGTGTTCACTATAAGTCCTATGCTGGTCAAAAATTCGCCAACAATCGGAAGCAGCATACAAAACTTCCTCTGCCCAACTCTGTCACTGTATGCGCCAAGAAATATTAATATCCCGCACGGCAGGAATGATTGGAGCACTGTTTTCCACCCAGCTACAGATGCCACTAATGTCTGGACTGCTTCCTCTTCCAAGGTGTAGTTAGATGTTTGCCGCTTGGTTAAAGCATCACAGACCTGATCGCCAAAACCCAGGTTAACTCTACAAGCCTTTTCCAAATATAAGTTTTGTGTAGCTAAAGCCGAAAGAACGGAGGGCATAACGTAACATGCTAAAATCGGTTCAACCGTTATCAAGGACATCATAAGTCGGGCCTTCTGAAATATATTAAGGCCCTTTAAACTGTCATCGTCTTTTATTTCATTTTTTTCAAGCGCTTTTTCTTTGTCTATTTTATCTTTGATGAAACTATTTCTAATAGCGTCGTTTGCAATTAAGTTATTGCCTCCATTAGCCTTATATGATTTTTCTGTGGCATTTATTTCTTGCGGGGACTTTTTGTCGTCACGCAGCATGATTCCGGATCAAGAAACTGAAACAAAAAAATAACTCTTTTAACATTATGTTCATTTACTTGCATACATTATTTAAGCTAAATTTTAATTCCTAACTATTAAGGTTTTGCAAGCTAACTCGTTGGTTGTGTAGTCAGCAGATTTACTTTGGTGTTCACATTTTAGTACTGTGCAAAATTATTAGGTATTGAGTTTATCCTTCAAGGAATTGTTATTACCACGCCGGATGTTTTGTTTCGTCCACCCTCGCGTTTAAGCACGTTAAGTTCCGTTTGTCGATCGATATCGATAGAGTCAGCTCCGCTATCATCTACCACAAGATATGATTGTAAGATGTTGATAGCGGAATAGAGCAAGTGCTGAGTGTCTTGCCGGCTTCTACACGGTGGAATCTGCCTTCTAAACAAACAGATTTGAAGTTTTAAAAGTTCTTAGAAGTAGAATGAATTTTAATCGTTAAAGTTTTCTAATCCACATTGGTGCAGCTTTGAGGTTCAAGGTGTAAACCCTTCTTTATCATTAGAGATAGGGCTAATGGGACATTAAAAGGCTGAAAATAATAATGATTATGACACAACTTACTGATGATGACATAATTTACTTGAAACAACACGATTAACTAGCTTCCCTTTTTTGGTAAATATTCAGTTCACTAACATTTGTAAAAAATGAAATTGTTATGTTTCAGCTACCTAAAAATTTTCCGTCCACAAACTTTTGTACCTCTGATTGATAAATGCTCTAATGCCGCAAAAACCGGACGTTGTAATCATCTCATGATTACTGCGTGCTTGTTGTAATCGTCTGAATGGACAGAATTAACTTTACCTAGTCGTAATGTTTTTATTTTACTCGTGTCTGTAATATCGTTGTTGCCAACTTAGTCACGGAATGTGAGATGTTTCGCTTTTTGTTTCTATTAAATCATTGTAAGCACATCTGTTAAACTAGATACGACACGGATGTTTCTAAATGATTATCTGAGTGACGTCAGTTTGAATAGAATTTAATTTAATGCTTGAGCAGTCTGCAGTACCTATGCAAAATTTCCGGTAATATTGTACCGGTCGGCGTTTGTGAATGCTGCTATCTATTGAATGAAACTAAATGAATTTTGGCAATGTATTTGAAAACATGATTGTGACATATGTTTATACAGAATTCGGAACAGAATAAAATTAATCATTTTAAAAAGAAACAACAAATACAAAATTGCTTCAAATTTACATTGTCAGAGACTGTCAATACAGAATCTGAACTAGTAATGCAAGGATGATATTATAATACAAAATTATTTCCGTCACTACCTGACGGACACGCGCAATTTATTTTTAATAATATAGACTCTCGCTTCTCAGCATACACACCTGAATGTAAGTGATGTTGCTGCCTCAGATGGATTGCGATTGCCTATTCCCTTCGTTCGGATCCATGATTTATGAAATACATAACAGATCCTTGCGATTCTTTGCAGTTCTTTTTAATAATAATGATTATCAGATGAAGCAGATGGTCCACCTGATAGTAAGAGGAAAATCATCGCCTATGTTTTTCTTAATTTAATGTTTTTGTAATAATATTGTTTACTTGATTTATCATGTTTAATGTTTATGGGTAAAGCCTGACATAAATAAATAAATAAATATCCTACGACAATACACACATCGCCACCTAGCCCCAAAGTAAGCATAGCTTGTGTTATGGGTACTAAAGATTACTGATGAATATTTTAATGAATTATATATACATAAATACTTAGAAAATACATATAAACACCTAGACACTGAAAAACACTTATGCTCATCACACAAACATTTTCCAGTTGTGGGAATCGAACCCACGGCCTTGGACTCAGAAAGCAGGGTCGCTGCCCACTGCGCCATTCGGCCGTCAATGCCTGACATAAATGATTATTTACAGAGCTACACTTCGCAGGGCATGCTTGGAAGAAGTCTTGCAACGTGCTCTGTGCCTATCAATTTAAGGTGGACATGTTAAGCCTCATGCATATCATTATACCGGCAACCATGCCCTTCAGACTCGAACAAAGCCCTGCAGCAATGCCGCTTGGCAGCAGAAATAAGCATGGAAGTAGTACTTTCCTGGATGAACTCTTACACAACACTAGAAGCTCTACCACTACTACTACTACTAGGAACTACACAAAATGCTTTATTACCAGCTACTAACACTGGTTCTATGGTGGAAAGGTGTTGATGGTCCAATTTCGACAGTCCAATAATATTGTGATTAGCAGTTCCGCTATTTTTAATGTCTCAGTTTTGGATTTTCGGACATCCACTGGCCTTAACAAGAGTTAATAATGGTCTTCTATGAATAAAGAGACAATTAATTTTAGTATTCAGCGAAGTTTCAAGCAAATACTGAAGAAAAAAAACAAGTTATACTTCTTTGACATAACAAGATAAAAATACTATGAGACATAATTGAAAAAATTGTGACATAATAAACATAATTAAATTTGGAATACTGATAGATTCATTATCGGACAACCAAGTTTCACTCATCATTAAAATTTGAGATCTTTGTACAATTGAATCAATTAAATCATCCGGAATCATTCCGGTGACTGACGGAGTCTGAGACTCAAACTTTGACAATTGAATGTGTACACTGTCAAACTTCAGAGTGTCAGTTTTTTGTGACGGCGCGCACGCATCGTATAAATTTACTCTCATCATTTTTACCTATCGCGCCAAAAGAAGTAAAATTTAAAAAATCCTTTAGATGGATAAAAAGTGAATGAAATCTTTTAGGGTTCCGTTTTTCCTTTACGAACAACTTTTACTTTTATCAACTAAATATAGCTTCAATGTCTGAATAATAAGTCAAAAGACAAACGAAGTTTCAATTATTTTATGCGCCCGTTTTTTAAGGCCATTCGCAATTTAGGCATTGTTAGTTTCAGAAGAGTTTTAATCTTATACCGTTACGTGATAGTGTGAAAACTCATGTGCTAGCTACAAATATTCTTACCCTTACTATTTCATTGAGTATTTAAATCAAGTAGTTGTCGACGAATAATAAGCTGCTCTTGTAAGAGCAGAGCTTTTTTGTATTTTTCCAAAAACATGGTTTATTTTAGTTATATTTCATATAACATTATGAAAGATGTGATTACTGAGTACAAAATAAAAGTTAAACTGATTATCTATAATTATTTTATGTGATTTGGAACAGTTTGAATTTTAATTGCGTATTTTTGGAGCAGTCTACCCTATATTTTACAAAGTTAAATTGTACGCGGATACGCAAGCATTGTATGATGAGCCTTGAGGACATCAACACAAGAAAGAGCTAACAAAAACTATATAGCAGTGTCATCGCAACGGCCTCGCGCGCCGATTCCGTATTCCTTATCAAGGTTGCAAGAAAGAGGACTTGTAAAATAAAAACTGTAAAAAAACTATCAATGGGCCCTTAAATTTTATACTTTTAATAATTCATCCATCTATATAATAATAAAAAGAATACTAACCTAAACTTCTATAAAATAAATATATTGCGACCTATGCTTACACAATGTCAATGATTTACATCTTAACAAGCAAAAAAATATTTGTCGAGTCGGTGAATAAAAAATAAGTTTTATATAGAAACATAGTAATAAAAAATGCAATAATCATGCTTAATTTTAATTTTTCGACCACTATTTCCACTTAATACATATTAGGGTCCCCACATCCAAAGTTTAAAACTTAGGATTTGATAAAAAAATGTTTACTTTTGTATTGTAATCAAAAACAGGACTTAAACCAGGGTTATACCCAGTGTTAGTTCATTAATAGATATACTCAGGAGGATGATGATGATCATACTTTCTGCTGCAAAATAATATAAATATATAGGATGAAGTGAGTTTGTAAAATCATAAAATCTTACATCTGGAGCATAGAATATATGCAAACGCGACTTGGACAATGACACAGAGGGAAATAGAACTGCTAGAAGCAGTCGAAATGTGGTGTTGGCGCCGAATGGAGAGAATAAGCTGGATTTAGAAAATTGGAAAATAAAGAAGTACTAACTAGTGTCTAGAGTAACTAGGACGTTAAAAACCGAAGAGGGAAAATGCATTGGCCACATATTGAGATATGATGAATTTATCACAAATCGAATTCAGGGAAAAGTAGATGAAAAGAGTGGAAGAGGACGTTCGAGGTTGGCTTTTGTGGGACAAATAAAAATAAAGTTTGAGGTGGGAACTTATAAAGAGTTACAAGAGAGGGTTATGAAAAGAGAAGGTTGGAAAAGGCTATACCAATAAGAGCCTAGTTTTTAAGTTTAAGAAGAAGAAGAGTTTGTATTTATATACATACAGAAATACGCACGTAAAATCTACAATAGTCCGAGTTACTCTCCCTACACCGAATATAATACAAGGCACTACATAGCAAAAATCTATAAAAGCGGTCATTTATAATAAATAGACCATGTCCCCAAAAACAGCATTTTTTAGTAACCCTAACTGGTTTAAGGAACCTTATTAAAGACAAGTTACTAATATATATATATATATACTTGATAAAAAGTCTTAAGAACAAGAACTGAATAAATATTAAGTACCTACTTAAAAAAGCAAGTAGCAAAACCAAGATTCTTAATTTTTAATTATTGTACGAAGTTTTAATTTTTGCTTTGAATATTAACTAGTCGAATGCTTGTTAAAACTTACAGGCCTTCATGATGCGTATTACATACTAGCTGTTTCCCGTGGTTTCGCGTTAACGTCTTAGCCTAATGTTTTATTCGCCAGATACCTTAGTCATAGACGTATACTCTCCATACATCCCGTAATAATAAATAATTATTATCTCCTAAACTACACGACATACTGAACAAAGCAAGGTTTATATAAGTTTATATAAGTTTTTCTTGATATCAAAATGACTTTTTTTAAGGAAAATTTATTGTATGCCTTAAAATTATGATTGAAAAATATTTTTTAATTTAAAAAAGGATTCGATACAAAATCAGTTTTTGAGGCTTTTATAGTTTAATAGTTTCAGATTTTTTTTAGGTAAACTAAAGACCTATGTTTTTGTAGTACCTATGTGTACCTAGTATTACGAATCATTTAGTTAGCCCATATGGATAAAGATACACCCAAGTGCGTTTTCTAAATCTTATTATTACCAAATTAAAATACGGCTCATGCAAAATATAATTATTAAAATCGGTTTCGAAGTGTAAGAATTTATCGATAAGTACAAATAAACAAACAAATATTCTTCTTTTTAATGAATGAATGAATGAATTTTTATTGTACACCACATAAACATATAGAGAAATTATAAATAACAATTTAACAAAATCAACAGCGGCCTCATCGCTACATAGCGATCTCTTCCAGGCATCCAAAAACGTAAAACACAGCTCAAGTAGGTGGTAGAAATAAACATATATATTATAATAATTTTAGTATAGACTACGAACCATCGTTATTATTGTATTAATTTCCTGCTAGGAAGCAATTTAGATGTTTGCCGATGTGACTTCCAAAAAATTGCAGTCTAAACCTTGACACGCAAAAATACAGGAAACAACATTTAAGTTTTTTTGTGAGAAAAATTACCTAGGTCTTGACTACATAGAGACGATCTTCGTTGTTGACCTTCAAGTATGAGAAACTGTTTTTGAGATTTAAAACGTTAGGGGCCTATAGCAGATTCACCACACATAGCACAGTGTTAGTACTTTAGTAGTCGTAACTTTGGGTAAAATTTACGTGATAGTTTCATAAACCATTTCAATTATTCATATATTCATCACTGAGGAAATTATTACGTAATCATCAGTTTCCCTACCCGATTTCGGCCACGGTGGTCAATCTCCAGCAGGGCTAGCACAGGGGATATAATTAACTTTTCCACCTGCTAAAGCTCCCATGGAATAGGAGCCACCCTTGTTTATTATTACACATATATTATTTGGATATTATTTCCACTGGTGTGCCAGTTCTCTGAAAGTTTATAAAGCTGTGGGAGAAGATAAATTTATATCCTTTCCCCGGGGATATAATTGCCTCCTGCCTGTACTAGCCGTGCAGAGAGATATCTCCAACCACGCGGTAGATACGAAATTACATAAGGGCGCAAATAAAGGTGCACTCTCTATTTCCTTTTTTTTTCAATTTTTATTTGTTTATAATTTATGTAGATTCGTCAAAACCTAGATATAAAATAAACAAGCAGCCTTTGCAACATCAGGAAGAACAAATCCTCCGTAGCATAGGCTAGCGCATTAATTCATTCATTGTAAATATAGTATCCATTACTTTGAATCCAATTTTTTTTTTTTAACCCAAATAAATAAAACAAATTTGTTATTCTTATCCTCTCACTCTTCGTATTCCAAATTCAAATTTAAATTCAAAAATGTTTTATTTATGTCGACCTTATCACAGGCACTTATTAAGCGGTCATACATAGTCCTATGGGACGGTGGCTCGTACAAAACCGGAAAGAGATTAGGCGAAGGACCAAAAGCTAAACGTTTTCGTCCAAAGCATGGGAATGAATAGCCGCCAATTTCCGAACTCCGGGTGAGGATGGAAACCAGTACCTCTTGAGTCGAACATTCTCCCCACTAGTCTAGTGCAAAGAATTTTGAAGACAGTAAAGAATTTTGTAATTAACTTATGTAAAAACAAAAATGCAGAGTTACGAAGAAGGTTATTGTTTTTGTCTTAGTAACATTCAACATTGGCAACCTCGACATTATATGTGTTCGTATTTATTACTGGTAATCTTAGATTGATCTTCGTTGCGAATTGTGAATGCAAAATCATTACACACGTAACTATCTAGGATCATACCGTTCACTAGGTTTTGGACGTGCTTCAAGTGCACTGACCTTGTCACCAATATTTGATTACCAACTGCAAATATATATAACGACCTGTAATCAACAGCGAGTCCAATATATTATATAAGTATATTAGGTAACTTTTTATGAAATATTAATAAGTACGACTATTAAACCGAGTTTAATTGCGACATCTGATAACATAATATTAAGTTATTAGCCTAGTTGCTCAGCGCAGAAACACTATTGTTGGCAGTTGACGCCATCCTACGCGGGCATGTCTTTTGTTGTAGTTAGTTTAGGTTGTATTGTAATTTCTGCTAAGTTTGGTATATTATTTACGCTTGAACACAATAATTAACACTATATGAATAACATTGAAGCGGTGATAGCGCAGTGGATGAAGCTCGACTTCACTTTCGGGAAGCCGAGTTCGAACCCCAGCACGCACTTTTCTAAGTTATGTGCGTTTTAAGTAAATAAAAATATCACTTGCGTCGACGGTGAAGGAAAACATTGTGAGGAAACCTGCATGCCTGAGTGTTTTACATAATGTTCTCAAAGGTATGTGGAGTCCACTAATCCGCGTGGTGGACTACGGCCTTAACCCCTTCTCATCGTGGGAGGAGACCCGTGCCCCGTAGTCGGCCGGTAATAGGTCGATATGATGATGATGATGAATGACATTATTTGGTATCTACGTTATCCTTCATTTCCTATGACGGTGTTTCTTTCTGTTAGCAAAATGTGTCCACAACCTTCAAGTCACACTTATTTTTTATAGTATTAATTTTAAAAAAGATGCTTAGTGGAAAACCTATAAACCTATAAACAGAGATACACTTTGCAGAACATGCCAGGAACACGTCCTAGAAGTGCCGCTGTTACATAACCCCTAACACTAGGTTAGCTAAGTTAGGTAAGTTAAGCTTAGTTTGTAACCTATCTATAATGTACCTATTTATAACGTACCTATCTATACTCCTAAGTATGATACTACCGATAGTTTTATCATTAACAACTTAGCTATTATCATTTGTTTTTACTAACCTCTAGACCTAATTATGTACATTAATTAGTAAATAAGTATACTTTCGCCCTAATGTAAATAAATGATAAGCATCCATTCACAGCAACGCACTAACCCACGCTATTCCTTCCACTTAACTTTTGGCACACTATAAGTACCCCACGCACCCTTATCCCGACGCTTCCCCCCCGATGTCGTCGAGCCCTGGGGCTCTTCTCATGGCGAGCTTTCGCGCTCGCCCCACTCCCCCGGTGACGCCGTAGCAACCCCTCAGGTGGTTATCGGCAAGTGTCCTTCCGAAAAATGAAAAAAAAAAAAAAATGAAAAAATATCCCGACACATTTTATTTCTAACTCCCTCCAAGATCGGTACTCTGTTTCTTTGTCTCTAGTTTATTCCAAACATTGTTAAAGTTGATTTCTATTTATTTGAATTAAATTCTTTATATTAAAATATTAGAGATTTATTGTGTTAATTAAATAAATTAGTTATTAAAAAAATATTTTATTACCACGCCACGTAACACCGCCCTTTGTCTATCCACCTGAGGCGTTGGTTACCTTCCTATTCCGCTTTAACACAATGAATTACATTATTTTGCGTCTACGTTATCCTCCATTCCCTGTGACGGTGTTTCTATTTGGCGTCTACGTTATACTTTATTTCGGTGTATCGTTTCAAAGTTAAATAAAGTCAAAGTCAAATATTTCTTCATTTAAATAGGCACATAGATGGCACTTTTGATGCGTTAATTATATACAAAATGTGTACATAGCAGTGAGTAGTGATGGCGATAACTACAATATATTTATGTGAAAATACATTAAATTTTGAAATATGTATTGGCTATAGACTGTCCTTATTTTAATAAAGAGTTTGCACAACTTCCAAGTCTTACCTATTTTGTTATAGTATTAATTGACTGTCCAAGCAAATGGTGTACCTGATTGTAAATGGAAAATCATAGCCTATAAACAGAGCTGTACTCAACAGGGCATGCCAGGCCATGTCCTACAAAGTGCCATCAATGCTGCTTTGTGGCAATAAGCATGGAGGTACTACTTCGCCGAAAGAGCTCTGTCATAAAAAAATCTTCTATTATTGCATAGAGGACTCTGACCGCGATGATCTACTTTTTCTCTTCATGTTATATTATAGCTTAATAGTGTATAAGCGAAAGGAAAATTGGAACGGATAATGAGAGATCCTCTTTTCATCTCTTCTACTATGCAGTATTTATACACTAGGTAAGGTACTAGAGGACCCGGCATACTTCGTCCTGCTCAGTAAAGCAGGGCCACCCGTCGCGCCCAGTTGTATTTTAAACCAATTCAGAACCCAAATATTTGTGTGTATATTGGAATATATGAGTAAGTTCATACAAAATTTCCAAATTCAAATCGCTCCTGCAGTTTAGGAGAAGTTAACTGGCAAACACACATATAGAAGAATTATAAAATCTGTGTACTGTTGATTTTTATTTCGAAACATTCCACTATGATCACTGGTAATAGAAGAGTGACTGAATTTCAACTATGTGTCTAAAATAATTGGGTACATTTTACTTTGAAGTTCAGTGTTTCGAAATTCAAAAAAAACGCTACGTTTGCGAGTAGGCATAGAGTATTGCGGTTTGTAATTGGGGAAACATAAACGGTCACAGGGAATACAATGTACAAAGAGTTACTGTTTATAAACTCAAAGAGGTATTGTTTTCAAAATAAATCATCTTTTGTGTTTATTATGATAGAACCGTTAATTGTAAGTACATCTAACAAATACAGTTTACATGCAATAGCAAATAGCTTATTGAATACATTGAATAAAAGAATAATACCTAATATGTAATCCTTAGGTACAGAACCTTCTAGAATAATAGCAAAACTGGCAGCCGGGATCTGTCAAATTGATAAGAAATATATAATCCAAAGAGTAAAGAACGCTTAGAACAATTAATAATAAAGAACAGGAATCTCTGCGAGGATGGGACAAAGGAGATACCAGATTTTTTTTCTTTAAAACATAGATTTTTAGAGTATTTAGGTAAATAAGGTGGTGTGTAGGTAAAAAATAGAGTTGTAAAATGTAGCTAACGATGTCTTATAAATGGATTTAAAAAAAGTTTCCAATAAAAATGATTATTCATTTAATGCTTCATGGCGACGCGACATTAAAATTTAATTACGGTTTCTTTTACGAGTAATTGAAAAATCATACAATACGCATTGAATGTATGTAGGTACATATATTAAATATTATTGAGCATATGTATGTCTCTGAATTTTAAGCTGAGCTACTCGTCGGTCTCACGTCGGTAGAAGGTTTTTTTCCTATCCAGTGGTAGAGTCACTATAACAGACTTAAAGTTTAAAAAGTGCTAATATTATTAGGCCTACTAAATTAATTTTGAATTTGATTTGAGTTTAAAAATAAAACAGCAACAAAAAAAATTCAAAACGCAGCTGTTATTTGAAGTGCCTCTTTTAATTATTAAGTTCACATCATTGTTATAAAATTACGAGAAAAATAAATATTTTTTTGTTATACACTTATAAAAATAATATTTAGCCGATCACTTCCATGCAAATTTTTTATATTAAAGACTTTCTTCGTCAATTATTTTATAGTTATCCCGTCTATTCATAAATTGGTTACCTTACGGATCACGTTGTACTACTATAACAGTAGTCGTATATGATAATATATCCCATTACATCTTGTACTTTTTGCAGAAGATATACAGATGTCTCTAATTTATGTCTAGTTTGGTTTATATGTAGAGCTGGTAGAGACTTATGTTTCACGTCATATAATTTTTTTTATAGTGTAAAATTCTTTACGCTAATTGAGCACTTTTTGCGTAAACAAAAACTATGCAACACATGTTTTTCTTTTATTGCGAATTCTAAATGCAACTCTTCACATAACATATATAAACAATTACTTGTTTATTGTTATCAGTAAATCCGACTTTGACCTAAGGTTTGAGGTTATGGAACCTGCCTGCCTGATCAGTATTCTGCAAGACATATGGCTTACGGCGATGCAATGGCCTCATCGCACCTTTCACATTTGCTAGTACTTATTTAACTTAGGTCAAAACTAAGAATACTGCTGTCGATTTTCGTAATTCTATTTCGCTAAATGTGGTTTTAATTCGATTAACCCCATTACTAAACTGCCTCTTTGCTCTCGTGGTTAGCATGTTCGACTGCAGATCAAGAGGCACTAGGATCGGTCCACAGTTGGCTAGTTCAAACTTTTCTATCAAGAAATTCTTAGTACCAGCCCGAAGTTTAGAAATTAGCAGTAATTCACCCTCGCCCTCGGAGAATATGTTAAGCTGTCGGTTCTGTGCCTGATCTCCGGTCGTGTCGAAGCTGCCGTCCCCTCTGACTATGAGAGTGATGGAATAGAGAGGGCACCTATGTTAGTGGACACATTTGTGCACTATAAAATCTCTCGCTTAGCTGAAGTGTGTGTCTACCGCAGAGGATATCCCCTTAATCACCTCGTACGACAAGCGCGGGAAGAGAAGGGGTCACAAGTGTCACCACACGATACAATTTAAATTTAACATTATTTATAGCTAATATGACATACGGATATGGTCCTACTTTAGGCCTCATAAGAAGGTTCAGTAACTCAGCGGAAGGGGGAGAGAGCATTGCTAGATGTATCAAATCAGAAATGAGGAGATCCGTAGAGTTACCCACATAGCTCAACGAGTCGCGAAGCTGAAGTGGCAATGGGCGGGGACATAGCTCAAAGAACCGATGGGCTTTGGGGTCCCAAGTAGCTGGAATGGCGACCCCGCTTCGGTAAACGCAGCTTAGATCGCCCCTAACGAGGTTGACAGACGACATTAACCGAGACGCTGGGAGCCGCTGGAAACAAGCGGCTCAGGGCCGTGGATTTTGAAACTCCCTACAAATGTCACACCAGCAGTAGATGTCAATCGGTTGAATTGATGACGAGCTAATAGTGAAACAGTTCAGCTTATCAAAAAGCATTTCACTACCTACTTACATTGTCAACGTCGTTCGATAATCAACCTGTCATTCCACCGTGTTATCCTTTTATGTTCTATTTCCTCATTCACACCAAATTAGGTAGCTAACTTTTTGTCGCATGATATTTATAAAAACTTTCGGTTACCAAGAATTATATCACCTGTAATTTAATTACAGATAGGTAGGTACAGTGCCAATTGCAACATTTTCCTGTACGTACCTTACTTCTACATTAGCTTTGTACCTACTAGTCATTTTAATCTGAAATAATTCGATTTTTGTAGCTTATTTCATATTTTTACCCGACTTTCAAATATAGCTGGAGGTTTGCTCAATTGTATACTTTTTATTGTTTATGTAAGTATCTAAACCTATTTCGCCGTCCGCGCCGCCATGTTTAACCGTGGTTTTTTTGTTCAATACAGGATATTCTTGATAAAGTCTTACTGAAAATTCGCTTCAGTTTTATAGACATCTTCAATAAAATTAGTCCCATAATCACCACGCTAGACAGACGAGTTGGTGATCGCAGTAGATGGTAGTATTAGTACTGAGGACGTAGCTGCTTGTTCTTTATTATATTCCCTTTGTATATAATATATTCCAAGTGCCTTGGCCATCGCAACTTCGCATTTCGTTGCAATGTTCAATCAACCATAATTATTACCTTTGTGAATATTATCTACAAACATTTTATTTTTTTCTTAAGAGTAGTAAGGAAGGTTACGATTCTCGAATTATGCGACCGCCGGCTGTTTACTGTGCAGAATGGCCTGTCTAAACTAAATGTCAATGGCAAAAAATTAATGAAGCCAGTAATTCGTTGTTGCAATTTTCAAAGGTGATAACTCAAATAACACTGGAATCGTGATAGGCGTTAAAGCTGTGTTATTAGTAGATAATAATATTGGGATTAATAGAAACAGATGGTCTATAAAAAAATGAGTTTGGTTAAAAATTTAATAGAAGCTTGCGTGGGCGTTACTTTGCGGAATTCCATGATATATTAAGCTCAATTTGCTATACTCATCGAGAAGTAAGAGAATCACTGTGTAATTTATAATTCCTTAAATTTTTTTTTACTCCACACCAAACAGATCTTTGACATTTAACCCTCTTCGCACGTTTCGCTCTAAAACCGGAGCATCCTCAGGAGATGTTAACTGTACAATGAATAACTGTTATGAACAAGATTCTTAACATATGGAGTTTAGCAAATTGCACGTGCTTTACACGTGCATCTAGCTGAACTCGCAGTAAAACTATTCTTTTTAACAAAAACGTGATTGGAAGGTTTCAAACGACTATAACTTAAAATAAATTGGTTTCAAAATTATGATGAATTTGTATGGTACGTTAGGACCGATTTCGGCACCGTCTGTAGCTTAGTTTATCGAATTTTTTCGATTTTGGGATGGACACTTGCCGATAACCACTTGAGGGGTTGCTACGGCGTCACCGGGGGAGTGGGGCGAGCGCGAAAGCTCTCCATGAGAAGAGCCCCATGGCTCGATGACATCGGGGGGGGAAGTGGGATACGTCGACCCGAGGGTGCCTCCTGCGAGGGCTCGGACCTCGGCTTGGTTCGACGTTAATCTGAGTGTTGGTTGACTTTTGGACTAATCATTGTCTAACTAAGTAATCATTTAGTCCGAACGCCCCAGTGACCGTGGTAAGGATCTACGTCCGGATGACGTCAGAAATCGGGGCCTCGTCTTCGCCGGCGAAGACGCTGTGTTGGCTGTGTGAGTTTAAAGAAGCATTCAAGCCGCGATTGCCAGAGTCGCAGGTTCAAATGCTGTCGGTTCCGAAAATATTTATATGCATTTTGAACGTATAAAATATAAGATTTTTGTATAAAAAATTAATACCGGCGGAGCGACGATAGCATGGTGGTTGTGGTAACGTATCTAATAATGATGACTACTACTACAGCTATATACAATCCGGTGGTGGCCAGATGACATCAAAGGAGTAGTAAACAAATAAATGAATAAATATTCTACGACAATACACACATCGCCATACCCCAAAGTAAGCGTAGCTTGTGTTATGGGTACTAAGATAGCTGATGAATATTTTTTTATGAATATAATACACATAAATACAATGAAAAACATTCATGTTCATCACACAAACATTTTCCAGTTGTGGGAAACGAACCCACGACCTTGAACTCAGAAAGCAGTGTCGCTGCCCACTGTGCCACTCTGCCGTTGAGCACTCTGGTATATAAGTGGGACGTTACTGTTTCGATCCCGGGGGGTTGGCAATTTGGGAATTTATAATTTTTGTATTTACTTTTTCTAGTCAGGTGGGAAGCTTGGGCCGCGACTAATTAAAATCCTTACGACAATGACATGCCGCTAAGCGATTAAGCGTTCCGGTACGATGTTTAACGCAACAGCCATACGACTAACAGGCGATCTCTTACCAGCTGGTGAGATTTCAGTCAAGAGCTAACTTTAGTGGTGTGGTAAAAAAATCCTCAAAAATAACTATGCCAAGCTCTAATTTGGAAAAACACAGACTCCTCTGTTTATTTCCAAATTAGCAATTGCGCAACTCACCTGCTCTGTGTTATTTCGTTGACATTTTTTGTATATTACGAGGAAGATACCAGAACGGCAATTATCTCTTCACGGTGTACAAAGCGTGGTGCAATTACAGTTTACACAGTATATATGTGAAGTTGGGCAACAATGGAATAACAGGCTTCGCAAGGTCATAAGGGAGCCATTAAGACTAGATATTATCATGTCCATGGTACTTTATATAATCTTTTCCGTTCATACAATGTAAGTGTCGTTTATATAAAAATACCGACTGCATATGTAACAAAAAAGGTTGTACAATTACCTAAGTAGGTTAATTCGTTTATTGAATTCGGGTAGGCAAAATGCATTATAGCCACTTGCCACAGAAAATTAAAAAAAACCTGTATCATAAACAGACGGTAACCTGATTATTGTTTGATGTGAGCTTTAGAAGTAGACTTTTTGAAAATAATCTTTACTATTTTGCGTTTTATATTTTGCTCTGTTATTTTACACCCCCACCACCTCTCTAGCTAATTCTTTTATGATGAACTTTAAAAACAACTTACCAAAGTTAAGTATAAAAAATGACAGGTTACTAACCTGTCATTTTTTATACGCAACAAGCTTTTTGCGTGCGTAAAAAAAAGGTATTTTTTTTTCACAAATACGACAAAATATTAAAATGAATTTTAGGCACTGTTTATGTTAGGCACTTTCTTATAAGCGCCTGTGACAGGCCCTATTTAAATATGGAAGTATTACGTTTGAGATCGCACGTTGATACGATTCGATTGATCAGAGTTGCCGCAGTTTTCTTTCTTATTACAAATCTTATTACAAACAAACAGAGGATTCTCTTGTAAGGCAACAATTGAATCGCGTTGCTACGCTAAGTTAACAACAACATAAAATATTTGCATTTTGGGCTAAAATCCGTGTTCATGAAATACGAAGAAAAACGGGAAATCCTCCAAGATGGAAAAACCAGTGTCAAAAAGCTTTAATTAGCGACCTAACGTTTCGGCTTCATACCACGTAGAAACCGATCAGAATTCCATAAAAAGTTTCATAAGTTGATAATTTTATTATCCATAACGTTTGTAATTTTAAGTAGCTTTTTGAGGCTTTAATTATTTATTAGTTGATCTCAAATGTTACACTGCCATCTCAAAGTGAAGTCTCAAATCTTTTATACTCGTAACATTCGAAGTATAGGTAATTAAGAATAAGTGAGACACGCGAATACCTAGTAGACTAGTAGGATAAAGAAACCCAGTTCAGTGCAAGATGGACTTGCACAAAGAGTAGCAATACGATACATTAAGCAACCAGAAAAAATCGTGTTTCTTGTATGGGAACCATTTGATTTAGAACTTTTTTATTTTTATTCATCATCATATCAACCCTTTTATCAGCAAACTACAGGGTACTGGTCTCCACCCACAATGAGAAGCGGTTAAGGTCGTAGTCCACCACGCTGGCCAAGTGCGTATTGGTGGACTATTAGTTATTTTTTTATTAAATAGGTAGGTAGGTATTTTGTGGAAATCTACTCTCTACATTTTGGTGCACAACTTATAGAACGCTGTCAGACAGACGGACGGTCTAACGGACGGCCAGCGAAGGAGCAGAGTTATAGATATGGCGATATGTGTATTGTCGTAGTGTATTTATTTTTTTAATTTTTCAAAGTTTCTTGCATTTTTTTAATATAAGCAAACATCGCGAGGATACTTGCAAGCGTGTGAGTTCTCCATTATGTTCTCATAGGCGTGTGAAGTCTTTCATTGCGCACTTGACCAGCTTTGAGCTTGATTTTGGTGGACTGCGGCTTAAACCCATATCATTTGAGACGAGATCCCTGTAGTGGGCCGGTAATGGGTTGATATGATATCAACAAGTATGGCGGAATACGCTTTACGGTAATATACGAGCCATACCGTACGGAAACGAAAAATGAGGGGTATAACGTTTTTTCCTTACGTGACGATGTCTACCAAAACTCCTATCTCACATAGCGTGAAAGAACTCCGTGCAAATATACCTAACTCTTAGAAATTGAGACATAGTTAAAGCTAGCAATAAAAGAACATGTAAAGATCTTTGTACTTGACAAAAAACAGTCCTGCAAAATAACATAAATGCTGCGCATTCACGCCTGGTTGCGCGCAATTAATTGCAGATTAAAATCCGTATACTTACCTTACCTACCTATAAGCTTACCTATAAGCTACAGCAGACAGGAGGAATTCCAAAATATATACTAATTATACTAATAACTGTGTCTTTTGACTTACGGTTAGTATGTACGACTACGGTTCACGCAGTCCTGTATTGGATTCCCCATGCAATCCTAAAACTCTTAGTTAGTGGCCCTTCTATAAATTAGTCGATCAATCAATTTTGGTTTTGCAAGAACATGCAACATGTTTACGTAGTTGTTAGTTGTATCTTATAGTGTCACTGTGAAATTATACGATCTAAAGAACACTGATCCTACGAAGATCAGTGTAAATTTTTAATTTAACGTTTCTTTAATCTAAGAATACGAACATAGGAATGAAACATTAAAATTAATTTTAGTGAAATCACAGATTACATAACAAGAAATAAATAATGTAATTCATTAATTGATTTAAATGTTTAAAAAGTATAATCAATAATCATTGTTTGTTTATTTTAATACGTTCATTAATATGCGAAACTTAATTTACGAAGGAATTTTCTTTTAGCCTAACCTTTGGTAAGGTTTTTAATAACTGTGCGTAGATAGAGAAGACAAATTGAAAATTAAAAATAACAAAAAAAAATCTGAAGAGATGTAAGATTTTGGAGTATAAGTCTTGAACTTCAAAGTCTTTTCTATTTATATATCTAGTAACAACTTATAAATAACTAAGCCTAGCCACAATATGGATGTGGAATGGCATATAATGGCGAGAGTGAAATGATAAGTATTTATTGATATTTCTATTGTTTTTTTTTATTGCCCTACCAGTAGGCCTTGACTGACGTTTTACCTACTGGTAATTGAGAATGCACTCTAAAATGGATACCGCTGACATATTAGGGGTATGGTAGCTATATTAAACCGATACGCCTAATCGGTTTCTATTCGACATGGTACCAAAACGCCAAATCACTTATGCACGTCGTTACCGGCCCACTTCAGGGCACGGGTCTCCTCAAACAATGAGAAGAGTTTGGCGGTCCGAAGGGTTTGTTCACCACGCTGGCGCCCCGATGGACTCCAAACGCATTTGAAAATATTATGGAGAACTCTCAGGCATGCAACCTCATTATGTTTTCCTTTTAATTGCTTTAAACGCACGTAACTTAAAACAGTTGGAGGTACGTGCTGGGATTCGAACACGGCCCCTCGAAAACCAAGCCGAAGTATTAACAACTACGCTATCACCGATTCTTAGAAATGCTGAAATAACATTGGCTACGTGTTTTTGTATGTTACTATCAACAGACTGCCATTGAAATGGTAGGAATGTCTGAATATATATGGTAAGTGTTTATTTGTTTGTTTTAAGCCTTTATTGCACACACACATTTTATATAAATTAAACACGAATACAGAAGAAACTTAAAATAATAAAAATAAAATAGAGCGTGCAAAGCGATCTCTTCCAGACAACCTTTGACGTTAGGAAAAAAAAAACGAAGTAACGGGTTGGTGCAGCAATTTCAGTATAAAAAATATATATTAAAATAATTTTAATAAACTACTTACTCATAAATTCTAATACTACATACATATTATACATAATATATATAAGTATATACATATTTAAGCAATATACTACATACTATAATATTACATAGATAAGAAATAGTTTTCCAAATTTGTTGAAAATATCGGTTAAATTTTTTCCTTATTTATTGATATTCATTATGCACAATTTGTTTTCATTATGCACAACCTACAAAAGGATAACAGTATGCAATACTGTTATCCTTTTGTATTCCTTATCCTAAGGTTGCCTGGCAGAGATTGCTACTAAGCGATAAGGCCGCCTTTTGTATACAGCTTTTGTGTGTGTTTTAATTCTTCTTCTGTATTATTTGTGTGCAAGTAAAGAGAATAATAATAAATATACTACGACAATACACACATCGCCATCTAGGTCCGTCAATTATTACTACAAAAATAACTACAATGCTCGTTATTTATACCTTATTTATTGGATTGGACAAAAGCAAGACAGGTGGGCAGAATAGGTACAGAATGGTATCCGAGGGAAGGGAAGCTATCTCGAGGACGGCAGATAATCAGGTGGAGCGATGATTTTGTCAAAGCGATGCGAACAATGGCAATGGAGGAGGCCTTCGTCCAAAGGGCGTACTGAAAAAATAGTAGGTTAAGAAAAATAGTTATATTAAATAGGAACATTTTATTTTAAGTAATAGTTTTTGACAAAATTTGGAAAATCCTGCACGACTCATAATGCTCATTTAATTATCAAATATTGAAAAAAAAAAAAAAAGAAAAAAAAAAAAAAAAAAAATTTAAAACAGCTGTACTAGGAAAGTGATGCACAGGCGCCCCTGGTGGAATAAAATGTACATAATATCTATAGATATAGATATATCACCATCCATGTTAATTTTACATGGATATATATAGATATACAGTCTTGCAGTTTTAATTTAAAATAAAGGGCTTGATTATTATTATATCATTGGATTGCTGTGTAGCGATTGCAAGAGATCAGATGGCATACGCTTGTTTATTGGCGGTTGGAAATTTCGCTTGTTTAATGCCACCTGTGCTGATATCCATTGTAATCAACTGATCAAACATTCAAGTGAGTTGACCTCCTATTAATACTGGCTACAGCGTGCAAAGATAAAACTTCAATGGATACAATATTTGCCTATCGAGTGGTTTAACTGACGACGGTTTGAAGACCTCCCTGGTGCAGCGGTGAGCGCTGTGGATTTAAGTTGGAGCTCCCGGGTGCGATACAAATGCGATTTGAAATTTGGGAAGTTATAATTTCACAAATTTCTCTGGTCTGGTCTGGCGGGAGTGGTGGGAGGCTTTTGCCGTTGCTAGTTACCACCCTACCGACAAAGACGTTCCGCTAAGCGAATCTATCTATCTATCGGATCTAGTCGCACAGAAACCGGTATGGGTCTAATCACAGGCGTGCATAGAGGATATGCAAAGGGTATGCAAATAAATAAAAGAAATAAATATACCCTGACGATGTACACATCGTCATCTAGCCGCAAGGTAAGCGTAGCGTTGTGTTATGGGTACTAAGATGACTGTTGAATAATTTTTGTATAATACATATACCCAGGGTAGGTTTTTAAAGCAAATTCAAAAGAATGACCGAAATTCACCTATATCACCACGCATACAATAGGTAGGTACTAGCGATCCTCCCCGGCTTCGCACGAGTGCAATAATTATACTAATGTGAGGCATTTTGAAGTGCTCTCTTAAGGTTTAGCCGGCGTTTGTAATGTAAGCGCACTAAATTAAAATCTGTTGCGTAGTTTAAAATAATTAAGCGAATAAACAGAGGGAGCAACTTTGTTTTCTAAAAGATAGGTCTTATAATTAAACGTGGAATAATGTTGAAATGCCTCATTATTTAGTTTTTTGTCACGCTATGAGTTTGATAGGTGCTATTATAGTTGAAATGTGACAAAACAATGAATAACTATTTAGTACCACGTTATTCCACCAAAGGTATTTTAAATTTAGGAATGTAATCTAAACAATATCTATTTTTATTACGTCACCGATGACCTCGACATGCTAGTGACGTAATGCACCAGCAGCCAGACTATAGCAACGTGTAGTATAGCTGTCTCTGTGCATGCATACATATATATACACGAATACATTGAATATACTCGACTGTATCATATACACGTCATGTGTGCGTTTGATTTTGTGGATGGGTAGAAATCTTGTGATTTCGCGTCACCGACTGAATCCATTCTTGTTATTCCATTTGAGCTTTCCTTTCAGTTTTCCGTTCCGTAAAAAGTAATAAAAAGGTTATACACGACAAAACACGATAAATAAAAAACTGTAGGTATACGTTAATGATAAAGTACTAGCTAGCACTTTGAAAGATAAAAAATGCTGGTTTAAAATTAAGTATCAAGCAAAAAAAGTAGAAGACAGAAGGTTGAAAAATTTTTTTTATTGTTTTCTTAATACTGGTAATTGTTTGCAAGTCAAAATGCGTAGCATCCATTGTTAATTTTTTATTATCTGTAGGTAGATGATCATTATCAACATACTTCGTGCTTATTTTATTTTAATGTTAAAAATTGTTTTTTTTTTTAAACGCATTTTACTACGTTTATTTGTCTCCTCATTACTTGCAAAAGCAATCTCCAGAGATCGTTTACACGTAGATCGTAGCGATCTATAGCTTCAAAACTGCAAACACATCAATTTATATGCTAGCATGCGCAACTGCACATGATATCAAAAAAATCAAGTGCAAGTTGTACGCCCCAGTCATAAACTTGTGCATAAAGTTAGTAGTACTAACTTGCAAAATCAGGCGCGTTGGAGAAGCAAATAGGCCTTGAGCCAGTCTGCGGAATACCCAAAAGCCTGGCGCAACTCACCCTACAAACCTATTGCAACTACCATACACTCATTCGCTGGAGACAACTCCCGGAATGAACCATACTCGAGTGCTAATAAAAACAATTAACAGAAGGGCCGCGTCTGAGGCATTGAACTAAACAGGTAAAGCCACATCCTATTACGAGCGCTTACGGGGCACTGAGGGCTTAACAGACATATGTTTAACCTAAAGCGGCAGACTCTCCAGAGGCTGCGGAGACGCCGCTGCACTTAATCTGTTGCATATCTAATGCATAAACGCATCATTCTTTTGAATGAATACAACCAGAAGATTTTACAAATTATTTTAATATGTAAAGTAAACGGGAAGTGAATACAACCAGAAGATTAGCATCTTCTGGTTGTGTTCACTTCCCCAAAAGATGAATTTCTTCCAGAAAGGAAGATGCTGGGTGATCTACACAGCGTCGTCACAATAGATCGTAACAGTTTAACGTGACACCAGGGATCAGGCGAATCTGAGCCGCAAGAAGAAGAAGAAGTAGTAGTAGTTGGTCTAGTGGTTATCATATTCGACTGCTGATCAATCCCCGGGTCAGGCAAATGAATAGTTAGTTTAGTTTTTGTGTTTAAAAAAAAGTAAAGTATAAGATTATTTTTTAAATTAGATTTTAATGGTACGTTCGTATATATTAAAAATCAGGCCATGCTGTGTTTTAATTTTTTTGTTTCTTATGCTTATTTATTATATGACGGCCGATTAGCGTCTAATTTGACGGCCGATTGGGCGTCTAAGGCGGCGGATTCGATTTCCGAAACTAAACTGAACTGAAACTGAAATGTGTGTTTTTCAGTGTCTGGGTGTTTATATATATATTTATGTATATTATTCCTAAATTTTATCAGTTATCTTAGTACCCATAACAAAAGCTAAGCTTACTCAGGGGCTAGATGGCGATATTTATATTTATTAATAATGTACAAAATACGTCTAAAAAAAGTGAATTGAATTCATTTCCTTTTCATATAAAAATAATTTGTACTAATAAATAAAATTGTAAATAAACGCATTTATGACTGTATCTATGTATAAAATGATAAATACCTTACAAAAGTTACAGATACGAAAGTGTGTTTGTTTATTTGTTCTTCCTTTGCGCTCTAACTAAGCAACCAATAAACTTTATTTTTGGCATAGAGTTAGTTGAACTGACAGAGAATATAATATAACATAGGCTACTTTTTATCCCAGGAAAATAAACGGTTCCCACAGGATTCGTAAAGAAACCGTAATAAACGCAGACGAAGAACGCGGGCAACGACTAGTAAAATAAAAGCATCAGACACGGAACAAAAACTGGTTTTATTCCGGTCGTTAACCGTTAGGATTATGTTAATCAGGTCTTTCCTATTCATCAATTTAGGACACTTTTATAATATCGATGATGACAAACCGATCTCTATTGAAAGTAGCTGTTATTTTTTATACATTCGAAAATTAAATTGTTATTTTTATACATTTCAAAATAAATATTTCGTATCAGACTTAAAAAAAATAGGAGGTTCTCCCTTCGACTGTATGTTTTTTTTTATAAATAATAAGTAAATATAATAAGACAATACTCACATCGACATCTAGCCCCAAAGTAAGTGTTGTAATATGTAACATAAATACTTATCTATCTATATACATAAAAGAGAAAGTGTGTGGGTATGTTCCGTATAGGCTCCGAAACGGCTGGACCGATTTCAATGAAACTTTCAGGGAATTTCCGGATTGATCTGGCGAGTAATCCTGTAAAGTTTGGTGACGATCGGAGCACTCCTATTTTTGAACTGTCAAACTGTCAAATACAGCTTTTATTTACTATGAGCTTTTATTTATTCTGTTGTTGGGTGAACATGGGTGTAGATAATGATCTTCACCCACTCGAGAAGAGAATAGAAGTGAATTAATACGGAGAGCAATAAATGATTTAATATATAATGAGACTTAAATTAAAAATTTAATAAAATGTAAGTTTATTGTTTAAATAAATTAAAGCAAAATCTAGCCCGGCGTAGCTTTCTGGGTACGCTAGTATAAGATAAAAATATAAACACCCAGACACTGAAAAACATTTAGGATATATTTGCTGCGCGATTTCTCTGCCAATTATAAATCGATTTTTATAATTATTTTTTGTTTGGCATGTCATACCTCTGAGGTGGTCCTATTTTAATTTGGTGAAGATCTATTGGAGTAATCCTGGAAAAATCGAGGGAACTATTTGAATATTATAGGCACGGCAGACCCATAGCGATTTGAGTATTTTTGAATGTAACTCGAGCATTTTCTTATCTCACTTGTGTTGTAATGTAAACAATATTTTTCTTAATTGTTATTGGAAAGTTTCTTTTCCAAATGTTAAGAAAATAATTAAAACACATGCATGAAGAAAACATCTTTCTATTTAATTTGTTTTTATTTATTTTATGGCACTTGTTTTTGTTAATTTTAAAACATACAGGTAGGTAAAATATTATGCATTCCTTTAAAATATTAAGGTGTCTACGTACTGTAATAATTAAAGTGTCTAGCTACCTCGAATGTATCTATAAACCAGTACCTAATTAATGTTCGATGAATTCATTGTACTTTATTTTTTATCTTAATTGACCTTTTTTAGAGTTGCGGCTACCTACCGAAGTGGTTAAAATTAACTCATTATGATTCAACTTTGATTAGAATTAACAAATTAGCAAATAAATCAAAAATATTCAATGACTCTAAAAAAATAACTGTAAACACACAAACTGTAGTAGTAGGTGGAGATACAATATTTCGTTCTAAATATCAAGCCAGTAGTTTTTTAAATCGATACAAGTTTACAGCTTGATTGTGATCTCACCTACAAGTATGGTATGAAACGCATAGTAAAGAATCGCGCTAACCTAGATAGAGAATGGCAAATACAGCTCGCGCGATTTATGTTGTCCTGGTACAATTAAATCACGAGTGACTGAAAAGTTCATCATCATCAATCAAAGATCATCATCATCGTCCTCATCATCGTCCTGAACCTTTCATTGTCCCGTAGCTGGGCAAAGATTTTGAATTTTGAATTTTGAATTTCTTAGGGTTCCGACTCGGGAATCACACCCAGGGCCTCATTATCAGTAGTCGAATATGGTAACTACTAAACTGAAGGGTAAGTCGGTGTTTTACTTTCAATACCTGAACGGTACTCATAACTGGAGGGTGAATGATATTTTAATTGGTTAATTTTAAAACGCCCTTGGCTTCTAAAAATCATTCGTGCCGGGAATCGAACTTGACCTCGCTGAAAGCGATGCAAAAGCTCTAACCACTAGGCTTTCACCGCTTAGGATTATAATGATTAAGTAGATTTATTTAGTTACTACATTATAAATGTTACATCACAAAAAACCTCGTTTCACGCTGTAGGGCGGTACTTTACCTACCCACTATAAAAAAAAACAACAAAACATGACTGCTGTGTTAAAATAGTGAATGCAACAAACAATTCGGCATGGATACTGAAATTGTAGCTTTTGTTATTTTTTGTGCGCACTTCTGTTTAATTTTATTTGTCTACTTTACTAGTCGGTTGCATGTTCAACGACGGATCGCAAGGTCCTAGCTTTGATTCCCTGGTCAGCCCAAAAATGTTAAGTATTGTTATAGTTTGGTTATATCCAGAAATTTCCAGTGTCAGTTCTGAACTCCAGGCGTTGGCGTCAAATTAGCGTTCTTAAAATGTTAACCATGCCTTGAAAGGCAATTTTATATTCACAGGTCAGCCCTTAACTGCAGTTTCATAATACATTATGACGCAGTCTTATATAGTAATAAGCTAGTATTGATATGTTAGTTTTATTATGCCCATACTCCTAATCGGTTTTTATGCGGCATCGTACTGAAACTCTAAATCGCTTGGCGGCACGTCTTTGTCGGTAGCGTGGTAACTAGCCACGGCCGAAGTCACCACCAGATCAAAACGATAAAGCAAAACGCGTAAAATCACTAACTTGTGGGCCCTCTTGGAGCCGAGTCTCTACTCCGCTCCAATGTGGATTAAATTCATCAATACTCTCTCTCTCTCTCCTATGGCAGAGTAGGTCCATGCCTATTGTTGAGACATTATTATGAGATTCGAATCGAAGTGAACCTACAATGTATTGCATGCGAATCGCAATAACATTTAATTACCGAACTTTTACTTTCGTCGATCGATTGCGAAATTTAAAAACGCCGGAGTTTTACATAATGCCATTGGGTTTTTTTTTATCTAGAGTAGATATTATCAGTTTAGGTCGCGACATCTAAAAAGAACTCAGACTATCGACTACCACAGACAGGAGGACATTTTATTCATAAATAAAAGTTTATTTGGTATCTATTATAAAAACTCAACTTAGGTTTCATAATAACATAATAGAGCAAACACGGTTCTTCTTATGTAATTTCATATGCACAGTTAGACCAAAAGGTCTCTCTTTACTTAGTAGGTATGTGATTTGAAAAAAACTGTAAAACTATTTTCGACTATCGAGACAATATAATTTTAAAGTATACAGCATATTCATACAAGATCCCTCAATTTAGAGTAGCTGACATATAAACCATTGTCTTGCTTTACAATAATTCTCCACTGGCTGGAAATTTCTTCAAGTTTTATTTAAAAAAAAAAAATAGTTATTATTCACACACGTCAATCAGCCTGAGTTGTAGGTCTTAAGCCTTATGTGCCGGTTATCACAACGACACCGACACCCTTCGGACAGCATTAGCGAAATACCGCTGGAACACAGCATTAGAACAATGCTACTAAGCTTAGAAATAAGTATGATTGAACTAAAACATTACATACCTAAATTACTTACGGTTCGTTTTCTTCAGCCTATATTTTAGGTACTTTATTTTGTTTAATAATATTCCTAGTTTTTCTACACTCTAGCACTCTTTTGGGACAGTGCGGATTCTAGAAGTAATAACATCTCACTGCATTAAGCTGTAACTTCTAACTTTACCGATACGTAATAAGAAACAAAACAAACTTACCGATTTACTAGTCTTATTCACAACCAAGTTTCATCACTAACCACACAATTATTTATTTGAAATAAAGTAACGCCATTTACTAAAACATTCGAAAATTGTATTAATTAAAATAAATTAGGAATATTGAACTTTTGAGATTTAATTTGATTAAAAACTCATTCCAAATTTAAATTAAGTATTTAAATCATTAAATAAAATATTTATGTCTACTTTGTCAAATATTTTAATTCGTAATTTGGAGGCATTCGAAATTCGAATTGCAAATCGCGCGCGTAACTCGATTTGCGGGTCGCGTCGCGATCTCTCGTGCGTTAGCCGCAAG
Source organism: Pararge aegeria (assembly GCF_905163445.1). Taxonomy (NCBI): domain Eukaryota; kingdom Metazoa; phylum Arthropoda; class Insecta; order Lepidoptera; family Nymphalidae; genus Pararge; species Pararge aegeria. Next base: position 8,063,762 of record NC_053189.1, read on the forward strand.
TGGTAACTGTTGGATGATTGCAGTAAGTCCGTACCGGCTCATATTCTTAACCATTTCGACAACTCGCTATTTAGCGGATGTCCATATTGACGCCTTGTCGTCACTATCGGCGGTTTTGCATACGTAATGTTTGTTTACAAATAAAAGCAAACAATGCTTACCAAAGTTAGAAACAGTCAACGTAGTCTACAAACTATAAATTTTTCCATACACGGTTCATTTCAGGTTTCATAAAAACGAATAATGCTTCGAAACGAATAAAAAAAAATGATTTCCGAAAATAGTAATGGCAGAGATACTAGAATCAGACATACATCTAATTTTAATTATAGTTAATTGTGACTTTTTCTGTCTGATTCCAGTGATTAAGATTGTGCTTTAATTATCAGTCAGTCAGTACTTTAAATTTGGATATAATATATATCTTATATATATATATTTGTTGTGCATGTCACTGAACTCCTCCTAGACGGCTGGACTGATTTGAATGAATTTTTTGGTATACGTTTCGGTGGCAACCTGGATGATTTAGATTAACAAATAAGCCCATCAGATGGTGCTAGGGTTCGCTAGTATAGATATATATACTTACATAGATTATATGAAATTATTTTCTATCGAGATAACTATATAACGAGTATAACTGACAACCATTTTAGTCAGAAACATATGGTCAACAATATTTTTTTGTATCGGCCACGATTCCTTACTTCTCAGTCTCGTACTAACTAGCATCGCAAAGGAACTTCCTTATAGGATATTTTAATTCCTAAGATACTTCATAGATTTTTGTAAGTATTATATTCTATACCTAATAACGACGATTAATAAACCTTTTAATTTTTTTCATTATTTCCGGCAATACACGTTATCATGGCTTATTATGGTGCATTTTAGGGGTATATACTTTTCCAGATTTTTTTTCAGATCCTAAGTGGATCTCAAAAAATCTGGATATATTTTAAATTTGTAATTCCATCATTTTTACAACATGATATTATTTCGTGTATGATGGACCATTTAGTCAGTGCATGCGGATAAAGGAGCTCGGTAAAGCTTTTTCTTCTGGTTTGCTTTAAAATATCATAGTGAAATTATGTTTCTTTTGGACTACACGACTCTACTCTTGGTGACAGAATTATTAAAATCGATAGAGAAGTTTCAAACAAACGAAAGTTATTTTCTATTCGTAATATTAGTTTCGAAGTAACTCTATATGATCATTTCTCTCTCTCTCTCTATCTTACAAGATTTTTTTTAATCAATTTAAATAAAATACGTTTTATTAAATAGAATTATGACGAAAAAAGTAGAATCTCTGCTTTGGTCTGGGATCATAATATATTTTCTCTCTCATCTCATCATCATCATCACGACAAGTAGTTATAGCTTGCAAGTTCTTTTCTGCTGTTACTTTATTTCATAAACATTGCACCTAGTTTGGAATTGGTTAGTTGCTAATTGTTTATACTGGAACTGGAATGAATAAATTATACACAAAAGTTAAAAAGCTTGCTAAAGTGACGCGAGTTCCACTGTGTTAAACATCTTATTATGTGAGATATAAAGTTGCCATCTCATAATCATCATCATCACATCAACCCGTTGCCGGCCCTCTACAGGGCATTGGTTGCCTTCCACAATAAGAATGATTCCTTAACACTAAATGGTTTCTACCGGACATTGTAACGGAAAGCGTAATCGCTTGGAGGTACGTAAGGTTCGTAACCAGCTACGGAAGCTACCAGACCAGATCTGAGGATATTTACTAATTATAAATTTCCTATTTGTCTCTACCGGGGATTGAACCCGGGTCCTCTCACTTATATTATCACTGCGTTCAACACTGATCCATTTTCGTCCTACCGTTCGAATGAACTTAATTAAATGACAAATATTTGAACTGTCCTTAAAAGCTATCTACTAGTTATCTATGGTCAAGGACAAAAGCAACATTGTCCTTTAATAAGACGCTCTTATAATGATAAGTTATAGTTATTTAGGTCGCAGCTGATACGATATGCACCGACCATAAAAAACAGACAATACGAGTGAGGCGATTATGCTATATTTATGCTAAAACTATATCTTGACCCGACTCGTAAACAACAGCCCTACTCAAACAAACGTTGACCATGAAATTTCGTACATCGTTACACCATCATCATCATGCCTATCAATTGATGCAGGTCCGCTGCAGGTGGACACAGGTCTTTTGTAGGGAGTCAAAAATCGCACGGAGGAGCTTTTTGAGTCAGGCGGCTCTCTTCTACTCGTTTGATGTAATTTGTCCACCTAGTTAGAGTTCCGACGCTGTGTTTATCGGTGGCTATTCCAGAGGCCTTTCTAGCGTTTATCAGTAATTTGCAAGCTATGTGCCCATCCCATTGCTACTTTAGCTACGCAACTCGTCACACTATGCCTTAATGATAAAGCATGATCTTCTTCCCAACCGATTGACCACCACTGCTGTCTTGTGCCGCTTGCATACAGCCACTCCCTGCGACTCCCTGCTGTTCGATCGGTGTCTTCTGTCCCAGAACACTGCGTTTTCCAGCACAGGTACTTGACAAATACATGTCGCCACTGTAGCTACTTGAGATCCCAACATCCATCGTTCTTATGTGTCCACCGTTTCAGCTGAGAAAGTCGTTCAGCAATGAAATACAAACATGCAATGTAGAATAATTTAACAAACTGAAGAGCTGGTCAATTATTTATCGTGGGTGATAACCAATAATGGCTTATGTTTTCTCTAGTAGGTACTTGCCTACTCTTTACTCTACTTCTCGCGGCAGTATAATATAACCTTTTATGCGGAGTGCAACCTTTTGTAGTTCATTGAACCTTGAATTATTATTAAGGAGTCCGTAAGATATTTTTGTGTAAATTCGGTAGGCAAAAGCTGGCGTTTGCCGTCAAATTACTACCCACTTAGGGTTGCCTAGACGTGACAGGCTTGTTAAGATAGTGTTTGAAGTGCAATCTTATCAAAACAGTGCGACCTATATCGCTCTATGATCGTAAAATTGGATTGTGGATTCGATCCGACCATACTGTCTGATGCAGTGGGTATACTGCCAGTTTTCTATCAGGTTGCCAATCTATCGTTTACATACAAATAAAAGGTAATTATGACAGTTGTAAACGCTTTACAAATATATGTAAGGAGATGGTATAAAGTTACTACCAGTACTGCCGGTTTTCAAGCCTGACTTGAATTACAAACTTCTAAAAAGAAAAACAATTTTCACGCCGTTTTATAAAAATATTTTTCATGCTGTACTTTAAGATTGTCGAAGCACAGACTGGTCCAGTGCTTTTTTTTCGTATCTACATACAACACATCAATTATTAACGTTTCGCTATCGACTAGCTGTAAAACCTGTGTTGCTTGATTGAAGTGCAACAATTTATCTATTATATTTTGAAAACCAGTTCAGTACGTGAAGTTTTAATTAAGGCTAGCTTTTGAAGTCTCTTCATTTAGTGTATTATGAGTTTTTCTTTTCTTTAGATCTTCACAATTAAACATAAATGGCTAAAACAGTTAACAATCTGTGGAACTAACATCTAACGGCCTGAATTGGTAGGTAATTATAGATAGAATATATTTAAAATGGTCTTTATTAAAGTTCATCATCGTCATCGTCATTAGTCTAATGAATTTCTCACTGAGAGATACATGTTGCCCAAGTAGATTGTAGCTTTTCGAATAAAACTTAAACTTACCGTTTATGACTGCCTAGTAGGTACATAAAGTTTCTAATAGTAACCTAAACCCATGGTCTTAACGTGTTTACCAAGGCGAATTTCGGGCCTTTACATTAAGCGACCTGACTTGGATCAGCATGTCAACAAAGTTGCACAACTAGGTAACTGGGTCACATTTCTCTTAAATAAGGCCAAAATAAATAATTAAAAGGACAAAATTATCGCGATTTTTACAATTTGCATAAAATTATTTTAATTGGTGCTCATTTAGTTGTACGAGTATGTATCCTTAAATTAAAGTAACTAGTGCAAAAACAGTGCTATCTTCGCTTACATGAATGCAATGGAACTGTTTTTGGAACTGGCAATTTAGTTTCAGTGACGATTTGAGTTCGTACCATACACAAACTTAAAAATTACGAAAAAATACCAATATCATTAGAATTATGCCTTACAATACATAAGTATGGAACCATAATTAATATACAAATGATAAGCACACTTTACAGACTGTATTGAATCACACTTTATCCTCACGAACTCCATCTACATCATTGGGCTTCCTTAGTGACAGTTCATGGGTAACTATATCTAGAGACCCATTCTTACTTAGGCCGCAATAAGAAAGGATTTTTGAAACAGATTCTCTTTTCTTCACACAGTAAAGTATAAACATTAGTAAAACTAGAACAATAACTACAATTCCTATTATAATTGGTGCACTTTTATCAATTTCTTCGCTCTTCCTTTCCAATTTTGCAGTTTCCTCTTTGAGAACTTCTTCGAGGACTGCAAAGTATTCTAGAATTCCTTTCGTTGACAGTTCGGATTCACCTGTCATAGTTGCTAGTACTGTCCTCCAATCTTCGCTGGCCCCGAGAGACATTCCATCGCTGTCGAAAATTTTCGCTTATTAGCAACTGTGTAATAAAGCTTAAAATAAATAAAGTCTTTCTATTGTATGGCTGTCTAATTTCAACGTTAGTACTCTAACTTATTTTGGATCTGGTAATGAAAATTTATCTTAGGTAGGTAGATTTAAATTTGAAATTGTAAAAGCAATAATAACCGTGAGCATAATAACTCAAGTTATCAAAACATATAAATGTTGGTTGTTAAAGCTCGTATTACTGCTATACCAGAATGTAAATTTTGGGCACAGATTAGAAATATGTCATCAAATTTAAATCTGTCGAAATTACGTAACCAAAAAATTTTTAGTAACCTTCAGTTAGTGAACCATAACTTAATAAAACCCTAAACATAGGTGATAAAATTTGAACTAAACTATTAAAATTCAACACAGGAAGCAGATGTATTCTTATAAAGTACCCAAACAAAGCATTACCTTAGCACTTTTCCCGCTTCCTTAACGCCGTGTATGGAGCATTCGTGTAAAGGTCCGGTGTGATTTGCCCTCTTGCATAGTGATAGCAGGATTTGGAACTCAAGTATGTGTGATATCAAATACCTTTATATAAACAAAAAATACATAAAGATCAGTTTTTGTGGGTTGAACGTAGGCTAAAATTCTAAGTTAATACTGTTCTCTGTATGCACATAACGAGATGCCCTTTCGGGGTCTAACTAATACCACTGATATCTTTCACTTTTTCTATAACGAATTCCCTTTAAGAACTTCCAAAAAACGTAGATAGCGTAGTGGTTAGCATCGGCACACACCTTTTAAGCAAAACCAGCATGGCTGAGAGCTCTCCGTGATGTTTTCAAAGGCGTATGAAATCTAACCAATCATCACATAACAAGCACGGTGTACTGAATCATATAGCCTTTTCATTCGGAGATCGGTAACATGTTGATGATGATGATAACGATGAACCTATACAATATTGCTATGTTGAGAAACATGATTGTCTGTCAATTTGTATTACTCGTTGGGAAAACATCAGATACGACTACAAATGATACTGTCGACTGTATATATCGACAAAAAGTCGATATAAACAGTCGACTAACTATAAACGGATATAAATTAGTGATATCTGCATATAGTCTGAGAAAAACAAATCCTTTGTGGGGATGGGTATATGCTTTTATAACATGATACCGAACTTAATATTAGATTTACCTTTACCTAAGTTTAAACAATATATAAAACACATTTAAGAAATCGTGGTTACTACACGATTGATGAATTCCTTAACGACAAGGCTGCTTGGAAGCAGGCCACTCCTTTCTCATCTCTCACAAAACAGAAAAATTCTAAAGATTGTTAAACTTTAAAATGATGTTGGAAAATACCAATCTGCTGAGTTTCTTGCCGGCTCTTCTCAGTGGAATCTGCCTTCCGAACCGGTGGTAGAGTCACTACAAACAGACTGACTTGACTTTTCAAAAGTGCTTATTAATTAGGCCTACTTGAAATAAATGAATTTTGAATTTTGATGGTGCATGCAAAAAATTTTTACAATGTTTGGAAGCGGATAAGAAGGAGATACGGAATACTTCCGCAAACAAACGAAAATAGTATTCGACAAAACTTTTTATCATTAACTTATAGTAACAATACGATGTTTTCATTAGGAAATCAATTACAACCGAAACACCATCAAAATGCAAACACAATTTGTCACGCCCGGCACGGTCAGGCAAGCGTTAACTTGGCGTTAAAATTTTGCCACCATCAAACTTTTTTTACGTACGCTATGGTCAAACGCACATTATAAATGCGAGTTTTCCTGGAAAATGCATCCTTTACACATTAATTTTAGAGTGAGCGTAATTTCGTTGTACACAAATCTAACCGGAGCCTTTTTTTTCAAGAACAGTGAAAGATTGAATAAATGAACGAATTAATATACTTCTATGGTACACTAAAAAAGTATGTAAAACAGAAAAACAATCAGAACGCAGCGTTCTGAGTACTCAAAAACTAAATTATAGAGCGAAAGACTGCGCTATAAGCCATTTTGACGAATGGCTTATCCCTCAAAATGGCTTATTCCTTAAAATGGCCTATCCGTCAAAATGACTTACTTGCAAATATGACAGCATGCCGACTCAATACGGCATAAATTTATTTTTGATGGCAGTCCGTGTAACATGTATTATATTTCCTAGTTAGGTATGGTTAGTTAGGTTTATATTACAAAAAGGAGAAAAAGTGATATAGAAAACTATTTAATCTAAAATAGATAATCATTAATGTCCATAAACTTCTAAAGTAAGACGTAAAATCTAAAAATAAAGTGGATATTTTAATAAAGCATCAAAGAATTGATCGTTCTTGAATGCATATATGAAGATGGGGCTGAGCTTGTTTGCTATGATTTGCTATGATCATTGAGTAATATACATACATCCTTTAATGATTATAATGAATCTATATTACTTAACTAATGCTTCTATTATTATTTGCACCTTTGGCGGTGATTGCGAAAAGGATGACGTTCCACGCAGTGGATTATTTAATGAGATTCAATAATGATTGGTTATATACTTTTATAAACATCGGAAAAAATATTACAATAAACTTTTTTTTCAATTTATAAAAAAATTGAGATAATTTTCTTGGTGTTTAAAAGTGCAGGAAATATATAAGGATCAGGACCAGACATAAGGATCGGGATGATAAGGAGTTGGACAAGGCAGGTAAAGGATAATCAAGGGAACTGTGAGATCTAAACGGGATGATCGCCGGGCTTCCCAATTTTCTTACCCTTAACTTTTACTGGCTGAAATATATAATAGGCATGGAATACAGCGCTATGAACATTATAGAAAATTCTCGGGCATGCAGATTTCCTAACTATGTTTTCCTTGACCTTTGAATCAAGTTAGGTATATTTTATCAAGTTAAATTTCACATTGCACATAACTTCGAAAAGAAAGTGGTAAGTTTGTTGTTACAAATTTTAAAAGCCACTCGGTCGTATTGGATTCGTTACTTTTTTTTATATGCATGCTCTTATAATGACTAAAGGCCAGTTAGGATAACATAATGGGCCGATTTTGATAGAGCATCGTCGCAACATGCATCGTCTCATCAAGGATATAGGCCACGAGGGCTAAGTATACCTATCTATAGTGCACAACAGGTTTTGGTGTTTACGTCGGCAACTTTTAAACTTTTAATATTATTTTTATTAAAGAGGGCTATAATTGATATCAGTAAGTACCTACTTAATTACGAGGATATTATAACGAAAAAATCCATTTATTACGTGCCAATATTTTTTGTTGTATTGACTCAAGGTCTGGCGGGATATCCTTTTTAGATGTAGACCCACCTATTATTTTTTAAAAGTGGTCCTGAATGATTCTTGTTGAACGAGATCAAATACTTCCCGTTTAACAACATTTCTGGTATACTGTCCATAGCAATGCTGTTTGCATATTTAAGTTATCAACAAATCTGAGGAGGTCTTTGATCTTTTTAGGTACATTAAAATAAATAAAATTGTAATGAAAATGGAATCCCTAGAGAAGTAATTAACGAAGTCAGTTTGATCATCATCATCATCGTTATCATATTAGACATATCTGTTTTTCAAAATAGACTTTAAATTAACGTAGAAAGGTCCAGTTTACATAATTAAGCAAACTAAATATAGGCAGGTATAACAGTGATATAAGTACTTACGTTATATATTGGACATGAGAAACAACGTGATATTTTGCTGCAGGGTCCAAATCGTTTTCATTCCGAGCTACGGGAGGTGATACACCAGTCTCTTTGATCCTGAATGACAAAAATTTTCTAATTGTGATTATTTTCTATATTCTGGCAGAGATCGCTACTTAGTTAGAGATAAGGTATCTACGAAGTTATTTAAGTGTCTGTTCTTTTTTGTTTTAAAATATTTTAAAAGAACTTAAAAACCAGTCAAGTGTGTGAGGACTTGCGCACGAAGGGTTCATACCATTATCTATAAAACAAAACTGCAAAAAAGGATTTCTGTTGTATGGGATTAAATAAAATATTTATTTTATTATTTTTTAGTTGCATAGCGGCAACAAAAATAGTGGTGTCTCATCTGTGAAAATTTAAACTGTCTAACTATCGCGGTTCATTATGGTAGTGTAGAGTTTGGTGATAGACGGACAGACAGACAGACTGACGCACAGAGAGCGGAGTCGTAGTAATATATCGAATTATTCTTTGGGTTCTTTGGGTTTCGCATTGCATTGCAGTGCATTTTATTCAGTACGTCACATTTTTTTAACTTCATTGTCATAAGGCATGTACCTACGTTTAAATACAAAACACTACCTACGTGTCGTATCGCATTGCATGATATTTATTGTCTTTACTTTAACACAACGTGCTAATTATCGTGTTACCCTTTTCAAAAAGGTCAAACACCTATAATTTAATATTAAATCTGGTTATAGCCGCGTATTCTTCAACTGGTAAAGTTGGTGATACGTCTTTTTTTTTGTGTTGGCACCACAGAAATCACAATGTTTAAAATAGTACAATAGAGTTACTATAAAATCAGTCAGCGTAATCGCAACTTATATTTTATATTTGCTATATCAATCAGAATAATTGTATTTTATTTTCTTTTTAATTGTATAAAAACTATTTTCAGATTTTTTAGGTCGGGCTGTATAATAAAATATTTATTTATTTATTTATAATAAAAATTGTTGCAGAATAATCATCTCAAATCTGTATTTGAGATGATTATCCAATACCATACTTACTTTAGTAATGTGAAGTTCAATAACAGTTGAATTCAAAGCTACTAGAATCAAACATTCAACTGTATCACCCTATTATTAATGTGAAAAAAAAAACTAGCTGAAAATAGATGTAAGAGCGGTTATATGTTTGCAGTGACAACAAAATCACCAAATAATAAAGGTAGACTCTGTCATAACAATGCGATGTTGTAACTATTAATTTGACAATAGGTATTCCAGCTCGTCGTAAATAAATATGCAAGCGAAGCCACATTTATGTAAAGCCCATCTTTATGGTGTATAACCAACTAAATAAATACCTACTTTTATTACCTTATTGTATATAAAATTTGATGTTTTGATGAGAAAAATCTAATAAATGAGCCTTTTTTTGACAAATTCAATTTGAGGAGGTATCTATTTGCGATTTAACAAAATATGTCTCTTATTGAGCTCATACTAAACATTATTAATTATAATTTGAATTTTATTAAGCTCATAGTATAATTATTACTCAACCGATAGTTTCCAAACGAATCTTATTAATAGATAAAAATCTATACTTTGAAACTAATCTAGCTCTTTTAAATCTTTGAATCTTATCTAGTTTTCAGACTCGAGAGATAACTTTGCAATAAGTTTTCACAACTAAGGGAAAACGAAAACCAAAAAATCAGCTTGGCTGTAGTCACACATAATTTCTAATCTGTAAAAAAAAATATGTGTTCACAGAGCATAACAGAAGCATTTGACACGATAAACTATTATATGCTTAGATGCACGTTTAGATTGGGTTGTTTACATACATGTGGCCTTTATGTATCCGTGATATAAATGAACTTTGCATATTATATACATAATAAACTAAGGGAACTGCCACAGCACTGGGGCAGTTCGCAAGTAGGTACTGTATATTTAATTCCCTACGAATATTTTAATTATGATTGTGGATTGGTATAAAATCACGTTTTAGCCAGTATAGTATCGTAATATTTGTTCAGCTCTATCCCTTATGACCAATGCATTGTCCCGGGATAAAAATGACACTTTCCAGTAGATGCTGCTTGGTTGAAGGCCAAACGAACCAAAAATCACACTTTTGCCTCCAAAATATTAGTATGGATTTATTCGATTTAATAGAAATGTCAATATATTTCACGCACTTCACTTGTGCTAGCAAAAACTTCAAAAATTACGTCCTAATATGCTAACCCATAAAATTGTTATGATTTTTACATCAATCTCATTTCAGTTACAAAATGCGCATGACATAAGTATCATGAACCATCTCAATAGAAGAATATTTATATAGAAACATGGTCTATTTATTATTCAAGTCTATATCTGATAATATCACATTTAATGTCGCATTTTATGATGTACAGTATGCGAGCAAGCATACTGATTTTTTTCTCAGTGAACTGCCTAACTCGGCCAATCCAGATCCAAAACTGAGTTCATGTTTACTATGTCAATACTGTGTACGTCAAAGTTGGTTAGTTGTATACCTGAGGTCCCACCAATATTGGTTCCAATCTTCCATACTGCTGTTGGCAAACACGTCCCATCTCCACTTGTCGAGAACATAAGCGTAGGCCATAAGTGGAAACTTTTCAAGCGCTAACCACAGTAAATGGTTAAGTGTGGACTCGGCAGTAGAGGCTACCTTCACAAAGTTCAAGGTTTGAAGGTGCTTCGGCGAGGTCAGCTGCACCGCGGCGATATCGGAGATTGCATCGTGGAAGGCTGCAATGATTCTGGATATATTATAATTATTCGTGAAAAAACTTAATTTGTCTATTTAACAATCTTAATATGCTAATCATGAATATCAATCAATTTTATTTGATTGTAAACGTTAGTTACATCTGTTTTACAGCCTTATTCATGATGACTTGAGAATAACTAAAATAAATCCTTTTCGTCAAGTACTCCGGTGAAATTATACTTTCTAGGTAGACCTTCTAGGTTACGAGGTTCTGAAAGATCAGAACCTCGTAACTTCCGAGTAGTGTAGCTTGCCTTATTATATTATCAGGGAAGTATAATATGAAAAATTTTGAAAACAATTTTTTGAAGAGCTATAAAGAGCCAGTTTGAAATAAATTATTACTTGGACTACATACACGTTAATTTTCCCTCATCATTTTAACAATTATTATACAAGAGCAGTAAAAGGCCCAAAGCGGGAAAATATTCATAGGAAGGTGTATTTTAATTATTATTTATCTACCTATATATAAATTGAGCTGTATGAATGTTCACAAAAATCGAAAAGTAGTCAATGGAAGTTTTTACACAATTTATGGTTTTACGCATTCTATTTATTTATTTAGGCCCCCAACGAGGTGGACAGACGACATCAGGCGAGTCGCTGGGAGCCGCTGGAGGCAAGCGGCCCGGGTCCGTGTATTGTGGAACTCCCTACAAAAGACCCAGCAGTAGACGTCGATTGGTTGACATGATGATGATGATGATTTATTTATTTTTTTAAATAACTTTATTGCATGGCAACGATAATAAAGTATAGGACAAAATAAACACAATTAAAAATCAAAAGGCAAAAAGAAAAGGGTTATACAATAGACTTTTCTAAATCATTTTCAATATGAATGAATGAATGAATGAAAACACTTTTATTGTACACCACAGACAAAATTTACAGAGATACAAATACAACAGCACAATAAGGTAGAACGTACAATTGGTGGTCAATATCAGACTGAGCCACAACGAAGCATGACCTATTTCAGCTAGTAGGTATGTTGTGTAGAAAAATCTGAGGGAAACCAAAAAAGCGAATAGGAGTTAATTGTTTTACTCACTCTTTATACTCTATTTGAGCATCGTTAGTAATCAAGCATTTTTATACGGATTCTAAACTAGTATTTTTTCAAATATGTAAAAGATTACTTGTAAACACTTATGTTATCAGTCGAAAGATGGATGATACTTCAATGCTAGGAATATTGCAGTGCAATAGGTATGTTCCATGAATTTCCCTTGAAATAAGTAAGTTTCCCCCCGCGAAAAAACTTATCTCAGTCCCAACCAACTAACGGATGGTTAAAGAATATTATTTATCATCTTGATAAATTTTAATCGGACGTTTGACAATTAATAAGACAAATTTGAAGACCAAGGATCTTATTATAGGCTAAGTAAATAGATTATTTTAATGTCTATGCTGTATCTAAAAACAGAATGCTAAAAACTCGATTAAGTTTTTTCTTTAACATTCATTTTAAATCTGCGTGCTAAGTATTACTTTGTGGTTTACTATAACGAGAAACCACAAAAAAAGGTTATTCAGTGTCCAATTTCATTAAAGGTTTTTTCCGTTTGCCCCTTTTGTACTTATTACTATTTTCTTAAAAACAAAAATTTCTAACAACTATTGTTTACTCCAACTCCAACAACAAATTATTTTATTTAAAAAAAAATCATCAAGAAAGTGGCTTGAAAGCCTGAAAGAATTCGCTTATTTCTTTTGGATTCTCCTTTCATAACATATTATGTGAATCATGAAAAGTTAAAGATTGATTTTACGTTGTAATTTTACATATAACCTTCATTGAGACAATAAAATGCACACTTGACCGCCTTCGTTACGATTTAGGTACTGGAACTAATTCTAAAGGTTTCGTTTACAAGTTATTTTAGTAAAAATTCATTGATAATTTTAATAAGATGTTTCATAACTTCTAGACTTATCTTGATTCATGTAATTCCCTTGACATTTCGATAATTCTTTTTTATTTACCCTCACTAAGTGCTTACATTTTCATTAAAATAAATGTCAAGGTTTAAGCATACTGTTCTATTTCCATCCTGGGACGTCAATAATTACCTATTTGTTAAGGTTTTACATGTAGGTTTACAATTCAATATATTATCTTATCTTCCTTGCCTCTTCTTAAATATTTTTTGCAAAAGGGTCGTTTTAAGCATTTGTCCCTGTGTTGTTTTGGTGTTAGAGTAAATTTTTTAAAATTCTTTTTTCTATTCGAATAATTTACCCTCATACCTGGATTAGGCCCATCTCTAAATAACGGCTGAAGATTACGATAGTGCTTGAAGTATTGCACATGACCCAACAGTCTGGCCGCTCTAGACAATCCCACTGTTAAATCAGAAACTTTCTCACCACACCATTTAATTCTGCAACACAAATAACAAGGGAACATTGTTGTGCATTATCGATAAATTTTATCACACTGTAAGGAGAAGGAGGGTTAAAAAAGGGTTAAAAAAGTGTCATATTGTATGAGATTGGACGAATCATCATCAATCATAAGATTTATATATTCGGATAGTTAAATTTGAAATAGATCCCTTAACTTCGACCCTAGTATTTAACTCCTTAATTCCTCCTTAACAAAAAAGGGATCACAAAGAGTCACGTCCAGTGATAACAATAGAATCAGGGGTATCAGAGTTAGGTACCTTGATCATAAGAGTACATAGTTTGATATAAACAGTCACAGATTAATAGCAGTGTTTATATCCTCTTGGTAGCAGGTATCACTGCATGTTGTGGTAATAATAGAGGGCAGTAACTACGTTTTTATTTTAAGGATCTTCTTAAAATTTTGGCAGTATTAATATTGTAGTTGGCGGGTGGTGCTCTATGATCTTAAAAAAAACTTGGTATTCTTAATAAAGTCAAGCGGTATTTCACACCCCACCACTGATTACTCAAGTTCGGTCGTGTATAACTGCAGTCCTGTTCATGACCGTTTCAAAATTCAAAATTCGAAATTCATTTATTTCAAGTAGGCCTAATTAATAAGTGCTTTTGAAACGTCAAGTCAGTCTGTTTGTAGTGACTCTACCACCGGTTCTGAAGGCAGATTCCACTGAGAAGGGCCGGCAAGATACTCAGCAGATTGCTCTTCGCTAAGTACCAGTTAGGATCCCAAGCGTTATTCAAGGTGGCATAAATTATGTGGTTCTAAATAATTATATATAAAACAGCTATTTAAACGCTTTCATACGAAAACACATACACGTGTAATTGCGATTTCAAGTGCTTGTTAGAGTTAAGTTAGAGTTATCGATTTTTATTAGGTTTCTTTGGTAAAAAATCTGTTGATACATTATTAGGAATTATAATCCCTTATGTAAATTAATGTAACAAATAAGATGTGTGTATTATTACTAGAGATACTTTTTAAGGATATTGTCCTAGCCTTTCTAAACTAGCCTTAAATAAAACATTTAATACAAGACAAAAATATGCTTTACGTATTTATGAACAAAAAATTATGCATAACAAATCAACGCAGCTCTTTGATATCTATTAAATAATGAACCTTTATGCATGTTTTAATTATTTTACCTCAGTTGATCTGTTGTGCAAATTTTTTATTTTTTTATTTTTAGCTACAAGGACATAGTTACGTTTATCTTTATGTGCTAAATCGTTTGCCTGGTTTCAATACTAGAAGTAGTGGACTCACGTACGCAAGGGTTCGATGAAAAATTGTTTTAAGTTAGGATTTCAGACTGACTTGTAACTAACACCGTCGCACATATCATGGCTGGAGGGTAAACAATTGACTGTTGTCTTTGTTTCCTTCATATCTTGAAAAGATTCTTTGGCACTTTCAAATCCTAGGGATTGGTGAAATTCATCAACAGCATGAAAGAGATCTATGGAATGTATGCTTCCATTTTCGATAACTGTTGCTCTTTCAACATCCGGGTACAATGCAACTTTGTTGTATATTGATTGCCATTCTTGAGCCCATAAATTGCCTGAAAAAGATTTTTGCTATTAAATTTTTTAAAGGCGTTGTATTAAAGTTAATCATCAGAGTAAACAGTTTCTTTATAGTAATAAATGTCTGACCAAGTAGATGGTCCACCTGATAGTATGTCCCATAAGCCCATCGCCTTTAAACAGAGTAACACTGAGCAGGATATGCGAAGGACATGTCCTCCAATATGCCACCCTGTGTCCATGTGAGTCCTCATTTGCAACTCATTACACCGGCAACCACGCGTTTCAGACCGGAACACAGCAATGCTGCAAGGCGACGGCTTTTTGGCAGAAATAAGCATGACGGATGTTCTCCCCCGGACGAGCTCTGCCACGCAAAGCTACTGCTACTACTAGATTTTTAATTGAATTTGAATTTCGAAATATGATGAAAATTAATATTCGTAGGAATCGTACCTATAACATGAGCTGGTATCAACTTATTATTATTATTTAATTCCATCTTGTAATAAGCCTTTAGTTTCGCCCACACATAACCATGCAGAAGGTTATAAAAGGGTTTAATTTCATTCCATACTCGATTAACAGTCTCTGAGAAATTGTCATCTTCAAAAGCATATCGCCACATTTCGCCAGCATCAGTGAAGTTTTCTGATACAGCTACGTTGTTCATTCTAACTACGTAATCTTTGAAAATAGGCCGAATCTTTCTCCCAGTTGCATCTCTGTAAGCCTTCCAATAGTACGCCAGTTCCTCAGTGTCGTTACTCGTTTTGAAAATTGTTATTATATCTGAAATAATGCAATTGGCTCGTTTATAGATTACAAATACATTTACGTTCAATCATATACTGCTTGAAATGGAATTAATACTTGATATTCATTGATACTTAATACTAGATATTTACTTACAGCAGTTTCACCCACTTAATCATAATAATTGAAGTGGGTTACAATATTTTTATTATATTAACTACTAGAGGAAATATGAAATTTATTTCGGATTTTAATACAGTGGGAACCTAATTTGTCCAGTAAAGAAAGTCCCAATTTTGCCAAGATCGGTCGGGGCTTCGGTGGGGCGGTGAGGACATTATTTTGTGAAGAAATTTTTTAAACCCCGCGAGAACGTTTCCCCGATACTTCTCAGTATTAAGAGGTATCATAATATATCCATCTCTAGGATGCTGACAATTAGTATTGATATATATACATGTAGTAGGTACAAAGGTCAAAGTAGTCCAAACAGTCCAGTAAAAAAAGTAATTTAAAAGGTAAATGTAATGTGAATTGAAGAAACATTGAACTTACCGTTCATGGTTTTTTGGGGATCATCGTTTTTGCAAACAGTTGCGTTGTAGGCGCAAACTGACACTCGGCTCCAAATACGTTGCATTGTATCGATTTCCTCGCGTTGCTAAAATGTGAATTTTTAATATGAACTACGAATTTTGAACAAAATTCAACAATACCGTGACATATTGAAATAAGTCTCAAATAATTAAAAATATCACTTGCTTCGACGGTGAAGGAAAATATCGTGAGAAAACTTGCTGTGCCTGAGAGTTTTCCATAATGTTCTCAAAGGCGTGTAAAGGCCAATCCGTAATGGACCAGCATGGACTACGCATTTAACCCCCTTCTCATTTGTGAGAAAAGACTAGTTCCCTGTAGTGGGCCGGTAATGGGTTAACGATGAAAGAATTTAAATTCAAAATTCATTTATTTAAAGCATGTCTGTTTGTAATGACTCTTCCACCGTTTCTGACGGCAATCGAAGTCTTGTACTAAAATCAATTAATAGTGAAACTATTTATCTGATTACCAATAAAATTATAATTGGAAACTAAGTCTGAATTCGCATTTGACCATCTTTCACATTACGCAAGTTTTTTTGTAGCATAGCATCTTCGGACGGTACCTGTGCAAGGTGACTGGCCTGGAACATACGGAGAAGTTATGAGTGCGGTTACGACGAAGATACGGCGCAGCATATGCCGACCAAATGCCCCAGTTAGGCAGAGACCCACCAGGTACTTATGGCAAAAGTGGACCTCAGCTTACCAGACGTTGTTAAGGCTATAGAAGCCAGTGGCAGGTCTTAGGAAGCGTAGGTGTCCTTCTACTAAAAAGTGAAGCAGATGTTGCAGAAGTAGGTGGTGGAGTGGATGAGAGATTACGAACGCTACCATGGATAAATCGTCGTCCGTCGGAGATAATGTGTCCGGCTGGAAGACCCACCCGGTGGAGGGTCTGACTCGGAGTGCACCGCTGGCTGATCAGCTGATGTGTGCAAAAGCCCATCGTTCTGGACAGTGGGAGCAACGTGATTGTAGTAGTTATTAGAATGGCATTATCTTCGTGCCTCACCGTGGCGCGGTGGCATCCATGAGGATTTGGGCAAGCCTAAAAATGGTTAGGCGACAACAGGAACATAAACGCTCAGCACTTAGGTTTTTTTATCGCTATACGTATCTCGAATGTTTGCGCCTGCGAAAAACTGTCAAGTTTCTGATTAACTGCCAGATCCCTTGGAATTATATAATCATAATATTCATCAGCTATCATAGTACCCATAACACAAGCTACGCTTACTTTTGGGCTAGACGGCGATGTGTGTATTGTAGTAGGAAATTTATTTATTCATTATTTCATTTATAATTGTCCTTTTACTTTTGATAAAAAACGATTTTTCCCTTTCATTCAATATTATATTCTAAACTAAACGTTTACGTAAAAATCGTATTGATATACTCTAAGATCCAGAATGTTGCTATTCCGCTTTCCAATAAAACTTCTTGTCCTCTCATATAAGGAAACAGTTGAAGGAAATCCAGTATCGGGTGAAATGACATACACAAAAAGCATTTAAAGATAAAAGACAAATTTAAAGATTTTAAAATAATGGCAGTGTATGTCAATACATATTTGAAAAGTTAATCTATATAACTGCTATAATTTGAATCATCTATACATGTATAAAGATATTTATGACTTTGACATTAAGCAACTTGTTGCGCAACTGCTGAAATTTGTTGTTAGAATCTCCTAGGTAGTCCGACTTTCGTACCGGTGGAATAGAAAGATACAAACACTCAAGAGACCTGCTTTAAATCAATGAATTTTATATTTGACTCTAAATGTGAATTTATTGTTTGTTTATTCTTACACTAACAAAGTTCATTCTCATACTGGAAAATAAATGTTATGTTTAACTTGTGGTTGAAGTATAAAATATCCCAATGTTTCACATTTGGCATCATGGAAACTTACTTTACTCTGAGGCATTTGCACATTAGTGCCTCGCTGTTTTATTATTCTTATTTTCCTCATTAATTTCAAATCCAGTAACGATTCTTCATCATTCAAGTATTTTTTCTTTAAAATGGTCCAATACCGTTTCTTTATTTCATCTTCTTGAGCTGCTATTCGGACCTGAAACGATGCATAATATTAATGAATAGTAGGGTAAGATTTAGACATATCTATGTCTTTCTGGAACTTAAGAAAGTGATTACCATTTTATTTTTCTTTGCTTCGCTGTTGATATCCGTTACGTAGTCCCAAAGTGATTCTTGCGATGTTTTACAAATTTCTAAGCTTAATTTATCCATTTCTTCCATGAATACATCTATAGTGCTATTTTCTTTGTCAACTTCTTCCAGCTGGACTCTAAATGTTTCAACAATATCGTCATTTTTGGCAATTACAATATTAGGATCTAAAACTGCTTTCAATGCATCATCTAAGAATTTCTTTTCTTCTAATTCCGTTTCCACTTCATGGCTGCTTTCGTCAGATTGCTCCCCTGTTTTGTTATTTTTAACAAAACTTTTTTCGTCTGCGGACATTTCTGATGTTGGATTGTTTAGGAATTGGACAGCTGTTATCGCGGTAATAAGTGTAGTGTAACATATTAATTTCTGAAACACACATATGATAAAATTAAAATTTAAACGCCGGCTTTTAATATAGTACATTATTCTACTAGTCAAGCCCATTCATTTGAAACTCATGTAGAGTTGTGGAACAAAAATATAACTAATTCACCTTCAACCAAAAGAAAAAAAATTAGAATCGGTTTATCCTTAATCCGAAATACGATGCCACAGACACGTCAAACTTATAATACCCCATCGTTACAGTATCTCAACTCATTTATTATAACTGAACTAAACTGTATTAAAATGGCCATTTTTGATAAATTAAACTGCCTTTATTAGGCTATCATGTCCAAGCTGTCTAAGTTTCAACATCTAACATGCTACGATTTGGTATTTTTTTTTGTGTACTTTTTGTGGTTATATTCATTCATTCATTCATGCATGTATTAGTGTATTATCTTTAAATGATAATAAATAAATAAATATACTACGACAACACACTCATTACCATCTAGTTCCAAAGTAAGCGTAGCTTGTGTTATGGGTACTAAGATAACTGATGAATAACTTTATAAATAATATACATAAATACTTATATTGCAGATAAACACTCTGTCACTGAAAATTATTCATGTTCATCACACGAACATGTTCCAGTTGTGGGACTCAAACCCACGGCCTTTGACTCAGAAAGCAGGGTCACCGCCCACTGAACAAGTCGGTCGTCAATCTATGGTGCATAGCCTTATCCCCCGTCCGTAGTTCATTGATCAGAATAGATTTTTTTGATAATGAAATAATTTTTTAAATTATAATATTATTATTAGCTGAACTTATATTAATAAGAACTTTAGAATAAAACGTTTTTCTGGAAAAATATTAAAATCGGTTGAGTAGTTTCAAGGTTTGTCGATTACAAACAAATCTTACCTCTTTATGATTTTAGTATGGAAGTAAAGTTTACATTACAAATCTACTGTACTGGTGAATTTTTAATCAAGTTCAACTTGTATACAATCCAATAATATGAAATATGATCTCTCTGAATTTATCCCACGTTAAGTTTGTAATAGCAGGCAACAGACCTGACCACTATACTATTACACTGTGGATGTATTTAAGTTTAATTATGCTATGTGATATTGCATGTGGCATATTACAGAGTGCATATACGATTTAATGCGTGTAATAACAATACAACAATAGTCGGAGCGTGGTGATTAATTAATGATTACATCCGTTATTCAGTTACAGCGTTGAAGGTTTTCAGTTTCTCCGTGACCTTTCCAACTGGCTAAAGTGATTAGGTATTTATGAAGGTTTTTAGTAATAGTTCGCTTTGATCATAAAATACCTTCACATGTAGGTATACAGTATACTATCTAATTTATGGTCAAATTATGTTTTTGTATAATGACCAGCTACTGGTAGAAGTTTAAATTTATAAATTAGTTCGGGTGGCAGAAGTAGAAAATGGTTATCAATAACAACACATAAACCTATCAGTACAAGCAAACCGTTAACCGAAATTTCTCTTTTCTACACGGGCAGGAGACAATTATATCCCCGGGGGAAGGATATAAATTTATGAATGAATGAATGAATGAATACACTTTTATTGTACACCACAGAGAAAATTTACAGAGATACAAATACAACAGCACAATAAGGTAGAACGTACAATTTACAATTTATCTTATCTCACAGCTTTATCAACTCTCAGAGCACTGGCTTACAAGTCGAAATAATGTCCAAATAATACATGTGTAAAAAAAAGGGGGGTAAACTTCTCCTATTCCATATTTCCGTGTTTTAGCAGGTGGACACGTTAATTATATCCCCTGTCATGGGATATAATCGGGGTATATATTTTTTGTCTTATTTCTATTACGAAATTATTAGCATAAAATTAGTTTCATAACATTAATTTCATCAAGTATTTCAGGTGTCACACAAATCACTTATTCAATAATGCACGCAGGGTTATGAAATTAGGCTTTAAAAACACTAAATCGCTTAGCGGCACGTCTTTGTTAGTAGGGTGGTAACTAGCCACGGCTAAAGCCTCCCACCAAGCCTGAAAAAAAATTTCAGAAATTATAAATTCCCAAATGGTCCTTGCCGGGAATCGAACCCATTTATCAACGCTTCATAAGTGCCGGCGATAGGCCTACATGAATAAAGATTTTATGAATTTGAATTCAATTTGTAATTTAAATTTACAACTGTCATAGCCCTAACAGGTTAGACCGTTAGTACATTTGAGATTGCAGTCAAGGGCTAATTTGTAGTGGCATAAAAAAAATAAAAAACATGCAACCGGTAAGTTACAGTTTAACATATGAATTCAGAAATATTTATACTTATATAAGTTATAAAAATAAAAGGTTGTGAATGCTTTTGATGAATTCCACGAGAACAATATAAAATTATTACCCACAGTCAATATAAATATAAATTCATTATTATAGCAAATTATCAAAGCAAAAAAAATTGTTATTGTGTTTAGGAATACCTATTATGCAGTAAAATGTAAGCGCTGATAGCCTAGTAGGTAAGCCTTCGACTTCAATATCGTCCGTCTAAAAAGGCCGCAGACGAGACTCCTCTGCATGAATGCTCAAGAAAGGCTAGGGAAGAGTGGAGACGGATTGTAAAGCGAACAACACCCATATGACGGTCACGACCAGTCTGAAGAATGAATGAATGAATGAATGAATGAATGATTTATTTATTTCTCCACATTACTTACAAGTACGAGTACAATATAATGTTGCTTACGGGCTATTTTGTTACACATTTATAATGTGGGGACTGATGCTTGAACTAGGTAGAACCTGTATCTCAAGCCACCAGGCCCTTTCCCCAGGATAAAGTATACAAGGATGAATATAATATAGTTTAAGTAATGTTATAATCACAGTTATAATATATATATAATACAGAAGACGACGACGACGGCTAAGAAAATGATCATATGAAACAAACTCTATATCCACTGATCTATTACGTCAGCGTCTATATCTAAGATTTTTAGTAGTAATAGTGCTTTTATCAAAGGACTCGTCTGGGAAATGCTACCGAAATGCTTATTTCGCTGCCAAACAGCATTGCTGTGTTCCTGTCTGAAGGGCGTGGTTGGCGGTCTAAGAACACATACGCCTCAGATTGATTGACACAGGGCTTTACTTTGTAGGTCGCGTTCATTTCATGCCTTGCAAAGTTTGGTTCTGCTCATAAGTGATATTTGTCCATTTACCTACACCATCTGCTTGGCTTTCATTTATTTCTATAACAAAAAGATGTTGTACCCGACTGCTTCTTTTTTTTTCGTGCCGCGACAACCGTCTGTTTTATTATGAAACTAATGATGGACATTTCATCCTTTTTATACCGGCAAACAGCAGGCATTACTTTGCGAAATTCCATGATATATTATAAAAACTAAGCTTAATTTGCTATACTCCGTTAAAAGCCGGGGAATCTGTACGGGGAATCTTTAGTTATACTCAACACCAAACTGATCTTCGGCAATACCCTCAAGGACATGCTTCTATCCAATACCATCGGTTTTGCCGGTATAAAAAGTATCTAATGTCCATCTACAGGATGCAATACATTCCTATGTGTTACATCAAGATTATTGGCTCAACTTGGGAATCGGAATAAAAACCTAGTTATACCTAGTCAAACATGATATAACGAGGCTGTATCATACATCTAGCCTGTGCACCCTAGCACTAAGTACTATTACTGTATACTTTGTGTTTTTCGAATGGAAATGTATTGCATCTATGAATGTTGCTTTGCATTAGGATACCACAAGATGTTCCAAAGGGAATTGTATGGATTTAAAACCACAGAGACAATTGTCTGCTAATAGGAATGTTATAAAGTGATATACTTATTGATAAAAGTTGACTTCATTGATTGGAACGATATAGTTCCAGCGACGAACATAGTTCAGGGAACTCTAACGATCCGGAACCACAAATCTACTGATGTCATGCGATACATAATAGCTAGGGAGCTGGGGTCAATTTCGGGATACGATTAGTTCGTCCTTGCGATTTAAAGGTTTGCTTTATTTATTTTTGTTTAATTTATAAATAAAACAGGGTATGCCGGAAACTTATTTTACAGTCAAATATTCACTATTGTCAACATCTATACCAACAAAAAACTTTATACATTCGTCACCAACTCTATAGAAACTTTCACAATCCTTCTTGTATTAACTGCTTCGTTAGTATTTTTTTCGACTACGTTTGACTCCAATGTCAGACCAAGCTTAGAAAGGTATTGAGTTTTTCCATAAATAAAATTTTAATACGAGCCCTTATTTAGGAAATAGATTTCGTGGTAAAAAAGGTTATATAAAGTCTAACTACCACGCAGCTCCTTTTCGAGTTTGCGGGTTAAAACACAACAAACAAACACAATACAAATTGCCGCTCTTTTTCCGTCAACCTTAGGCGTAGGTGTAAAGGCACATTTGCCTGTTAATACACCGGCAACCACGCCCTTTTTACCGGAAGACAGTTTGCGGCAGAAATAAGCATGACGGTAGTACCTTCCCGGGCGAGCTCTGCCACAAAAAGATCGACTAGTATTAAAACGTAAGCGTAGAAACTCTGCATATAATAACGATTATTATTAGGGTATAACAGTAATTATAAGCTTTGATAGATTAGTGGGTGAGGCCTTAACTTTCCCTTCGTGGAGACTGAGCTCGAGCCCCGGAACGCACCACTAACTTTTCGGAGTTATGTGCGTTTTTAATTTAAGCAAATTAAATATCACTTGCTTTAACGGTGAACGAAAACATCGTAAGGTAACCTGCGTGCCTGAAAGTTTGTGTGAAGTCTACCAATCTGCACTTGTCCAGGTTTGCAGACTACGGCCTAAATGCTTCTCGTTATGAGAAGAGAACCGTGCTTTGAAGTGGAATGGGTTGATGATGATGAATGGTATTGATCAGGGCCGTCAGCAAAATATGCGCGGGGTTCGTGCAAAAACCTGAAAATTCGATCCTCAGAGTCACCTATCCAATTAACCTTGGTTTAACGTTACTATAGATAAGGAAAGTTAATATACGGTGTCACGACTACGTAATAACATTCTCAATAATAAAATCATCATCAATTTTATTGACACACAACTAAGTATAGGCAATCTCTCTAATAAATTAGGGTTATATGGTACAAAGCGTGCATAGAGGTATGCACCGGGTATGCAGATGATATAGAATGAAAAGAAAATCTCCAGTACGAGTTATGAAAACTTAAGAAAGGCTTTGTAAGAGTTATTAAAATTCTACCCTTAAGTATTCATAGCTCATACTGGAGATTTCCTTATTTAATATCATCTGCATACCCTAGCATACCCTCTCTATGCACGCTACTGGTACATAGCACTACTTCAATACAGCCGGGCTCCCAATACTTACATGTAAGAATTATAGATAATGTAAGTATACGTATCCAAATAATACCTACTTCAATCAGCATCATGTTGGTAACCAATCTGCCTCTCATTAACATTTTTTAATATCACAAATTCACAACACAAACTACATTTTCCAATTAAAAACCTTCCCGTGAGATCGCATTCCGATATCAGTTAGGTTTCGCCGCTTCGGCCGCAATGTTTGTGAATACTGGCCGATGTTTGTACGTTTTGATTATTTTTTACAAATCGGAACAATTGACCGGGGATTTTGTTTTCAAAACGTATAGAGGTATGGAGCTCGGTAAGGCGCGGCACGACTCTACCGCTAGCGCTTACTCATTGTTCTGTGTTGTGATATAGGAATGCCCACCACAAATCAAACACTCAGGATGTTCTCATGCGACAGCTGTATACTTAACATCTTATTCACCGTCCTTCGTTTTATTGGGGAGAGGTTTAAAGGATATTCAGATTGGAACGAGCTTCATTGAATTAAACTAATTTCTAAATACGTACCTAATACCAAAGACAACTAATCAAGTTAATTGATTAATCGCAATTTAAAATAAATTTTAAGTGAATATAACAGCGGTGCTATAGAGGATGAGGCGATAGCCCAGTGGGTAGGACTTCAACTTCTCTTTCGGAGGGCCGAGTTCGAATCCCAGCACGCACCTCTAACTTTTCTAAGTTAGGTATAAGCTTTTTAAGAATTAAAATATCACTTCAACGGCGAAGGAAATATCGTGAGGAATACTGCACGCCTGTGAGTTCTCAACAACGTTTTCAAAGATGTTCCACGCACCTTCCACCGAACCACACCATTTTTTTTTGTCGTGGTGGAAAAGCTTTGTGTCCTTTTGGGCAGGACAGCGGTTATGTGGGACTCGTTTACCCGAACTAAAAACGACCACGGCATGTCCCTTTCGTTGGTTTTATTGGACGTCCGGGGAACCCGTTGTATACTTCCCAGACACCGAACCACACCACGCCAGCGTAGTGGACTACGGCTTTAACCCCTTCTCATTGTGCGAGGAGACCCGTTCCCTGTAGTGGGCCGGTAATAAGTTGATATGATGACGATGACGAAATAGTAGCTACATCATCATTATCATCTATCGTCATTATATTTACCTTAACCAATTGATGCCCACTGCTGGACATGGGTCTTTGGTAGGTCGTACCAAAATCTCGGACTTAGGCCGCTTGTTAACAGTTCCTAGTCCCAGTCCGCCTCGTTGGAGGTCGACCATCGCTGCTTTTGCCGGCGGGTCGCCATTCACGCGGCTTAGGATCCCAACGTCCATCAGTTCTCCGAGCTATGCGACCATGGCATTGCCACTTGGGCTATATAGCACTAGTTCCGTCTTCATATATACCCACATCATATTTTACTTGTTTTCCTTTCGCTTCAAGTTGATGTCCGCCATTTTTCGGAGGTCGTACCTCCACCTGTTTAGAGAGTGCCCAACAACAACACCTTTTGTGGAAAAGCGTTCTCCACTTTGGGATCTCCAATGTCCATCAGTCCTCCGACAAACGTGACCACTGTCACTTTAGCATTCGAGCCCCAATTATGTAAGTAATAGAAAAAATTTGACTCTAGGTTAAGTCCATTAGATACCGATAAAGATATTATATTCTTAATATCAGGAAAATATGTGAAGGAAATTTAGAAAGAAAAAGGGACTAAATTTTTGTGTCAAGAACTATGAGTACCTACGCCTTAAGATAAAGAACGTTTGGTATTCAATGGTAAGATAAATTCAATTAGTAATACTATAGACAACCCCGTTGGTTTAGCGATGAGGATGTTCAAACTACGAATCACAAAGTCAAGGAAAATCACAACCAATGCATCAGCTATAATAATGTCCCAGAGCTGAATACCGCCTCTGTCATAGAAGAGAGACTATAAGATCTTGGACCCACCACACTGATCCAACCCAATCCAGGTTGGGACAGAGTGGTGGGCTTCAAAATTCATGTTAGATATTGTCGTCGGATTAGTATTGTGCTCTCGCAGGCCCGTGGGTGGGCAATTTCGTGACTCCGTGCTGTAGTCACATATCATAAAGGTACATCACTCACTGAGACCAATTCTGTTTTACAGAAATATCTAAACTTAACTAAATTAACAAAATATCTAAAATCGAGTCCTTTTCCACACGGATCTATATGAAAATTTGTGTAAATCAGAGTTTTAATAATAATAATAATAATAATTGTCTTTATTGTGTCTCATTTACAATGGATTCTTATAATCTAAGGAACGGTAACAACTGTGTTAGAAACTGTGTTACAGCTATTAACGCCCACCTCCGGGTTTGCTTAAAAACAAAAAGACTAAAACAAAGAAAAATTAAAATATTACAACTAAAACAATACAATTTACAATTTTATAATGTACGTGTTCGTGTATGCGTATGTGTGCGACAGTGCGTTTGTGTATGTGTTTGTGTGTGTATGCGTGCGTGTGTTAGTGTGTGTGTGTATGCGTGCGTGTGTGTGTGTGTGTGTATGAGTGTTCGTGCGTGTATGTACGTGTGAGGGTTCCGTGGTTTTGAGTATGTTTTACAAGCAAGATCTGCAAAGTTAGTGCCTTTAATTTGAAGTGACGATAGTTTCCGTATCAGTATAGGACAGCGTCTTAGCGTTTGCACTAATGTTAGTTTTTCTTATACCATTGGGTTACTTAAAAAGCCACATACACTTCATACTCGATAAGAAAAATAATAAACCGCAGCGCGTGCTAAGTTTTATTGAGTACTGTACTTAAATAGTGAATTGAACAATGAAATGTGTTGTTTAAATGTTTTATTCTTTCTTCAGGAATGATGCGAGCATTTGGGCGCCTGCTTGGTCAATTTCCTCGTACCCGTATGGCTCTAAAGACTTTTTCGTTCTTTCAAACCATTTTGCAACGTTCTCGTGTGCACTGTAGTCGAATCCGAACGCCTGAAATAATATAAAAGTTAAATATTAGGTATATTTCAGTATCATCATCATAATTTCCTTACTGCTGCACTTAAGTCTATGTAGGGAGTTCTGACCTCCATGGTGTTAAAGCCGATTGTCCCCGACGACTGTTTACGATACCCTTTGACTTGCTTATCTGCCAGCTTCATTCAAATATTCTGATGTTTTAATGAAGCCATCGTAACATCATAATCATATGAATTATCCTCAAAATTACTAAAGACTACGACATATGATAAAGATTTACATTTTCAGCATTCAAGTGCCTTATGGTCTTATATCTAGGTCATTAAAGTTAACTCAAAGTAGAGCTTTCGAATTAATCTCTAAATTACAAAAATTTCAGGGAATATATAGAGCATCATTTACAGATCTCCATTCCGTAATGTCTAGGACATCATAACTCAAAGTTTTTTCGAACTCTTAATTACATAAAACTAAGATGATCCGGATTATAGATTATATTAGTTTTTCTGCATTCAAATTCTCTTGCTCTGATGATAATGCCATCATAACCCTAAAGTCCTTGTGAACTAACCTCTAAATTGCTAAAAACCACGACGATAGAGATATCAGCAATGGTGAGATTGTCTCCAGCGACGAACACCCTTCCCTCAAGCATTGAATTCATCCAGCCAAGAGCCTCGTTTAATTTCTCAGCTGCCTCATCGTTGTATTCTTTGCCTTGGAACAGCATCGGAGCCTGCAAACATTTTTATTAATTTCAATTTCAATGTACATGTAAAGTATTTATAATCCCTATTTAAACTATCTTCATCATCATCATCATCATCCTATCAACCCATTACCTGCTTATTACAGGGCCTCCCAAAATGAGAAGGGCATAGACCGTAGTCCAACACGCTGGCCCAGCGTGGATTGGTGGACAGTGAATTTAGTATAGCTTATACTCGTGAGTATTTATTTCGAATGTTATAAGAAATAAAGATAAATACTTTTCCAAAATCCTTTTGTGACTGTCTTTTTCTGCAGCAATTACTTGGTCTTTTCTTTTCTGCAGCAATTATTATAAACAAAAAATACATAGAAATTAAACATAGCCCCGTAGCTTCAGTAATCTTTACAACAAATTGCCAACCGGTCATAATTTAATAGCATTACCGGTCCCATACTTATAGCTAATGCGTGGATATTAAAGATGGCCTCTGGTAAGCATCCAGTCGAAGTCACTGTCAGAAAAGTTACTAAATTTTGGAATATGGAATATGTATATACGAGTATGTCGTTCAATTTACTAATCAAGCAAATCTTTTAATGTATATATACGTACATAGAGGTCCATGTAGCGTTTGTACAATGTACCAAGGTCGAAGTTAAGTCTCTGGTCCACCAACGCCCGCTGCCGAGGATTTTTCGGATACAACGCGTCACTCCGACCGTAAGCGTTCACCAGGTAAGCAAGGATAGCGCGACTGTGAAGAAATACAGGTAGATTCGTTTGAGGAATTACTGCCTCGTTTGTCTAGTGGTTAAGATGTTTAACTACGGATCATGAGGTCAGGAAACATCAACCAATTACCAGCCTACTACAGAGCACGGGTCTCCTCCTGCAATGAGAAGGGGTTAAGGCCGTAGGCCACTGCGCTGACCCAGTGCGGATTGGTATTGGTGGACTCCACACACCTTTGAGAACATTATGTAGAACTCTCAGGCATGCAGGTTTCCTTACGATGTTTTCCTTCACCGTTGAAGCAAGAGACATTTTAATTACTTATAACGTACATTACTTAGAAAAGTTAGAGGTGCGTGCTGGGATTCGAACTCGGACCCCGAAAGTGAAGTCGAGCTCTTACCCAATGCGCTATCACCGCTTCAGTTTTGGGGTTGGCCTGGTCTTTAAAACGAAATTTTCTTACCTTTCCCACAAAATAAAACCGCTGTCATCCATTGTTGGTATCGTATGCTGGGGATTCATCTAAATAACAAATGAAAATCATAATTAGTAAGTACGAGTATGTACAGGAGTACATAAATATATTATTAGTTATTACCTGGCCTTGCAGTAAGTGGTATCTATTAGATACTGACCTACGTAACGAAAACATGACTTGTTGACATGGAGTTCATAACAAACATCACATAGTTACCTAAGTAGCAAGTTTTATTTCTATGTATGAAAAGATTCGTATATTTCATATTGGTATTTCTATATTTGGCCAAGAATACGTGTATAATATTAGTTAATGGCTTAGTCAGGGCATTTTTTATTACTAGCTATCGAAACCGGCAGATGTCGTCCTCGTCGTCCACATTAGTTGTCAAATAATGTGTTTTCACAAGATTGAAGTAAATACACAATTTTTTTTCAAAATCGGTCCAGCTGTTGAGAAGTAGCTAGTTGACACACATACAGAAGATTTATATACGTTCGTATTTTTTTCTCCGAAATTCATTATGAGAAAGAGTTAAACTTCATTCTTTATTCACAAGAAAATGTTTTTTAGCAATATTTGTTTGCTCTAAGATTATGTGTTTCGAAAAAGCTTTCGAAAGGTGAAGAGAATCTTCAAAAAAATTATAACTACAATGAATATGTTAGAATGCTTTTTACAGTTTAAGCTATCGCGATAATAATTTATTTTGTAATAAAACTTTGCTTGCGTGTTGTTTGGTCAGTCTACGTCCAATGGCTTTAAATGTAGTTTAAAACCATCTAGAGTCCTTAGGATCCAGGGAAGAGTCGAAGGCACCAGAGCACGCGGATGATCGCCCATGAGATGCGCCAACCAAAGAGGCTGCAATAGCTGTCGTTTACATGAGTTAACAAGAAAGGCAGCTACCAGAGATGAGTGGTGCCCGATAGTCAAGCTTGTCACAACACTTAAATGACGACCTCGACCGAACCAACTGAGAAGAAAGATGATCCTTAGCCGTAAGCTCGTTTGTTCATATGTTAAAATACCTTTAAATATTCCGGTGTTTTATGTTCTCCCTCCATGATGTTTGTTAGTACCAACTCCAGGTCGATCCCAAGGGCCCGTGCAGTCATCATCACTGACCGGCATGGTGGGGAAGGCGGCAGGTAGTACAACTTTATAGGTTGACTCGGCATTTTACCTCCTTTTGATCTGGCTGCAGCGTTGCTGTGTTACAAAGCTTTCTTTTAATACAAACACAAACTTATTATTATGTCAAACTCATTCAGTTTGTCTAAGGTTAGCTAAGAGAAATTGTTCTTTATCGATGTGCCTACCTACGCCTATATTATGTGCTATAACTTTATTTGATTGATTCTTTTACAATAAATGGTTCATATTCTTAAAAGTACTTTTAATACATTTTATATGTTTTAACACGATGATATCAGAAACCTCCTGTAAAATATGAGAAATTATTAGTGCCTAGTAAATATTTAGGTAAGCTAGACCACTGAACTTGGTGTTCCATAATTCTCTCGGCGCGTGGCGCGTTACAATTCTTAAGGCTTTAAAAATTTACTATGCATAATACTATGTGTATCAACATGATCACTAACACTGATTGTCGTCCACTGCTGGACAAATACATATTGGGATTATTAGAATGAACCTGTTCACTCTACTAGAATTACTTATATTTGTAGGACCGCGCCTATCACCGCTTCACCAGAGATATTGTGTTTCAAGTTTATTAAACCTTTATCTCAATTCATACAAAGAAAGGCATAAATCTAAGAAAAGAGATAAGAAATATACATTTTGCATAAAAAGTGCAGTGATGAAGCAATCCACACAAAGAAACAGTGCATGTTGATGCCAGCAAAATATAAGTGCAAGTATAACTTAGGTGTATATTACTTTGTTAGCCATATTATATCCACTCAAACTTCAAAGTCACCCTTTCCATTATAATTACACGCAGTGGCGTGCAAAGATTACATCGAAAAAAATGTTGCAGGCGATTTCATAATACATATTGTATTGTAAACTCATACAATAATGGCCTTTGATGGTCAATGATGGCGCACGACTTTAGCATAATTTTGGTCTACAACTCTAACAACTGGACAGAAATAAAATGAAACAAGAAAAGCCACTGCCACACTCAGTGATATTGGTAGTCAAATCTGACATTGGAGACAAGTGGCAGGAAAAAAGTCTTAGAAGGTGAGTATGGCCATGTTGTAGAGACCACAATGTTACGTCGGTAACAGATGCCTCAACATTGCCGTATCTGGAGTTAACATAGGGGCCGTCCAAAAAAGCTTGTCAGACATCGACAACGCTGATTTGGGAGCAAATAGTTTAAAAAATCTGTTACTTTAGTCCGGGATAAACTAGGGCGCAATAAGCCGAAATCTGGGATCAGTTTCCCGTTTACCTAGAGAACAACACTCAGTTAAAAAACGTAGTAAAAGCAAAAACCAGTGCCTCTACGCTCGTTTTAGTGTGCCTAACCTTATATGCATTTTCTATAGATAAGTGTGATTAGATTTATTGGTAAGGACTGAGCAAAGTGGGCTGGAGTAAGCCGGTAATATGGTTCCACCTAGTGGTATAGCCCTTATGCCCGTTTTCACTGACGACGAACAAAGCAAAGCCTTAAAAAGTAATACCTAATCTATGGAGATTCCTAATCATACACCAAACGTTCACCAATAGTTTTAAGAATTGGTCATGTTTTTTTCATAGACATCGCCTCAATCAAAGGCATTCAATTTAGGGCATGACTAGGTTTAGTCAAATAGGACGAACTTAAAGGAAAACCAGTTCCTTTCCGCTAGTTTTATGTGCATAACCTGATAACCATTGTCTACAGATAATTAAGATTCGATTTTTACCAGACTATTAATTAATATCATATTATAAAAATCCATTAGTGTGTAAGTATCGTTTTCCAACACCTATAATCGTTTTCTTGCATTTTCACTTACCACTGGAAACTGATGGCGAGAACTGTTAATACAATCGGAAGCAGATTCATTCTGGATATGTGCTTCTTTATCATTTAATTGTAATTAAAAGCCTTGTTACTAATAAATAAAAACAAAATCGTCTATCTATTTAATGCTAAATCTAATAACTTTTATAGTAGGTAATTAGGAAAGGGGTAAAAAGGACACTAGTCATCTAAAATATCACTAATGCTCTATTGAAAGAAACGATTATAATAACGCGTAAGTTTCCTAAAAAACTCACGTGATAATAAAAGTTGGAAACCCTAAATAATGATTGTATGCAGCATTAAAATCTGTAGATGTGAGTGCATGCGAATCCGTGTGAAATATGGTTTTAATATCTATCTGTCTTAATTTTCTTTCCGTTTCCTTATTAATCGGTAACCCCATTTGAAATCTAATGTACAAGCACAGTTTTTGGTTGTCACCGCATATTTTTTGTAAAGACTTTGTTCAGTTATTTCATAGAAAGTATAAATCTCTTAATAAAAGTCGTGAAACAAAAGCTTTTCTGAATCATAAATACTAAAATATCTCATCAAAACACCAAATATCCTTGTAAACGTTTGTAAAATTAAAAAGCCGTGATTTTTTTTTGCTTTTTCGTTTGTTTAATTCAATATTATTGTAAGGAAAAATGTCTAGAAAAAGAATTATTATTTTCCAGTACGAGTTAGCCCTTGACTGCAAATTCTCATGGTAAGTGTTGATACAGTCTAGCTGGGAACGGGCATGTCTATACGACATCGTACCAAAAGGCTAAATAACTTTGCGGAACGTCTTTATCGGTAGGTTGATGGTAAGTCGTGACCGAAGCCTCTCGCTCGACGAAAAATATGAAAAGCTGACACTTCTCTTGATCCAAATATGTACGCACTATTTCAAAACTCTCCGAAAAATTAAGGTGAACTTTGCCAGTCTCGCTTCTAATAAACCGCAGGTACAGTAAAATTGCGTAAAAAATATTAAAAAAAAAAATAATAGAGAGCAATTGAAAAATCCAATTTTCATAACACAAATTAAATTAGAACTCACGGTGCAACTTGTACTTTCTGCACAACCGTTTTGTCCATACATTGCCCCAGTTTGATATCTCACTAAAAACTTAATTTAACACTGTAATTCTAGAGCAAAGAATAAAGGTGTAAACTAACATAAAACTTTTAACAACGAGTTTATAAAAGATTATCTACAGAATTAAAATACTATAGGTACTATGAAGTTTAAAATGCATGGACATTATTAGCAGATTTTTTTTTGGAATTATATTCCATCCTAGATCATAGCGCATCAAAATTAAAAACTAAAAGTATCTTGGTCTAAAAGTATCTTGGGCTATCCTTTCCTACAGCGTAGCATTGGAAAAACGATAACCCTGTTTTTATATCTGTCTAATTAGTTTCGTTTAGAAATCTGTGTTTAGCAGAATTCACATCAATTGTCTCATAACTCATCGATTAATATTTTTATTCAATACTTATGAATAAAAAAATGTACTTCTAGAAGTTCAACTCAATGAGCTATAATAAATGTTAAGCTATATTTAATATAAAAAGTCACCTTTTATATGTAATGTTATGAAAATATTTATCACTTTTACAATCTAAATTCGCACTTTGGAAATGTTGCCACGTTGACGATCAGTCAAGTTATGAGAAGAAGTAGTTTTATACCACGATTATAGTAACAATGTTATGGTCGAGAGCTCTATGGTAACGAATAGGCGCGCCCATTTACTGCCAGTCAGAGTGACGACGCATATAATTCATATAATGTGTTTGTTCAATTATTTATCGTCCATCGTCCATCCGTCCATCGAATTTTTATATTCAATATTATTTCTGACTTGAATAAGTGAGAGAAATTCCCAAAAACCCTGTTTTTTTGTAGCATTTGTTATATTTTTTTGTAAACATTATAGGCATGTGCCTGTTCCCTGGGTGTTAAAGCTATATAGGTACTTATCCATTAACGATATGGCATGGGTCTCTTGTCAGTATATGCGACCCGGGGTTTAGGCCGTAGTCTACCAAGCTGGCCCAGTGCGAATTGGTAGACTTCACATACCTTTGAGAACATTATAGAGAACTCTCCGGCATGCTGGTTTCCTCATGAAGATTTCCTTCACCTTTAAAGCAAGTGATATTTTAATTGCTTACTTTAAAAACGAGCATAACTCCGAAAATATAGAAGTGTGTGCCGGGGATCGAACTTTGGCATCGCTAAAGAAAGTTCGAAACTTTTAGAGCTTCGGTCCACACTAGACTAGCACCGTTTTCATGGTATCTGCTTCAATACTGAGTCAGAAACTCAAAACAAAATTACGGATTTCATAAAGTATTCAGGGCAAAATATAACCCCAGTTCTTGTTGCTTAGGAGGCAACTTATCTAATAATGGCGCGTCAAGGCTAATTTATTTAAGTTATTTTGATCAATAGTAAGTTTCCCATTGTTTAAAGTGATACTAATTCATTTCGTTCACTTGAAAACTAAAATCGAGGGCAGAATAAAAAAAACTTGTGCGATCTTAGGACTGTAATTAAAAGATGAGATGAGAGATAGCATAATTTACCTTATTTAGTTTATGCCACCCTAATTAGTTTTTTTTTTTGTTTCTTTTGAGTCACTTTTCTTTGTGTTGTAGGCTTGTACTTTGTATGATATAATAATTGTTATATATATTTATTTTTAATTTGGTAACTGCTCTGCTCTTGTGTACAACCTAACCCTTAAGTCTGTTTTTTTACCCTTTCCTTTGTTGGGTTGCCTGTGTATTATTGTGTTGTTTTTGTTTATGATTTAATTTCTGTTAGGTGTACAATAAAGTGTATTTTCATTTCAATTTACATTAAATAGATCGTAAGAAAATTAGTTAGAAACAATGTAGAGCTGACAAACCAAACCCATGTAGTATTTTGTAAATAATGGCACATGATGATGCCCAGTTATCTATTTACTCTAGTTGGAGATAAATCCCATGTAATTTTGACTGTAAACGGTATCAGGATGTTTAAGGGCTTTCATGTACGTGTTATAATGATGGTAAATGGCCACTTTCAGTCATTGTGCATAAAAGCCTAATTGACTGAAATCATATGTAACGAGGTGTCATTAAATAACTATCAACACGAATGCTGTGCAAAATGTTTTACCAAGTCTTAAATTTATTTGAAAATTAAATTAATTTGAAAAAATTCTAAATTCATTTTCAAGTAGGCCCAGTTTATAAGCACTTTTGAAATGTCAAGTCAGTCTGTTTGTAGTGACTCTACAACCGGTTCGGAAGGCAAATTCCGCCGAGAAGAGCCGACAAGAAAATCATTTTACTTTTTCTTTCTTGTGAGAGATGAGAGCGAATCGTTACTAATATTATAAAGCGTGTTTGTTTGTTTATTTGTCCTTCGTTCACGTTCTAATTATGCAACCAATAAACTTGATTTTTGGCATAGGTTAGCTGAAATGACGAAAAGTAGCCTATTTATATTACAGTATTTTTTTGTACAGTAATCAATGATGAAACAAGTGATGAACACCCGATGGTAAGTGGAAAACTATTGCCTATGAACAGAGCAACACTTCGCAGGGCATGCAAGGAACACCTCCTGCAAAGTGTTGGAAGCGTTGGATCTTAGCTTAACACCTTTGCCTCAGGTTGTGTCACAGGGTGTCCTACAACCTGAGGCAAAGGTGTTAAGCATCATATGCCTGCATGAGGCAAAGGTGTTAAGCATCATATGCCTGCATGAGGCAAAGGTGTTAAGCATCATATGCCTGCAGTTATACTGGACATCGAACTCTTTAGACCGGAACACAGCATCGCGACAATGCTGTTTAGCGGCAGAAATAAGTGGTAGTACTTCCCCGGACGAGCTTTGTCGTAAAAGCTCTTCTACCTACTACGAGAAAATCTCTGCCGCTAAGCAGCAATGCTGTCTCGTTCTTTACTTCCGAGGGCCGAGTTCGAATTCCAGCACGCACATCTAACTTTTCTAAGTTATGTGCGTTTTAAGCAATTAAAATAACACTTGTGATAAACGACTAAGACTAGATTACTATTTTTTGTAAGTGATAGGAGGAGCTGAGACTGGTTAGACAGTTCTTTTCAGATATTGTTTATGCGAATAATTTTTATTTTTTTATAAGAATACAGAACTTAAAAATTTCAGTACAACTACACCTACACTTAATGTCCATGTGTCTCAAAAAACAAAATCAAACGAAGACGAAGTCGCGGGAAACAGCTAGTACTAAATAGTTTAGGTATGATTATTAATTTGTTTTTCTTTTATGTATTTGACTATAGTTAGTCTTTGACTGTGATCTCAACTGGTAAATAATAAAAATAATTCTTTAAGTGGTAACTATGACCCATCTACACTATTATATAACAGAATAATTAAAAACAGTAATAATCCCTACTAATATTATAAATGTGAATAGTATAATAGGAGTAAGTTTGTTTGTTACGCTTTCACTCGACAACTACCTTACCGATCTTCATGAAACTCTTTATACATATTCTTGGAGGTAATAGAAATAATAAAGTATACTTTTCATTGAAAAAAAAAATTACGTAAGATTAAAAAAATGATTTTTTAAATAAATCTAAAAATCTCATATATGACTATATGTATATAATATTACGCGGGCGGATCCTGCTGCCACGCCTGAAGCTGGTCAACTTGTTAGGGCTACAGCAGTTATATTTATTTTTAACCCCTAATTAGTTTTAACGTGGCATCGGACCGGAACGCTACGTCGCTTTGTACGAAGTAAAAAAAGTAATTTCAATTGATTTTATGATTCCGTCTTCCCCGATACTTATAATTTGGGTTCCTTCAAATCAAGAGTGAATAGGCATCTTCTAGGCAAGCGGGTAAGCCGCATCATCACTTATTTTCGGGTTTGATTGCGGTTTACCGGTAACATTATCAACGCAGCAAAAATAATACGCTTGAATTACAAATGAGTATATATTAAATTACCATTATGACATATTGTTATAAGATTTACCGAAATTACATAACACAATAAACTATTTGGAGATTGCACTGGCTTAAAGCAGCAATGTTTGTTTGGCACACGAATTCACTTTTCGTCTAAAGCTTCAACGGTAGACGCACTGCTTGCATTATCGTTATTTTTTTCTTCCATTAGTTCTGAAGCCTTTTCAATTTCCGAACTTTTGTTTGCAACGTTCACGTCGGGGGAGTCAGTCTTGATAGAGTTAATTCGCTCTCGATTTCCTTCGGTCGCTTGCCCATCGCTCTGGGTGATTTTCATCTTTTTGCTCTTCGAATTTCCCATTTTATGTCCTGAATACGCGTGATCTCATGTATGACTGATACGACTTGTTGATACTCTTTCTGCTTCACAAAGATAAAGCCTTGATAACAAATCTTTGTAATTAAACAACGGTGTATGGGCTGTTAGCATTAATAAAACGATAAGAGTACGGAGCACCGCGAGCACACAATGCGAAATTGCAACTGCTGTAAATATTTTAGTAAAACATGTGTTTATCACACCGCTCGCAAGATAAGACGGGAATGACACATAGCCCGTATAAGCGTTGCATTGACCGCGAGTATAACATACTGCTCGCATTGCCTTCGTGTAAAACAGTTATTTTTAAAACATCCTCAACAGTGTGCACTTTAGTGAGTTCAAAGCCACATTACCTCTGTTTTTTTTCTTAGAATTGACGACCAAGGCAGTGGCGCACCTGCAGTGGCGTGCATAAAGGGTATGCACAGGAAATGCAGATGATATAAACTAATGAAAATCTACAGTACGAGTTATAAAAAACTTAAGGATAGGCATCGTAAGACTAAGAGTTATATAAAACCAAGCCTTAAGTATTTTTAACTAGTACTGGAGTTTTCTTCATTTAATATCATCAAAGTCAAAGTCAAAGTCAAATATTTCTTTATTCAAATAAGCACATACTCGTAGAGGGCACTTTTGATGTGTACATTACATGTAAAATATGACATAGGAGTGAGTTGATGGTCATAAATAAATTCGTCAACTTAAAACTAAAGCTACGAGGGTTCCAAACGCGCCCTGATCTAAGAAGAAGCCCACAACAAACTTAGCCGGTTAATACTTTTTTTTTTTGTTATCACCATCTCACATTGTCACATTGTCACATTGTCATCTGCATACCCTATGCATACTCTCTATGCATGCCACTGCAGGTGGGCCATCTGCCATGTCCGTCAATTCTAACTAAGAAAAAAAAGTGGCTTTGAACCCACCTGATGGTTGGATTTGCACATTCAATAATATGTAAGAGAATTCTGTAAGGTACATGGCGCTTCTTATACGAGACTGATTACTCTTCCCACCTTTTTGTAAAATCGCCTATAAATAGGGCAACTCTAAGCAGGACCTGCATCATGCCCTGTATGTACCAGTAGTGTAGGTGTTAAGCCTCAGGTGCCTGCAGTGGCGTGCACCTCACACATGCACAAAAGCACTGTCTACCCTAAAATTGATATATAAGTCTTATAGGAGGAGAATTTTGACGGTTTTATTCAATGTTCCTGCTGTATGCATACCATATGGTAAGAAACCCAGTGCACGCCACTGGGTGCCTGTAATTAGGTATTCTGGCACCCACGCAGTTTAGCTTGGAACAACGCATTCTTTTCAGCAAAAATAGGCATGGTGGTAGTACTATTCCAGACAAACTCTTTCACAAAAAGCTCTACTAGTCATTAAAAAACTTTGTAGCCAGGTTTACTTTGGGCCATACTAATTTATTATCCCGCCTACAATATACCTAATATTGTAGGCAGGGTAATAAATAAATTAGTATGGCCCAAAGTAAACCTCACTCTATATAAAAGAAATGTTTATTGTATGGCAATTACAATTTATAAAAATGTACCATATACTTTATTTAACATCTGCCTAAATTTAAGATTAAAATTTATTATGCTTCGTCAATTTTATTCAGTAGACGAATATCTAAAATTAAAGGCTTAAATTATTGTATTTCTAGGTTTATATTTTGGTTTACTTTACATTATTTAATTTTAAGTTGGCATTGTAATTTAACTACACAATTTTTGATACCTTAATTTTCTGACATTTTGTATAAATTAGAAAAATAATTATATAATTAAGTTGTTATTGTAATTTGCATGCCATAGAATGGCAGATTGTAGCAAGTAGCTTGTTACGTTTTATTATAAGATCATATTTGTTAACCTGCAATCACGCAAATAAAGATTAGAATTTGAATTTTGAATTTGAATTCTTTGTTTAAACTTAGTTGATACATTAAGTCTGCTCCCGCTCATCTTGTCCTAATCCAAAGGTTGCCTGGCAGAGATCGCTACTAAGCGATAAGGCCGCCTTTTGTATTCTATTTCTGTGTTTGTATTTCTATTGTTTTTTTTTATTTTCCTAACTTCATAGTGGTGTACAATTAAAGATAAGGGTTAAATAAATAATAATAAGTCAGTACTAATGCATCAATGTATCAGTGTACAAATACTTGTAGTATGTGATTCAGTGTTTGAAACACTTGTTTAAAGTCGTTGTTTTGTCGATCTATCTCAGTTCTCTTGTTATCTTGTGAGTCACCAGGACCAAAATAATGTGCCACCGAGCACCGAGTGACATCACGTCAGCGCATGCACAAGGTTATCGGCTGCACTTGTTGATCACTTAGGCTGACTGTACGATGGCTACATTACTGCGATAGTAGCTTCAGTTATTTATTACTAATTACTTTGTCTAGCTTATCGTAGCGCAAGAGACAATTACTAAGTTACAAACAAAAAACGATTTCAAGAAATATATTATGGTATATAAATAATAACCAAAATTAAATGAGGCCATTAGTTAGGGCTTTGGCCTCCCTATTAGAGGGACCAAGTTCAATCTTCGGGACGCTTTAAGTTTTAAAGCAATACGCGTTTTTAATTTATTCACTAAATATCACTTGCTTTA
This sequence comes from Pararge aegeria, assembly GCF_905163445.1. NCBI lineage: Eukaryota > Metazoa > Arthropoda > Insecta > Lepidoptera > Nymphalidae > Pararge > Pararge aegeria. Next base: position 8,104,027 of record NC_053189.1, read on the forward strand.
ACGGTGAAGGAAAACATTATGTGGACACCTGCACGCCTCAGAAATCTGCATAATGTTCACAAAGGCGTGTGAAGTCGACTAATAAGCACTTGGCCAGCCTGGTGGACGGCCTAATCCCTTCTCATTCTTTAAAGACTGACTAACGCAGTGGGCAGCGACCCTACTTTCTGACTCCAAAGCCGTGGGTTCGATTCCCACTACTGGAAAATGTTTGTGTGATGAGCAAGAATATTTTTCAGTGTCTGGGTGTTTATATGAATATTCTAAGTATTTCTGTACATTATTCATGAAAATATTAATCAGTCACCTTAGTACCCCTAACACAAGCTACGCTTACTTGCTAGATGGCGATGTGTGTATTGTCGTAGTATATTATTTATTATTCTCAGAGCAGACCTTCTTAATCAGAAAGTATAATATCTGCGCTAAATTTTATCTGTTAAGTTATAACTTTAAATTTTATTTCAAGTAGTTCTACTTCATGTAAAAACGTGAAGTCTATTCGGTTTAAGTGTCTTTACCCTATAGAAAGTTATTACAGTAATTGCTGATAAAATAATGAAGACCTACCTATTAACCACATTAATGTTTAATTTTTTGTTTTTATGTATAAAAAATTCCCTTCAAAATAATTAAATAGTATTCAATTTAATAGTGACAAAAACTGTTTTAAGATCTTCAAAATGTCATATATTTCTTTCAAGTATCAATTTTGCTACCAGGTATTTATTTTTTGGTAGATAGCTTTAAAATTGTCCATTTTAACGATTTCGTACTGTGATATTGCCTTGATAGCTTCTATGTCTATCGCTCAGAGAAAAAAGGGAACCGCAAAAATAACCTAGTTTTAGTTTACAGTAGGTACGTTTTCTTTATTTGCCTGACTATCCTATTCAAACTAGCGTTTGGCGTGAAATTAATCACATGGCTTAGGAAAACTAAGGATATTATTTTTTGTCGAAGGCAGGACGCAATTCTACCTATTTATTGTTAGTAGAGTATGAGTATAAAAAAAATAGTCATGGATACCATTGTTTTTGCTATGCTACTTTAAAAAAAGTTTTTTACGCGTTATAAACATTACTCACTTTACCTATTATTTGAAACACGTAATTTGAGGGTTGAATGAAGGTAAGGTCTAACGGCAGTACATTTTAGCAGCACTTAAACGTTAAAACATAATTTATGAGTAATGAGTTAATGACGTCACAAACTGAAGGTCATAAATCGTCTCCTTTGTTAGGACACATCATGAATAGATGACCTTGTCTTTATTTATTTTACCTGCTAGTTTTCCTAATGTTGAGAGTTACTAAGCTGTTTTATTTACCATGCTGATTTGCTACACAATTGTATTTGTAAATAATTTCGCACTTGATGTGAAATAAGTATACATTTTTTCACTACAACTGAGCCCTTGACTACTGTTTCACCTGGTGGTGAGTGATGATGCAGACTAGGATGACAGCAGACTAAACTGTCACTGTCAGGTGTATGGCAGGTTATATTAAACCCATAACCATTCGGTTTCTAACTATGCGACATTATACTGGAACACTAAATTACCGGCACGTGTTTGTCGGTAGGGTGGTAACCAGCCACAATCTCCCACTAGATAAGACCAGATAAAAATCGGAAATTATAAATTCCCAAATTTTCTTCGCCAAATTTCTTCCACCGGGAACAGAACCCGGGATCTCCATTTATAAAACCACATTGGTCACCACTGCCACCACATCAAAATTAAATGAAACTTATAGCCATTGTATTAAGATCTATGTCCACAAATCTTCAGCTTGTGCTTTTGGCAGAATAATAAAACGGTATAAGTTCCCAAGATAAGAGCTTTCAAACAAAACAAAACTTAAGACTTGTTAATAGATTATTTATTTACACTCGTTTATAATATAAAGTAAGACAATCAAGCGAAACCGGTTTCTAGATAAGTAAAGAATCGGTAAGATAAGATTGTCGAAAAGGCTATAAATAAAATAAATAAATAATATAAATATATCTTTACACACAAATTAAACACTGAAATCCTAAACTTTTTGAAGTTCTCTATACTTGTTGATAGCGGTCTCGACGAACTGTGTCGCTCTCTTCAAACGTTCAGGATTAACTAACGAAGCTATTTCATTCACATAGGAAGATGGGTCGATGTTGAAAAATTTACAGATTGCGGAAAGGTTGCAAACTCCGAGGGATGAGAAGCAGCCGAAGACGAGAGCTGGGATGGACGTTATTACGTACATAATCGTCCTTTTAATGAAGCCAATAACGCTCTGAAAGAAATAAATAAGTTCTATGATTTTGTTATGAGCTATTACCTATTTTTATTAACATCATTATCGTTTTAACCTAATTTCAATATTCACTCCAATGTTTATCCAGGCATTGCTAGCTAGTATTTACTGCTGATTTTGCATAATTTAAAAAGATTGTGTCAGCTCCGATGCACGACTGTTGTTTACTCCTTAAGTACGATTGTCGAAACATACACAAAAAGAGTTTATTTAACTGAATAAAGATTAATACCATATGAAAGGGTAAATTAAAAATCCTGTGCAATTTATTCACACACGGCGGAAGTGTAACTTCTTAAAAGTAACCTACGAGAGATTGAGGTGGATGTAGAGCATCTGAACCATTAGGATAAATGTAATGTTTATTATTTAGTTTCCATGGTAACTAGAATAGGTAAAAAAAAAAATATGTTTTCTATCTCACTCTGTCCTATACATTTATGTGTTTGTTTCTTTATCTAGATATTATTCGGTTTCCTTGGTAACTTAAATAGGAAAAATAAGTTAATTAAACGAAAGCGACGTTGCATGTTTGCGCATCACGGTTGCCGGGCATGCAACGTCGCAAAGCGAAAACGTAACGAGGTCATTCATTAGTAGATTTTACTCCTCACATTTTTCTCATATCGGGGCGCCTTATATATGAAAATCGATTCTTAAGGAGTAAACTCCAAAAAAACACAAAAATACGCAGGCATGCCGACGAAATAAACCTTTGAAACTTGGAAGGTAGGATTCATTTTACGTTGAATTTACAATTTTTCGTTATTCGAAAACTGTATTTAAAAATAGAATTAAGAAGAAATCAATTACCGTTGCTACAGAACAAATGAGTCTGACGGGAGCCATGATAAGATCTAACTTGGTCATAGCAGTAGGTGGTGAGGAAACGATTGCTGTGCGGACTCCAACATCATAGGTTACTGCAGGTCTCGGTTCTACCTTGATCACTTTTGGCTCTTTATAGGGGTACGGAAGCGAAATAGTCTGAAAGATAAACACAAAATTTAAATACAAAAAATTAATTGTAAACTACTACAGGATTTGTAGTTTAGTAGCGGACTAGCGTAACTAGCGGACCCGCGCGACTTCGTCCGCGAATGAGCCGACTTAAAAAAATATTCCTATGTTGTCGCGGACTGTTTTATAGAACTTTAAAGAAACAACAATTCCGACAATTCCGATATACCTACTATATACTTCCGTCGTTTGGCGTAACGTTTACCGTTCACGCATCGCACGCATCAGAATCTCTCAAAAAGTATATTTTTTGCAGTTTTTGCCCGAGATTTCAATATAAATGAATCTTAGCTAGATCGATTTATCGCCCCCGAAACCCCCTGTATACTAAATTTCATGAAAATTGTTGGAGCCGATTCCAAGCCTCCGATTATATATATACATAGTTCTATATGTATATATATATATATATATATATATATAATATATATACAAGAATTGCTCGTTTAAAGATATAAGATATACTTACTGGTGCAGGTGGATCGTCGAATTCTACAAGATTGTTATCGAAGTAAGCATACTGGGTACCGCATACCACGGATATGACTGATGCAACGATGATTATTTTCAACATCTGGGAAAATATGAGATTAAGTATCATCCTGTCTATAGAAATATATTAATAGCTATAGCTTTATCTATACGACTGAAAAAGTTACTGTGTATCCTCAAATTTTTCTTAGTTACTTGTTAATGACGTGAGCAAACTTTTTTACAACAAAATAAATGTTTTCACTACTTACCACCTGCTGTTCTGACGTACACGAAAAAAATAAACTCACGTTAAAATTAACGGAACCAATTATAATAAAAAGATTTTCTTTAGTAATAGGTATTTTTATTATAATTTTATATATTTTAGAATATGCTATACTAGAAAGTAAAAAAAAAAAGTTTGTTTGATTAAATATCCATTTTTCACCAGACCAGACCAGTTTTGATGCGGTTTATGGCATTCAACATGTTTACACATTGTAAATTATCGATGGGCACTAGTAGTAGTTATTTTTGTTTATCACAATTATAATGATATTAAAATAATTAATTAGATAAAAATATTAATTCGAAACTTACCTTTCTAATATATTTTTACTGAGCTTTCGATTACTTTCGTCGCCGACTTTGATATGATATGTAAAACTTAAGTTACCCATACTTAAATACAAAAAGTTTTGTTTTAATTATGTCAATTATTAATTGTATCTAATACTTTAATGTGTTGTTACAACACTTACGTTAAAGTTGGACAAATTATGCCTAACACTAATTATTTTGTTAATGGTAGCCTAGTGGTAACAAATTAAGGTTGATTCACTTCCTTTGCAAGGTACAACGGTGCGTCATCAATTTCCTGATTGTTTGTGGATTCATTTAGGAAATTGTATTTTGAATGAACTTAAAGGTATGTGCTACTAGGAAACCAAGCGTACTTAGCTTACTTCTTTAGCAACAAAGTTGTATTATTTGCTACGCGATTTATACCTATAATATCATGATGATATTATCATAATCATCACATAAACCATTACCACCCGTGCTCTGAAGTGCGGCCCACTTCAGAGCACGGGTCTCCTCCCACAATGAGAAGGTTAAGGCCGTAGTCCACCACGCTGGCCCAGGGCAGATTGGTAATGGGTTGGTATGATGTTGATGGTATTTCGGAGTGTGTGCTCAAGAACTGTTTGATCTAGTTCCCCCCTCATTTTACCATCAAACCGCGAGGCTCAATAAGGATCTGCATCCCTACGTGGTTGATATACCACGGACGCGGACGAAGCGCTTTGCATCTTCGTTTCTGATTCGCACCGCAAGGATCTGGAATGCCCTTCTAGCTTCCATTTTTCCCAGTACCTACAATATGAGTACCTTGAAACTAAGAGTAGGCAAGCGCGCTCCAACTTAGGCTGCGTCATCCTTTACCATGATATGTGATTGCAGTCAAGACGTCCTGCAACGTGTCGCCCAGTCTCATGTGTCTATGACTACACCGGCAACCATGCCCTTCCTTCACACAATTTCACAGCATTACAACAATGCTGCTTAGCGGCAGAAATAATCATGGAGGTAGTAGGTACTTCCCCGGACGAGCTCTGTCAGTAAAAGCTCTACTACTACTCTGTCGATTGCAATAATGATGATGACAGTAACCGGAACCGACGACGGCTAAAAATGCTGTCCCTGGCATGACCCGGGAATCAAATCAAGAACCCCTAATTGTGTGTAAACTGCTGCAAGAGGAGATTCTCATCATCAAGGAGATTAAAATAGAAAGAGATTTAAAAATATCATGAGCGTTAAAAATAGTGTATTTGTCTATATAAAAGCTATAAAGGACAAAAAAGTGACATTAGACATAGACATTTTAAGTTGGAGAATCACTCGGTGTGCGTTAACTGACAGTAATACCCAACTCAACGCTTCGCTTATGAGGCGTGCAAAAAAATATCCTCTGCTGTATCCACTGAGAAAGGATAAAGTAAAATAATGTATTTGCCTACAACGAAAAGGAGAAATTTACCCCCATTCAACATATTTTATTTGAATATTTGGCGTGCCCTATGAACGGAGAGCGGATAGAACAGCGGAGAGAAGGTTAAAATTTTGTCCTTTCCTCGTGGAGAAAAATGTCTAATGCCTGTTTTAGCCCTCCTTAAAGTTTCATTTCGTTCCACTGAACAACTAGCAAACAATTTCCGCTGAGTCATTTCATGAACGTAACTATCCTACAGTCAGTAGGTACTTACGTTTACTTACTAAGTATTTTCTCTACTCACATATTACCTTGAAAACAATTGCCTTTGTAATGCAAAATTTATTATAGAACTAGGTAGGTAGTTTATAACGATCGATAGCATATTGTTTCGACTTGATGAGTCTGTATCATGAATATTTTATTCAGTAGTATGCTTTAGCCGACTTAACTTCAGCTGTGTAAAGACTGCATCATATCCATGTGCATTTTCAATAATATATATTGTGAGGTTTGTTCATGAAACTTATTGTGTAATAATAACAGACCAAGCACATCTTAGGTAAGAATCTAAGGTAGAAAACCATCGCCTTTAGACCGAGCAACAATTGGCAAAGCATGCAAGGAAGAATTTTAAGTTATAAACTAATCCTTCCGTGAAAATTTAAAGAAATAGGTACACAATATATTTATAACAATAAAAAAAAAAAAAAAAAAAAAAAAAAAAAGGGGTGTAGTGTTGTGTCAGCGTCAACGTCTGCAAGCCGACCTTCTAGTTGAGGGAGTAGATTGTATGGTTAAATTCGCTAGCACTTCACAAACTCTCGCCAGTGGCTCCTAGTAGCTGTTGTACACTCAGCAGCCACACCCTGGTAAACCACGTCGGCTCGTGGGCTAAACCTGGTTGAGGGGGGCCTTATGCGCTTGCGCTAGGTCAATCAGCGGTTACCTCCCGCAACTTGTGTACAAAGACTAACTCGGCGTGAAAGGCAAGCCACAGCTGATAAGCAACGGATTTTGGCGGACACGGCGAGTTAGCAAGGCCTGGTGGAAGGCTAAGGGCGGCGTTAGAGGTCAAGGAGAACGCCGGCCAGACACAGCATCCAAACCTTTCTCCGATTGTAGCGGTCTTCCGTTCCATCGGATACAGAAAGGTTGGGACGAGAGAGTGCATTTGTTTTAAGCGCGAAAGCCTATGCACTTTAATATATCCTGCGCAAATGACTCGTATCTAGCTTATAGGATTCCGTTGTGTTTTTATTAAGTCCTGTGGCGATGGGCAGAGGCAAAGAGGTCTGGTGGTTATGCAAACTGGGCTTTGGCTAATGTCTGCACACAGGCGGTCCAGGGAGAGTGGTCGTTTCTTACTGCATTGGGTTGACAGTGTGGATTCGGCAGCACCCAGGATGACGAAGCAGCCCTGTTTAGGGAGGCACTGCTTCCCTCGCTCAGCCGGGGAGGGGACTAGAAAAGGTGTCTCAAAAAAATGCTTAACCCGCTCATATTTTAGAGGTAGTAACCACGGCTGCCTCTGCATCACACAACTCGTGGTCGAAAACGTCACAAAAAATGTAAAAATAACGCCATAAAATATCAAACTATGACTTTTGGTGCGTGGAATATTCGAACCCTCCTTGATCGTGACAATAACATGTGCCCTGAACGTAAGTCTGCCATAGTTGCTAGAGAACTCAAACGCTACAACGTCGATATTGCTGCTCTTAGCGAAACACACTTGGCTGACGAGGGGAAACTTGTGGAGCATGGGGGTGGATATACTTTCTTTTGGAAAGGAACCCCCGTATCGGAACCCAGGAGATCTGGTGTTGGTTTTGCGATCAAAAATAGCCTGTTCTGCAAGTTGGAGGAATGTCCCGTTCATATTTCGGATCGAATAACTACACTGCGCCTACATTTAGCCAATGACAATTTTCTTAACTTGATTAGCGTCTATGCGCCAACAATGGATAAGGATGATAACGTTAAAGACAAGTTCTATGAAGAAGTTAAGCAAGCGCTCTCTAAGATTCGCCTCAGAGAGCAGATTTTGCTTTTGGGTGACTTCAACGCCAGAGTCGGTAGAGACTATGAAGCCTGGCCAAAAGTTCTAGGACGGCATGGTATTGGCAATATCAACAGTAATGGTCAGCTTTTACTGTCTCTTTGTGCCCAATTTGAACTGGCTATTACCAATACAATGTTTAGGCTCCCGGCAAAATACAAAACCACCTGGATGCACCCTAGGTCGAAGCATTGGCATCTATTGGACTACGCGATAGTAAGACAAAGAAATCTTTCCCAAGTCAATATTACTCGTGTCATGCGTGGTGCCAACTGCTGGAGTGATCATAGGCTGGTCATTATAAAAATGAGACTTCGTTTACGCGCTCCTCATAGAAATCAAGGAGTAAAGACGAAGCGAATTAATGTGGATTATTTACAAATTCTTGACTCTAGAAACGCTTTTGTTCATGAAGTTAACGAAACAGTACAAGCTTTAGACCTTGAGGGGGGGGATTATCTAACTAACTGGCGAAAAGTTACAGATGGTTTAATCAGCGCCTCCTCAAAGACACTGGGTTTTGTATCTAGTGTTCAAGAAGACTGGTTTGATGAGAATGACGAAATTATTACCGAAGCAATCAAAAAACATCGAAGTGTTTTGCGACGTCTTCTTAATGACCAGGCCGATAAAATTAAGCGTAGTAATACTGAGCTGCGTAAGTACGTACGTGAAGCAAAAGATAAATGGTGGCAAAATAAGGCTAATTACATTCAGTGCCTTAAGGAGTCGAACCAAATGGGTAAATTTTATTGTGAGATTCGTAAGTTAGTTGGTATAACCAGGTATTGTAGCGTGCCACTAAGATCGCATGATGGCACCAAGTTACTGACAAGCAAACAAGATATGCTTAATCGTTGGAGTGAGCATTATCATAACTTATTAAGCATAGATCGGCGTGCGGATTTAGAATATATTCGTTCAATGACGGCATTACCTACCGAATGGGAACTCGATAAGCCTTTGCTACTGCAGGAAGTCGTAGATGCTATTAAACAGCAACCGAATAAAAAAGCCGTTGGCATTGATGGAGTACCTGGGGAGTTGCTTAAGTATGGAGGTGAGGCTTTACAATATGCCGTATGGAAGTTATTTTTGCAAATGTGGAACGAAGAGCGTGTTCCTGCGGAATTTCGTATCTCATCCATCCACTCTCTTTATAAGAACAAGGGAGACCGCTCTGATTGCAATTCCTACAGAGGCATATCCCTTCTCACCGCTCCAGGGAAAGTGTTTGCGAGGATTCTGCTCAATCGCTTGTTGTGCTTATCGGAAAATGTCCTGCCAGAAACACAGTTTGGATTTCGACCGAAACGAGGCACATGTGATGCTATATTTTCTATACGTCAACTTAAAGAGAAAAGCAGAGAGCAAGGACAACCTTTATACCTCTGTTTCGTTGACTTAGAAAAAGCCTTTGACAGCGTGCCTCGTGAAGCTCTGTGGCTGGTACTGACGAAGCTTGGATGCACAGATAAGTTTGTGAGATTGGTCCGACTCTTGCACGATGATATGCAATGCTGTATTACTGTAGAGGGTGTACAGTCAATTTTCTTTCCTGTCAACTGTGGCGTTAAGCAAGGCTGTGTACTTGCACCTACTCTTTTCGCTCTCTACTTTACGGTTGCAGTACGTGACGCGTTGCAAACAGTATCTGAGGGCATTCGTATTCGTTTTCGGTCTGACGGTGGTATTTTTAATCTAGCAAGGCTAAAAGCTAACACCAAAGTAGCTTACGATACTATTACAGATTTCGGAGTCCCCTAATGGCCTGCAGAAGCTTATAAAAAGTCTCAACGAATCATGTCATAAGTTTGGGCTAAGGATCAATTGTAAGAAAACCGAGGTTATGGCCCTTGACACGACCACGTCTTCGCTATTCAATATTAAGCTAGGCAGTGAAACGCTCAAGGAAGTTAGTAATTTCAGATACTTGGGGAGCACTATATCATGCAATTGCAACCTCGATGCCGAAGTGAACAGCAGAATAGGAGCTGCTTCTGCTGCTTTTGGAAAGCTTCGATCTAAGGTGTTTCGATCGCATGATTTAAGGCTCTCAACGAAGGTCTCCGTTTACTTAGCTATAGTACTACCAACCTTACTGTATGCTTCAGAAACGTGGTGCTTAAACCGCAAGCATTTTCGTACTTTAGACAGGTTCCACATTAGGTGCCTACGCGACATTATGAACATCCACTGGTCGGATCGTGTGAGAAACACGACAGTCTTACGACGAGCAAATGTCAGCGGGATTGAGGCTTATATAATAAGACGGCAACTCCGGTGGTGTGGACACATATCCAGAATGGGTGAAGAAAGAGTGGCTAAACGCATATTTTACTCCGAATTGCAGGTTGGGAAACGGAAGCAGGGCGGGCAACACTTACGGTATAAAGATGTGCTAAAGCGGCACATGAAGAGATGTGATATGGACCCATCACTGTGGGAATTTGAAGCAGAAGATCGGCCGCGATGGAGACACTCCGTAAATAAAAAAGTATCGGAGTTTGAAGTTAAAAGGCGTGCAGAGCAAGATGCTAGGCGTAATGAGATAAAGGCCAGACCATCGCCGGCCATATATTACAATATAATTGGTGGAGTACTGATGTGCTGTCAATGTGATCGCACGTTTAAAACAAAGAGTGGTTATGCCAGTCACTGGAGAGCACATCAGGTACGCTCATAATAGCTAGAAGGAGTCGCTGTGGTCGGATACGGCCAGGAGGATATATAACAATAAAGTATTTGTAAGACAAAATTTAGTCTATATAAACAAAAAGTGGATATAAACAGTCGACTTACAAGAAATGGTCATGCATGAGTGACATCTGCATATCGTCTGGAAAAGGTACAGACATCATATGCGGGATTGAGTATACGCTTTTATAATATGATTCCTAAGGTAATTTTAGATTTTTGAATTGGCAATGCATAAGTTTAACGAATATGATAAAACTCATTTATTACAGCGAGGTTACTATACAATTGATGAATTTCTTATTGACAAGGTTGCTTGGAAGCATTCAGATCTGCTTTCATCTCTCACAAGATAGAAAATGAATGTTAAAATGTAAAATGTAAATTGTAGATGTTGGAAAAGAGCAACTGTTGAGTTTCTTGCCGGCTTCTTCTCGGTAGAATCTGCCTTCCGAACCGGTGGTAGAGTCACTACACACAGACGGACTTGACGTTTTAAAAGTGCTTATTAATTAGGCCTACTTGAAATAAATGAATTTTTAAATTATTTTAAATATAACAGGTTAGTCCGCTTTCATCTCAGACTGCTTCATCGCTTACCACTAGGTGAAATTACAGTCTCGGGCTAACTTGTAGTAGGATAAAACATATATATTTATTAGTAACTATAGGCTGTATTGCCTTTCTAAAATAACATGTTATTAAGAAATTAATGATATTATGTCAATTAGAACGTAATAGAACTTCTACATTGCTGTAAACAGTAATTTATTAGGACTTATGATTACAGATAACAAATTGTGATTAGGGAAGTGGGTAAGTGCTTAAGCGAAATCAAATGTTGCAACGGGTATTTCCACTCTTCAAACACCACTCTATAACAAAGGCCTACAATTATCTTGAAGTACATCCATACATCTTTCTGTACATAGGTTCAGATAAAATTAGAGTTTTGTCAGTGATTTCAAAAAACTCTTATCAATATCATTTAACCTGAAAGAAAATCCAAATATTTTTATTTGATTTTAAAAGTATTTCTGTTTCTGTTCTAAGATCTGTCGTAAGGGCCCTTTTTGTTTGTCAGTATTTCTGTTTCTGTCCTATGATCTGTCGTAAGGACCCTTTCGGTCCGTGTGCGTGTGATAGCGCGCCTGTAGCTAAAATGCGTCCCGCTTCAGTGACTGCCGCAGCCGGTGTGATACGAAATAGGTATGGGTATGATATGATCCGCACGCGGTTAGAAATAGCAGAATATACGCATAACAGATTACGGGCCCTTATTATTCGCAACGACATTACCGATTTTCTGCGATAGTAAGATAGACATAGTTAGTTCAGTAGCGGTACTACCTTAGTTTTACTTACCGAAAAGCCGGGCTTGCGTTACCATGAATATCTCTTTTAAATTTTGCTCGGCTTTTCCGAAATGCAATACACAAAAAAGTCCAGATGATCATCCGACGATATCTGTATTAGAACCTATCGGTTTGGCGCGGAGCGATGCCAAGAGACCTGATGGTATGAAGCTCATTCCTTGGAGGCTGGGAATGCACTTATGTGGGATGCAACTTTTGTCGGTACCCTAGCTGCATCACACATCCAGGCCACCTCGTCAATGGTGGGAGCGGCTGCTATCAGTGCCGAGTAGGACAAGAGGCGTAAATATGAAAACCTGGATAGTAGTTTCATTTTTGTGCCTTTTGGAGTAGAGACTTTGGCACCGTGGGCTCGAGCTCTTTTTAAAATAAATTATCAAAAAGGGTTATCGAATCCACCGGTGATCCCAGAGCGGGCAGTTACCTTGCCCAAAGAACTAGTTTGGCCATCCAAAGGGGCAATGCTGCCAGCATCTTAGGAATTATGCCTCGCTGCGGTGGTTTCGTAGACGTTTTAGATTTTATTTAGTTTTACATAGTTTATTTTGGGTTATATTCATAATAAAAAAATAAATTAATAAGTTCAAACATTAATTGGAGAACAAAAGGTAAACTATAAGGTCATGACGAGTCAAATTAATCCTTTAGGTAACTTGGCTTGCTCAAGACCCTAGGAACGCCACTGAGTAAGTTGCAAATCTAAGCTACTTTAGGTAAAAATAACGCAGTCATTGAACGGTTCTCCCGAAACGCAGGGCAAAGTCCTAACCACTGGACTATTTTTATTATTAATTTAATTATTCCCTAAAATAAAAAATACATACATTTTTATTTATTACTATTATTTATTTATTAAAAAAACTTAAAATAGGGTTACTAATAGCGTGAGGAACGACGTTTCCTTGTGCCCGGCTCGGCAATGTTTTGTATCTTCTGATATCTATTTATGGCCGTCTTCACAAAGTCGGCAGCTTTGCCTATTCTCTCCAATCTCTCGGGAGTTATCAACGATCTCATCTCCTCGTGGATCGGTCCGACACCGTTGAAAGTGATGCTGCAAAGATTGGTGTAATTGCAAACGCCTACAGTGAGCAGAGAGCCTAGCATAAGGACGAAAATACTGCTGAAAATCCAACTGATAGTCCTGCCAGCGTAACTTACGAGAGTCTGAAATATAAAGAAATCTATTATAACTAAAAAAGTGGTAAGTTAAGATGATAGTGGACTAACCTGTATGGTACGGCAGTTATAATTAGCACTTACCGGAACGATAAATGTTATGTATGGTAACTAGCCACGGCCAAAGCCTCACAGACCAGAGGAAATTTCAAAATTGTTAATTTCTAAATTCCCCTGCACCGGGAATCGAACCCCGGGCCTTCCATTAATAAGACCATAGCTCACCACTGAGTCAGGAAGGTCATCAGGGTATTATTTATCTTCATCATAAACCTATTAATTTGCCACTGCTATACACAGGCCTTCTCTTTTTTAAGAGAGAGGGTTATAGAGCAAAGGCCCACCACGTTGCTCCAATGCGTGTTCGTGGGATTTACCGAATGTTATTACGTGTTTTAAAAGCAAGAGCGAACCGTAAGTTAATTATTATATCAATCAAATGCTACCACGATAGGTGCAGCGGTTTAACCGAACATAGGAAACAAACAAATAAACTAACAAACAGACAGACTTTGCATCTTTATTATGAGTTTGAGGATGTTAAAGTGATAATAACCGCTACCGATGACTTAACGTGCGGCGGTATCCACGAGGTTTTTCACCACATATTTCCTTACTCCGGGCTTAGATTTTTTTACCGAAAGATCTAATACAAATCCAAAAAGCCATAAATATTATAGACTAGACGTAGACTCCAAAAATGGATAGCCTTGTAAAATAACGTTAAAAATATAATAAGAGCCATGAGTCAGATGATTATTAGAAAATTGACTTGCTAAAAGTATAATTTTTAAACATACCCTAGAATCCGGAACTTGGCTCCAAAGCAATCCAGCGGTTGATGTATCAGGTTCCATATAGTAGTCAATGGGGTTGTACAAATCATATCTGAAAAGAAATAATATTTGTAGGGATAACAAGAAATCATTACAGAATGAAATCTTTGAATTACATAAAAACCATAAAGCGGTGAAAGCCTTGTGGCTAAGATTTCGACTTTCCTCTTAGGGGAACGCAGATTGATCCGCGGCACGAATCTCTAATTTTTAGGATGTTCTCAAGGGTGTGTGTAGTTCCACCAATCCCATCATGGCCAGCGTAGACTACGACCTATACCTTCTTATTCGACCCGTGCTTTATAGTGGGCTTGTAACGGGTTGATGTTGATGATGACATACAAGCCCGCCAATCCATAACTAACCTGAATGTTCAAATCTGTAGGTTTCTCCCACTTCAATACAGAGGAAACCAGACCCAGCTGTGGGACTTGCGAGTACATCATGCTAATCACTTTGAAATAATATCAACATACCCATTTGGTCCGGTAAATCCATTTCCATAGCCGTACCCGGGAGCGTAAGGGATATCAGGGTAAGCAACTTCTACAGGGTTGGAAAAACCATAGTTATCCTGAAAAATTAAGGAGGTTTAATCACATTTTGATCACATTTAACCTTTTTTTTATCGCAAGTCGTCAGCTCGATAGTTAGATGTAAAAACCTGGAAATTTTATGGCAGTTAGTACCGACAGTAATCTGCAATCTTTTTGGAGAATCTGAACTACAAGCAAGCTCACTTCCTGGCAACAGAAAGTTATGCAGACTTATCTTTTTGAACTGAAACAGGCGTTAATTTCCTTCATGGAATCGTAAGCAATTACAGCTTCTTCGATATGATACGTATCCTAAAATGTAAATAACAATAGCCTCAATAGAGAATCAAACGCGATCTAATTCAGAAAAAAACTTTCTAAGCTCTCCAGGATATTATGTTACGTCCACACATACACAGAACTAGATCAGGAAAATTATTGATATAAAGCTTACCACGAGACATATAGGATACTTACGGCCTTATCAACTGCAGGATCTGAAGCTGGCTCATCTGCTAGCATATCATGCTTAACAACCGGGCCATGTGATCTCACTGGTTCAATTCTTGCACGACCCTGACTCTTAAGTTCCTCTGCTCTGTACACTGGGTGATGTTCCAATTCGGGTTTTAATGGTTTTTTGTAAATCGCATGGGTTTCAATAGCTTCGGATACATCGGGCTTTAAATTATCCTGTTTGTCTAAAGTGACATGTGATGGTATTTCAGCAGACAGCACCGAAGCTATCACGACAGAGAATAGTATGAACAGTATTTTAGACATCTGGAAGATAAAAATACATAAAATTATATTACTAAAACAAATAAAGTTTGTTAATCCATCAAACACTGTGATCAGAAACAAATATATAAAAAGGAAAAGTTGATTCAAAGATTTGGGAGATTCTAAGAAAATATCAAGAAAATGGAAGATCAATCCTAAACAAAATTCGAACGTGACATTTGTTTGTTACGATTTCACATCTGTTGGGTAGTAACGCAGCCAATAATCATGAAATTTTACATACACGTTGTCAGGGGTACAGAAAGTGATATAGAGTATGTACCTCTTAATCAGGAAAAGAGTACAGCTCTCGAGATATGAAAAAGTAAATTTTAAAAGAAGACACCCCAAAGACCAAATCGATATTAAACTTTATATAACTTAGCATACTTGCAGTAACAAAAGTTAAAGTTATCGTTACTTACCTTGATTTTTTTTGTTCTTCACTAAGGGATCTTCTGTACAGTACTGATATAGTTTTCTGGTGTAATGCACTATTTATAAGAACAACTTATTGAACAGACATATTTTCGTATACAGTTATCTCCAGGACATTGTTTCGCAATAATAGACACCATACCGTCCCGAAAGATAAGAAGTTCGTCAAAACTTTGGAATTTACGAAAGCGAATATTTTAACGTAAGCTCAATAGAGCTTTAGAATGTTGAATATTCGGAATTTCTTAACAAGTGAAATAAATCTCCTGAGGAATGTTTTTGATTGCCTATAGTGAAACATTTGTAGATAGAACATCTATTTTTTTTGACTAGCTTTGTTATTACCTTTGTCAAACCACAACACACACTGATTCAATTTCAGCCTATTACATTGGACTGCTGGACTAAAGGCCTTTCCCAACTGGAGGATTTGCCCATAATCACCACGCTGGGCAGGCGGATTGGTGATCGCAGTTGGTGGTAGTAGCAGCACAGAGGCCTTCTGCTACCCGCTCTCCGTTATATTCCCCTAGTCACCTCGTACAACACCCCGGGAAAAAGAGCGGTGGTGACAGCTGTATTCTCATCTGCTGTCACCACACGGCAAAATTTATTTTCCATACTGCAATTAAATTCATATAACTTATAACGCGAATGTTCTACACAAAGCCACTGCACTTTAGGCAATACGGATATATATGTGTGTATCGTCGTGGTATATTTATTTGTTTATTTATTTACACAGATTAATCTTGAAGAAGAATAATCAAGAGATCGGCTGTTCGTATTATTTAGTTAATTAAAAAAGATTATAACATTATTATTTCTGTCAAGAATAATATAACAACCCGGAGGTTATAAATACTGTGAGTGTTATCCTTTCTCCTGCCTTGTGTGCACGCGGTCTACCCCATTTATATAATGCTATTGTTATTACCAATTGTGTTTTTAGTCGTCAGAGCCCACCACCCCGCAATGGAGCAGCGTGAGGGTTCTATCATTTACAACCGTCCGTTGGAATTTAACAGGTTGCGGATTATGGTTGCATAACCCGCCAACATGTGCATTGATTAGTGGTATAAGGTGTAGTAGTTCTTGTATGAAAAAGCACTACCGGCCCGGTAGAAGTGTTCAAGCCATAATACAGCGCACTGGCTAAATGGGGATCGGTTTACTTCACAGGGCTTTGAGAACATTATAGAAAACTCCTATTCATACAGGTTCCCACAGGATTTTTTCCTTCACCGTTGAAGCAAGTGATATTTTAATTTCTTAAAACGCAAATTACTTAGAAAAGTTAGAGGTGCGTGGGATTCGAACTCGGCCCACCGAAAGTGTAGTCGAGGTCCCTACCCACTGGGCTATGTATATTTTAGATTCTGTGCCCGAATTGTTAACCACAATGCTCAAACCGCTCTCGCTAGCATTACTTTATAGGTATAGCATCTCAAATATGCACAGATACCATTTTGATTTTTAAAAAATGGGCGAACTTAATATATCTATCTATTTATTTATAACTTTAACTTATCACTAAACAATGTTTTGTCATCGCATTGCATCAATAATATCGCTTAGATAACGGCACATAGAAAATAGTCAATAGAATGGAATGGAGGATATTTTAGACCCTTATATTTACTTTGGAGATTTGTGCGCAACATAATCTGAACCCTTATCAGATTAGATACAAGTTAGACGCTTTATTTACGTACTCGTTGGTAGGAAATAATAACTTTTTGACTGCTTTTTTGAATGTCGATAGATAGCAATCATGTTTGGCGAGTATCTGATGGGAAAGGTTAAGATTGAGATTAATTTCGGGCGTAGTTAGGTATACGGTTCTTAAGTGCATCTGTGCAAAACATGTAATGGAACCAAGCTACTTACCGTTTTATGTACTCCCAAAACAATTTGATTTCCTCTTCTAAGCGTACATTAGTCATACTTTCTTTTTAAATAATTTAAAACGAGGTATTTTTCAAATAATAGTTCTTTCTTATTACAAAACGTCCAATCATCAACTGAAATACACGTGCTTGATTAAAAAAACACTCTTTAAACCCATCAACCTAACATGGTCAAATGTTTATGTATTAATTATCTCTTGATAGTTTTGTTTTTGATTTTTATATTTAGTAATATTGTGGGTAATGAAAATAGTTAATCCGTCAATAATGAAATATTTCCGCGTTCACCAAAGTCACGTAACGTTAATACGATGTTTTATACGAGAACTATTGAATGTCCAGCTAGAAGGTACCTACTTGCTTCCACCTCCATGGGGAGTTCAGGGTTGAAAAACCAATCGATGATTTGTACGTGGACTTCCGACGAATGTAATTCTGACTAGTCGCAACACGTGGCTTCTTTAGTTCAATACTATTTATAGCTAATGTAACGATCAATAATGTTATTATTAAGTTCACACCTATTTTAAAATGGAGAAGGCTTTGTGTTCCACTGTATGTATATTTTATATGTTTATGAACCGATTTCCATGAAAATTTGGATCGATTTAAGAATTATTGTTTCAAAGGGCGTTAGTGACAGTTTGAGAACTTTGATTAACATTAAACGCAACATAAAGTACAACATAGACTTCAAATTCTTACTTCGAATAACTGCTTTTATGGTTGACCGCTAGTTCTTAATAAAATCAAATCTTTATACACAACTCTTCTGATGAATAATTAGGTATTTACTATCCAGCAGAGTTCGAGAAAGAAAAAAAAATAGCCATGCAGCTACGTTTTTCTCATGCGGAATTTTGAATTATTCCGTTACTATAAGCGTAAGCGACGAAGAATTTCAAACGGCATACTGCTGATAAGTAGGCCTATCTACATAATATTGAGAAAAAAGTTTTTTTGGTCAGTATGCATTTGCTGCTTTTAAATTCCGAAATGGATATCCGATTGAATTTGGCTGGACAACATTTTGTTGCAAGTATGTGCATTCTGTAGTTTGTGATATTGGTAAATGCGGCTATTCAACTTTTGGCTGCCTTTTTTAACTGGTGGCGCGCTATAACATAAACTCACAACACGCGCGATCAATATAAGATGCGATTAAAAGGCTTTCGTGCTTTAAGCTATTAATTTTTTAGGATATTTCTAAAGAAAAACGTTTCACGAACTCTTATGTGACGACGTTAGGCGCCGTCTAAACTAACGACTTACGACACCGATTTAGTGGATCGTAAAGTTTATAAGACTTGTAACTAACACTTGACAGATTTAAAAACATCAGGTTTTCTTTAACAAATCTATAGTTAAATCTATACAAAAAATTAATATGATAATACAAAGTCAAAACATCAGATCTTGTGGTAAGAACCATAGACACGTTAGGTTATATGAGTTGCCTAATGAAAATCGATTGGTAAAAGGTAAATATATGCCTAGGAACCTTCTTTCATTAGGCACTTAGGCATTGCCTTGTCCGTCGTTAGTGAAAAACGTGCATATGTGTAATGCATATTTTTTTATTAGTAGTTTGCATTAAATATATGTAACATCTTTGTTTTGAAACACAGAGGCAGGCAGGTTGGTCATCGCAGGGCTAGATCTCACGTGTTGCTGCTGCCCGACACCGGTCTGTGTCTTTTGTTCAGTCTAGTAAATTCGAAGTGGTTATACCGCCACTTGTCGATGGCCGGAGCCTCGTCGGTTAGACAGCAGGGTGCACTACGTGCAGGTGAGGTTAGCAATTTGGGAGGCTGACTGGCACTTACACCACTTACATCCCAGCGCAGCGTAGGTGGACAGACGAAATCATTATCTTTGGTATGGAGGGTAGAGGTAATCTTTGGTTAAAAGTTATACCGCGATTTAATATAAACAAATCTTCTTTGGCCAAGACATGGCCATGAGCAAACTTTAAAAAAAATTGTCTATGGTTTAAAATTTGAATTTTGAACAAAACAAAAAAATACATAATAAAAAAATAAAACTAATAAGTACCTACTCCGTAGCTATTTTCTGTATATACGTATTTTGAATAATTGTCAGAGTAATGAGTTATGAAATAATAAATTAAATCAACAAATAGGGAAAGTAAATATTACTTTTGTACGATTTCGTGTAAATTAAAGAAAATAACATGATAGAGAAAAAATAAATTTAAATCACAAGGTCTCGTTAATGTCAATTAGCTACCTAGCTAATTGACATTGTTTAAACCTTTAAACAATGGCTATGCAGAAAATACCAACAGTTGAACAAAGTTTATTGTGTACTTCTATTTACATTAATAATTACAAAAGAGTGATTGAAGAACTGGTACTTATTTATTTAACTTAAAGCGACCTACTTAATATTTGAGAAGTACATAACTTAATAATTAAGTTGTAATTTACTATAAAATTTTCAGGTGTATAATTCACTTGATGCAGCGGCATCTTCTATCGCAATACGAGTTTGTATACAAGAAAATTTTATTCAAGTATTGGATAATGGCAATGGCATTTTAAAAGATAATTTTAGCTTGCTAGGGCAAAAATATGCAACAAGTAAATACGTTGACATTAGAACCTTAAAATCTGCACCAGATAAATATGGGTATAAAGGCATGAGTCTAGCAAGCATTATTGATGTCTCTCGAAATGTTCAAATAATATCACAATGTGGAAAATCGGATACAACGTGGATGAAAACATTCGCTAATGGTATAGAGAAAGAAGTTTGTAAGACGATTTCAAGACCTTCCAATGGTACCACGGTAAGTACACTTTTTTATCGTAAAATATTAATATAGTCCTCAATATCAGCGTAGTTATTTTCATTTTGATATGAAGAATAATAATATATCTACATTTTAAAGCATGATAATATTGCGGTGTAAAATAATCAATTGGATTTATCCGTACACCAGCGCCGATTCTACAGCCAGCCATTTAAATCAGCTCAATATAATTGTATTAATTTATATATTTTAGGTTGAAATAAAAGGATTTCTATACAATTTAAATATTCAAAGAAGATCAATAGAGCCACAAAATGAATTGCTTAATATTAAAACATCACTACAACAGTTATCCCTTGTGCATTGTAATGTGTCTATTAGTTTAAGAGATGATTGTAAGAACGAAATTATTTTACAAATTCATAAGAACAGAACTATACATGATACTTTACAGTCAGTATTTAAAATAAGTGAAAAATATTTTCAAGAGCTTCAAGTAGAAAAGAATGAATATAAAGTAAAAGCTTTTATTAATAAACATAATTTAGAAACAAATAATGACTACCAATATATTTATATTAATGGCAAGTATATCCATAAATCAGTTTTACACCGAACATTAAATGAAAGTTTATCTCATTTTATTAGTACAGGAAGTAACAGGAGAAAATACAAGGTGAAGATCTTATACACACTTTTTTCATTAATCAGTTGTTCGTATTTATAGCATTTGATTGTTGTTAACTTTTCTAGCGTATTTCAGAAGTCAAAAATAATTGTTTTAACCGGACTGTTCCATTTTATTTTGTATTTATAACATGTCCGAACTATGATTTTGACGTGACTTATAATTCTGAAAAAACTTTAGTCGAATTTAAAGACTGGAATGAAATCAACAAACTTATTGATAAACTTATCAAGTTTTACAATGGTGGTTTAGTATCAAAGAAAAGAGATTTGAATGAAGTAGGTAATGAGGAAAAGAAATCAAATTTAAAGACAGAAGTTAAAAAAATTATGAATTGTATTTTAAATAATAAAAGTAAACAAACAAGAATTTCGCAACTACAAAATGGTATAAAAGGTAAATGTTGAATGAACAGAAACAAATAATCAAATTTTTATTGCAGCTGATAACTTTATACATTAATATTACATTTTGATAGGTAAAATTCGAAAAAGAAGTAGAAAGAAAAAGAAAGCCGTTTCAGGGGTAAAGTTGACAAATAAAAATAATGAAACATATGACCCATGTCAGAAAAAGGACTATCCTGATTCCCCTAACGTAGAACAATCAAAAGACCAGCCAGAGAAACAAGAATTTAAATTGAAGATATCCAAAAATACACAAGTGATTAATTACGCAATTAAAGTATCGAATCAGCAGGTTCAAAAAATTGAGAAACCTCCAATAACATTTCAGAAAAATAAAGATTTACTTATTAAACAGTTCGATGATCCAACAAAGACCGTACGAAAACGGTGTAAATACTTAAACCGAAGGGTACTCAAGCTACTTGATAAAAATGTTTTTAAAGAGTATAGCGTTTTTAAAAATGCAGTATATAGTTTTATTAACAATGAAACTCAATATCGAACCATTAAAGGCAATACTAGAAATTTATCGCTGTGTAGAATTGCAAATAAAGAGTTGAAGGAAGGAAATAAAATCAAAACAAAAAACTTAAATGATTTTACTATAAAAAAATCACGTGATCTTATCAAACCTGTAAATACCAGCCAGTACAAATTAATTGAAAAGAAAAACACTCTTATGACTCATTGTAGACAACCATGTAAGAAATTTCCGACGACTAAGTATTCAACTAATAAATAACTGAGGCGATAATAATGAATTATATTTTTTTTATAGATGATAGTAAAAATGATAGTTTTACTGAAACGTTGATTCCTATGGAAACATATAATAGTCATAATATTAACTTTGAAGCTGTTAAGAAAATTAGCTGCTTTATGGGCGAGACTTCGCGAAACAATATATTTTCAACTTCAATCAAAAGTAAAAATTATATTTTAAATAAACATAGTCAGGAACTGTATTATACTATTGAAATGACCGATAACCACGAAATTACCAATTTTGGTAATGGTTTGAAAACTGTAGACTCTAACCTTCCACAAGAAGATAACTACGGTGATTTGCTCTATTTTCGTAATACGTATACTATTAAAGATTTTATGAAGTCAGCACATAATAATAATAAAAATATAACATATTCATTACAAGCATTCAGTCCTTCGCGTTCTGGATTTTGCTTAGAAGAGATAGAGCCATCAATCATGAGTGAAAGCATTGAAAATAGAAACAATAATTGTAAACCCGGAAATTACATTGTACAAGAATCCGAAAGCGACAACGCGGAACATATAATAGAACCTATCAATTGTTGCGAAACTATACTAAGGAGCTGCAACAATGAACTACAAGATTTTGAGAATGAATTTGAAAATAGTTTTTTTCAAATAAGAGATGATACACTTTGCAATTATAATTTATTTGAAAATAAAAATAAACATAACGATGGCAATTTTTATATTAATAATAATGTTCAACGAACACCAAGTTTTTTTAAAAGCAATGTAGGTTTGAATATATGTCACTCGAAAAATAAAATTAGTAATGAAAATGTAAATAAGAAAAATTATAAGAAAGAAGGTGTGCCTTGCCCTACAAACACTAATATCCCATGCCAAGACCCTCTGCCATTTACGATAGATAACAATGAAATCGATAGTGACGTGAATTATAATTTTCAGTTAAAAAGTCGGCGTACTTTTATGCCAAAAGGTAAAAAAAATTTAGGATTAATTTTGTTTTTGTTATAATTTGTTTGCCCTCATAGTTTGAAAGCGGCCGGCCTCGTAACTTATGCTGAATACCAGCTGAATGGCATTTGCTGTACACCCACAGTGTATATTGATGCGTCGCGATGAACTGACAACCAAAAGAATTACAATAAACAGACTTAATTAATACTTACTGACTTACTTATTATTTATTTAGTAACATAATATTATACTTTCTCAAATATCCTACGGGTATAGTGATATAAATTACCAACTAAATATTTTAGGTATGTCTCCGATAGCGAAGAATCATTGTAAACTTCAGAATGTGTATGAATTTAATGATGGCGAGGTATATTACGAAGACGTAAGATTATTCTGAATATTCTATATTTTTAAGTCATTTACATCACTTAATCTTATAATTTATTTCAGACGATTTATAAACACTTCGTGAAGAATGTTTTAATTAATACAGAAATTTTCGAACCAGAAGTACAAAATATCAAAAATCTTTTTTTAAAACGCATTGAGAAAATCAATAGTGACATACAAGACCAAGATGCTGATCTAATATTCGATTCTCTGTCGCTAACGGAAGCAAAAGTTGATCTTTTTTTATTTTTTTAACATCTACTCATTAACAAATTTAATTAGATATTGATCAGCACAAGCACACTCAGTGTAACTTTTGGTTTCAGATTTTAGGACAAATTGATCGTAAATTCATTGCTAGCATTATAAATGCTCGGTCGGCTAAAACTAATAAATCTTCCAACTACCTCGTTCTATTTGATCAGCATGCTGTTGATGAAAGAGTCCGACTTGAAAGTAATTTATCTGGTAAATCAAATTTCTCACCTGAATGTCGTCTATTTCAAATTAATTTATTTTTTGCAATTATTTCCCTATATAAATGTGAATTGTCTAGATTACATACAGGACAGTGGCTGGAAAAGTATTCATATTGATCCTGTAACGATTGTACTATGTAAAGACGATTATGTTTATTGTGTGAACCATAAAGAAAAATTAGCTCGATTTGGATTGCAATGGACGTTCTCATCAGAATGTGAAATGTTGTTAAATGCTATACCAAATGCGATTCTAGGGAAGAATCCGAGACAGGTAAAACTGTTTTAATAAAAGTATTATTATTGAAGTTTTGTTATAAAAGCGCATAAAATTTTTCAGGTTGAAATAGTTATGAAAGCTGTAAAAAAGTTGATTTCTGAACAAATTCAGGCAATTAAATCACTAAGAGGTAATGTCTCGTTATATCCGAAGTCTATAATGGAACTTGTTTTTAGCGAGGTAAGAGAAATTACAGGTCACTTTATGAAGATACATTGTTGTACACCAGGATGCTCATCTTGGCCATGTATTAATAATAAATCTTATTTGTCAGGCATGTAAATATGCAATTAAGTTTGGAGATAAACTATCGAATAGTGAATGTGCAAACATGATAAGTTCGCTTGCTGGTTGCAAAACTCCTTTTCAATGCGCCCATGGTCGACCTGCCATCGCAGTTTTAATGGAGCTAAGGAATAATTATAATCAAAGCTATAAGGTAGGAAAATCCAATCTTTAAGTTACAGTTAAATTTATAAAATTCCAAAAACCAAAAGACGTTACCTATCTTTCAGAACCAATTCTTACATTTGTTTTTTTTATGTTTATAAATTTAAATTTTTAAGTTTAATAAACACAATCAGAAAAACTTTGATAGCCTTTATCTAGCAAACCAGAAATTGTTGTCTTACATTATTCTTATATGTATTTTGTATTAATGCCACCTTGGTCAATACAGATTTTGTCAGCTAAGTGGCTAAAATATTCAAACCCCTTTCTTAATTGCAGGTAAACTTAACGAAAATCAAAACATTTAAAAAAGTAGATACCAAAGATGTAAGCAGAAGATCTAGTTAGGAGTTTATTAATATAATTGTTATATTCTACGAATACTTCGTTTTTCGGAAATAATAGAGCATTACGTATGTTTTATCTTCAAGAATAATATAATTTTTGGTTTTAAATAGTTATTTAAAACTCGTGATAGTTTTAAAACTCTTAAATTATCTCGAGCGGCAGATTTTGCAAATCTTTCTATTTTATTAGTTATTTATAAGTTGTATCCATGACAAAAAAGCGATATCTTAGGTAATCCTCAAGAAAACAGGTATTACTCAAGAATCCAACCAACATGGACCGGGGATCTTCCTGGAAATGTGTTATGTTAATGTTGTGTTTTTTTCCTTGAATACGTAGTACCAATTTGTACAAAATTTTACCCGACAACAAGCTTTACTGGAGGTTAGCGATTAAATTACAAATAAACTCAACCTCTATAATCTCATCTGTGTATGTTCGCATGAATCTATAATAATTTGTCATAGATCGATCGACATTGTCGATCAATAAATATCTGGAAGCCGAGCTTCCATTCAAAACTTTCACTCAACCACTACCACTTGTGAAAATATGCAAAGGTTTTAAAAATAAACGATAATGTATTAAGTTGTCATTTTGATTTACATAAAACGTATTTAAGTAGATAACATAGTTCGTAGAATTCGTTAGGTAACATACAGAAAGCACACAATAAGCTTAATAATTGTTAAAAAAAAAAAAAAACCATCGCTAAAAATCATAAAGCCTTTTGTTATTATTGTTAAATCTATAAACATAAAAGCTAAGTGGCACTGACTGACTGACTGATTCATCACGAAATCTCAAAAACTATAAAGCCTCTAAGAAATCCTCTTGAAAGTCTCCAAGGTTTTTCTTACAGTCTGTTTGTAGAAATACAACGTTAGTAGTTTTCTTTAGAAAGCATAGACGCCATTGGGGATCTTCTCAAGCTCTAGTGAAATCAGGAATTTTTAATGGTAGATATATTAAAAACTTTGCTTTTACAAGTCAGATGTAACAGTGTAAAATTGAGTAACCTGATGATAACGTATGGTGAAGATAGGCGTAGGCGGCCCCGGTATTATTTTTATTTTTTTTAATTTCAGGACAAATCATAATTACGAAGCGAATGAAATCGAAGGTGAGCTTGTCTATTAAAAAAATCATCCAGAGCTAGTTAGTTCAGTTGTTATTATGTTAATACCTTATTATCGCTTTTCCAAAGCAAAGGATTTGAATTAAAAAAAATTGATAATTTAATGTTTGTGTACTCATTGTTTATAGCGCACTGTCGCAAGTACCAGTTGCATTTATCACGAAAACAAGAACGCAGAGCCTACAAATCTGGGACTTACGCAAAAAAGGTTGATAGACGTTGGGTCAACCAAATGTCAGTCTACTTTTAAGCGATTTCTTTATAAAATTCTGGGTTCGGCGGGAAACTTCGTACATGGCGGACGCGGTTTTTTCAAATTTTTTTTTTGATTTTATTGTAAACTCGTCTTGAAAAGGATTTGGTGTTGTTTATATTGAACTGTAACTTGGCCTGTCAATTTGTGCACACGTGTTAGTGAGATTCCGGTGTAATTTCGGTGTTTTATGTGAATTTACACAGCAGCAGAAATAGTTGTCATTGGTGATATTCGTATAAATCTAACCGTATTTAGTGTTGGTTAAATATTTATTATGTGTCTGTAGTTATAGTGTTTCCAGTAAAATGGATCTAGATACACCTCCTGAGCCGCCCGACCCGGGGGCATCAGCCTCGTCTCGCAAACGACAAGGAGAGGATACCAACGTATATACGGCCAAAAAAACTATAACTGATCCTACTCAGGTAAACCCATCCGTTCAAAGCCTTTACATACATCCTTCCTTCACCGAAGGCGCCAAGTCATACTCTGACGATGATAATGGGCCTTTTATCGTCCAAGTCTCACGGGAAGTGGAGGACCCATCCTCTGGAGCGTCATTACGGGCTATAAATTTCGGTCAATTCTTGCACAAACACAAAATTGGTTCAATTATCCACGACGGCGTCAAAAATATAGGCCGCAACAAAATTACTGTAGAGTTTACTTCTGCCCAAGCTGCCAACAACTTTCTTGTTAGTCCAGTTTTGAAGTTATGCAAATATAGAGCTATAATTCCCACATACAACATAACCAGAATGGGGCTGGTGAAAGGAGTTCCCGTGGACTGGTCGATGGACGAGCTTGTTGATTCGCTAGAGCTCCCGCCTGGCTGTGGTGAGGTTCTGAAATCAAGGCGACTGAACAGAAAATCTGTCACAGAGGGTGTCATCACTTGGGTGCCTACCCAATCTGTTGTCCTAACCTTCAGGGGGCAAATGCTTCCTGCTAAGGTATATTCATACCACACCTCACTGCCAGTTGAAACATATAAACTTCCAACAATACAGTGCCAGAACTGCTGCCGTTTTGGCCACATTAAAACAATCTGCAGATCTAAGCCCAGATGCTACAGATGTGCTCAGCCCCATACAGGTGACTCATGTTTGGTCATCAAGGAATTATCTACATGTTTACACAGCTCTGGTAGTCATTTTGCTACTGATAAAGACTGCCCAGAATTCTCCAGGCAGCAATCTATTAAAATGGTCATGTCTCAGAATAATAAATCTTACATTGAAGCATCATCTCAGTTTCCTCCTGTCCGCAGGTCCTATGCTGAGATAACAAAAGAAATGTTTACTCCTACTAATGTAACTTCCACCAAAACCTCCTACCGGCAAACAGTTTTCCGCTCTCCTCGTCCCCGAGCTCCTCTAGCAAAGGGCTACGATAAAAAAGCTGTTCAGACTATTGTCGGTGATTACTGCTCATCCCTTCCTAATGGATGCGCTCTCAACAACAATGTTGAGAACCCTCCCTCCCAAGGTAAAATGCTTGAGTTTATCTCCGAATTTCTACTTAGTATTGTCGCTCCATGTAGTGAAATCCCCTTACCGCCCAACGTTGCCAAAAACTTAAGCCAACTTTTTAAACTACTCCAAAATGGGCCCAATAACCCTGCTACAGTGGAACTGTAAAAGTTTACGTCCCAAGAAACATGAGTTAATCTCTCTGATTAACCTTCATAATCCCACCATTCTTGCCATCTCGGAGACATGGTTGAGGCCTGGTTCACGATTACGGGTGCCGGGCTTCTCCTGTTTGAGGGATGACAGGAGTGATGGGTATGCAGGCAGTGCTGTATTTCTACGGCACTCCCTCCCCTACACCCAAATCGCTCTTCCTTCCCACAGTCAACAGATCAATGCTGTTGCTGTCCGTACCCTAGACATATCTTTTGTATCTCTGTATATTCCTCATCCCTCATCTTCTATTATTCCCGAATTACAAGCAATCTTGTCGTCCCTTCCCAGCCCTATCATAGCCATGGGTGATTTTAACACCCACCACACGATGTGGGGGTGCCATGCTAGTGACGGGTTTTCTCCATTGCTGATTGATTTACTTGATGATGTCAGTCTTTGCATCCTCAATGACGGTTCTCCTACTCGAAGGGTATACCCCAATCAGAACCCTAAATCAGCGGTTGATCTCACCCTATGTTCGGCTAACCTAGCATCGCGCCTGACTTGGAACGTGCTACAGTCAACCTGTGGCAGTGATCATTTTCCTATAATTGTTACATTAAATAATAAATCCTTACCTACCCCTAACTATGATCCCCTTTTAAAGTATAAACTTAAAAAAGCAAATTGGGAAGATTATGCCCTATCAGTTGATTGCATTGTAGACACTCTGCCCGATTTGGAAAGTGATGGAAACATTCTGGTATGCTATGATCTCTTTTTAAAATCTCTTATATCTTCGGCCGATTCCCATATTCCAAAAAAACACCCTGTGAAAAATCCGCTGCTTTCCTCTCCTTGGTGGGATGATGAATGCAGCGATTTATTTGGTAAAAGATCTGCTGCAGAAGAATTATACTCAGCCTGCATGACTCAGGATAACTTTAATAGTTACCAAAAACTAGATGCTAAAATTAAAAGATTAGTCGTCAAAAAGAAAAGAGCAAGTTGGACGCAGTTCTGTGAATCGCTTAGCCCTCGTTCACCCTCCACCATTGTGTGGGAAAATATGAGGAGATTCCGTCGCTCCCTGAGCCACGTTGATCCTTCCTCAAATAATCCTTCTGACTGGCTTAACAACTTTGCAGACAAATTAGCTCCACCTTATGTTCCCTATGTGGACTCATTTCTAACTACTACGCCAGCTCCAGCTACGGATGAAATGGATGCCCCCTTTTCCTTTTCTGAGCTTCAAATTGCTCTCAATGGTCTAAAAGATACAGCTCCAGGGGAAGATGGCGTTCCATATTCATTCCTGGTTAACTTAAATGACAAAGCTAAAATTTATTACCTTAAAATAATCAATAAATGTTTGGAAACTGGTTCTATCCCAAACTCCTGGAAATCTCAAATTGTTATTCCTATCCTTAAACCTTATAAAAATCCCCTTAATTCAAATTCATATAGACCCATAGCTTTGTCATCTACTTTAGCTAAAGTTACAGAACATCTCCTTAAAAACCGACTGGAATGGTTAATGGAAAGTAGAAATATTCTCCCCTCCTCCCAATTTGGGTTTCGGAAGGGTATGAGTACAACAGACAGTCTCAGTGTATTAACAACAGATATAAGATTAGCCTTTACAAAAGGAGAGTACCTTGTGGGTGCTTTTCTTGATATTGCTTCTGCATATGATAATGTCCTACTTCCGGTGCTCAGGCAGAAACTACTTAAGCTGAGTGTTCCCTCGAGGATGGTTCATTTCATATGTAATCTGCTGTTTTGCAGATATGTTCTGGTAAAGCATCAGAATAATTCTCTTCCCCCCAGATTAATCTGGAAAGGCCTCCCTCAAGGCTCTGTTCTCAGTCCTCTTCTCTATAGCATATATACCCACGACCTCGAATTGTCTGTTTCTAGTTTTTGTACCATTTTACAATATGCTGATGATATTGTCCTCTATCACAGCTCAGGCAGTATAGAGGAAGTATCCTGTCGTATCAATTCTGCTTTGTATTATCTAGGCCAGTGGCTGTCTGACCATGGCTTGTCCCTATCAGTGGGCAAATGTCAGGCAGTGGTATATACAAGGAAGAGATACCTCCCGAACCTCAACATCTCATTTGAAGGTCAAGCAATCAATCTTGCAGTTAAAGCTAAATTTTTAGGTGTTTATTTAGACACACGACTGAATGGAATTGCTCATTCTGAATACATTATCAAAAAATGTGAAAAAGGCATCAATGTACTACGAGCAATAGCGGGAGTTTGGTGGGGTGCTCACCCCTATACTTTAAAATTATTATATAATGCCTTAGTACGTAGCCACATGGATTACTGTATGTTTGTTTTAGAGCCTTTTAATAAATCAGCTGCTGAAAAGTTTAATAAAATTCAGTATAGATGCCTTAGAATTATTCTAGGTGCAATGAAATCCTCCCCTACTAATGCTTTGCAGGTAGAATGCGTTGACCCTCCTCTATCCATCCGTCGACAATATCTATGTGACCGCTTTATCAGCAAGATGTTACAGCTGTCATCCCATCCTCTTTGGCACCGACTAAGTCAACTATCACACGCACCTTGCTCCCGTAACTCGTCTTCCTACTTGCTAGATAGTTTCCTAAAGTATACCAGCCTTCCTAATCCCCTGACATCTTTCACAATCAACCCACTATATTCAACCCCATTTAAAGCATTAATATACAACCCTTCCATCATCACAGATCTAGGTCTGAGTAAAGGATCCCCAGATACCAATATCAAACTAGAAAAGCATATTAGTCAAAATTGGTCAAATCATCTTATTATATATACTGATGCTTCAAAGCTGTCTCCAGAAGGTTGTGTTGGTGCTGCATGTTGGGTTCCTGTTTACAGAATTGTTTTAAAATTTAAATGCCCTCCCGAGTCTTCTGTGTTTACCGGAGAGGCCATTGCTCTTTTGGAAGCAATCCTGTTTGCACTGTCCCATAACGTACAACAGACGGTTATTCTGACTGACTCTTTAAGCTGTTTAATGTCTATTAAAGAAAACCCCTTTCGCAGCAAATCACGATTTCCCATTATCTTAAAAATCCGGAAGGCTCTGCTCTCTTGCAATCAAAAAGGACTATTCATCTTACTGGTTTGGATTCCAAGCCACTCAGGTATTCCAGGAAACGAGACTGCTGACTCATGTGCCAAAACAGCTGTTGAGTCAGGTTCTCTAGATCATTTTAAAAATTCATCGCAGGACCTATGTACTCTTGCCAAAACATATATGGAAACAGCCTGGAAAATTTTTTGGAATGATTCCAAATTGGTTAAGGGTAAGTTTTACGCTACCATCCAACAAAACATACCAAGACAACCCTGGTTTTGTCACTCTCGAAGTACAAATCGCTGGACTTCATCCACAATTTCCCGATTGCGTCTTGGTCATGCTAGCACACCTGTACATCTGGCCAAACTCCGGATAAGGGACAACTCCATCTGTGAGTGTGGCTTGGATGAGGGCACTATAACTCATATTATTTTTAACTGTCCCAAACTTACCTATCCCCTCTATGACGTTCTTCCTCCCAAAGTCCCCCGTCCTTTGAGTGTTAAATGTTTTTTAATGTTTGTTTTCAGTCCTTATGGTAGATTTTTATGTAAATATATAGTAAGTAATAAAATTAAAGTATAATGTACAAAAAATATCCGTGTTAGATATATATGCATGTGTTGTCTGTGCTGCCTTAGGTTAAAGAGCTAACTAGCTAATAACAACTATTTCTTGGTACAAATTCAAAATTAACTTTTCATTAGTTTCACCGATCAATCTCCTTCGTGCCTTCTTCACCTACAAGACATTGGCGAAGTACCTTGTGCCCAGTTGGCACAGACAAAAGCCATAAACAAGAATTGAATTGAATTGAATTATAAAATTCTGACACAAAGCAAAACAAGAAGAGAAATTATAATTTGATCATTCTTTATCTATTATTGAGTACAAAATACAGATCGACAAGTCACAAATAGTTACTTACACTATGTATAATTTAAATTAACTTTTGTTCATTTGTTATATTTTTTCCTTCACGAAAATGGACATTCTAAAAGCAGAAATTGCTAGAAAACGAAAACTTATTGAAGAGAAAAATATCCTGGTACGTTAAAGGTTTTTTATAAACAAGTTACTTAACATAATTTATTATTTTTCTACGATACTACCTGCTTCTAACGCTGGATTTTGGTAAGTATTGTTATGCAAGTTAAAAGGCTTCGCCGCGGCTTGCATAGAAGCAGGCGTTACTTTGCGAAATTCCATAATATATTATGAATCCTCATGTTGGCTTGGCGTCGGGAGCACACTGCGGAAGATCTGTTTGTTGTTGAGTACACAGATTGAAGAAATTATAAATTGAACCATACAGATTCTCCTACTTTTCCTTGCCTTTTAGAAAATAGCAAATTAATCTTAATGTTCATTGCCTTAATTTTGCATTGCATTAAGTTTCCCAATAGATTTGGCTAAAGATATTATTCGTAAATTATTAATGCAGATTGAGTCCCGGAAATTATAAGACCACACTGCTACTATCTTGCAATCACTCATTTCTATGTCATAGCTCCCCAATATCTCACATCACCATCACCATATATAGTATTAAGTATAGTACTATCTACTAAATATTGCTGGATTCATTTAAGTTTTGATTGATTACAGAATTCAAAAAAGTATTTTAAAAGAGGGGAACTCCTAGCAAAAGAACAAGAAGAGTACTATAAAAAATATGGACCAACAAATCAACATGACAAATTGGCTATAGACAATCAAATAGAGGATATAGAAAAAGGTTTGATAGAATTGATATTTTAACTTTTGACCTTGCATTATAATGATCTTTGTTAATCCTTGTGTGTCCTTGTACCTTTGAGTTATATTATTTTAATTCCCATTTTTTCCCCCTGCACAAAAAACCTTTAAAACAAATATTTTTATATCCTCTTCGCTACAAACTGTGAATTTAAAAAAATTGCAAATTTTGTATTCTCAACATATGTTAAATAAAAATCCTTCAAATCTAACCAAAATAAATCATTGGAACACAATATTATTGGTTTTGTTAGTCCTATATAAAGTTATTTACAATTACAAGTTACTATAGGTTTATTTATGAACCAATACCACCAACCAATAATAAAATGCAGACAAGAAATCAATTTATAATTTTAATAGCCTTACAAAAATAAATAAGGTTGGAGGATAAATTTGGATATATTCTATTAAACCAAACAGGGCTTTAACTTTGCATGCACTTTTATCCCTCTTGTATATGCAGGTATTTTTATCAAAAATAAATCGTGTGATTTTAATATTACAGCTAAAAAGCAAGAAGCAGAAAATCAACAATCGGAAAGTGTATGTTTGCCAAGAGCTGAAGTTATCAGAAGGTTAAGAGAACGGGCACATCCTATCATGTTGTTCGGAGAAAGTGATTTACAGTCTTTCAAAAGACTAAGAAGAATAGAAATACAAGAACCTGAAGCCAACAGAGTAAGCATTAAATATATTTTTTTCAATGGCTTGTTAAGAATGTAATGTTATATTGACCATGCAGATACCTCACTCATAGACCCCTTGCACATTTCCTGTAATATAAACATTTACCTAGTTTCAGTATTAAGCTACATAATTTTTGTTACAGGGTTTAAGAAACGACTTTCAAGAAGCTATGGATAAAGTGGATCAGGCATACCTTAATGAAATATTGGCCTTAGGAACACAGGTAAAATTTTATAACATAATGAGATTTTTTTGTTCAGACTCTCAAGTATCACTCTAGATGATCCAAGGCAATCACATAAAAATAGGCAATTTAGAGAATTTTCTTGATAATAACTAAGAGTTGGCACAGTATGTGCAACCAAAGTTGATCTGCTAGCCAACTTCAGTCTGGCAAAATAAGATTGTTCAAATAGTAAATCAGCAAATGATAAGTAAACGTCTCTATCATCATATCCACCCATCACCAGCCTGATACAGGGCACCAGTCTCCTCCCACAATGAGAAGGGGTTAAGGTCCTAGTCCACTATGCTGGCCCAGTGTGGGTTTGTGGACTCCACACACTTTTGAGAACATTATGTAAAACTCTCAAGCATGCAGTTTCCTTACGATGTTTTCCTTCACCATTGAAGCAAGTGATAGTAGAGGTTTATGCTGGGATATGAACTCAGCCCCCCGAGAGTGAAGTCAAGCTCCTACGCACTGGGCCACTTTACTTCTCTATAGGTTTCACAAAAGTGACTGGTGTAACAGAGAGTGTTGACAGTGAAAAATATGGACTTTAGATATGTGAGATGCAAATTCTGGCACTATCCTGGGTTTCCAAGTCATTAATAAATAAAAAAAAAACACTAGTTACACATTGTTTTTGCATGTTCTAGAATGAAAGGGAAAAACCACAAAATGAGGATGATTTGGATGATTCAGTTACATACGAGTTCATACAAGAAATGGCGCAGACTATGGGTCAAGGGGACAGAAATCATGATATGAATGTTATAATGATTCTGTTACAGGTACATATATATTTTTAAAAATTTTTGATGAATAAAGGTAAATTTAAGTAACTGCCTCTTAATTAGTATGCATGTTCTAATTTGATAATTTGAACAAACTTTTCAGTTCCTTCTCAAACTGTGGGGTCAACAGCTAAACTCTGGTACATCAACAGAAAAGACTGCAATCAAGCATAAAATGACAAGAGCAACCTACACTCAAACTCAAGTGTATCTCAAACCACTGATGAGGAAATTAAAGAAAAAGACACTTCCTGAAGACATCTGCGACAGTCTCATGGAAATCACCAAGCATTTATTGGAAAGAAATTATATTATGGTAATTCTATTTAACTAATATTATAAATGTGAAAGTGTCTATTCTTAAGTAACCTTGGTTCCTTTGCTCTATTGCATTTATATTTCTGAAAAGATGTGTATTCATTATTCATTGCATGTGTAAACCTGATTGATGACTTAATCTGATCAAAAAAAATTTCAACAGGCTAGCGACGCATACCTACAGATGGCGATTGGCAACGCCCCATGGCCTATTGGTGTCACTATGGTGGGCATTCACGCGCGTACAGGGCGCGAGAAGATCTTCTCCAAGAACGTCGCCCACGTCATGAACGATGAGACTCAGAGAAAGTACATCCAGGCTCTGAAGAGATTAATGACAAAATGTCAAGAATACTTCCCGACAGACCCATCCCGATGTGTGGAATATAGTACAACTAGATGAATAAAAGTACCTTTAGTGAAATGTTTTTTTTTTTAGTAAATAAATCGCGATTCCTTTTGCTGATGCTAGCCAAGATGCTGGCTGTACTAGAAAATTCTTTATATACGGTTCTATCATCGAATTAAGAACATACAGAATCCTCATTCAGCCATTGTTGTGTCCAACAGTGAAAGCGCCCTGCGCACGTCTTACTTTACACCCGCGGAATGTTGCTAGGTCACAATTTTTTTCCCTTTTTATGGTTAACGCTTAGAACATTAGGGGTAAAACAACTGCGAAGTTCTATAAATCAACCGTTTGTTCAAGAAACCAATCTAAAGTGAAGTGGTTTTTGATGCTTCAATATGAGTCGTGTACACGGTTTCTGTATGTTCTTAATTCTATGGGTTCGACATTGAAACCTTCATCTACAAGCGACTTTATTTAACATTTCCAAAGGCCAATTAGTCTAAAGTTAGTAAAATGGACTTCACTCGCAATAAAAATGATGACTCTTAAAAACGGCCCTATGATTTTCGGAAGTACAGCTAATAAATTCAAAAAATATGTTATTTTTGCAGAAAAGAATGTTTGGTAGTTGGTATAAAATACAAATTATATATTTAAAAGTATTTGATTTATTTGATCGGTCTTCGGCATAGATAATACATATTTTTATGGTCATTGGTCTTTGTTTGACTTTGACTGTTGGGCGCTACGGTTTTATTATGGACTCCATAGGTTTTATAAAAACATTTTTGAGATAACAAAAGAAATGTTTACTCCTACTAATGTAACTTCCTCCAAAACCTCCTACCGGCAAACAGTTTTCCGCTCTCCTCGTCCCCGAGCTCCTCTAGCAAAGGGCTACGATAAAAAAGCTGTTCAGACTATTGTCGGTGATTACTCCTCATCCCTTCCTAATGGATGCGCTCTCAACAACAATGTTGAGAACCCTCCCTCCCAAGGTAAAATGCTTGAGTTTATCTCCGAATTTCTACTTAGTATTGTCGCTCCATGTAGTGAAATTCCCTTACCGCCCAACGTTGCCAAAAACTTAAGCCAACTTTTTAAACTACTCCAAAATGGGCCCAATAACCCTGCTACAGTGGAACTGTAAAAGTTTACGTCCCAAGAAACATGAGTTAACCTTCATAATCCCACCATTCTTCCTCCCAAAGTCCCCCGTCCTTTGAGTGTTAAATGTTTTTTAATGTTTGTTTTCAGTCCTTATTGTAGATTTTTATGTAAATATATAGTAAGTAATAAAATTAAAGTATAATGTACAAAAAATATCCGTGTAAGATATATATGCATGTGTTGTCTGTGTCCTTAGGTTAAAGAGCTAACTAGCTAATAACAACTATTTCTTGGTACAAATTCAAAATTAACTTTTCATTAGTTTCACCGATCAATCTCCTTCGTGCCTTCTTCATCTACAAGACATTGGCGAAATACCTTGTGCCCAGTTGGCGCAGACAAAAGCCATAAACAAGAATTGAATTGAATTGAATTAGCGGGTTGTTTGTTTATAATAAGACAATATAAAACTTTCATTTACAAAAATAACCAAAACTTAGTCATTTTATTTGAGACTTTAAGTTTTACATAATCTTGAAAAAGAATCTGCTAGTTATTTATTATTTACTAAACAATGATATTGGAATATGTACAAAAGTTTCATTTACAAGATTGCCTAAATATTTTATCGGAACATGATGTTTTGGGTTATTACAGCATCAAAATTGAGTAAGTTATCTACTTTAATTTTATTATAAAAGTTGTAAAGAATAAAAACCTCAAATTGTGAAGATAAAGGTTAAAAAAAACAAGTCCTCTTGAATTTATATATTTTGAATTGCGCTTGCCTGAGGCTTCGTCCGCGGTTCTATTAGTGCCATAAATCCCGTGCGAACCATACAGTTTTCTGGGATAATCCAGGGTATAATCTTTCACCATTTAAAGTTCCAGTCAGATTGCTTCTGTAGTTATTGTGTGAAAGAGTAACATACGATGATGAGGATGGATGTATCCAAATATAATATTAAGTAGGAAAGCAGGAATTTGTAGGATAGTTTTGGACAAATATTACAGAAGTTATTTAATTATAAAAAAAATATGTTATATTTGTATTTTTTTTTGATAAATGTAAACAATATTATAAATCTTTGTTTCAGTTTCTTGAAACTATTTGAAACATATCCCGACATA
Organism: Pararge aegeria; assembly: GCF_905163445.1. Lineage (NCBI taxonomy): Eukaryota > Metazoa > Arthropoda > Insecta > Lepidoptera > Nymphalidae > Pararge > Pararge aegeria. Next base: position 8,141,642 of record NC_053189.1, read on the forward strand.
GGTGACAAAGTGTTGTGCAGTCCTATTTCAACTCTAAAATCATGTAATGAGGACATTATAAAGGCCCAACAGAATATTCTTGAGAAAGAAGAATATAAAGCATTGATCGCTAAACTAAACTTTAAATATCTGAAGAGAAATGTACATGCAAGGTTCTTTGGCCTTCCAGTATGTCCAGAGTTACATAGAACTGTATTTCCTAAAAATGTAGATCTTGGATGCTTTTTAAAAGTTACAGGTAACTATCTTGTTCATTATTTGACTCTTTTACTATGTGATTTACTAGCAATAAATATGTTAGTTGTCCATTGCTTTGTGTCTGTAGTGTTTAGCTTTTTTGAAAGTATTCTGTTTTTAATGTAAAATAAGTTGAGAGCTTTTTAGTACAGAATATTTCAATAAATCCTTTGATTTATTATTATTATTAGAAGATAACTTTGTGGAATAGTTTGTCTTATGACATATCTTAATCTACTCTTAGCTCTGTTTATTTTCTAAAGTTAAATTGTGTTATGTACTAGTTTCATCATTGAACCTGATTGATTTTTGTCAACTTTACCATCAATTATGATAACAGCATGTATATGAAACCTCATTCTCTCATACTTAGATATATCTGTTTAAAACTTTGATTTATGGGGTACTGAATGTATTAAGTGTATTTTATTTATACTAGTGTATATTGTGTTAAAGGAACTGTTGTACGTGTAACACAGGCAAAAATGTTAGAATATCAAAGGAAATATGTGTGTATGAAATGCAAATTTGAGAACTCTGTGGAGGCTGATTTTGAAAACCGATACATTTTGAAAGCACCATCAAAATGTTGGAACTCTAACGTTAGATGTAAATGTACCACATTTACACAGGTCAATCTGGTATCAAGAGAACATTGTAAGGATTATCAAGAAATCAAAATACAGGTACATAGGTGCAGTGGCGGTATTAAAACAACTTCACACTTGTTATTACGTTTTATACGTTTATTATTTAACTAAGAGTTTATTATATTGGTTTTTTCTTATAAATTCAAGTAAATTAAGTTTCGTATGAGCTTGAATAGCGTTCAAATGTTTTTGTTGCGAGCTTAGATCTCTAACTCTTTAATTAACTTTTTTAAGAAAAGAAACAGCTCTCAACTTCCTTGAAACCTATGTCAGACTTGTGCATTTCTCGGGCTAGTTAAAACCTAAAAGACATTATGGTTCAAACACGTCTGGTTAGTATGGCTTAAATAGCTTATTCAGAGAAACAATTGAGGTGCTGTTATTGTTTTTCTTTAAATTTAGGCAAACAGTGCACAGAAACTTCTATATCCTACCAATTATCAATAAAAATTGCCAATAATAATTTGCATGTTAACCTTTATTGTAGTGCTTTTCCAGGATTAGTAGATATTGTTTGTCATTTGGCACAACAAGAACGGTAACTTTTAGAGGTACAGAGGTCACGAGTCAAATTAATCCTGTAGGTAACTGTAGGTAGGGCTTGCTAAAATTCAAGACCCTAGCCACTGCATAGGTGTTGTTTTTGTGTTATGACAATACAACGTATGTACTAAATCTGGCTTGGACATAAGTTTGCCATCAGTGGAAAACCATCACCTATCAAAAGATCTAAATTTAGCAGGACATGCAAGGACCACATCCTACAAACTGCTGCCCTGGTGCCAACAGCACACACAAGTCACAGCATTGTTGCTTGGTGGCAGAAATAAGCATGGCTGTAGCAATTCCCTGTATAAGCTTTGCCACCACAAGTTCTACTACTAAAATAGTATAAAATTAATTTTATTTATTATTATAATTTAAATTAATATTATTATTATTTTTGTATAATTTACTCGGTAATTTATTTTAATAATTATAAACTTTGGTCATGTATTATTTTTGTAACATTGTAACAATGTTTTTTTTTTAAACTATATTTACAAATGGTTTAACCAATTCATGTAATAATAAAAATCTTATCTTATATCTTTAAACAAGCAGTTCTTGTATATATTTATAATTGGAATCTCGGAATCGGCTCCAAGGATTTTCATGAAATTTAGTATACAGGGGGTTTCGGGGGCCATAAATCGATCTAGCTAGGATTTATTTGTAGAAAATGACATTTTATTTGTGTTTTCCGGTAATAACCGATTTGGTGCAGCAAAGTTGCACGGGTCAGCTAGTTATTATGGAAATAATGACAGATTTGTATGACATTCAGAAAGTGTACAGTTAGGTTAGGTTACTTTACAAATAAAATATTTGATTTGATTTGATTAAAATTTACTGAAATATTGAATAATTTAACAATTTTCAGGAGCAAGTTAATAAACTTAGTATTGGTACAATACCTGGATCCATGTGGGTGGTGCTGGAGAATGATCTTGTTGATTCCTGCAAACCTGGTGATGATGTTATTATTTGGTATGTTATATGTATATTGATAAATTGATTGGTAAAACTTACTTGTCTGCCTAGAAATTTTCTTGGACTAAAGCATTACTCTATTTAACGTTAGTGATTACACGTATTAGTGCTATTGTACATTTTATGTTTCAGTTGCGCAGTTCGTCGCCGCTGGCGTCCATCAGTCCAGGCTAAGAAATCAGAAGTAGAATTAGTTTTGCATGCTAATTATATAGAAGTCATCAATGCACAGAGATCTGAAGTGATTTCCCTAGCTCCAGACATAAAGGATTGCTTTGACGATTTCTGGGCTAAATACCAGCAATGCCCGTTGAAAGGAAGAGATCAGATCTTGGCTTCTGTGTGTCCGCAGGTATGCTTGATTACAGTATAATGACATTAAGTAAGTTTGTAAGGATTTATCTGCTTTCATAAATTAAATGAATAAGTAAGTTCTCAATTTTTTATAGAAGTAAAGCAATCTTTTTTATTTCTATCTAATTCTTATAACTTCTGGCATCCTTACGTCAATTACCCGCGTTTTTTTGTTACTCCAGGTTTATGGGCTTTATTTAGTAAAGTTAGCGGTGCTACTCACAGTTATAACTGGATCTAACCACATCGCTGAGAATGAACAGAAATCAATGTCTGATGATAAACATGCAGCACATGTTAGGGGACAGTGCCATTTACTACTTGTTGGTGATCCGGGTAAGGTACCTGTTTTTAGTGACATTCAAAAATATATAATGAACATACCTTAGAAGGAGACATAGATACACATATATAGATACATAGAACATATCTAGGTTACATGTACATATACTTAAGTTTGTAAATTGTAGGTATACATTGTTGATATTTTTTGATGTAACAACGTCTTTATTCGATGGAGGCGGCTGCACGCACGAAAAAACATGACTCATGCGGCGTTCCCTCGCTCTGAGGCGTTCCATTTAAGGCTTGAAGCGGAACGAGCGACAAAGAGGCACAATCGGCCTCCGCGTTCGGCAGCGTTTGACTTGTGTCTCTCTCCTACTTGAGTGAGCGATACGTCCGCGTGGACAGCTATACAATAATACATTAACATGTTTTCGTCAAGGATGAAATGCAGTGAAATGTGTCGTCAATTGTGATATAAACCATGAACATTGTAAAAAAAAAAAGTTGACATAATTTTTTCTTTTATTTTTTTATATTCATTGTTCAAAAATAAATTGTAACAAACATATTTTAACATAATTAGCTTTAGAAACTATGCGTAATTACGTGATTGTATTTATGCGTACAAAAAAGGGCACTTGATCAATACATTGTGTGTGATTCTCATTTACCTACTTCTATAGTATATCCATACAAAATATCTATCAGACAAATAATATTAAAATTTTCTTTTGAAAAATTGCAACCATTCCATCTGTATTTTCTTATGACGTTGTCACGTTCAACTATTTACTATAACTTTGGAATATATTTTTTTGGATTTGTATATCTTCCTTACTTTTATCCTTAGGTACAGGCAAATCGCAGTTACTAAAAACAAGTGCAGAACTGACACCCCGTTCAGTGTTTACGTCTGGAGCCGGCAGTACCCGCGCTGGCCTCACGTGTGCAGCTCTAAGAGTAAGATTTCAGATTTTCAAACTATACTATAAATGGATGAGGGATGATGGAATCGCCAAACAATCATAGGAAGACATCCAACATCTTATCGATATTTTTTTTATGTATCATCATTTCCACCAATTGACGTTCACTGCTGGACATAAGTCTTTTGTAGGGAGTTCCACAATCCATGGTCCTTGGCCACTTGTCTCGAGCGGCTCCCAGTCACTCGCCTGAAGTCATCTGTCCAACTCATTGGGGGCCGACCTACGCTGCGTTTACCGGTGCGGGTACGCCATTCCGGCACCTTAAGACCCCAAGGTCCATTAGGTTTCTGAGCTGTGTGCTATATAAAACATATTTATCGACAATATAATAACGAATCGAAACTATTAGAAAATATTTTTTTATATAATATAAATAAGATTTTTATTATTATTAGTAATTTAACACACCATCGGCTTCTTACTCCGTATCGACTTTCCAACTCAAGATGAGAATCATGTTATATTGAAATAAAAAAACATGTGTTAATTATTATGTATAAGTGGGAAATATCCACAAAGGCAAAACGGTAGCACGATTCAATTAACATGTGGCGCCATCTAGTTTTAACTCGTTGAAACTAAGTCAGTTACAAACTTGAATTTTAAACTAGGAAGATGGCGAATGGCAATTGGAAGCTGGTGCCCTGGTACTATCTGATGGCGGAGTTTGCTGTATCGATGAGATATCGCATCTGAGGGATCATGACCGCACTGCTATACACGAAGCCATGGAGCAACAGACTATATCTGTTGCGAAGGTAAACACCCGGGCGTGCGACCAATCACGCGACGCGCTGGTTTGAGCAAGCCTTGTGATTGGTCGCACGCAGGACGCCTTATTCTCGAAGTATATTTATTTATTATTTAAAAAGACTTGTTAAGTGAAATTCCAATCCGTACCAGGCCAGCGTGGTAGACGACGGCCCTAACCCTTTCTCACTGTGGGAGGATACCCGTGGTCTATAGTGGACCGGTAACAAAAACAAAAACAATAAAAATATATATGTATATAAAATGCGCAAAGGCGGTCTTATCGCTTTAAGCGATCTCCTCCAGACAACCCTTTATTTTATATCTTTAAACGAGCAATTCTTGTAATTGGAATCTCGGAATCGGCTTCAACGATTTTCATGAAATTTAGTATACAGGGGGTTTCGGAGGCGATAACGATTTATAAGGTCAAACATTATAATTAGTACTAACTCATTTAATAATTAAGTTCGTCTGCACCAAATCGGTAAAAAATAATTTAATTGAATTTTTAGAAAATGTCATTGTTATTTTCTAAAAATTATCATTTTATTCATGTTATCCGGTAATAACCGATTTGGTGCAGACGAAGTTGCACGGTTCAGCTAATGGTAGATTAAGTTAGTTACTAATTACAATGTTTGAGCTTTAAGTATATGCATCTCAATTTTGGCTTTGTTGCAGGCAGGAATAGTGTGCAAACTGAACACCCGTTGCGCAGTCATAGCCGCGTGCAATCCTAAAGGGCACTATCAGACTGACCAGCCGTTGAGCGTGAACGTTTCTTTGGGAACACCCTTGTTAAGTAGGTAAAAGATTTCTTAGAACTATTCAAATAAGGGTGCTATAGAAAGTTAAGTGACGTATTTGTCGAGTGCCTATTGGTGTGTGATATCGTAGCGCCCGAAAGGATGAACCGCCGCCACAAAATGGGGGTTTACATTTTTTGCACACCTCCCTTAAAATGGGTATCAATAAAAGAGCTTGACTTGTATTTACTCGTATATCAGAATACACACTAACTCAATATCATGAGCATTGGTTTTTAATCAAATGTGTAGAAATCGTAATCAATTTAATAAAATATCTGGCAAATAAGAATTGATGGTTATCAAAAGTTTAATTATTTACCAACTTTATAAATTTACTGTAACATTATATATTATACTTTGTGTAGTGGTATAAACCTCCTTGACGTGTCTGTCAACGGCTGCCTAGACTAATATGTAGCCAAGAATCTTTCTGCGCGGGAGTTGTATAAATTGGGTAAGCAGTTGCGCAGGTGCTAACTCACCCACTTTTCCCGGCCGAGGTAGCAGGGATACATTTTTTATTGTAGAGAAGATATATAAAATAGTGTGACAGCTGAGAGTTCAGGATCTCGGCCTCCCTTACAGGGGTGGCACACGCCCTAACTTTCCACAGTTCCGTGCGTGCGTGCAGTCTTATCCCTATCCCTTCCCTACTAATATTATAAATGTCAATGTAAGTTTGTAACGCTTTCACGCAAAAACTACTTAACCGATCCTCATGAAACTTTGTACACAAATTCTTGGTAGTGTTAGAAGTAATATATGATACTTTTTATCCCGACATTAAGTTCGGTTCCTGTGGGAGAGGGGATGAAAGTGTTTGACGATTTTACACCATAACTCCGACAAATTATAATCGATTTAAATAATTATCTTTTTGCTATAGAAGTTATAATATGAGTTTAATTTTGTTCAAACTTTGTGTTGATCTGAATATGGTTGGAGATAGAGGACAGAAATCCTCAGCGGACAGCAGCAAACCTTACCAAAGCTTAGCGATACTGAATACTTTAAATGTTTTTAGATCTAGTTATAATTAAACTAAATTTAATGCCGTAAAAAACAAAATCAAACGCAGACGAAGTCGCGGGCAACAGCTAGTATATTATATAAGAAAAACTTCGTTAAGAACCTGTATGCCTGAGAGTTCTGCATAATGGTCAAAGGCGTTTGAAGTTCACGCCGCCATTATCAGCCATGTTGTGGGCTGATAATGGGTTGAGAATGATGATAATGATCAGTTCCGAGGTCCTCAACTTAGCGGGTAATTACCGTGTCAAATATTTTCAGGTATCAAGTTTTTCTGTTAAGAAATTCTTAGTAAAATCCCAAAGCTGGGAAATTTGTACCGTACTGTACTATTCTTTTTTTTAAATTAGGAGGGGAAAATCCTCATGGACATCCCTATGGATAGTGCCGGACTTCTACCGACTAAAAAACCCCTCCTGCCTTCTAAACGTTAGTGTACCTGCCATTTGGCCTACCACTAACGTCTTTGTCCTACCTTCCTTCTCTTTCGTCCCTTTCCTTTACTCACCGTACTGTCCTGGTCCTCGAAACAAATGCTAAGCAGTCTTATAACCTGGTTAATATCACTACCATGTGATAATAAACATTAAAGCCTACCAACCCGCATTGCAGCAAGCAGTATGGTGGGCTTCTACATCCCTTGTCTATAAGATACCTATGTCCAGTAGGCCACTATAAGTTGATCAACTTTATTGTTACAGGTTCGATCTAATATTCATTTTGTTGGATTCGAAAAACAAATCGTGGGACAAACTTGTGTCTTCCTACATATTGTTTGGTGACGAAGATCCAGTCGAGGCCAGAAAGAAATGGACTCTTGAAAAACTGCAAGTAAGATCTTGTTTCTTAAAGGAATCCCATAAAGCCAATTTAATAATAATAATAAATGTATTACAACAATACACATGTCATAATGTGACTACTATTTGATATCAACTGAAAGTTTATAAATATGGAATGAATGATACTTTAATTATAAACCCAACAAAAGTAGGTATAGATAAAATATTATGAAAAAGGTTAGTAAAATCTAAAAGTGCACGCCTCATAATCTCATTTTTCAGTAAAAAATGTATCCCTCACTGTGTTTTTTTGAAGCGCCATACGGCTTAGCCTTTTAGATTAAAAAAATAAAACTAAGAAAAAACTAGTACTTTTAAGTTTATTTTATAGAAATAAAAATAATATAGTCATAAATCCGGACCAAAGAGAAAGGAAAAAAAAAGAAAAAAAATACTTTTTTTTTTAAATATATTTATTTTTTTATTATTATTCTTTAAACTTCAAAATAATTTTGAGTAATCTCAACTCCATATTCTTTTCATATTTTGTAGATGTACATTGGTTTAATTGGGCCGAAACGGACGCAGATGACGAAGTCTGCAAATACAATACTGCAGTGTTATTACATGACACAGAGAAAGTCTGAATACAGAGACCCTTCCAGGACTACAGTTAGAATGCTAGACAGCTTGATCAGGTAACTATCATGGTTGTTGATTATCTTGCGCCCCTTTAGTTTCTCCCATTTAGAATATTAACAAAACAATTGTAATACTTTCACATACATTTGCATAAAAAGTTCTACCTGTCGTAAATGATTTGCGCTATACTTTTAACTTTTAAAAGACTCCGTAACCAAGACACGAGTTCCTTGGTTCATGCCAAAAATTAATTTCTCCTGTACCTCGAAGAGTATTCTATGCCATCTGAATCGCAGTTATCACAAAAAGGTGACGATAATCGTAAAGCCCGTCTTACCCTTTTTTTTTTTTTTTTTTTAAATCGATAGACTAGCGCTAGGCCGCAATCACATAACATCGGGGAAGATGAAAGGGCGTTCCAGATCTTTGCGGTGTGAATTGGGAAAGAGGAAGCAAAACGCTTTGTCAGAGAATTTTTCCCCAGCATTAGAACGACGTGAAGTGTCATAGTCAGAAGAGAAGGAATTAAAATTAATATTTCTCCTGTGAGAGGACAAGGTCCAGCAATGAAATGCTAATATTAGCATCTAACCGCTGACAGCTGTTAAGAAATTTCTACTAATAGTACTGACCGCGATGGTTTAGTTTCCGCATACTAAAATAAATTCCTATTTACAAGAACTGTATACTTGCTATATTTTTCTTTCTTTCTGTAATGCTAAGTGCATGTTACTTTACAGGTTATCGCAAGCACACTGTCGTCTCATGTATCGAACAACAATATTACCCGTAGATGCAATATTCGCCATATCCCTTGTAGATCTATCAATGCAGGACTGTACGTTGGCTGATACAGTGGATGCTTTACATTCAACCTTTTTAAATCACCCAGACTTTCACTACCTCTGCATGGCAAAAAAACTATTAGCCAAACTAAAATTGAATAATATATGGAAAGAAGAACTATTCTACTACGGAAAATTACTTCAAATAGACGGCCAAACTTTATCGAACGATATAGAAAAAGGAGATCATAAGCTCTTTGCAAAATATGATGATGTATCTGATATAAATATTCCATTATCTGCATCACTTGTAACAAGTTCATATTTCAACAATAAGAAAAATGTAGTGACATTAAATGAAATAGACAATAAAATCCTTGATTTCGATGAAGTTGCAAATGTGAGAGATATAAATAAAAAATTAGCAGCGACTTTAAAGAAACATGCAACTCTTAATAAAATAGATAAAAAGCCACCACAAAAGAAAAAAACTAAACGGAAGAGAAAAGAAGTTAACTTAGATAACAGTGCACTTGGAAATAAAAAACAAAGAGTTAAGAAAGATAAGCAAATAAGACTGGATTCGTCTGATAGTGAAGATTGTGATGTTAATGAAATTTTAAATGCAGTACCAAGTGTGAATGATGTTTTCACGAAACTTGGGATAGATTTTAAACTGTGCAATAATGATTCTCAAATTAATTTAAGCCAGAACAGTGATAAAAAAGTGGCTACTACAGCAGTTATAAAAAATTCTGTACTAAATAAAGAGAACCAAATTGAATCTAATCAAAATGGTCAAAAAATTACTGTTCAAGACAATCAATCTAGTAAAACTTCTATCAGCAAATTAAAGCAATTTGAATTTGCTGCAAAGCGAGATTTGAGTAAATTTTATGATGAAAATGCTGAAAGTAATAAAGGTGTTATAGTAGATACATTACAAAACACTGTGGTTAAGAGTACTGTTAATTCTAATGGAAATTCAAAAAAATCAGTATCCAGTTCGCAGTTATCTATGTTTGAAAGTTCAGACTGTGATATAGATTTTGATATATAAAATCATGAATATTTCAATGGAATTATTGATAAAATTAAACTGATCTATTAATTATGAAATAAATAAAGACAAGGTGACACTTTTCCCTATGTAATATTTAATGCTATTGTTATAAATAAAAATTTGTTACTATTTACAACTTTTATTTATCTTCGTCAGCTGTGGATGGTTTATATGGATCTGTTTTGTAATTCTCTATAAGAAGGTTCTTGAATCGTCTTGCAGTAATTGCTATGCTGTCTTCTTTGGCTACTATGTTTAATATTTCTATTCTTGCCACATACAAATGGGCTGGATTTTTGGGACTGACACTTTTTATGACATCAATTTCATAATCTATTCGAACCTGGAATAAATATTAGCACAAATAATTTCAAATGTTGTTAAGGTGTGAAGTAATATCTATATACCTACGATGAATATTATATATTTTTTTGGATTTAGATGGGACTAATGTAAAAGTGCTATGAGGCTAATCTTTAGCTTCAAAATTATTCTTATAGATTACACACTGTAAATTAAAATACAAGTAATTCTTCATACTAACTTTGTTAGAGTACTTGGTTCAAGTGGTTATACATTTTTGAAATCTAATTTGATCATTTCTACTTACCGGGATACTTTTCTTTAAAACCTTTTTGCCATTGACTCTAATTTTGCTCTCATAAAATAACTTTTCTATTTTGCTGAAATATATAAATTTATTAGTATACATGATATTAAACAATGGCCACCAAAAAAAGTCCATAAAAGCACATCTTATTAGTATGCAAGAGAAAAGACATACTAAAAGATTTCCTTATAAATGTAAATATTGTAATAAACTTCCACAACATACTTTCTTGCTACCCCTAAAGTAGATTTCAATATTGCATCCATTCTCAGCGAAGTAGTGTTGAGTTTAACAACTTTTGAATCCTTTGTCAAAGAAGTATCATCATCAAGAATGTCAACGTTCTCATCATCTGAATCATCATCTTTGTTCTGAAAAAATGGCTTCAAGTCAATAGTAATCTTGTATTATCACAGGATATCAGGCCTATCTTATATATTAACCCATAGCTGCTGAACATATTGAGGAATGGGCATGTTTTAAATCTAAGAATACAGATAGGTTTTCCAACCACAATACATCATGACTTTTGCTGGTAACACATTCTTTCAGTGACCAAATTGTATTAGTATCTACAAAATAGAAACACAGGAGTCATATTATTAATGTGTATAAAGTTTGTATTTGAAAGTTCAGATAAAAAAACTTTTTTAAAAATAAGTCTGTTGGTTTTTTATCCACCTATCCTTAGCACTAGGGATGAATGAAAATAATAGTTACACTTATTTATATGCATAATTCCTGAAAACATACCAATATAAACGCCCACTTTAAAAGACAACTAAAAACTACATATTTTTAAAAACATCTTTAGTTACACTTTATCAGTCATGCTTTGTGGTAAACAATGGTAAAGTTGATTGTGGAGCATGTCTGTCTATAAGATGTATTCACTAATAAAGGTTATTTTCAAAACCTGTGGAAACTGTTTTTTTTTTCTGGCAAGTAGCCTATATCGATTGCTTACTTAGTTAGAGCGTAAAGGAAGAAATGACAAACAAATATACAAACAGACTTTCGCATATAGATGCGAAAGAAAATAGATTATAGGTTAGGTATTTACTTTGGATACATAGGAGGAACTGTTGAAGGTCACCTTTCCCAACTATTTTTATAAGATTTACATTGAACTCTTCTAGTTAATACATACCTTTTTGGATTTATATCGAATTGCTCTGTATGATAAGTGTAGTGGTTTTAAAGCTTGTAGGTCTGTTCTTGCTCCTACTGTGTTGTGAAAACAGCTGACATAGAGTGAGGTTACAGGTCTAATTTCTTTGCATATTGCTCGATTTAAATAGCGTGGTACATATCCACGTCTCCACAGGACATTCATCACGATGGAAATATATTGAATATTATTTAAAATAGATTTACTGAGGATTTCTTAGATTATTTATTTTACTGTCACTTTCAAATGACATCCTGGCAGATTTGACAAATGACAATGACATTGATTTTATTGTAACGTAGTGTCTGTATCCTCTTTGTCAATAAGAAACTTCCGATATCCACGACACATCGAGTTTTCAAAAACCGGTTATCCGATTATCGCAGTCGGGTAACGTGGGTCGCGTTCAGTACTTTGGGTTGAAAATTAGCAATACTTTACCAACTTTACTTTGTTTTTAGATGTGAGATAAATGAAACAATAAAGACAGCAAGTTTAGTATTTACTAGTGGCCCTTGACATCGACTGGGTACTAATGTGAAACAGATCCACATAAACTTATAATCTTCGAAACTCCGTTTCACCCACCCTGGGGTAGAATTCCGAAAAAATGCATATGTTATGTTAGCAGTTTCTTTCACTCCCTATGTAATCCTCTCAATTAACCTTTACAATCATCATACAATCTTTAAACCGAAAGAATTTTTTTTTAAACCCATAATAAATTACGGGTTTTTACTAAATGCTATATTTGCACAAACTCCACCGTTTAGAAAAACTTAGTAGTAACCTCGTAGATATACTTGTTTGTAGGTATGTACACAGAATTAAGAACAGTTAGTGACTGGCAGGGGGTATTCACTGTTTTTAGACACATCACACAAGTATTGCATGCAATAATGGCTGAATGAGGGTTTTGTATGTTCTTAATTCGGTGTGTACCTACTTATAATATGATACTATTACATTTATTATTGATTATTTATACTTTTAGAAACAAATCCGAAAACACCATAGGTAAACTTAGGTTTCTTGTGCTAAGGCCGTGGGAGATTTCTGCTCACTTGACTGCAGTTGTCAGTCTGTTCTACATCAAAACACAAAGTCGCGACACACTGTAAAGCGTTGTCAAACTATTATAATACATGTGCCTATGACATAAAGTTCATTTTACCTTTGATTGCAAGCATTAGATGGTGGAACCTAGTATTCAGTTGGTTAGTTATCTTGAGTTGGCGACGGTAAGGCGCTTTAAAATAAACATCCAGATGCCAATGATAGTCTATATCTAGTTTACTTCATTGCAGTATTTTGTCTGGAGATATCATAAATTTAAACCAACTTGTCTCTACCATAAGGCGAAGGATTGATCGGTTCTTGTAAGTAGGATGTATTTTTCGAACATAAAGCTTAGCTAGTGAACGACCTTTATAAGATTTTTTTTATTTCCTTTGTATTCAAAAAGTTTGAAATGTCGATTTCACCTGCCATTTATGCTGCACCTGCTTATGCACATTTTTCTAGCTTATGAAAAATATACTATAGTTAAAATATATACCTAGGTATAATAGATATGAAATGAAATTTTATTCGCTGAAAATGAATTTACTATTACGGTATCCATTCACCGCACAGCTAAGCAAATGGGAAGGTATTAGACCTTCGCTCGTTAATTTATTTCTTTAAATGTTTTGCTTTCAATTTATAAGATAAAAGAACACACGGCATTAGAAAAACAATCACGACCACAGCTTCTCAATCACCCTACTAACATCCGAGTCTGCACTATGCGGTGTATAAATAAAAGTAAGAACATCTTAAAAGGCAGTAATTAAAAGCTGTCGGGACGCTACGAGGCTATAGTTTATCACATTATACACGGTTTGTCTCTTAGTAACATGTGGACACATGTCTCGAATTCGTAACGATCTTTTTATTTTCGTATACGATTATGTTCACGGCGTGTTCAAAGGGTTTTTTTAAATTTGACACAGTTTATGGTTTTGTCTCGTTTGATGGCCGTAGATGGGATAGGCATGACATATGTAGATGGTATTAATTAAACAACATGGAGGTTTTAACGTATTGAGTCGCCGCTACCGATATTTTGAATTGGGTGGTTCAATTTTAGATTGACAGCTTGAATCTATTTGGATTAAGCAAATAGGTAACCATGTTTTACAGCCTTACCAGGAAAATACAAAAACCTGTAGTGGGGAATCCAAATTTGCATTACGTTTGACAGATTAAGTGTAAAGAAAACAATAGTTCCATTTTTATCCAAAATAAGGCGAGGTTTATTATTTTCCCGGTCAGGTAAAATCATTGGTTAGTAACGCGGAGAGAGCACTTTTGAGTCAGTCCGTGAGATGCAGACTTCACGTTCTCTATTTATCAATAGCTCTAGACCTGTATATATACAACAAGACTCGAAGAACAATACTAAAGTGGATAAGGTGATAGGTTCAGTTATATAAATACTGTAAAAGCAGCGGTCTATATAAACTGGACCAAGATTTTTAATGTTTGTGGTAGGTAACCTACTCTTATGTTATAATAGTGTCCATAAGATAAAAAAATAAGTATCTAGGTATTTCATATATGATAATTTTTATTATCTGCTAGTTAGGCCGGTGGTGTGTAAATTGTCTCTAATAAGAAACTCGTACGTAGGAACAGAAGATAAAGCTTACTTTTTGTTCAATATACCTTAACTTAGATAAATATTATCGGCCCTGTATTTATCTGTAAGACAAAGGCCTCTTCCAACTTTTTCCATTCATCCCTATCTCTGGTATTCCTTTCTTACCTTCTGCAGCTTCAAGCTCATCTTTCCATCTTTTATATTTACTTCCTCGTCTTCTTTTCAGGTTTTTTGGGTGCAAGTTTGTGATTGACCTAGGTACTCCATTTGCCTACGCTACGCAATGTATGTCATGCATATCTATATGTCTCCTAGTAGTAAAAGTGACATCTTATAGTTCTTTCCGTTATAGCTGTATTCCTTTTTTTATTAGACCCAATACCTAGTATTAGGTCTAATAAAAACATACTTCGACTAACGGAATCTTAGAAAATCAAAGTCAAGGTTGAATTTCAAAGGTTTATTGCAATTTTTTCTCTTTAATTCTTCTTACTCCTTATGAATGCAACGGTGGCTTTCAGACGAACCACTTGAAAAAGGTCAGTGACGCCTATGCGTCTACACTTTGCGATGTAACAACTCGCTTCAGGAAACCATTTTTAAATTCATGCATTTTGCTTTGAATACCTTTTAATTTTTTTTTAAATGTTTTCTTTAGAAAACTATTATTCTTCTTTTTGCCTAGCGGGGCTAGTTGTTTAGAATATTTTTAGCTCCTCTCGGCATTTTTTCTTTGGTCGTATAATTGCTACCATTCTTTTCAAAGGGGCTAAGGTAGGTATCCCTTTTTAATCACCCCTTTCGACGACCTCCCTGGCGCAAAGGTGAGCCCTGTGAATTTAAGTAGGTGGTCCCGGGTTCGATACCCGGCAGGGGAAATTTATAATTTCTCTGGTCTGGTCTGGTGGGAGGCCTTAGCCGCGGCTAGTTACCACTTTACCGACAAAGGCGTGCCGCTAGGTGATTTAATGATCCGATGAGATATCGCGTAGAAACCGATTAGGGGTCTGACTACCATGCTCCTAACAGGTTAGATGCAGTCAAAGGCTAATTAGTGGCGGAATAACAAAATATTCGAAAATCAGTCTGCCTCCGCATTATAATATCATCCGGAATAGTTCCTCCAGAGAAGTTCCTCTTTGCATGAGACTCCTTGTAATTAGAAAGTTTAATCTTAACTATAACGTTACCGATATGTAGGTAATAACTTATCATTAAATCTCCAGTAGATATTTTATTCTAAACTTTTCTTTTCTTTTCTAGACTTTTGGGCCGAGCGAAACATAACGCGTTTACTTGTGTGAGATGGAACTTTGTCGGTTCGTCTGGGTTATTTTTAAAGTTCTTTAATTGAGGGTCATTGTATAAACTAACGCATAGACAAATAATACTTTAAGGCTCCCGCGTACAAGTAAATATTATTGACAATATTCTTCTTATTGACTGTGTGCGGGTAGCCTAAAGGTTTTCATAAAAGCAAATTTTCGGCAGGTTTTTTAATCAAAGAGGTTTTAACTGCAATCTCTTTAACACTTCTTTTTGAAATTCGGTCCCTAATACCTATTCTACAAATTCAAACCAGATGTTTGATTCAATAAAATGTGCTTTCTTGTTGAATGTCGACATGAATAATGCATTTTACAAAGGCTTTTGTTTTAAGTTTAATAATTAACGTCTTGATTGTGCGAAATGATTGATTAACCTCCCCCTCCTTACTAATTTCATTTAAGGCAATAACTTTCATACGTTTTGTAAAGAGCCCTTCCCGCACACTTTACTAAACGCGTACCTACCTAAACGTGGTTAATAAAAACCAAATAAATAAATAGAAAGGAGCCTAAAGAGTCCTCTTTCGGATCAGTTCTCAAATTTATGATTTCTAAATAATTAGCTCAGGTTAAGATGTACGATACTATTAACTGGCAAAGGGGTTATTTGGCGTTGGTAGTAAAAAGGTACCTATGATACACGGGGTTTTTTTGTTTATCGTATCGTTTATCGTTTATCCAGGTGTGTATTAAATTGTTTATGGAATTTCCAATAGGTAAAAATTCAATAGGTAACTGAATATTTCGATAGCCTACTAGTAACTATGATTTTCCAAGGCGTACCTATAACTTTTCATAAAATATTATTTCCTTCATTGTCGTATATTATGAAAATTAAGCTTAAGTTGTTCTACTCCGCGAAAAGCATGAACTAGATTATTGAATAGTCAACATCTCCTGAGGATGCTCCGCTTTCGAAGCGAAACGTGCGTAGCCTAAGATCTTTTTGGTGGGGATTATAAAGATTGAAGAAATTATAAATTACACCAAACAGATTCTCCTTCTTCTTCGAATATTAAGCTCAATTTTCGTAATATATAATGGAATTCCGCTAAGTAACGCCTGCTTTTATCCAATATTCATTGTAATAGTTAAGGAAACCATTGCGAGGAAGCCCGTTTGCCCGTTTCCATATCGTTCTCAAAGGCGTGTGAACTCTACCAATTCGCACTTGGCCAGCGTGGTGGGATACGGCCTTAACCTTTCGCGTTCGGAAAAGAGACCCATGCCCTGTGTTGGGCCGGTAACGAGTGGATAATGATCAACGATTTCAATTATATATATTGATGATAATGATAATGATTATGATAACTAGATAAACGTCTCCGTTTAAACGATGGGCTTTATGCACAAGCAATCTTAAATTTTATTTCCTCTAATTGAAAGAAACTCAAGCGTAGCTACGTAGTAAGTTACTGTGAAGTAAATAAACTATTACCTACCTAGGTATCTATTCTGTGACAAAGGTAAACGCTTGATAGTAATAGCTATAGGTAGATAAAATAATTATTGATCGAATTGAGTGTACTCGAAACATTCCTGAACAATGCTGGCTCTACGATGCTTCATGTCATCGACGGCGGAAGTTATGAATACATCGGTACTCCGCTTACCTTGTTATGATGTAAGCAGTTAACACGCAAATATAAACACTGTGTATCATAAATCAATATCTGTTTTTTTGAGAATATCGACTCTTACACCACACACAACACAATATTCGGTATTGTAGAAAAGATGTCGGCCTGACTCGTGCACTGTACTTTTTTCTTCCAATTAACTTACAAATAAATATTATGAAAGTTCATTCGCTTAAGTTTTTTTTTAATTATTCCACTGTAGTCTAAGATGGTAACGAGCTACCATGTTGGGAGCATGTTGGGGGTATGGCAGTTATATTCAACCCATTCCTACCCCTAATCGGTTTATACGAGACTTCGTACCAAAATGCAAATCTCCAAGCAAGGCGAAAGCGTTCGACTAGACCAGACCAGATAAAAACAGAAATTATAAATTCTAACATGCTGCGGGTGCTGGGGATTGAACCTGAGACCCACCGCGACGCTCAAGGCTGCGCCAGCCACCACCCTGGACAAAAGATTATATTTTTAAAGTGCTAACGTTTATTGCGTAAGCGGTTTTAAAATTTGTTTGTTTGCAACTGCGTAACTAATTTGCTTGGAAGAAAACGGATTGTTTCATTTCATCAATTACATAAAAACTACTTTTAACTCAATTTCAGTTTTTTTTGCCGTGAAAACTTCGGACATTTCCTCCAAATTTCGAATCTATAGCATAAGGTACCTGTGGACGATGTCGCAACATTCAGTTTTCGTGTCTACCATTTTGGTTTCAATCAAAATGAAGTGAAAGCAAAAACGACTTCTACAAATATCTAAATAATCTTGAACACAATTAAGTGCACCTACGCAACGTTTAATATCTTCCTCGTGTTATATAACAAGTTATTAGATAAAGAAAGGTAACGGGAGTCGGGAATTAGATTTCTCATTTGCCGCGCGGGATGGCGTATCGTTTATCATCGCCGGTGACAGCTCATCATGTCACGGTGCCCAGCCTCCTTTGTGTAGCCGTTGGAGTGGAAAACGGCTGACAGCCAAGAAGCAGCATGTGTGACACCTTTAAAAATACGTCCAATTACCAGTGATGGCTATCGAGTATCGATGTAAATGGCATTAAATTGGTTTTCAATTGTTGGTGCGAAAGTGATTGCGGTTCTTTTTGAGTCATCTAGTCCCAGAGTAAGCGTAGCTTGTGTTAAGGGTACTAAGATAACTGATGAATATTTTAATGAATAAAATACATAAATACTTATAATATACATATAAACATCCAGACACTGAAAAACATTCATGTTTATTACACAAACATTTTCCATTTGTGGGAATCGAACCCACGGCCTTGGACTCAAAAAGCAGAGTCGCTTCCCACTACGCCAATCGGCCACACTTTTAGGGTTTCGACCCCAAAGGTGGGCATACGTGAATTTATTATATGTTTATTATATGTACCCGTTCATAGGGGTCTACAGCTTAATTTGTAATAATTAATTAGGTAATTGAAATTTGGACAGAATATTGGTTACTAAATACATCGATTGCATTTTTTAAACGTTTCGCTTCAGTGCTACCTACACATATACATACAAATTTTCTTATGGCTCCAATATAAAGAAGTGGTAAGTACTTAAGGATTTTTTTTTATTCTACTATAAGTTTACCCTTGATTGTGATGATGCTGTCTAAGATGTTAACCGGCTAACCTGTTGGGTATGGCAGTTATATTAAACCCATATCCCTAATGGGTTTCTACGTGACATAGTACTAGGTCTAAATCGCTAAATCTAAGGCTAAATCGCTTAGCGGGACGTCTTTTTGTCAGGGTGGTAACTAGCCACCAGACCAGAGCAGAGAAAATTCTGAAATTATAAATTATCAAAAGGACACCTGACATTGGCTAATCACTGTAAAGCCAAAAGAGAAAAAAAAAAAAAAAAAATTATCAAATTGCCCCCGCCGGGAATTGAATTCGAGACCTCTTCAGACTTTAAAACCCCCAGCTTGCCGCTGCGCCCGGGAGTTCGTGTGTTTTTAATGAGATCTGACGCTGATCGAAATTTTTGTTTCGTTATAAATAATATTAAACTTAATAATGTAAAAATCTTACTTATACTGGTAATTTATTAAGCACTTCTTAGGTACTTACGTTGGTTTTTTTTTTGCGTTGAGTAATAATTGTGGTTGTGACAATTTGTCGTTCGAGATCCAAATCGAAAATTATCCTGAAAGGCTCGCTGCTGTCCCTGTCCAATTAAGACTCAAAAATTACGCAGCACCGTCGTCACGCTATAATCACCCAATTAAAATTCAAAATGACAATCAAAAAGCGTAAAAAAATAAAATAAATTTACGAGATAAGTAGCTCTTTACTAGGACTGCCAACTGCGATAAAAATAATTGTTTAGCAGCCTCATATAATTGCTTGTTTTCACTAAACTCTAGGCATCGCCTTAATCGAATGCCTAATGATTTAGAAGAAGAATAACAAACACTTTATTGCAAGTAAAAAAACAGGAAAAGAAACAGTAAGGAGTGTACAGTACACAATGCTGACATGCAAAGGCGGCCTTATTGCTACAAGCAATCTTTTACAGGCAACCTTTGTAGACAGGACGTACAGCAAGAGAACGGGATAGTGCCAAGAGTGTTGATATACATAAATACCAAAATGTATAGATACAAATACATGGATAGTTTAAATAAATATACGCAATATATAAATATAAAATATACATAATATTTATAAATATGTAACAAACATAATATATATAAGTAGATTTTAATACATAATTTAAAACAATAATAAAAAATCTACTTCCAATACCATCACTCAAATAGAGGTAGTAGTCTTTCAGACGACTCTTAAATATCAGAAGGGAACTACTTCCACGGATTTCAGCAGGCAGATTGTTAATTTAGGTGAAGTCTATAGAAAAAAAACGTTTCACCAACTCTTAGGTAATAAATATTGGTAAACGGTTTATGGTTATGTATGCCCAGGAATCTCGTTAGAATAGGCTTTACTTTTAGTCATTGCCTTGTTCTTCTAACCTAACCTAGCCTCACCTCAAACACTTGAACTTAAAATAAGATTGCTGCATTTCCCTGCCTCGTATTGTTCAGGTAACTAGCACAATGCTTATTTCTATGCCGCGAAGCAGCATTGCTACGTTTGGGCTTGGTTGCCGGTGAAATTACAGCCTCATGAGGCTTAACACCGTTGCCTAAGATTGATGGACACAGGGACGCACTTTGCAGGACGTGTCTCTCGCATACCTTATTTCATAAATGTGAAAATGTGTTTTTTTGTTCGTCCTTCCTTCACGCTCTAACCTAGCAACCAAGAAACTTGATTTTTGGAATAGAGTGAAGTGAATGGACGGAGAGTAATATGTTACTCTCCGTCCATTCACTTCACTCTAGACTAGTTTTTATCTCAGGAAAGCAAACGGTTCCCAAGAGATTTGAAAAAAACCGTAATGAACCGTAAATCAGTACGCGAGCAACCGCTAGTAATTACTAGAAAAAAAAATCCTGAATTGTCTCTGCTGTAGAGCGAGTCCAAGACCTCGGACTTAAAAAACCACTTCGCCAGAAATTACACGATATAAGCATTCAGAACGCCTTGTTCGAATTGTAACAGTTGGCAACCCTATTCATAACGACTAACGAGTGTCCGCTGTTTTATACTTTGTTTACAATTAATTAATTAATATCCAACATACGTTTTACCATGTGCACTTCAAAATGACCGGGCGTCAACTTCGTGAGACGCGGTGAAGTTGGAATCGTTAAATTAATTACAATAATAAGCGGGCACGGTTATTAATAATCCCAATTTGGGTTTTATGACACCGAGGTGTCGTAATATTTTTTTTTGGGGTACGCTTCGGAGCAACGAAGAGATCATAAATCTAGCCATTTTTTTCAGTGAGAATTCATTACCTCGATCTACGTCTTTTGTCTATGGGGTCGATAAACACACACACTGCACAGCTCTAATTTTAATACATACTCAGTAGATAAAATATTCAAATGTTAACTACTAGCAACTGCGTTTATGACGTGAATTATGACCGTGAAAAAAAATAAGGTGAATTAAAAATGCACATAACTCCGAAAGTATAAGAAGGTACGTGCTCGGGATCGAACTCGCGAAAGGGAAACCGAAGCATTACCCACTGGGTTATCACCGCTTATATAATAACACTGTTTTCTTTCACCATAAACATCTGATAGTCTTGTATCGTCTGCACTTATGGTTTTATTTCAATTTTATTCATATGAACACGCCTTCCTTTTTTCTCTTTATTAGCTTTTTTGCCTTTCCTCAATATTTTTTGGGATAATCCGACTGAATGGGTATGCATATAGTACGCCATTATGAATTGCTCTAGCGTCTATTTTTGGTGTGGCTTGAAAACTGAGCATTTATTTTCATAAAAATAAACGACCCAGTGTGAAGCACACACGCATTGTGAGTTTTATATTTTGGAAGGGAAAGTATATTTATTCAATAGGTGGTATTTCTTTTTTTATCCCCCCAATTTAGTCGTTGACTGCAATCTTAGCTTGTGGCAAGTGATGATTCAGTCTAAGATAGCAGCGGGCTTATCTGTTAGGGTATGGCAGTTATATTAAATCCATACTTCTAACCGGTATCTACGCGGCATTGTACCGGAACGCATAGTTGCTTGGCTGTGGTACTTCTTCAAGTTTTTTTTGTAGGGTGGTAAGTAGCCGTGGCCAGAACATCCAAGAGAAAATTCAGTTATTATAAATTCAAAAAATTTCTTTGCCGGAAATCGTACCCGTGAGCAAAA
This sequence comes from Pararge aegeria, assembly GCF_905163445.1. Lineage (NCBI taxonomy): Eukaryota > Metazoa > Arthropoda > Insecta > Lepidoptera > Nymphalidae > Pararge > Pararge aegeria. The sequence continues at coordinate 8,163,712 of NC_053189.1, forward strand.
AGCGACGGCTAAGATCGACAAAAATAGGCTATAACCTCTTCTATTTTTGACTACCTCCTGCAAGGAATGTTATCTTTATTTGTTTTAACATTATTATTAAAAAAACGGCCTTGCTCTTTCACTAACACAATTTTGAAATGTCCAAAGAATTAAATTATACAACGTGTAAAATTAAATGACGTGTAAATAAAAAACCGAAATAATACTTCACAGGCTTTAGAGGTAAATTATGCAATGTCTCTGAGACTTATCTGTGAAATCAAAAACCTAACTTATTCTGAGTAAATCACTGGCATAGTTTGAAACGAAGGAAATCAGAAACAGCCCTAACATTACATGCAAAATTAAAATGTGTCTCATGTCACTTTATCAGGTTCGCGGCGCGTAGCGTAGGTACTATGCGTGTGTCGGTCTTTTATCTTCAATATAGTTGTCATAATTTTGTAGTATGCATCTGAGAACATTATGGAGAACTCTCAGGCATGCAGGTTTTTTAACAATGTTTTCCTATCGATGTTTAAGCCGCGGCTAACTTTGTTATAGGCTCTTTTTAGACCAGGGGAGCGTTTAATCAGGGGACCCTCCTAGCTATAGTTTTAAGTTAACAAATGCAGTTATCAGTTATCACCATTATCTCGCAATAAAGGTAACATATATGTATGAACACTTCATAAGTGTCTGTGACAGGTCTACATGAATAAATTCAAATATGTATTTGAATTTGAATTAAGATTTCAAGTAAGTGATATTTAATTGACTTTGAAGCGGTGATAGCCCAGTGGGTAGGAGCTTGACTTCACTTTGGGAGGGCCGAGTTCGAATCCTAGCACGCACCTCTAAATTTTATATCACTTGCTACAACGGTGAAGGAAAAAATCCTGAGGAAACCTGCATGCCTGAGAGTTCTGCATTATGTTCTCAAAGATGTGTGGAGTCCACCAATCCTCACTTGGTCAGCGTGGTGGACTACGGCTTCTCGTTGTGGGAGGAGACCCGAGACCTGTAGTGGGCCGGTAATAGGTTGATATGATGATGATGATGATATTTAATGGCTTGAAATGCACATGACTCCGGAAAGTTGGAGTCTCAAACTCGGTCCTTCCGCAAGGGAAGTTGAAGTCCCTACCACTAGGCTATAACGCTACCATTGAGTTTTTACATTATGAAGAATTTACGAGTGAGCCACATGGGTTAGAGGGCATTACATACTGCCAGACTAATGTTACTTTTACGAGTAATTTCATGGTTATTCATTCGCCTCGCAGGGGGCGATCTTAGGGTGCTAACGAAATTCGTCACACCCTGTGTTGGCACTTTCAGTCTTAATTCTATATTTAGAGATGATCCCGTATTGACCCCCTTATATGTCAATGCACCCGTAAAACATCTTAATCATCCTTTATAATGGTCGCTCTACAATAAAGTTTTAAGTAAGTGAATTAAAAAAATGTTTAGTTTAAGACACTATAAAATAAACACTATGTGAGATATGCCTTGGTGGTTTATTGGTTAGCATGTCTAGGCTTTGAGGTAAAAAAATTACAGTAAGTAGGTACACGCGGAATCCGGTAATTGGTGCCTCAATTTTGTTTCTCTTGTTTAGGTTTCATAGTAGGTAGTTACAGCGAATAAAAGTTGTGGAAAACTCCAAAAAATACTTATTTGGCAAATGTTCTGCAAATAAGTAAGGGGAATTTTTAACCATACACAACTTTACCTAACTAACCTTTCAGTGATCAAGTATCTACCTATAATTTACTGTTTATTTTATATTGAATAAAACCTTCGTTTTACTATAAACTAGGAGATACGACGTACCTATTTTTTTAAATTGGTATCTGATTTTTGTTGTAGGATAGGTAGGTATATCGTATATTTTTTCACTATAGTTCTGATCACCCATTTTTTATTGACGGACACCATTTTTTTCTTACTTGTCTTAATATTATGCAAACAATAACTTCATTATTTTTTAATGCAATATATCCTTTAAAAATAGAACTAAAATAATAATAACAACCTATTAATTTAATTGTTTCTGTTTCTTGTTCTATTCCAAATTTAAAACCTACATTACTCAAATTAATAATAAAAAGATAGTTACTAAGATACTTAATAAGAATATTAAAAAACACTCCCTGCGATAGGACGAGAAAATGAGTTCCGATTTTTAGGTACTCATAATTATCTTGTGGCTGAAGACTGATCTTTCTGTCCCATGGGAAATGTAAATTTTTCCTTTATAAAATATACAATTTTTACCCATAAATTGTCTCTGCAAACTATAACCTGTAAGAAGGACAAACACACTTTCGCATTATTAAAAAAAGACATAACTTTACACTTGAATGCTTCCATTTAGTCATAATAATATGTCAGTCAATGCACCCGCGTAAGTTCTTGTAATCATCCGTTGTTAATTGTAGCTTGATAGTAGCCTCAATTATAAAACTTCATGCAAGTAATAAAATAATATGGTTTCTTCGTCAGCATTCACATTAAAGTCGCCAGTTGCTTAAGTAATTTTATGTAGTTCTGCCGCTTAAAGAATTAATGGACGATGTAACTTTGAAGCGAAGTTTACGTTGTTTTTTTGTATTATAATATTTTGCAGATGGCCTAAAAACAGAGAAACAATTCGCCCTGACCCTGTGTCCATCTACTAGCACGGCTAGAATGGGCAGGAGACGATACATCCGCGGGTAAAGGATGTAAATTTATCTTTTCCCACAGCTTTACAAGCTCTCAGAGCACTGGCGCACAAGTGGAAATAATATCCAAATAATAAATGTGTAATAATAAACAGTTAAGCTTCCACCAACATCTTAAGAAGCTTTCGCTTGGTTGTTCGATCGAGGGTCGGATACAGAAGGCAGTAGTCCTTGAAACGGCGCGTATTGTGAGGAGGTTCCTCACTGTGGAGCCCTGACCGCCGGTTGCTTGGGCATTCGAAAGCCCCGCAAGCGGAGGGTGTTTTTTTTTATTATAAATTTTTAATAGTGTTTTTCTAATTTTCTGTAAGCATTGTTAAGAATTAAAAAAAAAAAAAAATGTAAATCAAAAAATAAAAACGGTTATACTTATTCCATGTTCCCGTGCTTCAGCAGGTTAATTATTTCCCCTGTCAGGGGGTATATTCGGGGGATATAATGTTTTTCTCCTGCCAGTTCTCTAGCCCTGCTAAGCATGTGCGTAAGGTGTACCGGCAACCAGGCCCTTCAGACCGGAACACACCAATGCTGCTTGGGAGCTAAAATACGCATAGCGTACTACCTTGTGCTACCAAAGAATGATAATTTATCACTATGTAGGAATATCGAAATTATATGAAAATATTTTTTTTTTATATTATGCTATAACTCTTTTACATTTTTTATAACTGCTGAAGTGATATCAAAATTATATGTAAAATATGTTATGCATTGATTTTCCGATACCGATTAAGTATATGTACATAGACCTAGTACGGATACGCGGAGATAGCGAAATACTCGTTCGATTTGTTAAGAACTTCCATCACCTACGACTCGAACCTTACTTCCTATAAGATTTTAATTTGCATGTTGGAAGAGGCATTTACGAGTAGGTATCCTAATATTAAAGTTACACTGTACTGTATCTTGCCTTAAATGTTAATTAATCAAATCTGAAGCATCTGTTAAATTTAAGTATGAAAATGTTACGAAAAACCGCTCTACCGAATCGCTGCCATTTACGTAAACCGCTCTTATCCTAAGAGCACTGTCAAGCTAAGACAAGATATCGCCTGGCAATAATTTGTCTTGTCGCAGCCTTATTCACTGTCTCACTTACTACAATTCATACAGCTTTGTCGTGAGTAGCGTCTTTGAATTCCTATGATTAAATTTTTTTATTATTGTTAAATGATGTTGTTCCCTTTACTAGGCACGGAAATATTGTACGACAGAATTTAATTTTACTTACGTTCTGCCAAAAGCACTAGCTATAGAATTATGGCTGTTCTCATTTCTAGAGGTTTTTCAGGTTTCAAACAATGGTGATAGGTTCAATTTTACTCTGACGTTCCGGCGATTCGAAATTCGAAAGCGTCTCTTCGATTGCAATCGTACTAATTTTGTGTTGAGGGTAAGAGTTATAAAAAACATAAGGATTGGCATTGTAAGAGATACGAAAAACCTGCCCTTAAGTGTTTATAACTCTTACTGGAGATTTTCTTCATTTTATATCATCTGCATACCCTGTGCATACCCTCTATGCACGCCACTGCTACGGTGCATCTTATTCCGTCGTTGGTGTAGGAGTGAGCACCTTGGACGACGGACTAGGAGTTCTTGGGTGAGATTCTCGATTCAGAATTGACATTGTTTTACTAGTAGTAGAGTTTTGGTACAGAGCTCGTACGCGAAACTCGTACTACTGCCATCCTTATTTCTGCTGCCGAGAAGCACTGCCGTGTGCCGGTCTGTAAGTCGTAGTTGCCGGTGTAATCACAGTCACATGAGGCTTCACACTAACACCTCAGATGGACGGAAATTTGTAGAACGTGGTCCTTGCATGTCCTACAAAGTGTTACGCTGTTTATACGTGGTGTATTTCTGCTTTGCCTCAGGTGGGCCATCTGCTTGGTCCGTCAATTAGGTATTTCTATAAAAAAAAATTTGCTTGCGACAAAACGTTACAGACACATATGTGCGCTCGTAGTTAACATAACTACCTGGAAACCGGTAGTTCTGTCCTATCTCTGTGTTCGGGATATTATGTCGTGACCATGAAAAATTTGTCTTGCGACATGTCTTTAGTGTGATTGCCAGCTTAGACACCCGTTTACAACGTGCGCCATTATAAGCTCATTTTGTAGACTAACAGGGTGATGTGAGCTTAATTAAAATTCTGCACCATCCATCATTGGATTATTGATTTTGTGTCGTGTACATTTGGCGCGTCGTCTCTCCGTTATCAATTAGTTGGGAGCGGTCGACACTGGTACCATTGGCGGATGCCACCAAAATTAATTGGTAGGTATTCCAAAATTGATTGAAACCATCAAACTTTTTACAGCCGCCTATAAATATTTATTTGTTACGAGTTTTTACCATGCACCATTTTGCCAGTTTAGACCATTTTTTATACGACATTGTGGCGTTCTCACTGTCATCGCTAAAGGCAGTATTACTTTAAGATTACAGTTTTATATGACATACCTATAACTGATTCTAAAATAAGGATTAGAATTCTAAAACAAGAGCGTCGGCAATATAAAAATAGTTCCGAATGCTACCCTCGTTTAATTTAAAAATATAGGATTAATATCTTTAACAGTTAAATGCATTTAATTTTTATATAAACGTACGTCTGTACTAAGTTCTACGTAAAACAAGTTATTATCATCTGTTATGTGGCTCAGTAAGTTGTTAAAAATGTTTAGTTTATATGCTGTAAAGTTTTAAAAAGGTGTTGTAACCTGCTAAACTGTAAATAGTATATTATTGATTTGTTCAACCTAGGCTAGTCACCAGGATATGAACTGTAATACAATTATTTAATTAATAAAGATATTTTAAAAACAAACAAACCAAACAAACAATATAAAAATAGTACTGATATGGGAATAAGCCTGGATGATATTAATAGTGATCATCATCAACATTATTGAGCCATTACCGGACCACTACAGGGTACTGGCCACCATTCAGAATCTGTTTAGGCCGCAAATTTTTAGTCCTAAAATGCCTTTGAGAATTGCCATTATGGACAATTCTTAGGCAAGCAGGTCTTAGGCATTCTTACCTTGCCTGCACCAATTGTAAGTCCAAGGCTGTGGGTTCGACAACTAGAAAAAGTTTGTGTGATAAACACGAATGTTTATCTGTATATAATTAGTATAGATGTTATGTATATTATTCACAAAAATGTATCCCTAACATCAGGATACATCACGATACATCAGGTATCCATAACACAAGCTAAGCTTACTTTGGCGCTTGATGGCGATGTGTACTTTCTTAGTATATTTATTTATTTTCTTAATAAAACGATTTTGTAGTATTTAAAAAATTGGACACAACTGTGAAAGTCAGGTGCCTGGAGGTGAGTGTCTGGTATCGAACTCAGTTCCACTGAAAAGGAGACCGAAGCCCTAGCCACTAGGCTATCACTAGATACTTAATCATTATAGTTACCGTGATAGTAATGATGATTAAATGATAACAGCAACAGAAGCCGTTAGCGTTAAGGCCCAGAGGAAGTGTAATCTACATAAAATTGCTTAGTTTATTGTAACACCGAACGGAAAAGAAAGACAATGTAACAAACTACATATCGAGTGACTTAATACGATAAATGGAATAAAACCAATAGAACTTAACAAGTTAAACGACTCAGAGCCAATAAACCACCGTCACTGAATCGTTCCAGTAATGTTTGAGTTACCTCCTTCATGCTAACCGAAAGATAAATTGGAGATATTATATTTGAGTAATTTCGATGCGGACATCTGTAATTGACTTGCGATTGTAGCTTGTAAGTAACATATTATTATAAACTCTGACTCATACAACATTGCAGTATCCAATAACCATATTGCATTCTTTAAAATCATCTCTATTCTTTTTTTATTACCTGTATTATTTATTTATTCAGTGCTTAATTACAGTTTAAACTTTATTACTATTTGTTCTGTATATTAATTATTTTTTTACTTTTCTTTGACTATTTTCAGTTTAAATTCACCTCATTATCACCATATTCATTACCAGCTTATTAATGTCTCACTCCTAGTACCCCCCACTGATAGTAAGGGTTACGTGCACAGCTCTGCTCAGTGCTAAAGTATATTTTCTCGTACCTATCTAATGATGTAAACAATATTTTTGTTAATTTTTAATGTAAATTTATTTTCATACGCTTAATCGCTTAGTGCACGTCTTTGTCGGTAGGGTGGTAACTAGCCACGGCTGAAGCCTCCCACCAGGCCACACTAGAGAAAATTCAGATATTATAAAATCCGAAATTAACCCTCCCGGTCATCAAACCTGGGACCTCCACTTGAAACTACAGGGAGATTTTCTTAGTTATTTATAATAACGCTCACAATATTAATTTCATCAAAATGGTAACAGACATACACAAACAGCCTTTTAACCCGAATTTGATAAGAAGAAGAAACACTTTATTGCACGTAGAACTTACAGGAAAAGAAACAGTAAGGAGTATACAGTACACAATGTAGACATGCAAAGGCGGCCTTATTGCTGCAAGCAATCTCTTACAGGAAACCTTTGTAGATAGGACTTACAGCAAGAGAAGTATAGTGCCAAGAGTGTTGATACATAAATACCAAAATGTAAAGATATACATATATAATTTAAATAAATATACGTAATATATAAATAAGCCATTTTCCTCTCCTTAATTGGTAAACTTAAAATCTTGGATTTTAACAAACGCAATCGCTGTACAAAACGCTGTCGTATTTATAAAATTTTATACGTTTGCGCGCTTACCAATTCGGAGTAACAGCAAAATTTTATATTCCAATTTGAATTTTTAAAGCTCGGTACACCGCTGCGACCGTTTCTTAATACGAGTTTTATACCTATACTTTTCTTCGCGATTCCATTTAAAGGATTCCATGAGAGGTTGTATAATTTTCCATACAATCTCGATTCTGGAGAGTGGCCAGCGCATAACAACTGCATTGCGGGCGGCACAGCACTTAAAATTGACTTTATGGAAAATGCATTTCAAATTTGCTTAATCATTGAACGCGAGTTGAAATTCAAGAGCATTCGTGTTTTTGCTGATGTTGCGACGTGGTCTGTTGAGGATCGCTAAGTGTCAGCTCCTTTTATGTGTATAATTGTAGCGTTGAACTGGCGAGATTAGTGATGTACCATGTAAAGGATACCTTAAATTCCTCGAGTTACACTTGTATACCTATTATAAAACACAACTTGCCTTTTAAAGGGCACTGGTAATTTGTACAGAGACAGTAGGTTACTTTAATATATGTCCTGGAGACGGTAAGAGAAGAAGGAGAAGACCCAGTCAGCAGGAGAACTACGGAGAAGGAAAAGTTATGATCGTGAAGCGTAGAAGGTCTCCAAGGTTCTTACAATCCAGACAATTATCCAAATCGGTTTCCCAAAATTCAAATATTAAAAAACAAATAAATTTTCGTTCATGATCGTCTTTTTACTATAAATTTTGAAACAACAATTTCATTAAAAATGATTTTGCAATGTAGCTGAAATGTTTTTCTCTGGGAATGACTTTATCATACTATCTTCTGTAAGGATCAACAAAATGATTTTCAAATACTAATATTATAAATGCGAAAGTGTTAGTTTTTTTTGTTTGTTTGTCCTTTCTTCACGCCCTAACGAAACCACCAGTTGACTTGTAGTGTCATAGAGTTTGTTGAATGGACATAGACCATTTATTCCAGGAATACCAACGGTTCCACGGGATTAAAAACAGTAAAAAACAGTAAAGAACGCGGTCAACAGGTAGTACAAAATAATATTACATCACTTAAAAAAATCTGGCTAAACAATATTCAACGGTCGATGTTTAAATTCACGGATTACAATAATTCGCCCGTTACACCGGGATTCAGATAAGGATGCGCATTGTTTATGAGTTAATTATAGATAACGATAGAGAATTCTTTATTTACAAGTCCGATTATAGAAGTGGTGATTGCGCATGCTTCGTAGATACCAATAAAGTGTGGGACAGAGGGCGGAGGTCGGGACAACGCAAGTGTTATGTCGTAGGCGGGTTTTATACTCGTCGGACACTTAAGCCGGCTCCAAATGACTTTCGAGTCATTGTTGAGTGCGTCTTTTTTATAGACGGTTCTGTTTAACTGTTTAACGTTTACGGTTATTGAATGGGTACTAGCAGATGCCCGCGAATCCTTTCTTGATCTTTTATTTATTGGTGAAAATCTGCGTCTTTTACTACAAGCAATAGTTTATGAAAATAAAATTGCAATAACTGCACCCTTCGTAAACAAGATTCGCGTGCGATGAATCTATTCTGCTTTGGTATATTTCTTTTTGTAAACAATATATCCTTACTTCTCAAAGTACATTTAAAAAAAAATACAATGCATTGAAATTTATAAAAAGAAATAAATTAAAGAGAGGTTTTACATTATGAATGTATGATTTTATTATTCTTTAACCATTTTAAGACAAGTAAGAAAAAATTAGCTACACCTTTTGATCGTTGGAACTAATAATTATTGATCCAGTATAACGGAAAATCACGTAGGCAAATTTACTGATATTTAGGTAGCCTTAGAAGTTAATACATAACTTTGGTATACCTTAACGGATGATTCTTTGAAATATTTATCGCCATAAAATATCAAGTCTGCATAATACCAAGTGAGAATTTTTTTCAGAAATGAATAGGAAACTTCTCTATTATAATTAATGGCATTTGTTTGGAGAAGTTAACACTATTATAATGTCCAATGTCCTCACAAACATTTAAATTTAACCCTCTTCTTTTTAATTTAGCATCTCAAGTGACTCGTTACTCGAATAATTTAATAAAACCAAGTTAAACTAAAACTCATCGTGACATTTCTCGCTCGTTGTTTAACGGCTGAGTTAATTCGATTTTTGTCCTCCGACTTTATTCTGAGTGGCATTTATTTTGCTATTGTCGTTATGACTTATGGGGGAACAAATCTGCGGGCAGACGTGGGCAAAACGATGTTTATCACCAACTATTATTTATTCCCCTTGGATTGGGTACTTTTCGAATAATATTTTCATAGAAGTGCCATCATTAAGGAGAGGAGAATAAGTTCTTTTATAGGATTGTTTGGTGTCGCACCTATATCAATGTCAGAAATTGAAAAGAGTGCAACATTTTTTGTTTATTATCTTTTTAAGGTGTCACTTGGCGACTGTTTTGTCACTTTGAGACACCTTTTTATGTCTTTTGAGACCAGGAATATTTGTAGAGGTGTTATTTTTTTTGGTTTCAACAATATTATGTATACAATAACTCTTCTTTTGTACCTAGTATTGTATTCAACAGCTGTATTTTGTAGGTTTAATCTTCTTTAACGTTGTGATACCAGTTAATCAACAACAAAATATTAATTGGAAGTGTCACTGAATTTTATAATGAATTATAACTGTTATTAGTTTAATTTTTTATAATAATAATTGATGGTCTTGAAAAGTGCGTGTTGACTTGCGGATCCGAAACGTGGCCGCTTACTATGGGCCATATCAGAATCACTCAGCGGGCGATGGAGAGAGTAATGTTGGGTAGTAGTGATAGGTGGTAATATCTCTACGTGATGAAATCAGGAATGTGGAGATCCGTAGAAGAACCAGAGCTACCAACATAACTCAGCGAGTCGCAAAGCTGAAGTGGAAATGGGCACATAGCTCGGAGAACCGCTGGGAGTTAGGGTTCCAAGGTGCTGGCATGGCGACCCCGCACAGGTAAACGCAGCGTTGATCGGCTCCCAACGAGGTGGACAGACGACATCAAACGAGTCGCTGGGAGCCACTGGAAACAAGCGGCCCAGGACCGTGGATTTTTGAACTCCCTACAAAAGACCTATAAGTAACAGTGGACTGCAACCGGTTGAAGTGATGATGATGATGAATTCATGGACCAAGCAGATGGTTACATGGTAAGCGGAAAACTATCGCCTATAAGCAGCGGAAAAGTTTGCAGGGCATGTACGGAGCACGTCCTGCAACATGCCGCCCTGTGTCCATCAATTTGAGGCTCATGTACCTGTAATTACTCCGGCAAACGCGCCCTTTAAACCGCACATAGCATTGCAATAATGCTGCTTAGCTGCAGAAATAATCATGGCGATAGTACTCCCCTGGACGAGCTGTCACAAAAAGCTCGACTTTTACTAGTTAATAAACGATTTCTTATTTAATCCTAGACCTACATTGTTCTTTTGAGGTTTTTTTGCCATTGTTTTGTTTATCGATGATAAGTCAGTGTTTAACTACGAACTCACTAACGTAATTTTCATAGAAAATTTACGGTGGGCATAGAACTAGCGTTGTCAATATTATGTGTTTTGTATAAGACGAATAATGGCAACTTTTTGGAGAAGTTATAAAATCAGCATCATTTGCAAGCAAGCAAGGATTTGCATCGCTGCGCTTTATTGCCAAGGCATCAATGTGATAAGTCTATTTCGTGTTTACTTTCCTATTATTACATTGTCAGCTATTAAGCCGTCAAGCGTGAAATCCGTCTAATTACCATATCAAATACGCAGGCGATTAGTTCATCAAGCATACAATTATTATAGTACCTTATAGGGTAAGCGCAAACCGTAGATTTTCGATCGGCATAACAGAATAATTAAAAATAATCTATTTATTTATTAGCTTTTCAAGGGAAATAAACAGTAAAGTTAATAAATATCTAGTAAATAAATAAATAAATAAAATAAATAATTGGTTGATGATGATGATGATGAGTTATTGCTTAAGGACCGAAGAAAATCGGGTACCAATACGTACCCGATTTTCTTGTCAAAAAAAACAAGAAAAATGCCAAAGATTTAAGGAATGTTATTAGAATTTTAGTTCAGTTAAAAATTATGTAGAGTTTGCTAATTATTTTGATTTTGACAAGAAGAATTACAAAAAATAAGGGAATTGGAAAAGGGCACAGAACGGACACGTTGCATCTTGGTCGCCTTTTAGTTTGCGACGTTTTGTAAATCTATTGCGGTCTGGATTCATGCCCTTGAGTTGAAAGGCGCTTTCACGGTATACGGACATAAGTCTCTAAAAATCTGTCATAATCTGTTCGTATTCCGGTGGGGGTTACCCATGAGGTATCCAACAAAAGGAAGGTATGAAAGCCCCTCCCATTTTTTTTGAAGTTTTACTTATATGAACATAAATGCTTATTTACAAACTGTTACCTGTATTTTAAATATCTTTTTCAAAACATATAATATTACCTTAAAGCTTTTCTATGCACAGATCTATTGATAAAAGTCTATTTGTCTATTATCATTCCATACAGAGATATCAGGTCCTTAAAAAACTTTTTTCAGTAGAGACATTGATACTCAAAATAAAAAAAAGACTAGAAGAAGATAGGTATCAGTGCCTGTAACTTATAGCATAGGTTTACTCTTATGAGATCAGTAAACGCAATATTGGTTACATCCAACTAGGTACAAGCCGGATTGCTTCGGATACAAGAGCATAAGACCGTGAAATTTAAAAAACCTTAGAAAACTATGTTCAGCAATATTGAAAGGATGATGATTTCGAGGTATGTATCAAGGCTGATTGAAGACGTGACTTGTGACTATTCTATCCCCAACAGCTCGCGTTCCGGTACGATGTCGCGTACAAACCGATTAAGGGTTGGGTTATTAATATAATTTTTGGCATGTCATATGTGGTCCTGGGAAAAAGGTAGGTTAATGGCTCAGGCTGCCATAGCTTTTATAGAGAGACGCGCGATTAGTGCATGAGTGACCGTTTCCACCGGGACGACTCGAAAGGCACCGATGCGTTTTAAGAAGATCCTGAAGCCTCCCAATGTGTGCGAGGATGGCCACCGAGGAGGTTTTTATAAGTAGGAACTCCATATAACCTATTTGTCTCCCCTAAGAAGTCAGGTATGTAGTTTTCTTGAAATATACCAACTTTACAAAAGGGGTAGGGGTTTAACATAACTGCCATACCCCTAACAGGTAAGCCCGCTAAACATTGAATCATTACTCTCCACCAGGTGTGATAACAGTCAAGGGTTAACTTGTAGAAAATAAAAAAACACTGGTTCGCGGAGACCCTTACTGTACCTAGTGGTAAGAACAATAGCGACGTGGGCAGGCCGTGGTGATAATTACCACTCCCAACGCCCGCATCGTGCGTAAATTTGTTACAAATTATAATGGATTGCTATTTCTATGGTTCGTCCATTTTCTGTTATTGATGTAGCTTTCATGTGGGCTTTAGAATGCTCGTTATTTTTCACATGACATCGTTAAGTTCATTAGTTTTTTTTTCTTCCATAAAGTACCACGCACGCGTGAGACTATTGAAATTACAATCTAGCCTTAAGACTAATTACAATTTTTAACCTAAACTTATGCATTAATTTATATCTAAGAATTAGAACCAATGACTTATATTAAGTGTTTATAATATGGCAGACACTTTGTTCTTGTAATCTTAAATTTGCGTTGTGCGCTATACTTCCACTACACTGCATTAGCTCAGAACGCTTAGTCCTTTAGAGTATTGTCGAGAAGTTGGTTAAGTTCATTATAACGAAGATTTGTGATAACGACTAAATCTTTGCATCGTTCGAGTCCATGCAAGACTGAAGTGTATCGATATATCGAAATACCCGCAGTACTCAATGTCATGAACATTGGTTTTAAAATTGGACTTAAATTACTCACGATTAGCTGCCCAGATATCATTATCATGAACGTCCTACTTTAGAACAATCATGATATTTGACGGCAGATTGGCGCAGTTTGCTGCGACCCTGCTTTCTGAGCCCAAAGCCGTGGGTTCGATTCCCACAACTGGAAAATGTTTGTCTGATGAGCATTAATGTTTTTCAGTGTGTTTATATTTATATTCAACGTATTTATGTATATTATTTATAAGAATATTCATCAGTCATCTTAGTACCCATAACACAAGCTTCGCTTACTTTGGGGCTAGATGGCGATATGTGTATTGTCGTAGTAGTTTATTTATTTATTTATCTGTAGCCTGTACCTATCAGTAGGACTCCTACTGTTGGCCACAGGCTACGTTTCTTCAGGCTTAGATTCATTGCAGAGAGGATTTTACAGCATGTACCCACGCTAGTGTAATGGTGCTTTTTTCCCATTATATGACACATGCAGAGTAGATACGGTGTTTGCCTCGTGGCTAGGACTTCCGCTTTCGGGGCCAAATTCAAATCCCAGCACGCATCACTTACTTTTCTATGTTATGTGCGTTTAAAGCAATTATACACACTTGCTTCAACTGTTAAGGAAAACTTCGTGAGGAAACCTGCATGCCAGAGAGAACATCACAGAATGTTCTCCAAGGCGTGTGAAGTCCACCAATCCGCACTGGGGCAGCGTGGTGAGTCCACCACCACGGCTTAAGACCGTTTTATGTGTGGGGGACCCGTGCCCTGTAAAGGGTTTATATGATGATGATGATTCAAATTCAAAATTCATTTATTTCAAGTAGGCCTAATATACGCACTTTTGAAACGTCAAGTCTGTTTGTAGTGACTGTACCCGCGCTGGTTCGGAAGGCGATTCTACCGAGAAGAAGCCGGTAAGAAACTCAGCAGTTGCTCTTTTCCAACATCAACAATTTACATTTTAACATTCATTTTTCTAACTTGTGAGAGATGGAAGCGTAGCCGGATGCTTCCAAGCAACCTTGTCATTAAGAAATTCATCAATTGTATAGTAACCTCGCTGTAATAAATGTGTTTTAACATATTATTCAAACTTATGCATTGGTAGGTCCAAAATATTATACAAGCGTATACTTAATCCCACAAATGACTTCTGCACCTTTTGCAGACGATATGCAGATGTCACTAATTTATGACCATTTCTTGTAAGTCTACTGTTTATATCCACTTTTTGTTTATAAAGACTAATATGTTTTCTTACAAATACTATATTAATATGAATTTATTGTGAGATAGATACTTATTTGTTAACTAATTTTAGGTGGTGAATTTACGTAAGCTATGATTTTTCGGTTCTATGCATTCTTTTACAGTAAAATAAACATCCGCCCTTCTCTATTTACCTAACTTTCACTATGGGTAAGTATATACTAGAAATCCATTTTAATCAAATGCATTCAACTCCATTAATAAGTAAAGCATTGTCGAGAACGCACTTTATTGTGGAGAAACGCAACAAGGCTGTAATTTATTCTATGACGCTGTCAATCAATACAATTTGTTCGTACATAATTGCGCACGTACGTTCCATGGTTAGATTTTTTGTGCGATAAGAAATCTAATCTTTTTACTCCCCTCATAGTGGAGTCCATTAAACTAGTCCCTTGGTTTTCGCTAAATAATACACCGTCGGTTGCCGAGGGGCAAAACAAAAAGTACCGGAACCAAACATAGTAGTAATGTACCATAGGGTGATAGTGCGGTGAGGTATGAAACTGTCACTAGATGTAGTTTTGAATTTATTGATAGTTCTGATGTCTTAACATGCAAAATCTAATAAGTTACTGATGTAAGAATTATTAGTGTGCAAAATAAGAGAAGGTATTCTATACAAATTATAGTTTTCAGATTCCAACTTTTTACTATTTATCACTTTATTCTCAAAATGTTGTAAACAAATGTATTAAATCCAGAAGTATCATCGTACAATGCATTATATATGTTATCGTTCACGACTTCCGTTTGCTGAGCTCCTTACAAAATATAATATTTTAAGAATCGACTACAGCAAAGCTGCTAGAATCACAACTAGCACTCAATGTTTCTAGATATAAAATTCGGCGACAGGTTCGTGCCCATAAATTATCTGCTGTTTTTTTTTGCAAAAATGCTGGAACATGCTCACCCATACTCACTCTTCTGTCACTTTTAATAACAATTTCTCAAACTTTGACATCTTCATTCTGTCTTCAGACAAACAGATGTGAATTTTGACGAGTAAAATTGGCATAGGGATTACAACTACTCCTCATCATCACTATCATCATGTCATCCTGGAACCTCTGCGCGATATAGATCTCTTGTATTGGTTTGATGTCGTTTCCCATTAGCGGGTCTCTTTGCTCTGCGTAAACAGTTAAACTCCTCATCCCACAAAATTATTTTCATGGTTAGATTTTTTGTGCGATAAGAAATCTAATCTTTTTACTCCCCTCATAGTGGAGTCCATTAAACTAGTCCCTTGGTTTTCGCTAAATAATACACCGTCGGTTGCCGAGGGGCAAAACAAAAAGTACCGGAACCAAACATAGTAGTAATGTACCATAGGGTGATAGTGCGGTGAGGTATGAAACTGTCACTAGATGTAGTTTTGAATTTATTGATAGTTCTGATGTCTTAACATGCAAAATCTAATAATTTTGTCAACATACATTTCTACTAAACGTTTTTTGAGGGAGCTTTATTAAGCTTGCTTAAGAGAGGAAATCTGTACATTCGTAGTTATAGTATGTCGCTTGGCCAGTTACTGATGTAAGAATTATTAGTGTGCAAAATAAGAGAAGGTATTCTATACAAATTATAGTTTTCAGATTCCAACTTTTTACTATTTATCACTTTATTCTCAAAATGTTGTAAACAAATGTATTAAATCCAGAAGTATCATCGTACAATGCATTATATATGTTATCGTTCACGACTTCCGTTTGCTGAGCTCCTTACAAAATATAATATTTTAAGAATCGACTACAGCAAAGCTGCTAGAATCACAACTAGCACTCAATGTTTCTAGATATAAAATTCGGCGACAGGTTCGTGCCCATAAATTATCTGCTGTTTTTTTTTGCAAAAATGCTGGAACATGCTCACCCATACTCACTCTTCTGTCACTTTTAATAACAATTTCTCAAACTTTGACATCTTCATTCTGTCTTCAGACAAACAGATGTGAATTTTGACGAGTAAAATTGGCATAGGGATTACAACTACTCCTCATCATCACTATCATCATGTCATCCTGGAACCTCTGCGCGATATAGATCTCTTGTATTGGTTTGATGTCGTTTCCCATTAGCGGGTCTCTTTGCTCTGCGTAAACAGTTAAACTCCTCATCCCACAAAATTATTTTTTATTTATTAAGAGTACTAACAACATGCATATTACACGTTTTTAAATATAGCAAAAACACACAAAATTTCGACTGATATGCACGTCAATTACTTATTAATTAGTAAAATTAATTTGACAAAAAATTCAACTGACAGATAAGTGTTCGGTGTGTTTTTTTGTTTTTTCTTAAAAGCTGTGGTTAAGACATTCCAAAAACTGTTTTAATTGTTCATTTGTAAAGATTACTGATCATCATACCACATGGCGTCCAAGCAGTGCGTTACGCAGCAGATGTGCCCGGGCGAATGACTCATGAAGACGACTCAATTACACATTCGATAGTTTTGTGGTGCCCTTGTCGATTCGAAAACTATTACGCCTTATGAGGACATTGAACTACAAAGTGATCTTTCATCCATAAACTTAGACTCTAACTTACTTATTCATGTGGTGAAAAAGGAAGTGAGAAAAACGCGATGGCCTAGTTAGGACTTCTTCCTCCCCCTTTCGGATTATTAAGTTCGAACCTCGGCACGCATCTTTAACTTTTAGGTTACGTGGGTTTCGTTTACTTTAAATTTGAGGTAAAACATTGTGAGGAAACCTGCATGCCTTAAAGTTCTCCATATTATTATTAAAGGCATGTGAACTCAACGGCATATAGATGGCACTTTTGATGCATACATTACATGTACAAAATGACATAGAAGTGAGTTGATGGCGATAACTACAATCGTAAACATAAAACTAAAGCTACGAGGGTTCCAAACACGCCCTGGTCTAAGAAGAAGCCCACAACAAACTTAGCCGGGTGTTCTTTTTGTTATCACCATCTCACATTGTCATTAAAAAGTTTTTCTGTTGATGACCAACCAATCATTTTTGTTCTTAAAAAGAATAACAGGTTATAGATAACTAGGTAGATATATCTTCATATGTTTTATAACGTTTTATAAATCTTTCTAATAAACATACCGTCAGGATTCGTATTAAATAACGAGTTATGAATACTTATTATTGAAGCCACGGGTGTAAATTTCAAGAAAATTGTGTTCCAAGAACAATATAAAGTTACCTGTCTTCATTCCGTAAATTGAGACAAGCGTGGAAGCAGCGAAGGTATATTCTAATTCAATCTACGAGTATCCCGCCCGTTGCTGTCTCGACCTTACGCCCCGACCGAAGTTATTACCATAATATAGCATCACTTGTATCCCAGAAGAATAACACTTATCTGAAAGTTCCTTGTTTTGTCTTACAAGCGTCGTCGCTAAAAGGGAATGCTTGTACAAATAAATAAACCCGGCTCTTAAACGCTTGTCATTGTCAATCTCTGATCCAACGCGTCTTTTTTTAGACGGTGTACGTTGCAAGTTCTCGAAATTGACCCTTATCTCTGTCGATTTTTTTGTCGCACATGTTTCGGATTAGAGCTTCAGAGAACGGCGCGACCTACCGCAGAACTATGTTATAACTCCAAGCTTAATCCCGTGTAATTCATTCTACGCCGTGAAGTTTCACAGAAATGGACGCTATTTTTGAACTAAGCCGCGCTGGGATGTTAAAGGAGAAAATTTGCCTGGAGCTCCGGAGTTTGGGAAGTTTAAATGAACTCTGGGATAGAATTTCAAGTAGGGAAAATAGATATTAAATCATGGAATTTATCCAGTTACATGCAAGGTCCATGACAATATTAGAACCCCGATAAGTAAGAAAAGTTTTTCTTACTCATCGGGGTAGAGAAATGTAATCTTAGGTACACCGATGTCTACTTTACATGGTCAGTTTCAGTTAGTTAATGTCGTTAGTGGGTTTTTAATATGTATGTCATGTCTATACCTGTGTAATAAATAAAATCACACGCTTAAAAAATTACGGAAGGCAGACTTTTTGTGATTAAAATGTTTTACAATGAACAAAGGAACTCGGCGTAAAATTATCTCCTGAGGATGCTCTGGTATCAGAGCGAAACGTGCATATTCTGAGGATCTAAGTGGAGGGAGTGGTGTTGCTTGAAAAAAATCTTTACTCGCATACTAATATATCACAAATGCGAATGTCTGTTTCTTATTTTTTTATTTTATTTCACTAGAAGCTAGACCTTGACTGCAATCTCACCTGGTGGTAAGTGATGCAGTCCAAGATGGTAGCGGGCTAACCTGTTAGGGAGTATCGTAGTCATAATCGGTTTCTAAGCGACATCGCATCAGAAACTAAATTGCTTAGCAGTACGTCTTTGTCGGTAGAGTGGTAACTAGCCACGACCAAAGCCTCTCACCATACCAGACCAGAGAAAATTCAGAAAATATAAATTCGCTAATTGCCCCTGTTGGGAATCGAACCCGTCCCGGGTCGATTCTTCCTACTTAAATTCACAGCGCTCATCGTTGCACCAGGGATGTCGTTTGATACCTATGCTCGGCTTAACCACTTCAGCCATCTTGCGCGACTGTAAAGTAATTGTAGCATATAGTTTTCGAGCTTGATTTATTTACTCTTTTGTCGATATAACATATCAAAAGTAGTTTTTTTTCTTAATAATAATTCTATCTTGTTACTTGTGTATCATGATTTTTCGTGAAGAAACTAAAGTATACAAAAAAAAATGTAACTCATTTGGGTGTTCGTGAAAGAATTGCTATTAAGCCACATAAGCACTTGACACTGTTGACGGACAGGTGAGCATGTTAGCACGGTCAACTATGTTACCGAAATTCCAAGCGTAAAATGCAAGCAGTTAGGACGAGTTACTTGCCCATTAACTGTAGTTTACACTGTGTTTGCTTTGCCAGTTATTTCTTTGATGTTATTCATTGTATAGTTTAGCCTCCTAATAGCTTCCTAATAGCCTTGTTAGATGTCTAGCGATTTTGGTGATTCCTAGAGAAAAAGAAGTTTCACGAACTCTTACGTGACGACTAACGACGTAAATCACTATTCGGCGGATCGTAAAGTTTAGAGGAGTCGAAAACTGACACTTGACTGATGAAATAAGAATAATTCGGTTTTTTTATTAACCTTATATCCATACGAAAAATAAAAAAATATGATAATACAAACACAAAATACCAAACCTAGTAGCCGGAACCATAGACAAGTTAAATGAGTTGCCTAGTGAAAAGCGCATGGTGAAAGGTAAATGTATGCCTATGAATCTTCTTTAAATAGGCGTTACTTTCGTAGACATTCCTAGACCGACGATGATGCATTAAAAAATGATATTGCGTACCTTCTTTAATTACTCGATATCAAAAGTGCAGGAGGAATTGCCTTTATTACTCATAGTGATGCCAGTGGCGTGCATAAAGGGTATGCACAGGGTATGCAGATGATACGAGTATAAAATGAAGAAAATCTCCAGTACGAGTTATAAATACATGAAAGTAGGCTTTTTATAACTCTTACAATGCCTATCCTTAAGTTATTTTAGACTTACATGTATCCATGAAATTTGAAGTTTTTCGAAAAATACCTTTATATACGTTGATATCCCTAAATACAGAGATAATGCTATTAAAACACTTAGGCTTGCCTTTTAGTTTTAAATTATATCGAGCTTAACGAAACTTTTAGCTTAATATTAAATTCCTTCTACCAGCTGTGTTTATACAATACGTAAACAACAGAGATATTTTTTTTTATTTGTGGGGAATTTGCTTTGATATATTAGCCAACCTAAGAACATAAACAAATTATGAACTGTACACTAAGCAGGCCGCAAAGTTTGTTTGAGAAGGCAACTAATATTTTTTCGGTCCCATCCAAACAGTGTTACTCCTACTTCATAGGAATCGTACAGTAGTGTGACGCGTGCGATCTTTTTGTAATGATGTTCTGAAAAATTTAATAATGGATTAATTTTTAAACATAGTATATACGCATTAATTTTTAATGAACATTTTCTTGCGAACGTTAGTAAATGATAGAATCTGACCTAAAGGCGGGTTGTACAATCCTCCTGTTGTACAACAAAAGCATTAATTTATTATTGTCCATTATTTACTCAACTGTATGATGCATTATGATTGGAGAGATATTTGTTTGCACACTGCTCCTGTGTTGTAGGCAGCAACATTAAAGCTATTCTTTAATGCAACTCGAAATTTAGCCATGTTTTATAATTAATGGATCACTGTATTATGATATCTACAGTTTACTTTATTTAACACAATTTTTGACGGCCCATTGGCGCAGTTTGCAACGACCCTGCTTTCTGAGTCCAAAGCCGTGGGTTCGATACCCGGTTCGACTACTGGAAAATGTTTGTGCGATGAGCGTGAATATTTTTCAGTGTCTGGGTGTTTTAAGTATTTATGTATATTACTCATAAAAATATTCGTCAGTCATCTTAGTTCCCATAACACAAGCTAAGCTTACTTTGGGGCGATGTGTGTATTTTCGTAGTATATTTATTTTATTTTTAATTTTAATTTTCATACATGTACAAACAAATGCCGCCCTCTATCTTAAACTTAAAGTTATCCTCTGCAAGTGTTCTGCTGAACCAAGACTCTGTGTTCAACTAAGCCCCTCGCCCTTCTGTATGATTGCTGTACTGGGCTTGCGGAGACATTTGTTTGCACAATGATCGTGTGTATTTTTTTTAATCTGTGACGAGGCGCAGCTGTACCGTTGTGCGCTGCAACAGCTGTGGCTGAGAGCCCTCGAGAATCTCGAGTCAAGCACTACATTATTGAAGCAATGCTCAAAGTTTCCAGCCGTTTAGGGCTTTGACAAACAAATTGTAGCCGTGTTCACGAGGCAAAGACCGGGACTTAAGTAATTGGAGTATTACGTTCTGAATGGAATGTTATTCAGTTCAATGCGGCGGAATTTCTATTGTTCCTTGTTGTTTTAAAAATAATTCAATATTCGAGCGCGTACTTGTACTGTAGTTCCTCAGAATAAATTTATTAAGAACACTCAAGTAGGTACTAACTGTTAATCACAGGTTTTGTTTCATTTAAATATCAGTATAAGTATAAATGTCTAATATTTCAATAATAATAATATTAAAAATAGTTTATGTCGAGTAAAAAACACTAATAGTTAAACTTTTAAAGACTAAAACTATAATATTAAAAATTTCATGACAAAAATATCACATTATCTAATTGGAAGATTTATAATAATTTGTTATCAAGTAAGGTTATTTACTATATATCTAACTATACTGCTATATAATATTATTGAGAATCTACTTTTATAAAAAAAAAAACAATAAAAATACAATCATTTTATTTCAGGTCTGGGACCCATATACAAAATTGCGAGATTAACATAAAATAAATATAAAAGACACAGATTTAAAAAATAAATAAATAAATAAAAAAAAACAATAAATAATTAAAATTCAACTGTTTTATATTATTTAATGTTTAGAAAAACTTAATTTTTTTACTTTATAAAAGTTATTACGATATAAATAATGGTTAAAATGGGAATAAATTATAACACAGAATAATAAGTAACATAGCAAGCCAGTTTATATGCAATATTATAAGAAATGAACTTTAATAACATTGAAAACTTATATACGAGTAACGTGATGGCTGTTGCATTGTTTCATGTGGAACTTTTATAAAATAAAACAACTTCATTACAGCAATATAAATACCAGCAATTTTATATTCAGACTATTTTACAGAAAGTCAATTCGATTGCAATGCCTGGCTTCATGAAGTCAAACGAACCATTCACGGCACGTCGATTGACTGGCTACGTGCATACATTTACAACGTCTGCTTTACCTTTGTGCATCAGGTTATGGTATTTTAGCATTTACACCCTAAACATTAAGACCTAGAGTAGCATGAAGTTACGTTATTCGTGTATCACGCTACGCCTAATTATGTTTACCAATAATTTGAGATTGCTAGTGCCAGGATACAATAGGGTTTGTCTACTCGATTAATTTTCACATTTCCAAACATGTACTTGTAAATTGGATTAGCTGACTGCTACATGCATTACCACGCATTGGCATAACATGGTTTAAATCAGACTATGATGTCGGCTTCAAAATGGAAGCTTAGTTAATTTTCGACTAACCATTGTATACGATAAAAAAATGTGTTAATACTTTTTTATTCCACCGCAATTTCAACTCATGTTTAGAACTATAGGGACCACGACAAATAAATCCCGTCTTAGATTAGGTTATTTTTATAACATAGTATTTATAAGGTTGAATTTATAGCCATTTACATATATTGTATATATGTGAGTTGTATTTTACGTATTTTTTGCAGGCAAGGGCTAACGTGTAAGCTGCCAATTTTGAGAAGTCTGATTTAAAACATGTAAAGGTAATGCGTGTTATTTATGTAGCAGTCAACAAATCTAGCTAAACAGGTTAACCCGTTACCATCTCAAGCTGCAACATTTCTTACCACCAGGTAAGATTGTAGTCAACGGCTGATTTAAAACATGTAAAGTTAATGCGTGTTATTCATGTAGCAGTCAGCAAAATTTGCTAAACTGGTTAGCCCGTTACCATCTTAAGCTGCAATATCTCCTACCAGCAGGTGAGATTGTAGTCAACAGCTAACAACAACGACAATTGTTTTAGTGTAATCAAAAATTGTGAATCTATTTGGAACATTTCGCACCTATTTGGTTGATGCCGTAATGTAAGCACTCACTCAAATCCAATCGATTTAATTTGGACGCGAAGTCCTCATTGCAAGTGGCACTGGCATCGACATATCAATAACAATCGAGTTGATCTACTTCACTCGTAGTATCCTCGTACCGTGCAGTCATTTCAAGTACCTTTCGTCCTCTATGCTAACGCTGTGGACACATCTGGTGATACTCTACGAACAAAAAAAAACCAACTATATTTTATCCAAATCCTACATTATGCCGACTATTACAGTTTTACTTC
Organism: Pararge aegeria; assembly: GCF_905163445.1. Lineage (NCBI taxonomy): Eukaryota > Metazoa > Arthropoda > Insecta > Lepidoptera > Nymphalidae > Pararge > Pararge aegeria. The sequence continues at coordinate 8,187,381 of NC_053189.1, forward strand.
TAGTAATGTTTTTTTTATGAAAATTCATTAAATTTTTATTTTTATTTGTTCAGTTTGAATAGCTGATAAAGTTGTTATAGCAAATCTGGTCTAATAGAAATAGGGCACCTTTTTTGTGAATATCCTAACATAAATAGTTACTTAAATAAAATCGATTTAATTTGGACGCGAAGTGCTTATTGCAAATGGTACTTTGCTTCGAAATTTCAGAGAACTATATCACAGTGATTTTTTACGTCCCATATTTATATCCCATTAATCCTTACTTATAATATAAATGCCAAAGAGTGTTTATTTGTCCTTCCTTAACGCCCTAAGAAAGCCACCAATCAACTTGGTTTTTTGCATAGAGTCAGTTGAAAGGACAGAGAGTAACAAAAGCTACTTTTTATCACAGGAAATCCAATGGTTCCCAGGGTTTTTTAAAAAGCCATCGTAAATGCGGACAAAAAACACGGGCAACCATTTATTGAGAAATAAGTTCGTATGTAAAGGTGTTAAAATTTCCATTTCCAGACTCAAAACCATTTCTAGACTCATTTAAAATTTTATTGCCATTGACAGTCAGTACTTTGATTAGGAATGGAATTACGCGTTAAAATAAGGCCAAAATACCTGTATTGATTACTTCAAAAAAATAAGTCTAATATTTCTCAGGATAAATTTCAAAACGTTTCATTAGTTCTAGAGAAAACTTTCACTTAGCTCTTTAATCTATGCTCGTATTTTGTCCTCATGTAAGGGGATAGCTTAACACTGTGGCGGTATGGACCATAGAGTTTAACGAGCAATTACCGACCCCAGTTCCTATGCTACTTTAATGTTACTGTGCCCCTAATGATAGCGAAGCTTAGCTCGTGTGTTAAGATTAAGAGCTTCTGACAAAGTGGGGATGGCGTTAATACTAATAGAAAGGAAATATTACCTTGTGTAATGTGATTTATATTTATCATCGTACGCTTCCTCATTTATCATTGTATTTGTCGTGAATCTGCCGGTATTATTTTATTTGACGTCAGGTTTATGACATTATCTTCTCACCAGATGTGTATAGATAAGTGGATATCGTAAAAGGCTCAGAGTCACTCAGCGGGCGATGGAGATCGTTCTGCTTGGATTATCTCGCATAGAAGACCTGAGAAAAAATCGGTTGGGCGGAATGTTTAAAAAACCGAAGAACTCGGACGTAGCCACGTGTAACAGCTAGTTCGCTATAATATGCTTAAATTAATGATACACCCGCAACATCATATATATTTCAAACCACAATCACTTGTGTATGAAATATAAATTCTTCCATGCAACTGGCACAAAGGTCAAATACAATAAAATATAAACAATGCTACATCGCCATCGCCTATAAATAACTTATTTACATTTAACTTATCCAAACTAAAGGTACCCATTCACAGACAATCCGTCGCAACCGATTGCACGTAGATGACAGCGGCGTGGTGGAAAAGCTTTATTGCTACCTCCAACCTTTGGGCTGGACGAAGGTTATGTGGGACTCCCCCCTCTAAATGGGGTATACCCAAACTAAAAACCACCATGTCCCTCTTATTAGCTTAGTTAGACGCCCGGGGAACCCGTTGTATACCTCCCGGAAGATGACAGCGATCCCTCCGCTGCACACGTGCAATCCTGCGTTGCGATCGATCGCTAAAATCAAATAAAGCAAAGTTGTTGCAAGTAGAATGCCCCAGTCGGTAACTTGTGCTTGTGTATGTGCTTGTCGCTTGCACCATTAACTTGTGCCAGTAGATTGCATTGGTAATATGTGCAATGTGACAGCGATCCATCAAACGTGCATTCCGTCACTGCGATCGATCGCAGAGTAGTTTGCAACGGAGTGTTGTATCACATAATGTTCGTGCAAGTAGAATGTTCCAGTCAGTAACTTGCGCAAATAATAGGTATGTGCATATCGCTTACACCAGTTACTAGTGCAAGTAGCCTGCATCAGTAACGCAATCGTTCACTGTGATTTATAGCTATATCTAGTTTGCAACTGAATGTTGCACATAAAGTTCGTGAATATAGAATGACCCAGTCAATAACTTGCGCAAATAGTACATATGTTAACGGGCGATTCCGAGCAAGACTTACGCGAGTGTTTTTAGGCAGTGTAAGGTTAAATCAAAAGAGGACGGCCAAATCTACTTGTCGTTTTCTTATCAGATGTCCCAAACTTTCCACAGCTATGGGATCATGCTATTCTCTACAAGATAGTAAAAAGTCATTGAACAATTTGACATTTATATTCTGTAGTTGAATGTAAATGAACTTTAAAAACCATCCTATGCTTTCATATAAAATGCGAAAAAACTTTTTCTCCCACCCATTATTAGTAATCTGTCGTTTGCCACGCTATGCCAAGCGACGAATTGCTACGTGTATGGAACCCTTAATCCAATCCTAGTCTGTTTCCCGATTTACGTATTCATACGCAACCGTGTTCAATATAAAAATATTATCACGCGAGTTGGAACCTCTCGGGACACCACATAAAAACAATTGCGTCGTCATACATGGAAAATATTTTACCGGCATCCATATAAACGGTAACAAAACAAGTTGTATTGAGTTATTTTATTGTTTTAATTCGGATTAAACATCGGGCGGCTGCGGGAGAATTTCAGACAATCCGGGATGCTGGGCTTACCGCAGGGGCGTTGCTATGGCAACTGACTCCGATGCCCAGAGGTAGGTCGCAAAATGCCACTCGATACAAAACAATGCGCTGAAATTTTACTTGAAATTGCGTTTAACGTACTCCAGGGAAGGTTCCGTGTCATATAATTTTGATGAAGGCGCGTTTGCAATTTTATCTCAAAAATGAGACATCGTATGGAGCTTCCAGTTAAACCCAATCATTTTAAACATGAGGTTTGTATATTTATTTATTTGGAGACCTTTCTGCATATATCAGTGGTGAGCGCTTTGGTCTGGTGGCGTGGTGGCTTGGTTGCGTGGTGGGCGATGGTGAGATTGTAGAGACACTCCGAGTATAACTCTCACAATCGCCCGCTGAGTGACACTAAGCCTTTTTTGAGGCCACGCGACCACATTTTAAAGCATAACTCATCACTGGCAACCCGCACACACTTTTATTAATTTCCCAAAACTTCTTTTCTATCATCCATCTAATATTATTAGTGCGAAAGTTTGTATGGATGCATGGATGGATGTTTGTTTGTTACTCTTTAACGCAAAAACTGCTGAACCAATTTCACTAAATTTTGGAATAGAGATACATTATACCCTGCATCAACAACGGTTCCCGCAGGATTCATGAAAATCCAAAAGACGAAGCCGCGCGCAACAGCTGGTTTGACATAAATGTGTGACCATAAAGATGAGTTTCCTTACCTTTTTAGACCAAATGGGTTTGTTTCTTCGGTCTTACAAACTGTAATCTTGTTGCGTATGCAGCCCTTATCAAAAGCACGTAGATAAATTTGTAGTTACAGAGAAACTGATAATAATCAAATACGAATGCCAGGGCAGCTTGAATAATTATCTCCTAGTGTTTCTAGTAAATTGCATAGTATTTAAATTGCAGGGATTAAAACGGATCTAAGATTGCTTTCAAGTTTCATCGTTAAGGTGTTTGATTCCTGCACGTACCGTAGCTAATTACAAATAATTTGATATATCTAACGGTTTTAATTGTTTGGTGCGAATGGACATTTGTATTGATTACTTCGATATATTTGTTTGTCTGTATTTTCTAAAGATCGACAGTTTTAATGGTTTTTATTTATAAATAAAATATAAATAGTTGAATGAGCCATTGAACGATAATAAATGTAGGGCTAAAATATTCCGATGGTGAGGAAGAGCAACCAGGACGTTTGCTGATTTGCACACATTTTGGTGCGAAAAATTGTTTTATCAACATTGAAATAGCTACACGAAGGCTGAGGGAGAACGAACGCGTTTAGTCACCGTCCTCGATGGCGCCTTGTTTTGGGTTATCTTCCATAATACACCGCGATTTTCATTTTCTGTATTTCGCGATTTTCAATAACAGCTACGCATAAAAAATATATTTTTTTATAAATGTCTAATTAATGGACGGAGAAGGTTAAAGTTCAGAAACACCGCCTCTGTGCTTTCTACGGCCCATGGTTGGGGATCCCTGGTCTATAGTCCACTAAATCATCACTGATTTCCGGGCCCTGCCGCTGTACGTAGTCATACCTACAGTGTGGTGTGAAATAAAGGTAGTAAAGCATGATTAGGATGATCTAGAATGAACTTAGTAGGGTAATTAGATTTTTTTTTGCTTCTGAGTAATTTTTGCTTTGTGTTGTAGTTTATATTTATATATATATATTTTAAATTTGGTAACTTTTTCCCTTTCCTTTTTCTTTTAGCGATAAGGCCGCCTATTGTACCTGTGTCTTTTATTTAGTGTTTTTTTGTTTATAATTTTATTTCTATTATGTGTACCATAGTTAATTTTTATTTCGTTTCTTTCATTTCATTTCTTTCATTTCAATAGGAAAATGGATATATGGGTGTAAAATATACGTCTGCGTAATCTTTTAAGGTGTACATGCATAATGTTATGTTGCGTGATGTATAAACAATGCATATTTAAACGATACCAGCAATCTCGGTTGATTAGCTGTTACGTTTTGAAGAGTTTGTTGTGTCGCTCAACTCTTTGTCAGATCTATATAAGATTTAAATTGTACAATTCTAGATAACCTTTCGAATAGAATTTTGAAATCCATCTATAAATGAAGGAGGTTAGCTTAAGGGAAACGTACTAATAATCGTCAGGTTCTGAATTTCGATTTTTGCTGCCTTGCTAGGCTATTGTTAGTAAACATACAACGGAACAAATAACATGAGAAGAATGCTGATTTGATACGCTAAGTTACAAAAAAAAAACCAAACCGACTGCATCCTCATTTTTAAAGGAAAATAAACTTAACGGGGTTATTAGTATGGTCCCAAAACCTCCCTCCGTCGAAACCTCTAGTTGGTGACGCGATTAAAAAGTTTTAATTAAGTTGCTGTTTAATCCCTGTAAATTAAATACCTTTCTAAACGGTGCAGTTCCTGTAGATGTGTGAGAGTGCGCCGTAATTCTCTGGAAATAGTTTCCCTTTAGAATTGCACGGTATTTGAAGTGACAAGGAGATTAACGGTCCGATTGAAGTTCTCTTAACCTCAATATATTCGATCGCATCGTTTGATTCAAGTGCTGTTGAGTTTGTAGCGAACTAAACTATCTCAATAAACAACAATACTCTATCAATGTTATAATGATGACAAGAAGCGGAATGATACAAGATGGTGGGTTTTTACCTTTCCAATACTTTACGATTTCCGGTCATATTCACTTTTAATATTTGAAAGTAGTTCACACTATAACTAATATTGATAAAAGAGTTAAACTATAAATTAATAAAATGAAAGAGTCTGTCTTTGACTTAAATATGACTGATTTTTAACTAACTCGCGCCATAAAATAATCAAACACACGTTTTTAATATGTTCTATCGTCATATTCGTCTATTTTGTTGTTCAAGGTAATATTCGGAACAGTTACTTTAATTCTGACGGAAATTCTAAGGATACCACATATATATTTATTCATACACCTATATTATGATACATTGTCTATTGTCACAGCAGCGTGCACTTCATACATGCACAGAAACACTGAATACCCTAAAACATTTCTACTTATCGTATAGGAAGACAATTTTTCCATTTTATGTAATTTTTTGCTTTATGCATACCCTGGTCAAAAGCCCCGCCCCCACGCCACTGCTGCCGCAGGAACAGGAAGATTGAAAGTATGAAATATTTATTAAATTTGAAAAATCTATTTCAGAATAACGAGCCAGAAAAAACTTCAGTGCGCTGAGTGACCCTGAGTCCTATCGTTAACGATCGCGTTTTAGTGTTATAAGATATGAAAATATTATACCTAAATTAATCAATGCGCTTTGGTTACATAATGCTACTTATCAGAAGAGAAAGTCTTGTAATTCTATATTCAACGTTGGACAATTTGTGGAGTGGGTACGTTAGTCTTAGATGTGTGCATCTTGATTAATTATCTGAGAATAGTCTGCCTTTAGGATTGGATTGCACTGTATTTACAGTGACAAGATTAACGGTTCGATTGGAGTTCTCTCGACCCAAATGTCATCGATCCGTGAACGAGTTCGAGTACTCTAACCGAGATTGTCGAGAACTTACTTAATTGATGTCTAGTAAGCATTTATGCTATGGTTAGTGTTAGGAATGACAATTATAGCGTGAAATCACTTATTAATTCTGCAGTTAGTAATTCAAATCAAGAATATAGCCTACCTACGTTAATAGGTACATAATTTTTAACATTACTCTGTGGTGTTAATAAATAATTGATACTGTTGTTATCCTAATAATATTTAATGATGATCTTATTTTAAATTGAATAATATTATCCATTTAGATTTTCAATATCAGCAATTTATGAAACTGAACTTGACGAAGATCTTCTAAATTCATGAGTTCAAACACTTGATCCGAGTGCTCTTACCAGAGATACCGAATTTAATGGTTAGTAGATCAATATCACTTGACAGGGATTCTTGGGTGGTTCAGTGTTCGGCTTTTCGTAAAGGTGACCCAACACAAAACTGGCTTTCTCTACGTGTGATCTCGTGCCAAATGAAACTGAACCATAAATCTTAAATGCGTGTGCGAAAAATCTGACAGATTATTTTAGCTTGCTCAGATGAACGTTGCAAAATATTTGTTTGTCACTATTTTCATACATAAGACTAGACTTATTACCGTCTTTCTAAATGGTCGATTAGATACTGCATAACATTACAGTTTGGTGCAAGTACAGTTAAAGTGGTTCTTGAAATACTCTGCTTTTAGTGTAAGGTATTTCAGCAACAATGAGTTTAACCTTCGTCCGGCATTCGATCTCAACGTTTAATTCTAGTGCTCTTTAGTTGGGATCGTAGCCTATGTGAGATTTTGCTTGCTTAATGACAAAATTTTCGTACAGGCAAAATAGCATGCTCTTTCCCAATGGAAATGGAAATGGAACTCAAAACTTTCAATCTTAAAGATGAAAATGTTTTTATATCTGCGCGACTGTGTAATTTCTTTGGTATTGAGAATCTGAGTAATCCCGAATCTGCCTAGTCCAGAATCCGTCCAGTACCAAATAACGGTAGATATGTAACGAATATTTTGTATGTCATAGTAGTATGGGGTACTTCTTCTTCTTTCTCTGGGCATGTCTCCGTACTTGGTCAGCCGGAATCTTCCGTTGTACGTAGTGACACTGGTACAGTTCCCCGCTGGGTCACTCCAGCCAGCCGAGCTCACTCCAGAAGCTTAGCAGACCGCCCAGGTGCTTCAGGGAGTGATGCTGGAGAGCCAAGGTATGCTGCGCGTTGCTCTGCTACTCCTCTACATCGGAGCAATACGTGAGTCGGTGTTTCATCTGCCTCCATGCATGCTCTGCACAGAGGACTGTCGGTTATACCTAAAGTGAAAAGGTGTTTGTTTAGTTGGCAATGACCTGTTATCATGCTTACTACCGTTCTTAGTATTTTCCAACTTAGTTTTAGTAGTTTGGTTGCTAGTCGTGTGTTAAGGTTAGTATGGGGTACTGTTGTCGTGAGTTATTGTACAGAATTTAGTAATATTTTCCAAACTGACTATTAAATACTTTGGTATTTAGGTTGTGATTTTTATTAGTAACGTCGATGTCAAATGATGACAGTTAAATACTTAAAATATATTTTATTTTATTTATTAGTGACAACAGATAGTTATCCACAAATATAACAAAATAGACTTAGCTAAAAATAAAATAGGACTTGCGCAAGACCCACATCATTGTCCAAAAATTACTCAACTTTGACATCGAAATAATAGGACTACACAAAATTTTAAAAATAAAGTTAATGTATTATAAAAATAAATACATAATCCATCACTTATAATACAAACTATTACTTAATACGACTTTTTTTTTTGTTAAGCATTGTAAAAATAAAAAGCCACCCATTTTACATTTCATGTTTGGTATTTTAATATAATTCCAACAAGAAACCGAAGTTTTTAATTTAGTTACTAAGATTTCCTAACAAGCTCGGCTAATTTTCTTGGCAGGACTCCTAAAAGTTTTAATTGCAACAGAGCGTGCAAAACGAATTGAAAGAAAACGTTTGAGTTCAGTTAAAGTTCAGTTAACCACAGTGTTATGGTAGTATTTTTTATTACAAGACTCCAAACTTGTACCTACAAGTCCGAAGCGGCTTAAAATGAAACGAAAAAGTTTAAATAGGAAAAAGTGAGTGCAGTGGGAAGATAGTGAAAAAAGAAGCGAGCAATTTAAACTTTTACACAAGTCGAAGGGAAAACCCACATTTTATAAGTCGCCCTAAGGAAAATTACACGACACAGCGTCTTCTATACTTTTAACTGACACCTGATAAAAATTGGAGAGAGTTTTTTATAAAAACAAGAGTGCAATATTTACTAAGTTATAATGCGCAAACTTACATAATTTTTGTTTTAGAGTAATATGGCAGATAACAAAACGTTAATAAATTGTTTTGCTATTATAGTTAATGCTTCAAATTTTATTTCATCTGATATATAATCATGTGTATTTTTTTTATTAAAAAAATGTTTTACAAGTATGCACGACGTAACAGCGATCGAATTTTCGAACGATCTTGCCAATTTGATATTGAGACGTTCGTAGCTTGTATTCGGAAGATAATAAGATGGTTGTTAGCATGCTTAGCATGGGCATAAGATTTTTTATCCACGGGTAAAGGACAACATATCTTATTCCTAAATAGAATGAAAACGAAATGAAATGAAAATTCATTTCTTCGCATAAAACAATAGCAGATAAGGCGGAGAACGACTGTTAAGTTTAAAACCTGTGCCAGAAGATCTCGCTCTTCCATTACATTTTTTTTAATTTCTGACATGCGAGTAAAACATGCAGTGTGAGTGCCATTATGTTATGTGTACGTGTGTGCGTCTGCGTGTTTGTGTGTATGTGTACATGTGTGAACGTGCTTTTGTGCGTGCGTGTGTATGCGTGAGGCTGATCATTACTTAAGTAATAAACCTTATTGTTTAATAAATTTAATGACTCTTATTTTAGCAATTGCAAAAGGAGTTCCGTTTTTTCATAAGTTAGTGATTGTAACCATTGAGTAAGTTTTGTTTTACAATCGTAAGATTTTAATTGGTATTTGCTTTATTAATTCTGTTATATATAAGACTGGATTGTTTTTTAAATTGTTTATTAGCAAAGGCCGTTTTAGCTATTACTGAAGGGACAACAGTATTATTAGTTCTTTTATTAAGAATACTTTGATCAATACGCAGATTTTGATGTACTTTCAAATTTGCATTTAAAACGGATAATTGTTTTTCTGTAAGTCAGTTACTGATTTCATATAACAAGTCTGTTGGGAATCTACATGATTTGAAGTTCATAACTTTCAATAAATACCGCTGAGCCCTTTCTACTTCAATGAATCTAGTCTTAGCGGCACCTCCCCATAAAGGAATACAGTTGGTCATGATCGATTGGGCCAAGGCCAGATATTTTTTTTGAGCAACTCAGATGTAGCAACTAATTCTACTTGGGGATACCAGGATAGGTTTTGGTCAAGAATAACTTAAAATAACACAACAATTTAAATATCCCTTGCCTCAACGGTGAAGGAAAACATCGCGAGGAAACCTGCATGCCTGAGAGTTCTTCATTTTCTCAAAGGTGCGTCATCATCATCATCACCTCAACCAATTGACGTCCATATCTCATAGGTCTTTCGTAGGGGTCATAGGTCTTTTGTAGGGAGTTCCACAATACACGGTCCTGGGCCGGTTGCCTCCAGCGGCTCCCAGCTACTCGCCTGATGTTATCTGTCCACCTCGTTAGGGGCCAACCTACGCTGCGTTTACTGGTGCCGGGTCGCCATTTCAGCACCTTAAGACCCCAACGTCCATTGGTTCTCCGAGCTATGTGCCCCGCCCATTGCCACTTCAACTTCGCGACTCGCTGAGCTATGTCGGTAACTCTAGTTCTTCTACGGATCTCCTCATTTCTGATTTGATCACGTAGAGATACTCCTAACATAGCTCTCTCCATCGCCCGCTGAGTGACTTTGAGCCTTCTTATGAGACCCATAGTTAGTGACTATGTGTGACCAAAGGTGTGTGGACGCACCGCCACTATAGTGGACCCATATAGTAGGTGTAGTGTGCCAGTAATGGGTTTATAAGGTGATGATAATGAACTTTCTTTCATTATGTAGATGCACATTCAAGTAAAAGTTAAATGTTTGGACCTAGAGTTGCAGGCGAATATTATTTTAATGACGGTCGACCAGAGAATATTGTAGCAACAAAGTTGATAATCATTGCACTTTTGTCGAAATTTAATGATCGAAATGAAAGTTCAATGCCACCGTAGCGTGCAAGCAGACAATGCTGCATTTTAATTTTCTCTTCTCCACAACAATGGTATAGTATTAGTTCACAGACGAACCCCCGCTCATCTGGCGTTAAACAATACCTGTTCCAACTTGCACTATCACTGACCTAATGGGTTTCGGCTGTCTCTAAAGGCGCATATAAACGAACGAACTTAGGTATTAGTTAAATTTCATATTTTTAGGTCTTTCGTTTATTTCTTTTTTTATAGTTTATTTCCAGATAAATACACAAATACGTACTGATATAGAATTGTTGTCAATTATAAATTAAGTTTTCAATTGTTAATAGAATAGGTCAGTCGTTTGAAATTGGTAATTAAGTTTTATCTAAACTTCTGTAGATGAACCAAAGGTAGCGCATATGAGTTTTGTTGATGTTGCTGTATTGTGATATTATGCTGAATCAAAAATAACTCTAAGATCATTTAAAGTCCGTTGACTTGAATATATGTATAAAGCCCATTGTCGATATATTTTCGAACAAATATATTATTATACTTTTGCATCTAATTACCATCATTAATTGCATGGTTAGTCCTGTTGTTTATTTCCTTTGCCACAAAATAGGTAACTACTAACATATCTATCGGGTTTTTGGAGATAAAAATGTGATACTGTCCACTAGTGTAATCGAGCTCATCTCACAAGTTGGTCGTGTAAACGTAGTATGACAAGCAAGTTTGATCGTTTGCCGGCACCTTAAAATTGAAAAGATGTGTAACTGCATGATAAATGCGTGTGTTTTCCCACGTTTTTAATAGGGTGTTTATGGTAATCGTGTATTGTATTGGAAATATTTCGTTGTAGAACACGGTACGAGAGACACGGACATGTTTCCGAGGGTCCACGTAGATGTACATAATTAATGATGCTGGGGTGTAGCGTAGAGTCGATGAATAAATTGTAGTCACCAAACTTCGATTCGATAAATATCTGTTTCTGATTTGTATGGTAGGTAATACGGACCAATATTCTGACTTTTACGAAACATTGTAACGGAGAATTTTTAAAATTTATTACATGTATCGAAAGGGTTTTCAATTTAAATTATATGGGTGGAGTCCTAAAGGAATGGGATTATATTCACTAAGACCAAATTTAAAATATTTTTTCCAAATTACCAAATAATGATACCCACAGTTTATAAATCAAATAAAATCTCCATATAAAAAAACTGCATGGAAGCAAAAAAAAAACATTTGTAGTCTATAAAACAACCTTAATGATTCAGAAACAAGTTCTTTAATTTTAATGTTTTCTTCGTTCAAATATAAATTATATTTGAAATTGTTTTAGAATGTTTAAAAATGAATTAAAATACATCTAAAGGTAACGATACGTGAATAGCATGTCAATTTGCTATAGGATTTAGCCACAACTCAGTGCAATGCTTTCTAAGTCAATTCTCAAGAACGCTTTAACTTAATGGAATAACAATTTACCTCCTTCTACGTCTTGCTTTTAAAGTAAATAACATAGGCAGGTTATCTCCGATAAGTTTAGGAACTAGGGATGTTACATGATGTTTATTAGCGCGGAAGTCGGAGGTTATGGAATTGTTTTAATGATGATCTGTCCGGATCGTTGAGTCAAAATAGATAAACAATAAGGTACAGAATAAAAACATATTTTTTTTTTGTTTTATTTTGATTAAGTATACTTGTCGGTGCATAGATAATATTTTATTTCCTTTAAAAATCTAGGTAGAGTGATGTAGTTCTAGACACAATATGTTCACGTTTGTTCTACGACTTAGAACAAGTTTTTGTGTTTTTTTGTGATAGGTAAAATTTTAAGTAAAAATAAGATTACACAACTAAAATTGTTATCTCGGTAAAGAAGACAAACGAGTTCTCGAATCGAATCTAAGAGGTACAGAATTTAATCTGTTTTAAAACTGCAATATTTTTAACACTAGTAAAGTAAACTAAACACCGTTGCCCAGAGAGGAAGTGATTAAAAAAACTGTCGCCATGTTTAATACTTCTTTCACATCACTAATTTTAAGTGTTACATTAATATTGGGTATTGCGTAAACCTTACGTTTTCTTACCTTTTGTGCTTTGTTGCAGTGTTTAGAAAAACGTTTAGTGACTCATGCACTTAGCTCACGCCCATGGGTAACGGTTTAATGGTATTAGGCAGAATCCAATCAGTGTAGGCTGATACAAACATAAAAGAATATATTAGTTATGCAATTAATAGCGTTTATGCCTTAAAACAAAAGTTCTTTTATCATAATATATTTAGGTGGGTAGTATTTTTAAGTCTATTATAGATTAAACTTTGAATAGTTCTTCTTTATCGCTGTTATATTCATTCATATAGCAAAAATTGAAGCAGCGACGATTTTATGGTGAAGGCTTTGTTCTTCCTTTCGGTGGGGACCGAGATCGATCTGGGACCGGAAATTTTGGGAGTTGAGGAAAACATTGTTACTATTTTATTTTCTGGTTCTGGTGGACAAGAAGGGTCGCCAAGTGATTTAGCATTCCGCTACGATGTATCGCAGAAACAGATTACCACACCCCTAAATTTAGCTTATATATATATAACTTACCATCAGATAATACCGCAGTCAAGGCATAACTAGAATTGTTTTTTTTTTAAATGTGAGTAAACTGACATGCCTCAAAGTTTTTGCAGTCTAACAGCCAGTTTGGTGGATAACGGATTAAACCCTACTCATTCTAAGAGGAGACCTGTGCTCTGAGGTGGGTCGGTCATGGGTAGAGAATTGTGGTGATGAAACAAAAAAAATTGCAAGTTGAATTGGTCGTACAATTTAGAATATGGCACAGTTAAAGATGTTGAATGGTGTTTATGAATTCCTTGGATCAATTTCATAATTATTTATAAACGAGAAATCGTTACAAAAAAAATTTAAAAATCGCGATATTTAATATATTTATAATTTATAATTGCGGCCTGGCAGCTTAGTCATGATTCCGCTCTCGTGACGTGGCGTGAACCTATGAGAATGGAGGTCTTTCCATTGGGTAATTGGTAGAAGAGTACTCGAATTAAGTAGGTATACTTTGTATATTAGCTGGAGCGTCTCACAGGATAAACTTCTAAGTGCGCATTTGTCACTGTAATTAAAGTAACTCAGACGCATACTCAACTTGAGGCCGTAAAGCTGTCTGTGCGTCATCAGAGGCGCGTCTTACAAGTTTTATGGTGCGACTTACTCCGACTCGTAGATATCCACTTGGGGTGCTGTGAGTTTAGGTAGCAATTTGGAATGAGTTGTAAGCCTGACGTATTAGAGAAAAAAATACAGTTAGTATTAACTGTACTTTTTTCTTGAAACCAAATATTTTATGTGAGTGGGAAACCAAATATTTTAAAAACAAAGTAACGCTTTCGAGAGAGTGCAAGTATAACTTCGTACAAAGAGCCAACCTGTGTCGATTAACCTGAAACGCACGTGTTGACCCTCATGTGCCAGTAAAATGTACTGGTAACCACGCCCTTCAGATCGGAGCATAGCACTGCTGCTTGGCGGCAGAAATAAGCAGGGCAATACTTCCCCGGGAGCTCTGTCACAAAAAGCTTTACTTGTACTACACAAGACTAACTTTCTTTACCTAAGTATTTTCTCACGTGAAGCCTAGCTTCAAATCACACCATTAAAAAAAAGACTTAACCAGTTCTATTGTTGCATCGTCTTTAAGATGAAATTTTGCATTTTTTTCCTAAATTAGTCTGCCGTCTGCTAAAAATATTTATAATTCGGTCACTTTTCAGGGGGTGCGAGTTGGAACCCCTCTGAAATTAAGGAGTTTTATGTGTCTTTAATTTAAGCAATTATAATTTCAATTGCTTTAACTCTGAAGGAGAAAAGGAAACCTGCAACCTTCTTGGGAATCCTCCATCACGTTGTCAAAAGGAGTGTAAAGTCCACCAGTTCTCTCTTAGCTAGCGTGGTGGTATACTGCCTAAACCCTTCTTATTCTGAGAGAAGACCCGTGCCCTGTAGTAGGCCGCTAATGAGTTCATGATGATGAATAAGATATCGAATAAAATAATAGTTAACTGTCTCTGAAGTGAACTTTAAAATTTAAATTACACGACTTCCATTCACTATAATTAATAATAATTATTGCTGATAACGTTATCTGCCACACATATTGACATGCCACAATAATTAAATTATGTTATTACGGTATTAATGAGTTCTTATAGATATTTATCGGTACTAATGGAAAAAGAGACTTATTGAAAAATATCTGACCAGCAATAAATTACTTACGGCTTCCTCTATTCCGCTTATCGCCAGTTAAAAAACTGAGGGCAACGGCCATACGATAACAGTAATAAATCACTTTAGTAATTGTTTTTTTTTTCTAGTCCCATTAACCGGCTTTATTAATTATGTAACAAGCGACGCGACGGTTGTTTGAATAAGGTTTGAATAATAATTACATAGAACGATATAGGTGTTCGTAACTATATCGAAATAATTACCTAGTGTATTTCCATAGATACATATATTTAATGAATGGATAAATTCATCCTTCGATACTAATTTTATAACTATCGAATTGAGGATGTTTGTTAGTCAATCACACCAGAACAAAAGGCGGGTAGATAATTTGCGATGCCCCGCTCGGGCATTTATGTATATACATGAAGCAATTAATAAACAATAAAAACAATCTTCATTTATAATCTTCAATAAAATCAGTCTTTGGAGGTGGAATTTTTAAACACGTATTTCTATATTTAAAATCAAAGTTTCATGGATGTAACTTGGAAAGAAAGTTGATAAATGAAGGATTTTATATAAATTATCATCCCCCGTTTTGCTCTCTTAAGATTTTTAGAAATCGTTTCTTAGCGTATGCCTATGTTGTAATAAATATCTGTGTGCAAATTTTCAGCCCGATCCGTCTAGTGGTTAGAGCTGTGCGTTGATAGATTAGTCGGTCAGTCAGTCAGCCACCTTTGCCTTTTATATATATTTGAGGATGAATTAATGACAACGTTATCCGTGATAAAACGTTCTAACCAGTAGACCAATTAGCAGTTTTCTCTTACCTAAACTTAAATTTTCTTTCCATTTCAGCTGTCTTAGTATATATAACAGCGACATGATGTTTCATAGCGTGAGGTTTGACGCATACAATTACCATACCAATTTCAGCATGCCTCTAATTTTCTTTTATTTATGCTCCAGCGTTAAAGCCTTACTCCGAGGCCCTTCGTGTGGCTAGCCCCTGTAGGGGAATAATTGGATTTAGATTGGATCGAATTAGGGATTTTCTTCGTGGTTTTTGTTTCCAAACGACTTTTTGATGGGAGGAATCAAAATCAAATTTTCGGTATCATCCCCCTGTTCTCATTTACCACGAGTGTAAAAATTGGTCGTTGTTCGTGGTGTTATCGCTAAAGTTGCATTGAAGAAGTTTTTATTTACTTACTTCACGTATTGTTCTCGTTAGCCCAAATTACCAATTGTGTCTTTATCACGATGTTTTGGGTTTAAGAGTGGATATAGTGAATTACTACGAAAATGGATATAGGATGATATAATAATAATATAAATATATATATATATATATATATATATATATATATATATATATATATATATTATATATATATTACAGGATTATAATAATTATTATAATATAACGATACTAACAAGGATATTTTACAAAGGTTTTATGCATAAGGCAAATATTGGTCCATATAATCACTAAAATTTCATAAAAGAAGTTTTTTCTATTAAGTCCACTTTTGTGACACTAAAAAGGGAGTTGAAACAATATTACCTTTTGAGAGTTACGTAAACCTCAACAATGATGTTTTCGTTTTAAGAGTAAAGGGTATTCAGTAACTTACGACGAAATAATTAATATTACAAAGGATTACATTACAAAAGGGTACTGTAACAATGGTTTTAGGGATTAATGATGTTAATTTACAAAGTTAAATCACTATTAAATTGCAATACAAAATTTATGTCGGATGGAGTAACTTAAACAGTACCTACTCTTAAAGGTAGGTCTAGTTGTTAGCATGTGTGTGTTGCGTCTCTGTCTGTGGCATCGTGGATCTCGAACGGATGGACCGATTTTGATTTTTTTGTTTGATAGGTGGATTATTTGAGAGAGTTCCTAGCTATAATTAATGCAAATCGGTCCAAGATGGCCACCACCAGAAAATGGCGGATCACATACTTTTTCACAACTCCCCCATTATGGGTATCAAATGAAAGTGCTTAGCTAATAGAATACTCTTACACTACACTACACTCTCTGATAATTTTCAAATTCCAAGATGGCCGAAAATGACGAATTATAACTATATTTTTTTAATAAAAGAATAATGTACGATATATAAAAAGTCGGGGGTTTTATTATTATTTTCAATTTATATTGATTGTTGGTACCTAATGATTAAGCGCTTATGTAACTGTATTATCGAAAGAAATATTTAGATTCTTAGCAAACTGCTATTAGCTCCCTGCTAAAATAAATTGATAAATATAAAAACTACTTAGAGTAAGGAGAATATTGCTTTTTTCAAATTAGGTATGATTCGGCTTCTTGTTCAATTAACAGTAACAGTTGTATAGAAAGGAAGATATATTTACTAGTGTTTGTTAACACAAATTCTGGTACATCCGTTTTTCTATAAATGCTAAAGTGTTTGTTGCACCTACGTGCACTTTAACCGATCTTGACAAAATTTTGTCACAATCACGTAGCTCGCATGCTTGGGATTTACATAATTATATATTTATATATTTCCCCGCATGTTTAAAAAAAAAGGAAGCATTACATGGCTGGGACGCTTAACTTATCTTGGTAAAGTTAGTTAGTTAGGTAGTTAGTTTTTATAGATAAATTTGGTTCATGTAGAATTTTTGCAAACCCAAAATTAAATTCAGATGGTAAAATAAAACATAACAAGAAGAAAGGATAACTAGTCTACCATGCCACTTCAATGTGGGTTAAGACATCTATCTTCTTTATTGTACATAGAACTTGATGATTAAGCGTGAACCTACTTATTATTCTAAAAATAAAAAAGCTTCCAATTCTTGGAAACCTACTGAATATTCAAAAAAGAAAATCGAACAGATAAAACTATGTTGAAGATTGATTTTTCTCAAGCAGTGACTGCGATCTTTTAACCAAGTATCTGGGGAAGTATTAAAGAGTTTGCATTTCTTATCAGCATGGTTAGAATTTAAGTTGGCAAGTCTGTAACTTCACTTTACCTTAGTTCAATGTCTCTATGCTCTTAGTGTTTGCAAAACTTGATACTTCGAAGTTTACGCTGATGGCAATATGAAAAGTGCACTACTGTGGACTATAGCGTGTAATAGCACCGTAGAGGCAACATTTCATACTTATCTATTAGAATAAATTAAGTTAATGTCTCAGTACATTTGCGTTTTAAATGCGTTTTATTAGCTTAGTAATAATACTTATTTTTAGTTATAAAAATAATGCTCTAATGACTACTTTTACGATTATTTTTGGATTCAGAAAACTTAGGTAGTGTGCTTTTTTGTAACATGTAGTAGAAGAAAAAGAAAAAGTCTTTATTGCACATACAAGTAGGAAGCCAGGTTAACAAAAAAAACGATAATACACATATGCAAAAAGGGGGCCTTATCGCTTGAAGCGATCTCCTCCAGACAACCTTTGGTTGAAAAAACATATTACATAAAACGGGATAGTGCAATACCCAAGTTAAATATGTATATAAATATACATATCCATATCATTATTCTCATCATGTATAATTATATATTTTTAATACCAATTTAAAAAAAATTTGGAAGTCTCTTTCCGTTATCATTTACACTGTAGTACATACTGCAGATACTAACTTAACAATAAAAATATTTATTATTTATTTTATTTTATTTATAGTCTTTATTTGTACACCACTCAAGCAAAGAAACAAGACAAAAAAAGAACAAACACATGAAGAATAAAGCAGGATACAAAAGGCGGCCTTATCGCTAAGTAGCGATCTCTGCCAGGCAACCTTAGGATTAGGAAAACTAAAAAAAACACAACTAAACAAAACAAAACTAAAATATTCAGGTAAATTCAATGATATAATTATACAAAACATTGTTACCCACTAGGTTGTGTGGTAGTTCAAGGCTGAGTGAAAAACATACGCATGCACCTCCACGCGACCGAAGTCACGAGCAACAGTTAGTACTTCATCCCTTAAAAATATTATAACAACCGCAGTCTATTAATGTCCCATTTATTTTATTTATTTATTTATTTAAGAGCACTAACAACATGCATATTACACGTTTTTTAAACATAGGACACACACGAACACATGGACTGATATGCACGTCAATGACAAGTGCACATAGCATTGACAAAGCGTCATATAAACTTAATTTGCAAAAAATAAAAAAAATTTAACACAAAATTTAACTCACCGATAAATGTTCGGTGAGTTTTTTTCTAAATGTTTTCCCATTGCTGGGCATAAGTCATAGGAGAGACGGTTTCGGAGCATAGACCCACTACACTGCTATTATGCGAGTTGATGGGCTTTAGCGACTATTGTCTCAAGTTTGTGATAGTAACCGGGACCGACGGCATTAGGTGCTCTCCAAAGCATGGGTGTTGACATCGCCAATTTTCTAACGCCGGGCTGGTACTGATAGGAAAAACACAATACCAACAAAAATTTGGCCCAACTCGGGATTAGAACCCAGGACCTGGTAATCCGTAGTTAAACATGATAACGACTAGACTGGAGAGGCAGGCAAAACACATATACTATAAATGTATATAAAACTATTTTATATTACTTTCAATACTTTGCACAATTAACCTAGTCAATAAAATATAGTATATTATTATATAGTCGTAAATTGGAGGTACCTACTTAACTCGGTGCATATTCTAGTAATTATATTTTTATGTAAATTCTATTGGGTACATTGCACGTGGCACTATGAAATATAGATCTGCGGTGTCATATATTACAAAGACTTGAAAATATGCAGGCGACTGTAAAACTGTCACACCTATAAATTTTCTAGAATTGCGTTATGTGCATTTTTATGGCTTCTCTGATATGACTTTCAGGTGGGTATCTAACGTTAAAATATTATCAAAATTTATTAGGTAGGTACGTATTTTGGTTTAGTTTGTCTTGAGTTTTGTTTTCTCCTTGTTATTTGTTTTGTTGCATGTGATAAAAGTTGTAGTTATGGGCTATAGCACCGTGATGTGCCTAAGCTCTTAACCCTCTCATATGTCGGATCCTGGTCCCAGCCGTGGGACAATAATCGGTTGATCATGGTTCTACCCGGATCACTGTTGGGAATAAATTCTACCCGGATCACATTTGACGGCCGAATGGCGCAGTGGGCAGCGATCCTGCTCTCCGAGTCTAAAGCCGTGGGTTCGATTCCCACAACTGGAAAATGTTTGTGTTATGAACATTAATGTTTTTCAGTGTCTGGGTGTTTATCTGTATATTATAAGAATTAATGTAATTATTCATAAAAATATTTATCGGTCATCTTAGTACCCATAACACAAGCAACGCTTACTTTGGGGCTAGATGGCGATTTGTGTATTGTCGTAGTATATTTAAAAAAAAAAATAAGACTCATTTTTCATTTAAATTTAATACGAAATGAATGAATGAATACACCTTTATTGTACACCACATAAACATTGATTTGTAAATAAATACAAAACACAAAAATTGAAAATAAATATTTAACAAAAATTTTACTCCCAATTAAGCGTTCTCTTCCAGGCAACCAATGGCGTAAAACACAGCTCAAGAAGAGATGAAGCTGGTGCATATAAATAAACATATGTATATACATATTTGCATATAAACCTAACCTATACACACAACGTGTAAATGAAAACCGAAACATTACTTCACAGGTTCTAAAGGTACAATATATACTGTCTCTGAGACTTATCTGTGAAACCGAAAACATAATAATTTTTGAGTTAACATACATTTTTACTGAAAGAAATCAGATACAGTCCTAACCATCACATGCAATTTTAAATGTCATGTGAATCCTGTCACTTTATAGGTACTATGCGCGTGTCGGTCTTTTATCTTTAACAGGGTTGTCATAAGTAAACACTTAGAATGTTTTGAACAAGTTTGTATAGTAAAAAATAGGATACCTGTGATTTGATATTTTTACAGGGGTATTCCTCATGAAATATACTTATGCATAATTAGTTGTATATATTATATACTTAACTACAGTATTATATTTAGATGATAATCAATATATACCTATCAATATATATATACACTGAATATCAATAATACAAAGGTATAGACAATATTGTCAATCTGCAAACGAAAGAAAATACGTTATTTTAATAAGACTTATTTCGGTAAACTTATTTTGCAGCATGAAAAGCATGCCTTGCACCCAGTGCAGTGTACAAGGTTTTTACCCACGGTAGGCATTGAATATAAAAAGAACTCTGCTCTAATGCAAGTTGTTATTTAAAAAAAAAATCACAGCAGGCAGAGCTTTAATGCATTTATGAAGTGCACACCACTGTTTGCGGCTCGTCTCGTAATCGATCAGCAAAATGGCCGTTTTGGAGTGACAAGTAGCGCGGCGCTTGCATTACTGAGTCGTGTCCAATGACATGTTAATTTTTTATTTATTTTCGTCTGGAAGCTGCATTAGTCTCAGGCCCCTATACACGGGACGATCCGTTGGTTCAGACTGAACAAAACGATAGATATCGCTCCCGATAGTTTATGTCAATATTGTCATTGATCGACATCGGAGAATTCGAATGTTTTAATCACGAATATCGTGACAATCAATCAGTTTATAAAAAAAGGGAAAAAGACATGGAACGCTTTTTGTACTGTCCTTTTAATACCAGTAAGTAAATAATCAATCTCAACCACCCATCGTTTCTAGTGATGAAGGTTTGAAGAGATGGTAGGTCACGATTTTCTTACGATTCATCGAAGTGACTTATCGTCCCATGTTGAATTTTCGTCTGGCAGCAGAAAAGTAATGTGAAAGGGAGTTGTTTTGTTTTGACTGCGCTTTTAGTTCAGTGTTTTTGGTCACGTAAAATATTAAGGTGGCAAGCCAAAAATAGTGTGTGAGGACAGGTAAAATGTGATAGCATTGCATTCTAAAAATATAACACTAGATTTTTTGTCTGTCTACGGCAGAAGTAAATATAACTAACGGTTATTACAGAATAATTTTGGTCTTTGGGATTTTGTTAAAAAAGATGGCCAAAACCTTGTGATGCGACTTTGTCGGTCTGCCTCAACTGTAACATTTTATTCCCTTTCATTAAGTCATTAAGTCTGAAGTTTGCAAAGATGTAAATCGTAGAAGAAGTTTAGTAAAAGTTTATCTAAATATAACAGGAACGATAAAACCATTTCTATAACAAACTGTTTTTTGCAGTGCCAAATTTGACATACGAGTGTCTTTGGAATAATATAGGTAATGTTTTTTTTTCACTTGCTTAATAACATAATATCTCAACATCACATAATATTGACTTGTAGGAATAATGACTTTTATACAGGCAGATAAAGAAAGCACCACGGTAAAGAATTAATCCAAATATATTACTCACTTACATTATCTAACGCTTAAGGATCTTTTACTATAGACTTTTAGTTAGTTTACTTTACATAATTGAATACTTTTTCATAAAATATTACCAAAATCCTTATCATCATCATCAAAACATAAACTAGCCGATTGGTGCAACCATCTTACCATCGTATCATTTACTGCGATACTTACCAGTCGATTGGCGATCGCAGGAGATGGTAGTCGAAGCAAAGAGGACGCTGCTGCCCATTCTGTTTCCTTAGTCACCTCGCACGATACCTGTGGAAAATGGAGGGATGGTGACAACTGTATTCTGATCTGCCACAACCACACGGCACAAAACCTAATAAGTACATTACATTTAACATAACATGTTTAAGTACTAATATTACAGATACACCTATGCATGCTTTGACCGCTTAACTAATCTAAGTGATATTTTGCATGGAAATTGTTTGCATCCGAAGATCTGTTTGGTGTATTAAGATTGAAGAAATTATAAATTACACCATATAGATTCTCCTGCCTTTCGCGTAGTATAGCAATTTAGCTTAATTTTTATAACAATCATGGATTTCCGCTAAGTAACGCCTGCCTGCTGAAGACCCTATTGGCGTCTTCTTAATTCTAAATAAACGCGGGCAAAATCGCAGGCAGCAGCTAGTTACCTTATAAAAAGGCTTGTATCTTATAATACATTGTGGAGATTTTCAATTTAAATTTAATCCTGTTTTTACGGCAGGAATGGAAAAGCATAAAATTAACTGAGTTCTCTCGCCCGAAAGCCATGATGCTAAATTAATCCGCGCAAAATCTCTGCTAAGTAATATTTTGTTTTGTATACTGCTGTATTGTGTTTTGCATATTGAAATTTAATCTTTATCTATATATTATTAATAATTGAATCAGAAACTATATATCCCATTTTACGAAAATTGCGCCAACGAAAAGGCGCTGCAAAGGTGAATTTAGACGGTCAGATTTTAGAAAGTAATTAAAAAATTTCAAGCAAAATAATTGATAGCCACATGCCTATTCTAGACTGTGATTTTGAGGAACAAAAATATTGCTTTAGGGATGTCTTCCAGAGAGGTAATATACATATGTACGGAGAATCCAGCCTTTACTATCAATACATCCGGGGACACAATCGAATCGCTTTTCTTTCTTTTTTTTTCTAAGGTCAAGGCTTGTATTAAACGTAAACTTATAAAAAGGTCATAATGTAATTTTTTTTATTACTAAGGACTCATATACATATTTTGGGAGGAAACCACTGCCCTGTAGTGTGCCGGTAATTGGTTGATATTATACATATTTCACATGTTATGTACGACTCAAAAGTGTCATCTGGATTAAGAAATATTTGACTAAGCATCGCAAAGATCCAGGGTCGCTTCTATTTACCCCATAGTATGGTCACCTTTAAATCAAGAGTGACTAAGCATCTTCTCAATAATTTGAGTCAAGGCTGGTCTTTACATAAAAAACCCCTTTGTACATATCTACCTTTTGAATGCTACATCGAAAAGGAGTAAGGAAAGATTTTATTCGCTCACTTTTCCTTTGTTAACTGAAATTACCTTTCGGAGCTTTCACGTAAATCTTAGTAATGATGTTGTTTTCCCTAAAGAATGGAAAGGGGTTAAGGAAATTGCGACAAAACATTAGGAAGGCTTATCATCAAAAAAGGGTTATAACAAAGCTTTTAGGGTTTAATACTGTTACTTTACGGTGCAAATTAAATAAAAGTGCGGCCCTAACATTCGTGATTAGGTATCGTTAAGAAAAAGAATTTTATTGCTTACGAAATTAAAAGGGCACAATAATTAAGGTGATACCAAGACCTTAAACGTAACCGAAATGGATTTGTACCCGCGATATATTTCGTCACGCGTATTGCGGCGGTTAAATTTTTACTTTGCGTACCTATGTGTATGTATGTGTATTCATTGGATGTAACGTATGAAATTAAAACATTAATTTCTTAATTGTAAACGTTGAAAGCAGCTGGTAGAATAAAGTAGTACCCTGTACCACCAACTAACTAAAGATTAAATGTTCTTTTTTTACCAATGAATATTGGACAAATTTACCGGATCCCTTTTGTACGATGAAAAATATTATAGGCAAGAATATACTTCGTCTTTGATTAGATTATTATCAAGCTGTTACTTTTAGTTTCATTAATAACTTATTTTGAATGATCAATAGTTTATAAAATTACATTCACAATTTATAGGAGTTTTGACACTGTAGTATTATTAATGGTTTTAGAAGATTAATAGTGTTTGTTCCGCTCACGCTAGCTTTCAGTTAAGTCAACATCGGCTTTAAAACAAATGAGTAAAATAGGTAATTTAGGCGTTAATAAACTTTATGTTGCGTGTTTTCAGACTACACTTAGTAGTTTTAAATTAGTTACCAATACTAAATGAATGTCTATCGTTGAAATGGATTATAAAGTAATAAATTCTAGATACTAGAATTCAATATTTATAATCCTATAATATAATAAATTCTAGATAAACGCGAACCGTCCTTCGTCCTTCGAAGCAACAGCTATTTATAGAATAAAGGACAAAACAAAATAAAAATACGTAAAAGTATAAGGTTTAAAAGAAGTGCGGTTACGCACGAGTACCTACTATGAAGGTTTCACTAGTTACAATGTTCAGTTATTTGCTAGGGTTAAACTTTACACTTTGAACCGATAACAATATGAAAAGTGCACTACCGCAAAGTATCTTCCGAGCGTGTAATGGTACCGTGGAGGTTGCAGCGTGCATTCCTATTATATTCGGCGCTATAAACTTCTTTTACAGTTTAGAAATTATACAGTTGGCCTTTTATCGCAGCTCCCGTCGTAGAGTTGATATTTTGAAATATGTCTTGCAGTCGTATACGATTGAAGCCTTTATTAACAGTCCATTACTTGACTAGACTACTTGACTTGACGAACTCCCGTGGGTAACGATACCCACGGGAAGAGGAGGGTGTCAGCTGAGCAGTCTAATCGACCTTGACCACACGGCAAATTCGTAAAACTTGCATATTCGTCAATACCTATACTTTCTATACATTTATTAATTACAACATAACTAACCATCGCGAGCATCGCGCGCGTGTCACTCATTAATTCATTAATCTACCATTAACAGAAAACAATAATACAGCGAATCTTCGGAATTTGTATTATTGTATAGCAAGTACAAGCCGTACCTTCCGGAGAGAGTATCGAACATTTGCAACTGAAAAGTTTCGTTAAGACTGCTTTTTCGCAAGTTTTCTCAAGAATATGCTTTTTGATTTTGTGTAGCGTCACTTTAAACCTGGAATAATAATAAGGCGTCCTTGTAACATTTTTCAGTAGAATTCTTTTTTGGGTTTCTAGTCTTTGGTGGTAGTGGTACAATCTCGTCAAGTTTAACTTGAAGATGCAAATGGTAACAAAAGCTAACATGATGGATTTTTAAATTTATGTATTTTTTTCTTTTACGCGTGGCGCTTAGGATAGGCCGAATATACCTAATTCTGAAACCAAGTGAGCTTGTGAGGCGTGGACCCGCACAACCGGACAACTAGAAACGACCGTTTGCTCGCAAGGATCACGGCGCCTTTGGCATACTAGGAAATATATACATGCAACTGTATGATAGCTATACTGTGCTTCTATGTAATATTTATTTACACTTTGTACCAACAAACAGCGGGGGAGCCCTATAAAATACCGGCGCAAAACATCATAATTTAAAAATTGTTGAAAATATGCAAGCGACTGTAAATTTCTCGAATATTTTTAGAAACACATTTACTTCAATTGATATTGATAGTGTGGTTTGCGTTATTTTTAATTATATTCTTTTGAGCTAGATACATTTCAAAGATATTAAGAAAGTCGCTTCATAATCTGAAACCTATAAATGTTCTATTTCCTGGGCACAGGCCACCTCTTTAGTCAGAGAGAGGTTTTTAAAGCATATACCCTGAGCTGCAGAAATACGGGTTGACGAGTTTTGACGATCATTATCACATCTAAATGGTAATAGCCAAGTAATAACCGACGCCTTCATGCTTTTTCCGGACACTTATATCTATCGGCTGGGGGGTGGAAATTTTCAATTTCGTTGGAACCTAGTGTTTTTTTTTGTAGAAATCTGGATATCTCACCAAAGTCCTCGTGATCCTGACGTAACAGTTTTGAAAAATGGTCTGTGTTTTCTTAAAAGACCCTCGATATTGCAAAGTTTGGATAAAGAATATCAAACACTTGTATTTATTATATTGAACTAAATTATGTATGGTTTAAAGTGCATAAACGCGGCGTGAAAACAAACATGCGTGCTGGTGATGTAAATCTTAATTCCAATTTTTTTATGAAAACATACGTTGCTTGCGGCTTAACGAATGCAGTGCAATCAGATTCAAGTATAAAAGTATGAGACATTTAACATCAAATTCAAAAATGTTTATTCATGTAGACCTTATTACAGGCACTTATGAAGCGTTCATACATTTAACATGTTACACTAATGTTAGTGATGGTGATAACTGCATTCGTTAACTTTAAACTAAAGCTAGGAGGGTTCCAAACGCGCCCTAGTCTAAGAAGAGCCCACAACAAAATTAGCCCTGTTTATTTATCACCATCACACAGTCTAGTTAATGTTGAGATAAGAAGTTAGAGCAATTCATACCCAAGTTTTTTGTCATACATGTAATCCTTAATATTATAATAGGATTTTTCTATAAGCTTACGTTTTATATAAACTTTGAACTTATTGAGAGACATCTCAAGGATTTCAGCTGGTAATTTGTTATAAAGATATACAGTTTCATCTGGTAAAAAGATATAAAGTTACCCTTAAATGAATTACTAATTTAAAACCTAGTAAACTGCACTACAAGTTTATTTTAAATTCATACATCATATTTATTACTCAACATCACAGTAAACTATTTTCACTGGCAACCGTCCCGTCATTTCCTCTGCCAGACAGGAACAAAAATTCCATACTAATGTAACCGCTTTGAGACGCGACGAATAAATAAAACATGAATGATTCCGTAATGCAGGCGACGCGTAACGGGCTCAGTGCGATAAAATATCAAGGTACCGAATTAGATCAGTGGTTATACTGCGATTTTTAAAATGGCAGTTAGGAACACTGTTGCCTTGTTAATGTTAAAAATAAATTAACGATTTTTGAGAGGCTCGTTTTTAATTCAAGTCAGTAGCTCAAGCTAGCTAGTTTGACAAAAGCGCGATAGGATGGAAAAACATAACGTCACGAAAGAAGGACTTTGCACGGGCACAAACAGTTCGAGATTTCTACATCTAATTTCTAATGTCTGTGAGTAATATACATCCGTCCAGTTATTTTGTCGGTCAAACAAAAACCAAAATTGGATACCAATATAAGCTGTATCAGACAAATAATTATAACATGAACATGACTTCATAATGCAGGCGACACATTATACACTGCCAGTGAATATACGAAATTAAATACACTAGTTATACTGCAATTTTTAATATGGTATTTAGTAACACTTTGATAGAAATAAACTATATTTACAGCACCTGCAGATTCTCTAGGGATACTTTGCGTCATAACATCTTGTTATTGTTCCAGGGATAGTAGCACTTCCATCGATATAAATCTAAATTGCTATAATGGCAGCGAACCGATTAGTATATGAAATTTCATATCTGTAGTGGTTTAGCGGACAAATAAATAACATAGGAATCTCATATTTGTCGTGTAATTTAAATATGGAGCCATCTTTTACTTCGAAAAATGGCAACGGGGATACCTTGTTGAAGGTTTTATTTGAATTTCGAACTCATCAATAAATAGATAAAAAAACAAATGAACACGCGGGAAAAATTATTGTTGTTCATCGTTTGTCAATGATTTTGATAAGTACAACTAGGCATTGATAGATAGTCCATAAATACCTCTTGTACGGGCCATTGTAGCAATGTACTATGACACTATTAGATGTTTTCATACTTATACCTATTTCCTAGGTCTATGAACAAGTGGTAATGCAGTCGCCACGGTATCTGTGAATAACAAACTTACTTTTTTATAGTAATTTACGTACCAAGCCAATGGTCCCCTGATGGTGTGTGGATAACCATCGCCTGTAAATAAAGCACCACTTCACAGGGCATGCAAGGAACACGTCCTTCAACGTCCCATCTTATGTTCATCGACCTGAGTCGTGAAGTGTTAAGTCTCTTGTATCTGTCATTACACTGGCACCCAAGCCTTGCAGACCGTAACACATTGCAATAACGCTACGTAGCTGCAGAAATAAGCGTGCGTACTTCCCTGGACGCCCCTGTCACAAAAAGCTGTACTGTTACTAAAAGTAGTATATAGAGGAAAAGTGGCTACGTCTCTCAAGGTAAAACCTGTCACTTGAGTTACAAAGAAATAGCAATATTAGGCGCAGTTTTGCTGAAGTGGTAGAGGGTACGGACGTGGCGAGATGCATACGTATCCTTTATAAAAGTACAAAAGTTGCCCGCGCCACATCATGAACAAATGAAACGCTACGCTCGCTTCTAGCTGCTTCTAAACAAAACAATGTTAATGTACAATGTCTATTGTCTTTTATTTTTTGGTACCTAAGTAAAGTTACAAAGTTTCAGACTACACATAAAACACTTAGCAAATTATGCAAAAATCAAAGGAGTAAACCCATCAATACTATATCGCCTAATATTATGCCAATTTTGACAGGCGTGGTTTTGTTACCTAATCATCCAAACGCAATATAGAATATTTCTGGAATATTATAGAAAATAGTTATTAAATCGATGTATTGAGAAATACACATCAACATTTCAACAGAAAAATGGAAAAAAACTATAGCAATTTCGGTCATTAACTGAAGATAAGAAATACAAAATATGTCCGAAATTCGGTAAACTGTTTCTAAATAGTATTAAAGGTTTTATATTTAATTAATTACTGCCTCAAAGCCGCTGATTATTATTAGTCATCAGGTACCTAGAACATAAAAATGCAGAGATGAGTTTCTGACTAGTAACTCGACTCGGGTGTTATTTATTTCGAAAACCAGAATTTTTGGTGAAACTTATTGAAAACCTTAGTAAATAACTGGAGATCCGAAGTAACTACTATTATTGAGGTGCAAAAGTATTCAATAGTAGGCATATATTTTACAGATGTACATCAATCTGGATGGATACACTCCGACGACCCTTAGTAAGAGAATGCTTACCATGCAAGCCTCGATAGTTCAATGTTTTTTTTTACTAACAGGCTAGAGCTTGATGACAAAAAACAACAATGTAGTCTGGCTGTCAACTGTGTGGTTGGACAGCGCTAGCGCAGTTAATACCTATTAAATCTTGTCTTGAAGGTACGAAAGTTATACGACGTCAAGTAAGGTGGACGTCAAGGGTGGTGGAGCTTTCTTATCTAAAATTCAAAAATCATTCATTTCAAGTAGGCATATAGGCTGATTAGGCACTTTTGAAACGTCAAGTCAGTCTGTTTGTAGTGACTCTACCATCGGTTTGGAAGGTAGATTCCACCGAGAAGCTGGATTATAAGAACTTTTGCAACGTTTGTTTGTGACTCTATCACCGATGCGGAAAGCAGATTCTACGGAGGAGATGCCGGCAAAAACTCCGCAGTTAAATTTTTCTAACATCATCATTTTAACAATACCTATTCTGTATTGCCAGACATGAAATCAGAGACCACTCTGATTTCATGTCTGGCATCCCCGTATTTTAACACTGAGAAATTGTATAGTACTCGCTGTAATAAATGTGTTTTAACACATTGTTTAAACGTGTGTGTGGGTTTGATGTTATAATGGCGATAGAGGCTCACTGAAGTTCCTGTGTTAAGCCGATAAGCACGTGCTTTTAAAACAAACTATTAGTTTTACCTGTGTAAGTAATTCGTGGGTAGTCATGTACTAGGGGTACAGGAAACGCCGGAGCGCGATATGAATGGACGCTAAAAGCTCAGCCACCTCGTTTAAAGATTTATGTTGGAAAATTGTTGGGAATGCTCGCTGCCGCACTGATGGACGTGCAGAAATAAAAATATTCTTTTGAAATATGTGGCTTTTAATGGTTTGCCATAAATGTAGGGGAATAATAATTTGTTGAAATGTACACATATTTTGTTTTTTATACTTTATGAGTTGCATACTGAAAACTGAACTGAAGATTACGAATTTATATGTTAATTTTATTTGTTGCTCTCTTTATTCTTTGAAGATTAAGTAAAAAGAATACCAGCTTGACAGACTTGCTAATGGTTGTAAATTCAAATTAAAGGAAGCTAATTATACGAAAGAATAAATTAAATTTACATTAATAATTTTTTTTTTAATTTATTGAAAACTTCAATACTTTATTCCCAATATGATTTACTTATTATTTAAAATACTTCAACCCCATAAACCCCTTTTTAACTATGTGTTTAACTTTATTTACGTTTTATTACATACATTAAGGTATTAAGGCAAATTTCCTACCAAGAATGGCAAAAGATGACAATGATGAATAGCATACAAAATAATCGTCGCCATTTAAGATGAATCAATATTCCTAGATGAGGCAGATTACTAAATAACCAATTTCAATATTCACAATTTAATACAATCTATATGCAGATTACAGTTAATTAGTGAAACCCAGCTACGGCAATTATTTTTTATAGCATTCCTATACAATAAATTTGGTTTTTAAGTATGCTGTATGTAGATAATTAAACACGATAATAAACAAAGCTTAATTGCATTGTAATGATAATGATATGATATCGGTTATCTATTTAAAAAATAAAAACAACTGTAAATTAATTACACAATCAATTAGCATAATAAATTGGATATGTAAAGTAACCGCCAACGAACCGATATTAAATTAGTGGCATTAACGTAATTCGATGAAATTGTAATATGCGCATGCTTTTTGATCCCCGGATAAATTGTGAAAGGCGGATGGCGCCTGGCTGGACGTTCTCCGATATAAATCTTTACTAGAAGGGATAAAAATCTAACTCACATTTTACATTTTTCCTGTCGGAAAATTTCAAATAAACGTATCCTCACTTCCAACAATTTTGATGTTAAGCAGCAAACACTTATTACGTAGGCATATCCGCAGAATAGCTTTAATATAGCTGCTACCCAATGAGCAGCCGTATCACGTCGGCACAAAGGATTTCGACGGCTAGCTTTGAATCGTGATGCGATACCATTTTTTCCACGCTTTCTATGGGTATTTATTAAAAGACCTAGGTTAGAGAGCTCGTGCTAAATATCGGCCGAGTATGGTTCGATAAGTATATCACTAATTTTAATTCAATACTGAAACTTTGAGTATCATAAATTTATGAAACTCAAAGTTGCAGCCTGCTCTAAACCTAAATACAGTAGTAGTACTAGTAGTAGTAGTTCTTCACCACTACATATTCGTAGGAAGATTTCTTCAGAAGATTTCTGTCACAATAAGCTCTAGATAAAGCTCTAAATAAAGCTCTCAGCTCATCATTATCATATCAACCCAATACGAGCTCACTACAGGGCAAGGGCCACAATGAGAAGGGTTTTGGCCGCAGTCACCACGCTGGCCCAGTGCGAATTGGTGGACTCAACACGCCTTTGAAAACATTGTGGAGAACTCTCAGCCATGCAGGTTGACTCACAATGTCTCCTCTCCCTTCACGGTTCAAGGAAGTGAAATTTTAATTGCTTAAAATGGACGTTACTAAAAGTTAGAGGTGCGTGCTGGACTCGGCTCCCCGAAAGTGAAACCGAAGCCGATACAACTAGGCTATCACCGCTTCAAAAAATAATAAAGCTCTAAAAGACTTCAATGTATGGTACAGTAATACCTTTTCCAGTTACTTTATGCAGTTAGACGTCATCTCCGGGGCGCCCTGGCCACGAGCTAAACTAATTAGGCCCCCTGCCTGTGTCAATGTTGTGCACGCGGCTCGGTTTAATGCGTGTGTCTCCATTAGCCACCCCCAGTTTAAACACCCCGTGTACACTGGCACTGACAATTCGCTAAAATTGATTTGTGCTTGAGGGGACTTTCGCTGATGGCTATTTGTGAACAGTTGTTGTCTATTTAGATTTCGTATGAATTTTCTACTGACTTCAAACCTAAATGCCTGCCAATTCACCCTTGATCAACATGTTTTTTGCTTTTGGCAGGGTCTGTATAGTGTTGTTTATGAAATTCATAAATAAACAAGTGATTTTCGTAAGTCACACCACACAAAATGAGCGTCGTTGTTATCGGGTATTTTAAGAATCTCGCTGATTATTTTAGTTTTCCCGGATATAATGCTACAAATAGGATTCGAGGGTCGAATGTCAGTTTAGGTTATTTTTCTTAACTCAGCGGGAAATTTCCCAAGGCAAAATGTATCCTTTGTCTTTTTCGAGGATGTAAGTTATATTTGTGCTAAATGTAGTGTAGTATCATCAAGATCGGTGTATCAGCCGACAAGTAATTGTAGTAATGTTACAAACAAACAAGCAGACATACAATTTAAATAATTCACAATTCGTTTATTTGAAGTAAACTTACTCTATAAAAACTTTTGCAGCGTGAAGTCTGTCCGTTTGTCGTGATTCTACCATATCGTAAGACATCGTGTCGTACTCTGTGCTGGTAGAGTCACTACGAGCAGATTCTACCGCGAAAAAGCTGGCAAGAAACGCAGCAGTTGCTCTTTTCCAACATGTTAATTTAATAATTAAAATTAACTAATCTATCTTGTGAGAGAGGAAAGCTGAGCCGGCTGCTTCCAAGCAACCTCGTCATTAAGAAATTCATCATTAATTTTATAGTAACCGCGCTGTTATAATGTGGTTTAATACATTGTTTAAAGTTGAAATACGTAGGTCCAAAATTACCTTAGAAATCATATTATAAAAGCCTTTAAATTATATTGAGATTCCACTAATATAATAACCTTTCGCAGACAATATACAAGTAATTCAATGAATTTAAACTTCTGGTAATTTATTTGTTTGTAAACACTAACATTTTTTGTAACAAATACTATACGCAATTATAAATGCATACGCATTTATAAACTACGTATATATGAATTAATTAATACACTTTTATTATATTCATCAGCTATCTTAGTACCTACCCATAACACAAGCTACGCTTACTAGACTATATTTATTTATTATTTACTTATTTTATTGCATACAATTCGGCGGCTACAATACCTACATACAATTTGGCGGCCTCGTCGCTACATAGCGATCTCTTTCTACTTATATATGGATAAACCAGATTTGTCTGTTTGTCGCAGGTTACAGCAAATTAACATTATTGTTCAATTTTAATAATGGTCAAAGAAACGCTCACCTTTATTCAATATTTATTATTTGTTATCAGTAAATATCAGAATAAGATAGTTGAGACCTACGCCCCTTTGGCTTCTCAGATGTAGTTTGACGTACGTGTCGCCCACGCCGCCATCGGTTACGGTCACCTCCGCGTCTGTTCGTGAGAGATCACGAGCGATGATGCCCTGGAATGACATTGAATTTATTGAATCCATATATAAAAGAGGATTTACTGTTACAGGAACTGGTATTAAAATATGGGGATTTATTCCATATGAATTATTATAAATTACTTACAGTTAATTTTGTTTTATAGTGGTAGTTGTATAGTGGTGATAGAAAGGATTTCAGCCTAAAAGACCGAGTTAGATTCCTGGCACTCCCCTCTATTTTTTTGGAGTTATGTGTATTTTAAGCCATTAAATATCACTTGCTTTAACGGCGAAGAAAGATAATAGATCT
The DNA here is from genome assembly GCF_905163445.1 of Pararge aegeria. Classification (NCBI taxonomy): domain Eukaryota; kingdom Metazoa; phylum Arthropoda; class Insecta; order Lepidoptera; family Nymphalidae; genus Pararge; species Pararge aegeria. Next base: position 8,221,323 of record NC_053189.1, read on the forward strand.
CCATACTGTTCTTGGGGCGTTTGAAGTCTACCCATTTGCACTGGGACAGTGTGGGGGACCACGGCCTTAACCCTTCTAAGTCTGAGAGGAAGTGCGTGGCCTGTAGTGTGCGTGTAATGAGTTGATAATAATGACAATAAAGAACAAATTTTCTAAATTACTTGAGCGCCGAACATAAGGGTATTATTATTGTAGTCTACGTTTTGAGAATCTGAGCCTAAGATCATCGGACACGAGACACTTTATTGGTTTGATATTGATCCTAAAGTAAGTAAGAGAGAGAAAAGAGAGCCTCTTATCTCTCTCTTATAGTTGGTTCTTGCAATTGTTCAAAGTGTACAGGCCTTCTCTCTCAAAGAGGAGTATTGGTTTCTGCGCTTGGTATCACATTCTTTTGATAACAATCACCGATTGAATAACCTGGTATTCAAAGCACGGAAGTGTACAATTTCTTAATTTCTGGATGATACTGAGAATTTCTTTACAGAAAAACAATTATCAATCAATTTAATGTTAGAACCGAAACTAGATCAAGAACTTCCGTACTCAAGCATGCTGACTATACAAGTCCAAAGAAGCAGACTCAAGTATCTGTAAAACTAATTAATAAAACATTAATAATCTTCAAAAAACTTTTCGTAATCCCCTCACCTTAATAATAAGTCGCTTTGGATCAGTGTAGGTGTAATCTTTGTCTCTTCTTATTAACGGTATTTTATTATACACGACTTTCTCCGTAGAGATTAGCAAGTTATTGACTCTCGATCCAAGCACCAAGTCTTTAGCTGCCAGCAAATGTACACACAGCACCAAAAATAGCACCAACAAAGTAAACCTTCTCATTTTTAATTTTAATCTCATTACAGATTTGTTTATAAATGTGAGTTCACTCCGAGGAGAAGTGTGAAACTGAGTCATATCATTTGTTTAAGGAATAACGGCTTATCGATGCTAAAAGTGTACAACCTTGTATAGCCGTACGTGGTTTGTTTTGTTTTTGCACAGATGATACAATATTGAACTGCTATCGCAATAAGTAATATAATAAATAAAGTACTTAGGTGTATACTATAAATTATGTGTGTTTATTTTTATGAACATCATAAGACATTAACATATTTAATCAGTATACGAAATGCATTAACTGTTTAATTAGCAGTTACTTTGTGCGAGCTTTGACTGGGTTCGTTGACCGCTAGTATTCAATCTCGTATTAAGCAGCGCAGCTAAGAACGTTCGCCGGGTGGTGCAACCGGTCTAAAGCTCTGGTATATATACAAGTAGACCTGGTCACAGTTTATATTATTAAGTTTTGATAGTAAAAGTCTGCGAAGCATTGGAGCAACGTGGTGGGTCAAATCTCTACACCCCTCTCACCCATGAGAATAGTCCTGTACCCAGCAGAAGGTCGTCAATAGGCTGATGATCTTTGTCCTGATAAGTTAAATAGGTATATATTATACTCAGTCATCAGTCAGTCAGTATCAGCGGTCAGTGGGTACTGGGTAAATGCACGGTAATTTATTTGAAATGCATCACAAGGAAGTCGTTGATGAGGGTAGTTAATCTTCGTGACGTGAGGTGGTTAAGCAAACTGACTAATGACGTGAAGAAACACAACAATCCTCCTTGTAATAACCTACCATTAGCGTGGAAATACTTTCTATTTTGATGGCGGTTTTTAATGAAAGGTACATATAGTATTATGGCAACGTTTTAAGAACTTTTGATAAGAACGAAACTGACTTTAATAGTAAACAAGCTGGGAAACATTTGTTTTTGCATTTACCTGTAAACATAAGAAATAAAGATAATTAAGTTTTTTTAAAAGGAAAATTTTAGAAGAATTTTACAGACTTATAACAAATAGTAAAAAAGTCTTGTGTCAAATAAAATAAATAATGAATCCTACATTCATTATACTTATGATCATAGCACTTTATTTTTATACCACATCAAAAAATTTGAGGTGCATTGACTTTATGCTACGGCGAAAATAAATTATAAAAACGGATTACGTTAGGTGACCATTCATTGCTGATCGTAGTAGCTCTATCTAAGTCGTGGAAGGGTAGGTGTCCTTTACCATAGAAAGTTTAATGGTTAAACAAAAGCTGCAATTTTTATATAAGCCGTTTCCTACTTTGACAATGAATGATACAATAAGTATTATTATTGCACACCAAGAACTACATAAAATGTCTAAATAATTCATCAGCGTTTAGTTGCTTATACTACAATTATGTAATTGTAAGCATCGAAATTATTAAAAATAATTGTTCCCGAAGTTTAATTAAAATATCTGAGCTAAACAAAACAACAGGTAGCGCGTTTGAAAGGCAGGCTACATTAATAACAACGCGCGGAGCCGCTGGCGACAGACAGACAGTCGCTACCGGGAGTCAGGACCCACCAGCGAAGATGGATATTACCCGTAAATACATATTACTATTATTTATAGCAATTTCAATGGAGACATACCTACTGTATTTGTATCGCAATTCATCGTGAGTGAAACTCGAAGGTAATGTATTCTATGCTAACGTAAGTACAATATTTATGTATAATCCTGGGTGTATAAAGATGAGTAACTAGGCGCAAATAATGAGATAAATATTTGAAAAACTGTTGAAAATGCTTGGATATAAGCCGAATTTAACAATAATACCATTTAGATTACAGTTGCACTCCAAAAAGGGATTATGATAATCAAAATGAAGAAAAGTCTCATTTACAGATACCATGTAAAATATTTGATCTACCGTTATGGATATCATCATCATATTGACCCATTACCGACCGTAGAGACCCGATGCTCTGTGGTAGGCCGATAAAGGGTTGATGTGATCAATGGCGTGCATAGAGGGTATGCACAGGGTATGCAGATGATACAAAATGAAAAAAAATCTCCAGTACGAGTTATAAATACTTAAGGGTAGGCTTTTTATAACACTTAAAATGCCTATCCTTGAGTTTTTATAACTCGTACTGGAGATTTTCTTGATTTTATATCATCTGCATACAGTGTGCATACTCTGTATGCACGCCACTGGATGTGTTGATGTTGACGATAGTGCTCTCAGATATCTATGCCAAAAATAAGGTAAGTCAATGAGACGCAATCGCACTCTCGCATTTATAATATTAGTAGGAATTTAGCTGATCTATTACCACATATTACTTAGTGTTCATTCACCGCAATGAACCATCGTAAAAACCACGACTAATCTGCCAAGATTGAACGGCTTAATACTTAAAAAGAAGACGTAAAGCGGGTACATTTACCATCGTTACGAATCACTGACATTTAATAATTGTATTGCTCGTATAAAGCATTTGCAAATGTCTTCAATAAGTGTCATCGTTTATTTTATTGTCTGCAACGATATTAATTTTAGCGCCATACTCTACGTTTCATTGAATAATGATCTGGGGAATGAAGACATAAACTCTACGGCCGGACGGATACGAAAATGTAAAATGACCTAACATTTTGATGGCTTGGAATACCTTCTTCACAAATGTATGAGAAGTTTTTAAAGGGAAACTACTTAAAGTAGGCATGCTTGGGATAATCCTTCGAGTATTTGAGAATAGTGAAAGAATGATGTAATCTGAATCTCAAAATGGAGCTTGTATTGATCTTCATTGCCAATAAAAATTATTTGACTTCATGGAAATAGTTTATATTGAGAGCATGCAAATATGTTGTATATATAGAGGGCGTGTAGTAAATGTATGTATATATGTATGCAAAAGAATGTGTATGAGTATATGCAATAACATTATATAGGGTGATTAATTACACTCTACGTTTGTCAATCCATCCATACCAATATTCTAAATGTGAAAGTATGTCTGTTCGCTGTTTTTTTTATTTTGCCAAACTAATATTTATAAAATTTGGAATAGAGATAGATATTCTGGAGACGGACATAAGACAGGGAAGTATCTGGGAAGTAAAGGTTTACTTCCGAGTTTTTTGCGAGATGTATAAAAAACCTCTGTTACCCATGCAGCTAATCTTCAATATTCACCACGCTCTTATGCGTGGCTAAATAAATGCAGACGTTTAATTCGTCAGTTACCAAATTAGGTAGGCTGCTTTACCGTTTTACTTTGCATCTTCTCTCACTCTGTTATATGTATAATATACAAAAAGTTATGCCTAAAAAACTAAGTCTCCTTAACTCCTGTTAATGCTAAATGGGTCCACTTAGAAGTTCTAATGACTTTATGTCGCCTAATAAAGATCCTCGTAGTTCAAAACAATTTTCCTTCTACTTCAGAGTACAAAGAGAGTGATTTTTTTTTCATGCAAATTTATGTTAGCAGTACGTAGAGCAGTTGTATTTGAAACGCATCAGAGAGCGTTAATGTCGTCATAAATTCGCAGTTAGGTATTTGTCCAATGGCACTTAGAATAAGGCTGTACTAGCAACTTTTTGTTTTAACAATAATGAAAATAGCTAAGCCTTTAGTTTAATTTCTGTCATCATCATAATTAAAAATCCACTACAGGTCACTGTTCTCCTCTGCTATTGAGCAGGGTTTAGGCTTTGAGTACTCAATTTCCTCACGTTGTTTATTTCATTGCTTAAACTAAAAACGCACATAACTCCGAAAAGTTATACGTGCGTGCTGGGGATCGAACTAGCCCCCTCCGAAATAGAGATCGAAGCCCTACCAATACCACTACGGTCTAAGCTATCACTACTTCATTACTTTTTAATTTGCTTTAAATGTGGTGTACTTTTTTGTATTATGCCACATGCCATGGAAACCAGTACCTATGATTTGGGAACTAAAGGATCATATCAGTCCATCGGTGATTGTTATACTGGGATTTTAGCATAGTCGCTAGCCTAAGAATAAGACGAAGAAAGCGACTTTTTGACAAGCAACATGTCGCTATGTTTATCTGGGATATTATTCCAGACGCCACGTCATCCTTTGATCTTCGCCCGACTTTTTGTTAAGCACTTGTTTAATGTGACGACAAATAACTTAAACAGGAACGCGTGATTTTTTTTTGATTTTATCAACTGTGTACAACGTGTTTTAGCGCTTCAAATGTGTGTACTTCGTCATTAGTTAGTGAGATCATCTGCGATTGCAGGATGTTTGTAAGAGATATGGGATTATTTTTAACGCGTCTGTTTTTTTGTCTTATTTGCGCACTTGTTTAACTTTTTATATTTTAAACTTTTTATGGGTTGGTTTATTCTACTTTATAGACATATTAAATTGATTAAGCACCCGATATCGGCATGTATCAAACATTGAACCAAAAAGCTATTACTTTTTTACAAACTGTATATCAAAATGTATGTAAATTAAATATAAATAATCTTAATTATAAATTTTAATTTTAATTTAATATTACTAATCAATCTGTTATAATAGCTTAATTCATATTTACATTGTAATTTTTAATCATCTTTAGTTAAATACTTATTTAAGTTTTTAATTTTTTTTTTAATTATGACAACGATAATGCTGTATACACCTACAAAATTTGTAATTCTAACACATATACATTTTTTTTATGAATGTAGTTACAATTAATTGCTGGTGTGTCTTATGAATAAATAAAAAAATAAATAAAAGAGCTTGGTTTGGCTTTCTATCGGTTTTCTGTTGCCAACTTTTTTTTTTAATGAAGCACTTGTGGTTTATATTCACTGTGTCTTAGCAGTTACAATGGCTAAAATAAAAATCATCAAATCAACCGTTAGTACGAGCAAAAATCCACTTGGACTGCCTGCGCCCAGCGGGTCCCTGCTTATCCCAGCTTGTTCACATAGTAGGAGGTTTAACTGTGTGAAGTTGACTTGGAGCTCCAAGGTCCATCAGTTCCCAAAAGTATGTACCTCCCACATTGCTACTTCGAGTTTGTGGTCGAGTGAGCTGGTTTTTTCACAAATCTCCTAATTTGTTATTTGACTACTGAGTTTCATGCCGGCTCTTCTCGGTAGAATCTGCTTTCCGAACTGGTGGTAGAGTCACTACAAATATACATACTTGACGTTTCAAAACTGCTTATAAAGTAGGCCTACTTGAAATAAATGAATTTCAATTTGAATTTGAATTTGATTACGTGCTCTGTACCTTCTTATCGGGCCTATGCTAAATGACCACGTTTCAATTAACATCATGTCTTCTTACTTATTGCTCTCTGAAATCACACTATTCAGTATAATATCACGAGTAATAAAAATTAACTTCACTTGTTGTATTATGCCTATTGTAAAAGCAGATCTACCTAATTGAGTCAAGCGGGTTCGTCAGCTAAGCCAAACGAATCAAATCAGTCAATTCTCGGTACAGCAGACCTCAAATATATATAAATACACGTAAGTCCTATCACTATAACAATAAAGATTAAAGTTGTACAGTTAAATTTACTTATGTGTGTGGTCGTTCATACAGGCGAATTGATATTTCCTCTTCCCGACGAATACATAGTTAATTGCATTTCCGCAGGACCCTCATTGTTTGTGAGACAGTCGTTGGACGAGATGCATTAGCGGCGAATTATCAAATTACAATAGGAATTGATATTTTCATCCGTTTTTTTGTGACAGCTTTACGCTCCACTAAGTTTATTAACCTAATGGGAAATGTTTGTAATGCAGCCTAACAAACAAGTAGCTACGAGTATATATCGTGGGCGTTGCACAAAAATTCTTTATAAAAATATGTAATGTATCATGACCATGTGTGCAGCGCTTTTGTACACATGTCTTGGGTAATCCTCAGGATTTTCTTCTTCTTGCCTAAATAAAAGGACAAACTTTCGGCCTAACGAATTTTTGGTCATTCGAAAAATTTGTCGAAACTTAATTTTACCGGCTTTTGCGTAGTCGACTCTGAACTTTAAATTCGGTTCTTATTTATGACGGTTACCCAACTGATATTAGTTTAAGGATAACAAACTTAAGTTCTTAGCGTGGATCTAAGAGTCCCAAAATTTCTGAGGATAAAACGCACGTTTTGTCACTATTCTGTTTCAGATATTGGATTTCGTATTGCTATGGATTTCATAACCATGCTGCGTTCAAGACATCCAGCTTTTAGCTTTAAAGATATACTGAGGGTAGAAATAATTTTAGTCAATATTCATCATCATATTAATATAACTGTAATAGTATAGGTGTTGGGGGAAGTACTATTGTCATGGTTCTTTCTGCCGCCAAGCAGCATTGTTGTTTTCTGGTCTAAAGGTTGTGGTTGCTGACGTTATTACAGGCACATGGGGTTTAGCGTCTACGCCTCAGGTTGATGGACCCAGGACGGCACTTCGTAGGATATGTACGTGGACGTTGGATGCCCTGCGAAGAGTTACTCTGTTTATAGAATATGGGTTTTCATTCAGGTATAGGGCATAAGCATTGTAGAGGCTCAGTGATGACTGCCTTAGGACCTTAAACAAACATATTAATTTGTTCTCGGATCCCGATGAGCTAAGTGTATAGGTACGTGAAATGCAAAAAGCGGGACCGAACGGATGAATTTATTAGGATCACGTTAAAAACTACAGAAATACAAACATCATGTTTTTTGCGTAGGCACAGCGCAACCTCAGCGATACAAGGGTTCAGTGACATTGAGTGACGCTCTTAATCTTCCAGCGTGACAGTCTGACGCGCGGAAGGCTTTGTTTTGCTCAAGAAAGGCTTGCTACTGAGGTAAAGAGGGACGAGCGTTACACATGTAACTATACGTATGGTAGTCGTGTAGTTACAAAAGCCGCGAATTATTTACAGCTTTTGTAAAAAATAACTAAATAATGTTACAAAATATATGTCGTCAAATTGGTAATTTTCAGGCATGGTCAACAATACGCTACCACTGGCGTGTGATTGACTCTTGTATTTTTGGACTTTGCAGTTGGCCTCATAATAGCTATATTGGAACACGATATGGAGAATTTGCTGTTCAAACACCATTTTGCCTAAGTTAAATAACTGGAATCTAAATTAACCCAAAAAGGAGGTAACTTACGTTAGGTACTCGACATCAGTTTATTTCTCAACTAACAACTAAAACTAAAATTAAAAAACCAAATTTTTTAACCTTTGTTCCTCAAAGAGTAAATCAACCAATTTTACAGTCTCCTGTGTGCGCTGTGAATCTAAGTAGGTCCCGGGTTGGATGTCCGGCAGGAGCAACTTGAGAATATATAATTTCGCTTTGGCTGCCCAACCGACAAAGACATGCCGCTAAGCGATTTAGGTAGAGGTTGGTGCGATGTCGCGTAAAAACCAACTAGGGTATGACTACCATACTCCCTAACAAATTAGCAGTCAAGGGCTTACTTGTAGTGGAAAAAAACCTTGTGGGTCCTATGGGAGAGACCCGCAGGACCCAAAAGTTTAAGTTTTATTTCCTGTTAGGAAAAAGGGCCGTGCCCAGTAGCCCGACATACATTATGATGATCCGTCCGATCCGTTAAGGCAACCGACGGAATTGAATTTGGACGCATTCGTGGGCGTGTAACTAATAAACCATAATGATCACGCAAATTAGCCAAGAAGCTTTGGACGTACGGTTTCTATAATGCTTTTGGCATACAATTTTAAGAAAAGCTGTACTGTAACTTTACGAAGAAAAGCTTAGCTGACATTAAGTTCACCTACTATCCCAGCGGTGTCAAAGAGCCCTGAAAGGAAACTAGGGCATCGCACAGCTCTGACATTCCAAGCCTGGTATTAAAGTGCAAGGCTTTTTACAGTCTTTTTTGATCACTTTTATGCAGATGAGCCTTTAAATAGGTCGGCTTGGAAAAAATTTAAAAGTAAAGACGATTTTTCTGAAATTTTTAATCTCTTTGTTTTTAGTTTTCGTCGCGTATTTTCGTTGCTCTTTTAGTTTTGTGAATGCATTGTTTGTTTGAAAATATGAAATGGGTCAGCCTGGGAAAATTGAAAATTAAAAACAATAGCTGAAGTCCCAGAGGAATGAGGTGAACCAGGAAAAGATAAGGCTTTTAAATCATTTGCAGATATTGTTCAGGATTTATAGAAAAAATCTGATTTTATATTTTTTTAACGTGATGCATAGTGTTCGTAAATCGTGTAGTAACGAATCCGAATCAAAGGGTCACTCATCAAGGTTCATACGAGTATATAAATGTAATTTTTAACTGGCCTCAAAAAAGGAGGTTCACAATTCGACCTTTATTGTATGTACCTATAATGTATGTAACGCGATTACTGTGCCATTCGTAAATTGATACAAAGCATTCAATTTTGTCAACTGACTTAAAAAAAAGTGGGTTCTCAATTCAGACTGTATGTTTTGTAGATTTGTTACGCGATTACTCCGCAAAATATAAACCGATTTTGACGATTCTTTGTTTGGTACGTACCTCAGAGATTTATTGGAGGGATTCTGGAGAGATCGAGGGAACTCTTCAAATATTATAGGCACACCTATAGCGTTATTTGAGTACCTTCTAACTTGTGCATCTTCTTTCTAAATGCACTATATGGTCAAGTGGAACTGATGTTGAAGATCAAGGATGGTCAACGAAACCATAAATAATAAGTAGACACTTTGATTTTGGTGTAACGTAGGTAAGCAATTTATGCTCATCACAATTAAGGAGCTGATGGTGAAGTTAACGTTATTATTATTATTAAACTCTTTATTTGTATACCACAACATTAACATATTTAAAATATAACAAAAACAGAAACATATCGAAAGAAGTAATAATACAAAAGGCGGCCTTATCGCTTAATAGCGATCTCTGCCAGGCAACCTTTGAATTAGAAAAAAAAAGAAGAGGAGAATAGACTGCTGGTGGTACAAATATTAAAATACATACATGCGAATAACTACATGCTAATACATAATCTAGTGTACACAAATAGATCAAAAGTAAATAATATAATTAATAAATAAATATAAAAATAAACTAATATATATAATAACAACACTTACATATTTAAATACTTTAACAAATTAACATACAATAAATGAGTAAGTATAGACATACTATTAATAGTTGTTAACAATATAATGGGCCTTAACTGCTCTTTTAAATTTCGCCAGTGATTCCGGCTTCCGAACCGAACCGAACGTTCCGGCTTCGGAAAAAGCAATATTTTGTAGAAGGTTATGATCAGTTGAGTTGACATTTGGCTATTATAACTTAGATATTACTAGCTGTTGCCCGCGACTTCGTCTGCGTTTGATTTTGTTTTTAAAGTATTCAGTATCACTAAGCCTTAAATGAGCATAGTTGCGTATATATATATATATATATATATATATAACATGTGACTGTCAATTAATTATAGACAAATAATTTGCAATAAAATAAAATTGTAACTTTACTTAAAGATCTAAGCTATCCTATCTCTTAAGTTGGACCAGACTGCTCACGGTGTGCCAATTTAATTTAAAATCGGTTCAGTAGTTTAGGAGTCCATCGCGGACAAACATCGTGACAGGAGATTTATATATATTAAGATGTTGCAAACCTACGCACTAAAACCGATTGAATTGAACCGTCACCGACTTACAAAATTTCATATTTATTTCTTTAGATGTTTAACAAAATCCGTTCTTTTCGCCAAAAACTTTTGTGGTAGGTCTTATTTTTAATAAAATTTTATTGAAATCTGTAAAACAAATTATGAAAAATTAACAAAAACAAAAAATATGACTAGGACGATTGGTATGTAATGCCCTTTTTATTATTTGTCCATTTAGACAAAAGGATTGCAGAACCATAAAATCGATTGTATATATTGTTAAAAATTTATATTTTATTTTATCATTTAATCGCTTAAACGCTCACAAGAGCCTAAAAGCGATGAAACGATGAAAAGCCAAGATATTAATCACGCAGTTTTTTTAACTATGTATAACTAAACTTTTGTTTCATTATAACCCGATTGCGTAAAGTAATTACCTCACTGCAAGTTAGCATTTGAATAAATAAGAAGTATTATATACCAACAAAATATTTTTTATGCGTCAAAAACAGTGTACAATTCATTTTATGAATATATAAAAAGCACTTTATTTTCCTGAACCCGCGCAGCGATTAAAGTGCTTCTATTTTAAGAACCTATATAGTGCAATAGTATCATATTGTACTATTTATTTTATATGACACGTATTTTATGAGGCTGTAATAAAAAACGAAAACTAGTCATGTACTAACAAAAATAGAAATTGTATTCGTGGGTAATAAAAAAATAATAAAGTGCTATAAATAACATTTTTGAAGCAAACAATACGTTTTATGTGTTTTTGGGAATAGCAAAGAATTCGGCCCATTTTATACCAGCTCTTAATATATTACATGCTGTAACGCACTACTATAAAGATTATTATTTATTCGTTCGCGTGATGGGCGTTCTATGTGGAAAAACTAATTTTGTTTTCATTAGAGCAACGTGTTCGCGATACGCGGCCGCGGTAAATTTTACCCTTAATTACATTGATGTGAAATTACCAAAGATAACCACGCAGGTTATTTGAAGTTTCACGTGGTTTAAATTACCTGTAGGAAGTGCAGTGCTTTTAAGACTTTTGGGCTTAAGACACGAAAAATTTTCATAAAATTGTGTCACATAAAACTGAATTAATGTATGGTGCGAGTGATAGTGAACTAAGAAATGTGTCTTATTTTGTCCAAAGGATAGATAAGCATTACAATTAAGAGGGAAAATAACTTGTGTCTTATACCACTTGCTTGTAACGGCGTCGTGGGCTCGATTCCAGAATCTGTCCAAGAAAATTTTAAAATCAGCTCTATATTAGGTTGTCTGTGTCCGACCCTGTGTTTCGGAGAGCACACTAAGCAGTCGTTCCCAGCGGTACCACGGGTTCATTTACAAAATTCAAAAAAATTCAAAATTCAAAATTCATTTATTTCAAGTAGGCCTAATATAAGCACTTTTGAAACGTCAAGTCTGTCTGTTTGTAGTGATTCTACCACCGGTTCGGAAGGCAGATTCTACCGAGAAGAAGCCGGCAAGAAACTCAGCAGTTGCTCTTTTCAAACATCAACAATTTACATTTTGTATTTTAACATTCATTTTTCTATCTTGTGAGAGCTGAAAGCGGAGCCGGATGCTTCCAAGCAACCTTGTCATTAAAAAAATCATCAATTGTATAGTAACCTCGCTCTAATAAATGTGTTTTAACAAATTCTTTAAACTTGTGCATTGGCAGGTCCAAAATCACCTTAGGAATCATATTATAAAAGCGTATACTCAATCCCACAAATGATCCCTGTACCTTACGCAGACGATATGCAGATGACACTAATTTATGACCATTTCTTGTAAGTCGACTGTTTATGTCCACTTTTTGTTTATAAAGACTTATATGTTGTCTTACAAATACTATATTGTTATAAATATATTGTGAAGCTACAGTAAGTATGCCTATTTCTTTAAACTTCTCACGGAGGGATTCGCGTGATTTAAGTTTATATATTGACCGTACAGCTCTTTTCTGCAATATAAATATAGTTTCGATATCAGCTGCTTTACCCCATAACAAGATTCCATAGGACATAACACTATGAAAGTACGCAAAATAAACTAGCCTAGCTATTTCAACGTCAGTAATCTGTCTAATTTTTCTGACTGCGTAGGCAGCCGAGCTTAGTTTACCCGCTAGTGAATCTATATGGGCACCCCACTGCAGCTTATTATCCAAGGTCACGCCCAGAAAAACTGTGGAAGTCTCTATTTTTAGTGATTCACCATTTATCATTATATTTTTATCAATTTTCTTTACATTTGGTAAGATAAATTCGACACACTTTGTTTTTTTTGCATTTAATAGTAAGTTGTTAACTGTAAACCAGTGCGACACATGCGACATAATACGGTTTACTTCGTCAGAGTTATCTTTACTCCTATCAGTCTTAAAAATTAGAGATGTATCATCTGCAAACAATACAATGTCGCATGTTCCACTGACATCGTACGGTAGATCATTTATATACACTAAAAATAGAAAAGGACCCAAAATCGAGCCTTGTGGGACACCCATTGAGGTATTTGAACCCTGAGACTTTGCATCATTTATGCAAACTCTTTGGGTTACAGCCCGTCAACCAGCTGTAGAGAAGTGTGGCGCATCTTAGGTTTGGTATATCAGCGGTTAATTATAACAACACCAGTGTTTTATATTAACGAGTACGACGAAAGCGGTAATAAAAATCAATAACCGCGTACCGATTCATGTGAAACGACTATTACTGATAAGAAATATGCCTAACTATTAATTTGTGCACAATTAGGGGTGGTTCAAACCGATCGTGTCATCAGTAGTTTCACCACTTCTATTATAAAGCCTAATGCTCGTGTTTCGCTAAACCCAGTAACTCAAATAAAATAAGGATATTTTTGACTTTTATGTAGTTATTTTTGGTGCAGGTTCATTCATTCAAAAGTTCCCTGGAACTGGAGATTGTTTGTAGCGTTAAGGCCGCCTTGGCATGCTTTAAATCTTGTATTACTTTGTGTTATTTATATAATTTTACGTTCTGCCTGCCTGTTATTTTTCTTTACGTTTATTTTCCAACATCGGGCTTTCACTGAACATTTCTGGACAGACAAAATCAAAGTCAAAAGTTATTGGCCCGACCTGGGATTCAACCCAGATTTCGTGATCTTTGATCGAACATACTAACCGATGAGACCAACAGTATAATAGATTTGATAAATTTGGTCGGCAAACGTGACGTTGGTAAGAAGCGGTGATAGCCCAGTGGGTAGGACTTCAGCTTAAATTTCGGTGGGCCGAGTTCGAACCTCTTACTTCTCTAAATGATGTGCGTTTTAAGAAATTAAAATATAACTTACTTCAACTGTGAAGAAAAACATCGTGAGGAAGCCTGCGTGCCTGAGAGTAGCGATCCAATATCAATTATAGCCTACATTTCAATAGCCTTTAAAAGTCTGCTGCTGGAATAAAGATCTTTCTCAACGGTAGGATTTGCCTAAAGTGATCGCAGTAGATAGTAGTACCACAGACGACGCTGCTTTCCGTTCTTCGTTGTATTCAAATAGTTGACTCGTAAGATACCCGCGGGTGGTAAAAACTGTGTTCGGATCTGCCGTCACACCGCGGCATTTAATAAAATGTAAATGTAGGGTACATTTACATTGAAAAAATTTGGGAGCTCGCTTACATATCCTTAAATAAATTAACTTTATTAACCGTAAATGACACATGTCAGTCGGTACATTACGTAACTGAGCGAGCTTTTATCAGCGATTTCGCTCGTTATTTTTAATAAATCATGTAACTTAATGAAGTGCAAACAAAATGATATATCGTTTTGATATTAAGCCGTTTCGGTTTATATTACACTTTAATCCGCCATTGTGAAAGGATTAAGGTTTTGTAAATAGACTCACAGCGAAGAAACACGCGAAGCATTGATATGTTTGTATTGGATACCCAAAAGGTGTTATATAAAATTGTGTTACACGCTATTCTCGCATCTATACTGTTTTCATTAGAAGCTATGGTTGCTCGGTTTTCAATTTTTGGCGTGTATTGATAGTTCGTGTATAAAGTTTGCGTGTCTGTCAGCTATAGTGACACGAAAACCGGGTATTTTTAGTTTAAATATTAATGGGATAGACAGTTTGTTTAAGCATTTACATTTATAAAGCATTTATGTCCCTATAACTACATATTTGGATAGTATGATGGCATAAGCGTGAATATGACATTATTTAATAGCATTTAAAAAGGAAGTTACTTGCATGACTGATACTTTACATGATAATTTAAAGCCCGACTTTTTAAAAAAAATCCTCAAATTTCGTTTTCTGAGTTGATGATATTAATTGACGTCCTAATTTTGCAGGTGCATCGATCTATCATACTTATTAATTATTTGTTACGTGATTTATAAGGAGTACCAAATATCCAAACATTTTTATATATTTATATTATTACTAGCAATGAAGCCTATCGAAGGCAGTGAAGGTGAAGGTTAAGCGGTTATAGCCTAGTGGATAAGATCTCGACTTCACTTTCGGGGGGCCGAGTTCGAGAGGCCCAGTTTCGGGGGCCCAGCACGCTCCTCTAACTTTTACATTACTAAGTTATGTGCGTTTCAAACAATTAAAATATCACTTGCAACGGTGAAGGAAAACATCGTGAGGAAGCCTGCATACCTGAGAGTTTTGTGGGCCGTGGGCTACGGCCTTAGCCCATTCTCATTGTGAGAGACCCGTGGGCCCTGTAGTGGGCCACTAATGGGTTGATATGATGATGATCATTATTACTAGCTGTTACCCTTCATCGTCTGCATTTATTAAGTTTTTTACAAAACCCGTGAGAACAGTTGTTGTCCTTTGATAAAAAGTAGCCTACTTTCTCCGTGCTTCCAACTAACTCTATAGTCTATACCAAAAATCAAGTCCATTGGTTACTTAGTTAGGGTGTCAAGGAAAAACATATAAACGAACTTATTTTCTTATTTAATAGGTATTATTAGTAAGGATTGTTAAATAACATTTCGAAGAGGTCTCTGTAAGAAAATTGGAATTTTTTGGAAAAACTTGGGGGAAGCCTACGCCGATGAAACGACTTCTACCTTAAATTAGACATTAAAAGACATAACTAAATTAACTTTATATAATTTTTATAAAATAAATTCAAATTTGTAATAATGATTAGTAAAAATGTTATAAAAGAAAAATTTTATAATTGGCTTTTTATTTTTATAGTATGGATTGTGGCGAAATTGGCGCAAAAATGCGCAAAGTGTGTTGTTAAGTTATTTCAAAAAATAACCGTGCCACACACCTGCATTCATTATGCGGGTAGCCATAAAATAACAATAGACTTGCTTGTAAACTTAATATTACCCAATAGAGGCATTCTTCTTGGTGATAACATCGTGGTGAGTTTATTATTGTAGTAATGATTGACGGTCCAAGATGGCCCACCGTATAGTAAGTGTTTAACCGTCGCCTGTAAACAGAGTAACATTTTACAGGACATGCAAGGAAACCTTTCCTACCAAAAACACTTACGTAGCCTACGTTATAATTCTGGGCGTAGGCCTCGTATCTTATAGGAGAGTCGGGTTTGGAGCATATACCCACCAAGTTGCTCCAATGCGGGCTGGTGGTGATTACTGTCACAAGTTATTAATAATAAGTAGAACCGTCGGCTTTACGTGCTCTGAAAGGTACGGGGGTTTTCACCCTCAATTTCGTAAATTTGGGCTGGTACTGAAAATTCTCTTATAGAAAAATACCCGTGACCCCGGATCTGAACCCTGGGCCTCGTGATCCGTAGTTAAACCTGACGTACCTAAGACCAACGTGGCAGTTCTTCATAAATTAGTACAGCGAGCGTATTTTATGTAGGGAAGATAATAAAATTCCCAGTTATATTAAAACATAAAAATATTTACGTGCTCACAAATCCCCTGGCTTATAACCTCACTAGTTATTGATTTAACAAGCAGTCCATATGCGTCTATAACTTACCACCCTCTAAGCAAAGAAACACCATTAAAACCCACGTGGGACCACGGACCCCTAATCCCCGAGGTAACGCGTAACGCGTGGTTCCGTTGCATTTTTATTTTACCACTAATTGGTGCATTTGGGGAGTAAAAGCGAAACCCCGGTTTGTCCCGGGGGACGGTAGATACAAGAGAGCTTTTTCAATGTCACTTATTTGGGACAAATGAATGGTATGTCATATCAGATAAGTCAATTTCTTGGATTATTTTTAGGGGTCCGTTAGCAAAGTTGTTAAAACGAACTGTTATGATGCGTATGTGCACGTTTACCACAACTTTACGTTTTTATTACTACTTTATGCTATCTTGTCTGGAGAGAAACAGCTGTTCCGAATTTTAAGTTGTTATAGCTATAATTTCAACCAATTGATGTCCACTGCTAGACATAGGACTTATGTAGGGAGTTCCACAGTCCACGGTCCTGGGTCGCTTGCCTCCAGCGGTTCCCAGCGACTCGCCTGATCTCATCTGTCCATCTCATTGGAGGCCGATCTTCGCTGCGTTGTTATACTCGAAGCATTATCCCTTTTTCATTACGCTACAAGTAAGCTCTTGACAATGCGGAAGTATTTCAGAGGAGAGCAATATCAGAATTTATAAATTTTCAAACCCCGGCACCTCACTCTTATAAGGCATAGCTCTCACCAATGCGCAAGGTCGTCAAAGTTTATTTATTTCATATTCATTATCTATAGACAACGCTTTACCAACATTATTGAGTGAAATAGCAGTCAAGGGCTCACTTGTAGAGGAATAAAAAATAATAATAAAGGGCTTTTCTTTAAAATACACAAATAGTAGATGAGAACCACATTCAGTTTTTTGGGAAAGTACAAAGATAGGATTTATATTTACTCTTAATCAAAACAAAAACAAAAGTTTTATAAGTCCAAATTTATTAAAAAAAAACCCCAACCATCCCCGGAGTAGCAACAAAAGATGAACCCCAATATTATCGGATCATCCGTTCCACTGCAGCGTTGCTAGGTACTCCGTAGATATCGAATTTCACGCACCCTTTGTAATGATATGTGCACGGGAGCCCTTATCTACCCCCTCTGTGATCACAACGGAGGCTCCGGAACCGATAAAAGGCTCTACTATATCATATTGGCACTTTCGGATTGTGTAATATTTTCCACTTCTTAAGGGATAACGGATTTTCTTTCGATGGAAAAGGTACAAATGATGGACGCTGTTACGACCATATATCCCCAGTTTGAAGTGATAAAATTGCGAAATGGAAAAGTGCCTAAATAAACCAACCGTGTGTAGATCATGGACGTAGATTGTAAACTTCGTATACCTATTAATCAAGATGACAGATTTTTAAATGGCTGATATAAGAATACCGTTTTTTAATAAGTTTAAAAACCTTAGAAAATAAATACAAGATCTGACCCTGCGAGAAATATTAATAAAAAATTAATTACTATTAATTATTTTATTAATTAATTTAAATTTTATCTAAGTTTACTATTTTACTATTTTATCGAAGTTTTTGCTGAGATGTCGTTGTGTTTGTTTATCTGTGTACCTGTGTCAAAGTAGCGCTCTAACGAGTAGAGCCATTTGAGTTTTTTTGCTAATTCTTTGCCTCTAGTAGGTATATCGTGCTAAATACATACTCGGAAAGTTTAGAGTCCTTTTTGACAACTAGAGCCCATATACTAATATAATAAACTCTTATACAACATAGTTAACAGTTTTATATGTTATAAAATGGCGTAAATAACGTAACTCGAGGCTGCCCAATCACACGTCAATTTATTATTGACAATGAACTGTATATTGTCAAAAATAATGGGGAAAAAGAAATGATTGATTAATTAAATATATGCCGATTGGCGCAGTGGGCAGCGGCCTTGCTTTCTGAGTTCAATTCCGACAACTGGACAATGTTTGTGTGATGAGCATGAATGTTTTGCAGTTTCTAGGTGTTTATCTATATATTATAAGTATTTAGGTATATTATTCATAAAATTATTCGTCAGTTTTCTTAGTACCTTATGGGTACAAGCTACGCTGTGTGTAATTTTATGTAGTAGTATATTTATTTTATTTGTAAAAAATATTGTTAATAATATTGAATGCGTGCGGGCAGCCATAGATTGGTCAGAATCTTTAAATAGTTGTATTAAGTCTCAGCCAGTATAGCTGACGTGTAAATATAAACAAAACAATGACTCGCTAATTCGCCCCCGCCCTCTGAGGTCACCGAGGTGCGGTCCCGAGTCCCGGCGCAGCTTGATTATAATGAGACCGCGTTATTGTCTATACTTGTTCCTGTTTGCCACGTGTTTTTGTATCACTAGGGATTTCATAATGTTTTTTTTTTGTAAAGTAAAGAAAAGAAAAAATAAGAAGAGAAGATAATGACGCATAGCGGTTAAAATTCGACCGACTGTAACTAAATTTTAGCTTTCTTAATTTAATAATAATAATTATTATAATTCTTTATTTGGTTACTATGACCATTTATGCTTTAACAGAATAATTCAAAACAATAATAATAAAAAATGAATCAAAATAAAACTTACATTTATTATTTCATTTCATTTTTCATTTTGCTTTATTCATTATTTCATTTATTTCTCCTAATATAATTATGGTAGGTTAGGCAATTATTTATAGTAACTTACTTAATTGATGAAATTTTAGTCATAAAACAAGTTTTATTAATAGCTTTGTCTTACATTCATGTTGCGGCAATGTTTTCAAGTTGATTTAGTACTTTACAAAGCAAACACGATTTTATAAGTGTTGAGATAAGGAGTGTGTGTAAGATTAATTGCTCAAAGGACAGATTACATTTTACGGTACAGGTTTCTATACATAGACGAGGGAAATGCATAAGTGTGTCTGTACGAAACTTTAAAATATTGTAAATTATTTAAACTTCCGCTGCAAAACACGCCTGTTTTTAATTTATTTTTATTAATGGGGTTTGATATTTTTAATTTTTACGTTAATGTCAACGTTAATGTCTCCTGAACAATCTCAAAATCTATACGTTTTTACCTCAATTTGTTTTGTTTGTCATCTATGTGATTTTAAACCATACATCCGAATGATCTGGAACTTGATAGGTTCTGGAACATTTGCTTCCTGGAAAATGTTCGTGAATTCATCTCTTTAAAATACAGTTATATTTACATTTCATTTCATATGGTAAAGGAGAAGTTAAGAAAATGTTTAGGTAAGACTTGAATCTTGAAAAACTTCTGTCTAACTGGACAGAAAGAACTACATATCTTTATTGCTTTATAGTTAAAATCGTTGGTTTCTAGATAGAAAGTAAATTATATTTTGTAAATAGAATTATAAGACTTCTAGGAACAGTCAAATATGTATTAATTTTTTTTGTACCATGCTCAATATTTTGTATCTCCATTTTTGAGTTCAATGTTTTTTTTGGCTTTAGGCAGGCTTCAAATAAGTTACAAAGTAAATATAACCTAAAATAAACTATTTAAAAACTAAATAAAATCTAAAACGTCCTCGAAACCACCGCAGCGAGGCACAGTTCCTAAGATGCTGGCAGCATTTCCCCTCTGGATGGCCAAACTAATTCGTTGGCCAAGGTAACTGCCCGCTCTAGGATCACCGGTAGACTCGATAACCCTTTTCGATAATTATTTGAAAAGGGCTCTTGCCTCCGGACCCCACGGTCCCAAAGTCTCTACACCAAAAGGCACAAAAATGAAGCTGCTATCCAGGTTTTCATATTTACGCCTCTTGGCCTGCTCGGCACTGGAAGCAGCCGCACCTACCATTGACGAAGTGGCCTGGATGTGTGATGCAGCTAGGGTATCAACACAAGTTGCATCCCACAGAAGTGACCTTCCAAGCCTTCCAAAGTAAATTGAACGAGGATCTGATAAATGAGGAACAACTGAGGAAATGAACAACTGCAAATAATTGTCTTTTTAATCTTTTTTATTTTTTTACGGACGAAGTCGCACGTTCCTGCTAGAGATTACTTAGTCGCAAGTATATAAATTTCGTATCTAACATTAATCTCACGAATTTATTGGCTAGTTGGTAGTTCGTGGAACATTTTACACGAGCGCGAGGGAGTGTGATATTTATAGCCATATAGTAAAGATAAAAAAGAAACGAATCTCGAGAGTGTCACTAGTTTTCAACGGCTTTTTGGGAAAGCTTAAATGTTGAAAGCGCGTTTTTATCATGTACGATTGTGCTGAGTGAAATGGTCATTACTGTCTAGTTGTTATTTATATGGTGACGAAATAGCTTATTGCCGCCTTTAATGATTACTGGACTTGGTTACAATTTGTGTCGGGTAGATAAACGTAAGAGTATCAGTGTATCTGCCATATTACTAGGTCTTCTTTAATTGCATCTTTAAACTTACAATTCGATTCTATTCGATTTTCGAGAAGGAGTTAAGGACAATTTGATGTTATGTGGGATTTAAATCTACTCAAATATGAACATGGTGAAAATAAAATAAGTTCAATCCGAAAAGTCGTTAAATCGGATTATTTACCATCGGATTTTAGTGAAGTTGGTAAGGAAAATTTGATGTTATACTTATATGGAATTTAAATCTTGTCATAGATGAACATTACATAAAAGAAGGAGCACGATCCGGAAAAACAAAAGAAAAAGTCATTAAACTCGGAATTTTTACCATTTTTTCATATTCGTGACATTAGTTTAAGCTTCCTTGACGACCTTACTTGCGCAGCCTTTGACCTTATTTGGAGGCCGAGTTCGAGCGTTGGCAAGTATAATTTCTTAGTTTTTTGTGGGCTAGTCTGGACTCTGGTGAGATGCATAAGCCGATGCTTACCACCGTATCAAAAAAGGCGTTCTGCTAAGCGATTTTGTGTTCCGGTACGATATCGCTTATTAATTAATAAAGAGGGGTAGTCGTTAATTTAAAGTGCTATACGCCTAACAGTTTCATATTAAACGCCGTGAGCGTTCCTTCTGCCGTTGATATTCCATCAACGCGCACGAAACGTTTTTCATCCACGTTTCTGACACGAGAACGTATTGCTAGCATGTGGAACGCCCTCCCGGCTACTGCGTTTCCTGTCAGGTATAACTTGAGTACCTTCAAGGCAAGAGTGGGCCAATACCAATAGGCTTTTTTTTGGGCAAACGTGCTCCAACCAAGACCTCGTTATTGTCGTCAAGTGCTGGCTTATCGATATAAGAAAAGAAAACCCGTTACCATCTTAGATCGTGCATCGTGCATCATCACTTTTCGCCAGGTGAAAATGCAGTAAAGATCTTGTAATAGAATAAAAAGGTAGTATAAATAGAGATGATTTTGTTGTATCAAACAAAATACCTAAACAAAATAAACATCGATGTTAACATGCGACTGGGGATGCAGGAGCGATAGGTTCTCGCAAAGTCGATGTCCGGCACATCAAAGCTGAATCGAAGTGACGCCGAGTCTCGTCGGTGCGCTATAACGGGCTTTACCGCACTCGGGGGAAATTCGCTGATCCTCCCTGTAACACCGTGTCCGTGCAATGCGACTGTACATTGATACTCTGATGTCCTGTACGTGTACCTAAATGATACTTTCACGTTCCTTTATAACATTGCAGTCCGATGTACCGTTAGGGGACTTGAAACTTATGACTGCTGAGTATTTCAAAATGAGGTGCAAACAACATAAACTATTTTTAATCTACGATGTCAGTACATCTAAAAATATATTATGTTATTCTTGACCATATTTCTGACTAACTACTTATCAGTTTATTCAGATTAAGTAAGATTTTCTGGCTAGAATAAATTTACAAATTAGTAAAGGTCTCTGAGGCCGGCAACACATTGGCGGTTCTTCTGTAGTGTTGATTTTTAAGGGCAGCGTCGTTCACTTAATATCAAGTGATTAACTTGCTCGTTTGCTCGCTATTTATTTATTTTAATAAATATGCAAATAGTTTATGGATATACAAATAAAAAAAAATCGGATAGAATTACTCAGTACCTATTTTATTTAAAACTTTTACGTATTCACGTCCTTTGTTTTTTTATGATAAAGATAAATACTTGCAGCTATTCGTATGTAATGGTATAAATTGCACTTTGATCAGGTAAACTGCCAGTGTTCTTTTTACGTGGCACCTTGTTAGAAGATTTAGACGAAAGTTACACATTAAATGAATGAGATTAAGACGTCTATTTATTTACAGTACCAAAAAAATTGTTGTCAAAATACCAGCGTAGCCGTAAAGATTAGGTACACTATGAAATCAGTATGATAATAATTTGTCATTATCGTAATATCCGTTGACAGACGTCATAAAGTCGTGGATGAGTCCATGTAACGGGAATAACTTTAAATACCGTTAGAAGTATGGTTTGAATATGTAATTTGGCTCATTAACACATTGATTAACATTTTATTAGGTGATTGAGTATCATTTATTACATTATTGAGTCATAAATACAAGAAAATGTACAGCGGCTTATAAAACTGACGCAATCTTAGAATTGTCTGGCATTTCACAAGTTAGTAAGAAGAAATACTTGTATCTTAAGCTGGCAAATATACCTTATGGTAGCGAAATAAAGTCTACAGTGCAGTACAGGATACGAGCAACACTTTGCAGGATGTATTTCTTTCAAGTCGTTTAAGCCCTGCGAATTGTTGCTCTGGTTATAGGCGATGGTTGTCCACTCACCATCAGGTAGGCTATCTGATAGGTCAATTCATTATTAATTATAAAAAAAATTTAATAGTACCTCTATATTATGAATTATTATGTAAATTACGCTTAATTTGCTATACTCCGCGAACAGCAGGAGAATCTGTATGGTGTAATTTATAATTCCTTCAATCCTTTTACTTCACACAAAACAGATCCTCGGCAATGTATCCTCTACGCACGTTTCGCTCCGAAACCGGAGCATCCTCAGGAGATGTTGACTTTACAATGAATAATTGTTAAGACAACAATCACACAAATAATCTTATAGCGAAACGTGCGTAGAGGGTACATTGCCGAGGATCTGTTCGGTGTGGAGTATAAGGATTGAAGAAATTATAAATTCACCATGCAGATTCTCCTGCTGTTCGCGGAGTATAGCAAATTAAGCTTTATTTTCATAATATATTATGGATTTCCGGAGAGTAACGCCTGCTTCTATCCAACAGTAACTCTTCCTCATAATCCATATTGCCAATGTGACTGATGAAAGCAAAAAGCAGTTGAAACCGACTGCTGCAGCGGTCATCAATGGAAGATTTAAGCCATTGACCGCAGAATTCAGAATAAACAGAGTTCTGTGCTGTTGACTATAGTGAAATTAGCAGTCTTTGTATTTTGATCACTAACTTATGTTTTAAGTGAATTTAGAATTTGAATTTGATGACATACAATATATATGAATATTTTAGTTTATAAAGGCTCACAAAATGTTGTTGGTAGCGGTAATTTTTTTTCGAAGTCAAGGGCAGAATGAAATGAGAGTTAACATAATTACTAGCACCTGTGTTTTTTGAAGTGAAAAACATATATTTTTTATTGGATTTGACAGATATAAAGTATAATATTTTACAAGCACCTTTAAAACATCAAGTTTGTCTGTCGAGTCGAATAAAAATACAAATTCTTCACTTCAAAAAACACATGTGCTAGTTTTATGTAATGTGTGATTTATCCATAAATATTGAATTTAATTCTTTTTCAAGGCTCGACCGCTAATGCACATGAAATACGATTATTACGTACTTATCATAAAGCAACCCTTCAAATATGCCTGCTTATGATTGTCTAAAACATACTAGTACGTATACTCAAACTGAGAGACATCACGAGCTGTAAATAAGTCATGTTTGATTGTACCCCTTGTTATTTTTCTGACCTAAGTTTCGGCTGCCCTGCAGGGGTCAGCGTGGGTTATTTCATACGTTTCCTGTAGGGCTAGCATGCGCACCATGAGAAAATTATGTCTTGCCGTCTATCGCTATAGAAATAAAACGAGTAACGGGCACGAAGAATTTATCATTATCTTCTCTTTAGCCGATTGACGTCCACTGCTTCTTTTTTTGGGAGTTCCAAACTCCACGGCCCGGGGCTTGTTTCCAGAGGCTTCCAGTCTGATGGCCAGCTGATATCATATGTCCACCTCGTTGTTGGCCCACCAACGCTACGTTTTCGAGTGTGGGGTCGCTATTTGAGCACTTTGGGACGGTTCTCCGAGCTATGTGCCCCGCCACTTCAGCTTCGCAACATATTGAGCTATGTCGGTAGCTCAAGTTCCTTTACTGATTGCCTCATTCCTGATTTGATCACGTAGACGTATTCCTAACATAGCACTCTCCATCGCCCGCTGAGTGACTCTGGGCCTTTTATTGGACCCATAGTAAGCGACCACGTTTCAGATTCGTAAATCATCACTGGCAACGAGCACTGTTCGAAGGCTTTTGTCTTAAGGCGCTGAGGGATTTTGGACGAAAAGAAAGTTTCCCGAACGCTGCCCATCCGAGTTGGATTCAGCGGTTTACCTCCTTCTCGAAATTGGACCTACCTTACTGGATCGTGTGCCCTAGGTATATATATGTAATGTTTACAATTTCGAGTGCAGAGCTCCCAACTATTACTTGGTGGAGAGATAATTATCTCGTGGCCCTACGTATATGTTAGCCCTACTGGTCTTATTCAATCTGGCAATCGCTCGTTACACCGCATGTGGCTCATCGGGTAAGTGAATTATATGCGTACAGTTGAAAGCGTGTGTTTGAATGAGTATCCACGTCATTGTCAATGGACATAGAAAAATATTGAATATTGATTTTCGTATTGGAATCCGGTTTTTTGTTCGGCTTTTATTATATCGAGGCCTTTGTTGCCCTGTGAGATATTAGGGTTTACATTACGGTTTTCATGGGAATGATAGTATAAAAAGAATTATAATAGGCGCGGTTTTATCATATAATATGACGATCTATCTAGCACAGCGGTTGCCTGTAATTGGAAATTTCTGGGTTTGATTCGTGAAAGTTTAGTAATATTAGCACTAAGAGAACATTAAGCAAATGGTCGCCCTCTTCATCACAGTGATGAGAGAGAGGTCCCAGGTTCAATCCCTGGCAGAGGAAATTTTGGGAATCTTTAATTTCTGGTATGGTCTGATGGGAAGCTTCGGGGCGGCTCGCTATCACCTACCGTACAATGTCGTATTTCCAATGATTTAGCGTTCCACTACGATACCGCGTAGAAACCGCTTAGATACACCTAATTTAATGTTACTGCCATACGCCTAAAAGGTTAGCTCAGTACCATCTTAGACTATCTTGACTTAAAATCAGGTGAGATTGCAGTGAAGGAATAACTTGCAGTAGGACATATATAATTGTAACACTACTGTGACCTCTCTCCTTCGAGAGAACGATAAATGCTTTATAAAAACTGAACCCGACCGTAGACAATGCCAATTTTCTAACTGCGGGCTGGTACTAAGACACTACGAAATATATGACAAAATAACCCATTACCGCCATACGCCTAAAAGGTTAGCTCAGTACCATCTTAGACTATCTTGACTTAAAATCAGGTGAGATTGCAGTGAAGGAATAACTTGCAGTAGGACATATAAAAATTTAACACTACTGTGACCTCTCTCCTTCGAGAGAACGATAAATGTTTTATAAAAACTGAACCTTACCGTAGACAATGCCAATTTTCTAACTGCGGGCTGGTACTAAGACACTACGAAAAGAGCAACTACTGAGTTTCTTGCCGGCTCTTCTCGGTAGAATCTGCTTTCCGAACCGGTGGTAGAGTCACACAAACATACATACTTGATGTTTCAAAAGTGCTTATAAAGTAGGCCTACTTGAAATAAATGAATTTGAATTTGAATTTGAATTTGAATTTTACGAAATATATGACAAAATAACCCATTACCCAAAATATGCCATAACTGGTTGTCAAATTACTGGTGGTCAATAGAAATAGTTACCGCAATACCATCTTCAGTAAAAATTTTAGTATAGAAAGTTAGAATCGAAAATATAGCAAAAATATGCAAAAGAATGTCACAATTCAAAACTTTACGAATTCAACGTGTTATATTCATTTCCTTCGTCGAGTTTGAAATTCACGTCTATCAAGCATTCTAGTCGCAAACGAGCGGACTTTATGTCGGTTCGTTGGTTCACACTACACTAAAATTTCGAGGATACTGCGATGTTATTACGTGAGGTGCTGGCGTCCTCGGGCGGCGGGGATGAATTCAACTAGGAAGGCAATTTCCTCTTTATGACGTGCCGCGGAGAGCGCCGCGTATTAGACGGGTACAGTGGCCATGAATTTTCTGATTGCGAAATCGAGTTGTGTGGATCGATTACTTCTTTATAGTGTCTGGGGGAGTAGTCGACTGGATACACCGTAGTGAATTTAATACGATTGTTACAGTTAACTGGCTCGGCTCATAGCTTTTTATTTTAATTGTTGTAGAGCTTTTTGTGACAGAGTTCGTTCAGGGAAGTACTATGCTTATTTCGGCCGCCTAGCAGCAATGCTGTGTCTAGTCTGAACGGCGTGGTTGCCTGTGTAAGTACAGGCACTGACGGACACATGGCGGCTTTTATTTTTAGGGTTCTGGATCCAACGTTGCCAACGGGACTCTGTTATTAAGTGTTGCATTGGATTTGTTTGCCCGTCCGTCTGTCAGTGTGCTTGCTGTATCTCATGAACCGTAATGGGAGAAAGCAAAAGTTTTCAGTGTTTATTTTTATTTTATTTAATCCAACAAGAAACCCTTGAAGTTAGGCATTATTGCATTGTGTCCAAAAACACTTAAAATGCACCACGCATTCTCTTCACATCTGTGGAATGTTGCTAGCTCACACAATTATTTTCCATTTGCTACATTTTCCCTATTATTTGAAAAACGTTTATAACATTAGAGGTAAAATAATTAATGTAAACTACTAATTGTAATGAAGCGACTAAGCGCGTTTGAAAAACAGTACTAAAGTGGAGTGGTTTTTTATGCTTCAATATTATTTGTGTACACGGTTTCTGTATGTTCTTAATTCTGTGGTTCAAAATAACAAGAAACTTTAAGCAACTTTTAAAGCGTGGTCACAGGCCGTGAGATTAAATTTTTCTTTATTCGCCTCAGGTACATGAGAGACGCCGTCTTGAGGGGATTGTATTTTCACATGGCTATAACAGGTGTCGAGCTTGTTTAATTAGAAAATATTTTTACATTGGATTTTCAGTTCAAACTTTTCAAGCAAAATATTAAGTTTTATATTTTTACAGCTGTAGTACATATTATCTTAATAATGTCTTTAACATAAAATAACGTAGTTAGAAAATATTGGATAGAAGCAGGCATCACTTTGAGGAAGTGCATGATAAATTATGAAAATAAAGCTTAACTTGCTTGGTAGTCATACCCCGTTATCGCTAGGGTGGTAACTACCACACAGCAATATCCTCCCACCAGACCAGACTAGGGAAAATCAAGAAATCCAAATACCCAAATAGCCCCGAACCCGCGACCTCCTCATATTCACAGCGCTCACCATTGCGCTAGAGGGAGTTTGTCAAATTCATTATTATTGGGAGTATTCCATTATTTTATAAAGCACAGCATTCAATTGCCATTTAATCCATATTCGCCCTGGGGCTGTATAACATAACATCCCCTCCATTCTTCCGCTCCACGCCTTTGAATTTTGTTCAAATGTACACTCTGACGGTGCCTGTGATCAAATTAAGGAGCCAATTTAGCAAACGGTGCTCACTCCTCTTGGTTTGTCAGATTTTACAATTGGGTGGGTAGCTTTATGTTTCGAATTCACTTTAATCTTGGCGGAAATGGTATGACAATTTTATTTCACGATAAAGTGGCACTTAATTCTGATTCTCCGAGTAATGAGGATCATATTTATAATTTTTGGAAATTCCAATGGTTACATGACATATCAATGTTTTTAATACACAACAAAGTTCATTTTTTATGTTTAATTATACCTAAACGCAATTTAGGTATTTAATTTTAAGGGAAATGTTCCACTTGTCATATTAATTTAGGTCAAACTTCGTAAAAATGAGAGAGCGTGGAAATTTCATAACGCATGATAAGAAATGATAATATAAATAATGTTTAGCCAAGAATATACAGGGAAAACATGTGAGAATGATAAATATCAGGCACAGAGGCACAGCTTCCTTTATTTGGTGATATATAGGTGAGATAAAGAGACTACTAAGACGGTCACCTCTGGCGGGAAACATAACGTGAAGTTATTTGTTTTCATATTCCCTCCCCTTTGTTATTATTTGCCAGGTGTCTACAACCTTCCCATAAATAGCTTTAGACTTGTATTAATACAGTTAATACGGGGGCAATACTGGTAGCCTTCCTTGTTCCTTATTGTTAGGATAGAGTTCAATAGAGCGCAGATGTTTAGTTTTAGGACCTTGTGAAGAACTATTTGTAAATACTTAGTATCACTTTGTAACATAAAAAGGGTTTACGAACGAAGTACTGATGCATTGTAGCTAGGTCGACGTTGCGGTTTTACCGATGGACTTCTGCTGAAGAAACATAAAGTCTAATTACTTCTTTATTTAATTAGGCAAATAGTGTGATGCATACATACTAAATTTGTGCACACGATGTCACCATAGTCTCACTCACGTAAGATATTAAATGCGTGCAAATTACTTCAGATTATCACTAATCCTATTTCAAAGCTCCAATATCTCATGCCGCTTGTTTCCAGTGGCTCCTACTAGTATCAACGAGAAAACGTAGATTACAAAACTTTGGAATACTAACATCATAAAAGATATGTGCTGTGGTATTTAATAGAGAAATGAATTAATAAAGTTTTATTGCACACTTCATAAAATAAGAGGGTAAAATTCATTGCCCATTTTGCTTCATAATTCTTTGCTACATCGCTTAGATAATTCTTTACGGATCGCCCTATTTGTTATTTTATCACGTAGAGAAAATAATATCCCCAGTGTAGCTTTCTTCATCGCCCGTTAGTTGACACTGAGTTTTTTATCAGGGTCATAAGTTGGTTTTGTTTTAGTTTCATAATTGAACCTAGAATAAAAAACTTTTTATTTTTTTTATTTCACTACATGTTTGCCCTCGGCTGCAATTTCACCTGTTTCTAATCTAACCTATTAGGTAGTATGACCATTATATGAGACCAATACTCCTAATCGGCTTCTACGCGATATCGTAACGGAACGCTAAATCGCTTCTACTAAGCGATTTAGCGTTCACGTCTTTATCGGTTGGATGGTAAGTAGCCACGGCTGAAACCTCCCACCAGACCAGACGAAATAAAATTCAGATATTATAAATTTCAATATTGCCCCCTGCTGCCAGCAATTCTTGTATATATATAATTGGAATCTCGGAATCGGCTTCAACGATTTTCATGAAATTTAGTATACAGAGGGTTTCGGGGGCGATAAATCGATCTAGCTAGGATTCATTTTTAGAAGAAGTCATTTTACTTGTGTTTTCTGGTAATAATCGATTTGGTGCAACGAGTTGCACGGGTCCACTAGTATTATTATTTTAAGCATGGCCGAGGCATCATATTGCTTCATAATCTTCAGCCTATAAAAGCCCCGCAGCTGGCATAGACCTCATCTCTCATAGGAGTAATGGAATTTGGCGTTTGCTTACCACGCTACTCCGTTGCGGGTTGGCGGGTTTTAACTAAAACATGTTCATAGCCGTCTTAATGGAATTGAGGTGATGGTTTAATCCCAAATTTTATAATAAGTTATCGTTAAGTCCTTATTGTTTTTTTAGTTATTATATCTATAAATAGCAACAATTTACATTCTCGAGATTAGCGATTGAGTGTGTACTAAGAGGAGAATACTTACTTTAACGCACTTAAACTTTACTATACTTTACTGACACTTTCTTATAAAATCCATTATTTCCATGAATAAAATAATACGTTGGAAGGCTATAAAAGTTTACGGTAATTTTACGATTTACCGAAATCTTCGAAATAAACAATTCAATAAACTCCTTCCACAAAATAAACAAGTGATTGACCTATTGACCTAAATAGGTCGATTGTTGTCGAAAGGAATATTTCGCCCCTCTTTCTATCTTTGTCAGCAAAAACTTTGAGTTGGCGAGGATTTTTCAACCTTTTCCCTTATAAGCCCTCACGTTCCGCAAGATTCAGTTTGACAAATAATCGAGTCTGGCAATAAAGATATATTTTTTTGACATGCTTTTCGGTTTATAAAGCAACACAACACTTCTCTTTAATTTCATTTAATAGATTTGTTTACAGTAGGGCATCCATCATAATTTTCAAATGTGTATACAAATTCGTCAAAATGCAAAATACGTGCAATGGAAGAAAACTGTGTTATGATTACCAACCGTAGGTAATGAATCTGGAAGCGGTCATCTGCTTCTATAGCTTTCAAAACAATATCAATTATAGATCTCTTATTTGAATTCTATTATGAACGCGCTTTAAATAAGACGACCAAATATCTGTCCATCTTAGCCACGCAGAAACGATGCCTTGCAGTAAACACTATAAAATAACAACTGAATTTTTAAAAATATCATAAATGCGAGTGTTTTTTTTTATTTGTCTCTCCTTCACCCCCTAACTACGCAAATTATCAACATGCTTTTTGCTATAGAGTAAGTTGAAAGAAGGGAGAGTAACAAAACGGTATTTGTTGAAAACCGTAATAAAAACAGACGAAGAATGCTGGCAACATCTAGTTTGAAATAAAGCTTACCTTAGTAACAATATAAGGTCATTTAAAGTCCAGTCGGATGGTTACGGTTAGGTGCAGACGCGTCTAATACCTCCCCCCCTTTCATTACCAGCACGCATTACCTGATATCTCCGTAACAATAAGCGAGAGGGAAACAAAGAGTCTGTAATAATAAGCGGGTGGAAACAAAGGGGAACTATAGGGTGAATTGTGGTCATCGTAGACGTGGATTGTCGTAGTGACAGTGGAAGCTTTGTGAAGTTTTGCCTCTAATTTCTCTTGCGTATCTTTTCTAACACGTACCTACATGTCTTCTGTAGTGTCCTTTTTGACTCTTTGTGTCTATTGAGTTCTGTTTTTGTCAAGCGTTAACTTAAGTATTAGTATTGTGTACTGAGTGTGTTTCCATTTGTATTTATTTCTTTCACTTAAGTGCAAAAGTGTATCATCAATATTAGAACTCTGTAGCAAGGTATTGCTAGAGTCGTTGTGTGAATAAAATATCCAGTTAAAAGAAAGAATTTGTGGAAATTTAATTTTAAAAACCAACATTTTAAAAAGCCTAAGCTTTATTTTAGTAAAGATTAGTGAAGAGAGCGATCAAGTAGACACTAAACTAAAGATTTTCAATGGAGTTAATTTCAAGATGGTGTTTCATTTAATAATTATTATTATCATCATCACATACGACCATTTAAAGACCCTGCTGGTGCAGTGGTGAGCGCTGTGCTCTTCTAAAAGGGAGGTTCCAGGTTTGATCCCGGCGGGGAAAAGTTGTGAATTTAAAATTTCATAATTTTTGGTTGTGGCTACTTATCACCCTACTGACACAGGCGTGTGTGTACCGACAAAGGAGAAACAGATTAGTAGTATGGGGTTAATATCACTGCATACTTCTCACAGGCGAGATTGCAGTCAAAGGCTTATTTGTAGTGAAAAAAAAAAAAGGTTGAGTAACGAACCGGGCCCTAATTATGTCTTTATATTGATAATCGGAACACGATTTGCATTTTGTGGTTTTTCTTTGCAAAGTATACATTTTTACTTAACAAATTGTGAGCAAGAGCCATTCACTCAAATAGGTTTTTATCTTTTATACCTCAAAGGTATAATAAAGTTAAGCTTACCTAGCAGCGCTATAACAGGTTGGCGGGTTGTCAATTGTTTTTGCAATCGAGTTTTTTTTAATTCGACAATCATAAAGTAGGATTTATTTTTATTATACGTGTAATTGTACGTTGCGATCCTTTTATCTTTACAAAAATGTGTTTGAAATCCCATACTTTGCTAATAATGGGTCATTTAAGCGTGGAGATGTAGAGACGCGAATATGTGGCGCAATAAAATATAAAATTAGCAATAAATTCGGTCGTTCAGTGTGCCCCACACCTGCGCCGCGGTCACACGGTGCCTCGTAACTCAACGGAATTGCACCCTGAGGCCGAATACCTTCCTAACAAAACAAATCCATTGCTTAATGCCGCAAAATTCATTTATTTTATTAATGTCGTCGGATGTCTACAGATACCTATGTCGTGTGCTTCCGATTCTGATTTATACTCGTCCTTTCTGTTAACTGATTCTGGGTTTGGTTTCCCGCCAGACGACGGATAAAAGTTGTTTGAGAAGTACTTAGTTACTACGAGTATATGGAGACTTTAAATAAGTACTCGGAGTCTTGATATACCTACTATGAAGATATTTAAACTGTAGATACTTCCTAGGATTATCCGAGTGAATAAAAATGGATATGTCCATGTATGTGGACGCTATCGGTTTATGTTATGAGCATTATAATATTAATTATATTATAGTTGTGTAAAAAAAACATTTTTATTACAGTAGGCTAGGTAATAGATGACTCGGTAACTTCTTACCACCTAAGAACGTCTTCTCTTGAAATAAATCTATTTATTTATTGAGGAAAATCAAAAGCTAATATATTTTTTCTTGTTCAAGTTTGTACGTTGTGAGCTCAGTGAATGTTCAGCTTATTACAAATTTCACAACAATTATGTCATAAGAACATTTGTTAGAGTCAATTAATGTACAATATATATTAATACAAGCATTATAAAATGTGTATCTATAAAAATTTTGCAACCTAAATAATAAGGTTATGAGGCTAAAAACTAAAAAATAATTAAAATAAAATGCAAAACCTGAAGTGGGTATTTTGAGTCAAAACATATGTTAGAGTTTTTGACTTTTCTATTACAGTTTTTAAATTTTTCTTTTTTTAAAAATAACCTGATATGTAGGCAAACAAAAAAACAAATCGATCGATCTAGTATTATAATAAAAATCAATGAATACTAGCGTCACATATCAGTTGATAGATGTGCATTTCTTTTATTCAGTTAACATAATCGTGCATTCTTGACAAGGATGTACTGACAGTGTCGACACAGTGTCTGGCGTTGCGGACACTGACATGTGATATTGAAGACTGCAAATCGATATGTCTGGCTTTTGAAGTAAGTTTTTAAATTATAGAGCTGATTTACCTTGTGTTCATTTACCCATTATTTTATGTTTTCAATCGTAGCTTAGTTTAAATTGCAACCTATCGTCAGTGGCGTGTATAGAGGGTATGCACAGGGTAGGCAGATGATATAAAATGAAGAAATGATGTTGATATAAAATGGTGGTAGAGTCACTACAAACAGATTGACTTGACATTTAAAATGGGCCCCTACTTGAAATTGAAATCTAATTTTTTTTTTCAAAATCCTCCAGTACGAGTTCTAAAAACCTAAGGATAGGCATTGTGAGAGTTTTTTCATTGTAAAAGCCTACTCTTAAGCATTTAAAACTCGTACTGGACATTTTCGTCACTTTATAACATCTGCATACCCTGTGCATACCCTCCATGCACTCCACTGCCTATCGTTATATTAATAATGGGTTAACCATAATGATAAATGAAGACAACATTTGGGTTACTAGATTACATACATCTTGGATAATAATATTTTCTTTAGAGTGCAATGTTCTAAATTATGTATGAGATTTTTTATGTTCCATAACAAGTTAGCCCTTTACTGCAATACTGGTTGTAAGTGATGGTGCAGACTAAGATTACCTATCTAAGTCTGCATCGTAGCGGTCTAACCTGCTTGACTTGAGGGTATTCTCAACATGCACAGCGTTACAGCACCACATCTCGAACGTGTCTATCCTCTGCCTTTCCTATGCCTTGACTGTTTACGTTTCAACTCCATACATGAGTATAAAAAAATCAAGGCACAGATAAGGTGACTCTTGGTGTTGATTGTTATCCAATAATTTCTTCAGAAGTTTACCTATCAGTGTCATAGCACTTTTAGCCATAGCTATGCCTCTCTTTATTTACAGCATACAAATACCATCGTTGTATATTTAGAAGCGCAGATAAATGATATCCTCGACAATGTCTACGGACTAAGGTGGTTTTGGACCTACCAATGCATAACGTTTTGACGGCCGATTGGCGCAGTGGGCAGCGACCCTGCTTTCTGAGTCCAAGGCCGTGGGTTCGATTCCCACAACTGGAAAATGTTTGTGTGATGAACATGATTGTTTTTCAGTGTCTGGGTGTTTATCTGTATATTATAAGTATTTTTATGTATTATATTCATAAAGATATTCAACAGCTATCTTAGTACCCATAACACAAGCTACGCTTACTTTGGTGCTAGATGGTGATGTGTGTATTGTCGTAGTATATTTATTTATTTATTTTATTTATAAGTTTAAAGAATGTGTTAAAACACATTTATTACAGCGAGGTTATTATACAATTGATGAATTTCTTAATGACAAGGTTGCTTGGAAGCATCCGGCTCCGATTACATCTCTCACGAGATAGAAAAATGAATTTTGAAATGTAAAATGTAAATTGTTAATGTTGGAAAAGAGCAACTGCTGAGTTTCTTGCCGGCTTCTTCTCGGTAGAATCGGCCTTCCGAACCGGTGGTAGAGTCACTACACACAGACAGACTTGACGTTTCAAAAGTGCTTATATTAGGCCTACTTGAAATAAATGAATTTTGAATTTTTTTTTTTTCGACAATCGCCCTACGAACGCTTTCAGGAACTTTTTTAAAGTTATTACCTAAAATCTATGCATGCACCAGCAAAATATTTATCTACGTTTCTACCTAAGATTTATGCTCTGCACATTATGTGTAATAAAATTTGCTATTAAATATTCAAAATTACACATTATGTAGGAAATTTTAAACGCTTTCATGGGACGACCGGGTTTACCCCTTTAGTACGTAAACAGTAGTGTATCGCAAACTCAGATAGTTTTACGACTCAAAGCCGACGTGTGGATGTGTTAAAAGTTATATATTGTAAGCATACTGTGCTTATTATAAAGGATAAATAGATCACTATTCAGCTTTTATGATGATTGAAACACCAGATATGTTTCCAAGGGCAGGTTAAATATATACTTTAGTCCCGGTTCTAAGTATATTTTAAATTCTTGTTCCAGTCTGAAATTAAGAAAATTTCGGTTACCTACCAACCTCCATGCCTCGGAAAGCACTTAAAGCCATCAACCCTGATCATAATTTACACCATTTAGAACTCCAATACGAAAGAATCGAATGCATCAGCTTTTTGCTACTACTATGTGTCGCACCAGGCAAGCGTTCTCCATTATTTAGAATGACACAATCATATAACGAGAACTTTAATAATATAGACATTTTTTCTACGCGAATAGGCGCCTTTAAGAAGTTGGTCATAGATCGTTTAAAATAGTCTTAAAATTAAATTTATATACTAGTATTCCGGGTGATAATCAATTACTGTTACAGACAAAGTTTTGCGATCACAAGGTATTGATAAATAATTATGTACAGATTTCCTTCTTATGTTTTTTTTTGTTTGTATTATTGTAGAAATTGTTGCAACTTGTTTATTAGGTTTTGAATAAGCCCCCCCATTAACAAATATTTCTGGTAATATGTGGTTTACTCAGTTGACGCCGCAGTGTGTAATTATTTGTACTATGTATACCATTGTGTGATGTGATACTGTGTTGTTGTTTGTGAACCCAAATAAATAAATAATGAAATAGGACAAATGGTTTAAATGCATATGATAAATATCCTTAAAACCCGCCATCCCAGATTTAAGTTCTACGAAAATACGAATATCATAAAAGATAGAAGTTGAAATTAAAAGTACGCAATGCCATGAAGAATGCGTGGGTGATCAAAATAGTGAAGTTTGCAAAATAACGGTTCAATACTTGTATTCTAAAGAGCCATAAATAATACAAATGAATCTACTAACAAACGCTTGTCATACGTATAAATACGAAATATACAATTCGATATTTCTAACTGAATCAGGCTCTTATAGAAGGCATTAAAGAGGTATTATAACCTGATAAAGTACACAATAAACTATTTATGGAACTGCTTAGCCCATATTAGGTGTACCTGGTCACCAATTAACTCCTTCAAATATATTATATGCCGTAAACAACACTTATCAGTTCTAACAAGCAAAACTTGGTTCATAAAAGAGATAATCAAGAGCCATTATAAAATGCCGTCTTCCTCTAATTTATGGTGCGGTCTGAAAACCTCGCCCTACTAATCCATACTTATTAAGGATAATGGAGAACCGAACAACTTCTGGTCCTTTATCTACACCATAAATATCAAGCTATCTGGCGGTGCTGGTAGCCTGAGGTGTCGAAAGTGCGATTTAATGGTACTTTTATAGCGTTCATATAATAAGTTTAATGTGAGACATAAGTATTGGATTAAAGTAAAATGCTCGAATGCTGACGTTTACGCCTTGTCACAGTTTATAACGCAAGTAGGATTTGGTTACGATTTAGATTCGGATACCTTCTTAATACCCAATGCAACAATATTTCAATTCAGTAAATTCTTTCTAGCACTAGAATGGAGTCTTATATATTAATTTAGTAATTATTTTTTTATAAAGGCAAGATGATACCCACCTAAAAACGGAGCTCCACTCCGCAGCGCATGCAAAGAATACTTCCTACAACCGCCGCTCTGTATCCATCAACTTGAGGCGTAGGTGTTAAACCTCACGTACATGTAATTACACCGGCTACTACGCCCTTCAGACCGGAACACAGCAACTGTCCCGAAAAGCTCTATTACTAAAAAGGCGACCGACTGGATTCAGTAAACTGTACTAGAATAAGAACTATGTTTATTCTAGACCACTTTGCTGGGCTAGAAAGCCATGAGTAAATAAAATAATTACATTAAATATTTTGCTAAACGAATACTGGCTTTTGATTAATTAAAGCCAATTATGTTAAAGTTGCCCGTGTTTATTACGGTTCTTCACAAATCCCGTGGAAACCTATGTTGTATGTGTATGTCATACCAACTAACTCTATGCCAAAAAATCAAGTCAATTGGCTGTTTAGTTAGGACGCTAAGCAAGGACAAAACAAACAAACACATTTCCACTTTATAATATTAGTAACTATAAACTATAATATTCGAACTGGATGCAGATAACCAGCAATAGACCGAGATGGCGTGCAAATGTAGAAGCCTTGTCCGGCAGTGGACTGAGATAGGCTGATGATGATGAATGATGATGATGATAATGATAATAATATTAGTAAAGACAAATCACAAAACAATAATAATAGTGAGAATTTGAGAGAGATTTTCTTAGGTACGTCATTTTCAGCACCTGATGCAAGATAACATAACTAATCGTTCAGACGCCTTAATTAGATAAAGCCTTGCAGAGGTAGATTAAGGAGATGGCTTTAAATGAATATTGTAGAGACTTCTTATTAAAAGCGATAACTTTAATTTAGACTTCACGGACTATCTTACTCCAGTCGTAAAGGATTTCTTTGATTAAAGATAAAAATAACTTTATTCAATTTATTAGCAGAGGTATTTATGTTCTTGAGATTAAACTTCTCGCCATTGCATTAAAACATTGGTAATGGAGTAATTAGTTAAAGTTTTAATTGTTTTCTTGTCTGGTAATCAAACTCTTATAGTCTATACTATCAAGCTAATTTTCCGTGAGTAGCTTTATTTTGATGAGACGCCCAATAATGTCCTGTACGAAACTCTCGATTGTGGTAGCTAACAGAAGTAGCAAGGATAAAATATGTTGATTTGATGATTCTCAAATATTTATTACTAACTGATTTTTTTTATTAAATCTCAAGACAATTATCTAAATTATTCGAAAAAATATTTGTCCTACAAAATCTCTGGTTTGATCAAATCTTTCCAACATTATCGATAACGAGGTCATCATAAATGATTACTAACCAGCTGATTTTTTTTTTACTTAGTTAATATTTATATAATTTAACAGACATATTGTCCTACAAATTGCGTGGTACGTTATCCGGGTCCTACGTCCTCGTCCTTCTATTTCTAGAAAAAACCGAAGACAGAATCAAACATACACACACGCAGACACATAGACTTATAAAATAATACTATTTGGGTTAGGGTCTAATGTATTGTAGGTACGAGTAAAGTTGTCAAATGTCCTTTCCTTAGTCTGAGCGTGTTGGAAAGGGTCTAACGTATTTTGTACCTACAATATTGTTTTTCTTCTACTCCTGTAACACGATTCAATTTCTTCCGATAGTATTCTATTAGAGTCACTTAAGGTGACGAGATTTTCGCAGTGTGTCGGGCGCTGGGAATCGTGAAATATCCAAGAACTTCCTAATTCGATCAGGCTGTAATCCAATTTTTGCTCCCCGATACAAGTAATGGAAGAGATATGACTCACATCAATCTTATGAGTATTTCACTCTTATTTATGTTGCGTTTTGTGTCAGTTTCTGCAAATATCTTTGCTCCCGAAAAATCGCGGGACTGTTAACATTAGAATGAAATTAGTGTTATTAAAATAAACTGCCTTGCTCATGTTCCAGTATAGATTATAGTTTTGGGTTATATTCTGGGGATCGGGCCGATTATAATTGTTATGTATGAGGTTGTAGCAGCCGGATTAGATCACCTAAGTGTCTCAGAGTTCCTGTTCAACAAACAGCTGGAAAACAAACAGCTATAAATAAATTTCTACAATGGATAAACTTAATTATAGATCTTACACAAGCCAATAAAGTTTTCACTCTTAATTAAAATTATCATAATGATACGGGAGTTTGGTTTAATTATATATAAGTAACTTATACTAAGTAACTAGTTACAATAAGTTAATAACGCAAAAATGATTGCTCATTTACAAAAAGTTAGTCTAAGAAAAAACACACATTCAAGTGCATTTTTTGATAGCAGATACAAACTTTCCATACTTATAATAAAATTGGTCTATATGTTGATACTTATTATTGTAAATATCACATGTTCTTATAATAAATCTGTTCCGGCTATAATTGGTCTTAGCACGTGGGAGAAGGTACGTATTCATTTTACGATTAGTACGTTTGTCGGATTTGGGAACACAAAAAAATTTATAATAAGTATTATCAATCATCATCATCATCAAGCCAAAGAATGAACATCTACTGTAGGACATAGACTATGTTCACAAAAATGTATCAAAAATTAAAAGAAAATGTGACTGCAATAATTTGAACGTTAGAAGCAAAAATAAACTTGCAGTGCAGTACACTAGACTACACAAAATAAGCAATTCCTTTAAAGGAAATTGTATACAATTTTACAATAAATTACCGGTTGATATCTTGGGGATGTCACTAAAGAAGTTCAAAGTTTGTATTAAGCGAAAGCTCATAGAAAAGTCCTATTATAGTATAAAGGATTACGTAAACGATAAAAAAGCTTGGGTGTAAACAATTGCTCTAACCAGGTTGCTTCTTAAATATTTTCTAATGACAATGTGAGATAGTGATAACAAAAAGAAAACCCGGCTAAGTTTGTTGTGGGCTTCTTCTTAGACCTGGGCGCGATTGGAACCCTCGTAGCTTTAGTTTTAGGCTTACGATTGTAGTTATCGCCATCACTACTCACTGCTACGTACACATTTTGTATATAATAACGCATCAAAAGTGCCATCTATGTGCCAATTTGAATGAAGAAATATTTGACTTTTACTTGACTTTGACTTTAGATATTTTTTAGGGCGATCCAGATGTTTACAGTTAGGTGCCAATTGCATCCAGTGGCTCCCTGAGATCTACATTAACAAAGGATAGAGTTTTGGAAATCTCAATAGATAAATAAATAATTTATATTTTAACTTGAATTAAAATGTTTACAAGCATAAGCAAAAGACACCGGCCGGCGCATCAAAAACTATACAAAGATAAAGGAAACGATGACTAATGTTACGAAAGTAAAAAAAGCGCTTACTCAGCATCATATTCGTAAAAGCCAAAGGTGATACAAAAGGCATAGATTATCAATATTCATTGTTCACCAGATCGATATCATTCAGCCCCTTGAACTGATTGTCAGTTCTTATTAAGCATGTAAAAGTAGATGGTACGTTTAGGGCTGCCACTTATCACCCCTACGACTTGATTGAAACAATATACACAATTTCTGAAACAAAGAACATTTACATAGCGAATATACATAAAACTTATATTTTAAAATATGTTGTAACAACTACTGGCTTTTAGTCAATATTGTTGAAGGTATACATATTAGAATTAAGGAGATCATTCATTCAGTAAACACTACGTACGCTAACTTTGGGACTAGATGGCGATGTGTGTACCTATTGTCGTAGTATATTTATTTATTTATTTACTTAGAATGTTGTGAATACGTTTGTATGGAAAAATAAATATGCTTCTTTCTATTATGCTTCTTCTATTATGCTTTTTCTATTATGCTTCTTCTATTATGCTTCTTTCTAATATGTTTCTTTCTTTACAGGGTGATTCCTTATGGAATGCACCCTTCAACAGTATTTCGTAATTCAGTTACACGTTGTGTAAGGTACTTTAACAAACCATACAGCAAAGTAGTTTTTTTAGTAGACCTTAAAAAAATGTGGCAACCCTATTCATGAGTCCAACAGGGGGAGTCGAGGAGTAAGTAAGAAAATTTTCCTCATTCATTTCCTTAATTGGCTCAGTAATAAGCTTTAGCAAAGAAGCTACTTTAATACTTTTGAGAGGCGCAAGACATTGCACTGTTAATTGGGTAGAACATTGTATTAGATTTAGGTAACGTAGGGGGGGACGGTAATTAAGGTTCAGGTGTGTTAATCCACTCACATGATATAATTAGAACCATAAATTTATGTAGGGCACATGCGTATAGCGTGAGACATGAGTTATACAGAATGATAATATCACAAAATCTGCGGGGATGAAGTAAGAATTTTTAGATTTCCCGATCAGTGTCTATACGACAATTTCTCTAGTTGTACCTAATCGTGAAACAATGCTATAGGCATGTAGTAGCCCTGGCCTAATTGCCTACAATTTAGATATTTATAAGCAAAATTAGGAACTAGTGATGGACCGTGTACTTGTTTATTACTGGGCAAACTAGACATTTATTTTATTTTATTGTACTCTACCGAATAATTCGGTTTGAATTTCCCTTTTGGACACTTTCTTCCGGTATACAATTCGTACTAAACTTGCATAAATGACTATTGCGACTTGTATGCGATATGTACTAAACCTGTATATAAGACACTTGCTTCCTGTATACGGTTCAATACTACTTATTGTGATATGAAGGTGGGACTAAATCGAATTGTTATAAGGCGTACTCTTTTTTTCTAAATTAACATAAACGACACTTCTGACCTAAATAAAAGACGAACTAAACCTGCGTAAGAGACACTTTCTTCTTCTATACCATACGTACTAAAATTTCGTAAATGACACCTGCTTCCTTTATGAGACGTACTAAACTTG
Source organism: Pararge aegeria (assembly GCF_905163445.1). Taxonomy (NCBI): domain Eukaryota; kingdom Metazoa; phylum Arthropoda; class Insecta; order Lepidoptera; family Nymphalidae; genus Pararge; species Pararge aegeria. Next base: position 8,263,456 of record NC_053189.1, read on the forward strand.
CGTAAAAGACACTTTTTTCCGGTATACAATTCGTACTAAACTTGCATTAACGACACTTGTTACCTGTATACAAGACATACTTAACCTGCATAAAAGACACTTTCTTCTTCTATACAATACGTAATATATTTACATATCCGACACTTGCGTCCTGCATATACTATACGTACGAAACTTGCGTAAATGACACCTGCTTCCTGTATACAATACGTACTAAACTTGCACAAACGACACTTTCTTTCTCTATACGATACTTACTAAAATTGCATAAACGAAACTTGCGACTTGTTTGATATACGTACTAAACTTGCGTAAAAGACACTTTCTTCCTCTGTACGATACTTACTAAACTTGCATAAACGACACTTGCGACCTGTATCCGATACGTACTAAACTTGCATATAAGACACTTGCTTCTTGTATACGGTTCAATACTACTTAGTGAGATATGAGGGTGGGACTTAATTGAATTGTTTTAAAGCATACTCTTGAAAATATGTATTACAGATACGTAAAAAAAATATTAATGTAGGAATAGTACCTACCTAAGTATATTTTTCACACAAAAAATGCAATGGATACAGAAGACTGACACGGTAATAACGATCGAAGCTTCCTGCTAACCCGATATTATGATCCATTGTTGCATACTATACAGCTCGCCTTAAGTACAACGTGTCATAGGGAACCAAACGTCATTTCCATAGTCCATAGGTAGTTTGTAATTTATGACTCCCGCATGTTACCAAACCGCTATCAAAGCAATATGTCAAACGCATCCGCCAGGGAAACCGCGGTACGTCACCTGCAGATATTTGTCAAAACTTCAACAAACAAAGTTATCCTTACACTCTCAAAAAAAATTCCGTATACAATTCAAACCTTATTGTTAAAGACATAAGAATTTATTGCAGTTTTGTATTTTATGATACAAAGGATTGTTTTGAAATGTCGTCCGAATATTGTGGCGATATGTATTAGGCTGTCAAATATGGTCGAGCGGAGAGACGGAAGCGGTTAGATTTATCGCCAAACTTTGATACATAAACAAACATAACTTTTAAAGTTGTTATCCATTCAATATATATGGTACGTTATGCATTTTTAAGACGATCGAAATTCGTATGTTTTTATTAACGAAATGACCAATTTTCAAAATACATAAACTATGACCTTCTGCGAAGAATTCGTTCGTAATGGTTATAAGAAATAACTAATAATCTCTTAACTAAGTATTTAATTTCAGTCTGCATTTTTTACACTGTTTGATTTGATTGATTACTTTTATCAATTTTAGTACATTAATGTCTCATTTCTTTTGTCTTTATTTTGACTTCTAATATTAATATTCTTACAGTCCACTTTCTTTTTAAAATTTGTTATATTAATATGTACATAAATTAAATTTTCAAATATGTATTGATTATGCACCGTCATTATTTTCAAAGACTTGACTAACGAGACACGGATTATTATCAAAATTGGATACTGAAACATAGCCATAAGTTTCTTTAATAGCCGCGAAATGTTGTACAGTTAACAATAAAAGTGCCATACTATTTTAATATTTGACGATCTATGGAATATCATTGCCTACGTGCCTATTAAAACCTCGAGTTTTATAGGTGCACATAAATCGAATGCATCTAAAACCACAATTGGATCACGCAGCAAGCTCATTTCCTAGTATCCCCGTACAGTTTCGAAGTACCAGCACCTACCTGCCCCCGAGGGTGTCAGAGTAATTTATGACTCGAGATAACGAGGGCTCGCAACCTTATCGTCGTCCCTTACTCTTTTTTTCCACGTCCCTAGTACTTTTTTTTACTAGCAAATCGTCCATTAGTTAAGAGTTTTATCGACGACAGACAATCGCAAACTTAAGATTTCTTTCTTGTAGCTTGTTTCCTATAGCATGACAATTACCTTTTCACTCAACCTTAAAATTATTTGTTTTAGGCAAAAGTTTTAAGCGATTATAAAACATTTTATTTGACGCATTTTTAACGAACTACATATATACTAACTAACTTTTTACTTATATTACCGACCGGCTACTCTAAGCTTGTTTTTCTCCAATTGGTTGACGCAATTCTGGCTCTACAGCTTACAGCAGGTATGTACGAGTATCCAATAAAATAAAATTACAGTGACTAAAAACAATATTTATAGTCCCAAGAAGACTTCTTTGTCAAATATGTCGATTGAAATGGGGTCAAAATTTAAGCTGTCTGTCTGGTATGGGGAGAGCCAGTCCAGTGTGTTAATAATAAAACAAATGGTAGTTGGTTTGTTCTTTTTTCACGCAGCAACAGCACACCGGGTAAGCGGTGATCTTTTGCCTAAAGGTTCTTCGCCCGAAGTGGGATTTGTAATTTTAGGTAGTGGTTTGGTAAGTAAATTACACACCTTTTAAAATTATCAATACATTTGTCTGTTTGTTTTTATATACATGTTGGTTATCTTTTCATGACGCATCACATGCCACCATATTTATCAAATTTGGCCAATTAAGGCGAACATGAATTATTTATAATATACATAGATTGTTTAATGAATTATTGTTATGTTTTTGGGCAACCGTCAATTAGGTATGATATCCGTATTTCAAATTGTCCTTTCATAAAATATTCATAAAGTTTCGGGCACTTGAACATAATTTCCTCAAAAGTATTTTCCTCTTTTATGTAGATATCATATTTTTAAGGCGCGTGTCACGTTCCTGCAGACATTGAGTACACCTGTCGACGCCAGTTTTATAGCTCTTTCCTGAAATGCAAGCTCCTCGTTTCAAAGTCTGCTCAAGTCTACCTATTCAAACAGTGAATTTCTTATGGTAGCTTTCCACGGTACGTATAGTATGAGCATCGATTTGTTTTTGTATTGAATAACTATTAAAGGCCAAATCCAAGGATTGAGAGTTTAAATGGCTTCCTATTCAAACAGTGAATTTCTTATGGTAGCTTTCCACGGTACGTATAGTATGAGCATCGACTTATTTTTGTATTGAATAACTATTAAAGCCAAATCCAAGGAATGGGTGTTTACACAGCGAAGAGTTTAAATTGCTACTGGCTTTTCGTTATTTAAAAACTTTATGTACTCGATCATCGTCATCCTCAACATATTAGTGTGGCCACTGCTGGGTACAGACATCCACGCATGAGAGATTTAGAGATTGAACCTTCCACGCTACTCCAATTGGCGGGCATTTACAAACACATTCATAATATCACATTATTTTTGTATAACTATCAGAGTGGATCGCTTATCGTTCTCACTGAAACTGTTAGCAGAAAAAACCAAATACCCAATAACTTATAGCCCTAAATAGTAACAGAACCTAGGTAAGTGAATACCATAAAGGATAGAAGCGGGCAATACTTTTCGGAAGTAAGTAAGCGGCGAAAACCCTGAAAAACAAAATATTGCATCAATCTTTATACACGACACCCTACAGATTTTCCTGAATCAACTTTCTATAACGTTTATCACACTCTGGAGCACACTTAGGAGATGTTGACTTCATAACATACAATTACTTAAAATATTTTATTATTTTTCGCGTTGACAGGCAAAAGTAGCGTGGCTCGTGCTTCCAAACGCAGTGTAAAGCTGCTACAAGAGGTACCTATAAACTGTGCCTTAAAATCTTTACTGTATTCCTTTCCCCATTCAGGATTCATCTAGAACAGCAAAAATATAAAAACTTTATTGTTTCCCATAATAAGATTTATGTAACAGCGCAAATATTTTTACTCCCATTTTTTCGGAGGCGCCAAACAGTTCTCGCGCGTCTAAAGAATAGCATCTATTTCCTGATTCCATTTCTCTGCTTCCGCTGGAACATTATTATAAATCACGGCGATTATTTAACTTAACCATTGCTTTTAGCATTTTATTCTATACCTAGTTTTTATGTAATACCTGCGGATCCCTCCTACTTTGTCGTCGTGAATGAACATAACATTTCATATACTCCACAGAACGCAGGAGAATCTGTACTGTGTGATTTATGATTCTTGATTTATAATTTCTTCAAACATTACACTGAGCACCAAATAAATCACCCCGCCGGAGCATCCTTTGAAGATGTTGACTTTACAATAAAAATTGCTTAGTAATTGTGTGTGGAGTATTGAAGTTGAAGAAATTATGTCATGGATTTCCGCAAAGTAAAGCCTGCTTCTATCCAAACTTTTTCCACTATTCAACATTATATTTATAATTATAATAATTATGGTAATGTTTATAATTAGCACAATTTGGGTATTGCACTATCCCGTTTTCTCTAGTATGTTTCTTCAACCAAAGGTTGTCTGGAGGAAATCGCTTCAAGCGATAAGGCCGCCTTTGTGCATATGTATATTATCATTTTTTTTTTGTCAACCTGGCTTTATATTTGTATGTGCAATAAAGACTTTTTCTTCTTCTTCTATATTCCAACCCACCGCTTCACATCGCGATTCTGCGCTAATCTTCTTTTTTCAGGTTTTAAGAATTTTAGCGTGATGTTAAATCTACTCTTTCTCAAGAATTTTGGCTAAATGTAGAAAAGCTTCCCGAATTGCAGATATTAGCGCACTAAAAAAACAAAAAACTCTTCATTTTATTATCAGTAAAGGTATAGAGACTTTGTTATATGAGATTCGTTAGCTATATTTTATCTTTTTGGATCTTTTTTGAATGTCTGTCTTAAAGATTGTATAATATCTTCCCTAGCTGACCTAGATATTGTGTAGCTGCTATTGTTACTCTTTCACGCAGCAACGAATTAATGGATCGACATAATTTTCTGCAGTAACATTGCTAAAGTGCTTACTCTCTGGCTCTCCTTACTTGGGAAAAACAATAACACGCACACGTAGTGGTGCACAAAAGCCTTCTACTCTGGGACAAAAGCGTTATTATCGATGCCTTTTAGTTAATATGTACAACGACGGATTGCAAGGTTGCTGATTCGATTCCCGAGCCGAGCCAAAAAATTGTTATATGTTGATGTTTTCTGCTGAAGCAGCCAAAGACTATTGGCATTGTTTTACATCCCTCATTCCCCGTTGTATCATTCGCTATCACCAAGATGTAACAATAATTATTGTTCAAGCTTAAAAGTGTAGTGCAACGAGGCGAATCTTAGTATGAAATATGAGCGTGGAGGTTTATGTTCAGAAGTGAGACGAAGACGATAAGGATGAATGGGTTATCATAAACAAAGTCTCCAAACACACGTCCCAAATGACGCGACATCAATCAATCAGTGCGATAGCTGTAATCAAAAGGCTTATTCAATTTGCCGTCGGCTCAGGTAAACGGCAACCTAAGGTGTTTAATACTATTGAAATTCAAGAGATCGTGTTTTATAGTCTAGATGAGATTTGTCCCCTTAGGATATAATTTAGAATCTTTTGCCGTAAAACGGCAGCCGGCTGGCGTAGCGGCGCTCATTATATTTAGATCTGCGAGCAGATTACCGGGAAAAGATGTTTGATAAACAACCCACTTATCAATTCGCCAGAGGCGTGATTGGGCCGGGAACATTGGTACACAAAATCCAAGACAATAAATACGTTTTTTCAAACATGTGTGGAAATATTAAAATTTTCGAAAAAAAGAATATAAAAGTTATCCCATTTACAAGCTGGATATAGACCAACGAAATCTAAGTATCCTGAAATCGGTGGTAGAAATAAAACTTTAATTGAAATTTAAAAAAAAAACGTCTACAGAGTACCTACTATATTATTTTTTGTATTATATTGTCTGTGCCTCGGCGTAAACGACTTAAACTATTGAAGCCAGCCAGAGAAGGTTCGGAAATTTTTATTTACTTTAAATCCCATTTTTGGTAAAATACGAAAATGGACCCACATTTTCGTATTTTACCATCATCATTCATTGTTAACTAAAAAGCAACTGTGTATCTTGTATTATAAATATATATATATATCAGTGTCGGTACATTTTGTAACTTTGTCAGTGTTGTGTTGTGTTTTACGATTGTTATGTTAAACCGACGCCGATGCTACAGACTGTACGTAGAATTAGGCAATAAGTCATTTCACCTTTTTATAGACCTCATATTGAGAATACGAGTTTATAATACTTTATCATTTTGTGAAAAGTGTGTGAAGAAACACATTACGTAAAGCGTCTAGACTCCTTAAGTGTATGACACTATTATTGCACAAGTTGGGAAGAGAGTTGTGGTTCATCTTTTAATAATAATAATAATAATAATAACAACATTTATTTCGGATAAAATTCCATAGCTTGTAACAATTGTCTTATTATAAATGAAAATTGGCCAAACATATCTCCTAATTAAGCTAGTAAGTAAGTACGGGGTGTGTGTTTGCCAACCCAAAGGGACTTTCCCATTTATTGCTTGATATTTTCAAAATACTGTTGGAGCCTCCGGGCGTCCTGCCCATCATTGATGCAGATCTAGTTCTCGTGATTGCGTAAAAGTCATCAACGTGTTTCTCCGCAAACATTTTTGATGCACTGCAGAAGGGCGCAGCCCCACAATACTCTGTAATGTAACTATTTAAATTTTTCTTTAATGTACCAGGCTTCTTCTCTTATAGAAAAGAAAGATTTAGAGCTTAAAACCACCACGCTGCTCCAATGCGGATTGGCGGGCTTATCACATGACAATAACTGGCATTGACGGCTTAACACACTATCTGATGAATGTAGTGGAAAGTGCCATTTTCTTAGCGCCTGGTTCATACGATTTTAGACCTATCCGGTAATCGAATTTAAGTATTCAAACATGTTAAATTCTCACCTTATTTCGTGAAAGATATGTGTTGAATTACATAACACAGAGCGTCTAGACTTCCAACATTTTATGAATGAATGAAACTTTCACCGTACGAGAAGTGTCTGTGGCGAGTGAGTAGTTGAGGGCGGTGTGGAGAAAACAGCTCAAACATGCTCGCGCACTTTTTCAGTCCGTTTAATCTCACCAGTTCTGTGATAACATCAATCAATAGCCTGTAACCCAACGGGAGTATTTGCCGATAGTCACCACGCTGGACAGATTTGGTGATCGCAGGAGATGGTAGTAGTAGCACAAAAGGTCGCTGCTGTCCTTTCTCAATTTAAATCACCTTAGTTGCCTCCTAAGACACCCGCGGGAAGAGGTTGTTTCACCATCCCTCGGGAACCATGGTTTTTTTGGCATAAAAGATGTATGTCCTCTGCTGTACCCTGACAAAGTGAAAGCAAAACTTCGCGACGATCGATTAAGTAGTTCAGCCATGAAAGTGTGACAAAGAAGTAAAATGTGGGATATATTTACATTTCTATTATTATTTGCTAGGATAATACAGCAATCTCGTCAAAGCTCTATGCATTTTGTCCGTCTCATTTATTACGCCATCATAAAGGCTTTAGTGGAGTGACACAAGGCTTTTAGAATTTCAGCTAAAAATTAACGCAGTATAAAATATCGCCCGTCTCGCATCTACTCGAGCCATCATTTAAAATCCAATTTATGTTGAAAATGTCGGTGTATTTGAAAATTTGCACTGAATACGGTTTAAAACGGTGAATAAAATAGAAATGTCCCGTCAGATAGTTGGAATGGAATTGATGGTCGTTGAATTGTTGTGAATGTTGTTTGAAAAACTAATTCATTGCGTTGATTAATTTTGCTTGTTAAAATACATCAATTGCAGGTCTACTCGTAAGGTGAACTCGGTGCAGATATTACTAAATTAAATTTAAAAATTCTTAATTAATTTAGGATTATCACAGGAACTTGTAAAGCTTTTTCTATTATTGGCAGGTGATTATAGGTATAATTGTTAACTTTAAACGAAAGTGATGAAGACATTAAAGTTAGAGAAACTTTAATTATAATTACCAATAAAATACCTGTCTGGCACACCATTGCACTGCATTGTTAATTTAATAAAATATATTGATTACGAAAAATAAAATCTTACTATTACAGATATTATATGAATTTAGAAGTTCTTGAAGTTTATGACCCTTTTCTATACTCGATCTCCTATTAAATCCAAGTACGACCTCATTGTGTACCGTAAATACGTTCACCTCCTTGGCTATGAGATAACTGTTGAATAAGATTTTGTAAGGTTCAATAAATAAATAAATAAATATACTACGACAATACATACATCGCCACCTAGCCCCAAAGTAAGCACAGCTTCTGTAATGGGTACTAAGATGACTGATGAATATTTTTATGAATAATATACATAAATACTTAGAATATACATATAAACACCCGGACACTGAAAAACATTCATGCTCATCACACAAACATTTTCCAGTTGTGGGAATCGAACCCACGGCCTTGGACTCAGAAAACAGGGTCAGTGCAAACTAGGCCAATCGGCCGTCAAATAAAGAAACTTTAAGTCCATTTAACTCCTATTCACATTTATAATGTATAATATCTAAGTGCCTCCGCTATTTGCTGGTATTAGATAAGATATTTTCTCGATTAGCAATTTCTGTGATGAGTTTTCCATCGAGAGACATTTTAATTCATCATCATCGTCATCATTATCAACCCATCACCGGCCCACTACAAACCACTGGTTTCCTCTCAGAATGAAGATGGTTTAGCAGGTCAAGTGCGGATAGATAGAATTCACACCCAAAACTTTACGAAAAACCCTTAGGCGAGCAGTTATCCTAAAGATGTTTTCCTTCACGGCAAAAGCAAGTGATCATTTCAATTCCTTGTATTAAAAACGCACATAATTGCGAAAAATTAGAGAAGCGTGCTATTGATCGAACTCGGTCACCCCGAGAGAGAGGCCGAAGCCTTAACAACTAGACTTTATTTCGCTTTATTGTAATTGCTATAGGTACTGTATTTACAAGAAAATTCTTCTTTCACGCAGCAGAGAAGCTTTATGTATTGATTTGATACAAAAAATTTCGTGGTTAATAAACATTTTTTAAAAGAAGTTCAACAATTGCATGGATCGTGGTCACGACGGGATCCACGCAACTTGGTCGAAATATCGACCAATCCCATAATATTATGATGATATATTTAATAAATTTTTGTATAGAGTTTATGTATGTAAGACGTACAATTTCTCAAAGTAAATTCATCGCATACAAACTCCCAACCAGCTACTTGCTAATACTGAGGTGAAATTGCTCTTATCTTGAGCATATTCCGAGCCAACTTTGCAAAATCGGGTTTACATCAAATCCCGTGTGAAGGGTCGCCATTTATCATTTCGGTCTCGCGCCAAAAACGCCTTTCATAAAAATATATTAAAACTTCTCGTCTCGCCATCCATGTATTTTCACGCTTCGTATGTTAATTCTATCCCATAAAACCTTGATATCCGGTTTTTTATGTATCTAGACTAATTTTCTGTGTGATCGTAAATCGCTGTATCACGTGAATTGTAATATTTTTATTTATGAAAATGAGTATTTTATACGTCTTATCCATGTTTGTGGATATTACATGTCATTTGAATATTGTGAAATAATCTATTATTTATTATTTTATCTTCTTTGACGACCGTTCTGGAGTTGGTTCTATTAAGGCTAATAACGATTAACTGCCTTAATAAAATTGTTTGTCTACTATACTGAACCACAGGACCAGAGTTGGGCCGAAAAAAATAATTTTTGATCAAGCTAATTCTCAGGACCTAGAGTTAGGAAATTGGCGTAGGTACCCATCCTGATACTGGGAATAAACCCTTAGTCCTGATTATTAAAGTGAAATAGTAAAATAATGTCTTAAATCTCTAATAAGAGCGGAGGCCCATGCAATGTAGCGGGACGTTTGGAGGCTGAGAATGTTAATAAAATTATCAAATCAATCTGTAAGGAGTCCAAAAATACTCAAATTTATTTTGCATATTATTTTAAGTTATTAAATATCTTAATTTCAAGGGTCATCAGAAATTAAACGCAAACGGACGGACTCGCGGGCATCCACTAATTTTATAATATACAGCCGGTATTAGAAATCAGAATGTAAATTAAGGTCTACCGGGTACAATAAATACAGATCGAGGCCCCGGGAAGAATCGCGTCCCACTCATTTTGTGGCGCCTACAAATTAATATATCCATTGAGAATACATAGTATCGGAAAAGTAGAAACGTAATAAGAAATACAACTGAATAGTCATATCTTATAACACCGTATTTACCATACTGTATTATAGGCTTTGCATTAAACCGCTTTAGAAGAATTGTGGGCGTTAATAATATAACACAACCTCGAGGTCACCTCCATTATATATTTCTTTGATTTTTGGCTTTTAGTTGTGCCAAATCGGCACATTTACTTTGTCAAGTGTACCTTTTGGAAAATCTATAAAGGGGGTTGTTGAACTAAAAAAATATACTTACTTATTATCTTCATATTCTAAGAGAAGACATATTGAGTATATACTGTAGTTAGTGATATTTTATTATTCATAAATATTAAAGCGCTTTTACTGTGTTGAATTTTTCTGATAGCTACTAAAGTTTGAAGACATGCCATCTTCAAAGTTTAGTAAGTAACGGCCAGTATATGATACGTGTTCATAAAGATGCTCAGTTATTTAATGCCGTGATTATCTATACGTAGTGTTTATATCCTCTTTGTCTAAATTATGTTATGATAAGAGTGAAATCGTGACGATTAAATCTAACTTTAGGCACTCAGGGCTCAGTAAGATATTTACGTCATGGTTCTGGTTCAAGTCATTATTATGACGCAGTATCTCAAATAGTGGTTATTACATTAATTAACGAAAAAAGCTCTGGAGAAAAAACTATTCTCTAAAATTGTCTGTTTCTAAATGAAGCTGGTCTTACAATAAAGTCCGCATTCCGTACTTGGGTCTAACAAATGTCCTCTGCGACTCGGCTCTAAATATATTGGCATCATTAATTCCGACACACGTAAGTAATCGCAACAGGCTAAGAGGTCTCTGGAGAAAAATCAACCTAAAGCACATATTTCGACGATTTTTCTTTCGTCTCATTTGTTACTTCCTAAGTTGCGAGGAACGTGTGAGAATTTTTTATTCTCATATACGTGGAAGTTACAGAGGCATTTTTTTGGCTAAAAGAACATTTGATTTTCGGAACTGCAGAATTTACTCATCTCTTTTCAAATAAACATTACTTTTATACTGCTGTGCCCCTCATAGGATTCAGGAATTTTGGAGCTTAGATCCTCTATACTACCCTAATGTGAAATGGCGGGCTTTAACGATTATTATCACAGGCTAGTGACAATAATCAGGACCGACGGCTTAATGTGCTCTTTAAGGCAACAAAGTTGAAACAAAGCCAATTCTATAAAAGCAAGCTGTTACTGTGAATTTGTTAACAGAAAACCCGATAACTTATCATTTTCTACCCATTATAGAGCGGGCGGATCTCTTCTCAGAATCAGACGCGCTGGGGCCACCACATGCTCTTGAGAACATTGTGGAGAACTCTTCGCAAGTTTCCTCATGATGTTTTGCTTTTCCGTTAAAGCAAGCAAATATTTAATCGCTTGCTTCTTCTTAGACAAATAATCTATTTAACGGAGTAGCTATGATGATGATACGCTCAGCCATGAAGACTAATTACGAGCAATGGACGATATTAACGCATTTTTAAGTTCGATATTTATCTATGTAGTTCGAAAAAATCCAAAGTATGTATTCAACATTTGTATATTCAATTATGATAATTAAAGTTAATTTGCTATAATAAATTATTTAAATAAATTTAATTTATAATAAATTATCATATTTTATAATGAATCATAATAAATTATTAACAATTATTCATTGTAAAGTCAACATCTCCTGAGGTTGCTCCGGTTTCGGAGCGAAACGTGCGTAGAGGGTACATTGCCGAAGATCTGTTTGGTGTGGAGTATAAGGATTGAAGAAATTATAAATTACACACGTTTCCTGGTTTTCACGGAGAATATTAAGCTTAATTTTCATAATATTTCATGTATTTCCGCAACGCAAAATTCAAATTCAAAATTCATTTATTTCAAGTAGGCCTAATATAAGCACTTTTGAAACGTCAAGTCTGTCTGTTTGTAGTGATTCTACCACCGGTTCGGAAGGCAGATTCTACCGAGAAGAAGCCGGCAAGAAACTCAGCAGTTGCTCTTTTCCAACATCAACAATTTACATTTTGCATTTTAACATTCATTTTTCTATCTTGTGAGAGCTGAAAGCGGAGCTGGATGCTTCCAAGAAACCTTGTCATTAAAAAATTCATCAATTGTATAGTAACCTCGCTGTAATAACTGTATTAAAATCTTTGTAATAAATTGCAAAGTAACGCCTGCTTCTATCCAATATGTATATTAAATGATAACTCATTAAAAAAGCGATCTACTGTGCCGTTAAGTAGACATACATCAAAATTGTCGCAGAGAGATTCCTATATACAATGCTATACACAAGATATTTCAGTGTTATCGAATAAAAATATGTCTATATGTTAATATGATAATTATAGATTTTAGTACCAATTCTGTTTTAAAAAAATCACTATACTAAATTGGCCTAAGTGCCATTCCTTTCATATCGTTCTTTGTAAAGAAGAATAAGCACTATTCGACTAGTTAATTCAGTTTTGAGTATTGTGTATAACAGAATCGGCACCATTATGTACACAAACGAATATTAAATTGTATATGAAAAATATCATATTACTTTCTTAAAACTCAATATTACAATATAAATTATAGCTACCTATGCGTATCCAGTATTGTAAGATGAAAAAACGGTTTTTATGTCGGAAAGTTTTATCCGTAATATCCCAGTGTAAGCCGAGCCGGATTTGCAACTCACTCCCCCATCTTCTGACTTTTCTTTTTAATTAAAAGTATTTTTATAGAGACTTGGAAGTTTAAAAGTGGAATCGAGTTCATAGACTGTCTTCTTTGTATACCTACCTTAATTTTTACGCAGAGTTTAATGTAATTAAAATGAATAATACTGCGTAATAATTGTGATTGTTACGAAGCGGTGATAGCCTAGTTGTGAGGACTTCTAGCCTACCCTTTCAGGAAGACGTGATCGATCCCTAGCACGCATCACTAACTTTTCTAAGTTATGTGCGTTTTAAGCTATAATATATCACTTGCTTTAACGGAGAAAGAAAATGCTGTGAGTAATTCTGCAAGTCTTATATTTTCCCAAGGTATTCGCACTTGGCCAGCACGGTCGACTACGGCCTAAACCCTCATCATTCTGAAAGAACCGTGCCATGAAGTTGGACGGTGATGTGTTAACAATCACCAATGGCCCAGCTCAAATGGGCAGTGGATGTTGAGGTCTAAAGGAGCAAACATTATAATCACAGCGTTGGAAGACTTCTTCTTCTTTAGTGGATAGGCGATCTGTTGCTCACAGGTCGGAGTTTGCTGGTCACAAGAGACACAGGACCATGGAAATTAAAAATCCCTGCAAAAGATATATGCCCAGCTGTGGACGTACATCGGTGGTGATAATAAAGAAACAAACAAATATATACGGGGAAAACAAAATTATAAACAGTCAATCTAGGTTTAATTTTTGTAATAAGTATTTCATCATCATCATCTTTATCAACACGATTCCGGCCCACCACAGGGCACGGGTCTCAGAATAAGAAAGGTTAAGGCCGTAGTTTAACACGCCGCACACGCCTTTGAGAATATTATAGGGAACTTTCAGGTATGCAGGTTTCTTAACGATGTTTTCCTTCACCGTGAGAGAGAAATCCGAAAATTTTGATGTGCGTGCCGGGAATCGACCTCGGCCCCAAAGGGTGAAGGGCCTTTGCGCTAACCACTAGGCTATCAACGCTTCTTGTTTATCATAATTAAAAACATTTATTTTTCTCATAATACTATGCTATTCAGCGTATCTTAAGAGAGATACAACCGTAAATATTACTAATAAAATATATATATATACATATATATATAACAGATACTAGATTTTTTATTCATACGGTATGAAGTGCACAAAAGGAATTTAATGACTCTATAAAAGAATCGATTCGTGTTCGATTCAGGATTCTTATCACATAACAGAGGTAATAATCAGTGGATGGGCCACAGCCGCGCAGCTGAGAGCATAAGAAGGGCCGCGTATGTCGTAACTTGGACTAGATGGCCCGTATACATGTAGAACGCGTTTGGGAAATGGTCATGTGCTGTTGCGCCTGGACTATAAATGAGTATAGGGAAAATATCAGAGGCGCTGACGCAGCGTTTTTATGACTTATAGGCGAGGACGCTGAACGGTCTGATTGTATCTCGCGATCGTAAAGTGTTGGACGTGTACGCAAGTGATCAATACAGATTTATTGAGTAGATTTATCCGCTATAAATTTTTAGTACACTTTAAAACCTTGTCATCCATTTAAATGCTATAAAATTATTTGAAAAAAAAGTACTTAAAAGAAAGTAAAATTTAAAATTTTCAAAAAAATTGTAGGTGTTTGCCAAGTTTATTGAATAAGTGATATAAACGTTTGTTCCTATTTTCATAAGCCGACAGCAACTGTACATTACTTCGGTAAATAAAATGCTGTGCTTTTCTCCAGAGTTGTGGCCAAGCTATAATAATGCAAAATTGACAATTTTGGTTTTTCTGTTAAGCCATGTATACATAACATAGTAATTTATTTTTTTAATTACGCAGTTATTGTTTCCGCTTGCTTTTCCGGTATAAAAAGTACAGTAGGTAAAAGTACCTTATCGGTTCCATGATGAAAGCTCTCTCCATACCAAATCAGTGCAATATAGATAACAAACCAATGAGCAAACAAACACACTTTATTTCAATTGTACTCGGGAAACATAAAGTGCCTAGAACATTTTTTTATTAAATTAAATGTCGGTTAGAATATAAAGGTAGTTGCATAGTTACACATTGTTTTGTCTTCTCCTTTCAAATGTTAAGTTATTATTGACAGCTAACATTGTAAAACTAACATACAACGTTAATTAGGAAGGCCCTACATCATCATCATCTTTATCATCATATCAACCAGGCCTTTACAGACACGGGTCTTCTTACGCAATGAGAAGGTTATAGGCGTAGTCCACCGAGCTGGCTAATTGCACATTGGTGTAACATAATGGAGAACTGTCAGGTACGCAGGTTCCCTCACGATAATTTCCTTCACCGTTAATGCAAGTAATATTTTATTGCTCAAAACGCACACAACTTAGTTAAAAGTTAGAGGTGATTTCCGGGATTCTAAATCCACCCCCCCCGGAAGTAATGCCAAAGTCCTAACAGTAGGCTTTCACTGCTTCCATACATTAACAT
The DNA here is from genome assembly GCF_905163445.1 of Pararge aegeria. Lineage (NCBI taxonomy): Eukaryota > Metazoa > Arthropoda > Insecta > Lepidoptera > Nymphalidae > Pararge > Pararge aegeria. The sequence goes on from NC_053189.1 coordinate 8,278,751, forward strand.
CAAAAATCAATTTAAATAGAAGGCTCAAGCTACAGTATAAAAGCTATATCGTACCTATCAAACACAGTTGGGATTTAGTTAATCTCACGATTAGTTAGTTTGAGGTGGGCCCTGACCACTGGGAAATGACTTGCCTCGGGCTCTCCTACCTCCTGTACGAGCTATCTGCTTAGTTGCTCCATTTAAATATAAACTTGCTTATACTATATTTTCTTACGAATATTATTTATGCTAATGAATGTTTATGTTTTTAGAAGCGTTGATAGCCCAGTGGATAGAAGCTCGACTTCACTTTCAGGCGGCTGAGTTCGAATCAAAGCACACCTCTAACTTTTCTAAGTTATGTGCGTTTTTAAGTAATTAAAATATCACTTGCTTTGACGGTTAAAGAAAACATCATGAGGAAACCTGCATGTCTGAGTGTTTTTGTTTTGTATTAAGGTACAAGTATTGTTATATATATTTATTTAAAAATTGAAATAATATTATTTTTGTGTATAGGTATACACCACCTACATATTTTCTGTATTTGTTTTATTCGCCATTGGTTGCGTGGAAGAAATTTGCCATATATGCCAATTTCATTTAGTCTACGTTGTTTTGTTATATTTTTCTATATTTATTTACTTTTTGTGGTATGCAATAAAAAAAAATCATTTATTCAACTAATTTTGCCACAGGTTACCTCCTAAATTCTCTAAATCAAGAGTTTTTACTCAAAAATGTTTACCGCGTATTTCTTTTCTCATATATACATCTTACAATGTTAATACTAATTAGCTTTTCGTTTTTCATATAATTCTATATCATAATAGGATTTTTCTGTACTAATCTTACTATTTATATACACGTTTACCTTTTTAAAAGACATTTAGTAGTATTCTTCGAGGGCGTAACTCCGCTTAATGCTCCTTTAGGGTCTTTAGTATGGAACCTATGTCGAGTTCGCCTATAAATTTTAAAACGTTTATAAGCGAAGCTTCACGTTCCGAGGTACTAATAAATAGGCATACACGTACCGAACCCTATTGTGTTTAGCGGTCCGTATTGTTCTAAATCGATAATTTATGGGCCTTTATTGGCGATTAATTGTGAAATTTGTGTTCGTGCAATTTAAAGGCTTGTACTGTAAATACTTTTGTGATTTCAACAATGTAATTGGTTAGTTATTATAGTGGTTTGAATTTTCCTTTTTTAGATTCATTAATCGGTCCATTCGTAATACGAACGTTGCCCGCGAATTCGTCCGTGTTTAATTTTAGGTTTAAAGAAATCCAGTGGAAATCTTTTGTTTTGCCGGGATAAAACATATCCTTTAGCCATCTCCAGGGTGCAAACAATTGTGATGCGAAATTTCACCGAGATAAGTTGAATGCATAGGTAACAGCAGCTACATATAGGTATATATATATATATATATATATATATATAGTTGACCGGTAATGGGTTTATATGATGATAACAAATACTATTGTTTGAATCCTGCGGGTAACTGTTACCAGCAGCTTATCCGGGATATTAAGCAATTATCCCATAAAAGCTGAATATTACCCTATTTCCATTTCCAAGATGGAAGCGAAGCTCTGCTAAATTTTATCAAGATAGGTTCAACAATTGAGTAGGTATACAAACCAACAAAAATGCAAACTCTCGTATTTATGATTCCAGTATGGATTTTCGTTAGTGACGATTCCGACAGCAATGTTGTAAAACATGTTAAAAAGCACATAATTCGTAAAGGGCACAACGTAGAGCATTAAAATGGACAAAACGGGGCATGCAGCAATGTCCGAATGCCGCTTCGCTATAAAATCTACTTTATTTCCGGCACGTGCAAAGTAGTCAACGTTTTTTCTGTAGCGAACGCGAGCAAAGAAAATTAAAATGAAGCTTTAAACTTAGGTACAAGTTTTAGTACTGCGCGAGCTCGAGCCTCGTAAAAAGAGCAAGCAACACGAGGTATTGCAAGGCGGTATATTTCAATGGAATTTCATAAAATGAACAAGAAAACTTTCCGCGTCAGTCTTCCTTTAGGGCTGTTGCATACTAATGACAAATAAACTTGATGGACCAAAGCTCCAGTGGCGTGTTACTAGACAATAATTGTGTTGTTGCTGTGCTACTGAGCGGAGTGACCATCATGATCATCCGCAGCCTACCAGCGTCCCACTTCGGGGTACAGTCCTCCTTTCCCATAAGAGTTATAAAGCATAGACCCACCACGCAGCTCCAATGCGGTTCGGTGGGCTAGCGGAGTAAAACAACAACCAAAAACTAGTAGTCGGTTTTTGGTTGTTGTTTTAATCTCTTCTTGGTATTACAATCTGAAAGTGCCCGCGATAGTATAGTTTTTTTTTTAATAACGCGGAAAGCGTTAGTTTTGTCTATAAAAAAGTATCTACTACAGGATACCAGATTCTTCTATATCTGTACTAATAAAGATCTGTGTAGCGGGGCCACATATAGGTACCAAACAAACATACACGTTTTAGCATTTATTTATAAAACTACAATAATATAATAGATTCCAATGTACGTACATAATTTTGAGTCGCTTTCATATTTGTCAGTGTATCACAGGAAATTTTAAATTTGAAAATGAATTACGTGCTTTAATTCAAAAGTTTTTTGAGAGTTCTTACTGATGGACAGACGTTCTACCTGCCAAAGTCAAAGTTAAATATTTATTTATTCAAACACGTAGCACCCATTCTATTTTATACACAACGTAGCATCAAAAGTGCCATCTATGGCCCCATAGACGGCACTTTTGATGAAACGTTCCATATACGTACCTTACCCTTTAATTTCGAAACTGGAAACATAAAGACTTTGAAAGAAAAGAGTGAAATACGCAGGTGGCGCTGATTTTGGAAGCTATGAATCTTAGTTTTGCTTAGTTTTATTTCGTGTACCGAAACCTTACATAAATATAATAAAAGCCTGAAAATTGATCATTCATCATTATCATATCAACCCATTTCCTGCCCACTACAGGGCATAGGTCTCCTCCCACAATGAGAATAGGTTTAGGCCGTAGTCCAACACGTTGGCCCAGTACGTATTGGTGGACTCCACACACCTTTGAGAACATTATGTAGAACTCTCAGGCATGCAGATTTCCTTACGATGTTTTCCTTCACCATCAAAGCAGCAAGTGATATTTGTAATTACTTAAAACGCACATAACTTAACTTAACTTAAAAGTTAGAGGTGCGTGCTGGGATTCAAACTCGGCCCCCCGAAAGTGAAGTCGAGCTCTTACCCTTTGCGCTATCACCGCTTCCAATCTACATGTATTTTACTGTAATTCACAATCTTTGTCATTATTAGTTCTTAGATGCCTTTGATTAATTTGAATATTTAAAAAAATGGTTCGTCGCCTGTGCCGGCCCTTAAAGGACGACAAAAAGTACAACACAGTAAGTAATACGTTTTTTGAGACAATCACGGAACGAGGATAACAGCGTCGTTAACTAAATTGCACCATTTATTATATTTTTTTCGCTTTAAGTAAGATTATGTATATAATTTGCTTTTGCTGTATTAATTTTAATGTCATTTTGTAACGAAGGTACAAATTTACGTATATTCTTGTTCAAGTCACTTACCAAAGGATTAAATGAAGCTAAAATTTGACTTGTAATAAATATCTAAAAGTAAATCTAATAAAATAAAACATTTGCACCAAACAAATCTTCGGCAATGTACCTTCTACGCACGTTTCGCTCCAAAACCGGAGCATCCTCTGTAAAGTCAACATCTCCTGAGGATGCTCCGGTTTCGGAGCGAAACGTGCGAAGAGGGTTATTAGCCGAAGATCTGTTTAGTGTGGAGTATAAAGATTGAAGAAATTATAAATTACACCATACAGATTCCCCTGCTTTTCGCGAATTATAGAAAATTAAGCTTAATTTTCATTATATAAAAACGTAGACCTATAAAAAAAATTTAAATAATTATTTTTGCTTTTTTTTCTGTAGATATTGCTTGTTACACAATACGGTAAAATATAATAGCAGGAATATCATAAATCTATCTATTACTTTGGCCTTACTTTGGTACTAGATCTTGCACTTAATGTAGTTGGATGTACAACCGCACGGAACTACGCTGCTATTAAACCGTGGGACGGCCCACGCTGGTTAAGTGCATGCTTGGATTTAGTCTAAAGCGCTAATAAAATGAAAAAGACTAAAAATAAACGAGAATCGTTTAGGTGAAACTGTTGGTTTTAATAAATCGATATTTTTTTATCACATTAACATTTAGTCAAACTTTGAAATAAAATAGTTAAATACGTAAAATCTTAACTTTAACACAAGCATAATTAATGAGTTTAAGATATTATTTTAAAGCAGATAAGTACTATTCCGGTTAATAAGACCTTACAAAAAACAAATGGAAATAATAAATTTTAAAAATATTTCCTTGGTGTCCCTAATTACCTTGCAAAAGAAACTTTGTGTGTACAATGTGTAAATGAAACCCGAAATATTACTTCGCATGCTTTAAAGTTACATTATTTACTGTCTCTAAGACTTATAGGCGAAACCGAAGCACTAAAAGTTTTTTGAGTAAACCATTGCCATCGTTTTTACTGAAAAAAATCACATACAGCCTACAAAAAATCACATGCAAAATTAAAATAAAGTGACTCCTGCAACTTTATTAGGTAGACGTCGCGTAGCGTAGGTACTATGCGCGTGTCGGCCTTTTGTCTTCTATAGAGTTTTCATAAGTAAAAACTTAGAATGCGATTCCTTATGAAATATACTTAAGCCCCCTTCACCAGTGTTTCGTAATTCGGTTACACGTTGTATAATCTTGGGTATCAAATGCTCGTTTCGTCATCCGCAGCCTATTATTGCCTTGGGCACAGACGTCCTCTCTCATAGGGAGCATGGTTCAAGAGTATAGACCCCCAGCTGCTCCAAAGTGGGTTGGCGATTTTATGGTAAGTAATAGAATAAATCGCCTAACAAAAAATGCAAAAAAATACGTACACCGCTTCATAAGAGCATGCAATAGTAACATTCTGCTTTGTAAAGAACGCTAACACGCTTGACTTGCAGCATACTCTACACGCTGTTTTCCGAGCTATTAGCAAGCTGCAAATTATCCGCGGCCGAAACAGTACGTGGGCGAGAGCCTACGCGGCACCCTTTAACATCACTTCCACATAAGTTATTGGAAAGCGATTGTTGTGACATGAAGTAAGGCCCTTTTTAGTATTTACATGCAAATACGGGACCACTCTTTTGTCTGTTCGTTGGAACCAACAATTCAAAAACGCTGTTGTTTTTTTTACTTATTTGATGAGTTTGTTAAATACAAAAGAATATGATATTTGTTTGTGTTTTCATGTTCTTAAAGGAGCCTACACACTGCAGGAGTTAGGTTAGTCGGCGGTATCACATCTAGGCGTTACTAATACGTTGAAAAGTATCCTAACCTACACAATCGTTCTATTTTTTTTTTGTGAAGTTATAGTTTATTTATAGGTGTAATAAAATCCAGGAGGTAAAATAGAGTTTCAAGGTTTTTTTTAGAGATTAAAGTTTGCAATAAGATTAATATTTTTTTTCTAAAATAAGCGTAGGTTTGAAAAACCAAATTGCTGGTACTGTTAAGTCTCATGTACCTGTAATAACACCGGCAACCACGCCCACTTATTCAATTATATATTCTATTTCAATTTTAACAAAGCGCAAATTAAGTTTAATACTTGTTTTAAGTTACTTTTCAATTTTCAATTTCTTATTTTAGTTACTTTTCGTTACTCGGATATCAGTGCAAAAATGCGAGCATAAAAATTTAGGACATGTTTTCTTAGCTGCCTCGACCTGGATTGTGTACGAGTGATATGCGCCCCAATTATTTTCCCGTCGTAAAAGCTATTTTTCATCTAAAAGTTCACAATCGCTACATTGTTGTGTGTCACACAAACAATGCAAATTGTACTATAATCGCGACAACAAGGGACCTGCATGGTGGAAATCATAATTTTATTTATACTCATAAACCACACAAGACAAATGTACACAGCAAGCACTATGTTTTTAAGCCTCTAAATTTTCTAAGTCTCGTGCGTTTTTAGCATTTAAAATATCCGGTGAAGGAATAAATCGTGGGGAATTCTGCATGCCTGAGAGTTATCCATAATGTTCTCAAAAGTGTGTGAAGTCCACCAATCTGCACTGGGACAGCGTGGTGGACTACGGCCCCGATTAACCCCTTCCCGTTGTGGGATGAGACCCGTGCCCTTTAGTGGGCTGGTGATGGGTTGATACGATGATGATGAATATATAAAGATGAAGAGTTTGTTTGTTTGCTTGTTAACTTGAACGCGATCTCACAAATTGGTTCGATTTGAAAAATTATTTCACTGCTGGATAGTCTATTTATTGAGGAAGACGATAGGCTATTTATCATCTCGCTAAGACCAAAAGTAGCATAGCACCAATGAAGAATGTTTCAAAATCGGGGGGTTTTCCCTTTTGCGAGCTTCTGCTGCGTGCGCTGCGTAAACAGGTAAAGTTACGATAAAATAATAAACTACAAAAGTTGTTCCTCTTTAAAATTTCTAAAAAAAATGTTCTACAGCATATATGTATCTTTTAAACTTGACTTATACACGGACGAAGTCGCGAGAAGCCGGTAGTATTTTATACAAGTTTGTAAAAAGTGTTATGAAATCTTACCCCTTAAGTCAGTCTATACATAAATAAAAAAAAACTTATAAGCAACAGGAACTCACTCTGAATTGTAATTTGACATGACTTATCCTCACTTCCTTCCATAACTATCGGAGCGTACATCCAGCTTCTAATAGGTGGCGCTGGTGATCATTAATCATTGGTAGACGGGTTGAGCGGAGGAAATGCCCGTAAATAGCTGAATGCAAAACGCCGCAGTTGTCCGATCCATCAATCAATGATGTGGACTTGTAGAGCCACCTACATTGAACGTAGAGCGACCGTTCACACTGATTCGTGTTTTAAATAGCCTAACCACCGCTATTCATGTTATTATAATTAACGTTTTTTATCCACGTTTCTGATACGTACCGCTAGGATGTGGAACGCCCTCCCGGCGACTATGTTTCATGCCGCGTATAATTTGAGTACCTTCAAGGCAAGAGTGGATATTCTTTTTCTAGGCAAGCGTGCTCCAACTTAGACCTCATCATTGCTTTCTAACGGGCATGACTGTCGTCAAGCGCTGGCCTATATATATCTTAATATATATAAATCTCCTGTCACGATGTTTGTCCGCGATGGACTCCTAAACTACTTAACCGATTTTAAATTAAATTGGCACACCGTGAGCAGTCTGCTCCAACTTAAGAGATAGGATAGCTTAGATCTTTAATTATAGTCGCAATTTTATTTTATTGCAAATTATTTGTCTTTAATTAATTGACAGTCACATGTTATACATATATATACTACTTTACTCATTTAAGGCTTAACGATACTGAATACTTTAAAACCAAAATCATACGCAGACGAAGTCGCGGGCAACAGCTAGTATATAAAAAATCTCTATTTGATACTTTCATTATAGTAATAATTGACGGACCAAGCTGAGAGTAAGGGGAATATCATCGCATGCAGAGAGCACGTCATGCAGCATGCCGCCCTATGTCCATCAACCTGAGACATAAGTGTTAAGCTTATTTGTCTACAATTACTCCAGCAACCATGCCCTTCAGACCGGAACACTGCATTGTAACAGTACTTCTTAGCGACAGAAATAAGCATGGTAGTAGGTAGAACTTCCACGGACGAGCTCTGTCACAAAACCAAGTAGAGAATAATTCATTTCTCAAAGGCGTGTGAAGTTCAACAAAACGCCCAGGCGGGTGTTGTGGACCACGGCCTAACGCCTTATCATTCTGGGAGGAGATACGTGCTCTGTATTTGGCTGGTTATGTGTCGATAATGGTGTTGATGACATTCCTTAATTCTGACAGATATGCAGATAAAATACTATATCACCTAAGTAAACCATGAGAAGTTATATATGGATATTAGCGGGCAAGAACGGGAGCGAGTAGCCTGATGTTAAGAGATTACCAACGCCCATGAAAATTCGATTTTGACGGCCGATTGGCGCAGAGGGCAGCGAATTCTGAACCCCAGGGCTGTGGGTTCGATTCCAACAACGGGAAAATGTTTTTGTATAATCTAGTACCTTAGTTCGTGTGTTAAAAGTTAAATTGTTCTGTTACTGTGAATCAAGCTAATTTATAAAAAAAAAACTGTGTTACATAGAATTTAGTAACATTTCGTTTTTTTTTCTTTGTGATATAAAAAAAAACTTCGGTGGGTATTATACGAACGTGGTGGCGGAAACGCATTAAGATTTGGTTCTTAAAAATTATTAATGTAATTTTATCGTTACCATCATAGTGATAACTTCTTTATTTGAACCTTGCGCCTCCTAAATATTCTACGGTCAATGCTTTTTATGTATTTTCTGACAGACAATAAAACCGTGGTATGCCGACGTAACGAGAGTCTTTTCCACTATTGCCGAACTTTGCTCATATAAAAGCACTCCTCGTAAAAGGCAGTGAGATGTTTTCATACATCGTGTCATAGGCCGCGTCGCGTAATAATACCTCTGACCTCGGACCTATACAGTAATAATTTTCTATAGTTGTAGACTAATTGTGAAAAGTGCAATTATATTATAAGTTTATTATTGTGTATTTGCTATAAGTTAAATAGTAAAATAAATATTGTGTCTCATAGGAATTGTAAAAGCATAACCTCGCATATAGCGTCTTCTAAATTATATCTAAACAAAACCCCACTAAAAATTTTCAGACCTATAAGTAACTGATCAGTCGGATTCAGGTCCGCTCTCTAAAGTATGCAACTTTAAGCTCGTAATGGTAACTCTATGACGATGATATCACACGAAAAGTAACTATGGTTGGTATAAAAGGAGACGAGGGGCGTAAATAAAAATAATATTTTCTGTGATTGCATTGAAACAAATAAATATGTATTTATTTGTAATATAAATGCTGATGTGATTTTTTTGAGATTTGGAACTTACTTCCTGAGAGTTACGATGGCAGGCAGTATGTTGCTAGATCCTTCTAAAGGTTTTAACATATCAATGCCTCTAGTTATAGGCCAAAGTTTACCCAACGCCGCTTCATTGAGATTGTGATCACGTAACAAGTAGCACATCCTTGTGACTTCTGGTTTCCACACTGATTACAAATACTGAAGTTATTTCCCGAGCTGCTTTTACAAAACAAATCAGATGGTATGTCCTGTTAACGGCTTGTTACGGCCCGACTTTTTAAAAATGGTTTCATAGGTACTACATTTTTTTAAGACTTTTGTTAGCCTGATAATTTTTTCAAATTGCCTACTTGCATTTTTATTTCGATGGTATTTTAAAGCAAGTTAAAAAGAATATAGTTACCAAAAATTTTTTGAAGTATATGTGCATTTCCTTTCAAGTAAACGGAAAGGTTTTCGTGATTCGATTTTTGATTCTATAGCTCTGAAAATTGTCTTATAAACAGAAATATGTAAGTTTTATTTTTATACATTTAATATAACGGTATTAAAATGAGTTAATAACATTAACCAAGTACTAGACGGTATGCTTTACCTTTTTGAAAATTTATTTTTATGTTTATTTATGTACTCGTATATTTGACGCAGGCATTCACAATAACAAATATAAGTTCTTGTTCTATAATAAGCTTTAGCTAAAGTAGATTAAGTGATTACAAAGTTAACTGCTTTTATAGTTATTGTATTTTTGAGAAGTACTTATGAGATATTGTTACAATGCAAACAATTATATTGTGGAAATAATTAAAGAAAAAAACGATATGGCAGGAGCCTTTTTATTAATTTACCAACTTAACAACATTTTTATGAATATCTCTTAAGAGTAGGTACGTAATTAATACAAAGTACTACTAATCTTCAAAGGATAAGATAAAATAAAGTATATTCTGTTCCAATTAAATTAAAATTACAGCAAAGGTTTTTTTACCTTTGATTCCTTCGGTTTTATGATTCCTTTGATTTTATGATTTCTTCTTCGGAATCAATTTGAATATTATCATCGAATGACGACGAATTAAACTCTTTTAGTATAAACAATATTTAAAGAACTAAATATATTTCTACTAATATTATGCGAAAGTGTTTGTTAGTTTGTCTTTCACGTGATTTTTAGCATAGAGTTTATCGACCTCGGTGTCAAGGCCTATACTGATACAGCTCAAGTGAAACTCAAATATTATAATACCGTTTCACGCAAAAATGACCGAACAGATTTTGATGTTATTTGGTGTTAGCGTTCGTTAGGCTTGGAATAAGACTCTATCGCATATAAAACATTACTTGTTGCCACGGGTTTTTAAAAATCCCGTTGAAACTGTTGGTTTCCTGGGTTACAAAGTGGCCTATGTTACTTTTCTTCCTTTAAACTATATCTATACTAAAGCAAGTTGATTGGCTAATAAGGGCGCAAAGGGCATACAAACAAACACACACTTTCACTTTTATAATATTAGTAAGCGGTGATAGCCTAGTGGTTGGGTCTAAAATATCACTAATTTCAACGATTAAGGGAAACATCGTGTGGAAACCGGCATACCTGAGAGTTTTCCATCGTGTTCTCAAAGGCGTGTGGAGTCCACCAATCCGCACTGGCCAGCGTGGTGGACTACGGCCTAAACCCTTCTTATTGTGAGTGTTGTAATATGTTAGTAAGGATAAGGATTAATAGGGCAGTATATAGCACACAGTTTCTTAATGAATGCTGGTATATTAACAAACCAATTATTCAGTATTGACAAACCCTCTGGCGAAGTGATGAAGACTGTGGTAATAAGTAGGAGATACCATATTTGATCCGCGGCAAAGGCTATTTGGGAGTTTATAATTTCAGATTATTTTCCCGATCTGGATTGCTACCATTCTACCGACAAAGACTTGCTACCAAGTGATTATACTCACCAATATAATATGTGAGGTACGCATTTGGTTGACTAATTATTATAATTACTTTACTTTACTGTACTTGTACATTTACCTACCTATGATAAATAAAATAAATAAATAAATAAAACATTAAAATGCTATGTATGCTAATACAACTGCTATACATCTAACTGGTTAATTCACTACCATATTAGACTGTATCATAACTTACTATCATACGGGATTGCAGTCAAGGGCTAACATATAGTCGAATATAATGAAAAATAATAAAACTGATACCCTTAATTAAGAAGTGAATGTAAACTCAGTATGATATTCCATTATGCTTGTCAATGTTATTTTTATATTAATGCGGTTTGAGGCAATTATCATTTAATCTCTCCCGCCCTGGACCGGGATTCTTTTAAAATGTAAATTGAATGACCCTTTACTACCTTCGCTTCCGTTACTGTTCGGAGCTTTTTGTACGACACGCTTTATTATTTAAGCTCTGACTGATAAATATGTACCTTCATCTGTGCCTTATACTTTCATACATTAATATCTTAATGGTCTAATGGTCTGTCCGGGATTCAATTCCCGGGTCGGGCCAAGAAAATGTGAGGTATCTCTCATCAGTTAGCCTGTCTCAGTGTTAGTCTGGATTTTTCCATCCCCTGGCCTCGCAAAGCAACATAAGTCATCGGATTACTAAAAAAGCATAAATCTATATTCCTACTCTTTTCAATATTAAAAGCATGAGAGGTACTGAATCCCATAATCTATTCTAATAGTATAAATGTTAGTTTTGAGCGATGCTTCGATTTGTTACCCAATCACGCCAAAACGGCTTAACGGATCTGGGTAAACTTCAGTTTAGGGACCGATACAGTCTGGAATAGCACATAGGCTATTTCGAGAAACATGTACGGTTCCAATGGCATATATATCTTTTTCTTTTGCATAGTGGTAGTTCCTGAGTCGGAGAAAAGCATAGATATACAAATTACGATTCCTACGCGAACGAAGTCGCAGGCAACAACTTATACGTTATATTCAATTCGTTCCCATTCCCATATTAAGAATTACAAAGGAGTAGGCTGGATACGAGGAGTGTGTTAATTTAAGGCTCTATCTTTCTTTTTATTTACTGGAGTTGTTACAGGATGATGTTAATGCATCTCTCACGTTTTTACTTCAGAACGCGCATTAGCCCGTGGTTTATTGCGCCCTTCAAAACAGAATTTATGATGAAAAAAAGCCAACAAGTAAGAGTTGGGCGTTACGCGTTGATTATTCAGTACATTTATACGTTATCAATGGGGTTTTATATTAACCGTGGTGTGTTTGAAGAAGACTATCTTATATAAATAATCTTATTTTATGTATACGTCCATCCAGATACGTACAAAGGTATGTTCTTTCTTTGAGCATTCGGCTTAACAGTTCCTCAGATTGGCAAGTCAATCAGTCCCTCAGCAAGTGGTATTTTGCTTTTGTAGGGGTATGGTAATTTAATTGAAGACTCCAACTTTCATTTTATTAACTGTAGTTTTTGGAGTAATTTCACTAAGAGCGTGTTTTTAAAGCACCATCTGATATTCTTTAGTTTTTATTGAGAGCTCCATAAAACAAAATGTAAAGCTATGTAGCTGATATTCAAAACTTCCGAACCTGGTATATTTTTATCAACATCATGATATCAACCAATGGGCGTCCACTGCTGGACACATGTTTTTTGTAGAGAATTTCAAAGTTTCCACGGCTTCGGGCCTCTATATTCCTGCGAATCTTTTATGTCGTCAGTTAAAAAACCCTATGTACTCGTATGAAATACGAGTACATAGGGTTTTTTAACTTTAGTTTTTTAGGTTTTGAAGGCATTTCTAATACTATATCATTTACTCTCGTTTTGCATTTATAATCGATGTTAAAATGTGGTTAGTTATTGAGGTAAACCTAGAAAGAACTTACAATTCGGAATGAGCTGGGTACAGGTTTTATCATTTGGTGCGGAACCCCGGAATTTCCAATAAGGGCTTGAAGCCAGCCTCACCTATTAGCAGTTCACGTTGTATGAGAGCTATTGTGCGAACTGTGAATGACCTCTTCAGCATAATAATGGGCAAAGGGATGCGCAGGAGCGCGTGCGGCAGAGGGGCGACCGGTTTGAAATTAGAACGTTTTATTTTTTTTGAGCAGAGTCTTTGTCGGCGGCCGCCCGGCGCGCATGCGCTAACTCGACAAATACGTCGAATGAAATAAGCCGTATTTTGTTTCCCTTCCTTTTTGAATGGCCTTTTTTTGTGGGGGTTACGAAACGTTTGGGGTTACATACAGGGTCAATAGTTTCTTAAGCTTGCTTGCGTGCAGGAATTATTGTAAGATTTCTACAATGGCAATGATGGGGAGCTTTTTAGAAGCTTTAAATTGTTAACGAGTTCTTGTTGCGTACTTTGGAAAAGGGTCACATGAATGCGATTTCCTGTTAAGATTTTTTTCATTAATCTGACGTAATAGAAAATATGTCGAGCTTTTACAGTTATGCCTATATTTAACACCATTGAGAGTGGTCTAAACAACCGGGTCAAGTTACAACAAAGCATACCGGGCCAAGTTGCAACAAAGCATAAAAACTTAGTGTTGACAGGTAGTCTTATATATAATTATCATCATCATTATACATATATTCATCACCCTATTAAAGTTCCAAAGCTAGGCACAGGCTAGAGGAAATGTCTTTCATAGGAGAGACGGATTCAGAGGATATACCATCTTTACTGCTACAATATAGCTTAACTGGCATACAATTGACATAATATAATATGAACAATTGTACAATTCGTAAAGGTTTAAATTATTGAAACATAATAATAAGTCTACGGACTCTATGACTATGGTTAAGAGTAGAACTATTTATCAGTTGATTACGTAACTAACATCTAAATTAAACTGAAATATAGATTTGTTAATCAAAATCAAACATCAATAAACATGACTCTAATTGGTATCAAGTAGGAGTGATACTGATTTATAGATACGAACGCTGCAATTAAGCAATTGCTATGATCTATGGTGTTACGTCATAAGTTCATGGCTCTCTTAGTTTATTTACAATGGGTCAAACAGTTGTAATATCCCATTAGATCAACGGCACGGCGCCTTTGAATCCCCCCATTTGAGAGAGAGTAAACACAGATGAGGGAGGGAGGCAATAGTACGACACACGGTTTGAAGCGAGTAGGTCGCGTCACGGACGGCCATTCGGTTCGGCTTTCGCGCGCTATACTTATGTTGCCGCGTATTTAATCAGAACTTTGAACGTTCGAATTTTGAAACAACAATGACTTTTTAAATGCAACCATAGACAATAAAAATATTACACTAGTGGCATATGAAAACTTTTTCCTAATTAGGTCTTACAATCATGTAAAAAATCCGAGGGTGTTTTATTGGTGTAATTCAGAGGCAGTATGGTGGATGTCGGTGGTAATGAGTGTCATAACACCATAAACGGGAGGAACCAATTTGTATTTCTCGTTTTTGTGCATTTGTTACTTATTGGACTGAATGGAACTAATGGTAAATATTTTTAAATTCTATGATTTATTTAAGTATAATTAAAAATTGTATCTACTTATTTTTACCATACTCTATCGAAATATTATAATGAATATTTATTTAACTTAGATATCGTCGTAGAATTATGTGTGCGTTAACAAGTTTTAATTAATAGAAATGAAAATATTAGGATAAAAAAACAACTAGGTACTTCAATTTAATTTGTACCTAATTTAAACGTCTCGTAGGAAGCTATTGGTAGGTACTAGGAATGTTTAGTAAACTTTGGCAATCATTTTAATTCGCAGTTAGGTATTTGGGAGGTCCTTTTATGATCTCTGAAGTTTCTGTTTTGTTTTGTTTTTGATTGAACATTGTACATGTAAAAATGCATGTAAATAGCGAAAATTTATGGCTAGAACCCTTTTACCCCTCAGCTTTGATATAGTTGACATAAGTTATCAGATTACCATATTTAGTGGGTGTGTAGGTAGCCTAATTACTAATAGGATTTTAAATAGTGCGACTATTTATATTCTTTCTTATTACAGTTTCTGGTGACGGGTTTCGTCCCTTTTTAATATCTTTATCAATTTTAAATAAGATGAATTAAATTGAAATCATTTAAATATAAAATGATATATTGGAATCAGTTAAGATTTCACAAAGATATGGAGGACAATTGCAAAAGAATTCCCTAATTTTTTCATGATTTTCATGTTAAAGGTAAAAATGTAAACCTGGGCAAGGTTACTAATCCGGGATCGGTACGCAATCTTTTAATTAAACTCATATAAATTATTCTTTTCTTCTTAAATGGAACCAGCATTTTATTATCTTACAGATAAATACACGACATCCCTTATTGAATTTAAAGTTATGAAGAATATAAACTTACAGAAAAATACTATTAAAACATAAAGTATAAAATACCTAATATAATAATTCATATTGCAGGTTGGTTGCAGCAAACCTGTAAAAACAGTGAATAGATTAACTTTAAAATTTTACATACTAGTGTCAATGGGCTTTTAAATAAGTATTTTATATAGTTCTTATCAATTAGATTTTACAAAAACAGTAAATTCTTAACAACTAACTTATTGTTTTCGAATTTTATTTCTTCCAGTAAAATGAATACCAGACTGAGCAAGGCGTGGCTGCTATAGCTCAGAAATCATATGAAATCCTGCGTATGAATTTATTGTATGTTTCTAGAAATAAACTTGACCATAAACTTATAACACTGCGAGAAGATGATATGTAACATAAAAATAACATAGAGTTTGTTGTTGTCGGTAGAAGTTTTCGGTCGGTCTGTAGCTATCACGAGCACCCTACAGTAAGTACCTCATAGGATAAAGTGTTTATCAACGCTTCATAAGTGCCTGTGATCGGTCATCATGATTTTTTTTGTTTCGATTTTTTGTAAATTTAATTTCGATAACCACATTTGTAAATTTAAAATGAAATCTTAGAGTGTTCCAAACACGTTGCTATTGGTTTTACATACACAATTCATCACCATTCTTAGAATAATAATGTCCCACAGCTGGGATAAAAAATTCTCTCATAGCAGAAAAAGATTTTCAACTTTTTTCCAATGCGGGTTGGCTGGTTTAACGATTCTTATATGTTGTTAGTTTATTTAACACAATAACATTAACTCCGAGCCATGCCCATGCCAAAGTCTTAACACCAGGCTGGAATGAGAATCTGATCGGAAAATTCCAGTAACTACTTTTTTTTTCTCTCGCACAATTCCAGCTCCTGAATCTTGAAGATGTTTTTTATATGTGCAAATTCACGTTAGCCCTTGACTGTAATTTTAAATTAAAAATGGTAGCAGGCTTGGCTATTAGTGGTATGACAGTTTTAATAAAGTCATAACCTTAATCAGTTTCTAAGCGGCACCGCACCGTAACGCTAAATTGCTTGCCTTTCTTTGATGGTAGGGTAGCCAAGGTGGAAGCCTCCTACCAGAACTGACCAGCGAAAATTCTGATATTTTAAATGCTTAAATTCTTGATACCCTGGGAATCGAATCAAGGATCTGTTACTTATAATACCACACCGATCTACACTGCGCCAGGAAGGTCAAGATGCCAGATGCCACCCATAGCGCAAAGAGGCATTTCACAATATAACATCATCATAGCAACCCATTACCGGCCCACTACAGGGCACAGGTCCCCTCCCACAATCCACCAGGATGGCTCAGTACGGATTGGTGGACTCCACCCACCTTTGAGAACATCTCTCAGGCATGCAGGTTCCCTTACGATGTTTTCCTTCACCGTTGAAACAAGTAATATTTTAATTGCCGAAAACACATATAAGTTTTCTAAGTCATTTGTGTTTAAGGTAATATAAGATCCGAACTCGTGAAAGTGCAGTCGTGTCCTACCCACGGGACTATCGTCGCAAAGTATATAACAATTTATATCTGTTTGTTATTTACAATCTGTCAAACGTCAGCCCCCTTCATTCGTCGTCTGGCGATAGCGCAGTCGGTAATGGGTAGCGTGCACTTTAATATGGTTATCGACACTTGTGTAACCAATCCGTCGTCGATGTAAGCCGAGATGCGTGCAGCATGAGATTATGAGTTCACATGTAGAGCATGATATTGTTAAATATTTAATAGCCACGTTACACCGACTAAATCAATTTTTGTGGCTGAAACCGAAACTGAAACCGAAACTTAAAAATAATGTAAAGATAATTATCTCTCCTAATTAGTCTTTATTATAATTATCACAACAATAGCGATATAAAGCTTATTTAAAAATAATGATAATTATATATACTTGCAATTTGAAAAAGTGCACCAAACATATTATTTGATCGTACTGCGTAATAACCAGCATGTAGTTTAGGCTGTCATTCAACCGAAACCGAAACTAAGGCAGAAACCGTTTGATGCCAAAAAATGAAATCAAAATAGAATATTTCATATTTAATTATAGTTAGATTATATTATTATATTTATTTTATAGTTAGATAACATTATTATAAATTTAATTTTTAATATTAGTTATTTTACCATATAGTATTTTATTTTATTTTATAGATGTACTGTTTTTGTAATTTTTGTAATTATTAATATGTATGTATATTCTTAGAGTTTTGCGCACCGCTATAAGGATTCATTTCCTCATAATGGTTGCCTGGAAGAAATCACTATAAGTGATAAGGCCGCCTTAGTTACAAAAATTTAATTGTACCTTTGTTGTTTTTGTCTCTTTTATTTATTTATTTTTCTTGTGTGCAATAAAGTATTTTTGATTGATTTTGATTGAATATTCTGTCGGACACTATTATATTTAAAAATATGGCGGTGATAACCCAGTGAGTAGTAGAGAAAACGTGAAAAACACTTATCCATGAAATGCTACTTCATAGTGGTTTGTTGTTGAAAATAAAGGGAAAATATAACGCTGTCAAATACTTAAACCGTGCTTAAACCCCTCGGCTTGAACATGTACTAAGGTGTAATGTTTATTACCAAACTACGGAATTTGCGGCATTTACATGCTTCTAAAAGCTCTGAGTATTTTGTTTTTTTCTATAGATATTGTAGGGCTGTATGAACTTCAGGAACTCTTCATATTATTTTATTCAGCAAGTATGCAGGTTAAAACGTTGACGAACAATAATTTCGCCTCGTATAGAACTTTGATAAACTTCCTTTATTTTCCTGTTACCTCTTTTTTGGATTGAGTTTGTTTATCAACTACCTTGCCGACCCAGTTGTTACCATGTTTGACCTCGGTTTGGATTTTATTCTCATGCTGAACCTAAGATCCCGGAGTAGGTAACCGTCGTTCATCTTTGAGCATATTAAGTCATCAAATACTCCTCGTCCTGCATCTTCAATGAGACAAACCAAAACCGATTTAAAACATTTTGTTTTCATTTAGAAAAGGCTTACTTCTACGTGACTTTTAATTTGTTAAAGATCAGCGCCATACATGGAAAATGAGACTTTACAACGGAACAGAAAGGAAAAGTGCAAGTCTTTAGTACTTAACAGTTAATTTTAAAAACATTAGCTATAAATTGTATGTAGGTATGTGTATATTAAATTGGAATTTGTTTAACAAAAAACAGTGACTCGTCAACTTCCATTTGATAGATGTTTTTAATAAATCTTAGTTTGAAGTTTTTTAAGACACAGTTAGTTATTTATCTACTCTGTGTTTAGTTTGTGAGACGTCATCTCAGCGATAACACAGTGATGGGTGGCATTGGGTTCGTTATGGTTATCAAGGGCTCCTTACTAAAATACATCAAACCAAGCGACCATTTTCATCTTCAGCTATTTTACTGCCCCATTGATATTTTATTTAACATATTTGACTACGGGTCACAAAGTCATAGGATTTTTTCTTTTTCCTATTCTTTTTTTGACGGTTTTGTGTTTTCATATCTGGCTTCAAGCATCACAGAAAGACGCTCTTGCATAAGTACACCATCGTTTCTAGTGTTTATCATTCAAGATTAATAAAAATAGTCTCAAAATTTAAAAAGAAAGTGGACTGTTACAATATTATTATTACAAGTAAAAATAAACTTGTATTGCAGTTTACTGGGCTGCATAAAATTAGTAATTCATTTAAGGGTAATTGTATATCATTTTATAAGAAATTACCAGATGAGATGTCGCTCAATAAGTTCAAAGTTTATATAAAACGTAAGCTTATAGAAAAATCCTATTATAATGTTAAGGATTACATGTATAATAAAAATCTTGGGTATCAACATTAACTAGACTGTGAGATGGTGATAACAAAAAAATGCTGGCTAAGTTTGTTGTGGGCTCTTTTTAGACCAGGGCGCGTTTGGAACCCTTCCGCTTTAGTTTTAAGTTAACGAATGCAGTTATCACCATCACTAACATTAGTGGAACATGTTAAATGTATGAACGCTTCATAAGTGCTTGTGATAAGGTCTGTATGAATAAAACGTTTTTGAATTTGAATTTGAATTTGATTAATAAATAAATTTAAAGGTCTGACTATCCGTATTTGAGCAGTACGGAGCAACTAAGCGCTTAATCCTTCTGTCCTATGAGAGTGAAAGTTCTTACTATTAAGTGAATAAGAATGATGATTATCGTTTTCAACATAATGCACGAGAGTGCATTATGAGAGAATATTGAAGAGAAGAGTGTGTATTAAGAGTGAGTGAGAGATCACTCACTCTTAATACACACTCTTCTCTTTTAATTTTCAGTTAAATAAGGAGTTAATAATTATTTTCGTGCTTCAGTCGTGATTTTTGCAAATGCCACTGTAGTTCGTGAGAATTCTGAATATTTTGTCATAATCATCGTCATCAATACTGGGCGTAAGTGCTTTGATATAGCCACGCTATATCGCTTGTGTCGCTTGTGCCCAGAGACTGTGTTCCCATTTAAAAGTCGTCTGATCAAATATTTAGAGATCTGCGTGAGCTACTATTTCCGATATGGTATCGTGAATTCCAGTATCTGCCAATTTGAACTTTTTCTGTGCTACTTGTTCAGCTATGTTTGTAGGTTGATTGTTATGCTGGTTTTTAAATTCTTCATTTCTGGTAGGATTTTATAGTTCTCTAAACCTCAAGAGATTCTTTCTTCTCTTGAGGTTTTTTATCAGACCCTTAATTTAAAATCATATCGTGGTCGTGGCATGCAGTGAAGGTTTAATTGATTAGTCATTTTTAAGTTTCCCGAACAATGCCAGGAGCACTTTAAAAAAAATTACGGAACTTATTTTTTCTGTCTTTCTCTACTTTTATATTGTTTTTGTTCAGTTTTTTTAATGCACACAAGAAGTGCCCGTAGTTTCGTCTGCTGGTACTATTCTATAATGCTCTGTGTCCCTTTTTTTCCAACTAACGCAATAAACGCGAAAGCGTAAAAGTGTGGAGAGGTTATAACAATATTGCACTTTAGCTCTATTCTATAACAACTGCGCATTTTTCCGGTTTGAAAAGCAGCCTTTAACATTCTCCAGCTCATAAGCTATCGCATAAAAAATAGGCTAATTTTCTCTGTTGCTTTGTGATTAAAGGGCAAACCAAAAAATACACTAGCATATATAATATTAGTATTAAACCGGATTATTTAAGCTTTCCTATTTTTACTCTGCTTATTTATGAATAGTGCTGCACTACGAGTATGTTTTCGAAGTGCTTATTATCCAACGATTTTAGGTGTATGCTACATATGTATTGCGCCTATATTTTTTACCTTTCTGCGTGTCCTGTCAATCCCCACCAGAGTAAAGACGTACCCTTTATAAGTCATCTTGCATGGATATTATCGGATATATTGTATGAAAAATGTGTTTTTGATTGTGCTCTTACCAGCGGCTTTTACTTATTTTTGCCATGCGTCATTCTTGCCAGTGCCCGATAACATAGTTTATAATGTGTAGCACTGAATAACTAGTTGTTGCATATTTGTAAGTAGAACATAATATGAGAAACACGTTATCTTTTTTTTTGAATCAATCAATCATTTGCCTGTACATATTCTTTATATTTTGGTCATAGATCTTAACAAAAGCTTGCAGCCATACTTCCTTATTAAGTCACTGTGCTTCACCTTATGGACATAATGGATATTAATTAACCAATAAACAGTATCTAAAATAACCATTATGATAAAATTCATACAGCCAAATTAATTGTAGGTATTATTTTAAACAATTATATTTCTTATTATAGTGTAGGAAATGTTAAAATCGAATGCACAAATTTTTACTTAACCTTTGGACTTGTACTGTACTGTTGAGTAATTAAAAGTAGTTGGAAGCCAATTAACAAAATGTAGTTCGGTAAAAGCGTTGCGTTTACGAAACAATGGAGTCTTTTTTTTCCAAGTCCGGGTTTAATTAGAGTTCACGGGTAGTTACAGAAGTATTTTTATTTTGTTTTCGCTTGTACCTACCTGTTAGCGGTTATCGTTTTATTCCAATTTGCTTTGCATAGTGATTGGGCTTGAAAACCAAAGTTTGAAGTGAATATCTTTTGGATTTTGTTTATTTTGGTAAATAAATCAAAAGATACTCTAGACATATTATATTATACTCTAGACCCAAATATTGGTGACTATTGGTTTATACACTATTAACTTAGTTAAAGCTTAATAGCTCCAAAATCATCCAAGGAGATCATCTTAAATGCTTAGCTAGGCTTAAAACTATGAGAGTTTCCAGGACGCACACTTTTGCAAAGTTATACTATATTGTTAACATTTAGCTTATTATTTAATATTTCTTTAATCTAAAAATAATTCTATGCTTTATAAATAAATAAAATAAATAAATAAATAATAATTAATAGATGAAATTAACATATAAGATTTTAAGTTAGGTAAACGCAATCGTAATATTGGAAATAAGATCTTTGAAAGGGTCTAAAAAACTGACTACTAGATGCGAAGTTAAAATTGCCATGAGCTGTTAAAGTTGCTATGAACTCATGGCAATTAAAGCAGATTCAAAAGGAAAGGGCAAGGAATTCTAAAGTTTTGAAAAAGATAACTAGCACCACAAAAGGTAGCGCTGGTAGACATACTATGAGGTGGTCAGATACCATTAAACTGATCACAGAATGCCGCTAGAAATATGCACACAAGATCCTTTAACTTTAAGTGATTTTCTATGCCCACCACTGGGCATACATAGTATAAAAATCATGATAATAAATAATAAATTAGTGGCATTTTATACTTATTTACCACGGAGTAAAATGATAAATTATTTTCGTAACAGAATATGTTATTTCCATCGCCCACTTGTACGGGTGTACAAAAAGACAGACGTGTCAAGATAATGCGTACATTGTCCGGGTTATCTTGACTGTGACAAGTATTAATAAAGGACAACTACCGCGCTTGACCGGCCCGGCCCGGCACGACAGTGGTAGAAAAATTAAGGAGGCTTATAAAACCTAGACTTTGAATCTATAACGATCCAAGTCGGATGACATATCTTTCCATTGAACATATAATATATGAATAGTATCTTTTGTCTAACATTCTCTCGGCGAAGGAAATACGCGAATAAACGAAAAAAACAAAAATTTCATAAAACAAAAAATAAACATTTGATCTACATAAACTACTGACATATCCGTACAAACAAATTTAATTGAAATAACTGTCTGTGATTTTGAAATAACCAACCTCTATTTATTTGCCTCCAATGATGTTTGGAACCTATTTTGAATGGTACGAGTATATAGATAAAGTATAATTTGCTTTTAAAATCCAGTGATACATTGTACGAAAGTACATCGGTTAAAATAATTTAAAGATTTTTACGAACAAAGTTCTATATGAGACGTTGACTTCTGAATAGAAACGGTTTCTTTATTTTAAAATTAGATACCTTAGAAATTGCAGTGTGATTAATATTTAATACATACCCACTTGTGTATAATATACCCACTTCTGGCCACCTGTGATTGGGTCTGATATAAATATAACCTTCTGGGGCTGCTATTATAGCACCATGCCAACGTAAATCGGTCCTGCAAACTGTCCAAGCTATTGTCGTTACTGAGTCGCTGCGCAGTTGTGTAGCATGCCTTAATTACAATATTACAATAAGTCTTCGTTTCGTGTCAGTTTATCAGACTTCGATCTAAATGCAATGATAAAACAGTGCAGAGGCTATATCATTGAGACATAAATATATATATATATATATATTTTTTTAACATTTATCCGTTCACTTAAACGAACCTTTTGAAAGATTTGTAAAAAGAGGAACGAAAATAGCTACAAACTCGGTTGTATAATTAGAATTTATTGTTATTAGTTGTCATAAAATTAAGTGCACGCTCACTTTTATATTGATTTATTATAACCCTTAAATTTAATTGAGCTAATGAAGTTCTACTTAATAAAAATATACAGTTTCTCAAACTTGGGCCCAATATGGACGGAAGCGTCGTGCGGAAACCGCAACAGGAAGGAAGAAGACCTGTTTGGCACCGTCAAAACTTTGGACACAGTTCAAAACTAAAATAACATCAATAGATAATTAATGTAGGGAAATGTTTCGTCACCTATACAGACATTTTTCATTAGCGCGAGTTTTCCATCATACACAATATATTTGTGACTCGGACTTATGAAAACAGTTATAAGTCACAGACTAACGTTTGCAGAAACGTTTTAAGATAATTGTGAACAAAAAGTCACAATATGCCAAAACATCATCTTAAATTCATTTGATTCGTCGATTCATTACTAATTATCAACATTGGAGCAGCGTGGTGGATCTGATGACGCAATTTAATATAATCCACTGCGATCACAAACTCGTCTGCTGAGTGCAGTCATAATGAGCAAAGTCTCCTGTTGGGACAGTCGTTTAGTCCTGCTATTAGTGAATCGATGACACCCGATTCTTCATCCTATATCCACATTCTAATCGTGCTATAAATTTATCCGAGTTAATGTTGTAAAGTAAATGTCATTCCTTAGCGCAAAATCGAGCACCGCGTATAAAAGAGCACCCATCCAGCACGGTATCCGGCCGCAGTGAACCGGCGACCCTACGGTGTGTGGTGGAAGGCAGACCTAAGCCAACCGTGCAGTGGTTCAAAGATGGTGCACCTTTACCACCGGCAGAAGATGGTCATAGAGTGCTTTTGGAAGACGGCCTATTATTTTTAAGGTAACTTTAATACATCAATGATTGTTCATTCAATCATTCATCAATTTTATTATTGAATCGCAATTCCGACTGATATTTACTGTGAATATATAGATTACTTGTTCATATTTTGTTTTGTTTTACAACAATGGTTATTATTCTCTGTTTTATATTTCAAAGTTCTAAACATTATAATATTTTCAAGTTATCTTCAAAAAACATACTATTTATCATTTAATATTATTGGCAAGATAAAAGAAAAAATATATAACTATGATACTGCATGGATTCAATTCCTCTAGTCTCAGGTAGTTTTTGGGAAAAAAACAAAGCCGTAAAAATCATAGTAATTTTCCTGAGTGTAACTAATAATTTCTTCTGTCATCATAGGGTAAACCGGGGGAAGAAGGAGAGTGATGAGGGGATTTATTGGTGTGTGGCTCGCAATATAGCCGGGGAGGCTGTAAGTCAGAACGCTTCATTAAATGTTGCTGGTAAGATTTATCTGTTCGTTTTATTGTAGGTTTCTTACTTTAGTCATTGGTAAATAAAGAAGTTGTGTTCAATTTATTAAAATCACACGACTTTAGTGCAGCATTAGGAACTAAAATAAAAATCAAGTCTTTTATGATAGATATTATTTTAATAACAATACGTTACGTTCGTCTACGTCTACTATCGTAAATATAATACAATCAATCTCAAGAAGTTAAAAAAATCGCTTCTGGCTTATTGGTTTATTTTTAAATACAGAATATAGTAGTAAACTGGATTGAACTAAGTCTCTGCATTTCGACAGCCTCGTGAATACTGCTGTGCAGTGTTGTAATACTTTATATTTATTTTAGTTCTACGTGATGACTTCAGGGTTGAACCTAGAGACGTTCAAGTGGCTGCAGGGGAGCCGGCTTTATTAGAATGTGTGCCTCCTCGAGGTATTCCAGAACCGTCAATGCATTGGTTGAAAGATGGTCAATTGTATGATATTGAAGTTAATGGAAGGTAATATTTCTAAATATTAAAGATATACTAGTTTTACATAATTTCGTTTTCAATGCAAAATAAATACAAGTATAAAATACTGCATACTAAAATGTAGGGCAAGAAATATATTAGCTACATTCGGAGTCTTAATACAAAAAGAGAACATTGTTTTCTGTTTACGTTTAAGCGATTATTTCATTACACACATATTCAAGCGATTTATCTCCTTCAGCTTGTTATTACCTTGTTAGATAAGAAGATAGCTATAGTTACTTTTATACATATAGAGGCTATTAAAGAAGAAGAGAGGAACCGCAAACTTTACAAATTATTCATGTTTTCATCATTTATTTGTTCAAAGATATATGTTACTTTTTAAGAATATGAATGTGAAATTTGTTTCAGGGTAACAATAATAGAAACTGGTAGCTTGAAAATAGTAGAAACATTGCCAAATGATAGTGGTCTATACAGATGTGTTGCATCAAATATAGCCGGCGAGAGACAGTCCAGAGCTGCAGCTTTAATTGTTTTAAGACGCCCACATTTTGTTGTGAAACCTAGTAATGTAACAGCTTTAGTTGGACAAAACGTAGAATTAAATTGCCAGGTATATTATATATATTTTCTATGTAATTAAAATGTACTTTTCGGTTATTTAAAGATCTGTCGAATTTGCACTGATGTCAAGCAAACACACATTTTGTTTCTGATTAGTAAATAACGAAAATACGAGTAGGTTAACAATTCATGGATGAGAACATTTTGCATGGACATTTTAGACGACTGATAACTTAATATCTAGCAAATTGGTCTTAACAATTTTACGTAAAGAGAACATTTCTGAAATTAAACAGATAGTTGAATATTTATTTACTGAAAGATGACTGGAAGCTAAATTCATATTGATTTGTTTTTAGAGCTATGATACAAGCGTAAAAATAACATGGGTCAAGGAAGACGGCGTGTTGCCGTCACATGCAACAATAATCCGGGGACTATTACGGTTGGAACAGGTGTCCGCATCCGATGCGGGTGTCTATTCCTGCCGGGCAGATAGCCACGCCGGCACGAGCATCGCCAGCGCATCACTAACCGTTTACTGTGAGTCCTATTTTATGATTCGGTTCGATTTTATTGCGTGTGTATTTTTGATATCTGTTTTGAGCTATTTTAATACGGCCATCTGTTCCAGCTTTACCGCACTTCACGCAGATACCGTCCAATTTGACCGCATGGGAGGGTGATGTGGTGTCCATTCCATGTGAAGCCAAAGGCTTACCGACACCTACCACCTTTTGGATACTAGAAGGCACTGAAGACTCTTTGCTTTTTCCTGAGTGCACTAGGAGTAATTCAAGTCTGTTGTATCTGGACGATGCGAAAGTGGAACACGGCGGAAGGGTTATCTGCGTTGCAGTAAATGCGGCCGGCAGTGTTATGCAAGAAGCTTATCTAAATGTGTTAAAGAAAACCAATAATCCATTGAAAGCCCGCTCCTCAGACGAAAACTTCGGTAATAATTATGAACACGAGGTTCGTATGACAGAGTATGAGTTTGTTCAAGCAAGGAAGTATTTACAACAAAATGTTTTAGTCCTAAGGAGGGTGGAAACTTTGTCGTCGAGTTCTCTGAAAGTTGTTTGGGACGTGAGTATTCGCATTATACTTGTGTTATATTAATCGAATATGAAATGTATAGTACTTAAGAAACATTCAAACCATTTTAGGTGTTAACAGATTACAACGAATATTTGGAAGGAGTTAAGATTTGGTACAATGGAACTTCTATGAACTGGCGCAATAGTACTGAAGAGATAACAATATTAAATTCGTCTCAACTAGATACTTGTCCTAATGGATCTCTGACAAACGTTGATAACAGTGGGTCATCAAGCTATATTTTATCTGGGTTGTCGTCGTACACACAGTATGATATTTTTCTTATGCCGTTCTATAAAATGTTGCTTGGGAAACCTTCTAATTCGATGACAGGTTATACGGATGGGGATGGTGAGTTTTATTCTAAAAGTTTGTTTCGTAACTAGGTGTTTTGTGTAGTGGTAACGTATGTTATAATTTTAGTTCCATCCGCACCGCCCCAAAGCGTGACAGCGGGTGTAATTAACGCTACTTCGGCTTGGATACGATGGGAACCACCACCTGCGAATACTTGGAACGGGGAACTTACAGGCTATTTGGTGAGCTTACAAATTGTTACGCCCCTTAAATTATTTATTTGTCATAATATCGGAACACAATAAACGCTTTTGGTTAATAATATCGGAACAAACATATCATACTATTCCACATAAAGCAAAAGCGTTCATTGTGTTCAACGTATTAAACGTATAAGTTTACATATTTTAATATCGTATTTAAAAAAAAATAACATTTTACCTCGGGCTGATTTTGTATTTTGTCCCACTTACATTATCGTCTTCAAGAGTTTGATCTAAAGTTAATATGAGACAATTTATTTCGAGGCGACAAAGGCAGTTTGTATTTTAAGAGACATTTTTTGAAATATGACTCACATAATATGAGATAATTAGCTAGTCCGTTTTCATTAAAAGCCTTCTTGGCTTTCAATTAAAACCTTTTTTGCATCAAATACCATTTGTTGATGTGTAATAAAACTTTTTTTTTTAGTTACTGTCTTGTAAATTTGTAAAATATCGCTTAAAATAAACATGTCTCTCTAGATTATATATATAGCTAGAATGTAGTTTTGCAATTATTGTGTTTATGCAAATATTTAAAAACCTGTAAATGTTTTTATATAATTTGGCAATTATTTAGATTGAAATTCGTGTGGGAGGTGGCAACAGCGGTCGTGTGGTAGGTCAAATGTCTCTCGGGGCGCGTACTAGGGCTGCAGCGGCGAGTTCTTTACGATCCGGAGGCCGCTACAGTGCCAGGGCTGCAGCTGTCACTCGTAGAGGTCATGGACCGTTTAGCGCGCCCGCTCAAATTCACATGCTGCCCATGCATTCGCAGAGACATTATGTGCAGTAAGTAGTTCTAAATGAGTTTATAAGCCGCCGACCCGCCGACACAATCCGTCGACTTGTCGACTTGTCGGCGCGTTAGTCGGCGACGTCACATTTCGCTAAAAGTTTTAAAAACTTTGTCGGCCGCACGAAATCAGCGATCCAAAGGATTTTTTCGGTGGATCGGCGCTTTTAGTTTTCATTTTGTTTAAGTTATATTTTAGGTTTTAGCCGGACAGGTACTCTATTTTACTGCGGAAATCTACCCTTAAAGGTTTTACTAATGGTTAGAAGTAAGTATAAGTATTAGTTTAGTTTAAAAAGGCATTTTAGGGTTTTGGCTAAGAAGTCGTTTCATCAACAATACTCCCAAAATGGGTCAATTGGCAAATGGACTGTATAAAATGTCTGTGGTTTTTAGGTTAGAGACATTAAAATCTTCAATTAAATAAATATTTTATTTACAAACAATCCACAAGTATATGGAATGAAAGTTTGTGTGTGTAATAAAAATTTATGAAATTGCGGATCACTACAAAATACTATAATACTACGTATTGTACTATACATCTTAAGCACCGTAGTATTTATTAGTAAATAAATACTGTAGACTCAAACATTTATTAAAGCCATTTACATTAAGGTGCTCGGATCGATTCGGAGATTATAATGTCCAACTTTGACAAGCTCTCCCTTTGCCTTGATTAGATTTCAAACCACGAACCGCCCGAGCGAAGAGCGTGACCAATATATAGGTGTCAAGTTACAATGACACTTAAAAAGGATCCAAAATGTGATTTCTAATTCAAGAGGACCGCCACACGACCATGACTATGGTCGTGGCACGAGTCCTAAAAATAAAGGAGTATAGTGAACATGTAATAAATTAAAGCATCAAATAACACTGACCTGTATTTAAAAAGATTTTCTTGAACATATACTGATATATTAAATTAATTTTCAAAATATTAGAGTATGTTGGTTTTTAAATTACAATTAATACGTCTTTAAGCAATGACACTGAGTTTCTGGAGCGCGAACTATCTATGAAATGTATGCATTACCTATGGTCTATAACTTTTACAATAATTAAAAAATCTATTCTTACCTTGAACACTTTATTTTAGGACTGAACCACCGAATGATGCCTCAATACCGCATTTACTTCAAGAGACATGGTTGCTTGCTTTAGCGTTAACTTTATTCTCTATTATTGTGATTGGCATCGTTAGTATCTATTACATAAAGCGCCGCAACAATATCCAAAGGAAGAAGTCGAACGGTAAGTGACATATGCATAACATCATTTATCAATTTGTTAGCCCCTCCATGATACTTGTAATTGAAATAGTGACCTCCGTTGTAGGTCAATCTATTGTTACGGCTCAACAGTGTCTATTGAATAAAGATACAATTTGGCTAAGAGACCGACCAGTGTTTGCGCCTCCAGATTCTGGGTTAGACGTTACGAGCTGCCACCAAAGTTTATTGCAAGGTATGCTAATATTTTATAAACTATTTTATGCTATATTGATCAAACATTTGAGCAGATATTAAATTAATTCTCCATTTCTAGGTGGTCATTCACCAAACATTATGAACGTTGAGCCGGAGTATTGCCTACCCCAAAACTCTATCCAAGGTTTAGACACCTCAAGTGTAGACAGAATAAAAAGGGGCCCACCGGAACCCTACGCTTCCAGTGCTATTTACACTGAACTCAATTTCAAGGTACTATAAGATAAGCATTATGAGAATTTCGTTGTTGACTAACGATAAGACGTAGGACCTATTTGATTTGCACATAACGCTATCAAAGTTTAAATATGTTGTGTTCAAAATCATTTATACAGTACCTAATACAAATTTTCTTATAGGACAATGGTGACATCGGAGATGCTCGAAGTTGTCCGGAAAGGCGATCTCACAACAATAGTATTGTAAGATCGTGCAATGGCAGCATTCAATATTCCAATGGGGAATGTTCGACATGTTGTCACAGCACTTCCAGTAGATCAACAAAAGATTACAGGGAAATGAGACATGAGAACTTACACAATGATGTAAATATAGTTGAAGATGATTGTGCTTCCTGTCACACAAATAGATCAGGATCAAGGAGTCGACAGGACAAAAGTAAAGTGTGTCCTGCTAGTGATTTAGAATACGACTACCCCCAATGGCATTGGTTAGGAAGGGAGAATAGTTTTAAAATTCCCGTTCAGTCAGGACGACATTCGAATATGGCGCGGTCCGAGCAAGGCTGTCAAATAAATCTTAATGATATACTGCCACCACCACCCTACGAAGTAAGTATTTTCCTACATTTAGTTTCCTCAAAATTAAAAAAAAAACATTATTAGTCCCAGAAGTATCAAAACATTTTAATTATTTAGAGAGGATTATAAAAATGCGGTATCCTACTTTACAATTATAATAAGTTTCCCTTCTTTCAAGTTTTTTTTTGTTTCAGAGTCCTGAGAATAAAGGTCAAAATAAGTAATGTTATGGTCATCGTATTTGGTAGTTAGTAGTGAAGTAAAAAAAGAAACGTAAAGCAATATTTAATATCATTTTTTTTTCAATGTTAAAAGGTCTTAGATCCAGTGAGTAATGTAACTGTTACAAAAAATATGTGTGTCTATTTATACTAGTTAGGTATCTTTCAGAAATGTCTTTTTACTACTGTCTTATGAAGCTCAAGGGTAATGAACAATGTATGACAATTCTTTTTATACATATATTATCTGGCATCCACCACAATAATGCCTACCGTTGTGCTAATCTTTAGATATCATCCCATTAATTAATGCTAAATCGATGCTAAACGAAGTCAACAAACGTTAAATTAAAATGCCATTTCTGTAGTTAACATTAATTGACATATTTTGAATAGTTTTGAACTAGAATTAAAACAATATTTGATTGGCTGTACGCATTTTTATGGCGAGGATTTCCAATTTGAAATCAGCAGAATAAATATACCTACATTGTAAAGGTATTAAAATCATTGTAGAATTAAAATAAACCCTGTAATTTATAAGTATTTAAGAATCGTAGAGGCATTAATATTGTTACATGTAGCTACCAAAATATTGATAATTGTATATCATAAATTATTCCTAATTCTAGTCACAGTATTAGACTAGCTTCACATTTTAGCGTTTAAACTGTCATGAATTGTACATGTGGTAATCATGAGCATAATAATTATATTAACGGCTAAGGTTCTAGGGAATTTACTTCGTGATATGTCCGACTGCTACCTTAGTCATTAACTCGTTTGTGTGATAAGGCGGAAAGCAATCTCCCGCGCCACGTTGATCTAAATTCCTTCGAGTTTTTCCGTTTTTATATAGCTTCTCATTATGGTTAATGTTGTAACAATAGATATCTCACTAATATATTGTTAAAACTCTTCATGCTACTATAGGATGACAAGATTTATTTTATCTAATGGGTCTTTTTAATTAGGATCTCTTATTGCACTGCCATTTACAATTTAGAATTAGTGGTTTAGTTGTATAATATTTGACTGTGATATTTATATTAATTCGTGTATTAGAAATTATTGTATAATTCTACCTATTGTATCTAAATGTAACAAACTCCACGATTTCAATATTTTAAACTGTCCTTAACTATACGTCTTTGTAATCCCTTCTTATTGAAAAATAATATTTGTTTTTGCAATCCAAATATTTTCTTATTGTGTTATTTAAAGTTTCAGAATATTATAGCAATTTTATAATAACCTTGTGTTTTACTTTCCTGTAATAAATACAATTCCTTAAAAGGTAGCTAGTTTACCTAACTTTTTATTAACGGATGTGGTTTTTAAGTATCATAAAAATACAATTGCTTCCATATTTCAGATCAAAAACTATGAGATTCGTCTATTTCCGTATCTAAAAAAACATTGACAAGTAGCAGGTTTTTCTAGTAAAAAAAAATGCATGGCATAGCTGGAACTTTTCAAAAATTTTAATTCTTAACAAAATTAGGTTGCTACTTGCTGCTGAAAAATAAGTGGTGTATTCGTTCGTCTGCCATTCGCCAAAATGATCGCTCTTAACCATAGGGATTAAACATTAAGGTTTCAAGTTCTGTTAAATTTTAATTTGGCAAATTAGTCCAAAAACTTTTGTGGATGGCACATTTATTTAAATAAGGTAGGTGATAGGGAAAGTGATTTAAGTAAACATTGGCTTCGGCTGCTTTCATAATTGCCTTACTTTAACTTCGAAAGTGTTGGGTACCGATAAAATGTCCATTTGAAAGTTAGCTAGTTAGATAAAGAATTACATTAACCATTACACATTATAATCAGTAGGTACAAATAATTTTGGTGTTATTTTAGATGTTTATATACTTATATACAACTTTTTCTAGTACTCGTAATCATAATAATAAAGTTAGTAGTGAATCGACCGTTATAGTTCCGATAGTCGATTCAGTCAATGGTCTTCGTGCGAAAACTTCGACAAACATCTTACAAAGCTTTCGCTGTCGCTGGTTGTTGCATCACGGGTCGGATACAGAAGGCAGTAGTCCTTGAAACGGCGCAAATTGTTACGAAGTTCCTCACTCTGAAGCCCTGACCGCCAGTTGCTTGGGCATTCAATAGCCCCGCAAGCTGAGAAGTAGAAAATTTTAATAGTGCTTTTTATTTATATATTTAAAATGATTAATAATAATAAAAAAAAAAACTAGCTTTGCCCGCGTTTAGTTTCTGGTTTAAAAAATTTGCAATGAAGCCATGCATAGGTAATTCCGCGGGTAACTTTTACCAGCAGCTTTTCCGGGATAAATATTATTATGTGCCTATTGCCAGTATACAAGCTAAATGCGCACTAAATTTCATTTAGATCGGTTATAAATTTGAACTGAACATAGGATAGCTAGCTCGCCAACTCAAATTAGAGCAGCGAGGTTAGGCAATGATCTGATTTCCTCTCAACTTCAAGAAAGGAGGTTTGAGTCCAGCAGTGAGACGTTAAAGGCTGACTATATGGCTACGGATTCAATAGTATCCCATTCAAGCGAGGTCTAGCTGATTATCTGACTACTATCCTCAATAAACGGACGTTTGAAAGCCAAAATAGTTTTCAGAGATAACTCAAAGCTGAGATTATGCCTGAAGGAAAGCAAAAGGTTTTGATTGAGGCACCCTTAGTTAAAAAATGCACATTTACTGTTATTTTTTAAGTCCATGAAACTTAAAAGATGTGTAACTTAACTCACATAAAGCAAAAACACAGATGCTGGAGGAGTATCGGAAAGTTAAATGAAAACTGTCAGTACTAATTAAATGAATGTCAAAAAAATAAAAAGCCACCGTTCATTGTCTCTTGATGGCGATTAAGGTTGTGAAGTTATTGAGCACACTCACCAATAAACTGGCAAAGGACTCCTGATATATTTCCAGCGATTAGACCAACGA
Organism: Pararge aegeria; assembly: GCF_905163445.1. NCBI lineage: Eukaryota > Metazoa > Arthropoda > Insecta > Lepidoptera > Nymphalidae > Pararge > Pararge aegeria. The sequence goes on from NC_053189.1 coordinate 8,312,361, forward strand.
CCCATTGGTCAAAATCCATACATTCGGACTACTAGACTTTCATGGTCAAATACGTTATTCTACGTAAGCTGTATAAAGGGTGTTAAACAAGGGTTTATATCACGTTAAACATTCTAGGGCGACATTAATAATACACTACTTAGTAATAAAGCACGTCGTTACCTGTGGCTTAGAACTCTTTGTGTGGCCGTAAAATCCAAAGCCGGTTTTGAATACAGCTGCTTTCGTGTTCATTTTCAGTAATGGCGTTATATTTCAGTTATGGCCATGTTGTTTTTACGATCGGAGTTAATAAGTTAGTATGTACCCGTACTGACTTGGCATGGCTACTTCATTATAAAATGCAGAATACTCAATGGTAGATTAAGTGCTGGATTCGCGACCTCACATTAAAAGGCAATCGACGTGCAGGAAAGACTATATTAAAAAAATGGCCAACGGTTACAAGCTGTATACAAATTTAGCTGCTTTAAAATAATAATAGAGCTTAAACTTGATTAATGTAAGCATTACAATCGGATAACCTAAACAAAATAAAAAATAATAAGTTTTAGAATAAAAGTATGGTAAAAGACATTGTATATGTTTTCAATACACTATCTCTTCACCTATAACGACCATCCCTATATAGCGTGTACACTACTGAGTAAGTCTGCTTAGAGTCTGCTGCTCAGCATCTGGATGCCTGGTATTCTTCTACTGTTCGAAATACCAGATCATTTCTACCGCGCACTTGCAAATTATGGAACAATCTCCCATCTGATGTTTTTCCTCAAAAATACAATCTAGGGTTATTCAAGTGGCGGATAAACAAATTCCTTAAAAGCCGGCAACGCATCGGTGGCTCCTCTGGTGCTGTGGATAAAAAAATAAATATACTAGGACAATACACACATCGCCATCTAGCCCCAAAGTAAGCGTAGCTTGTGTTATGGGTACTAAGACAACTGATGAATATTTTTATGAATAACATACATAAATACTTAAAATATACATTTAAACACCCAGACACTGAAAAATATACATACTCATCACACAGACATTTTTCAATAGTAGGAATCGAACCCACGGCCTAGGGCTCAGAAAGCAGGATCGCTGCAAACTGCGCCAATCGCCGGCGGTGATCACTTATCATCAGGTGACCCACTTGCTCGTTTGCCCGCTAATTATATAAAAAAATAAATTATAGCCATGGTTTCATAATCACAATCATTTGAGTAATTATATTCTCGGCATACACAGACATTCTCGCGTTATAGAGAGGTTTTTTTAAAGTAATTATTAAATGACGGACTACTCAGTTGGCCCAAGGGATGGTAGAACTATCGCATATATTTGTATTACATAGACGGCCCAGGGCCGTGGGTTCGATTCCCACTACTGAAAAATGTCTGTGTGATGAGTATGTATATTTTTGTCCAAACTGTGGTTGGAGATAGAGGACAGAACTCCTCAGCAAACAGCAGCAAATCCCAAATTTTTTTTAGAAATCCAACTAAATTGAATGCCACGTCAAAGATCAAAATTAAAACGCTGACGAAGTCGCGGGCAACAGCTAGTAGTATATAAATAAACATGGCGGTAGTACTTCCCCGGACGAACTGTCACATAAATATATAAATAAAATGTAGTCTTTTGACTGAACCTAACCCAAGACTAATCCATAATAATATCTTTAAATACACTTACCTTAAATCATATTACGTCAGTGTTTAAATATTACGAAAGTCTGTTTGTTATATATGTTCGGCTTAACGATCTAGATTCAATTTGATGCAGAGATAGTATATATTCTGGAAACGGACAAATAATAGATTTTTTATCCTTGAAAAGCTACTGTCTAAGCACGAATGAATTTTGCATTTAGCTAGTTTGCATATTTTTGATGAACGTGGAATAATTTTTAGCTCGGAAAAAAAAACATTTAATACAACCTGTTTTATAATAATTAATAAAACTTATTTTTTATTTTATTTTCATTTCTAAGTGTTAAATTCCCATAATAATAAATTACCTCAAATCCAACCAGACAGTGCAATCCTTTGATAAAATTTCCAGACTTTAATTAATGACAGTGTCGAATGCAATAAAGAAAATGAAAATCCCACGAAACTCGATGAAGTCTCTGGTTGAGAGCATTTCGCAATAAATCCTGGAACCTAATTCATTTCTGTCTTGCTTTAATACAGTTACTTATAGCTTATTTAAAAATATACCCTTTTTGGCGTTTTAGAAGATGAATGACGACGAATGACCGACTTATTCAAATGAAAACGCTTACTTTACTTTGGTTATATGTTTAAAAATAAGTACAAAGTAAAATTATAATTTAGTAGTCATTATTTAAAAAAAGTTTTACGCACCCTAAGTAACCTTTTATTCGCGTTCTACTCTAGATTTAAACAAATCGTCAAAATCCATAATAACATCTTGAAAAATAACTTTTTTTTTTGTTTAGTTGTAACCTTTCTTTACGTTAAGCCATACAATCCAATGTATCCGTAATCCGATACAGCACGTTATAGATTCCAGAATATGTTTCCAGTAATCAGATCGAAATACGTAAGTTGCTAAGGTGTTTGTAATATAACTAAAGATATGTGAATTGATAAACATAAATAACACTGAACACAATATCCTTACAAGTTACAGAGATGCGAAGATAACCTTTATGTCTTGCTGATAAAATCATATATTTCCAAACAACTTATTGCGTACCACTTATGTAAATGTAGCAAAGATGGTAAGATGTGAACAATCTGTGAGTATAATTCATGCTAATGTTATCGGCTGGACTATTTCCACGGGGGCACTGTTTATCGTGAAAAGTAAGCCAGATTTGCAAGTTAAAATAGTTTAGTCTCCTATTTTTTATATCGCACAAACTCAAGCTAGGATTAAAATAAAATGCATAATTTTTTTTCCAACAATTTTATTACAAATAAACATAAAAATGATGTAGTTCATGAAATTTATTCTGAAAAATGATGATTTGGGCAACAGATGACAGCATTGAAATATAGGGTATTGATCAGACTGAAACAAAATCATGGGGAGGCTAACGTAACCTAAGTAGGTAAATATTTAAACAATATATAAGACTTAATATTAATAATGACTGTTTAATCATCATCGTTATAAACTCTTTAACAGCCCACGGGTTTGGCTCTCCCGTAAGAATAAAAAAGTTGCCCACCACGCTAGTCAAGTATGGATTGGTAGATTTTACACGCCTTTTGAGAACGTTATGGAGAACTCTCGGGCATACAGGTTGCCTCAGAATGTTTTCCTTCACCGTGAAGTGAGGTTTCCATTGCTTAAAACAAACTTCTCTGTTTAATATAACTCTAAAATAGTTCAGTTCTTGTTTCATTCCTTTTTTGGCTATCAAGAAATTTTTACCGGTAAAACGTTATATCAGAGTAAAGCCGGTGCAATTTACGAACGTACCTACATATTCCCTTACGGCCTAGACTGCACTAATCCATTAGCCGAACATGAAAAGTTAATATAAATGCCAATAAAACAGCTGGACAGGTATACTCGATCGACCCTATCTTAGGGTGCCGCCCTCACTTTAACTTTATTCCTTACGAATAAAATATTTATTATTGTTTTATGTCTTCAGGTAATTCTTTTTCTGCACTGAAATATATACGGAACTACATCTTTATGTCATGCTGTGTTAAGATTAATTAGTATTTTAAAATATTATAATACAAACTTAAGCTAAACTAACCGCAAAAATTGCTTTACATGGAGATTTTAAATAATAAAATCTCATGATAACAAGAGTAACCGTTTGATTCCTTGCCGGTTTTTTAATAGGATCTTCTTTATGATGCAGTGGTGGTCTCTAAAAATATGTACAGGAAGAATTGAATAATATTGCTTGTGTAGAATTGAATTGTTCAAAAGCATTTGATATACATTTACGTTATTGTAAAAAATCCTTGAATATTTTATGACCTCAGGGGCTGCAGCAATAAGGATAGTTCTATCTTAATTATGCATTAAGACTACATCAAGTATCTCACGCTGCAAAATTGTTTCATATAAATGGGACAAAATGACTTTAAGATTTATGTTCAGGAAGTAGTTGTAGTGAAAGTGTAATGCTTATATTTTCTGTGTTTGTACGTTTACCAGGCTCATAAAATCTTCGTCGTATTCAAACAATGAAATTTTGAACAGACTCCGAAATGAAATCTCAAATAGACCCAATTAAAATCATAGATACCAATATATAAAACCAGGGTAACCATTTATAGCCGCCTCCTTTTAGGTACTTATCCGTTAAAACCTCCTTGACAAACCAGTGATCCATTATCGCTTTAAATTATCCACGGACTAGTTATTGCCGCAAAATGTTCTCTCAGGGATTTCGCTCGTTAAAGAGAAAAGTTGCTGGCTTATTACCATAGAGAAAATTCCAATGGCGCATACTGTTAAGGGCATACAATTTTTAATTAGTTTTATATTCTTTTCAGTCTCTGTTTAATGTGACCTACATTTGGCATATCACGTCTAATTTTTTGAACATGAATAATATTTATGATAACAGAAATGTACAAAGTCCCTGTAACTGACTGAAGTGATTTTTCACCAAAGTATGCTAGGCTAGTTTTGATCCCTTCCGGGGTTAGCGTAACGTCGAGCGAAGCAACCATCTCGTGGGGTCGGTGCTGGAGAGAATAGGGCAACCCCCGACGGTTAATACTGTCCTTATACCTAAGGACAGTATTAACCGTCGGGGGTTGCCCTATCCCTAATTGGTTACCACCAATTTTGGAGGTCTGTGTTGATTATTGTTTTGCGTTCTGATTGTGGCTCAACCAACCGAACCGCATGTGGCGATTTGTAATACCCAATTCAAATAAAGAATCCACCAAATAAACAAGGATTAACTAGGTCATATACACACTTTTTCTGTACCTAATTCTGATGAGGTGATTCTGGTTAATACTTAGAGTTATTTGATGATGCAATTTAAGAAATTTCCTGCGGGAAGCGTTTGTGTAGTCGGTATTAAAAATATCTTATCTAGGATGAGAGCAATCTCTATGCAGAATTTGTCTGCGTATTGGTAACAGAGGTATTCCAGGACTACAATTTGTTTTACGGGGCCTACCTAAGGGGTTTACGGCTATGAGTTAGGTATCTCCGTGACCATTTCTTTACGATTTTATTTAATGCAGATGACATTGCGAGTAATATTTAATAGGGATTTAATACTGCAGCGGCCACCATAAGAGGCACTGATGGACCTACCTGTAAATGCACATACCGAAAAGGTACAGACATCTTTGCAGTTATTCGCGAATGAAGCTTACTTACGAGCTTAGTAATCAGTATCAGTTTTCAGTATCACCTTCACTACTTTCCTATATTTCACTGTAGATGTATTTGTTATAACTGGGTTTGAATCTCCACTAAGCGTCTACAATTAATATTTCGGAAGGAAAGGTTTAATTGGACTTATCAGATCCATGGAAAATTGCTTGACGATGAATAATTTATTCCGAGCGTGAAATTGTGGTCCAAATTTAATTGTTGTTGACGTTAATACATAAATCTTAGCGAATTTGAACGGAAACAATTTACATAAATGCTGCCATCGTCGACTTTTATGTCTTCCTGTATTAGTAAAGATTTATTAAAGCAGATTTATGATGCATTTCTTTATGAACCGGGCCATTACGCAATACAGCTATCTGACACAATTTTGAACCTGTTTTTCAGAACGAAAATAAAAAGGAAAAGCAGGCATTATAACATCGCAAGGTATATTTCTTTAGCTTTCCTCAATGAATAACAAAGATGACAGCGACAGTTCTTAGGCCTGCTTGCGCTAATAGTTGGGTTACAATTACACAACACCGGGTTTAGTAATTTTAGGATCGGGCGCGAATGAAAAAAACACAGAGCTAGTTAATCCGGGTTTTCTTAATTCTTACGCTGGTATATAATAATGTCGTCGACCAAATATAAATGAGTGAACTATGATTGAGACGAATTAGGAACACGTTTCGAAAGACGTTTCGTTTTGGTTGTTTGACTTTCGAAACTATTCCTCAATTTGGTTCTATTGCAAAGCCAAGGCAGTATGAGAGATCATACTAATAAATTTTGACATTAATCCCGAGTTAGTAATTTAACTGTTCAATATTGGTGGGTTCAAATATAACCCGAGGTTTGTTCCTAAAACTTGGTTGGGCAAGGCATTGTTGTAATTTAACCCCATATAAGCAGCTGACTCTGAGTTAAAGATGATGTCTTATTAAAAGGTCAGACGATATATGAAGAAAGCAAGTGAATATTTAAGTTACTTTTTCGCCTCTGGCAAATAACTCAATAATGTTCCATAACAAACTATACCGTAATGCAATCATGCGACAATGAACATATTAACTAGCTACAGTTGAGTATTCATGCATAAAATATCAGCATTACAGTAAGTCCAGCGTACATTCGATATGCATTTTCGGGTTACGTCTATACCGATTAGAACCGTACTTGTTTGTCTGCAACACTCAACAGCAGCTCTGTTAATCAAAGGTACCAATGTGGCACTTAGAGATTAAAGTGTAACAGAGTGTGAATAAAGGTTCTGGCAAGGGAAAGGTCGCAATTACACCGAGCGTTTAATTACGAAATTCGAGGTAACACTGAGGCTTCACGCCCCCTAGTCTTTCATGGGATTCTTATTTAGGAGTTGGACACACTATTCAGCGAAGCGGGTTTAAATCCCGCCGCATTGAGTATTTTTTTATCTTTGTACAGGATTAAATAAAAAAATCCAGAAAGCTCTCGGCTGTGATGTTTACATTGAAACTAAAACGTTTGTTTAACCCGATAGTTTGTGAAATATTCAATATTTAATATTTAAATATATCCTCTAATAAGATTCGACTCATGAGGTGCCTTGTGTTTCCAATATTTTTACATGGAGCGGAGACCTGGTCACTTAGACTACAAGACCGCCGAAAAATCGATGCCCTAGAGATGTGGTGCTGGAGACGCCTTTTAAAGATTCCTTTGACTGCATTCCGCACCAACAATTCCATTTTAAAAGAACTGATATCTAGGAACGACTTTCGTCGACGGTGCAGTTAAGAATATTTAAGTTTTTTGGCCACATCTCAAGGGATGAGGGGTCGATTGAACGATTGGTGGTGCAAGGACAGGTTGAAGGAAAGAGGGCAAGAGGGTGGTCACCTACTCGTTGGACAGGTACGGTGAAATCGCTGACCTCGACAACTGTGGTGGAATGCTTTCGACAAGTTCCCAACCACCAAAAGTGGATAAGATTCGCGCGAAAAGCCATGCAATCCAATGATGCCTAACGCCATGAAATTTATCTCAGCAGCCACGACCACTCTACCAAGTGTGCACGACTAAGAAGAAAACAACTCTACTTGTTAGTACTCTGTAATGTAACATTGGCAATAGCGCCAGCAACGAACAACGACTCTAATTTTATGTATTTAGTTTCACAGTGTAATGTCACCCTGTATATAAAAAGATAACTTATTTATTACGCACTGTTCAAACCAGTGAACGGATCGTGCTTAAAGGAGTAAAAAAGGGATTAAAAATTTATACCTATATGACTTACAAAAAAAAAATCGAGCTTAAGTCTCGCGCAAAAGCTAGTTGTTATCTCTATCTTTACACAAGTTATCAGTAGGTACGCACGCGACAGTCGCGCAGAGTTGACTGAATAAGTAATGCCTGAATTCAATTAATAAGAAACAGACACAAGTCGTCATTAACTTTATGTTCGACAAACGCTATGTCATTTTATAGGTTCTTTTACTCTGAACATGAATTACTCGAATCCAAATCGTTTTAATAATTACAGAAGATGCGCGATGAAGTAAATCTTCGTGAGGGTAGGTTTTTTTAAAAATTGTATTGTCTGGTATGAGGAAGATAGTACTTTCCTTAACACCGGACATATTATTTAAAAATAAATTTAGGATTTTGAAAAACTCCGTATATTTTCCGCCCATAAATTATGATAAACTTAAAACGCTCTCTCTTGAACGTATGTAGTCTCTATCTTAAACATCTAACCTATCTTAGGGTTGTCTGCAACTCGATACTGGTCTTATCATCGAACTTAATTGTTAGGGAGCCATTACCGTTACAGTATAGGATTGAGTTTTGTAGGGCTGTAGTGTTAGTTACGTAGAAATATTACACTGCATAGGATTATCCGTTTCATATTGAGACAGCCTACCATTTTTTAACTAAACTTTAAGTTTGAATATAAAACTTGTCAGCCCTTGACTGCAATCGCACCTGGTAGTGTGTGATTATCTAAAAATTTCAATTTAAAAAATACCCAAACCATTTCATACCCATTGAGGGAGTTGTGAAAAAAATATGCAATCCGCCATTTTTTGGTGGCGGCCTTCTTGAACCGAATTTAATTAAACATAGCTAAGAACACTCCCGACGAATTCACCTGTCAAACAACAAAATCAAAATCGGTTCATCCATTCAAGAAATACGTTGTCACAGTCGTTATTTATGCGTTGAGGGTTAAAAATGGTAGCGTACTAGACAGTTTGGGGTATAGCACCCAAATTGGTTTCTACGCGGCATCGGAAATACATGTTATTTATAAGCTAGTTTATTTCATTATTTTTAGTCTTTTTAACTATTTCATGTGTTGTAATGTGAGCCATAAATACCCTATAACAGTCTTTAAAGGCCTCTGCCCACGGGATGGTTTGCCTATAATTACTACGATGGGGTTGGTGATAGTAGAGAATGCTTCCGATCTCGGTTATATTCTCTTAGTCCCCTAGTAAAAGTAAGCAAATTAACAGTTTTACACAATCGCTTGCACTTTATGAAATATACTTCTTCATAGGAACCATTTCCTCGCCACGAAATAATAATGGCTGTAATAAAAGTAGCGTAATCTCAATTAGAACATACAATACATCAACTTGATATGGAGACTATTAAACGCCTCTACCAGCAATCAAAGCATAACATCCGCATAAAGTTTTAATACCGACCAAACAATATTTTAATACCCACCCGAACATTTCTAGGTCGTTTATGAAATATGGGCATAATACAAGCAATTACTTGTAAACGTACCGATAGAGCAATAAAAAGAACGCTTCTCTTACATCGAAAAAGCTGTTATTTTAATAACGTTAAATTGCTAAACTGATAGAATAAACTCGAAACTGCTTTTTAATAAACGCCCTTGGCGCTGGATCCGTACCCTATTATTACGTATCTTCGGTTTTATTTTTGTTATGGTCATTTAATTCTGACAACAGTAATAAAAAAGATTGACCATAAAGTGTGGCTGATATAAGTATTATAATATCGTCAACGAAATACTGCGATGAAAGAAAGATAAGGTTTAAATCTACTATATATCTAAAAGGCAAAGGTGACTGACTGACTGACTGATTGACTGATCTATCAACGCACAGCTTTAACCACTTGACGGACCACAAAGTTATTACAACGTGGCTACGTTGTAATAACTTTGTGCGCAAAATTCTGGTCCTCTCAGAAAGGATTCTTGAAAACTCCAACCATAAGAGGGTTAAATGGGGGATGAAAGTTTGTATAAAATCCTTCATTTATCAATTTATTTTTCAAGTTACATCCAGGAAACTTTGATTTAAAATTTTTGGTTAAAAATAAGGAAATACGTGTTACACAAATTTTAAAAATACCAACTCCAAAGGCATCAAATAGGGTATGAAAACTTTTACGCTTCTTATTGTTTAAGTAATTTACGTTCATATTTTTCTGTTAGCAGCAAGACTTTTTTTTAAACCTTTATAGTTAAAATTTACCAAATCCAAAATTGATCTTAACGTGAGCGAAGCCGTGGGCAAAAGCTAGCTAATAATAATAAATAAACATACTACGACAATACACACATCGCCATCTAGCCCCAAAGTAAGCTTAGCTTGTGTTTTGGGTACCATGATTACTGATGAATATTTTTATGAATAATAATATACATTATAGTTATAATATACCTACACTGAAAAACATTTATGTTCGTCACACAAACATTTTTCCCGTTGTGGGAATCGAACCCGCGGCCTTTGCCTCTGAAAGCAGGGTCGCTACCCACTACGCCAATCAGCCGTCAAAAATTATATTACTATCATTAATAACTTGTGAATAAAATCAGATTCAGTATCTTCATATAAACATCTAATATCTCAATACATGCGTTGTGGAAAATGCGTTAAAACGGAGTTAAGATTTTAGGCCAATATTTTCGTAACGTTTCAACTGAATTTGCTACCAATTGATCCTCAGATAACTCGAAATGCTATATTTTTGACATCATAAAATAGTAAAAGTGATTCAAATTGAGTTGTATTACGATTTGACGATAATATTATTGTGATCACAGCTGACGGCACGTATTGCAACCATAATGTGCAATAACATAACATTATTTTATTAATGCATATCCCAAATGTTTTGCATATGGACTCTATTATATGGTTGATGATATTAATTGACTTACCTACCACATTAATATATACTCGTATTATAACAGACAACGCCCCGGCTTCGCATGTCTGCAACGTTGATATCTACGATGTATCTGGGCAGTATGGAATGAATAAAAACTCATTTTCGCAGAAGATCAATTCATATCTTGTAAGGTTTATTCAGCGTTTGCAATGCGCACAAAAATATGTTTGTTACCATATCACATTACAAATCTTTGCATTCTCTGCTATATTATGTATTTTCACTTAATTAAAATCCGTTGCGTAGTTTAAAAGAACTAAGCTTATAAACAGCGGGAGTGACTTTGTTTTATATTATGTAAAGATAACATATCCCTTAAACGCTAAAGGGATATGTTACTGATAAGTTCAGAGTTTTATCAGGTTTTACCATTTGAAAGGTCAGTTGAATTGTGACAAAGAACTGCATAACAATTCCACCACATATATATGGCTTATATATGTATATATGTGGTGGAATAGTTATGCAGTTTTTTGTACCAACTATCCCAAAGTTATGACACGTTTTTTAAGGCCTTTGTTATTCACCTACACGTTAAGTTAAGAGTCAGGGGGACTGCAATCCCACCAGATGGAAAGTGATGACACATTCTAAGATGGCTTACCATGGTTATAGCAGCTTTAATAAACCCATAAATCTTATCAGTTTCTACGCGACACGACATCACACCGGAACTCTGAATCGTAATAAAAGAAGTGCAAAGTCCACCGGACCAAACCAGAGAAAATTCAGAAATTATTAATTCCCAAGTTGCCCCAGCCGGGGATCGAACCCGGGACCTTGCCGAAACCCCTGTCAAAAAAATAGGGTAAAAATTTGCTAGACAAAAAATTTATATGAGCTTTACCATTTATAATATTTACCATAACGTCACAAACAATGTTTATTTTGTCGCCTAAGGTCAGTCGGGGAAGTTGACTGATTTTACAGTCGGTTTGAGTTTAGTTCCTTCATAGCTAGTTAAGTCTCATTTGAACGAGCTTTTTTTAAAGCCTGAATAAATTTATGGCACCATTAATGTTTTTCGATCTCGCGATCTCTCTCTCTCTTCGAATTCGCACATAGGTGTGCGATGGAGATCGAAAAACATTTCGATCGATCGATAAAGGGTTTTATATCCCTTAAATTACCACCAATAAAAAGAATATTAAATTAATAAATGTGCCGAGCATTTAACCCTCTTTAGGGTCCTTTTATAAACGCGTTGTTACATACACTTCGTTGTACAATAATTCATAGCGGTTGTAAGAGCATTTGAATATCTAAGACGTAAGTATAATTCACATAAACCAGACGAATAATTGTTATGAAATATAGGAAAAAAAAAATTTAATAAGATTTAAATATTCTTATAATTATCTGGTGCCGTCGGTCGTTGATCTGCTCTGAAAAAATGACTAGAACCCGATTGAAACGCACAGGGTCCGATTGCAAATCTAAACCGTGTCAAAACTCGTAAAAAAAAAAATTATACAGATCGGTCCAACCGTAGAGAACCGTAGTAAATTTCCAAACGTAACCGTATGAAGGGTCAAGCCTTGAACTTTATTATGTGTATATTATATCTGCATAGTTATCTCGATTTATTTTAACAATGAAGCAGGAAATTCTATTTTGCTATATATATTTTTGTTGAAAAAAGTATGAAAGAAATTAATATTTGCTTTTTATGGATAATTGTATACGACTCAGTGACATGTCAGCGTTGATTCATTATCGATAGTTAAATGTTTCAAAAGCTAAGATGATAAAACTCAATAAAAACTTTTATGAAATATCAATATAGAAGTGCCCGTATAAACAACCGTAAACGACTCTGTATACATAGTTTATGTGACGTTAAACGTTGCCTTGAACTTTTAAAGAACCAGAGTCATATTTCTCTTTTTATCAGAAGTAAAGACGAGTACTAACAAATTATCGCTTTAAGAGATATCTCTGCAGCCGCCCCTTATCTATTCCTCGCCCACACAACCAAGTTTTACTGCGTGCTTTTATCTCTTACCACATTCGTGCTGAAAATAAAGCGGCCGCCAACTATTGCTCTACTATCGGTTGTTTGATTTATCCTTAAATCTTGTTTAAATCTTTAACACTGTAAGTCGGATATTTTTGAAAAAAGTTTTGTTTTTTTATTTCATTACAAGATTGATGACAGAGATTGCAGTCAAAGGCAAACTGCCTTTAACTGCAATCTCATAGGTTTAAGTGACGATGCAGTCAAAGTGATAGTGAGCTTAAGCAATTAGGGCATGTTTATTAAACCCATACCTGTGATAGGTTTTTACGCGACATCGTACCGGAACGGTATATAGCTTGGCAGCACTTGTTTGTCGTTAGTGGACCAGAGAAAATTCAAGTTATACTCAAGTTGCTCCTGTCAAGATTGAATCCGGGACCTGCGTTTGAAAGATCACAGCAATTACCACAGTGCCACGAAATCTTTATCTTTATCTTGTTAAACAAAGAAAAAAATATTTTTAGCTCTTTTGCTTTAATCTATTCGTTTTACTGTAGTTTTTTTTAACTCTTTTATTTGTACACCACTATGAAGTTAGGAAAATAAGAGAAAAATATAAATACAAAGACAGAAGTAGAATACAAAAGGCCACCTTATCGCTTTGTAGCAATGTCTGCCAGGATTAGGTCCATACTATTGGATTAGGACAAGATGAGCGAATTTTTGTTTATCTTCAATATATATATAAATACAAAATTTTTAAGCGTTTTTATTCGTAAATAATTAATATTAGGGAGTTTTCTAATTAATATGATTAACCATGTTTTATCTTATTTTTTCGAATGTCCATTATATCTGATGAAGAAATTGTTATGATGACTATGAAAGGAGTAATTATTAAAAATCTAATTTATTGCCAAAAAACTAAGTAAATCACTATCAGATGAATATAAACACTGCAATTTAGGCGAGAGGCGGACTGTCCAGGCGTCGACAGCTCTTGTAGTGACTACCGAGGTTATTTCTAAACCGCATCACGTCGCACTCACCGCGCCTCAATGCTTTGATGTTTCTCTTTTTGCGAACGATATTTCAGTCTCGACAACTAACTGGATACTTTCGGGAACAATCTCCACTACGCGCGGCCTTATTTGGCGAGTGATATTGTCATTGGTTTTTGAGCCAATTGTATTAAGATAGGTGCTCACAAAGTATTTCGGCTGTCAAAGTTATACAATGGCACAAAATATTGTTAACGTCCTCTTTTCTTTCAGTGCCATCTCCTTTCGGAGGTTGGCAACCATTTCTGTACTTGCAATCGCACATAACAACGATCGGATACTTTTCTCGAACCATCAGCCAGGTTAGTTGGTATCTTGCCAGCTATATTCCCCTGAGTGATGAGCTGAAGGTAAACGCAGACGACATCATTTGTATCGTGGGAAGCCGATGGACACAAGCGGCTCATGTTCGTTGTTTTTGGAACGCCCTACGGAAAACCTACGTCCAGCATTGGACGTCAATCGGTTGAAATAATGATGATGGTGAGCTAAACGGGGTCATATAAATCTTTAAGTATGACCATAATATCTTGGTCTAACTTCCAGCTTTAATTATGTTAAGGATGCCTAGTTTTTGTCTTATCTGTAATACAGACGTGTTCCTTGAACTCATGAAATTCTCAAAATTTTTCATTTCGAACGCTTCTAACTTCTTACATCTTTAACATAGGTACCTATATATTTTGATTGAATACATTCTTCAAACTTATCACTATTACCTACAGTACTGCCACTCACAGTTCAGTAACCTCTTGCCTATTATCATTTACTTAAACAAAACACTTAAAATTAACGTTTCAAAATAAAGACTTAAGAAATGACCAAAAGAATACCATAGTCTCACCTCATGGAAAGTGCATATGGGACGCGCTTGCCTAGAAGAAGCCTATTCACTCTTGTTTTTAATATACTCGTACATGTTTATAAGATAGGCTGTAAGAATTATGAAACACAAAAATCTGAAGGGCGTTCCAAATTCTAGTCATGTCTATAAGAAAATAAATACATAGTAAGTTAATTAATATTGTATGCAGTATCCTTTTTCTGAGGATATAAATCATTAAAATGTCATAATTATGTTAAACATACAAGATAAAAGTGAAACCGACATTGAATGTACTAGATACAAAATCTTATTTGCTTGAGAAAAAGTTTTATAGTTTGGCAGCTTAGGTTCGCATCTCCACCTATAAGTACAGCTCCTAAACGACATAGTTTAGCGCTCTCAAAAAACTCATACATTTTATTTGCTTATTTCATCTTACTTACTTCCACTTAGCTTTGGTGGAAATGATTTTATAGTTTTTGCAGCTTAGCTTCGCATTTGCACCGATAAGCTCTACTTATCTATCTAACTAGCTTTAGTAGAAACATGGCCATAACTGCTAAGGCACAATGTGTCACACAGGTACCAAGGCATCACATGATATTGCATCAGATCTATCAAGTCCTGACTTGTTTGATCATTCCAAGTTGCGAGACGCATACAAATTCGTTGCGGTTGTGCTATTGACGCCCTTTTCCAAATAATTACACGTTAGCAGTTCCGAAAATTACGAGTTCCCCTAGGTGCGCTCACCTAGCGAGTGGGAATGGCTCGTTAAACTTGATGAGAGTCGTTGCTTCGACGCCTTATAATGCAAAGCTTGGTACATACTTGTGTGGATGAGGAGAAGCTTGTATTTTATTACATGAAAAGTCTTATTACAATTTGTGGACTTATCACAGCCATTACTTAGATATTAAACTGCATTTGAATTCACAATGTAGAACTCACTAGTCAGATTATTGAAATTAACCTATATATTTCTATTAAAAGCTTTAGTATGAAATATGGATATTTACAATCGCAAACTAGTTTTCTAGTATGGACAGTATGCATTTTTTTCAATTTCCTATTAAAATATAGCTTAATTTTATGAACATAAACTATCACCATTCTTAATTTAAGGCCAATTAGTTAAAATTGTCAATGAGTAAAGTATGTTATTTCAATAAAAGTCTTCTTAGCCCTATTATGATAATCAAATTTAGGAAGTAACAATTAAAAAACTCATTTATTTTAATAATTTATTTTTATGATGTTAATTCTTATGATATAATCTCGCAAATTTAGATAAACATTTACAGACAGTTTTCTTTGTTTATTCTGCAAGGTTTCATCCGCTAGTCTGTACTAAGCATTACCCTAAACTGGTAAACGTTTTCGGCGAATAATGACACTTATTCCAACGAAATAGGACAGTCAGGACCGTCAGTTTAGAATGTATGATGCTATATTCTTCCTGCGCCATAAAACAACTTTGATCCTTGCAAAATGCCGCTGTCAGCACGTTACCTTACCAAATTGCTGTGAAGTCGAAGCACCATATTCGACAGTCTAGTACCCTGAGTATAAAATTGTGTACGCCGGTACCCGTCATATGGAGTTGCCTCGTGTTTAATAAGGTAAGCTATATTAAAACATTGTTGTACGAGTTTCCGTTTGAAGTTTTGACTGTGCTAAAAATATACAAGCATAATTAAATATTCAAGAAAACTTTAAATACAAACTTAGGTTTAGCTTTATATCACTTTTCCAAATAAATAACCAGTAAGTAAGTATGTTGCCGCTCAGAAAATCGAAACTAGTTGGGAAAAAATTTAACGATACTTTCACCAGCTTATAAAAAAATAACACACCTTTTCCGAGACAAGCCACCCTTACCATACCGACCCGTTCATTCAATAACTAAAAAAAAGATAATGGAACCGATCTGGGAACTTCCTCATTAAAGAGAAACGGCATAGGTGTACACGAAAAACGTACTTACAAAGAATGGTTCTAACGAAACCTTTTTAAAGTTGGTTAAAGACGGCCATCACGGAGAAGACTAATAACTAGCGTCTCGAAGAGAGTGAGTAATTCAGGTGCTTATCTATTCAGAACGTAAGTTTAGTGATCGAGAAAGTCCACTTCGTCGAAGTCGGTGACATAATAAATGTCAGCGAGATCAAAATATCGCAGGCGGCGAGCGCTATGCAAAGCGCCAAGTCGGGCCTAACCGATGCCGCTAATTATATCTAACGGGCACACTGCCGTTTACACTGAGACATTAAAACTAACTGTACCGTCCGTTTGATCTTTCCATTAGAGCAGCACTATAAATATCTGTAAAAAGTACAAGGGAAAAAGTCTATGCCGAAACGAGATAATCTAAAGCTTTTAAGTCTCTATGCTTTTGTGGACAATGTTAGTTCGACACGTGATGGTTTGACTCCATTGGCATTTTACCGCTTAAGTAGTCTAGTGTGAAATCTCCAACATCTATCATATTGATCGATGATGTTGAAAGTTATAGAAATAATGTTTCAAAAGGATAGGTTGTGTAACATAGCACGGTAAAATCTTACCATAAAATACGCACCTGGGACATAGCACTAAACTTCTGTTCATTAAATTGAGATTATTTATAACAACTGTTTCATTGGCCAAATGCAGGTCTCTCTCTCAGGCTCTCTCGTTAGGATTGCATACTTAAGCCAATAATGAAATAGAACAACAATTGGAAAATTACAGATCATTAAATGTACGTTGATAAACATTTTATTCCAACTCACTGTTAACACTCCTAGGCCTTAACTTATTTCACTAGGTACAACTTACGACCCGGCCCTGAAAGAAACAGAAAGTGAAATCTGATAATAACACCACCTATAGGGTCGGGGTACGGAAACCCACTCAAACACACAGAAAAAAAAAACAAAAATGGTGTTTCAAAAACACTCGTTCATAATCTGGGCTTTCAATATGTATATTATAAATTGGTTATAGAGATAAGCTACGATTTGAATTCTATAGATAATAAGTATGCTGGTATGTCATCGGATTTTAGTGTATTTTGTTGAACAGAAAGGCCTTAGATTGTTACACCTATTGGACAGTTTTTTCTCTATCAAAAGTATCTCTTAAAAAAGCTTAATGACATCATTAGCCATCTGCAAACCAAATAAAAGCAAGAGGCAACCAAGTTTAAAAACAAGTTAATCTAGCTGGTAAGCGTGTTCAACTTTTTCGATTACTGTGACATTTATAAATATTGCCACTTTCGAAACAGCACGCAGATAACATTTTGGAATACTTTCATGCTTACATAAGCTAAATATTAAGTTATAAAATAAAAAATATAAACGAATAATTTCGCGATATAAGACGGACGTAATCTAAAAGTTTTAAGCCTTTAAATTCCAATCGTAATAAAAAGCGACTTTGTTCGATTCCATTGGCCTTCCACGAACGACTTAAATACGTATACTTTCGAATCTTGAAAAGTCGAGGAACAATTCGAATAGTCTTTTAGAGATAAAATTGCGAGTGAAAAGGGACGAGCCGCGAGAGAAAACAAAAAGTCGATGAGATGTTTGTTACAAGATAAAAGTCGCATCGTATTGTTCTACAAATGGTGAGGACAAAAGAAGGATTAGCTACACATAGCAGAACTTTAGTAGAATTAATTGCATACTCAATAAATACATAAAATTTATCCTGTTCACTGATGGATGGGTACCAGTGTTCTGGAGTGTATCCCGTATGGCGCAGCGTTGGTAAATAAACGGCAAGTGAATCGTCGAGAGTTCAATAAAAACAGCACAAGCTGCACACCGTACAATACCGTAAACTGACAGACAAAATCATTATAGGTTAATTATTACTGGCATGGGGCAGAGAATTTCCATCGGTCTGCAGATGATAAAAGAGTTTTAAATGAAATACTACTACTATTAGTTGGCCCATCCGAAGGAACAATTCGCAGGGCATGCAAGATACACATTCTACAAACTGCAATCGTGTGTCCATCAAACTGAAGCGTAGGTGCTAAGCTTCATGTCCCGTGATTGCACTAATAACCAAGAAATAAGCATATTGCTAGAACTTTCTTGTACAAGCCCTATCTACTCTACTATTACAACGCGCTATAATATTTACACTTTTGTAAAAGTTTACCTACCGTTTCATAGATATAACTCGGTTGGAAAAAGTATAATAGTTCTCACGAGACAAGTAACATTTCATTTTGAAAAAAAATGGCGGTAGCAATAGAGTCAGTCGCGAGAGAAAACAAAAAGTCAATGTGACGATTGTTGCGAGATAAAAGTCGAGGCGCATTGTTCTACAAATGGTGGGGAAAAACAAAGGATTGCCGGCAATGAGTTACATCGGCATAATTAATTACACTGATTCTCAGAATCACTAAGCAAAAGCACCGGGCGCTGAGCAGTCATTTTATCACCCGCTGTCGTATTCATAAATAAATTTTAATATCAATAATGTTGTTTCGCAGTCACATGACGGAAATGTCTTTATTACGTACTAAAACGTTGGACACTCCGCTAATGTAGGTATAACAGTAAATTTGCATTTGAAAGAGATACTAATTTGATTCAAGAGTGTTAATTTAATGTACTCTCACTGACGAGGAAGTCTATAAACAGGTTGACACTTTATTTAGTTAGAGTATTATTGTTTATAGTTAGTACCATTATCATATTGAGTTAATGGCGATAGCTTTGCCAAATAAATCGTTATGAAAATTTGCAAAGCACTGCTAGTTTTTGACAATTATTCTAAAATTTTAAAGCATAATACCAACTAAATATGTGCCAGCATTTTTAAAATCTTGTTTTCACAGTCAATACAATTCCCGCACTAACACAATTTTATTTCACTACCCACAATGTACGCATCGACGTTAGCGGCCACTAAAAGTCGAGCACTATGCTTTTGCCAATACAACTAACTACGCTATTAGGAAGCCTGTTGAATTTCATTGGCTTTGCCAGAACAGACCACTGCAAAGGTGTAATGACCACCGCTAAAAAATATTGTTGTAACTGTTTTCTATGCATATACTAAAGTCCTAAAACATCAAGAAATAATAAGGTGGTATAATAAATAAATATCCTATTTGTATATTAAATATTTTACGTTATATATGTTAAATCTGCCTAAATGTGACCTTGAAATCTCATTCTCAGTTTCGTCTATTAAAATATCGAATCGCCTAAAAAGTTACACTACAAATATACCATATTGAAAATTAAGTATATTCTTATTAGTTTGTAGTTTTATAAGTTCTTCTAGCTATAATACTACAGTACTAGAAGCTGGGAGAAGAATAAAAAGTTATGGAATCTAGGCTGTATCATTCCAGAAAGCTAAATAGCTTTGTTGCGCCTAATGCCTGACTTTACTAAATATATCAATAGTGTGAATTTTGAAACTGGATCAGGAATCGAACTTGGAAACTCCAAAAGACACATACCAGTAATTTTTGCAAAAGGTTTAAAAATAATTGAATGAATTAATGAAACTACAGAGCTCAGTTGTTGATAACCGTTGGCATTCTAAAAGACTTGGTAAGTATAATCTATTTTTCTTAAATATTCATTCAAGATTTTCTTGTTAGCTCTAAAAGCACATTGTAGCCGAGTTCTTAGTGAAAAACCTGTTATATCGAGCTAAGAAAAATACACTGTAAATTAATTAGATATAGATATAGACAAATTAGATTTATTAGATAAAGACAAATTAATGAAAAGATTGTTAAAAAATGCTGCATTGTTGCTAGAAACAGTGTGTGCATCCGATGCCGAACGCCTAGGACAATTCCATTGTTGCTCGTTGTGTCCTCACTGCTATGGGCTCAATTACTATGGTGTGGTAATCTAAATGTCGATGGCTAAAACCGAACACAAGGAAATGATACAAAGGAAAGGAGAATTAGAATTTTACGGTGCGGAGAATGGTAGTTAACTTTTATGAAAGCAATTTCCGACGTCGATGTACAAATTTTCAAGTCTGCGCAATCTTAATTATCCGATTTCAATGAGATTTTAACGTTTGTGACCTGTTTGTGACTATTTGTATATTGTTACAAAACCATCGGTGGTTGGATACTTTTTTTTAATTCCTCTTTTCTGCAAAGGTGTTGAATGCACTTCCGGCATCATATTCATTTTAATTCGCATAATCTCAAAGAGGTTATAAATAGGTACTACGACTTAGTCTCCGTGACTTAATCTCGACGGTAAATCATATAAGATAATTTATTATTTTCACAATTACATGTTATTTTAGACTATCTACCGGGTTTAGCCGCTTCTTCAAACAAGGAGATAAATTCTCGTTTATAAACATAATTCTTCCATAAATCTCAAAGGTGGTCTTAAACATGTTGAAGCTTATATTGATATTAGTGGTTGAGTTCTAAGTAAAATAACTTTATTTTAATCTTTTGCTCTCGAGTTACTAAAATCTTCAATTTACTTACTAAACTCTACAGACAGTCTTTTTTTCTACTTTCAAATACTTGAAAGGTTTGCAGACTCCTAGATCTTTGACTGTCTTTTCCAATGTAGGTGTTTGATGCAGTATGAAGTGAATTGCAGACAACAACGAGACTATTTCTTGAACATACCATGTCAGTGGAAGTAGCTGCAGTTGTTAGGGTATGTTTGCACAACAACGGTTGCTGCTTTTCATTTTCTCATCATCATCATCATCATTATCATCATCATATAAACCCGTTACCGGCCAACTACAGGGCACGGGTGTATCGCACAATGCGAAGGGGTTAAAGCCGAAGTCCACCACGCTGGCCCGGATCGGTGGATTCTCTCACCATAGTTTGTCTGTATTCCTTTATATTTTCCGTCCAATAAACTGTTTCTGTTGCCAGCATAAATAATTGAGTATTTTTATTAATCAGCAAAACATGTACTGCGTGTAAGTACTTACAACCAAATATTGTTATCGTTCTCATAATGTTCTTATGAAAAATTATGCAAGGTATTATATGCACAGACTGCATTGTTGTAAGCGTGTCATAAAACTTAGTTTCGTTAAGTTGTAACTACCAGGAGTTTATATTTGGAAGAAACAAAAATGTGGTAATACCACTACTATATTATTGTGTTGATGTGAGGTCAGTCTATGAATAACCCAAGCATTTCATTTACATCATATCACAAAAAAAAGATTGTATGACTTATGTGTAACAGTTACAAACATACCCATAATTACGAATACCAAAAGCGTGCTGTGAATTTATTAAAATGTGTTGAAAGCAACAACGTTCAGCAACATTTAAAAGTACGCCCTTTTAGTTCATCCAATTTCAGCTTATAATAAGTTCAGGCCTTTGTAACCCCATGTAACTCTACTGACACGCATTGTACTAACATGATTAATAGTGACGCCGCATTAGTGATACGGGGTTTTTCCTGCAACATATTTTTCCTGACATTCCCGTGAATTGGGTCAGGACAAAATGCCAAGCGTAGGATTAAAACGACGTAATACAATATGGAGTATATAGGAGTTGCTTATAGGTAAAGATTAACTGCCTCGTTGGTCTAGTGGTAAGCATTTCGGACTGTAGATCACGAGATCCTGGGTTCGATCTCTGTGTCGGGTCAATTTATAGTATTGGGTTTTTCTATTAAGAAATTCTTAGTACCAGCCCGGTATTTAGAAATTAGCGGTAATTTAACCCTGGATCTCGGAGAGCACGATAACCTGTCGTTCCTACGCCTCTCTTTCTTCGGAGTATGAGAGGGAGGGAATAGACGTTGCACTGGTGTGTGCACAGTTTTCACATAATCACACACATCCCGCGCAGTTGGAAAGTCTTCAAGAGTTTGACACGCGTAACAGAAATCGGTCAGAGAAACTTTTTTTTTTGTTAGGTGATTCCATTGTACAATACTTACATCCGACACATTACATCCGACTGCTTGGCACAGAAACCCGTATAAGCAAAACTAGCTTTTGCCCGCGGCTTTGCTTGCATTAATTTAGTAGATTTAACAAACAATTCAAGTTGTCCTTTTCTAAAAGTTTTTCTGTCGCTCGGACAACAGTATTTTTCTGGGTGAAAGATATGTCCTCTTTGTATTTCTAATAACGCGTATGTTAAGTTTCATGATATATTTCAGTATAGTTGAGTAGTTCTTCTTCTTCTTGTAGTTGAGTAGTTGAGGCGTGAACTAACTCACAAAACTCGCAAAAACTAGCTCACCCCTACAACTTCGTCTGCACCAAATCGGTTATTACCGGAAAACACAAATAACATTTTCTAAAAATGAATCCTAGCTAGATCGATTTATCGCCCCCAAAACTTCATGTATAATAAATTTCATCGTTGGAGCCGATTCCGAGATTCCAATTATAAAGTCAAAGTCAAAGTCAAAAATATCTTTATTCAAGTAGGCCCATAGGTGGCACTTTTGATGCGTACATAAGAATTACACGGTAGTGAGATGATGGCGATAACCACATTCGTAAACTTAAAACTAAAGCTACGAGGGTTACAAACGCGCGTCCTGGTCTAAGAAGAAGCCCACAACAAACTTAGCCGGGTATTTATATATATATAAATACAAGAATACGAGAATACAAACTTTCAGCATGAGTTTCAGATGGCAGATTAAATTTAGTATGTCATGTACATACATAAAAAGAGTAACACTACTAGATTCAATATTAATTATTAATTTTGATTTTTAATTTGGCCGTTAATAGATTATTATTAACTTCGGAAGTAAATTCTTCGAGCAATTCTAACTCTCGCTCTATGATGCAGTTTAATAAATCCTACCTAGTAGTTATACGAAATTTATGTTGAAAGAGTTATATCTACAGTTTTGTTACTTAATTATTATTAAATTTATGATTAACATTCTTGATGGTCTAAATTAAAAAATGATGAATGATGATCAACTTAAAGTGGAGCAATATAGTGAATCTGTGCTCTAAACCCCTCTTCTATGAGAGATGAGGCCTTTATCATTAGATTATTTTAATTATCCCTATTATAATTTATATATTTTTGCGTTCTGATTATGGTTGTAAATTTATTTTTAATGTTTTTTTAATGTTTTTTTTTTTCATATATCATTGTGAGTTGCACACCAAATTAATGGTAATACACTGTTTCAATAAAAAAGCTTAATCGTCACATCTGATTATCTACGTGTATTTATGCAATAAATCTTATTATTATTATTATTATTTAGCAGTAAGACTTTGAATAGGCTAGGGAGGTAAGGATGTTACTTTGAAGCGTAATATCTTCTGTTGGTATAACATGAAGCTGTGAATTTATACAAGTGCCATTAAAGTCACTAATAAATATTTAATAATTCCATATATTTTTCTTTAGAACGTACGTTCTGAGTACTTTACAATCGCATTACAAATGTTGAAACATAAAACACTTCACCGTAAGCGATGGCAGGGTTAGGTTTAGAACACACTAGTGACTTTTTGTTCCGCAACTTCTCGCCCTGTTGCCTTGCTAAGTACAACTTTATACTGCGGCGTTACAATGTAGGACGCTTCACCGGGTCACCAAAACAATTTCGTTAAAAAGACAGGTAACATTGCCTATGCCTTTAATTTTGCTACTCAAGGCAAAGTTATCAAACTTCAAAACATTTGTCTTTATGGAAATAAGACCAGGCGCGATTCTTCGTTACTATTACGACGAGTTGACCGCGCACTGCCCACGCATGGTACACTTCAGTCAATACCATCATCATCTCACTAGATGATATAAAAGCTAGGATGAAAAATATAACTCGTGTCAGCTCAATTATATAAGCTTAAAATTATGCTTTTCTTATTATATAATTTTTTATATTTAATTGAGCTACTTTATCCTAAGATATACGACCCTCTAAAATAGTTAATTTTTCATATCCTCGTCGTAAATGTATGCAAGCAGGTAGCAGAACAAAAAGTTTGGAGGTAATGTTTTCTGACGATAAGCGATCGCAGCATACTAGTACAAATGTATAACAGCGCGTTATGCGTGACACAGCGGGTCGTCGTATAGGTACTACGCTCGCAACAGCTCAATTATACGAGCTTAAGATAACAGCATACGCTCTTCAATCACTAATAAGTGATCTACCTAAGATATACGCCCCATTAAAGTAGTTAGTTTTTTTGTGTCCTCGTTGCAAGTGTATGCGACAGAGCAGAAAGTCCGAAGTGTGGTCTGACGCTAAGCGATCGCAGGGTAAAGGTACAAATGTAAAACAGCGCATTATGCGTGTCACAGCGGGTCGTCGTTCGCTACGCTCGCGACAGCTCAATTATACGAGCCTAAAATAACAGCCTGAGCTTGGGTGGTCGAGTGGGTACCCAGAATAGGCCGCCTTAGAAGGTGAGCACATCTTCGCTTTAAATTATAGAGGTGAACGATTACTGATCGATTTGGCCATAATTGGAACGAAGAGGGGTTTTGAGGTGATTTGGTTATAGAGCTTCAAGTGTATTTGAAAGTTATAGGGCTAAAATAATGTCACATGAAATCTGTCGAATACTGACGCATTTTCTTGCATCGAATTTGCACTTCTTAAACAGTTTTAAGAATCATAGTGTGTAATTTATTATCACTTAGTGTTACTGATAAGGACTCAGCTTATCTTGCTATATGAGGCTCGACTTGAATTTTAAAACACGAAATAAGGTATATTAATATTCATGGTGTCATGCTTGTTTACTTACTTAGTTTAGGAATAAAACCATAAATTATAAATTAGTCCTGAAAATTATATTTCATATAAATTAACCAAAATAAAACACACGTTGCCTTTTTTCATCGTACAGCAGAGTCCCAATGAATCCGTCGAAAGTCTACTATTCTAAATAAATTTTTTAACTTTAATTATTTTGAATATTGCTTAGAGTTGTTGTAGATTAAGATGTTCGCAGACAAAAAAACACAGAGTATAAAATAAATAGTTACGTAAACAACTAGTCCGCTTTGCATTCATTTGGAATGTGATTCATTCCGTTGTGATTTCCGTTTCAGCCATGACCAATCGATGCGAGTGAATACGAGTTATATAAAAAAAAAGTTAGCTTTGTTTGTAGGCCTCTACAAGCGGTAAATGGAATTCAACAGATATAGTGAAGCAATGTTCGCCGAAAATCACAGTTAACTGCAATTTAAGCCTAGCATGCAATTGCAGCTCTCACCCGGTTGTGTTTGAAATTTATTTGCCACCGCTCCTGTCTGCTGTAGAATTGGTTGGCTCGGGCAATTAAACAGTCAGCAATTCTAGCCGTATAATATTAAAATTGATGTTATTAATTAATCTCGTTGTTAGAATTGCGAAGGAAGGTTATTTTAGCAATGGCTTTTAGATTATAAATTGTATAATAAATTGTTTCATAGACTTATTTTCACATGTGCCTTGGGCATCTGTAAACGAGGTATTACTTATCAGTCTAAATCATTTTTTAAATTTTTATTTAGATTACTTAACAGATTTTTTTTATTAACTCAATCACTGGTTTTTCTTCTGGCAGATTAAATAATTTCTCTGAAATTATTATAGGATTTATTTTATGTTTCGTCCTTTAATAGAAAGTTTATAGTTGGACAACTGTCGGTTATTGAGTTTCGAACGAATCAGCCTTGCGTTTGAAGGTGCTTTAAGCACCAATTTTGTTTTTGAACGACTTTTTAAAAGAAGTGTGTGTTTCAATATGACAATATGTGAGTACATATTTTTAATATTTAACGGGAATAAATTGGTCACCTATTTTTAAACGTTGGTGGCCACTCTTATTCTTAGTGCTATGTTATAAATAGCATCTACACGGTGTCTATGACATACATATTTAGGTAATAAAGTTCCTGATAATGTTAATGTGGCATAGTTCCTCTCCTCTTATAACGAGATTGGACCTTCTTCATGCAATAGGTCACACCCACTAACTTGAGGGCTACGCCTCTGACTATATGATTATCAAACAACAGGCCACACCCCCTATCAGGCTGTGACTTCAACCAGCCTTTTGATTTATGCTTCCCTGGTACATGAGAAATGGATACCACATTAGATAGATTCATCTCGGACTCTGATATTCACATATCGGGTACACAATCCGCCATTACACCACCCAATTTCATATCTATGCGAAATAAACGGAAAAGAGAAGAAGATATCTCCCAAGAGTTTAACAATTTTAAGGAGGAAGTGAGGAAAATGATTTCAACTTTAATGTCAAATCAAGAAAGTGAGTTTAAGAAAAATGCAACTACCCTCAAAGAAATTTTACGAACTAATACTAACATTGAGAACTCGGTGGCATTTCTTTCTGCACAGAACGAAGAGTATAGGAAAAAGATAGAAGGCTTAGAAGGACAAATAAAGGAGGACAAGAAGTATATTACTATTCTAGAGGATAAAATAGAAGAAGTGCAGAGAGATACCCGCAAAACAAACTTTGAGATGAAAAACGTACCTAAGAAAAACAATGAAACTAAAGAGGACTTAATGGATATGATATTAAGCCTGTCTAACAACATTGACTGTAAAATCAATAAATCTGATATAAGAGATATATACAGAATTCGTTCAAAAAAAGAGGGTGTCCAAAATACACCAATTATTGTAGAAACGTCTTCTACTATATTAAAAACTGAGATTCTTAAGATGAGTAAGTCTTATAATATCAAACACAAATCAAAGTTATGTGCCAAGCATCTGGGGTTCCGTACCTGTGAAGACACACCTATTTTCATTTCGGAACAGCTTACGTCTAAAGCGGCCCGTTTATATTTTCTAGCACGCGATCTTGTTAAATCAAAAGCTTACAAATTCTGCTGGACGGCCTATGGCAAGGTATATTTAAGAAAAGATGAGGGTTCCCACATTATCCTAATCACGAATGAACCCCAAATTCACAAGCTATTGCAAGAAAAATGACTATTCTCTAAAATGGCCATACTCTTTAATCTCACTTTGTCATTGCATGCTGACTTCTATAATATTTATTTAGTCTTTGCAAACAGTTTTGTTTATTGTTATTGCACTTGTATTTTACTGTTTAGTCTACCTGTAAGCGATTCATTATTCATTTTGCTTGAGCTCACACAAAAATCTACACACACAATACGTGGCACAATATACATACTACACAAATACTCATACTCATTAAATAATGTTATCACTCCTCACATATATAAGTCAGGCATACAAATAACTTATAAATGTTGCACTGTGTATATCATTAAATCTTACTGGTTATTTATCGATATACCCTCAGGTATCAACTTAATTTATCACCTTGTATTCATAAGTCAGGCCTCAGTATGAATTTTAATTCTCTTGTCACTTTAAACGAAATAGACCAGTCTATGGCTCCATTATCACAGCAATGTGATATTGAGGAGCTTAACCAAATAAAGACTATTAAAAAAAATGATCTAAAAGTAGTTTCACAGAATATACGCAGTATTTATTCAAATCTGGATGATCTTCAAATTTCATTATCTCAACTAAAGTTTCATATAGATGTTTTAGTCCTGACAGAATGTCGACTAAATCCTCTAAAAATCATTCCATCCCTCAATAATTACAACTCATTCAACACTAAACACCACCTTAATCAAAACGATGGTGTAGTTATCTATGTTAGAAATACTCTTTTGGCTAGTGCTAAGGAGGTAATATTAGAACATGCATCGTGTTTGCAATTAGAAATTAACGATTATATTATTTTAGGAATCTACCGGTCTCCATCAAATACCAATGCAAATAACTATATAAACTCGCTTAGTGGATATCTTGATTCTATCAAATCACATAAAAATATTATAATTACGGGAGATATAAATATAAACCTTATACCTAAAGATAACGAATCTAATAATGAATCCAATAATAGGGTCAACTACCTAAACATGCTCTCTATGTATGGCCTACTCCCAGGTCATTCCCTTCCAACTCGAGGTAGTAACTGCCTTGATCATTTCATATTAAAATTAGAGAAAAAGAACGTATCTCCTTTCATATCAGTTCTCAACACTTCGATTACCGATCACTACATGATATTTTTATGCATAGCTAAATTGCATAGTAACCACAAGTGCCCAAAAACCAAGCTCTTCGTAGACTATGACAAAGCTATAAGAATACTTATGGAACAAAATTTGGATACATTGCTTTACTCTGAAGATCCTAAGTTGGTAGTTAAAGAACTTGTAAAGAAATTGACTGACTCACTGAAAGAGAGCTCGATTGTTATGTACCTCCCTAAAAATAAACGCAATATCAAACCTTGGATGACATCTGGCCTCCTACGATGTATAAGAAACAGGAATAATATGCAAAATAGGCTAAGGGCCGATCCTGATAATGAAATATTAAAAATCAGCTTTAAGCGGTATCGTAACTACTGTAACAGCCTGATTAAAAAGATAAAACGGAATTATGATAGACAACAATTAGCTCTTTCTGTAAATAATAGCAAAGTACTTTGGAGTAAAATTAAATCTATAGCTAATTTAAATAAAACTAGAACTCAAAGTTTGAATCTTTTAAATATAAATCCCTCTCCAGTTTACTCTGTTAATTATGTAAGTGGCTACTTTGCTAGTGTTGGAAGGAAACTAGCAGAGGATATTATGTTGAATGCCCCCAAAACTGAAGATCCCTTACTATTTGTTGATAGTCAATTATCTTCATTTGTTCTCCTGGATACTGATCTATATGAAACTGAAAATGTTATTTTGAATCTTAAATCTGACAGTGCGCCAGGCTGGGACAATATTCCAACCAAATTTCTTAAATTAGCCATACACATAGTCGCACCAATAATTTGTCATCTAGCTAATCTCTGTTTCAAAGTAGGAGTTTTTCCTTTTATACTGAAACAGTCTATCGTTACACCTGTGTTCAAAAGTGGAAATAGTGAAGATATTAATAACTACAGACCGATTTCTGTTTTACCATCCATTGCGAAAGTATTGGAAAAATTAATAAATTCTAGATTGGTTAGTTACCTTGATAAATTTAAAATTCTCTCTAACTCACAATACGGTTTTAGACACGGAAAATCCACAGAGGATGCCGTATTAGCGTTAACGTCACTAATTTCAGAACAGTTAGACAAAGGAAAAAAATGTTTAACTGTCTTTTTAGACATTAAAAAGGCGTTTGATACCGTCTCCGTACCTCTGCTTATACAAAAACTTGAAAGAATTGGAATTAGAGGCACAGCACTGCTGTTACTCAAAGATTATCTACACGATAGAACTCAGCGTGTCAAAATTGGAGATTACATTAGTGAGGACTCTAAACTAACATTTGGTGTGCCTCAAGGAAGTGTATTGGGACCAACTTTATTTCTAATATACATTAATGATCTATGCAATTTAAAACTTGACGGAGGCCATGTGTTCTCGTATGCCGATGACACTGCTTTAGTTTTTTCAAGCACATCATGGAACTCTGTTAAATTGATGGCTGAATCAGGCCTATCAAAAATCTCTCTTTGGCTAAAGTCTAATCTTTTAACGCTAAATACTGAAAAATCAAACTATATTTGCTTTACAATCAATTCAAAAACACAACCTCACAATAATTTCCTTGTTAAAATTCATGAATGTAGTAATCTAAATTCTAGTAATTGTAATTGTCCTGTAATTAACAAAGTAACAACAAACAAATATCTAGGTGTAATGTTAGATTGGCGACTCTCATGGCACCCTCATGTCGAATTTGTGAATGGAAGAATAAGGAAGCTTGTCTGGATTTTTAAAACGCTGAGACACGTAACAACAAAAAAATTATTGACTCAGATTTACGTAACATTGGGTCAATCCATTTTGGGATATTGCATTTCAACATGGGGTGCTGCTTCAAAAACAAAGTTTCTAGAAGTTGAAAGAGGTCAAAGGTCTTTACTAAAAGTTATGTTTTTCAAACCATACAGATTTTCAACTGTAGACCTATATAACCATTGTGAGTTACTAACGGTTAGAAAATTATATTTACTTTCATCATTACTAAGAGTACATAAAAATTTACCTTACAATACTGGCAAACTTAAAACGAGGAGAAGAAATATGGTTTTACACTCAATTCCAAGTAGGACTAAATTTGCTTCCCAACAATTTACCAGGAAATCGACTTATCTCTACAACATAACTAACAGTAAGTTAAATATTTATCCATTAGCACTTCATAATTGCAAAAAAGTGCTTACTGAGTGGTTGCATAAATTGAACTATTATGAAACGGAGGATTTGATGCAACAAATGAACGTATGAATTTTGCATCCCATACATTGTCATGAAAAGACACACAAGCACACGTTTATAACTTATACATCCATTCGTTTACACATACACTCACTTACACACATACGCACATAAACACAAACACACACACACACACACACACACACACACACACACACACTAACGCACCTCAAGTAGACACACATGTTGTAATTATCTTTGGTTTACCTTTATAATTTTGAATTATACTTAATTTTGATTTATATAACTTTGATCTACTTATTTATTTCAATTTGTATATGATGTTATGGAAGAGCGGGGCCGCCTGCCACAAGTGCTAGTAGTAATACTAGTAACTTACTAGGATGACCCCAATTTCAATGTATTATTTTGCTGTACGAAACGAAATAAATATTTTTAATTTTTAATTTTTAATAGTTACCTTATGGGATACATAAGATATGCTTTCTATCATCATTTCTGTTAGTTTAATTTTCGGAGTGTTTGTTTAGTGGAAAAATATCTAAAGTCGCTACCGCAAACTGATGTCAGTCACGCGCATCATACATTCTGATGTATTTTCACAGTCAACACTACACTCGAAATCACTTTCGATTTCTAATTCTTGTTTGAGTAGGCACAGGCTTGATTTTAAGTAGGCACCTATGCGACTACTGAAACTTGTTCGACTTGTTTGGCTATGCAAACAAAATAATATTAAAATTTATCTATATTTACATTTTAATCTCTGTTTGTTCCTGCATAACGAGAATATTAGAAGTGCTATTGAAATTGAGCGGTTAATAGCGAAGCATCTTAGAAATACTAATTGCGAAATAAAATACTATATGATATGACGGCCGAGTGGCGCAGTGGGCAGCGACCGTGCTTTCTGAGTCCAAGGTCGTGGGTTCGATTTCTACAACTGGAAAATGTTTGTGTGATGAACATGAATGTTTTTCAGTGTCTGGGTGTTTATTTGAATATTATAAGTATTTATGTGTATTCTATTCATAAAAAATATATCTTAGTACCCATAACACAAGCTACGCTTACTTTGGGGCTAGATGGCGGTGTGTGTATCGTCGTATTATATTTATTTATAATTTGTTTATTTATTTATACTGATAATGTTTATTAACATGGAATCTCTCGTAGAATTGCTATTATAAAGGTTACAAAGGTGAACAAGCAGCAGAATCAAGCTACTACCATCTACTGCAATCACAAACCCGTCCCAGCATGGTGATTCTGGGTGAAACCTCCCATTTGGAGAGGCTTTTAGTCCAGCAGTAGACTGTTATAGCCAATTAATAAATACAGATTATACTTTAGCATATATTATATTGCAAGTGCTACTACGTTACGAATTAATCTTAATAACACAGAGCGTTTATATCTAAAAAATTAACTACATCTCATGTCTGCTGATATGCGATAAAACCATATTTTTGTCCAAAAAGACGACAATGACAGATCGTGCAATGCGAAGTATCTTAGAATGTTTGTGTCTATGTTATTAATTAATCTTTAAAGAACAGATCTATGAGTTTAACTTTATCGTGTCTACTTATATACATATCAAACAGTATTAAATTTCTCCATTTTTACATTTTAGTATCTGTATCTAATAATGAAAATAAAAGATGCGATTTTGAAATGTAGTGGTTGATTGGAAGCATCCTAGAAATTATAATTGCGAAAAAAAAATCAATACGAGTATACTTCTTTACGAACAGTCAGTACCTTGTGCATCTATCTACTGCGCTAGTAGATTTACTGTTAGAAGTTTTATTCATCACTCATAGCTGATTCTCTACTAAACTTTCATCTTTTAAAACATTCTACAGGTTATGTTGCACTGGATACAAATATCGTATAATCTAACCAATCCATATTATATTATTGTACTGCTAACAATTATGTACGTGAGAATCAAAAGCGATTAAGCAAAACAAATTAATATTTGATCAAACATTTCAAATGAATTCGTTCCACCGCACAAACGTTTGGGCACAACTAATTGGCGATAACGCAGCGAAATTCATTGAAACTAATAAAATAATTAACCCAAACAAATCGTTATATTCAATACCAATTAAAAGCTATCCAAAACGCAGTGGTTCGCAAAACTGTATGTTTAATAGGAATTTTTTCTAAGTCGGGTTTTCTTTTTAAATAGATAAATAAATGTACTACGACAATACACACTTCGCCATCTAGTCCCAAAGTAAGCGTAGCTCCTGTTATGCTAAGATGACTGATGAATATTTTTATGAATAATAAACCTAAATACTTATAATACACATATAAACACCCAGACACTGAAAAACATTCAGGTTCATCACACACACACATGTTACAATTGTGGGAATCGAACCCTTGGACTCAGAAAGCAGGGTTGCTCGCTATTTCCATTTTTACAAAAGTTACTAGAACTTCCGTCTCCCTTTTGGAGAGATCAAGATTCCCAGCATGCACTTCTTGAAGTTTTGTTTATTTTAAGCAATAAATGTTACTTATTTGATTTACTGGTAAATGAAACACATAGTAAACCTACACGTCTGAGAGCTCTACATAATAATAAGGCGTGCGAATTCTGCCAATCCACACTTCACTAGCGTGGTGGACAAAGCTATAAATCTTTTCTTGAATATATTAAATATGTTTCAAAATCTTAGTTTAAAATCTTTAATCCTTCTCATTTTGAGAGAAATGCCGTGCTCTGTAGGAGGTTGTCAATGGGTTGAAAATGCAAATGAAGAGCTAGGCTTTAAAGGCTAGAAAACTGTTGTGGAAGTAACTTTTGTGGCATACCGTTGGATTACGCAACCTACATTAGAAAACTCCTAATTATACTTATTTTAAATCGAAGTCTCTCACATATGGATGTGAGAATAGCAGTAGTAACAAAATAAAATGAAGCACTCCGTCGCCGGGCGATTTATGCTTGTGATTCATTCTTGTACAGTTGGAATCAGCAACATGTGAGCTGCCAAGATGTTTTTAACCAACTTAAAATAAAAATATAGTTTTAATTTAATCCGTAGGGCTTGGGTATTCAAGTTTTTAAACCAAACCATAATATATTTATACAATTATCGCTCTATTACCGCCATAACTTTTTTCCTTTGGATAATAAAATAACAAGCGGCAGGTTTTTTCGTAAAACTGAATAGCTTTTAAGCATAAAATAAATTAAATAACTTCTGAATTAAGAATTAATAAAAAATAAAATAAATTGCACGTATTTCGATGGTATCCACGCTAGCAAACAACTTGTTACGGAATTATTTCTGGGCCTTCTATCCCACACAAAACTCTATACCCTTTTCTCTCCTTTTTACTAGAAAGAGGGGTATAGTGCTCAGATCTAACCACACTCCTATAATTAAAGGTAAACATGTCTAATAAACATAATTATATGTTTTTACAATAGATTTAGAACTTTAAACTTCATTTTCATAGTTTTTTTTTTAATAACTTATATAGTTAGATAATTCTAGGTTAGACTAGTTCAAATATATTTAATAATAATCCTTTTACTTGTGCAATAATTACCGAAAAAAATATTTCTTGTTTAACAACAACGTTGAAAGAAAGTGCGTGTTTTTACCCAATCTTTATTGACGTTGACTATACAAAGTAGTTGATCAAGCATATAATATGGCATATTATGTAATACAAGAGTTTAAATACGTGCTTGCTTCTGTTTAAAAAAAGTACTAAAAGCTTTATGTTAGGAGTATATATTTCTTACTGCCATGTCAACCTGTTCTATTTTGTCACCCCCATTCACAATTGTAATATTTCATGTTGTCTCTCGTTTATTTTGCAAACGATAATTAATATTAATTTGTAAGCTAAGTTTGCAATTTATTAAGTTTAGTTTAAGCATTCAAATAAATAACAGAGTTAGATAATAGAAGATATCAAATTCTTTAACTGGTGCAAATTTGTTTAAAATTTTATTTTTACAACGACGTTAACCTAATAAAATCATCAACAACACAACTCAGACAGTATCATTTTCTTTAGATATAAAATACTACTAA
The DNA here is from genome assembly GCF_905163445.1 of Pararge aegeria. Taxonomy (NCBI): domain Eukaryota; kingdom Metazoa; phylum Arthropoda; class Insecta; order Lepidoptera; family Nymphalidae; genus Pararge; species Pararge aegeria. Next base: position 8,347,063 of record NC_053189.1, read on the forward strand.
GAAAAATTTAATAATTTTGGAAACATAAGCATGTAGAGCATGCCAAAATTTTGAGGTAAGTACCTATATAGGCAAGGTCTCGCGTTGTTGGAATATAAGTCGTACAAATTAAAAAGTCTTCTAAAAATGTTCTTATAGTATTGCGTGATATTTAGTTTGACCGCATATCCCGGGTTATATTCGCAGAAAATCAATTTTCATAAGGCGCCAAAAGTAGATATAACTTTAAAAAATATTGAATTAAATGTTATCCATTTTTCCAAAATAAAACAAAACAAAAAGTATAGAGACAATATTATTTGAAGGAAATTAAATAAACGAAAAATTGCTTTTAAGACCGTTATCGTATTGTTATCGATGGTGTACCATGGATACAATGAATGCATACCAAATCGGCCCTTGAACGCGTAGCGAATATTTTAATTGTTGAAAAAGTAGCGCAGATAACCGCCAATTTCGTAATTGTGAGGTCTTGGGAACGACCAATTGTGCAACCTTATCTACTTTTGTTCTTTGAATAGAACCTTCATCGGATAGCGATATTCCAAAGATGTAATGATAGGCTTTGTTAAACGGTAGAAGATTGCGGTTTGGCTGCTTCTAATGAATAGTCTATAAATAGCCATTTGTGAGTTTAAATATTTTTACATTAAGATTAAGTAGTTGAATAATTTTTTTCTTTTTTTTTTAGATATACACTTGCGAACCTGCCATCCCCACCATAAACGCATAGTTTCTAAGGGGATGGATAATTATGTTGGAAAAATATTTGTAACTTTTTATTTTGAACAATAAATTAAAAAAAAAAAAAAAAAAAAAAGAGCTGGATGGGTGTGTCTTCATGGAAGGTTTTCTTGTCAACCTTAATTTTAATAGAGCTTATTTTTACTTTATATAGTAGCCGTTGCTCACGTTCTTCGTTTGCGTTTATAAGGGCAAAAATCATGTAGATTTATTTCCATAGTTAAGGCGTAAAGAAAGGACAAATTAACAAACACTTTCACATTTATAATATTAGTACCTAAGAATTTTGAAAAGAATAAATAATAAATTGATAAACATGGTTAAATTTCATCTAAAAATATGTTAGTGTAATTTTTACGTTGAAAAGAACTTTTACCCTAAAATTGAGCGTGGAGCGTCGAAACTTCATCATATTATTATCTTAACAAATTCATAGAAAAATATCCTAAAATATGAACGAAAAATACCCTAACTTGCTTTTCAGTCAAAACATCTTTCAACTCAAACTCATACTCTTCTACATTCTTTATTCAAATCTTAATATATATAAATCTCCTGTCACGATGTTTGTCCGCGATGGACTCCTAAACTACTTAACCGATTTTAAATTAAATTGGCACACCGTAAGCAGTCTGGTCCAACTTAAGAGATAGGATAGCTTAGATCTTTAAGTAAAGTCACAATTTTATTTTATTGCAAATTATTTGTCTATAATTAATTGACAGTCACATGTTATATGTATATACAACTATACTCATTTAAGGCTTAGCGATACTGAATACTTTAAAAACAAAATCAAACGCAGACGAAGTCGCGGGCAACAGCTAGTACACCTATAAAATAAATAATAATAATAAATAAATATACTACGACACTACACACATCGCCACCTAGCCCCAAAGTAAGCGTAGCTTGTGTTATGGGTACTAAGATGAATGATGAATATTTTTATGAATAATATACATAAATACTTATAATATACAGATAAAGCCCCAGACACTGAAAAACATTTATGTTCATCACACAAACATTTTTCAATTGTGGGAATCGAACCCTTGGACTTAGAAAAGAGTGTCGCTGCCCACTAAGCCAGTCGGCCGTCAAATGTACTGTTGATGCATATAGATATACAAATCGCACTTAAGAGTAAGCGTACATTCTTTTTTCACACAACATAATGCACACATATGCTAAAACATACGACCGCATTTGTGTAAAAATTCTCTTCCTTTTTAAAGTTGGATAAAAACTCAGTTAACTGCAACGAAACAAACTACTCCGAAGCGATGCGTAAAAGAACAAAACGCAAAAGACCTATCAGGCAACAAAATAAAATTTTAACTGCTACAGGATAGTAAACATAATTTACAACTGGGCCCCTGTTTTTATATTTATTTTAACTCCGTTTAGTTCTGTGCTAGTTCCATAAAAGTTTCGTAAATTTCTAGCGGATCGGACAGTTCTCAGACTGATCGCTCATCCAACTATATTTATAGCTGTTTGATTTATTTTGTTATCTCTTTATTGCTCGACTAACGACAAGCATTCTATTCTGAAGATTAATAGTTGCCGTCATCGTGATTTAGCAGAGCAACCGATATTTAATGTGCGCTATTTAGATAGAATACGACGGTTTATATTTAGATTTCCTCGGTTGAGAGCCCAATCATCGGGAAATTATTGGAATTATCGAACGTACAGTGGAGATAGATTGAGTTGTGTACGGCTTAGCGAGATCGATGTACAGTTCTTGCTTCGCTGTGATCGGTTCTGGAATAGAAAGCAAAATCGGATTAAGCTGAGTGATCGTTTATTTAGGGATCCTTATCAATGTGTAAAAAAATAATACTTATTCTCGGTGGAATTTAAACTTTTCTTTTTTTATATTGTCATATTTTTATTACTAGATGTAGACTAAATATGTTATGTTATATTAGTTAGTTCTTTTAGTAAAAGTACAGAGCGGGAATTGCATTAATAGTTGTATTTATAATAATTGTATTTTGTACCACCTGCAGTTACTTCTCTTCTTTTTTTTCCCTAATTCCAAGGTTGCCTGGCAGAGATCGCTACTAAGCGATATCACCTTTTGTATTCTGCTTCTATTTTTATGTTTCTTTTTTTCTTGTATAGTTCTTAATGAGGTATACAAATAAAGAGTTATAATAATAATAATAATTAATTATTTTTATCATCATCATCATATCGATCATTAACGGCCTACTACAGGGCACAGGTCCTCTCACAATGAGAATTAAGGCCGTAGTCCATCACGATGGCCCAGTCCGGATTGGTGAACTCCACACACCTTTAAGAACATTATGGACATAACTCAGGCATGCAGGTTCCCTCACCGTTGATGCAATTGCAAGCAATTAAAATATATCACTTCGCTGGGATTCGCTGGGATTCGATCTCAGCCACTAAAAATGAAGTCGAAGCCCTACCCTCTGCATATACTGTTTAATTTACAGTGATAAGTGATGATACAGCCAAGGGCTAACTTATAATGTAATTTAAAAAGAATAAATAACACTAATTGCGACAATTTTCACTCACTCAGAGCCCAACAATGTACTGGTTTTCCTAAATATAATGTTATGTAATGTTTAGTCATATTTATCAGCTGTCATACTGAGGATGCTGTTGAACTTTTTTACGAATTTTCAACCAGTTATAAAACGTGACTTATGTTGTTCGCAGAGCATTACTGGTGCCCTGCATGAAAAGAAAAAAATTACAGGGTAGAGGAGGTGATAAGTATGGAAAATACCTGATCACTACTGCAAAATATCACAATTATTTTTTGGCTTCTCACTGGTTAACACTTTTTCCATATTTTTTTTAAAACTTAATAGACGTCAGTAAAACCCGTATTAGTAGAAAGATTGTCTAGTTTATTTTCTAGATCTATAAACTAAGAAGTTGAAGATGTAGCTTTATCTCTCATTTTCTATGCCAGTCCATTAGATGCACTTATGTTTAAATCTAAATTGCTGTTAGTTATCTTTCCATAATTCTTGATAAGCGCGTGTTGAAAATTAAAAGCCTATGAGTATCTTCCCACGCGAAAGCGACAGGTTCGGGGTTACGTCTTAAAAGACGGTAGAGGTAACTCTAAAGGTAGGGCCAGATTGACAGCGATTTGATATCCGTCTCTGATTGACATCAGGTGAGCTTCCTTTTAATATTTAATTCTTAAAAATGTTTTTTCTTGCTTCAATCAATGCATGAGCTAAATCATATAAAAAAAAATGCTAAATCATTCCTGGCAGTTTGGACTGCAGGTATGGGAGTCACAGTCGCTGTCCTTTTCAAACAGATTGGTACGGCAGACTTTTTTTAAATTTTCTTTAGTTATTTGGAAATAATGTCTATTTAGTTACAAAAAAAAAAAGATTAAAAGATTATTATAACTAGAAGTACCGTATTCCAAAGATACTACTAATTTTATCTATTAAACTATTAACTATTTAAGTGCATTCAACTATCCGCGCTTGGTTTGGCATTGCTTTATTTTGAAAAGGCCCACATAGCGGTTGGCGTGGTAATAGGTCTTGCAATCGCTCGCAGTGTCGAGACGTGGATCGTGGGCGGTGGCGCCAATGCCTACTTTGATAGCGCGAACTTAGTATTAACGTTTTAAACCTATCAGCTACAAATAGTGATTATGGACGTTCGTGTTTCCAGTCCAATAATTACCAGACCGACAACATTGCTATGTATATTTCTTGAATTGTGGATTACTTGAACTGTTACAAATTTGAATAGCAAGTTGTTTATGGAAATGGGCTGTTTTCAGGCTGTAGTTTTATTTTACTGACCAAAGTGTTCCAATATGATTTCAGGGTTTGAAAAAGAAAACATTTTATTAAAATGGACCAATGAGTTTTATCTTTAAATAACAAATTAAATATATACTTGACTTTGAAGCCATATATAAGTGTTTTGTTAATTGTTGTATGCTCATTATTCCGCAACATTTTTTTATTTTTTTAAATAATTGTTTTATAAATATAACCTAAAATAAACTATTTAAAACTAAATAAAATCTAAAACGTCCTCGAAACCACCGCAGCGTGGCACAGTTCCTAAGATGCTGGCAGCATTGCCCCTTTCGATGGCCAAACTAATTCGTTGGCCAAGGTAACTGCCCGCTCTAGGATCACCGGTAGACTCGATAACACTTTTCGATAATTCTTTGAAAAGAGCTCTTGCCTCCGGACCCGTCGGTCCCAAAGTCTCTACTCCAAAAGGCACAAAAATGAAGCTGCTATCCAGGTTTTCATATTTACGCCTCTTGGCCTGCTCGGCACTGGTAGCAGCCGCACCCACCATTGACGAGGTGGCCTGGATGTGTGATGCAGCTAGGGTATCAACACAAGTTGAATCCCACAGAGCGTCATACAATCAGGTCTCTTGCCATCACTGCGCAGCGCCAAACCAATAGGTTCTAATACAGCTTGTACGTGAGCGGTAGCAAGAGATTTTTTTAGATTTTTTTATTTTTTTAATAATTAATGGACCAAGCAGAGTGGTAAATGGAAATCCTTCGCTTATTAACAAAGCAAAACTTTGCAGGCCATTTGATGAAACACGTCTTGCAAAGTGCCGCTGTCCACTTATTTGAGGCGTAAGTGTTAAGCTTCATGTACCTGTGATTACACCGGCAACAATGCCTTTCACACCAGAAGAGGGCAATGCTGCTTTGCGGCCAAAATAATCATGGCAGTGGAATAACAACGGACCAGCTCTGCAACGAAAACTTCTACTATCTATCTAGATTTGTGCCATGTGGGATACTAAAGGTGAAAAACAGAGCATAAATAAAACATTCCCTTTCTACGTCAATCATCAGATGTTATATAATTTTTATCCTCATAAGTGCGAATGTAAATTAATAAAGGCTTGGCTGACTGAGCGTAACAAATCATTGAAATGGTTGTATCTGTCGACAGGCGCATTTGCCGCGGCTTTTACCTCTTTTGTTCACTTGTTTATTGAAATGAACATTTAATTCTCACGTCATATCATATCACTGTAAAAGAGTGTGAATTTTGCGATGCGTGTGTTAACTTGACGGTGATGGACGGAAAAATAAGAATGGAATGATAAATTAGCTGTGAAAATACACAATGTATTTTCTGCTGGTCTAAAGTTCCTCAAAAAAGATGTGGACTATATATCAAAATGCTAATAACAACCTGTCTGATCCAGCGGTCGATATACTGTCTTTAGGGTGCGTTTCCACTGAGGCAAATCAACCGGATTATTGGAAGATAACGTGGTTCAAATTATTTCGCGATCAACAATGAATCTGCCAATGAAAAGGATAGATTTCAAATGCAAAAAGTGGAATACGTGAATTTAGAAGATTTGTAATTCTTTCGAGAAATAAAGAACTCAAGTTATTTTTTTTTTCTTCCACTACAAGTTAGCGGTTGACTGCAATCTCATCTGGTGGTAAGTGATGTTGCAGTCTAAGATGGTAGCGGGCTAACCTGTTAGGGAGTATGGTATCCATACCTCTAATAGGTTTCTACGCGATATCGCACCGGAGCACCAAATCGTATAGCACGTCTTTGTCGGTAAGGTGGTAACTAGCCACGCCAAAGCGTCACACCAGACCAGACCAGATCAGAGAAAATTCAGAAATTATAAATTCCCAAATGGCCCCTGCCGGGACGGAAGCGGAATTTAAAATTTCTGAACCCGGGACCCGGGACCTCCTACTTGAATTCACAGGACTCACTGTTGCGCCAGGGAAGTCGTAAGTTAGTCTAAACCTTAGAACCCACGACCGCCACTTGTGAATAAAGCAGATGTTTTTTTTATAATAAAATAGCAAAATATAACGCTTTTCTTAATCACTATCTGTACTTATTACAATTTGGCTCAAAATTTTCCATCTTCGTTGTCATTTTTCTTTATGTTCAGGACTTAAAATGAAGTACTCAGTTTTTATTCATTAATGCATGCACCAAAACTGCACCGCATTTTATAAAAGGCAATTTGCAATTCTACTGATGTTTAGATAAAACGAATATTCATTTCCTTTTTCGAAACATACTATATGTAAATATACAGTTAAAATATTCTGCACGTTCCTAAACAAACGAGTGCGTTTTGTATTGCACGAATAAAAGTTTTAAACGTATATTCCCTGGCATTGTTCACTTTGCTCAGTTCGTTTGCTGCAATACATATTTTGGCTTTATTCGTGTCCATATTTTTATAATTCAACAACTCATGCTGTGCTTCAATTAATACTGATCAGACGAACGAGCCGAAAAAACCGCTAAATATGGGCATCATAAGATGGCTCAGGGTTACTCAGAAGGCGATACAGAGAGAGCTATGCTCGGAGTATCTCTACGTGATCGAATCAAAAATAAGGAGATCCGTAGAGGAACCAGAGTTACCGCCATAACCAGTTGCGTGCACTGGGTTTCTTACCAGGGTATGCATACAGCAGGAGAATTTCATAAAACGGCTAAAATCTTCCTGTTTTCATGCTTATCTGCATGTATGAAGTGCACGCCACTGGCCATTACTCAACGAGTTGCGAAGCTGAAGTAACAATGGGCGGGCCACATAGCTCGGAGATAGGATGGACGTTGGGTTCCCAAGGTGCTGGATTGGCAGCCCCGCACTGGTAAGCGCAGCGTTGGTGACTCCCAACGAGGTGAACAGACGACATTAAGCGCGTCGGAGGTAGCCGCTGAATCTGAGCGGCACAAAGCCTTGGAATTTAGAACTCCCTACAAAAGACCTATGTCCAGCAGTGGACGTCTATCGGTTGATATGATGAGACCAACGAGCAACATAAATAGTGTTATGGGTACTAAGATGAAGATGAAGATGAATATTTTCATGAATAATATACATAAATACTAATAATATACAAATGAACTAACACAAAACATTCAAGTTCATCACACAAACATTTTCCAGTTGTAGGAATCGAACCCACAGCCTTGACTCAGAAAGCGTTGCCCATTGCGCCAATCGGCCGTGAAAATTATATTATAGTTAAAAATTTGCTTGCAGCCTTAATCAGTCTTCCGCTCCGTGTTGTTGAATAAAGGTTTAAGGACCCAGTTATAAAATATCCAAAGAATATATTATTATTGTTCGAATTAGGATATGCATTTTAAAGGAGTTATGAATAGTAAGTTGATGCTTGATAGAAGTGCGTAAAAGAAGAAAACGTGTTTTCTGACTCTACATAACTATTTAGGGTGCATGGCATAGGGTCAGAAAAAGTAGATGCAGAGTAAAATACATAAAAAAAAATCATATATTTCTACTAACTCCCTGGCCTACCATTCTGAACTAATCTTTCAGATATACAGTTAACAATTTCTTATTTGTTTTGAGATACTCTTATTCTGGACTGGAGGCAATCATAAACCGTGGATTATTGCCGCTCTACCAACTTAGATGCCACCAAGGCATTTAATATACAATTAATATTTAATTTTAATTTAAAAGATATTGCTTGAAAGAAAGAGAACAGTCGAAACTCATTTCTCTTGCAACAAATGTCTCTTATGAGACTGACGAGACCTTGCTTATAAAATAATTTAATGTAGCTAGTGAAGTATCAGTTCGTATTTGTGAATCAAGTCGATTAGCTGTTCCAATATTCCATACCTAACTTCTCATAATCTGTACATATCAATAACAAAAGAACACCACTATGCATCGACATAAAAGCGCTGGCTAAATGTCTAGCAACAGAACATTGTAAAATCATCGAATCAATTTATAAGTTCTATCTCAATGCAATCTCCGTATTGTGTTGTAATAAACTGCATCAGACTACACAAAATATTCATTAAAGCGAATTACATCAATCACTCAAACGCTTCCTGGAATCATCAAAGCATTCCAGCTGTCATCGTTTGACAGGAAGAGAGGCGATACACCCCACCCACTTCATCCAGGTTAGGCGTAAATATTTATAAGTGCAATAACGCCCTAATACCTATTCATAAGTGAAAATTACTATGCAAATAGTGAAAACGGGGCGGGCCGTAAATCTAAACGTTTGCCGGCGCCTTAATAGCGACGTAAGCGTGATGAATATGAAACTGTGACGTCGTGTCGTCATTAATAAAGGAATAATTAAGGCGAAACTGGAAGAGTAATGTTCTCCGTTTAAATTGTATTTCATTAAGGTGGTTTAACATCTTGAGTGACGCGAAACGCAAACGCACCAACCAAGTGCGAGTCAACTTGCGTAATGAGAATTCCGCGAAGAAATGTAGTTATAAACAAATTATTAAATAATTAAAAATTCCAACACACCGAAAATACAATATTAATCCTTAATTTTGTTTTTAAAGATTTTTTTATTTATTTAGTTAAAAGGATATAGTTACACTATTCCAAAATGTAAGTTGCATATTTTTCTCGATTATATATAAAACTATACTAGTTAAGTTACATTATTTCATTTGTTCTGAAATATTTACAAACCTTAATTTTTATGAAATTAATATGAGTGCAACTTATTAGTCCACTGTAAAAACTTATGACAAATTGAGAGTTAAGTCCCACTAAAGGGCTTTAAAGTTAACCTATAGAACCCTAAAAAGATTAATATCGCTTATCTCTGTTGACTATGCAATAATACTACCATTCACACTTTATTAAAATCATATCAAAATAACTAGTGAAACCTACGTTTATAATAAAAAGCTGCGCATTATATTCCATTATTTATTTACTTATATAATATTAATATTGCGAAATTTCACATTTTGCACGTAACACTCCAATCAATAGTTCAATGATTTATAATTTACTATACGAATCGAATAATATAGATATCAAATTTGTACCGAACTTAAGCCTAATTTAAGACATTTGAGGCTGTGTGGGCAGATAGAGTCACAGCTTATGTGATTTATGGGCGCAGCTCGCAAATCTGGACTGATCTTAATAAACTTGTTCTTAACAATGAAGCAAGTGTGTAGTGGTATGTATTAATTCAATTTAGATCTTCATACCTTTGATTTATTTATTCAAGATGAACATAAGTTGTACTTGCAAAATTGCCTTCTGGAATATGGCGTAGTATTTATTAACTTAGTCTGTAGTCTCGGGGTTTTATAATCCCATCCCACCACATTGTGAGGATGCATGGATTTATTGTTTTTTGTTACTATTTCACGCAATAACTGTTGATTAGACTGAAGTTTAGAATGAAGATAGATTATACCTTGGCATAGTTAGCCTTTTATCCCGGATGGTTGGTTGATGGTTTTTGCACGATTATTAACGCTGGAATTTTTAGATGGAAAAAGTTGGGATTATCCTGACCACAACTTGAACTAACTTTTTTAGGTTCCACTCTGTGCTAATTTTTATCAATATCACGGGGCAATAACTGCACCAGCAGAACCTAGATTCAATCTCTCATAAAAGTTTTAGTCCCTATCTATACCGTAAATCCGTACATAAATAAATAAACATTAGCAGCCTGCTATTCCGGAGCGTGACTAATCCACCAGATACACCGTGGGAGTGCACTTGTATGCAGTACTACAAATAAGAGCAGGTTTAGCTTTGGTTTAGTACGACCAGTATGTGGGCTTTGTTCAGTTATTTATAGCGCGCGCTCTGATAACCTGTCAAACGTTGTTAGCAGAAATTTTCAGTGTTGAACGCTGGGCAATAATTTACTACAAACTGGAGCAGTTATTGTCAAAAAATATCTTTACTCACACGAGTCACGTGGATGACAATAATAATAAAGATATAACGTTTATCGTTATCGATATTTTTCATCTTGTGGTTAGCATTTTCTTCTTGTGGACCACAACTCGAACCCAGAAGGTTCGAGTTGTGGTTCGGAAATATGTTGTTAGGAGTTTGGTTCCCCTGTCAAATTATAAAATAAATATCCGCCTGGAATAAGGACATTGGTATTTTCCACAACAACACTAAAATGTGATAATAATTAAACGTAAAAACCTGCTAACCCCCATTTAAGCAGCCTGGAAGGCTAAAAGCTTAATCCCTATGAGAGAGAAGGCATGTGTCCAGCTGTGCCACATTAATATACTGAGTATGATTTGTCAATTAATTATTTTCATTGTGTCGTAGATCTTTTTTGTACACCTGAAAGTATTTTGAGATTGATTTGGTTTAGGTGATTTACCAAGCGTCAGAGATACTCATACTCTTGTCACTGGCCAGTGGACAAAAACTGCAACATTATAACATTATTATAAAAATTCACCTACTTTTATTGGAAGAAATACAACTATAAATCGTCCATAGTAAATTAAGGAAAACGTAAATAGCTCTCTATCGGCTGCCAAAAACCCGTAAAGAAAGCATTTCCATATTCCAGCAATTGAATTGCGAATTCAGTACAAATTTGACCTTGTACGCTACAAATACCTAGTTTGGCAACTTTGTCCCAGTGAATCAACTGAAGTTACGGCAAAACCCCGTAACTGGGAAATGAACATAAAGATATACGGCTCCTAGCACATTGTTACACTTCTTACGTTCAAAACTTTGTACCTGGTAATATGTTGCTATAGGCGTGTTTACAAACTGGATAATACGAAAAGTTACTTATGGCTTGTTGAAGATATAATTGAACTTTAAAAGAGACAAATTTCCCAATTCAGATGTGTATGTTTATCATTTGTATTTATTTAAATATAATGTTTGATATCTGAGTAACTTGAAATTTTTCCTCCTTTTGTTGTTTGCTCTGAGATTAAATATAAAAGGTATTTTTCAACTACAAATATTCTAAATTTCAAAACGATAGCACTTGTATTAACTGAAATAAAACGTTGTCACAAATGGAAAATACTACACCATAAAGGTTCGATTTTGCCATTCTGGTACAGGAATCCTGAAATCACAAAGGATTTGCGAGTCAGAAGGTTCCGCAATACATTTTTTTTTCAAAACTGTATAAAATATCCTAGAATGAATCAACAGACACAGCGAAAATGAAAGGTGTTCCAATGTATAGGTACTTCATGCTCCGACATAATCCAAATAATGACCAGTTGCAAAACGTGCATATTTAGATATATCCATGTAACATTTGTGTAGACAATCTACTAGAATAAACTTAGCCTAAACTTATACAATGTGATTGAACATACGAGTAAGCACATAGTGAAATTGGAGTTATGGTTAAACAAACATCAAACATGTTTGCACAAACGTGGGAATTAGGTAAACCGCCCGATCTAAATGAGCCTCTTAAGCCGCAGCGTAAACATCAATTTATTTAGTCAACATTGCCTTCAGCCACTCCTTAGACGGTACCTTAGTACAGTGGGTTAGCGTAGTGCGCTAAGTTTACTGAGCATATTTGTTCAAAAGCTGTTTAATGGCCGAAAACGTATTACTCGGATACACGTGCACCCGAATTTACTCAATACGCAGTATTTTTTGGTAAATAATCATAGTCAGCATCGGTAAGTGGTTTTACGAACGAACAGAATGAAACTAAGCATTATAAAAACCAATCTTTCTTACCAAAACCCAAAACCAAAACCTTCAACTACAACGAATACTTAGAAAAACACACTAAATAAAAATCGTCACATGTAAAAAATATTTTTTAACACTCTGCACAAAAACAAACATTGTTAAAATAAAATTTATAACACCATTGCCACCATTACCTTGTGGTGTTGCTAAGAAGTACCTATACCTAAAATAATTTATTTTAGGAGGAATTTTATGAATTGTAAAAAAAAAATTGTGTAATATTGCTTGGTAAAAGTAACAATTCTTACAAAGTAACTTACCCAAGCACTCGCTAACCCTTTGCTTACATTACTTATCAGGTTCTTTGCCCGTTCTGTGCCAAAACATCTACCGGTGAGCACGTCATGCTCCTAAAATTAAGTTTTTAAACTTCGCTTACGCAAATAAGTTTTAAAGTACACTTTACCATACTTGTAACTGCTATACCTATGCAATTTTTTTTGCTATCGAAAGTATGCCTACTAATTTCATCGAGAGTTCATTCAAGCGTTTTCATAATAGAAGGAAAATTAATGAGAGAACTTTAGTTTTGGTGAATTTCGCTCCCAAATTTCGAGCAGGTATCGGGGTTCGGTGATAAAGTTATAAAATCGCTTTGCGCTGCGTGACCGCACTCACAACGGCTTCCGAGGGTGTTTTATTGAAAAAGTAAGAGTCGTGAGCTGACTACGGAGGGTCCGTAAAATATGAATAATGATTATCGACTTCGGAGCTTCGCTACTGGAAAATATAATCACTGGTAAAAGTCAAGGATTTTGACATTATTATTATAGTACAAAAAATTTGTTTCCGCACACTGTTTCATTGAAATTTCTGTGACCACAATGTAATTTTCGAATACTCTTACTCAAAGCAACCAAACTAGTTCACTGTTTTTAAATATTATATTTATTAATCTCTGTTCATAATCAGTTCCCATAATATCACAATTTATCCTATCTACATAAATAATAATATAATGTGCACATAAATTTTGATTTATCAACTTTTTTGGCTTTGGTCTAGAATCTCACGTTTGAAATATACATTGAATACTTTTTTCATTTTATAAGTATTTTATTTCATTTTTGTTATTTTTCCCCTGATATGTACGCAGTATTAAAATTTTTCTATTTTATCAAAATTTGACTAAAAGATGCCTCTGGGCGTTTAAGTTTCGCCTACTTACAATATATATCTTAATATATATAAATCTCCTGTCACGATGTTTGTCCGCGATGGACTCCTAAACTACTTAACCGATTTTGAATTAAATGGGCACACCGTGAGCAGTCTGGTCCAACTTAAGAGATAGGATAGCTTAGATCTTTAATTATAGTCGCAATTTTATTTTATTGCAAATTATTTGTCTATAATTAATTGACAGTCACATGTTATATATATACTACTATAATCATTTAAGGCTTAGCGATACTGAATACTTTAAAAACAAAATCAAACGCAGACGAAGTCGCGGGCAACAGCTAGTAAGGGTATATATATAAGCAATAGGTGCTTACATATTATGTTTTATTTCTTATTCATGCAATATATAATTTAAATAACTTTCGGGCAATACAGTGTACCTGATTTCCGTAGCTCTGCTAATTTTGGTGTATTTTCTACTACTTTATTTTCTACTTGTAGACTGTTAACAGTCTACAAGTATCCCCTGTTGATCATATGCTTTTCCAAAAACACGCTTTTCCGTTTCCGTAGTTCTTTTCTGAAATAAAAAAAAAATTATATCCGTGTCCAGCTCCAGCAAATTTAATCGAAGTTAGTGAAATTGTAAAGACGATCTTCTTTTAAAAACTAACTAACAGCTCCACTTTTGAATTTATGATATTAGGATGGTCTATTGCATTTTTATTACTATATATGTAGAACTTCCATACATAAACAAATTAACTACAGGGTAATGTATGTTAGTAGTCCTACAGTGAATATCCATAATCTGATTACTGGATTTGCGGATACCGTACGTAACACTAGGATAATGCGGATAATGGAATGGCTAGATTACGTAACACAATTAATGCAACACGGGATTCATTTGTAAGCTTAGTTGCATGACCTACAATATCACAATGCTCGTTTGTAAAACCGTTAAACAAAAGTTGCTAATACAGATATAATCTAACTGGTGCTCGCGAATTCAGCCGCGTGGATTCATCTTTAAAAAAATCCCTTAATAACTCTTTGGTTTTTCAATCTATCACTCTACTTAATTTATCGTAATCAGAAATTAAAAAAACTGTCGCACATGTTGTATGTATTTTCTTAATGGTGCCATGCAACCGCTATAGTTTTCGCATTTTTTTCATCAAGTTATTAGCCAGTGACTCGGGATGATAAAAACATGTTTATATTTCTCTACTAATGCAATAAAGAGGGACTATTTTCGATTGGCTCGAAAAGTATTGGATCTATGTTGACCATTTCTTCGCCAAAAGAAAGCTTAACTATCGCGAAGTAACTATGCTATAATTTATTTAAAAAAAATGGAGATTTCTAAGAAAATTGCAATAATGTTACCCAAAATAGCTAGTAGTTAAGTCGCGTTGGCAGCTTTTGTGTTCTTAAATTTTATTAGATCACCGGTAGAAACAAAAGTGGGTTAATTAGGTATATTAGTACACAGTATTAATTCTTATTTAAATAAATGGTTTCACTTTTTAATTTATTCCAATAGCACTACAACTAAACAAAACTTTTTGGGTATTTTATTCTATTTATTACGTAAATTGTTTTTTTTACAAGCAGACAAAACTTCAAAATATTAGTAATAGATTGAATGCAACACGTCTCTCAAATAAACTGTTCCTTCGGGATGCTTCCGGATAATTTTGTTTATGATGTTATAACTATATCCCATTTATCTAGGTAATCTTAGGTAGTTAGAAATTATAGTAGAATAAAGAACATAAAAAATAATCTATTTTTGGACAGATTTTTGTTACACACAAACAAATAGATATACTTCCGCTATCATAATACTAATACGACTTATTAGGTACAGATGCATAGAAATATGTCAATAAAAATGAAAATTTGAAAACAGAAACGCGTTTTACTTATTTTTGGCTTGCTTGAACCATTATATATCCATTGAGTGGACATGATTAGTCGTAAGGAGCGGAGCAGGGCTGTTATTCATATAAGGACAACTGGTTCACATATTGTATACCTTCTATCGCAATATAAACTTACCTAGTTGCAAAATAAGATATGCTTATAAATTATTTAAACAAGAGTACCTCAGTACCTAAGCAATTTAATGTGCACGGCTAACCTAACCTACTTGAATAGTTTTTATGTCAAGTTTGTGAAGTTTGTGGGTCAAAGAAACCCATTACCAGCCACAATAAAAAGAGTTTAGGCCGTAGTCAACCACGCTGGCTTGCAGCGGGTTGGTGGACTCCATACGCCTTTGCGAATACTATGGAGAACTCTCAGGCATGCAGATTTCCTCACGATGTTTTCCTTCACAGTTGAAGCTGATGGTATTTTAATTCCTTAGAACGCACATAGCTTAGAAAAGTTATAGGTGCGTGCTGGGATTCGAACTCGGCCCAACGAAAGTGTACGCGAAGTCCTAACCACTAGGCTATTACCGCTGTCAAGTTTATGGGTACTGCACTAAACAAAATGTAGCACCTAGTTTTAACAGAAGAGAAGAATTAATATATGATACTGATATAAAACATTCTAACTTACATATTGAAATACTACGCACAGCTTAAGATGGACATATAGAGTTTTGAAATTTGGACACCGTATTCTTTAGGTTTCCTGGGGCGTTTTTAATGTTGTATGTTTTTAGTTTGTATTTTGACGGTTACACTGAGTGATAAATATTTGTATCGGAGGTCCGTTATTCTTGAAATTCTAAAGAAGATAAATATAAAAAAAAACATTTCTTTGGAAAACTGAAACCACAAGTCTGTTACAATTTGTTTGCTTGAGTAGCGTACTAGAAGTCAATTCAGCTGTGCTACGTATTATTCCGAATCTCAGCTTTATGGGACACCAGAAATTCTACAAAAACTAATTCGTGAGCTTAAAGAGAGAGTGAGAGTTAAAATAGATCTGTGGGAGGTAATTAAGCTGCATACGTACGTCTACGACTTTTCCCAAGACGTGTACCTAATGTCATCAACCAAACCACCGTGGGTGTGACAGCTCAACGTTTAACTGTATATCAAAAGGCTATTTACCAATCTGTCATTAAGCTAAATGAAAGCACAAAAACTCGTGTAATAGATGATGGACTTCATTAATCACGCATTCATGGGTCTGTCAATCACAGCGTACAAGTATCAGCGCTTTGCTCCGATAAACAGGTTTCCTACTTCGTATAGAGCTATCATTACATGTATTTTGCTTATAATTAACGAGAAAAACGTTATTAATTGATCGTTGATCGGTCGAGTAGTTTTAACGGTAGAATAAGGCGGCGTTTCCACTGAGCTGTGAATGTTAGCGAGGATACGAAGTTAAGCTGTCAAAAAAATGACAAGTGTGTGTGCACGTAAATAAACTGTAACAAACATTGAAAACACATGATCATGTATTAGATATACAAAAAATAATTAAGGATTGTTTGTGGTCTTGTAGTTAGTGCATTGGCTTTTTGGGGGGGATCGAGTTCGATTCCGGCACGCACACAACACACAACTTTTCGGAGTTATGTGCATTTAAAATTTGATCAATTAAAATATCATTTGCTTTAACGGTGAAGGAATAAATACATCGTGAGGAAAGCTTCTTGCCTGAGAGTTCTCCATATCGTTCTCAAAGGCGTAAAGTTAGGTACCGACCTGCTAGCGTTTGTGGACCACAAAATCCTTATTGTTCTTAGAGGAGGATGGTGCCTAGTAGTGGACCAGTAAATGGTTAATAACGATAATACCTATAGCTT
This sequence comes from Pararge aegeria, assembly GCF_905163445.1. Lineage (NCBI taxonomy): Eukaryota > Metazoa > Arthropoda > Insecta > Lepidoptera > Nymphalidae > Pararge > Pararge aegeria. The sequence goes on from NC_053189.1 coordinate 8,364,248, forward strand.
TCTTTTTCTCTTCTCTCATGTAATAAAATATGCCTGAACGAGACCGTAAATACTTCTTATTTAAATCTCTTATTTATAAATCATTTCTTATTTAAAAAAAAATCCAATCTCTAAGAAGTTTAACTTCTTAAATAAAGTATATAGTTATGCGTGATATAAATGTGAGGTTTTGTCTCTTTGCTTATCATTTTTCCGGCTTATCTTTGAAACGGCTGAACTATACAGAGAGTGTAGAGTCTGGATCTAAGCTGGTACTCAGAACTTTGAAAAAAATCCTAGAACCCAGGATCTCACTTCCGTAGTTGAACATTCTAATCAATGGACCAACGAGGTACAAAAAAAGGTTATTTTATTATCCAATCCAACCTTTGTTTGTATAAAAAATAGAACCAAGGTTGGTTTTTATAATATTACTTTGTTAATTGCACAAACAAAATATAGCAAGCTTAAGTATTGTTCCATTTCATTTAGAAATAATAAAACTTATGTAAATAACAATAAATAATACTTATCTCAAATGTTTCGAATCTAAGAATGTGTTTTAATTTATTAGTATTGTATGGTTATTATAGCCTACCATAAAAATAATGTATTTAATTACGGAGTGAAATGAGTCAAACGGTTCTTCTCACGGAATGGTAATTTTTCAGCCTAAATACCAATAAGCTAAGAGCCAGTAGACATCAATCTGTTATAATCTTAGCAAGACAAAATTTAACATCGTGCCAACTTATACCTATTAACATTTGAAAACTATCATAATAAAAGTAGTAAAAAAAGGACAAAGATATAAGCAAGAAGCGCATAAGTTGAAAACCAAACGTCGACCAAAGTCGAAATAGCTTAGAAACATAAGCGTAAGGGCAGGAACATGTATTGATCGTGGCAAGTATTACATGACTTGGTAGTTCACTAATAAAATAGTCATGGCTAAAAAATATGGTGAGCAAAGCAACAACGTACCTACAACTATTACGATTAGTCCCAAGCATGGTGGTGCAGACAGTCAACTTATAGCTTTATGGTAGTTTCACTGACTGGTTATTGGTCGTTGTTGTTCTTTATATAAGGAGTGATTATATGGCTACTTAGTATTTAATTTTTTAATCGTAAGCTAACCGAGAAATATATTTACAGATTTCAACTCGTAGAAGTTCAATTAATTCTTCAGATTATTTGATAAGAAATAAGAACACAGAAGAAACATATAATTTGACAGATTTCCTGTTCATCAATTAAAAAAAGGTCAACAAACCTTAAAAAAAAATCCGGCCGTATTTTTATTGTTGTTAGTAAGTCATCGTATTTAACAAAAGTATTATAAGAAATAAAAGATTGGTAATTTTTTAAGCGATTTAATGGCATTATTATAGAAAATATTTTTCTTGGAAATTGAATTTTCTTGCCACCGGCTCTTTTCATTACCATTGTTTGCGTGGTGAGCTGGAATAAAAAATATCTTAATTGTGGTGGTAGACGGCGTGTTTTGTGATATAAAAGGATATAATATAGCCGGGCGATTTCATTTCAAAGCGTGTTGACTGTAATGAGCGAGATAAGTGAGCTGCTATTATTCTCGGTTTACATTTTGCTTAAACTCTGGGATGTTAAGGAGAGGAAATTTGTTCCGGAAGCCCAAGTGGGAGTGAAAGTTCCAAACAAATGATGAGTTGGTACTTATGCATATTTTGCACTGCTGTTGGCACTGTGTACTTCTGTCTGAACTTGTTAATTGCATGTAAGCTCTGAGAGCTGTCTTGAATTTAACTCATAATATTATTATAATAGTTATGTGTTATAATTTTTACTGAATGTTTTTCCTAAGCTTTGTTTAATACCTGAGATGAAGTATGATTTATAACACCTTTTTAGTTCGTCTGCTCAAATAGTTTTTGGTACACCCACAAGCCTATTTTGGAAACTGAGTAAGTTAAAACTTGAAAACTAATATTATAAATGCTAAAATGTGTTTGTTTGCTTGTCCTTTATTTACGCTCTAACTAAGCAAATCATATTTTTGATATACAGTCACTCGAAAGGACGGAGAGTAATATAGGCTACTCTTTATCACAGGAAAACAAAAGGTTCGTACTCGGTCGAGTACGAATCCCAGCACGCACCTCTTACTTTTCTAAATGATGTGCATTTAACGCATTAAAAAAAAACAAGAAACCATCGTGAGGAAACCTGCATACCTGAAAGTTCTCCATAATATCCTCAAAGGCGTGTGGAGTCCACCAATCCGTCCAGTGCCAGCGCGGTGGTCTATGGCCTTAATCCTTCGCATTGTGGAGGGAGACCCGTAGGCCGGGAATGGGTCGATAAGATGATAAATGCGTGTGCATCTTTATTGCAAATTAAATTTAGGGAATAGAACCCAGGACCTCGTAATCCATAGTCGAACATGATGACCTCACGACAAGCGACGCAGTTTGTACACATCATCATCATCATCAGTCCATAAAAGTGCTGGGTACAGACAATACTGGCAGCGAGCGTTTTGAGGCAAGTGGGTCTCTCTAAGAAAGGGTTTCAGAGACCCACCACTCTGCTCAAATGCGGGGTGGTGGGCTTCAACAATTTTCACAAAATAGTGATAATAACCGGAACCGAGAGCTTAGCGTTCAACTCTGTGAGGCACAAAGGTCACCACGAATTTCCTAACTCCGGCCTTGAACTCAATAAAAAAAAATTATCTTAAAAATCTTAATCTGACCCTAGGAATGTAACCCAGGCCCTAGCGTGCTTATTTAATTATTAATTATTGCTAAGCATTGCGTATGAATTCAATTAAAAAATTGAAATCAATTATAAACTAATCAACTATGATACGGTAAAATATTTGAAGGGTTGCCTTGAAAAATAATTTGGAAGCTGGCCAACGGTCCCGCGGTGGCAACTGGTGGTGCACTTACTCTGGAGTGTAATGACTATTACATAGCTTCATATGGGTGCTTAGAATGTTAACAACCTACGAACTTAAAATTTATAACACGAAAGCTAACTATAATTACAACCTTTTTACACAGTAACTATTATAAACTTATCAGCAATCCAGTTCATGTTCGGTACTCTACTATTTATAGATAAAAAAGGGTTACTAAAAAAATACAGAGCATTAAAAATCCCCCATAGCGAGTGCGAGATGTGAGTGTATACCCCAAAGCGGCGGTACATAAATATTATAGATAAGTATTTATAAAATAATTCAATTACTTATAACAATAATACAGCACAAATAAAACATAGAGAAAACTAAGTGAATACCACCTACTCGTAAATAAAAATCGACGTCAGACCAAAATGTATTATTATGACATAAAACGACAAGACATTTTTTGGCAAACTTTCAGCTATTGAGTTATGCTCATCCATGTTTCTAACATAGTCCGAATGAGGCTAGAGTCATTTTAACTTTATATCACATTCTATTTGTTTGAATTAAATGTGGAAAGTTCTTAATTAATAATTTTGTGCTTTACTACATAGTCCATATAATTTTATACCATAACTTGATCTGAGGGTAATAGTGATGTAATAATGATTCACTCTTAAGTCATGCTAGCCATCTCAAAGCTGGTTCAGATAACCGCTGCCCCATTTAATAACCTTCACAACAAGTTACCTGATAATAGGTTGAACGTTTATCGATTTCAATAACATACTTTATGTCATTGAAATCGATAAACGCTCAATCGATAAGTCTTGCACTCCTTGGAAAAGAAGTATAGAGTCATTTTGATAGATAATATAATTTATTTAGTGAATAAATTGTTCTATCACCAATTTTCAGATAAAGCTTACTATTTTGCTGAAAATGCAAAAATCCACTTTTACGATCTTTGTTTAACTATACGTCCATTGTTGTAAATAAATATAAATATATTACAACAATACACACGTCATCATTTAGCCCAAAGAAAACGTAGCGTGTGTTATTGGTAATAGGATAACTGATTAATATTTTAATTAATACTTTACATAAATACTGAAAACAAATCTTCATCACATAAACATTTTCCAGTTGTTGGAAACGAACCCACTGTCTTGGACTCAGAAAGCAGGGTCACTGCCCACTGCACCAATCGGCCGTCGTAACTCATACACTGACCTATTATACCTATTATATTATTAGAAATAGTATGAATGAATGAATGAATGAATACACTTTTATTGTACACCAAAGAAACAAAAAGTAGTTACAAAGATATAAATACAATCAAGAGAGTACAATTTGGTGGCCTTATCGCTACATAGCGATTTCTTCCAGGCAACCAATGGCGTAAAAGGAAAAAACATAGAAAAGAGGTAGGTGGTGCAATAAATAAGATTTAAAAATTATACAAATATATAAATATAAATAATATATATATATATATATAATATATATATATAATATAAAACTAAAAATAAATAGTATAATAGAGGTCAGTGATTTCATCTCATATGTAGTAGTACACACAGAGTAAAAACCTTAAGAAAAGAACGATACATCTAAATATATTTTTACCCACAGTTTTGACCTGTTGCAAAATTCAAACACAAATTGCCTCCGCCTAAAAATCAAGCGTTCTAGACAAAAAAAGATAGGAAGCAATCAAAAACCAATACAGGACAGTAGACAATCTCGATACAAGATCTCAATATCTCATCCGAGAAAGAGTAATTCTCTCGAAATATGGCATGCAATAAAATACCGACGGGAAATGGAAAAGCAATCGGCAGAATCCACACAATCATAATACGGCAACAGAATATGAATTTCTGAACCCTTGCGGTAATAACATACGTAGATATATGTAATAAACATTACCAGCGTAAACATTTTATGAGTATCCATCTCATCAATAATATATCGGGATTCGCAAGGTTTACTTCGCGGGTCCGGAAAAAATATCCTCTATCACTCGATGCCTATAGCGTTTACCATTTTTCTTCTATAGGATTTGTGTCCTAATGTTTTACTTTATTTATTTTTTGTTTTTTTTACCGTTTGTTTTCAGTACTTTACGATATCTTATTTGGGCCAATATGAATAGATTTTTAGGGTTCCGTACCGCATTATACATAATGAAACCTCTAAAGAAACTTATAATTTTTAAATAAGTTGAGCTGAAAGAGAATAATCTGGCTGTTGCCAGCGACTTCGAATATGACTTAGCAGCCAGAGAATAAAGATCGGTCTGCTAAGCCATGCATAGGCATCAAAAGTAACTGTTTTATTTTAGAAATCATTTATAATAATTTTCATAAACACTATGCTGACCCAAACAGAAGCGGGAAACTTTAGACTAAAGTATAGTTCAATAAAGTTAATATAATTAAGCATAACAATATTGTATAGGTACGGAACCCTCGGTGCGCGAGTCAGACTAGTATTGGGCAAGTTTTTTTTTTTTGAATGTGATTTATTTCTTGTTCCTATACTATTATACCTATACCTATACTACCTATAATACTATTTAACAAAGCACTAATAACCAATATGATACTGTGATGTTAGAAGCCAATTAGGGTTAAATATGGTTCTATACAACTGCCATACACCTACCAACTAAGCCTGATCTATTTATGATTCCATCAATAGGTAAAGTAATCTTCATTATTTGTTTTATAGTAATAATTGATAGACCAAGTAAATGGCTTATCTGATGGTAAGAGGAACCTCATTGCATATAAACAGAGCAACACATCGCAGGGTATGTGAGGGACACGTCCTGCAAAGTGCCGCCCTGTGTCCATCAATCTGAGGCGCAGGTGTTAAGTTTTTGTGGTTGTAATTACACCGGCAACCACAGAAAGAATGAATGAAAGAATTAATACACTTTTATTGTAAACTGAAATTTTTTTTTTCAGATATATAATCATAGAGACAGAGAGTACAATTTGGTGGCCTTATCGCTACATAGCGATTTCTTCCAGGCGACCAAAGGCGTAAAAGAAAAAAACATAGAAAAGAGGTAGGTGGTGGAAAAATAAGATTTAAACATTACACAAATATATAAATAAAATACGTTACTATTATTTTATATATATACACATATTTATATGTGATATATATGTAATATGTATATATGACATATAAATACAAATAAGATATAAACATATATGAAATAACATTATCCATAGTTAATGTAATCATATATAACATCCAAATAATAATATAAAGCAGAAATAGGCATGGGGGTAGTCATTACCCAACCCAACCCAGACGAGCTCGGTCCCGAGAAGCTCTATTACTACTGAAATAAGCATGGCACAAGTGTATTGAATGTTTTACACTTCCGCTATACTTCTACGTTATAAACTTATAACATTCAAACTAGGTATTTTATAACGCGACAAGTTGTATTATTTGGCAAAGTGCATATAGCCTAAATTTCTAATGAGATATATTGACATCCAATCCGATATGCTATCCTATAACGCATAACACGATTATCTTCTAATAACCGAATCAATTAATCTACGAATTCATGCGTAGCTCTAATACGATTTGCCGAAGATGCAGTGTAGTACGTAATCGAGGCGGATAGCAAAGGCGAGTTCATCTGATCGGTTCATTTGGAGTCTGACTGGAGTTCTCCCGATACATGGTACGACTGGATGAACTCGATTTCGATCGTAAATAGGGGTAAGGGTGGTTATGATGAAAGTTGATGTCAAAAGTTGGTCGAAAATATACCGCATGCGAAATATAGACGCGGAAACTTTTTAATGACGAATAAAAAAGTTATCGCGGTTGGATTCGACAATTTAGGCGTAGAATTATTTTACTGTAGTAACATGGTATTATAAGACAGGTCTCTGCCTGTTTTAACTTTCTTTAGAATTAATTGGCGCGAAAATAGAGAAGCTTTGCAATTTAATATACCTGCTCGAATATCATTAATGATTATGAAATGCGTATTATTGCTATTCTGTTGTGAATAAATATCTAATCTATATTCTAAAATTATATCTATGTTTTTAACGAACTACATTGTGAAAAGGACAGCAATAATTTTAGACGTTTTCAGTTTAGTTTAGAGGCATTAGCACCGTTATGATCCATTTAATTGGATGATTATTATAAGTTTTACTTAGTTCAAAATTCCAATGCATATAAAAAAAAACATTTGTGATTAACGACAAGGAAGTAGGTAGGTATATCTCGTTACGAGTTGTTTTCCCTCTCACCATGAGATTCCGTTTATGCATAAAAAACACTTTTTATGTCTAAGAGCATAAATAGTACTTTTATTATGCTTATACAAGAACTATATGAGCATGATAAATGAAGAAAATATCGAATAGGTTGTAGATATGCTACCAGTACAGCTAGTGAATAGACTACGGGAGGCTGAGTGAAATTGACAGATTTATTTGCGTTCGGATAAACCGGGATTGCACTGGCTGAATTTTTTACATCGGCTGACTCACGCGGCTCGCTATGTATCGCGCTGGGAATAATTTCATTCGGATCCCGACAATTGTTCGCTATTGCACCATGTTCCGATTTATTATGCAATCTTCAGCAAATTCATTTCGTTAAAAATAAATTTATACGACAATTTAAATTGATGTATAAAATAGGAATTCTTTATTTACATTTTTTAATCTTAGTTATATAATAAATCTTTAATAATATTATACTGCAAAGATGTTTGAATGTTTGGAAAGTGTTTGTCAATCATTTACTGAAGTGGTATAGCAAATTGGTAAACTAACATGCAATTTTTTATCCTCCGTAAAGCTTACCTTTGTTTACTGTGCTCCATAGTAAACTATTTACACTAAATTGTTTAGTATTGAGCATTATACTTATTTATCTTTATCATAGCGGGTAATGAGTTATTAAGTTATGAGTTATATGTTATGACTTTGTTCATTTAAATAGATTGTGCTCTCCGTTTAATTCGCCACCTTTAATAGGTTTTCTCAAATAAAGCAAGAAGCCATTGTAACAACTATGAATAAACACCATTAAAGTAAGAGTTTTATGTCTCAAGGTCTCAAAAAACCGAGAGTACAGAATGTGGCTACGTTAATATTAATTTATTTATTTATTTATTTAAGGGACAATCAACAGGTTACAACAACAACCCTTAAAAACTAAACAAAAAATGAAATAACATATAAATGTTATATTATAGACCCACTTAAAGACTGCCACAACTTGCAAATAAAAACTATATTGTCAGTTAGAAGGAGAAAAAACGATTAAGAGAGACATAAGCTAGCTAAACTAACACAAAAAGGAGTAAAGGAAAAAAAAAAAAAATAATAATAATAACTAAGTTTAAACAGTACCACCGTATTGCGATAGGAAGTGGTCCTTTAGTTTTTTTTTAAATATAGGAAGACTATCCCCTATTATGTCTATGTCAAGCACTTTATTAATGCTGTTATACAAAGTTATAATAAGTTATTATAATGTTATAGTAAGTTTATTATTGTCATTACACGTAAAAGGTAAAAATTCTACAAAGCCACTACCATGTAGTGGCTTTGTAGAGACGGCTTATAATAAAAATTTATACAAAATACATATAAAGCTTTTCCATGTCTTACGAGTATGTCAACTGACGCGAGGCGTCGAATAACTTCATCTCCAGGGAAATTATCACTTCCTCGTCGTAGTCTTCGTGTATCTAGTACGTTTCACAATCCCCGCACGCACCATCAAAAGCAAATTGTGGCGAGCGTATCGATTTTACGTACCACATAAAATTCGCCACATCAATGTTGCCGCGTACATTTTTAATGGAATTTTTAGATTTATTTGATGAAACTGTGTTAGTTGGCAACCGCTATATTGACTATGGTTTGTATTAAAAGAAATGAAGCTATTTTTTTCGAATGAAATATTTTATTTTAATTGGTACAGCTCACAATTAAATTTTGCATTGTACTTACTCATAAACATTCCAGCTGTTTCAGTTTATACATCAGTATGTACATTTTTAAGCGTTTAGTGTGTGAAAGCAGTTTTGTAGCATAACAAAGCTCGAACCTGTTGACATGTTTATTGTATGAACCTTAAAGATATCCATATAACATTTTTATTGTTCAAAAAATGGTGTGGCTAATTTGGAATAACGAAATTTAGTCGTTTGCACACATGAATTGACAATTAACATCATACTTATTGATTTTTCTTAAAAGCACCAGATTAGCAGAATCGTTAACACCTATTATTAAATAAAAATAGCTATATATACATTAATCAAGTTTTAATTTAATCTGTATACCGATGCCATTAAAACCTAAAGTTTTACTATACCCATTTAAAAATGGTATATTGGAAAACCGTAACTCACTTTGAAGAAAAACTCTCATATTTTCGTTTTGTAGCATTCATGATCGTAGTCAAGCTATTGTCAAGAGAAAAAAAATAAAATAGTTATTCAAAAACATGTCCATATCGACCGCAGCATTTTAAAATCATGGTAAACGAATGGGGTGGTCCATGCATTGTTATAAAATATTTTTATAAGTTACACGGGGTCCTAAACTAACAATGGCGTGATGTTGGGAATGAATAACTGATGCAAGTTTCAATATTATTTTTGTTGCGGGCTCTCTTATGTGAGGTAAAAATCAAAATTCTGTGGTGCAGCGGGTATTTATGTTACAACGTAATGGGCTAATTCTAAGACTTTAGCATATTTAGAATCCTTGTCGCATTAGTTACCAGATAACAAATTTAGTGAAGCTCAAAAATTTCAATTAAATTTCTCATAGGCATATTTGAACAAAGAAATTTTAAGTTTAAAGAATTAAAGTAATAGCTAGTTAATAAAGCAGGTTAAAGCTTAAGGGCAATTCTATAATTTCATGAAATATACCTACAGGAAAAAACATAAGTAAATAATAACTGTGGAATTGAGAAAATACGAGTACATATTGACAGATTATATTAATAGAAAGCAGTATGACGATCCTGATATGTAATGTGGTATATTTATAAAATATTGTTTAGGGAATTTTCGTGGAAAAGGTAGTTCAAGGTAGTTTAATTAAACACTGAAATTAAATAATTCTATATAACAAGTTATTGCTGGATCAGAAGCCTATCTTTGAATAATATAATGGGGTATGCCAAGGAGCTGAAACAGAATATAATAGTAATACAAAAAAGTTAAATAACAATTATAATATTCTCTACAATCGTAGAAGCACTGTACAAATTAATTGCAACTAATTTCTATGTGACCAATTCCAGTTTAAGTGGCTGTCATTATGCGTGTATTTAAGTGTGTTTGTTTGTTAATGCCTTATACCTGTTGTTGTTGCCTTATACCAAGGAATGACGATCATGAGTGGGAGGAAATTTTTAATAATACTGCTTACTTAAACATATTATGTTTGTGATGATCGATAGATTTAAGTTATCAATAACTTATACAAGGCAGTCAATTTCAGTCTTCTCTTAAATTTTTGCCGTAATCTGGTTGTTATAAATTGTTTTCTGAACTGAGTGGTGGTGAAGTGGGTAACCGGGACCGAAAGTTCTTCTCCTTGTTAACAATGCTAATTTATTGTTGTTTACCATTAATTTAACTCTGTTCTATAAAGAGATATGTTCTTAGTTTGAATATAAAATAATCATATAGCATGTATACTGTGATAAAAAGCTATCTCTCCATGCAATTTCATTAGCTCGGATAGCTGACTCTTCAACGCGACAAACGTATATACGCAAATTGAAAGAGGAAAAAACTTTGATGTGGAATCCCCCATCGCGTCGCTCGGATTCATCTCGGATTAGATTTTCGTGTAATCACACTCTATTTTTCGAGGCTTTTTTGAGAAAAGAAATTGGCTTCGATCTTTTTCGCAGTCTTTTTGGCGCGATACCAAAAAGCACGTTCTACTTTGGGTTTGTTTGTAAATCAGGTTAAAAGAATATGTTAATGGGCCTATCTTTGATGCTCATTATGAAACTGTAGCTCTATTCGCTTTTGTTTAATTAGTAATTGATGGTACTCAAAATAATTATTTAGACCTACTAGTTTAATTCTTTTCAGTTCATGGGTTGGTCATAGTCATTTAATTTCAGGTATGTATTGAACTATGAAGAAGTTAAAACTAGGGGCAAACTCTAATAGTGTTCTTATATGAATATTAATGAAATTTTCTAAAAAAAAAAGTATTTTTCAGTTACCATTTCAAAAGATGATGACCAAGTGCACGAGTGAACTGGTACAAAATATGTTAAATAACAATAAATATTTATTTAAATTACCTCTATTTTAAAAGTTATTATCTGACATTAGGTATACATTTTTAAGGCGTTAAAATAGTGGGATTTACGGTTATTGCACTAAGCGGTGTAAATTAAGAATGAAAACGCAGGTTGTAAAATATAGTAACGACGTTATGATGCTTTTGCAATGTGCTATCTATGCCATAAAGCCGTAAACATTTTATGGCTTTTGTTCGGTTCGCACGTGAAGATGAGTCTAATAACCGCTGAATACGAGATCCTTACTTTGCAAATTAGCATGTTTATACTCATAATATTATTAAAACTACCTGTCAAGATTCATATATTATATCCCTATACTGTTTCTTTGTTATGAAATTCAAAGCATTATATTTATATTTTTAGTAAAAAATTGAGGTTACAATTATTATAAAAAAATTCAGCAAACTTGTAATTGGATTAGTGGGTGTTTTAATATACCTGTTATATTGAATATGCTTTAATATTTATTATGACGGTTTTAACATATTAATTATCTATATCATCAAAAACCATTGCGATGCCTACAGCGCTAAACGCATTACTCATTTTGGACATTATCTGGATAAGAAAGATATATTAATTAGCCAAAGTCATCTGTGGAAAGCAAATGCTTAACAAATCTTTAAGTTTTTACAAATTTAAAATGCATATAAAAAATTTCGGATCCGATAGGATTTGAACCTGCGACTCTATTTTATTGGTGAAACGCTCAGGCCGCGATCGCCCGAGAGTCGCAGGTTCAAATCCTGCAAATTTTATATGCATTTTAAATTTATAAAATAGATAATTCCTTCAAGTGTATACCTACACTTGAAAGAATTATCAATTTTAAACACTAATAAAATTATAAAAATCTTTAAGTAACTGAAATTTTATATATCAAATTTGACAAATCTGGGGATCATAGGATTCAATACCGGGAAACTAATAGGACGTAGCTAGAGTAACAAAAGTAAATTTCAAATGTATATTATATTATAAGCACGAAATTTGCTAATATTAAGACGAACTTAACCCGGGACTAATCCTTTCTCGTTAGCGTAAGACTTACGACATTGGGCTTACGTTAGTCATTAGTGGAACTTAGTTAAGCGTATTCATAGTACAAATCGGGCAACACAGGCGGTGTACAAATGTGGAGCAATCATTATTTAAGCCGACAGTGAAATAAACAGTAGTAATTCCACAAATCCCGGTAAGAGGCGGCGCGGGGCAAATTAATGAGTTGCAGGCGGAACATACTACCCGTAGTAGTTAGTCACGTGGGATTATAATATGGAAGTGTAAACTTACTTTATTAAGCGTGTTTCCTTTGTAAAGGACAAGGTATTATTGTACTTCGTAACTTAAGGTGCCGAAGTTAACCTTTGATAAGATAAGTTAGACGACGGTTTAAAATAACTTTGACTGTTTACTTACTGTTCATAGAAATATTGTTTTTGTTAGCATCATTTTAAGTTCCGTACCCAAAAGGTAGAACGAGTCCCTATTGCTAAGACTCCACGGTGCGTCTGTCTGTCCGTATGTCACCAGGCACCTCATGAAGCGTGATAGTTAGACAGTTTTCAAATTTTCTCAGATGATGTATTTCCAAGGCCGCTTTATCAAAGGTGCTCCGGTACAACAGACATAATTTTTTTTCTAAGGTTGCCTGGCAGAGAAAAGATAAGGCCGCCTTTTGTATTCTATTGCTTTCTTCATGTTTCTCTTTATTCATGTATATATATTCTTTGTACGAATAGAGTAATAATTATAACTAATAGAGTTATAAATAATAATGGTATTTAATGAGTTTTTAGTTTCTATACATAATAGAACGGAATTCTTCGTACGCGATTCCAGCCCAGTGTACGAATCAATTAATTATATGCCTATATATTTTTTCTGACTTACAAATAAAACTAACTATCAATGTGTGTGCGTGTGTGTGTGTGTGTGTATAAGTTAGTGTATGTGTAGGTGTGAGATTTAGTGTATGTGTGTGTGTATGTTATATGCTATGTTTGATGAAAGTCGGTCCAAAATGACCGCCGCCACGAAATTACCAGTAGACTACTACACACTATGACAAATTTGAAACCGAAGATGGCAGCCACTACAAAATTGCTTATATATTTTTTGACATCATCCTCAATACGAGTACCTAACAAATGAAACGCCTTGACTAGTAGAGTAATATACACTATATTGAAAGTCGGGGGTTTTAAATTGTTAATTTATTTCTCCTATAATCGAAACATTATTGCAGTACCAAGCATTAAAAACATTTCCAATTACATTCATCGCAACCATTTCAACACCTCCTACACTTAAGACTGTTCAAGGTATTATACAATTTAAGAACACTGTCTAGAATTTTTTGTTGCAGACGTACGAATTCCCTTATGTCACATATTTGGTATGAAAACACAAAAGCATTTTCTTTTCAAAATTATTCCTTATCTACACAAAGAACTTGCTTATGGGATCAGAACGCAGCGGCTCTGGCATAGAATTTTAAGGAGACTACACTCTGCCAGTTGCGATAAAGAGACAGTATTAGGAATGGAAACACCTACAATCCAACCGTACCCTTACGGCTTTTATAATAGAGTTGAGAATTAAATGTAAGTACCTACAAACGAAATTGTAGCAAGAGATACTATGTAAGAGGTGCGCTGTTATTGCGACGCTTCTACTAAGCAGGTGGATAAATTATTAACACACGTGTAACGTGTACACACGTTGTACAAAACTAAATTTAAGGGACTGCCTTTAAAATAAAATATATCAGAAAAATACATTTATTCACTTGCAACCTGCAAGAAAGAGATAATAATAAGTCTAAAAGGCACTAACGTGAGCATTCAAGTAAATAATATAGTTTCGTTTAGTTTACTTCGTTCATTGATTACTAGCAAATCAAATGGTAATTGCCCACGAAGACGACTATCCTAATACGTATAATGTTCCCGTATAAAGTTTCATTCTCTATTCTACCTACGCATGCAATGGTTGTTTCAAAAAAACAAAACGCACAAAAATATTAACTTACATAAAATCTTCCAACCCCCATTTCACTCTACTATACACTAAATTTGCTATAAACTAATTTTATGTTCGTTTCTTTTTAAAAGTTCGGACACGGACAGTGCCAACTGAGAATAACTTTATAGAAATCCCGTCAAAATCAGCTCAGCCTAGACAAACAGAGACACATAAACAATCTAAAAATTATATGTTTAGGTTATGCCATTATTCACTAATCATTTAAGTGTAAATGCTGTTATTTCAAAATCATGTACAGATAGTTAATTTTTGTTTATTTGTATGTTATCAAAAACGCAATAGGTACAACAACATTTAAAAAAAAAATACTGATGCTAAAAGAATTATTTGAAACAAGATTGGGTTTGTTATAGCTGCCATACGTCTACAAAGTTTGGGTTTGATAGCTGCTTTACCTCTAACAGCCAGCTACCCTCTTAGACAGCAGACACTTCTCACCAGTTAGATTGTTGTCAGGGGTAGCTACTAGTAGAATAAAAAATAAATAGATTTTCACCCTGTTGTGATGATTATATATTTTTATAGTAAATCAAAGCCACTATCACAATTATTTACATAAAGTTACATAAATACGCATAGGGGGGCCCTTAAGGTCAAGGATGAGCAAACAGAGAGAAGGATGGTATGGTGTATACTAGGTGTGATTGTGTAGGCGTTTGTAATTAACAATGGAAATAATTAAGATTGCATTTCTTTAAATTATATTGTGATTTTTGACATGTTTATTCGTCTTTGAATTCGATAAAATATCCTGCGGGAACCGTGTGTTTTTTGGCTTGGAGTACCCTGTGTCTGTAAACATAATGCAAGAAAAAATTGTGCGAATCTTAATCTTCTAAAGAAATTGTTGTGTAGCTCTTAAGCCGTCGTTAATTTTTTTTTTGATCCCTGGGACACGTTTCCGTCAAAAAATTTTGGTATAATTTTTTGTCTTTTTTTCTAGTATTTGTGCCAAATTACATCAATATCGGTCCTTTGTGTGCACGAACCGGAAACCTCCAACCACTTATGTCGTTAAAACACTGTCGCCTACATACTGGACCTTTATGGACAATATATGTAATGTAACATAGTTATAACCTCTGAGTAGGTTTTTACACGAATATTATGTTTGGATATCTTTTCGGTATTATTTGACTCAGAAACTGTTAGGGTCACTACAAACAGACATACTTTACGTTTCAAAAGTGCTTATAGACTAAGCCTAGTGTGTGTGTGTAAGACTACTCGTATAAGTGAGTTAGATATAAATCTGGGTTGTTTTTTTTATAATTATAATTTTAAACTTGGTTACAGCTAGGTTAGAGCATTTCTACTTATCTAAGCAAATATTGGCGTTTGTCAACCAGAACCGACGTAGCTCGTTAGAAATTCAAATTTTAAAGTTATCTGAGTTTCATAGACATCTGTGTTTTTTTATTTGAATTTTAAACTTGTTAAACGTTTCTGGTTAAAACCTACTAAGAACCTATTGGCGTTTGTCAACAAGAACTGACGTAGCTCGCCAAAACGCTGTCAATAGCCGTGATAAAATTTGATGGGGCTGCTCTTGCCAGCCTTTCCGAGCTGAGGGGCGCCCTACTTATTCAAGTCACTGTCAATGCAGTTAATGCGATTTTAAAATGTTTTGGTCTTAAAATAAAGTCAATATTTTTAATCATTCTTCGTTGAAAGTTGTTTTTTTTTTTAATCTACCTCCATAAATTTGCGTGTACTCATCACATTATGGAAGTAATGAGTAGGTACATGTTGATGTAAATGCCAAAAATAAGAAGTACAAACCAACATACCAACTAACTTACTTTCATATGACTTTTAACAACCTCCTAAGTGCAGTGATGAGCGCTTTGGAGGTAGAAGTTTGAGGTCCCGGGTCCATGCTGGCGCTGACAGTAACGTGACACCAAGCCAATTACAACAAGGTTTCTTTTTTTTTAATATTTAAAAAAATATTACATAAGTTTTGCGGTTAAAAAAGTATCACTTATATTATTACAAGACCTATGTATGATACTTTTGTACCGCATATGTATATTATAAATTAGGAACATAAAAACAAAACGTGGTTGTAAATTGTCGTAAACAGCGTTATTGTAATTCAACTAGTGTCCGAGCAGGGGAAATGGAAACAATAGGTTATTTAAAGCAGGATATTAATGCGTTACTGCAACATGGGATGAGAAACAGTAGAAAAAAAAACAACTGTACATAATATGAATATTGTAAGGATGCAGTTTAATACAATACTTTCGAGGCTCTTAGACACTTAATAATAATAATTCTTTATTTCCAGGCAATTATTCCATAGCATTGGATAGAATACTTTTAAAATATAAATCGTATGTACATGTTAAATTTTAAATAATAGTAATAATTACAAAGATTAATAACTCAGAATTATATTGGTTTATTTAAAATCCTTTACTTTACTTTATGGGGCAGTGGTGCCAATTCTGTTGTACATAAATCTCTGCAATTATCTAAATAGGCAAGTCTAAAAAAGTGCCTTCTACCCTATATCACAAATAACACAATTAAAGCGCTATTTTTAGTCCCGTAATTTTATTGTTTAGAATGGGACAGAATAGGGTTTTAAAAATAATAACTCTATTTTATTTTTTATATAATTCGCTCCTATATCTAAAAGTGCGTGTTACTATAAACCGTTGAGGATGATTATGATAGTAATTATTGTGAAAATTAACTCTTGTAAACAGACAGACTAACATACGAACGAATATGTATTATTATATAGAAAACGGAGAACATACTGATTTTATATATACATACTGATATGTTTTGTACAGTTTCTTTGGTTGAACTCGCTAATCTCAGGAACTACTGGTAACAACTGGAAAATACTACCTAATGAATGAGAGCGGAGCATCAATAAAAAATGTTGCTAAAATTTTAAACCTTGCACTACCGGTAACCGTAAATATTAACCCAAAATAATATATTGCGGAAGTTTTCCTCTTTAACAGTCATAAAAAAGTCAACGAAAGCATAATATGTCTATCGTTTAAGGTTGACTCATAAGCGTACTAAGCCGCGGGGGACCGTTAGTATTGTATATTCGTATATTAGTATAACCGTTAATTATACAAACATAAGTATCTAAAACGATAACATTAACGGAAGTCATTGTAAAGTGAATTGTTGACGAAGGAGCCGATGTTTGCTTTGATAACTAAGTTTAGTTGTTTAGACTTAGTTTAGTTTACTTACTCCGCCGCCAAGTATTTAACTTTAGACAATAGGGGGTCGCCGTAAAAGGATACCTACGTAATGAAGCAAGTTATTAGGCGGTATTAGTGCAGTCGTTAGTGTTCATTCAACTTCGTTTAAGTTGAATAAACTACGAGAAATAAATGAATATAAATTTATGCGGTGCGGTACGCTTGGGTGTCGTTAGTAAAGGACAGTGGGACATGAGTAGGTATGCCTATTATATTTCTTGTACATTGTATTGTTTTAACGATATTAATTCGACTATTGAAAGTGTTCATCGTTTATTTTTCATTCATAGAGTATTTAATTAAACTATCACAACATTTAACTTGTACTAACTGAGTAGGTACTTGTATAGAGTTCTTAAATGATAGTAAGACCAAATAATGTTAAATTGACAAAGATCGCTTTGACGTGATTACTTTATTTAGTTAATTATAATTGATTAATTGTGTGTAAGACCTTGGTTTGTGGTAATCTCTGAAAGAGACCTATGACCAGCAATGGTCAAAGATTTCCACGTCGGGACAAAACACGTCAGTCAGGATTTAGCACTCCGGTAGGAAGTCACGTAAACGAAACCTATTATGGGCATGAGTTTAATATAACAGCTTCGACTTCTAACATGCTAGCCCGCTACCATCTTAGTGTGCTTCTTCACACTAGAATTTAAAAACCTATTTAGTTTTATAGCTGAACACTGAAAAGCCCATTGATTTGCCGATGCCATCCAAAATATTGAGTGTGTTTTTCAGATGTCTAGTGTATTGATTGGCAGTAATTCTTTATATATAATGTAACAGACACACACTTATGTCTCGAGTCAGCCGCCGGCATCTAATTACTATGCAAATTGACAGGCCGCCCTCTCCGGTGTGTATCTATTGTATACAAGATCCGATTAACTTTTAATATACCTGCCGGTAAAGCCGAAAAAAATTACTTTGGCTTTTTTTAGTCCACTGCAAATTAACGATATTCTACCCTCTCAATTGGTGACAAGCCATTATGGAGTCTTAAATGATAGTTGTCTACCCTGTATCCAGCATGGAATTTAAACTATACTTTACTACGAGGCATCTTGCCGTATATCTCGGCAGCACGTCTTTGTCAGTAGGGTAGTTACTAGCCACGGTCGAAGCGTCTCACCAGACAACACTAAAGAAAGTTCATCACTAAATTATAAAACAAAAAAGAACTAAAATTAATTTTAGAAATTAAAAGGTCAAAGGCAAATCTCTTTTCTTGTTATCACAGGAGTGTGGGGATGGCAAAACTTGTCTTGGTTTTGGGATATTTTTAAGACCGACTGCCTTTCTAGCCTCAACCTTGCTGGGAATTATTTAGGGGTGAAATAACCTCTTTCATTCTCATATCCTTTCTCACCACAAAGTCAGTATAGGTCAAATCTAATATTGGAATTCCAATTTTCGATTCTTAAGATTTTAGCTTCATAAATAATCACCGATATTCGCATAAAGTAAATCGTTATTTATCTTGAATATTATATTATATTACCTTGAAAACGTATCATCTCTGCAAGTGTCTGAGCCTGGATAGAACCCACGCACCTGATTTGCAACCGGCTCGCAGCAAGTAGGTGGTGCGGTCCTGTCACTCTTTGAATTTGCTGGCTTATTCTGGAATTTATTGTTATTTTGTTTTTTTTTTTTTTTTTTAATTATAATTGACAGACCAAGGTCAATATGATTGTGGAAAACCATAGCATATAAACTTCCGCTGACACAAAAAGCTTAACATCTAAATGAAGTATAGTTTTTGATTATCAGATTGTCATGTGGATTTCTTCCCTTATAGTATTACTATTTTATTCCGTTGACTTTTTTATAATCCTGTTTTTCAGGGGCGTTTAGGTATGTCATACAAAACTGTGTTAACTATACATAACATAACCAAAGCCACGAAAATCTGGCTAGTTAGAGCGCTTGTGTTCCCCATATTCCTCTATGCTTCGGAAACGGGGACCCTGCTGGAGAGTGAGAAAAAGAAGATAGACGTTCTTGAGATGTGGTGCTGGAGAAGAATGCTAAGAATACCTTGGAATGCATTCCGGACCAATAAGGCCATTATTGAAGAACTCGGCATCACGCAATGTCTACCCTCCATAGTACAGGCTCGTATTCTCACGTTCTTTGGTCACGTATCCAGAAGAGACAACGACTCCATTGAACGTCTGGTTGTCCAAGGAAGAATCGAGGGCACCAGATCACGCGGAAGATCGCCCATGAGATGGGTTGACCAAATAAAGGCTGCAGTGGCTGTCCCCTTACATGAGTGTGCTAGAAAGGCAGCTGCCAGAGAGGAGTGGCGACAAATAGTCAAGCGTGCCGCAACCCTTAAGTGACGACCACGACCGCTCTGACAAGAGCGAACCGACTGAGAAGAAGATAAAACTGTGTTAAGTTTTATTATTTAATAGATTCTTGTGACAAAGCTCGTCCAGATCTTAATACCGTCATGCCTAATTCTACCGCAAAGCAGCATAGCTGTAATGCTACTGTAGTGTTGTATTCCATTTTACAGAACGTGGTTGCCACTTGCCAGTCTAATTACAGGACCACGAGGCTTAGCCTTGGGTTGATGGGCACGTTGTAGGACGTTATAATGGACCACGCGTTGCTGACTCGTCGATAACGCGTAGACTCTGTGTAAGGTTTTAGAGTGCTAGATGGTCTATAGCGAGTAGTAAGTGACTGTCCACTCATTGACGACTCATACTTAGCCAGTGGACGATACGTTGACGGTGAAGTTTGAGTATGCGGAAGTTGAGAAAACAGCGTTGGAACTGTCTTGAGTCGATAAAAGAGTGAAGGTCTACGCAAGGTAATGTAAATCAGCTAATTCTAGTTATTTCTGGGGTTCATAGATGTTTTACGTTAGGGAAGGGATATGCCTGAGATTTTATTGGTATTTAACAAGCACTTTTTTTTCGCATGTTGTAAAGTAGCACTAAGCAATTTTTATGCTCAAAAACATTATTTTTGTGACTTATAAGTGATGTTAAAAACTATCTGTAATTTACGAATGATTTTTCTTACGCTCAATTGATTAAAAAAAGCTTCCATGTATTTGTCAAGGGGTATCTTCTATAAGAGTAAGTTACGTAATTCTATAGTGCTTAAGTACTTTTATAAAAAAGATACACAAAGAGAAAATTGCACCAAAATATCTGTTATAACAACTTTTAATAAGTGGTTTTAAAGCTCTGTAAAAATCAAAAGCTTGTCAAAAGCAGAGTTAAATAAGTTTAAAAAGCATAGTCTAAATATCTAAATATTGAATAACTTAATTTTTATTTTTGAAAAGTTATGTTATTTTAATATCTAAAGTACTGGTACAGAAAGCTATGTCATAATTAACTTCTGGTTACAGGCCTACTTTTTCATAAATGGAGGGCTCTTGAACACAGACCCACAGCTAGCCTGTTTCAATTCGATTGAGTGGCCTTGTTACTATTATTGCATATAACACAAGTTAGTTGTAATAACCAATAGCTTATAGAGCTCTCTGAGGCACGGTGGTGGTCAGGCTAATATCGAATTTTTTTAACATAAACCTCAAATATTTTATTTGGCCCGTCTCAAATCGACCCATATTATACCATGAATTTTCTGATCCGCAGTTGAACATGTATAAGTTCATGTTGCTGTTGAAAGATTAATTGAATTTTAATATAATATATTTTTTTTTTTTTTTGATGAATTGGGTTTTTTTTACGCCGTAACAGATATTATTATGTTAACATAAATATGTATATTTTTCATTAAATAAAAAAATAAAAAATGAAATCTTGTTTCTTACTAATTGTAGTATAGAATAACCCATCAGACTGTCAACGTGGGATGATTATGTCAGTCGGCACGAGATTTTCTTCATTCCTTGCTGTATATCAAGCACGGGACATGAATACTTTATTGAGTTCCAAATGCATTATTTATTAAACAAACACAAGATTTAGGTATAACTAGTGTTTACCCGCTACTTTAGTGTATACCACAGAAGTAAAAAATGTGTCGTTAATGAAAAAAACAGCTAATTAAAGTTGCACACGCACACGAAAGGTTCCGTGACACCACAGTTAGTGCCAACTGTGAGTTTTTCTACCTCTGTTTACGTATACGATCGCGTGAAAGTTAACAACGATCTTTATGGAATTGAAACAGCGCCATCTAGCGACAGTGCGTTATCCCGCTTATAGTACTAGATGACGCTCTTCTATGCCAATATTAATAAGAACTACGATAATAAATATTTATTAAGTGTGATTCGAAAAAGGTTGTTGGGGTGGAGGTCGACATCACTTTCGGGGGTGAGTTTGAATCCCAGCACGCACCTCTAACTTTTCTTAGTTATGAACGCTTTAAGTTATTAAAATATCACTTGCTTCAACGGTGAAGGAAACCATCGTGAGGAAACCTGCATGCCCTTAGGCATGCAGGTTTCCTCACAGTTCTACATTATGTTCTCAAAGGTCTGTGTAGTCCACTAATCCACACTTAGCCAGCATTGTCAACTACGGCTTCTCTTCTAACCCCTTCTCATTTTGGGAGGAGACCCGTGTTCTGTAGTGGGCCGGTAATTGGTTGATGCGATGAAGTGTGATTCTAGCTTGAAACAAAGTGAAATCGAATGGAATAGAGAGTTGAAATGAGAAAATCAAAATCATATCGACAACAATACTGTCAGAAACAAAACACAGCTCTTCAAACAACGCTCGCTTTTCACTTTTAGGACTTAGATTAAGGGTTGTTTATAAAAGGTACAGTTGCGACCACAAGGTAAGTTATACTGCCTGTTAATTGCAATCGAAAACAAACTTTATTTTGTTAGACACTAAGTTGAAATTTTGGTATAGTGTATCTTGTTTCGTAGACGTATCTATTAAGATGAGGGTAGCCGCAGACGGTCTACACTATGTACACCAAGCGACACGTACAAAGGATCAACAGAAGCCTTTATTTGATTGTATATAAAGGCTATTTTGCTGTAAACATTTTTAAATGCACTCGTTGCTTACTGTACACATGCACACATCTCGGTTGCTTGCATTTATCTTTGCACAGCAAGCAATTTCAAGGCCTGGATAGTAGCATGCCGGTGTATTTACAATTTGCATTGCGGTTCGAGCTGAGGTATATTTGGTCTCCTCTCGAAATCCGTATTATGAGAAAGTCTCGTTAAGGCGCCGAGATGAAAAACAAAGTTTTGCAATCGTACAGTTGGGTACCAAATTTAATATGCAACGTCATTGTGAAATAAAAATCTGTGCGTTTAAAAAGTTGTTGAATTATAATATTCTAAACTTGAAGGATCTTACCATGGCTTAAAGTAGTCATATTTTAATACAGTTGATGCACTTGTTTTCGATAAAAAATAAATTTGAGTGTCATATAAAACAATCATTTAAAAACAATAAAGCTTTAAGTGGTGTACATAGAGATTTTATAAAATGAAGTTAATCTCCAGTACGAGTTAAAAATACTTAAGGGTGGGCTTTTCATAACTCTTACAATGCTTATTCTTAAGTTTTTATAACTCGTACTGGAGAGTTTCTTATTTTTTTATCATCTGCATACCCTGTGCATACCTTCTATGCAGCCACTGGTGGTAGTAAGCTCGCTGGATATTATACCCGGAATACGTTAAAAGTTGGACCTCGAAGACGATTTTATTATATTTGCGAAGTCATCATTGATATCCTTAAATCTAAATTTGTGCAGCCAATCGTGACTTACTTCAGTCCTCATTAGCCATCTATGTAATTGCTAAACCGTGTTAAATTGGGCCTGCGCATGGATATTAATATCGGCGGTACACTGTTTTGGGTTATATGAAGGTATTAAAATTCAGAGCGGGGAATATTGTAACGAAATGCGCCCTACATTTAAGGTGTAGGTGGTAAAGTAAAAGTTTGAACTTAGAAACCATTTCCCGTCGTATCTGGATATGAAACCTTTCATGGTCTTAAAGCCTCAATCAATTATTTTTCTATTACGTGTAGTGAAATTATTATAGAACCATTATATATCCCATTTCAAAAGTAGATCAAGATTTTTTAAACGCATATTCCGCTAAGAACCTCCGAAGGTGAGTTTTCAACACCAAGATTGATTTGCAAATCATAAATATAATGGCATGGTGATGCTAATGTGTTTTGGATTACCGCGCCAACCTAGCTTATTAAAATTAAAGCCGTATCATATCCAATATCGCGACAATATTTCCACGTTCTGGATTATGATACCTATGAGATATTGCCTATCAAGGTATTTATTACCAATTCAATAATGGTTTAATACATTTAAACACCCAATTTTAATAACGTAACATGATATACGTATATGATTTTTTTTTCACTATTAACTATTAAAAGCTTTCATTGTTTGTTTGCAGCACTAAAGCGCGATTAAAAATCTAGACGCGCTTTTACAGCTTTTACGAGAAGCCCTGTTAATGTCAATCCTTTTATCCAGCTAGGTCTAAATCGACTATAACTATAATAACCAATGTTTGTATGATCGGTCAGCGTGAAAAAAATTACAGACTTGTATTTTATCACTATCCTTTTATGTTACCATGCAACTATGGAAAATGCTATTCTCCAACGTTTTCCAATTACTGAGAAACGAAACTGTACTGTAGAGACGACTTTTAGAGAGCTCGCCTGTATTGGAATATGATAATCATCATTATATCAAACGATGGACGTTCACTGCGGGACATGGGTTGTTTGTGAGAATTTCGAAACTCAACTTTTTCGTGCCGCTTATGTCACGCGGCTCCCTGAGATTCCTTTAACTCGTCAACTCACCTATTTGGTGGTTCAATAACATGCGTGGTAGCTATTTCAACACCTTCCCAACTATGTGCCTTATTGTCAATTAAGCGCATCTTGTAGAGCTATTTAAAAATTATGGTTCTTCTACGTATTTCCTCATAACTGGTTCTATTGCAAAAAAAAATATACTCATAATATATAATATAAGCGCTACATAACTCTATCTTTTTTATCAAGTCCTAGGAGTAAAGGAGGTTCTTTTTTTGGGCTTTTGTAAATTGTCTCTAGTCCGGCGAAACCATGTTCCAAGAGCACACAAAGGCGTTGTACACAAAATATGAATATTTTAAAACCTACCACGCATTTGCAGTATTCTTTTCCGAGGCCACTCCTAAAAATGCTTAAAACCGTACAAAAGCAAATATGGCAGTGGCCGCAAACAAAAGAGAACACAAAGAAACGCACTGCACTCAAGAGCTCTACGAAATGTTATAAAATAAGAACATTCATTCATAATAATATGGAGAACTTTGCATAACTTGCATTGTACGTTTCTTTTCAAATATTTTAAATGCTTAATTTCGTTCAATTGTTCATGTTAAATTTAATTTTTTCTGGACTTCCTATCTCAAGAAATAGTCGGTAGTAATCGGGAGTTTGTAAGTTGCCTTATCCCGCTTGCCTTGGTGAGCACGTCAGTCGGGACTGGTGTGAAGTATGTGTGTAATATTAAGTATGTATGTAAGTGGTGTGGTGTGGTACAACCAACACAACTAAAACGGACGATACTTAACGGAGGATACTTGGCTCCAGCCAAGTATCCTCCGTGCAAGAACAAAGGAAGGAAATGGGCTGAGCTCTCCTCCCTGTCTCAGATAGCACCTTAAACCGCTAGTCCTGATGAAAATCATCAAGATAATAATGATAAGCGTCAAAACCCACCAACCCGCATGGAATTAGCGTGGAAGGTTTCAGCTCTAAGCAATAAAACCTGTCTCCTCTGAGTTGGGAAACGTGTGCCCAACAGTGTGTTATTAATAGGTTAAGGATGATGAATATTTATTGAAAAACTATATACTGTTGTTGCACGTGACTTCGTTTGCTTGGAGATTTCTGTGTTTGTCAAGGGTATTCCTAAACGATGCAAACAATATGTCGATTTATTGATCTGTGAAACAAAAAAATAAATGTATCCTGCGGGAACTGTACATTTTTCCGGTACAAAGAGTAGAGAGAGTTATTTCAGACGGTATCTATCTGTGTAGTAATCTGTCTTTTTTTCATTCAAATCTGTTAAGGCCAGTTATGGACTACGGCCTATAAGCAAAAATTGCTTATAAGTTTATTTATCCACAAATAAACAGATACATTATTACTAATATCACCCTTACTAACAAATTCATAGCGTGTTGTTTATCCCTTTCGCACCCACCAATAACCAAGATACATAGTCGGCTTGGCTTTAATTACGCTTCCGGGAAAAATATTGGAGTTGCAACGTAGACTTCTGTTACCTCTGCTATAAATTTATTGGTACAAATATCTCTCTGTTTAGAATTTTTCATTTTTGCTTCCTATATTAGGATAATATTTCACTGATACTTATTTGTTTAGTCTAAGTTAAAAAACTAGTCTGGGAGATATCTTACATCCTAGAGGCTCCTTTTGATTTTCTTTATTTTTGTGCAAGATTATAGCCTAAATGTCTTACTATTAAGGGCGCAATATTGTTTTTAATTAACTATCACAATGCTGAACGTCCAACACAGACCTTCTCACATAGAAGAAAACATTAAGAGCAGAGACTTTGCTTCTAAAATCGCGCGGGTGTTTATGTGCTTTAACCATTCAGTTACCAAATATTGGTCACGATAACCGGGTCCGACATCATCATGATCATCATCATATCAACCCTTTACCGGACCACTATAGAGCACAGGTCTCCTCTCACACTGAGAAGGGGTTAAGGCCGTAGTCCACCACGCTTGCCCAGTGTGGATTGGACATTCAAAACTTCGGGCTGTTACGGTTAATTTCTCAACAAAAAACCATCCCTAATCTGACCTTGAAATAGAACCCTTAGTTGGAAATTTATATCAAGAGACTAACCAAACAAGAGCTGGAATAGTACCATAAATAGTAAGAAAGTAGGAAGAAATATAAGCAGAAAATATTTTCAAAACACGGGATATTTTTCCTAGAGTTGTAATTAATGCCAAGCGGGCCATGTATTCTGGTTAGTTACCGCTAGTGCTAAAGAGACGACAGGGATGTGAGACAAAGGTATGTTAACAAGCTCCGAATTATACTTACTCCGTGTATAGAACACGTACGTGTTAGCAAGCGTACAAGTTATCCTAAGTTTGTCTACATTGCGACAGCGTTTCTCACTTGCCATTCTTCTGTTCGTGATTATCTCTTTTTTTAAATTTCCGCTAAAACCGTTAGTTTCCTAAAATTTCCGAAATAAGAAGAATATCCTATGTCCATTCTTAGGATGGTGATAGCTAACTCTATGCAAATTTTTGAATTAGTTATGAAGACAAGCCTAGATATATGTTCATATTTTACATATTGTAATGTACACATCAAAAGTGCCATCTATTTGGCTATCTTAATAAAGAAAAATTTATCTTTGACTGATACATATGGTATCAAAGGCTATTTTTTTAAACTTTGGGTAACTTTAAAAATTATAATGTTCCAGTATAAAAACTATTATATTACTAGTATTTATCAAATTTCAACAAGACCGGTACAGTGTAGAGTCGAACAAATGTAACAAACAAATAAATACAATTTACAACAGGCATAATCATTTTCGTACTAAATATTAGTATTAATTCAGTTATGTCGTGAGGAAGTGTTGATGGTAGTTCAAAGAAAAACTTTATAATATTTTCCAATTATTGAATTACTTTTACTGGCTTGTCTTTTCTTCTTTTAATTTTGAATCCCTATAATGGGAACTTTTGTGTCTCTAAATAAATATCTAAACAACAAATGTAAATTCAAAAAATGAGCGTGTACATACTTTAAAACTTGACTTTTAAGTTTTCCAGAGTTCTTTATAAAGTAGTGAGACGGTTCTCGCGTTTTATAGCATTTCGTATGGTTCTTGAGGTAGTGCGCTTGTTTTATATCATGCTCTCCTTTGTAGAGCGCCTTCCGTTGTGGTTCGCCTTTGTAGGGTTTTAAGGAGTGCTAAGACGTCTGTGAAAGTTCCACTGCTATATTAAAGTCTACTGAAGTCCATGTTGAACAACTGTTACATTGTAAAAAAAGAGTATGTATTACGCGTACCAACTGTACGTTATTCTAATGTACAGTAATAAAACGAATATCGTACAAAAAATATGTCGGTAGATTTATTTGTATCATTTAAAATCAGCTCTTTCAGCTAATCTAGCTTCAATAAAGGAAAAATTTGCTTTTTCCTTATGTATGGAGATTGCCAGTTCGGATTACTTTCGATAGATGGTGTTTAAATTGATAAAATCGCTCATGATAGTTACAATTAAATCAATTTTAGCTAGTAAACATTTCTATAAATCTTCTAGTGCCAAATAATAAAAATTATATTTATTAATTGGGTGATAAGTCAGCCTCTAAACTGCTAATCTCACCTGAATGTACTGTACTAGCATTAATGGAAGAAACCTTCTCCACCTCTGAAATAATCACAGTAGTGATTATGGTATACCGACTATAATCTATAGACTGGTACTTAACATAAGCCACACTAGACAGTGGTTTGAATACTTTTTTTATTGTATGCCTACTGTGCGAGCCCCTTCATACGAATGATAATTGAATCGAATTGGTACTATGGGTATTTATAACTGAAAAGCAACTTCAAGTAATGACAAACCACCAAGTAAGTAAGTTCTTTTTCTCTTCGTGATTTATTTTATATTTTGTATAGGCTTAATCCGACTACCAGAAAACCTTGATTATGATAAATATCTCATTTCTCTATGGAAATTACGCAATTAATTTAACGGAAGTTGGTATCGCCAGTCGCTAAACACAAGTCCATAAAACATTCAGAATCAATGGATTGAAAATTTTCATTCATTTAACCTTTCTCAAGTTATTGCTCTTTAATCAAAGGCGAGGTGCCGTTGAAAGGCTTTAATGGGAACATCAATATGGATTAGTCCCTAAGAGCCTTTGTCCACGTCCGTTACCGGGGATAATTATTTGTAATCCACGTGGACGTTAATTTGATATCAATATTTATAGTTTAGTGTCGAATGCATAATGTACCAGATTTGTAATCCATGATAATTGATTAATGAGATAGACTATTAAGTAGATTATCCTCTAAGTATAATTGTTATCAGCTAATGAACCGGATTATGAAGATCTGGGATTGCTAATTGCTATACTAAGTATATAGCTATAGGTAACTCTCAGGCGTGCAGGTTTCCTGACTTTATTTTAAGGGATATTTTAATTGTTTAAATTAAAAACACACATTACTCCGAAAACTTCTCGGCGCGTGCCTTGGATTAAACTGGGTCCCTCCGAAATAGAGGCCGATGCCCGACCGACTAGGCTATCACCGCTTCTTTTGTCTTTTAGTAGGTACATAAAAATATGTAAAATCATTCGTTGAAAATACACCTTTTGATAAAATAATGAAAGATTGTATAAACGAGTGTCGGCAAAAAACTCACGCATACAGGAAGTCACGCATGCTCGGGTAGGGAATTGGACATGTTCCGAAGCACTCTTTCTTCCATTTACGAGTACATTTATACAAATATTCGTAATAATCAAGAATACGATACTGAGGCTTTTTTTCATAGTATGCGGATCTCTCTAATTTCCAAGCTCACTTACTAACCATTAACATTTAAAAGACGTGCTGTCTCTTTATTGTGTAACACAAAAGATATCAGGGAAACTAGCGTATTTTCTGTTTTCAAGACATTAGACAAACCGATACTGTGCAACGTCTCTATAATCAACTTCTGATTAATATTGCCCTTATTTCACGTTATATGACACAACATTTCAATCTCGATTAAAGGATCTTTTTTGTAATGGCAAAGTTTTGACAAACAACCGCTGTTAGACAAAAATTTAACCTCGTTTTGAGTAATGATGATGATGAATGTTAAATTGTTTTCTTTAGTAATGTAGTAATATGTAAATTGCCATGATCAGCTATGAGCGACCAAGACCATACTTGGCGGAAACAAAACGCCAATGAACAAGATTATAAGCGCGCGTGCTTCAGCGAAATACTGCCCACTAGCTTTGGTGGTGTGGTTTGAAAGAGATGAACACATAAAGAGAAAGATGCACAGGTGCGAAACTAAGTGCCAAATTTTAGTATATATATAAGCTTCGAATAGCGGTACAGTCAAATAAATAGTTACATAAAGAATAGAATTAACGTTACTCATTAAAATCCTGTTATTAAATAAACAATTAATTGCTATAATAAAATTTCAATATATCTAGAATTATGTCGTGATATATAGAAATATAACACGACATAATTCTGTCAAGAAATACAACTTCGTACATCTACATGTTAAAAGGTGGTTTAACAGATTTTGCTTTTCCCTTGAATGCAAAGAAGAATTACACGATCTAAAAGATACTTCCGGATCAGTAACTACGCTAAAGTTTTGGAGCGGATGGCAACTTTTGCCTCCACCGTTACTGAGTTATCTGAGTTAGCGGCTGCTGAGTTGTGGTTTAGTTAGATGGCACATTGTTACCAACTCTCGCAGTTTGCTATCACTTCCAAAAGCTGCATATTTTAAGTTCATGTAAATGTAGTCACGAAATTTGAAATTTCGTGTATATATATATAATAGATTTATATAATTTTTTTTATATATAGGTAAGCTAGCAGCAAGTATACTGAAGCTCGGTTCGTTTTCAATACAGTATCGTAATTAATCTCTTTACTTTTACCCACAAATCGTTGCTGGTACGGAAGTCGGAGACCTTGAAACCAATTAGCTAGCCACCATATACTAAAACTATAGTTAGTAGCTATAACATCGCTTAAAGGAGTATTTCTTTATTTACGATTTTCTCTAACATTTAGTTACGATTTACAATATTTTACGCGGGTGAAAGCGTGGGATCAGCTAGTTTTATAATAATTTTAATAGTACAAAATATTTAGACCTTGAATAGTTGAATATTTATTTTAAATATTTTTTATCCTTCAATTGAACTGAAAGCAGTAAGCACTACTCGTGTTCAAAATGTAAACTTTAAAAGCCTTATAAATCCAGCAACAATTTGGAATAAAAAGCGACTCGATTTAGTTGTTGGTAAAGTTTCAAAGCGGTTACCAAGTTCTGTCTTCGCCGATACTAAGTTAGCGTTTGTGTCTTTGTACGCGGATGACACATGTCTGTTTTACTTTGGCTCCTCAATACAACAAATAGTAGCCCATGCTCAAGAAGATTTAAACAAATTATTCTCTTGGTTCCAATATAATCTTCTTACAATAAATATATCAAAAACATGCTACGTTATTTTCAAATCAAGAAACAAAGTAATTCCTTCTCATGACGCACTAAAAATTAATAATATAATAATTCAGGAGAAAGCTTGCGAAAAATACCTAGGCCTTAGAATGGATAGTGGTCTGACGTGGAATGCCCAGATTGAACATATACGAACAAAATTGTCATCTCTTACTGGCTCGCTTAGACGAATTGTCCGGTGTATTCCACGCCAGATACGCTACACCATTTATAATTCTCTAGTCAAACCGCACCTACTTTATCTAATACAAATATGGGGCAGCGCTGCTAAAACTAAATTAGCTGATCTCCAAATACAACAAAACAAAATTATCAAAGTTCTATTCCACTACAACTTTTTAACCCCCACTTCACAAATATATAAAGAAACCAAGCTAATGACCATAAAACAGTTATACATTTATAATACATGCATTCTTCTTAGAAAAATTATAAAACGCTCACTCCATACTAGCCTATCGTTCATAACGTTGAAGCAACTGACAGCACGTCCCCTTCGCACGCGCCGTGCAAGTCTTTTAGTTCTACCTAGGACTAGAACAAATACTGGAAAAAAAATGTTCACGTATGAGGGTGCACAGCTTTACAACAACTTGCCGTCTACTTTAAAACATGTAAACTCATTTCATGTATTTAAAACTAAGCTATCGGAACATATTATCCAGAACTACCCACCTTAAACTCAAATACATGAAATGAGTAATACAACTTTTTGTAATTACACATTACGATCGACACTTAGATATTTTAATTATGTTACTGTTAATTGCTGTTTCCATGTAAGTGACTTGTGTCTTTTATGGAAATAAATATCTTTAAACCTAAACCTAAGTTGAGGCTTTAGTTCGACAGTAAACTATTATCATTTCAGTTTGGGAATAGCTTATTTAGCCAATTTTAGCTGTATGGCTGTATATTATGTCTAAGGATGTGCTATGGTGCTGATGGAGATAATGTAAGTGCTACGGAAACAGGTCGCTATATTCGGGCAACCTTGGAATTAACGATACAAAATTATGTCTAATCGAATATTATCACTTCTTATATTATCTATGAAAATGAAGAGGTCCTAACAACTTTCGGGTTCGCAAATTTTTTAAAGGCTGCATTAAATCAGCATTTCCCCTGCGAGCATGATAATTGGACGTGACTAAGAAAAAATAATTAAAAAAAGAAAAAGATACGTTACCGCAAATACGTGCTGACAAGCGATTTAGCCCTCAGATACGATGCAGGTTAGGCCTCTATCACCTTAGACCACATCTTCACTTGAAACCACCAGCTAAAACTGCAGTCAATGAAATTGAAATAATTGAATCAGCAGTTTGCTGTCCCACAACAATCCCACAAACAAAATATAAATTTCATAAGAGATTTAATCATTGGGCGGTAGGTATTTGATAGTTCCTAGATAGGATATTGCGAATTATTTCCGCATCAGTAAGCAGAATGGATTAGGTTGAATGTGGAAGTTTCCGAGCGGTTAGAAGTTAGCGTCTGCTGAGTTGCGGGCTGCGGCTTTAGTTCGACGACACATTTGTTCCGGTCTGAGAATTGGTTATATCAACTAACGAACGTGCATAGTATGCGTTTAAATGTAGGTACACCTTTTAAAACTATTTTCCAGAAATCGATTTATATTTGTACAAATAAAAAATATGTAATCTCTTTGTCTATTTGTTTCGAAAGATTGTAAGAGTGTACCGTGTATTTCAGAGTTGGGGACATTCGAATTAATAAAGTAGGTTCTATTTCGATTATTCAGCGTAACTTGCTCAAATCTACACCTCAACAGAAGCTGGCAGATTGTATGAAAATCATATGTTTTTAAGGTTCGGGAACTTAAATACCTACCTCTTTATAGTCTCATGTTCTTTTAAACAACTTCCAACGTTGTAGAAAAAAGTTTATATTAGCATATTTTGTCTGTTGACAAAATATGCTAATATAAACTTTTTTCTTTTTTTTTAGTGTGATTTATGAATCCGAAACACCGTCACTAACTCTGTGTCTAATAAGAAAGCTTAGAGTCTCAGCGAGCAATGGAGCTAGGCTTGATTCTTATGATATTTCAACGAGGAGTCACAAGAACCAAAGCTAGTCACACAGCTTGCAAGTCACTAAACGGGTATATCTCAAAGAACCAATGGATGCTAGGCTTTTATATCAGGCTTACTTAATGAAGTGCCTAAACATAGCGTTGTTAGACCCCGACTAAATGGACGGGCAGCTTCAAGCGTTGTAGGCAACCGCGGGACATAGACAGTGCATTTAAACAATGTAGTAAAACCCTTTTTTTATCAGCAAGGCTACTATACTATTATAATTGTAATAAATTTCTTAAAACACGTTAACTCGCGTCCATACATTAAAACATACGCCCCGCTGTCATGTCTCACAAGATAGAGAAAGGATTGTAAAGCTGTAAAAACATTGATGTTGCTTAATAAAACTGCTGATTTTCTTACAGGCCTTTTCTCGGTAGAATCTGTCCTCCGAACCAGTGGTAGAGTCATTACAAAGAGACAGACGTTTCAAAAGTACTTACTTTTTGTTTTGAATTTAAATGTTCTTTGACAGTTGGCAAAACATCGTTAGAAACTCTGCAAAAGAGCAATGGCCTTCCATCGATTGATAATGTGATGACATAAACACAGATAGCTAACGACTGCTGTCCTAGTTGAGAGAGCTGCTTAGTGGTCAACATAAATAGATCTGAGTTGGCGTTTACTGAAATGTAGCCTTAGTGTGACATTTGTCTCAGTCTAGGCCTCTAGATAGCATACAATGCCAGAATTGAGTCTGTTAGCACGTAGGCAGGCACACTATATTATCTCTGTTTAGATTGTGATTTTTTATCGTGTATAATCTAGAATATACCTTAAAAATTTCCTAAGCATATAAACTTTAATAATTGATAAAAAAAATATTATTTTTATGTCTGGATTGATATTCAACTAACAATTAAATGATATTTTTTTATTGTTAAAGTCTCGCTAAAGTAAAATATATACAAAAAATACATTGGATAGAAGCGGGCGTTACTTTGCGGAATTCCATATTATATTATGAAAATTAAGCTTAATTTGCTGTGCTCCACGAAAAGCAGGAGAATATGTATGATGTAATTTATAATTTCAATCCTTATATTCCAAACCAATCAGATCTCCGACAATGCTATCACACATCATGCTCCGGTTTATAATATATAATATATAAGAAGAAGATAAGATAAGAAGGTACCTTCTAATTCCATACTGATTACGGGACAACTTTAGACTCCAACCTATTTTCTGTAAAGGTAATAAATACTTATACAGATTAACAAAATAAATAGTTCATTTATTTAGAACAGTTTGAAATATATTTTTTTTTGTTTATGTGTCATTTAAGCGTTTACGAGGAAAAAACATGCGATCGAACCTATCCACTAGTAAGGAGAACGTATTGTAAGAACTTTGCATAATAACTACTTCCTTACCTGATATATTCCGTACCAAATACTTAGTAGTTAAACTAATCTATGCCTGAAGTTTGATGCTAGATAGTTCCTGATATTAGTCCTGGGTGGTTTAACGTTTTAGTTGGATACGTAAGTTCCAATTACAGAAACTTTGGGAATCTCAGTGGTTATGTCATATAATAGTGTATTAACTAGTAGGTAGATGGTTAAACTTTCGGAACCGTGAAAATTTATGCAACTGTAACAACTTTTATCAAAGAAAAAATGTTATTAGTCATTAATATGATGGAGTTTAATTTAAAATAACTCAATAATGGTATGTTTCAAGTAAGTGCATTAAAAAAAATTAAAAAGAAAGCAACATGTGTATACCAACACAGTTTAAAACGTATTCAAAAGAATATTTTTTTTTTACTTTTATGAAATGCCTTAAACTTAAAGTCCAACACTACTTAATTGCTAAATGATTTTACAAAACAAAAAAAAAAAATTTAGGAGTCGATTTCCAATTTTGCACAGCCCATCATTTTCTTCTTCTTGAGTTCTATTAGCTAAAACTTTGTCGTTGTAGCTCTTTCCAGCTTTTCCCACGGTACTCTCTTTCAGCTCTCTATATAAGTCGCTATTCGCCAATCTTTTGTATTATTGGTCCCAAAAATCTAGTCTTTTTTCCCTTTTTTTCTTCTATATTGCCCTCATTTGTTAAGTACAAATAAAAATGCCATGCGCAAATGTGCATGACAATGGTGAAGCAGCCGTGACAATTTTTTAAAGAAGGCATCATTATTATATTTTTATATAAGCTAGCTATTATATATATTTTATAAGCTAGTACATAGCGTAACTACTCATCCGTTGTTGACGAAATTTTGTTGACCATACCTAATGGTTCACGAAGAACCTATAAAATAAAATTATAAGACCGTGGAGAAATCGATTTAATAACTTACAAAAGAAGCTCTTTCTGAAGCACTGCAAGCTAACTTAGGTAAAGTGAAAATAAAAAAAACGATGCTATTTTTTTTTATGGTAATAATTGCCGTACTAATCAGATGTCCCACCCAATACTAAGTAGAATAGTGGCATGTAAGGAACCTTTTCTGCAAAGGGCCGTCCTGTGTGCATCAACCTGAGGCGTAGGTGTTAAGTCTCATGTGCCTGTAATAACACTTGCACCCAGACCCTTCAGACCATTACATTGTCATTAGGATATTTTCAGGCATGGTAAATAACAGGTGTCCGCGGATTTTAACAAACGCGGACTCATTCGCAAGGAAAAGCTAAATATAATCAAAACTAGCGGACCCGCGCGACTTCGTCCGCGAATGAGCCGACTTAAAAAAATATTCGTATGTTGTCGCGGACTGTTTTATAGAACATTAAATAAACAACAATTCCGACAATTCCGATATACTTACACGTTTGGCGTAACGTTCTAATTATAAATGAATCCTAGCTAGATCGATTTATCGCCCCCAAAACCCCCTGTATACTAAATTTCATGAAAATCGTTGGAGCCGATTCCGAGATTCCAATTATATATATATAAGAATTTCTCGTTTAAAGATATAAGATTATCAAGAAGACCAAATAACTACCTCGTTCATTATCCTGCCCAAAATTTAAGTTGACACAAAGATGAACTTCCGAAATAAAATATGATGCAGTAATAAAGAACGTTCTCGAATATTTAGAAGCGTATTTAAATATGGAGGGGCAATTTGTGCTGGAAATCATAAAAGTTGTCTGGGCTTGTCGGAGGCGCCGCCGCATCGCCTCTGCGCCTCTCTACCTATTAAAAAGTTAGGGCGTCTATTTTTGGCCCCGTCGTCACTATCCTTGCACGATGAACGAGATAAGTTGTGAAAATAACTTACATAGTAGTTCAATGTTGGAAGTTGTAACACATTGGCAACATATCGAGTCCAATTTTAAAGTTGAGCCAACTTTGATTAAAGTTTTGTGTGGTTTATTGAGCGGAGAATGGATAAGATAAATTATAGTAAAAACTTTGGTAGAGGAATCGATATACTCATATAAAATCTTTGGTGCAATCTTCCCTATTTTAGAATAATAAAGTAATAAGTGGTTTCACCGCGTTGGTTATTTTAGCGTGAATATTAAAATCATTTTAATATAGATTCTAACAGAACATAGTTATGATAAATGTTGCTGGGAAAGTTAAAACATTGCTAAGTATTTTAATGTATTTATAAAAATAAAAAACAGTTTTTTAATTAGCTTGAAATTTAATTGATTGAAATTCAAATTCTAATTTTAAAATAGTTTTCATTCATCAGTTCCAATACTTACGTACTCATAAATATAAAATAAGCTACTGTCTATTGAGACACGTTATTTCAACTAACTATGTACACTGTCAGAATAGTATTTAGTTGAAATTTACTTCTACAATAACAATAACACTAGACAGTCATGTTCTCTAGGAGTCAGTACATTTCACAGTCGTAAAGCGCTTGGAAACCGCCATTTAAATGTAGCAGTGTTACGACAACCGTAATAGTAACCTGAATTACATCGCTCTCCTTGTTGATTCCTTTTATAATGTCTTCTTAAATCGTAATAATATCGTGTCAGGTCATGATTTTTTTTTAACTTAAAGGTAACAGAAATGTTGAACTCAAACAAAAGAGATGACACGCTTTCAATTGTTAAAAATAGATTGTTCCTTTTCCGTATAAGTAAAAATAAAACAGTGATCGTAACCAATCATTATAATCAATATGAACACATGAAGGGAGCGGTGTTAATGGAGACATCCGTGCTGTAAGTAGTTTTTAATATTTTTGGGAAGCATAATATATAAATAAACTGGCACACGGGGGTGAATTTTTTGCTTCAGCTAACACCCGCGTTTTTAATGTTGTCACTATTTTTAATAGTTTATTTTGAAATACATACCTACCTAATACCTTCCTACTTAATATTATAGATAATATTAAGTTAAATCACTTTCCGTTTATTACACTTCTAATCCATTATTTAATTCGTATTTGTATAATATCGTTTCAAATAATATAAGACTACTACAGACGAGCTTGGTCTGACTTACGTAGAAGTATAATAAGAATGAAGAAATTCACACATCCTCCTACTAATATAATTGAAAAAAACAAACAAATATCAAGAGCATGCAGTCTAACCAATGAGTCTAAGTATATAAACAAAATTTTGTCCAAAAGTTATCGATATTGTTGTAATTTGGATAGACATCCGAAATTCCTGGTTACTGTATGGGGTCAAGTTTACATTATTAGGATTACTTGATGTCCCACATTCCGAACACCTGAAATATATGCATTTAAGAAACCCCGTAATAACCTTTAATATAACCTATACATTGATGCCTTTGAACTTTATGATGACTCAGGCATACACACAAACAAACACACACATTACAAACGCAAACCTTTAACAACGGTTAAAAATACGTTTTACTCGTATATGTTTGTAATCCCCGATATTTCAAAATAGTGTATAAAATTATAATTTCTGGATTTATTCCATATTTAGAAATCTCTGGGGTTCCAAATTAGGTTTCATTTGTCTATGTTTAAAATTTGTTGTTGTGCGTCCCAAGGATTTTGTTTGGCTCTGCCCATATTTTCATTTGAACTTTGCCCCCACTAACCAATTACCGATCCTCGTATTTCTTTGTTCTATCTATTGTTTCCAATGATGTTTGAGTAATAAAGTCAGATGGTTTGGCTCTTTGAAAGTGCCGAATACTTGGCTAATTAGCTTACCTAAGATCAGTCTTCTATCGCAGAACATTGCAGCCCGTATTGTTGAGAGTCACGTGTTTCGGTTTATTTTCTTCTTCTCATACTTTTTCTATTCCTCTCTCATATAATAAACCTGCAATC
The DNA here is from genome assembly GCF_905163445.1 of Pararge aegeria. Lineage (NCBI taxonomy): Eukaryota > Metazoa > Arthropoda > Insecta > Lepidoptera > Nymphalidae > Pararge > Pararge aegeria. Next base: position 8,402,433 of record NC_053189.1, read on the forward strand.
CTAATTTCAAATAAATTGTCATCAATAAAAATTTGTATATAGTAAAAGTTCGTGCGCGCATCTCTTGAGGGTTCGGCAGCTGAGGTCAAAACTTTTCAAAGAGCAAATACGCAAGTGCATCCCGAGCTCTTGCCTATATGTTCGTGGAAGGACACACAGAGTTTTAATTTTACTAAATAAATAAATTTAAAAAAAAAGAAGCACTGACTCATATTCCCATATTCTAGGTACTAAGTTATCATTACTTATCATTTAGAGCTATTTATTTAGATGATAATATATTCATCAATGATTAAAAAAAATTCAAATCCGTTTTTTAATAACATCAGTGATTGTGGCTCTCAAAAGAAGCAAAACGATAGGGCAATATATAGAAATTATTGAGTGGAATATACAAATTTGTTTATCGTATAAGATAATACTGGTATGCATAATACATGCTGTTATCTAAATCTCGGCCTCTTTTGGCTTTAATGGTCCATTGTGATACCGCTACGTACGTGTAGTCTTAGGTATTAGGGAAGTTTTAGCAGTAAATTTCAATAGCATACAAAAGCCACAAATTTGGCTCTTACTAGTTTAGAACGTTCGAAGTTAGGCCAAGTTGGTTTTAGATGGCTTAGGCATATTTTAGTTAGGCAATCTTGAGACAAAGGCTGCGGGGGCAGGAAGTACATATTAAGCATATTATTACCGAGCACAAACCTAGGTAGTACTAATTTGAATTAAGTATAATAGTGCAATATGCAGTAAGGAATTTAAGTGGTGCGTAAGGCTAGGGTTACAAAATTCAAATTTGTTTATAATAAACTTAAGTACAATAATAGTATAATATTGTATTCTATATTTCTCACAGTAAATTTATCGGATCAATAGTTTTAATTACATAAAGAAATTTAAAAATAATTGAACGCGTATTGCAGCAGCTCCTGTCAGTTCACAATCTTTATTAGAACAGCACAAAGATGTTCAGCACTGGAGGCTTGATTAAATTATTAAGAACATATTCTCAAGTGGCGATAGCGTAGTGGTTAGAGCTTCAGCCTCGTTTTCGGGGGTGCGGAAAACATCGTGAGGAAACCTGAATGCCTAAGAGTTCTCCATAATGTTCTCGAATGCTTGTAAAGTCTACAAATCCATCCAAACCCTTCTCATTGTGAGAGGGCACTCGTGCTCAGTAGTGAGACGGTAATGGATCACGATGCCTTCAAGAGATAGTTATTTAAGTGTACGCAAAAAAACACTCATCTAAAACGGTACAGGTAAATTTTCGAGGAAAATACTGACATACATATTATTATTTATTTATTTATTTATTGATACAATTTATTTATTGATACAATTTATTGCGTGTATAAAAATCTCGGTTCGGAGGAAAACTCTTCCAGAAGCGAAATAAATATTTGTTAGTTTGTATATTGTTACACCCAACGCAATACACATTCTCGCCATAACACATATACCATCTCCGTTTTGTAGTTGATACAAATCACATAATTGCAACGTCACGTAAGCAATACGTATCTACCTACAGAATACTTTATAAGTTTTCAGGAAGGTTTGTGTTGATGATTCCAAGGTTTATTTTGCGATCCCTAGAGGCATGATAGATCAAAAAAAATACTGGTCTACCAAGCTTACGCTTTGGTTACAGGCGCCACTGGTGCCATTCCTTATTGGTATAACCAGTTTAGGTACAAGCAGCTGTCAAACAATAACGTAGGCATGGCCACGATGAAGGTAATAAAACGCTATTTATAGTCTGGTTTATTCTGTTTAGCATGTAACTTAAATATTGCTTAACCGTACCCAGGGTAGGTATATTAATTAAATAATATTCTGTGCAAATTAAATGCAAATCCGATGACTGATTGAATAATGGTTTATTATACGTTTACTTTGGAAGTAGAGCGTGTTTGTTTTAATAGTCGGTTTCCAATATTTCTTAGTATCTTTTTGAGAGATTCGACGAGCGCGGGTACCCTATATCTATATTTTTAGGTGTCTATCAAAACATATCACTGGCTGCAGACTGACTTGAAGTATAAAAGTAACATTGGTCAATAAGGTGTCATTAAGAAGGAGGTGTCAGCTAAAATAAGGTTTTTAGGTAAAACGTCTAATACGCACAAGGTAAGGTGTACAACGGGCAAGTAGGATACAACCGAAGGTAGTTTCCAATATTTTTGCATTATAAAGTGTTACTACGCTAGATTTCAGTCGAACAGAAAGACAAGCAAGTAGAACCCAACATAACGTAGTGGCACTGTGGTTTTTTCCAGTCGGTTGCTGACTGCCTGAAGGATTTTAAAAATCCTATGCCTAAATCTCTTCCTTTAAAAAGGCTTTCGATGGCGAAAAGTAAGTTTCCAAAATTTAAACGTTTTCATCCAATTCTAATTTAATTTTAAGCTCCATAGTAATAGGTACACACGTCCGCAGTATTCTCTCGCGTACAGCAATAATTTCAATTCCAACATTTACAATTAACACGTAAACGAGAAACAGTTTCGAAAACAAGGTGTAGTTAAATCCATATTTATCTTGATAATTAGCGAGCTTATCCGTGGTAGGTTTGATAAAGCCTCGTGTACCTCGCGTGCCTCGGCGGGTATAAATTAAAACATAATTGTGTTATCGTGACCTCACGCTTTAATGCGTTTAGTTCGCGGCGGAGGGAACGATAGAGTTAATAAAAAATAATTTGTGAAAGAATTATGGTTGTTCGATACGCGGCCTTATTTCTGGAGTGTCGGTTTCAGTATTATGTTTGTGATGGAACCAACTAAATATTCGAATTCAGTTTGCACAGGCACGAGACAAAATAATATAATCCTGTATTCCAAATTTATGTAATTACGCAGAGATTTAAAAAAAAAACTATTGGTACACTATGTAGCAGTTTATAAATAGCTTTTCATTTTCACACAGACTTTAATCACGCAATATTAGTACAAAGTACAAAATTCACACGCAATCCATTTAAATTTTGCACCAATTAAAATTTAATGATATTTACCCCTAAACAGTGCAATGTCGCAATGGAATTAAAATGGATGAAATTTATTGCAAATCAAATTGTTCGGCTCTGGATCGTTTACACAAATAAGGATCGCAGACCATATTATATGGGGCGAGGGGAGTTACATTGTGTCTGTTTTTATAGGACGCCAGACAGTGCAAGTTTAAGGTATGGTGATAGGATCCGGTGAAAGTCATTAGCAAGGAGCGACTATGGAAATATTAAGTAGCATTAATTTTAAAGATTCAAAAAATAACAATATTAAAAAGCTGTCTATAGGTAAACAAAAATAACGACAACAGATAATACGTCTCGTCTCAGACCAAACAGCGTTAAAGTAACAAGGCATAATGATATTATTTTTTTAATTTAATTAGCTATTCTCCGCGGTTTTACCTAAATTATGGACGTAAAATCCACTCTTGCGACGCCACAATCGCACGATACTTTATGTTTTCATTATCTCTTAAACTATTTGTCAAAATAACATGCTATGAAGGGCAAAGTTTATTTATAGAAGGTTGTCTATTTTTATAACATAGCCTTATAACACAACCGCTGCCAGAGTTAGGAATAGCGGGGCCGTCGAGGACTAGGGGCTGTGGTTTTTATTGTTGTTCCTCGCAGATTGCGACTGGCGGTTGGTAATCGCAGAGCTGGTCCGCTCGCATATTGCATCGATAACGCTGCTTCCTGTTATCAGTCATTTTGGACCAACTGATGTGGAATGGTAATAGCACCATTTCTCGGTCGTTAGAGCCATGTTGATAAATTTGATGCACCACAGGCAGGTGAGGTTCATGACTAGGGAGGCTGACTGGTACTAACTCCCTTCCCCCTTGCCCCATTCCTTTGACTTAGTACTTACTTATTTTAATGAAAAATAAATATGTACCTGTCCAACACAATCCACACACTTGTGTGTATTATAAAAATTTAAACGCCTAACGCTTATGACTTACAGCCTACTAATACAGTTCTGTTAATGTTTTCTAAGCAATTAGAGCCCCATTTCTGATTTAAGGTTATGGTCACATGGCATGCTCGTGGGGTCACGTGGCTGCTATCTCTTTATTTACATTGGCATATATTAGAATAGGTTATTGTGCAAATTCGATGAGTTCGTACTTTGTCGCTATTAGAAGAATTTTTCTTAGTATATCTGCGATTTTCACCGAGTTATTTTGGTGGACGGGTCTTCAATGATAAGTATAATTTATACTATATAAAATAAATTGTTATGTATGGCACGTATCTCGACCGCACCGTTCAAAATGTGGGCTACGGTTCAAACTCCGACGTTTTGATAACGATTATTAGCTGTAAATTGCAATTATTAAAAGTGCATGACATTATCATATGATAAGTTAGCGCCATCGACTCACTAACATATAGCCAGACCTAAACCTTCCGACTCCTACCCCCTTATTAATAAATGTGTGAGGTTGTAGATGTTACGCAGTTCGGAAGGTGCCTTCAGTTGAAATGTGACAAAACATTGCTTAACAACTTTGATGGTACGTCACGTTTGTCAAATTAAATTGTACTTGCTAAATGCCCCTTGTTAAAAGAAGGGGGTTATTTTTTTTATTGTTTTTCAAGAATGTTGATTATGTTTTTCAAATACAAACATATTTAAAAAAAATGTTGCAATTCAATTTATCACGTGGGAAAGAACATCACATGTACGTAAAAATTTGCAGGGATTTCCGAAATGAACTAACCAAATTCCCACAATAAATGTTCAAGGATTTGCGAGTTAACTCACTTAATGCCCCCATAATACCCAGAAATCCTGATAATCATTCTCTAATAGCTTTATTGCGTTTAAATTCGCAAACCCTAAACTGCAACCTCAGATTCATTACACCCGTAACTAACGCAGCATGCACGCGGCGATGTTTAACGCAGGAGGGGCCAGGGTCCACCCTTGCATATCGGACCCTTTAATACGATATTTTTTGTATGCGAGAAAGAGACAAGAATAGAGATTATACTCACTGTACGAACTTATTCAGTGAATTAAATTAGGCAAAACTTTCTTATTGAGGAATATGAATAAAATGTTTAGAATACAATTTTTCCGAATAGCAAGATTTCAAGAAATAATAATAAAGAAAACAATATTCAGTAACAAATAGTGTTTTAATTTTTTTTTATTCCACTACAAGTTAGTCCTTGCCAGCAATCTCAACTGGTGTTAAGTGATGATGTAGTCTAAGATGGTACCGGGCTAACCCGTTAGGGAGTATGGTAGACATACCTCTAATCGGTTTCAACGCGACATCGCACTGGAACACTAAATCGCTTAGCGGCACGTCTATGTCGGTGGGGTGGTAACTAGTCACGGTCAAAGCCTCCCACCAAACAAAAGTTAAATAACACAAGAATTAAATAATTCCGTTATTCACTCTAAAAAGTAAGAGATTCTCAGTTTAGCTGTTAGAAAAATGAATTGTTTGTTATAAACCAACCGCCAAAATAGAACGGTGTTATCATCTTGTGGAATATTTGTTTAGAAAAGTTATACGTCGCCATCTTTTGGTCAATTCAAGTGGCCAATATAATCAAGGTATACTCATGAATGAGACGAAGGTTAAGTTTTTTGAAAACTAAACAAATAATAAAAAAATACTACACTTTTTGTAAAGTGCAAGATGTACTCGAAAATTCCTTTTTTTAACATATAAAACCGACGTGCTGCTGTCATATACCAGAAATATTTTAAACATATTACTATAGAAAGTATCAATATAATATACCTACTTAAAAAAAAACAAATAATAATAAAGGAAGCAGTGATAGCGCATTGGGTAGGAGCTCGACTTAACTTTCGGGCGGCCGAGTTCGAATTACATAAATTAGAAAAGTTAAAAGTTAACTTTACTAAGTTATGTGCGTTTTAAGCATTATTGAATGAATTAATGAATACACTACTTTTGTACACCAAAAAAAAGGAGTTACAGAGATATAAACATAGAGCAAAAGAGTACAATTTGGTGTCCTTATCGCTACATAGCGAATAAGGCCATTAATATGTAATTAAGAGTAATTAAAATATCGCTTGCTTTAACGGTGAAGGCAAACATCGTAAGGAAAACTGTATGCCAAGACACACAATGACTACATAATGTTCTCGAAGGTGTATGCAGTCCACCAAACCGCACTGGGCCATCGTGGTGGACTACGGCCTTAACACTTTCTCATTTTGGGAGGAGACCCGTGCTCTGTAGTGGGCCGATAATGGGTCAATGTGATGATGACGGTAATGATAAAGAAATATTAAATAAATATAATACGACAATACACACAACGCCATCTAGCCCCAAAGTAAGCATAGCTTGTGTTATGGGTACTTAGATGGCTGATGGATATCTTTATGAATATAGTACACGTAAATACTTATAATTTACTGATAAACACCCAGACACTGAAAAACATTCATGTTCATCACACAAACAATTCCCAGTTGTGGGAATCGAACCCACGGCCTTTGACTCAGAAAGCAGGGTCGCTGTCCACTGCGCCAGTCGGCCGTCTTATCATAGTCTCACTTATTGTGAGACTTACATAAACAACATTTTTTCTTTGGCATTAACTTATTAGGAGTCATTTAGGTTCAGCTTTAAACCATTATATGTAAGTACTAAATTTGTAAGGCACATACTTGTTATTAAATTTCAGAGAAAGCTGTAAGCGAAAATTTCAATTTGCTACCATGCTTACACGTTTAATGTTTATAACATTTTTCATTTCTACGAAATCAATTTGTATTCCATTATTACCACCATTAACATGAAAGAAAAAAACCCTTTCAATCGTAAGCACAAGTACAAATGCACACTCCAGAACCAAATTAGTCAACACAAATCACTCAGTACAAATGTGCAAAACATTCCTTATGTAAAGTAGCGAAGCATTTTCTCCATATCAATTCACAAAACACTTGTGAGCTTGAATGGGGCGACTAAATTATGACTCGCATCAAGTATAATGTGCTACACATTGCGTGTTCACTGTTCACTCGCACTGAGTGAATGACAGATAAGTGCCAGCTTGTCTAGATACGCTTTTAGGGTAAAAGTTGCATAAAAGTGACGCATAAGGATTGTTATTTCCGAAGATAGACTTAGAAGTTAGTGTGAGAATCGACTTAGGTCTCGTTGAATTGTTCCCGACGAGGATTTGTTTGACAGATGATAATAAGAGTCTGATAATATTACTAGCAATAAAATCTTTTTAATAGTTATTTAGTTATCTTTCATAGAGGAATAAACAGATTTTGTACAACAAACGAGCAAATGGTTAGCATTAACTTAATTCATAGCAAAAGAGTGTACCTATGTTTATGTTAAAAAATCAGTCTTGTAACAAAATTTAATTTTTTAACATGATTTTATTTTTTTAACACTGTTTTTATTCCAGAAAAATAAATCCACGAGAATAAAGTCGCGGGTAAAAGCTAGTCTCTAATCAAATAGGCCTTTTAATATAGACTTCAAAGCTATCCCGTGCACCTGCACATTTCACTGAGGGCAACGATTAATCATTTTAATCCTACAATCGCCATTTATAAATCTGTAATACGCAGAGGGGAGGTTCTTGTGAATAGCACAAAGCCATTTTTTTACAAGAGCGTCGATCTAATAAATACTTAAGTACTGAGATCGATGTTATTAAGGAATGTTTATTTTTGTATTTATAATGCCCATCTTGCACCTGTTACTTTACACTTCTTTTTCATAATAAAACTTCCATCGATAATATACAGTAATAAAATGTTTTGCATTTAACACACTACAAGTTTCACAATGATTAAAATCATTTCCCTTTTCAAAGAGTAAGTAGTTACCTCCAGAGGTATTGACGACCTCCCAGGCGCAGCGGTGAGCGCTGAGGTTTTAAGTAAGAGGTCCCAGGTTCGATCTCTGGCAGCGCAGTTTGGGAGTTTATTATTTCTAAATTTTCTCTGGTCTAGTCTGGTGGGAGGTTTCGGCCACAGCTATGTACGATGTCGAGTAGAACAGATTAGGGGTATTAATATAACTGTATACACGATTTATATTTTCTTTTGATTATCTTTAATAATATAATAATAATATTATATTTTTTCGTAAAAAAAATATAATATTATTATTATTATTTTAAAGAATATGAAAAATTTAATCGGCAGGATCATTTTTGACTATTTGCAAGGCACATTGAATATGTTTCGCAATTGATTTACATATAGATATTGTATGCAAATCACGTCCATGCCCCAGTTCATGCAATTCCATACAATCTCAAAGGCTTGTGAGGCTAGATGAAAGTGAATTATTAAAAGTTAGACACAAGCCTTTGAGCATGCAAAATTTCACTCAGCCAGTTAAGACAAAAAATTGCTGAGTCTTAAAGAATTTTATGAAAGTTAAACGAGGCATGAAGTCATTGCATTAAGTGAAGAGGGCTACACCGACACTTAATTAAGAATTCCCCCCATTCACCCCTCCAGCAGTCACAACAAAAGGATCTTAACGAAACTGATATCGTGGTCTTCGTTTAAATTAATTTAATTTAAATTAAGCTGTGATTTCCCAGCTTTGTGCTCTTCCGTCTCAGGCAGATCTCAGATTTTTTTCCGGCTGGCATGAATTTGGGAATATATAATTTTTAACATATGAAAAGGGGCCCAAAATATACATGACAAAATATATTTTAAGCGCCTTTAATATTTAAATGTCGTAGAAATTTAGTGTAGTTTTAAGGGTTTAGCCTTGGTTAACTTGCTACTTTTTTAATCCTCTAAAAGTTAGCCTTATAGAGCATTTATAATACATGACATAGCAGCAAACGCTAAATCGCTTAGCGGCACATAGTTGTCAGTAGGGTGGTCACTAGCCATGGCCAAAGCCTCCCAAGACTAGAGAAAATTCAGAAAGCTGCCGTCACTGATTGAAACGGGACCTCACATTTAAAACCTCAGCGTTCACACAGTCGGTGGTGAATGCAAGAAACTAATCAGATTTTATTTAAACTTAGAAAGAGCACATCCTTTCCTTTTTCATGTTAATTTTACAAAATAAATAAATAAATCCTGTCTGTCATAGCTTTAGATAAGGAAATCTAGACGTGAAAGCAGCAGCTGTAGAATGTAATGTGCGAATATAAATGTTTATGTTTATGTTAAGTTTTTTTTCTGTTATTTTGTTTCTTTTAATAATGTGCGTGCAATAAAGATTCACAAAAAAAAACAAACAATGTATTCAGATGGTAGCTACGTAGCACGTAGATAGTAGCACGAAATTGAAAAATGCTGGAAACTACTTCTTAGTTTTATTTAATTCGATGTGCATAGAGCGGGGTGCAGTGCACTCGTATGTACTTTTCGCTAAATTAGTCCAGCATCCAGCTAAAGTAAAAGGTGATATTATTAAATCGGTTATTGCTCAGTGTCTGAGGTCCCTATTCATGAGCTCGTGTGCATACAGCGCTAAGCAGCCTGTGTCCTCTTGCATGCCACGAGTAAGGAAGTAAGAAAATTCAGCCTTATTTATATTTCAACGTGATAAATATTAACAGTTTAAATGCTCAGTTTCATGCTTCAGAAATATTTTGCTACTATATTTTTTGGATCTTCCGGATGCCGGATGGTATCGAACCTATTGGGCTTATTTTAACGAAAATATACATGTGTTTTAGCCATGTTTATTTAAAAACCATTTTTTTATTTATCCACACTAAAATTACGGAACCGGTGATAGCCCAGTAGGAAGGACTTCGACTTCACTTTCGGGGAGCGAGTTCGAATACCAGCACGCACCTCTAACTCTTCAAAGTTAGGTGCGTTTTAAAGCAAATAAAATATCACTTACTTCAGCGGTGACGGAAAACATCGTAAGGAAACCTTCTTGCCTTAAAGTTCTCCATGATGTTCTCAAAGGTGTGTGGAGTCTACTAATCACTGTGGAAGGAGACACGTGCATTGTTCATAGGATGATGATGATTATGAATATTATATATGCCAGTGTTTTTGTTTGATTCTTTTTTTGTTTGATTGTCCTTACTTTCCTTATCTACCTATCGTTAAACCAAAACTCGATTTTTAGCATCGAGTTAGTTAAAAGAACGTCGAGTAACATAGGCACTTTTTAAACCCAGGCAAGCAAACGGCTTCCACGGAATTTGTAAAAAATTAATAGTAAAGTATTAAACGTGGACGAAGACGCGGGCTAGGACATAATAAATTTAATCGTGAAAGAAACCACTACTACTACACAGTGGCGTGCATAGAGGGTATGCACAGGGTATGCAGATGATATAAAACGAAAAAATCTCCAGTTCGAGTTATAAATACTTAAGGGTAGGCTTTTTAGAACTCTTACAATGCCTATACTTAAGTTTTTTAGAACTCGCACTGGAGATTTTATTCATTTATATCATCTGCATACCCTCTATGCACGTCATTGCAAATACAACACTAAACATTTAGTCTTTGTCTACAATCTTGTGGTGGATGATGGTGCAGTTTAAGATAGTAGTATGTTTATATTTTGAAAGCCAGTTCCAGTATATACGTTAGTTATTTAGATTCTATAGAATCTTAATATTAAATTCAACTTATAGCAGCTCATTGCACTATCTGATACTGACTGTACGTAATGTCTGCAGCATTCGGAACACGTTTGCTTAATTTGTCGCAGCTGAATATTAATTTTAATATAATAGCGAATTTACCCGTTTCGTATAATTGTTTTTAACTGAAGCTTAATTTGACAAAGCGATGGGATAATAAGCTTTCGACAATGTTATTAAAATGCATGAAAATACACTTTGTTTTAAATACAAAAGGATACGCCACGTAATTTTAAAAACACAAACGTGCAGCATGTTCTAGACTACGTCTTTTAAAATCATAATTTTGGGTATCCTGCTGTATGCATCTTTTGGTTGCTGAAAATGCTCTTTTATTTGGCACAGACGCTTTCACAATAACAAGTCAAAGTTAATCCTGGATCTTGGAAATCTGTCTAGAAATCTTCGTGAAATTGGCGAAGACATGCTTATGTTAATGGCTTCGATCTGAGAGAGGCGTAGCCTTACCTTAGACATAAGAAACATAACATAGTACGAGCAAAAGTTTTTGTCCGGCATTTTTTTAATAATGAGTGATTTTGTAAAAATTACACTATTGCAAACGCAGTCTCACAAAGTCCAGGTAAAAAAGTCTTTTTATGGGGAACTGCTGGGTTTAAGCCAAACAAATTCTTCTCTGTTTTGCATAGCATAATAATTGCAAGTGTTAAAAACAGAAGACTGTACAAAACTAACACTCAATTTTGTGTTTCTGTAATAATTAGAATTCTAAAACGGGCACACATATTGATTAAAAAGGTAAACAATTTAAATAAAATATATGTATATATATCATAATGGGTACAATTGTAACGAATAACTTTTTGTGTTAACATCATCGGCTGTCCCTGTCTATTCCGCCAACCCATTACATTTACAATTCACTGGATAGATTGTTAGGGTTAAGCGAACTAAAAAATATACCATTGTTTCCTCCCATCCCATAACGATACTAACAATACATCCCACCCGGCTGAAATGTACCAATTCTATCGGAAAATCCATTCGGGATCCAGCCGTGCGCAAAAATTATGACATCAGGCCAAATTATTGAAGCGGGGAATCGAAATTGTGTCCTGTCCGTACTAGAAATATTACCCGGACAGGAAGTAATGGATGCAATTAATGCGTTTAACGTGCACTAAGGTAACACCGGGGGCAGAGTTTTTGATTACATGCATTTAGTATTCTCGTAGTAGCTTTTGTTCTCAGCTACGCTGGAGTGAGCTTTCAGTTCTATTTCACCGATTTAGATAAAATTTATTACATAATAAAATATAAAAGTCTTATTGTGTAAACTTTAAATTTTACTGAGTTTTTTTTTTGTTTTTAGCATGATTAAATAAACAAACAAGAACATTTTCATTATCAATTTCATGTTTTAAGTTCATTATTCTGTGTATGTCCATTCATTATTCTATGTATGTCATTCTATGTATATCCTTACATATTTTAGAAAGTCAGCCCGTTTTCTTTTCCTATTTAAATAAATTGCGATTTATTTATTGCTTTCACGTCGGATTTACCATTTCACGTCCATTGGTTTTTCATAGAGATTTTCCTTTCCTTTTTTATCTCTATTAACTACTCGCGGGTACCCTCCTCGCGATCGCGCGTTTCCTTAGTTGTACAATTCATGACAAATAACAAGCTATATAAGGCAAAGCAAACATATATTTATTTTTGTAGAATTAATATTCTATGTCTAGTGACATTTGAAAATCACCTTTATCTTATTTTTCATGAAATTTAGTATACAGGGGGTTTCGGGGGCGATAAATCGATCTATCTTATATCTTTAAACGAGAAATTTTTGTATATATATATATATATATATAACTGGAATCTCGGAATCGGCTCCAACGATTTTCATGAAATTTAGTACAGGGGGTTTCGGGGGCGATAAATCGATCTAGCTAGGATTCATTTTTAGAAGATGTCATTTTATTTGTGTTTTCCGGTAATCGTTTATTGGTGCAACGAAGTTGCACGGGTCAGCTAGTGTTTAAATTACTAAATTAATTTAAACACTAGCTGACCCGTGCAACTTCGTTGCATTAAATATTGGGTCTTATTGTATTATACGGACTGTTATCAACCGACTTAAAAAAGGTGGAAGTACTTAATTCGACTGTTTTTTTATATTTGTTACTCGATTACTCCGCCAATTGTAGACCGATTTTGATGATATTTTTTTTGTTTAATACATCGTACCTCAAAGGTGGTCCCGTTTTAATGTGGTGGTTTAGGGATCATGAAAAAGACGAGGGAATTTGTGCATCTTCTCTCGAAACGCACTATATGGTCAAGTAGAGCTGATGTTGAAGACCATGGATGGCCACCGGAACTTTAAAATAGTTGGTATTACACGGGTTGCGCTTCGATCGTGGTATATGGCTGCTAAGCAATATAATGAAAATACAAAATCTGATGGTGAAATTCTTGGAAAACTCCTTAACCGTGAACACGCTGGCCTCGAGAATAGCAATATCTTTTATGGGTTATCAGCTAATTTAACTTAGATAATAATTGCAAGACTACATACAAAAAAGCATGATTTTAATGCAACAAATTAATATTTTCTACAACATTTTTAAGTCGGTGCCAAATAAAATGTAAAAAAATATGAGCTCCCTGTTAGGTACTATAAAAAAGAAAACTTATACAAATGATATCTTTACTTATTAATTTTAAATTTTACTTGGCGCCGAATCAAATGATAAAAAATCTAATCTAAAATGTTGCTTTTTAGTTGTTAAACATCTTTGTCAAATATTTTTTTAAATCTACGAATGGTCAATATTTTTGTAGTACCTATGAAGTATTTACGCATGACGGACACTACAAACAAAAATCAAATCTTACCGCTTTATAATATAAGTATAAATATTTCACTATGAGTTCCAGCGGATACTATCTTAAAACATCTGAAACTTGTTAGAAACTTATTAATGTTACAAACTTTTTAGTTAAATTACAGTCCATTAAAATAATCTCAATAATAATAACATTTTATAATGAGCTTGAGCAACACTCGAGCAATATCATAAACGGCACATTGGATATATCTAATTAGGGAGGCTAGAACATCAAAAAGTAGTCATCAATTTGTGGAAACTGTCCGCGCTCTCACCAATTTTGTATAGCCTTCGTTACGCGCGGCGTAATGAAATTTATCTGGCATCACTGCCGTAAAACACGTAGTTTATGCGTCATGGGGCTTATTATGAAAATGAGATCTTTCGGCCTCCACCCAATAAAATGTTTAAATGACGTTTATTCTTTCTATATCATGAATGCAATTTTATCATTCACATCGTATTAAAATTCACAAAAGCGGCTCTATAGTTAATGAAAACGACAATCACGTGGTTTTATTATAGTCGCAGCAATTCTGTATATTATGATCGCATATGTTATGGTTGGGAATCCGTAGCTAAATAGCAATAAAGGGATTCGTAAAACCAGTAATATTAGTGATAGTTTAAACTATCCGATCATAGGATTCTATTACCACAGCCTGCCCTGAACCTAGAACTATATGAGACAGAAGTCGTAACTATGCTCGCAAAACGGGGTTTTTTATATCGAAACTTATTATAACACCTCTTAAAAATTGGCATAACAAATCACAGGTTCAGACAATAAATAGATTTCTTCTGAGAATCTCAAATAAGGTCGAAACTTATGCAAAGTTGCCATAAAATATGGCATGGGAGACATCAAGATTAGAAGAGTGTTTGAATTGTGTTTTGTTGAAATTAGAATTACTTTCGGTTGGCAGTTGACGACAATCATATCTTATGAAAATAAATTATAACAATATCTAGGTTGGGTTGTACTAACCGTTAAGATGTTTATTTGCTCTGCCTATAAATTTTTGACTTTAATTTGATTGGATACCTACCTAAGCAAAACTTACTGAGGTGAACATTGTACAGCAGGAGAAACCAAAAACTGGGGAAAAATTTATACTTAAAAAAATATATATAATATGTCGACAAGGATCGCCTTTCTCCGATATATTAATATTATTTTAAATCAGAGGTCCTAATCAAATTAATTCGATAGCTTTAAACGTATGGTTTTATATTTCATATTTTTTTTTCAATCATCAAAAACAATTCCACTTTATTAGTGTTTCTCGAACAGGCGGTAAGTCACTTACTTCCATTTAGCAGTTACTGCAATGATTTTACCTCTAATGGTCTAAACGTTTACCATAAAATGGGAAAAGTGGGAAAAGTTTGTGAGCTAGCAACATTCCGCGGGTCTGAAGTGAGACTTGCGCGGGGCGTTTTCACTTTTTTTGGACACAATACCCTGCATTCAATAATGGCTGAATGAGGGTTCTTCATTTTAATAATTATATGTCATAGAGTATATACGTTGTAATTATACCGACGCTCAAGCTGTTTCCTTTCCTAAATATAAACCAATATACAGAACCACGCATAGTACTCAGTATAACGCTAACTGAAACAATATATTTTATTATTACAATCGATGCAAATTTCTTAATCGTATTAGCAACACCAGAATTAATTTGCATTCTATATAGCGTGTTGTGATATAATAACGCGCTGCGGCTTTGTACGTTGAGCATTAAAGCCTACATTAGCAAGTATAATTAATAGTGATGTACACTCAGCAATGACATGTCTATGTATCTTTTAATACATTCAGCGGTAGTGATGTACGAATTATCATAAAATGTGTTAACCATTATGACATTATTACAAATGGCTTTATTTATGAGTGCGCGCTTTGGTATTAAAATATGGAAAGTTAACAAGTTCTTTAATGAGCGTATCTTTTAACATTTTTAGAGAGTGATAGTAGAGAAATATACTGATATATCTTTTCTTATGGGCTTAATAAACTATGCAGGATAACTATACTAGGGCACGTTTTTAGCCCTCACAGTTTTAACTACTAGCTAGATTTATACAACACTTCGGCCTCCCTTTCGGGGGATCTGAGTTCGGCACGGATCTCTTTTCGGAGCAATGTGCGTTTTTAATTTTGGCAACTAAATATCAATCTATATATCTTGCTTTTACGGTAAAGGAAAACATCTTGAGGAAACCTGCAAAAATGAGATGATGATAGTTCTCATTAATGTTCTCAGAGACGTGTGACGCCTACCAATCCTATACTGACTTGACCATTGTTATGGACTAAGGCTGACCGAATTCATTCTGGGTGAAGACCATGTGCTGGGCCGGCAATGAGGATCACGATAAAGTATACGTAAGTATACTACAACCTACCGACCAGCGGTTGCCAACCATTAAGAAACTAAGGAGATTATATCACATTAGTAACTTAACGGTTGGCATGCCCACTAACCCGCATTGAAGCAGCGTGGTGGGTTTGTGCTACAAAACTGAGGAGACAGAGAGGAGGCCTGTGCCTAATCAGAGAGGGACGACACTATACCAATGACGAAGACTATTATTTAATACTTAAAAAAAAAAATAACAAAGTCAGGAAATTCTGAGTTCGTTGTAGGACACGAATAAATCTAGTCTACCCTACTTTTACGTTTTGTGTTGAAACGTTTTTTTCGGGTAGTGCAATCACATAACGCCCTAACAAAAGCTTATAGTGACCAACAACGGTAAAACCCATAATTTATTGCGGCAGACACAATAAAAGGAGCCGAGCGAAAGGTCCTGAAAACATTATTTTACTATTACTAGAATTAATTAGTATTAATACTATTAAGACTATTAATAGTATGTATATACTTACTCATTTATTGTATGTTGTTATAGTATTTAAATATGTAAGTGTTGTTATTATATATATTAGTTTATTTTGACGTGACAACGTCTTACAAATTGGTTTGCCGGGTGACACTTCAAGAAACTGCGTTACGCTCCGCTCACGTTATGCGCTCACAATAAGAGCGAGTGAGAGGCACGCGCCCGCCTAAGAGCGAGAGAGACAGACATAAAAAGTGAAAGGCACGCGTCCCTTTGTAGTAAACGCTGTTTCATTGTACGCAAATGTATTGCAAGTTATTGTATGTATATTTGTATATAAATACGTATGTATGTGTAAAGGTAAAAATAAAATTTTGTTAATATGAAATTCAGTGCGAGATTCTTTGTATAAATTAATGTTTTAAATATAATTCTTTGTATAAATAAATGTTTTAAATTGTTACTATTATTTCATCCTTCTTCCTACTATACGAATGAATATTCACATTAAAATTATTTTACTACTCAAAGTCGTTGTCACGTAAAACTTTCGCCCGTATACCGACTTTACAGGCAACCAATTTTTTATATTTATTTATTAATTATATTATTTACTTTTTATCTTTTTGTGTACACTAGTTTATGTATTAACATGTGGTTATTCGCATGTATGTATTTTAATATTTGTACCACCAGCAGTCTATTCTCCTCTTCTTTTTTTTTTCCTAATTATAAGGTTGCCTGGCAGAGATCGCTATTAAGCGATAAGGCCGCCTTTTGTATCGCTACTTCTTTCGATATGTTTCTGTTTTTGTTATATTTTAAATATGTTAATGTTGTGGTATACAAATAAAGAGTTTAATAATTATTTAATATGAAAGTTTAACTGAACTCTTATCTAAAGCATTAGGGTAATACTGTACGACTACTTTTCCATCGTTATCGTCGACCAGTATAATCATCATCATCGTCAACCGATTACCGGCCCTCTACAGGGTACGGTTCTCCTCTCAAAATGAGAAGCGACCCGTGTCTAGTAGAGAGCCCGGAGAAGCAAATTTACATAAGTATCTTTATTTGTTAGGTTTTAAAAAAAAAAAAACAATATATTTCCTTGACTGATTGAATTCAGTATTGTCCCTTTGTACTGAGGAATGGTAAACAAAGGATAGCACTCCTGTCAATCTGCCATCCGAGGATTTTGGATTAGATCCTACTAAAATTATTAATGTGAAAGTTTGTATGTTTGAATGAACGCATGTTTGTTACTCTTTTACGCAAAAGCTACTAAACCAATTTGACTGAATTTTAGAATGGAGATAGATTATACCCTGGATTAACAAATAGGCTGCTTTTTATCTCGGTAAAATTAACGGTTCCCGCAGTATTCATGAAAAACCTAAAAACTGACGAAGCCGAGGCCAACATCTCGTTAAATATTATTGGTTCATAAGACATTAGTCCCCAAATCCCAACTAATCTTTAAACATGACCAAATTTTTTTATCTATAGTACTAATTGATGGACTTACTTCATCGCGGATCGCCTATAAATAGAGTAATACTTCACTGGGCATGCAAGAAATCGTAACCTAACCATGTTAAGCCTTATCTGCCTGAAATTACATCAG
The DNA here is from genome assembly GCF_905163445.1 of Pararge aegeria. Classification (NCBI taxonomy): domain Eukaryota; kingdom Metazoa; phylum Arthropoda; class Insecta; order Lepidoptera; family Nymphalidae; genus Pararge; species Pararge aegeria. The sequence continues at coordinate 8,420,410 of NC_053189.1, forward strand.
CACGCAGACCGGAACAAAGCATTGCGGTAGTACTTCCTCTAACGAGCTCAGTCATATAAATCCATACTACTACTACAAAACACTACTACATACATGATTGATAGTTTACTATATTATAGGGTGTTCATAAAATTCTCTTAGTTTTGAAAAAAAATGTGGTGAAAATAATAATAACTTTTTTGAATAAATATTTTTTTAACATACAATCTCTAACAATACCTAATAGTAGCCAACGACGGGGAAAACCATTATTTATCGCGGCAGACACAATAAAACCAACCAGGAAAATCATCCCGAAAAGAATTCGTAATATGCGAGTTTTTTTTTGAAAACGTACAATTTTGGGATGTTTCATAAATCAGAATAACGAGCATGCTTTCCTTAAGGTGCCCGTAGCATTAAGCTGTAATATTTTCTCACTTAAGGCAACATTTTTCTGTCTCCCTATTTACGTTGGGCCGAGTCTCTCTTAAGCAAGCTGTCGTCTCAATCCGAGGTGGTACAGGAAATTAAAGCTTAGCTCGCGAACTGTGAAAAATGCTCGCTGCAAAATGTTTTCCCTCTGACATGTGAAAAGTGCTTGTAGAACACGTCACATAATATGAGTACAGCACAAGTATATAAATAAATCTGCGTGCACGTTTTCCGCGCTTTGGTATAGTTATTGTACGATTAAACTTATACTTCGGACTGGGTATCATGTTAGTGATGTTAGTAAGTTGGAACTTTGACAATCTCTCTGGCGCAACGGTGAGCGCTGTGAATTTAAGTAGGAGATCCTAGGTTCGATTCCCGACAGGGGAAATTTGGGAATTTATAATTTCTGATTTTTCTCTGGTCTGGTCTGGTCTGGTCTGGCTTTGGCCGTGGCTAGTTACCAACCTACCGACAAAGACGTACCCCTAAGAGATTTAGTGTTCCGGTACGTTGGCGCGTAGAAACCGATTAGGGGGTATGACTACCATACTCCCTAACAGGTTAGCCCGCTACCATCTTACTACTAGGTGAGATTGCAGCCAAGTGCTAATTTGTAGTGAAATAATAATTATGTTTATAGTATATATATATAAAATTTCATAATATGTTAGAATCAGCAATGTTTTTATAGAGCAAAAACTCGTTAAATTCATCATCGTGAATATCAACACATAATGTTAAACTGCATTTAAATAATACTCACCGGCAATCGCGGCCTGACATAATATTGAGTCAAGTTTCTTATTCCAACGATTCCCAAGTAATTTATTTACAGTTATTGGATTAGTCTGATTTTAAATAATGATTGTCACCAACTTGCCATTGATAAACAAATCTAAACTGGCCAAAAAATATGCAACTTTTACTTCAGTTTTATATTGGCTCAACACTGTTTCTGCAACAAAGCCCAACTCAAAATAGATTGAAAGTTCCTACTTTTTGTTACCTTAACTCCCCGTCCACTTAGAGTACCACAAAGTTTTTACAGCCAACTCCGCAGCTATCTGACGGTCTTTGTTCGAGCTCATTTAAAATCAATCGCCGCCATTTTGTGTGGGGATGGCCCGGGCGAGAGTTCCGAGAGAATTCTTAATTAAGCAAAGTCTTTTCAAGTTAATGGAAGCATCCAAATCCTTAGGAGCGGAGTAAATTCGGTCCGACATCGAATCACGACATCGGAACTGGGATTATCACTTGGACAAACTTCTTAAATTAGGAAGGGGCGAATATAAATTTTTTTTACTTGCTTTAATTTTTTGGCGATTATGTAAATACTCAGTTCACAAACAAGTAGTGAGTAGTACTAATTTCTATTTTGAGTCAATTCACAAAAGTTAAAACGGTTTTGGTGAAGTTTTTACATGAATAAGTTAAAAGTTTAAATCAAACGTAAACACACAGTCTATATAAAGCTTATGTATTAAATGTTGCTGTAAAGTACTCTCAAATAATTTTAAGCGACACTTTTCCTGTAACGTCGAAGCAAGTGATATTTTTTTTACTCAGGGGGATCATTCAAACTGGACACTCTGAATGTGAAGTCACTGGGCTATCACCGCTTACGAAGAAATTCCTTACAAAGAGTAAAGTTACAAAGACATTTCGACGCAAGCTTTCTTACTAAAATTCGATGCTATGTCTTTAAGGATTTTTAGGAATACTTTATTCATTGCTAATGACAGGTAAGATAGAGAATAACGAATTGGTCGATAACTTGACCTTAAGTCAGTCACGTATTAAATTATCAGCTCCATAAGCTGACAAAAAATTTCACCGTAAGTAAACCAATTACGTCAACTGTATGCACTGATTTTCATGGTTTAAAATGGATGACTAGCAATTTTATGAAAATAAACAGTAGAACCGCAGTATACCTAATAGTATATTAAAATTAATAAAATGCGAGTATACCTACAGGGGTTCATTAATGGATACGTAATTACATTCTGTTCTAGTAATATTAGTCTTTTGTTGTCTGCTACAAAGGGTCTGTTAAAATGTAGGAAGCCATAAATATTTATTTTGTATGGGATATTACACAGAACGCTAACAATGTTGTAATTAATAGATTAATTATGGTTTCATTAAAATGTTGAATGCTTTTACAAAGACAATAAAGAAAACATTTATAGAAAACTATGATTAGGTATAACTAAAGTTGCGGAAGTAAGTCAAATTAAGTATATTATCTTTTGTATAATGTTTGAAACGATTACGTTGATATTGGAAGTTATCATCTTTTTAATTAAAGTATCATTTAAGTACATATGTTAAATTTCGTAATCATTATTCAAAAATACTCGGCATAATCATTTCAACAGATAGACGTCTAATGCTGGACATGGATCTTTTGTTAGGAGTTTCCAATTTCCACAGTCTTGTGCGGCTTGCGTACAGCGGATCCCTGTGATTTGTTTTGGTGTTATCTGTCCACCTAATTCAGAGTCTACCTATGCTGCGTTTACCAGGCGTTTTCAGTCAACTATTACACAAGGTTTTCCAAGTTACGTGCCCCTCCCACTGAAATGTCAGCTTCCCGTCTCGTCACGTTATGTTGGTAACTCTGGCCTTTCTACAAATTTTATCATTTCTGATTTGATCAAGTAGAGATATTTCCATCTTTCTCAGTCACTGATTCTAAATACTTTGGACGGAAAGATAGACTACACTATAACAACAAAAGACAACCTACTATATAATAGATTAAAACACGTTATCCGTTATGGAATGAATAATGAAACGGGCACACCATTTAACTATTAAGGCGTGTCAAGAAACAAAACCATTCAAAAACACAATGACTCGCTTACAATACAACTAACACCTTAAAAGCTTCAACCGTAAAGGGTAACAAAAGTGATTCATTTGTGACTTCAAACAGGTGTGCCGGATGTCTCCGGGACTGCTTTAATAATGTCCAAATCCTTCCTTCCGTTTCCAAATAATACATTATTTTCTATTTAGGTTCTGTTGTGAATGGAATAAGTATCATTATATTATAGAAAGTAAATCTATAGTACGGTAACCTTAACGGATCATCGACGTAAAGGAAACAGATAATTGATGCATCATTTCAAAATATTGGTTACAAAAACTGTGTCCAATTTTCCTTCTGTTTCTAACCTATCTTCTAAAAAACTGCCGGGTGATGATAATGTTTACGTAATAATATTGCAATTAATCCCTTCAGTAAAGACATTTCTAACCCTTTGACTGGAAACCAGTTTTTCATCATCATTGTCTTTAGCCTTCTAACATCCTACTGGACTGGAAGCTAGCCATGAGCCATTGCAATCGCATCTCTACAATTAAAGAATAAACGAGTAAGTCCGGTTTTTAACCCCCGACGCATAAACGAACGGATAAACCGATTTCGTTTGAAATGCGAATTATTCAGAAGTGCTCTTAGCTATGTTTGATGAAAATTTGTTCAAGATGGTCGCCGCCACAAAATGGCGATGCACACATATTTTCTCAATTTCCTTAATATGACTATTAAATTATAGTGCTTGGCGAGTAGAATACTATTCACAATGACAAAATTAAAATACAAGATGGCCGCCGTCACAAAATGGCGGTTTACATATTATTTCACAATAACCCTTAATATGACTAAGTATTAAATTATAGGGCTTGGCGAGTAGAATACTATTCACAATGACAAATTTCAAATCCAAGATGGCCGCCACCACAAAAGAGTGAAATACATTTTTTTTCGCTCTTTTAGGCTCGAATAGAAGAATAATTTACACTATATTGATAGTCAAGTGTTTTTTTTTCAAATTATATTTTTAGAATAAATATTTAAACTCTAAAGCAAAAATTTGCAATTGCTTCAAAAGCGCTTATAATTCATTTATGTTCAAAGTTAACGTAGGATATATTTTATAACATAAAAAAATCCTAATTTGCTGCAGGAACAATTAAAATTCAAAATTCATTTATTCCAAGTAGGCCTACTTTATAAGCACTTACAATATACTTTGTTGTTCGCAGAATAATTTACTTTTCATTACAAAATAAACTGTTTTGCGAACGAAAGCTAACAAAATATAAAAGCTATAACTTACAGTATCTATTATTTGTAAGGGGAAAGTTTCATTTCCTGTAGTCATAACCAGGCTTAAGCTTTTGTAACCGTCAACGCTTTCAACCGCGAACTCGTGGCAAGCACAAGAATTACTGTCATACATACAAATTAACAATTTTGTATTATTATTATCTTGAATGTATATACTACTCGAACATCATTGTGAATCCATTACCAGGCTCCTAGTATTCTTAGAATAAAATGGATTTAGACCGCAGTTAAATTTTGAAAGGTTTCAGAAATTTTTTTTTGCATTTTACAAATACGTTAAAATTACGTTTTAAAGAAAAAAACCCGAGAATTTATAACCTATATGTACAACTTTATTACCTGGCTAACGAAAAGTAAATATAATATTACAAATAATATTATAGTTAACACCTTTGCCCATAATATGAAAACTGCACCCATAATAAAAGCTCATAAATTACTTTGTTTATAGTTTGTGGTTGCGTCCCTAACGCTTATTGTTTCACTCCACAAAGACCATAATGAGCATATCCCTTCTGCAGATAGTTACAATGATTGACTAACAATCCATCTTCACTCCAAGGTTCTTTAAACTTACACCGATACAAATGTGCGGTTGACGCTGCTAAATGACCACTCTTACTTTAAATAATGCTTGAATTTTATCCACTATTTCCATTGTAAGCGAACCGTTTATTTATCGAAAGCGTTTTCTTGAAGTTTATTTATTAGTATGTTTATATAAATGTGGCAGTCGGCAACTCGATCGATGGCCCAAAATCGATCGTATTTAGGAATATTCTCTAAAGAAATACCTGTGACACAATCAAAATTGACAATATTTTCATAAAAATGTTAATAAAAAAGAAAACAGGATTATAGCGCCGCTCTAGAGATAATATCTAAGAACCTGCGATAGATCATACTTAGAACGCCAGTTATAGTTTCGGGAGTTTTTTATTTTTTTGTTCTTAATTTCAAGATATGTACCTATAGTCTAAGATGTTAGTGGACTGACCTGTTTGGAATATGTTATTTATAATAAACTTAATACCCCTAATTGTTTTTTTTTGCGTTATCGTACCGGAACGCTGATAATGACAGCACGTTCTTGTCGTTAATTGTAGAGTGATAACTAAAGGCCGAAACATCTTAACCATAAGACTAGAGAAAATTCAAAATTGATTAATTCTCAAATTGCCCCTTCACAAAACCGTGGACTCCTACTTATAAGACCACGGAGGTTGTCACTGCGGCTGAGAGGACAGCTAAAATCGTCCGTCATCTTCTCTACAAAATATACAATGTACTCACACCAAAAGTCTCTCAAACTCTGGCAAACAGAATACCCTAATACCGCATATTTGTCAATTGTTCCCACTCAGAGAGATAAGGACGCCCAACAAATTAGTTTTGTTAACAAATGTTTATTAATAGCCGAAGTCAGCCTTACGAAAGATCGTCTGGACTTTGGAGCAAATTTAAATGAAAAAATACTTCGAAACTAGACTGACTATTTAGTCTTATTTTGCACAAAATTTATCAAAATAATATTCAAAATTTTACTAAAAAGCTATTAATTAAAAATTCAAAACTGTTTTTGCGAGTAATAGTCAAGTTCTGAAATGGTTAATTACGTCTTTTCGTTTTTGGAACTGATTTAAATCTTTAGATTTTGGTTTTAAACATCACCCACCGGACGCCTTTCTTTTGCAACAATTATAAAACATTTTATTGCCATTTTTTTACTATCATAATTATTACTAAAACTATACTACTAACAATTATTAATTGTAAAGTCAACATCTCCTGTGGATGCTCCGGTTTTGGAGCGAAACGTGCGTAGAGGGTATATTGCCGAAGATCTGTTTGATGTGAAGAAATTATAAATTACACAATACAGATTCTCCTGCTGATCGCGACGCATAGCAAATTAAACTTAATTTTCATAATAGTTACTAAAACTACAATAACAAAGTCAATCTGAGAGGCTCGTCTAATGTGAAAAAAAACATGCAAATCAATCAAAAAACGGTATTAAAATTAAGTAATATACCAATACGATTAAAAGACACTGAATTGAGATCCTCTGTCTGCTTTAGAAGTTAATTAAAATAACCTTTGAATTACCCCTTAAATTTTAATCCAAAATATCTATATATCTAACTCGAATCCATACTTTTGTATTGGCATAACAATGTTAAATTCGCTTAAATTTTAACACAGCGCTGAAATAAAATAATAGCTTTACTGCACTTTTAATACGGGCGAAAGTAGATATAAAATTCATAAAGCACTCCCGAAGCCATAATTTACTTGCATAACTAAAAATAATTGCTCAATTTATTAATTAAGTGATAAAAACGAGATCCCTCTCGATAGTGGCCTGGAGGGGTAAATGTGGCGTAAATATCAATTACGTGGCTCATATTGGGAAATTTTGGAGCCAGACGGTAATTGTCCGAACTACCCGCTCCCCTGATTGCATTGGCGATATAGCTAATTTATTTTTATATGCGATATTAGGGAATACGATCACGCCCAGACTCTATGTGATTGCAACGTTAATGTGGATGATTATTTATATACAAGAACTCGCTATATTGTGCGACCCAAAACAATCGTTTCTATAAGAAAGAGATAATGGATCCTTAACTTAATGTAAATATATAATAATATTATAAATGGGAAGGTTTGGATGGATGCATTTAGACGGCTTCATAGATCTTGGTGAAACAGAGATAGATAGCACATAGGCTATAGACACATAGGCGCTTGATACCATAAAAATGTTCAGTTGCTCTGGAATAGATCGATTTTATTTTCACAGAATAAGGGAACCAAATTATTTTGTACAGGGGTAGTTCAGGGGTCAGAGAATAACATAGGTATAAACATCACAAATTCCAAGCAAACGAAGCGGCGGGCAATAACTACAGAAATATAAATTATTTTTTTTACTTATTTATCTTTAATATATTATAAGTATTCACATCACATATATACATCCAATGTAATAAAAAGGGAAGAAGAAGAAGAAGAAGAAACACTTTATTGCACGTATAACATACAGGAAAAGAAACAGTAAGGAGTATACAGTACATAATGTAGACATGCAAAGGGGCCCTCTTGCTGCCAGCAATCTCTTACAGGCAACCTTTGTAGATAGGACTTACAGCAAGAGAACGGGATAGTGCCAAGAGTGTTGATGGATATACATAAATACCAAAATGTAAAGATACAGATAATAATTTAAATAAATAAATGTAATATATAAAATATACATGATATATAAATAGAAAATATACATAATATATATAAATATATAACAAACATAATATATATAAGTAGATTTTAACACACAGTTAAAAAAAAAGGGCTTACAAGCTTACAAAAGCTCGCCCGTGACTTTGCCTGCATTTTTAATTAACCCCAAGCCTGTCTCCTGAAAACAGGCGACGAATGTTTACATGTCTTTAGGATAAAGCCATAAGATATGTCATCATCATCATCATCGTCTGCCAATATGCATCATCAATATCTCGGACAATAGGCCTAAAGCAGCGCCAACTCTTTCTAATCCCAGCCTTTGTGAACAGGATATGTGCAAAATGCTATTAAAATCCGTTCAGCTTTTCACTTTCGCCTTAAATTTATTAAGTATGGAACTACTTTACCAAAAGTCCAGAGATATAAAATTCATTTAAATTTTTTCCAAACAATGAAAAGGATAAAGAAACAATTTTTTTAAAAGATTCTAAGCGTGGAATTAAATTCACGTGAACTCCTTTTAATTTCAACGAAAAAGCACTTAGAAGTGAGAAAATATTTAAATTTATATCGACAGCTGGCTACGTGACTCTTTACATAATGGCTTCTTTGTCTTGTTGTAGTATCTTACGGGGTTTTTTGATAGATATTTTAAACGGAGACTTAATTTTGATGTGACTTAAGCAACAGTGGAAGGTTTTCAGTTAAATTACGAGGTAGGTTAAATTAGTTAATGCTTTTTTTTTTGATAGCAAGAATTGACGAAACAAGCAGCTCGCAGAGCAACACTTCACATGGCATGCAAGGAATCGCATGCATGCGGCCCTACGAAATGACGCCTTGTGTCCATCAACCTGAGACGTAAGTGTTATACGGCTTATGCATTATGTTACTTTTAAAATATAAATTTCATTTTGTATTCCAACACGTAAAAAAACCCAATAGTGTACCGAATACAGAGAATGTCTGTGCAATCGACACGAGTTTTTGGAAATAGGAAGAAGAACTATTAATTGGGTAAGACAGGAAAGCTACATGGCAAAGACGTGTGAAGTCTAACAACCCGCACTTGGCCAGTGTGCGGTGCGAACTGCGGCATTAACCCTTCTTATTCTGATATACCTGTAAGTTGAAGAGGTCCAGTAATGGGTTGTCACTATTAATGATGAATAGTATCATCATCATTATGATCATAACTTTAACCGATTGTCATCCACTGCTGGACATTGGTCTTATGTAGGGAGTTCTAAAGTTCACGGTCCTGGTCAGCTTGTTTTCAGCGGCTTCCAGCGATTTGCTTTATGTCATCAGCCCACCTCGTTGGGGACCGACCAACGCTGCGTTTACGGGTACGGGCCGCCATTCCGGTACATTAGTTCTCCGAGCTTTGTGCCTATAGTATAGTCAAGGGCTATTATTATATTCGTTTAGAAGCAATTAAAAAAATAAGGCAACAAATACCTACACAGTATAAATACAACACCTTTTCACAAAACGTAGGAAGTTTTCCTTACCTTCTCGTGATTTTCGATTTATTCTGCCATTATACAGGAAACTGGGCCCCTCAAGCCAAGCGTCGCCGTTTGACATGCATTGTATTTGTGATTAATGATTCGAGTAACAACGCAATTTCTGCCAAAAATATACGTGTATTATGTGATTAAAAAACGGCAACGTGTAACGTGAAATAGTCACTTTAAAGACCTTTGCACATTCGCCGAAATCCAAAAAAAAAATCTGCTATTATTTTTTTTTTGAAGCGGAAAATAAAAAGCGTAATTTCTCAATTAAAGTGTTTTAATGAAAAATGGACCTTTAAAAGTAGATTGAAATTGCAGTGTTTCTTATTAGATAGCGCCAAGAGTCGCTTGAAGACTGAAATGCTGATAAAGTATTAAAAAAATAAAATAATTGCCTTCATCGTATATCTTTTTGTATTACTTTTACCTTAGTTTATCTTGATTAGGTAGGTATATCTTATTCAAACATTAAACTAAAATATCAACTTTGAATGAACAGTCTCCTTTAATTTTTAATTAGTCTACTCACCTCAGTGTGTTCATAGAGCTTTAATAGAGGCTCGTCGCTTAAGGCCTTGCGGGACCTACTTACCTAAATACGATAATAGTAATATCCAGTGACATAGACAAATGGGCTGAAAATTTGTTATTTGTTTTAACCACCGCTCATGTATTTTGATAGCGCGATAGAATAGGTGTTTTATTGTTCTGACACGCTTAGCTCTGTTTGTTTGAAGATATATGACAATTTTGCGTGTAGGATAATTAAATGCAATTAACTCGTTGATACGAGTAGTATACGTGTGAGTAAGGTACTTATTTTTTCGAACTAGTGCTTTGGGACCTTTTTATATCTATTAACTATGATAAATTACTTATGTTTTCAATTTAGTATATCTTATTATTTATTACAAATGACTCTATAGTTATTCTTAGTTAAAATGAATCATGAGATCCTGGTTTTGATTTCTGGTCCGTTTTAAATTATTACTTAGTGGGATTTTTTTTGCCAAAATAGCCTAGTTAGAAAATTTAGCATTGCCCACTTCCATGCTACTTTGAAGTCTTTAAACCGCTGGTCCCTAGCTCCCAAGTTACAGCCGCTGGAAACAAGCAGCCCAGGACCGTGTATTTTGATAATCCCTATGAAGTCCGACCTTCTCCTGTTGTTGTCTCCAATTGTGTCATAAAAAAAAACACGTCTGTTCATTTCTAATGGAATAATTAATAAACCAACAAATAAAACACACTTTCGCATTTATAATACTGGTAACGATTGTATACATATAAACTGATTAGGACGTCGTAAGTTATTTTTTACCGTTTTCACACACTTTTCGTTTCCACCCTGTAAGTAAATATTTTACTCACGCAAACTCATAATGAAATAGGAGCAATCCATATTGAGCGTTAGATAGTTGAACATATGCCTAGTTGGCAGCATCAAAGCCAAGATAATGGAGACAAAACATGCCGCCTAATGCGCCATATTCGGTTACAGGACAAACAGACAGCTCGCTGGGGTCGTGTTACGAACATGCTGCCAAAAAGATCATGAATACATTTGTTTGTTCAGCCACAAGCTACACGGTTCCAATGAGCTTACGATATTATGTTTAGTTATTTAAGCCGAAGTTAATCGTATAAATTCAATTTAACTTCATAAACAGCAACTTGAAGTAGTAGTAAAGGCCATGACAGAATTTAAAAAGGTGAAGTAGAGCAAATTTCGGGAAAGAAAAGTGGTTTTTGATTTGAAATTTTCAAGAAAATGTACGAATTTGAAAAAGAAAACGGTAACAAGCTTTGAGCAATTAGCTCTTCTAGCCAGAGAGGTAAATATTCTAACCTTATATCATATTTATAATTATGAGCCAAACCCCAAATATATCAGTAAAAACAAAACTCATATCGAGGAATAGTTCTTAGACGGCCGATTGGCGCAGTTCGCAGCGACCCTGCTTTAACTGGGAAATGTTTGTGTGATGAGCATGAATGTTTTTCAGTGTCTGTTTGGTTATATGTATATGATAAATATTATATGTATATTAATCATAAAAATATTCATCAGTCATCTTAGTACCCATAACACAAGCTACGCTTACTTTGGGGCTAGATGGCGATGTGTGTATTGTCGTAGTATATTTATTTATTTTATAATAACCGAGAGACATCATTTACTTATATTTATTAGGAAAAATAATGGAATCATATTGAATCACACGAGTTTTGGAATGAAAAAAATTATCGTAAGTTACTAAAAATTCCACCAATATATTTTCACAGCCTGAAAATTTTCTAATTCAATAACAACAGTATAAAAATTTCCACTGTATCCATGCTTTCTCAAAAATATTGTAAAGATTCTAACTTGTATCTGTAATTTTACCTGTAATGTTACTAGGTTATCATTAAACAAATAGATACACTCACTTTTGCACCTATTTTACTATAACCTAGACTTATGATGTTATAAAAATAAATCAAAATAGATATTATCCTTTTTATGATTATAGTGGTGTCCTCACCGAACTACATTACAATTTAACTCAGGATTGTTACGTGATTGCAGCAAAATCGCGTGACTTGGTAACAGTCCTATCGGAAGCCGGAAATGCTATCGTTACGTTATTCCCGCAAAGCCTTCGAATTTTCTGCCTATTGTCTTCGCTTGAAATTCTTAGAGGGACAGAGATAAGGAAGTGTTTTGTATTAGCGAATTGCTGTGTGGGAATGTTTTTGCTTACGCAGAATAAAAAGGTTTCGATACTCCGTATCTTTTCATGTAAATTTATTCTTTTTATATGTTTTTTTGCTGTTATAACAAATGTGGTAATTGTATTTTCTATTAATTTCTGTCGAGAAATCAAATTATATGAGATTAAATTATCTATAAATAGGTACGTGAGTACAGAAATAAATTAAAGGCATATAATATCACTCCCACCGAGTTTATTTCTGTAAATTATTTCTTGGAAAGCAAGTTGAAATTCAGTTGTATCTAACTTGTATGATTGACTTGTAAATAGATGAATAGACGCGTATTGTAGCAAATGAAACATACCTTGGTATATCTACAATGAAGCAAATTTTCATGAAAAATCAAGGAATACTCAGGACAAATTATGCAAGACCTACATTAATAATTATATATATGAAGATGAGAATAAATGAAAATACAGTAAAACTTATATTTAAAAATCCTAAGATACGTGACTTTTCAAAACTGGGACATTTAACGTTATTCTTCAATAGCAGACCCTGTCTGCAGAAGTTCTTTTGAATTCAACTGTAAGCGAAAAAGTTCATTAGCTTGCACATAATAAAAAGGCTAACCCATTTTCAGTTCCGTATATCCGGAACTGTTGGCGATAAAAATATCCTGACAAATCGTTTTTGAGCGCGGCTCTGACTGCAAGATAACTCTACATTGCACAAAGCCTGCATCTACATAATCGATGGCTTATTGGCATTCCCCCTTTACTTCTAAATTGCAAATTTTCCGCACGATTTCCCTTCAAGGAATAAATTTACAACTCGCGAACTGAAACGTAAATATTTCCAGCAATCATTTTGTTTTGCGTTGTTCGAGTTTCGTATAACTACTTTTGAACTATAGTTTCCTATTCTTGTACCGTTATAACACAGGAAAAGTTGTATTCCAATAAAAGTTTTTGTTATTTTGCCAAATAATAATGATATTTAATGAAAATTGCCTCTGTAGTTTAAATACGGTTTTGCTTATATCAACTACCCTATGTAGCCCAAGAGCACACCTTGATAGGCTTACCTTGTCCGTCAAAATATAAGCTATAAGCTCTGAAACCATTTTAACCATCATATATATGATACGCCTGAATGAAAGTCACAAAATATCTCTAAATTATTTTAGTTTTCTTAACCGCTTGGAAGTTGCTCGGAAGTACACCGCTTTGATTTCATCTCGCAAAATGGAATAATGTAATATATGATGTTGTAATGTATGGTCATGGTGGAAAAGAGCAACTGCTGAGTTTATGGCAGATTCTTCTCTCTCTCGGTAGAGAACATTGAACCGGTTGTAGAGTCACTACAATCAGCCAGACTTGAGGTTTCTATAAAAGTGCTTAAATTAGGCCTACTTGGAATAAATGTAAATAATGAATGCATATATAAATAAACACAAACAAACATATTTACTTTTATAACTACTAAGCAAACTAATCAGCCCGTGCTAGCAAAATATAATTCTTCAATAACTATTGAAGAAGGGAGTCGAAAACACTAAAAAAAGGCACGATTATTGCCCATAAACCTGATATCTAGCGGAGAAACCATTTATTACTATTATCTTATCATATAATAAACAAAAGTAATTGCCTAATACTTTAGGGTCGGCCCAGGACGCAAAGAGGCCCATAAATTAACGGTTCTTTTCTATGCTGTAAATCCTAACTAAGGGTTGGCAAGGTAAATAATGTTCTTTTTAATTATGTACGCATGCATTTTTCCTCAGAAATTTGTCTTCTACCTTGACATCAACATTTGCATTTTCTGCGGACACCATAAATTAGATGGTAACATCACATTATCTCTGTGCATAATTTGAGGTTCCTCTCTTGAGTACTTAATTTTACCAAAATGAAACCTGATTTTAGAAATTTATAGATAAGAAGCTTATATTTTATTCGTTTCTAATAAGATAACAGGTTAAACCTTGAACCAAAGTCTTTGTCAACAGGAAACATCATCAATAGCCTCTACCACATTCCACTGCTGGACTAAACGCTTCTCCCAACGGAAAGGTTTGCCCATAATCACCACGCGTGGCAGATTGGTATTAGTAACACAGAGTTCTCCGTTATGTGCCCTTAGTGATGTCGTATGTCACCCTCGGAAAGAGAAAATGATAACAGCTGTATTCTTATCTGCCATCACCACACTTTAACGGACCCAAAGTGGATGGGGTTGCGTTTTTTATCAAAGAATTTCCATAGAAGTATATATATCATATTCAGATCAGCTCCATGTTATAAAAATATTATATCGCTTTCCGATTTGGATTCCAAGCATGCCAAATTTTAGCTGTACGAAAGCCCGAAATGTGAGTCAAAATTTACTTTCAAGATTTGATTGCTGGCAGACAGACGCTGGCACAGGTGCAATAAAGGCATTTTAAGTACTTCATAAAGACTTAGGTATGGTGAAAGCCTAGTGCTTCACACTTCGTAGGAAGTTTCGGAGGGAGTTTAATCCCCGGCATGCAGCGCTAACGTTTCGAAAGTATATGCGTTTGTAATTCAATGTAAACGATAAAATACCACTTGCTTTAACGGTAAAGGAAAACGTAAGGCAACCTGCATGCCTGACAATCTCCACAATGTTCCCGAAGGTGTGTAAGGTCTACCAAACCACTTTACCAGCCCGGTCGACTACGGCCTCAAACCTTCTCAGTCTTAAAATCTGTGCCCTATAGTGGGGGTAACCATAGAAAAGGCTGAAAATAACAGTAAATAAAGAAGAATGGATAACTTCGTTCATTAGAAGTTGGTTTAAATTATTCATTTGAATAAATTTAAAAGATATGTTTATATCATACATGATAACATGACACATGTTCGCAATAAATCACAAACATCGATTTATCGCTACAACCAAAAATGGTTGTAAGGCATAACTGTAAATATTTACATCGGTTTTCGTTTCAGTTGTGGAGTCACGTGCCGCTTTCTTCGTATTTTATTGCAGATAGATTTATGGTCTTCCACTTTAAATACATAGCATCTCACGTACCTATTTAGTGATGTGACCAGGCAATTTCGGTAGTCGAATGAATCTCGTTCGGGACTAAAGAACACACAAGAAACAAGTAAAATGAAAATGAAATGAAATGAAATGAAACAAGTCCAATTATTTTTCGACTAAATCATACCTCAACTAAACAAATTTAAAAATAGTTGGAAAATCCAAAAGTGCACACCTCATAATCTTATTCATTACAATAAAATTGAGATTATTTGTAAATTTGTAAAAGTATTTATTAAATAATAATTAAACTACATGTAATTACACCGTGAAAAGAAATAGGCTTCTTCTCCTCAAAATACTGAAGCCTATAAAAAAAACCAACTCGATAAGTGAAGTATTTCGCTCGTTATCATGACCACAAGATACGGGATCCGCACATACAGACACACGGACGTCAAAGACAGAACTTTTTTAAACAATTTTTTAATTAGTTAAAATAATAAAAAGATTTAAAAATATCATGAGTGTTAAAAAAAAAGTGTTTTTTTTTTATTTTTATTTATATTCACTTATAAAAGCAATAAAGAATAAAAAAAAGACATTTTAAGTTGGAGAATCACGCGTTGTAGAGTAATAATATCACCTCAACGCTTCGCTTATGAGGCGTGCAAAAGTATCTATTTTTTATCAAGCTATCATCACTTAAAATACTTTTCAAAACTTAATTTACCAATAATTAATTATTTAAACTGATATATACCTTAAGGTACATAAGGTATATTCAAATTCAAATTTAAATTCAAATTCATTTATTTCAAGTAGGCCTACTTTATAAGCACTTTTGAAACGTCAAGTATGTATGTTTGTGTGACTCTACCACCGGTTCGGAAAGCAGATTCTACCGAGAAGAGCCGGCAAGAAACTCAGTAGTTGCTCTTTTCTATTAAGGTACGTAAGGACATTTTAGGCAAAAATAAAAGAAAGAATTTTATGGTAACTCTTAATCTGTTAAGTAATGTCAAAAAATAATACCACATAATACTCATAGTGACCAGTTTCGTACTGGGTTGATATTATCATCAAAATTCGGAGTTTTTATTCTTTTATTAGGTTAAGAATGAAAATATTACCTTTATTTATGTTTTAAACTAAAAAAACGCTAATATTTTACGTACTTTTGAAACTTGTGAATTGTTGTGGCTATATTTGGCTAAAAGTTTGCTTTATTAATAAAATGCCAAAAATTTAAATTCAACGTATATTATTATACATATATTTATAATATATATTTTTTTTATAATTTGTGATCCTTACCGAGTTACGGGTAGTCGAGACCTTTCCGAATCACCGCAACCCTATATATTTACTCTTTCCTGGACTCTATCCCATAAAATGTCCCAACGTTGCATCTATCCAAATAATGTTCTATAAATCTAAGTTTGTGTGGAATTTTAAATTTTTCCTTAATAACTTCACCTTAATGCTCATTATATTAGCTGTGAGATAGAATTTTATGTGTGTAACTTTTATTTGGTATACTTTAATATACCAAATAAAAGTTAATAGTTACGTTTAATTTAAAATATTAACTAGGTAATAATAGTATAATAATTTATAATTAGCCAATTCAGAAATAATGCGTATTACACCTTCGACGTTAGTCAAACATTACTGGCTTGCCCAAAAGAACAACAATTTTATAAGACACTGTTTTATCTTATAAAATAATGCAGTTACATAAACAAAGCGCTTTCTACAACTTGTTATACGAATAGGTAATCGCGTATCCATATTCGTATTTCACAATCAGATCTTATGAATATTTATAAATGGCTCTTAACGAAGATACACAATCTTTGTAGTATCCATATTGTAATCTTAGAACCCGAAGAATTATATCCAATATTTGTTTTCTCGATTTATTTGTAGACATGAGTGTGGACTTAAATCAGTTAGAGTTGATTTGTGGTTTAATAAGTTGTTCTTGATAGATTGATTGGCGTGTTTAGATTTAAAAAAAAATTGAGACATATCTCAGATATCTAACGGTATCGTGGTGGCAGTAAATCGTTATGGTTTTATCTAACATTTTGCTGTATGATATAACAGTCAGCTATGTATATATGTAACAGCCGCGCAGCGATATGTTATAATTTAGGCCATCATGTACTTAAGCGTACATAAGCGTTATGTAAATTCAATTCAAGCACTTGCATACTTTCACTACGTTCGATTTAAATACTATAAAACACCGTTAGTACTCGGCCTGAATTCGGGATATCGCTAGAGTACTGCATTTGATGCAAATCCAAGAAAATACCTTCGCTGCTATAACTTTGGGCTAGGGTTTGGATCGTAGATACATCATGCAGACACTTCCATAATTCTACAATAACGTTCATCCATCTACAGTTATATAACCAAAAAAATATATATTTAGACAGTATTTGGATTCATTACTAAAAACACGTCTCTGATCATTACTTCGATTTTCGTAGTAGTGCTAGTGTGTAGACATTACTGTATATAATAA
The DNA here is from genome assembly GCF_905163445.1 of Pararge aegeria. Classification (NCBI taxonomy): domain Eukaryota; kingdom Metazoa; phylum Arthropoda; class Insecta; order Lepidoptera; family Nymphalidae; genus Pararge; species Pararge aegeria. Next base: position 8,437,997 of record NC_053189.1, read on the forward strand.
ACGAGAAAAAATGCTGTTTCAATTAACTTTTATTTTTCTGTTTTTGCCTAAAATGCCAAGAAAAAAGGTTTAAAAAATGATTTGAAAAGCCACAAAGTTATGCATATATTTTTTATTTTACAATTTAAAATGCATTTTGGAACCGATTTAAACCTGCTACTCTCAGGCTGCGATTGCCAGAGAGTCGCAGGTTCAAATCCTGTCGGTTCCAAAAATTTTTATATGGATTTTAAATTTGTAAAATTGATTAATTCTTCAATCTGTAGGTGTAATAACAATGATACAATTATATATTTTTTTTGTTTGTACTAGCGTCGAGTTTTTTCAGAGGATTAAAATAACATAATATCCCCATCACTGTTATAGATAGAAGTACTAATTAAAGCTTTTATTATTATAGATAGAAGTACTACCTATGTGTCGGAATCATAGTGCAAGTTGTACGACAGCTTGGCGCTCCGGCCTTAGAAGCCACACAACTTTTGTGTGGCTTCTAAACTATATACTTGTAATCAACAATGCGAAGTTTACTAGGTCGACGATGATGATGATGCCGAAGGCCCACCTATTAATCAAGAATTCCAAACACAAATCCATTTATTTCACTTCAATTTAGTATTTCGGTTTTAATTAAAATTCACTTGTGTTAAATTAATAAGCATTATCAAAAATATCCTCCACTCGCCAAGCAAAATGTATACAATTGACATTAATTAAAATAGGCCGCTTTAGCTTTAATAGCCAGAATCCCGACAATGTTGAAGCAGACCCTTTTAGTCCATTGACGTCGAAGCTCGCTTTGTATGCAAATTAAAGGGTCCCAAATTTGACGCGTCTGGTAAAATGTCATCTTCTCTTAAGGCACTTAAAATTTGCAGCCTCTTGAATATTGACCTTTTGCGCATGAACAATATGAACAACATTTTAAATTCAAATTTTACTGCTTGATGTTTTATTTATTATGTTTGAAATTGCCTGACTCATATTTTTTTTTTATTTTTTGATGGTTATTACACAAATCTTCTAGTTAGCTCTAAGGTTGAAGATGAATATATCCACATATTAGGTCACCTAGATATTTACCTAAGACATATGATCATAATTTAAAAAAAAAACAACTACATAATATTCTGTAGATACATGGTTCGGAAATGATTTATACTAATAAAATATAATTTAAATTACTTACTTTTTCTTATTGCCGTATTTCTCTAATATTTATTGGCATTTTAAGCATAATAATTATATACGTATTTAATACTAGCAAACATGTGGCTACATATCGTAAAAAAACATTTTTACTTCGCTTGTGTCGTACAAAGTCATGGCCGTAAATCCATACGTTTGAAAACGGCATCCTCTTGCTCATTCAAATTTTGGTGCTGATGCTTATTGCTAAATAACAAAGGAAAACTACTACCACTACACCTGCAAATGTATCCCAGGGTCACTGTTGAATTTTTCTTTTCACTTTATTTTTGCACTTAATAAATAAATAAAAATCACCTACGTGAACAAACTCTTTAGTTTAAACAATCTACTATTTACTATCTTCTTGGTTAAAAGTAACGAAAATAAAACACTCTTGCAATGGCGGTATTAAACTTAGATAAAGTTAGCGGTTTCGATAATATGCTAGCTTTAAAAGGACTTCCTTTTTAAAATGGCTTTATTTTACTGCCGCCGTGAAGTCGATTTCAATTTTTCTTTAATTATACCTTTATGCTAAGCCGTAGTAGCTCTTAATTTAAATAAATTATTCTTTCGCGTGCATTTTTCCGTAGTTTGCTCAAATGGTGGAGTATTGTTGGTTTTTTGAATTAATTCTACGAAAATTTACAATTGGAATATCCGTAACATGCTATTGAATTAATGATGTTTTTTATATACTAGAGTGATATTTTGTACCTAATTTAGGAAATACTTTTAGTAGCTAGGTATCCATTTTAAATGCGATCGGCGGTTTTAAAATTCGATTATTATTTATTCTATGATGCCTGAAAAGCCAGTAGTAGTAATGTTTTCCGGTCTGAAGGGTGTGGTTGCCGGTTTAATTACAGGATGGGTCTTAAACTTACGCCTCGGGTTGTTGATCGAAGGAAAAGTTAATTTGTCTACCTAAGCCTGTATTGTATACCTAAATAAGTAATTTTACTTTATAAATAACATGTTTAATAAGAATTTAAACATTGTGTCTACAAACTAAGTTACGGTTGCACGTATCATAATACAAAAGTAGCGGAGAAAAATTCACTCGCATACTATATCAACGTCCCTAAAAGATGCATTCAGCAAAACTTGAGCTGCATAAAAATGCCACGTAAAGGAGCTTCTAGCTACGAGCACTAACTTAAAAAAAAAGATAGACGGACTCTCGTAAAGATTTGTCATAAAGTTTTTATCTTTTACAAGTTTTATATTTTGCAATAGCAAAAATGTTATCCCAAAGTTCTTTTTTATATTTTATAGAGCCAAATTAAAATATAACCTATAGTACGGAATGACTTTGAATTACGAAGCTAAAAATATCGTAAAAAAAATAAAATTTTATACCGTACGTACGTATGATAACTACATTTAAAAAAAAAATTAAGAGTTTGTAAGCGGAACCTTTTTTAATCATCTTTTTGCCATATTTCACATGCCATCAATTTACGCGCCTTATTTGAAGTCTGTACGGGAGCTATGGTGATGCGCAAGTGTTCGTGGTCGGGACCGCGGGCCAACAATTCATCTCTGGAGGTTGTATAAACGGTTACATTTTTGTGAACACTTCGTTAGCGCAAAGCAAGATTTTTGGCGACATCTAGTATGGTAATGTGGATACCGCCACAGTATTCCCCTACGAGACTGGAAGTTGTACCAGTGACGCAGTGTTGCTAAGGTATACATCACAGCGAAAATCGATCGTCGCTGTTGACGAGTTGAGTGGGCGTGGAGCGAAGCTGAAGTTTTGTCAGGATAGACTGTAGGCAATGTGGTTGCTATAGTATGCCTCTGTCTGCCCAATCGTGTGCGTTGGTGCGTTGAGTGCGTTGAGAGCGTTGTGTGTTAGCGTGCGTCAGGCGTGCGTTGCGGTGCTGCGATGATCACGTCGGATTTGTCACCATTCATTTTATACATAACATAACATATGTAACAAAATGTACAAAAGTTTAATATTTTACCCTACAAATAAAAACTTGATTTTAACAAATCCTTAACTGCTACTATTAAATACCACACGAACGTTGAATATTTATTTTATCAGCATTTTTGGTGGCTCTTTCACTAGGTGTATACAGATTTGTGACCTATTTTCTTCATTGTACATCTTAGTTAATGAAATAGTACAAAGTAAATTAAAAATAAAAGACACTAGATAAAGATGAAAGCCTGAGAGTGTTGGCATACTTCCGTATCGGATTTTCCTTTAGTCTGTGGCTACAAGTAGGAACGGAATAAAATATTTCCAGTGCTGCAGTCGTATGCATGTCCTAAGCTCGTTAGATGGATGGCTGTGCAAATATTCCAGGGTCTTCGTGACTCGTGACATGGATTGGCATATGTTAGGAAACGTGCATTGGAATTTCCATGAATTTTTATATTTAAAAACGTAGATTGTTATTACTCTATTACCTTCGAATAGGCTGATTATATATACTTAATACGTGTGTAGATACTACGTATGATGTTTCAGAAATTATAATTAAGAGTAAGCTTACAGAAAAATCCTATTATAATATTAAGGATTATTTAAACGATAAAAAAGCTTGGGTGTGAATTGTTCTAGCTTCATAGCTTCATATAAATTTACTGGAAGATGGTGATAACAAAAAAAAATATTTACCCGGCTAAGTTTGTTGTGGGCTCTTCTTAGACCAGGGCGCGTTTGGAACCGTCGTAGCTTTAGATTTAAGTTGGCGAACGAAGTTATCACCATCCCGTTACAATTATGTAAACAAATATGTATGAACGCTTCATAAGTGCCTGTGATAGGCCTACATAAATAAAGAAATTTTTAATTAGAATTTAGAATTTACATACTAACTTATTGGCAAACCACTTTAATAAATACTCGTAGAATTTTTCCAGAAAGCACAACACCTCAATATTTTTTGTATTTCTGTTTAATTTTGTGCAGTAAATTATTTTTCTATATTGTTATCTACCTTCATGGATTTGTATTGAATACCGAATACTCCAATTCTATGATCAGTTCCTAACGGCTCGTCCAATATTATGTGTATATTTAGAGTTTAGCTATAAACAAAAATGGGCGAACTTATTTTAAGGCACTGTTACACAGGACCTTTGAAAACACAATTTTGTTAAAACAAAGCATGCAAAACTGCGGCTAGCTGTGAATAATACAGTTAACATCATTGTTCACTGTTGAGTTACTTCGGTAAAAAACATTAAAATAAATACAACAAAGGGTGTACGACCGGAACAAAACATGAAACACGTTGAATTATAGCACAAAATACACAATGGCTCACTCGTTTTACAGTCTATTGAAAGCGCAATGAAAATCGTCGACGCGCCCGGAATGTTACGGAAACGGTGAGTTTTCTTGCCGACAAGAGGCATGAATTCAAAACGTCGTAAAATATGAAAAATACGTAGCAGCTTTTGAACGTGAGCTGTAAAAGTTGGCACTCACCGCAACGGATTATTTCAAAGTTAACATCAAGCGATCTACGGATGGTACAAATTTGTTTTTTTAACTGCTACCTCATGAAACAAGCCACGAATGTGACCCATATTGAATGAGTATAAATCGTACGGTGTCTGGAGACTAAGGGTTTGCGCACATTAGGACGGTCGTCGATGTTATTTCGTGCGGCTTGTGGAAATAAAATAAAAACACATTGCCAAAATTAAATGAACTGAAAATTTATTTGTAATAATATTTTTTTCTGTGATTAATAATATTGTTTAGGAGTCTACTTGACTTGCAAATTTAAAATGCAAAATACACATGTAGGGTGCATTTTTGGTTTTTGTGTGTGTGAACCTTGATTTTTAATATAATGTAACTTAACATCTGTGGTTATTATTATTGTCAAAGGTATTTCATATCCATACTGAAATATTACTAAATGTATATTGTATGTTTCTTTATTGTAAAATATAAACGATTATACTTTCAAAAATAAACATTAACTAAATAAGAAAATTCGATATTAAATGACGTGAGACAAATCGTATCTTGAACTTAGGTAGTATATTGGGATGGGATATACTGGGATGCACGAATGGTTCTTAAAAAAAAACTAATAATATTACAGCAGTATGGTTGAAATGTAAAGCGTTGCGTCGCTATCCGATCTAATGTGCGCAAGCTTACTATAGCCAAACCTGTGATTTTTAAGTAAGTTAAAAGTTTTTAACTTACGGCGCCCGATTTTCATCACCATTAATAAATGTCGTAATTTAAAAGTTTTATAACTCAAAACTTATAAACATTCAAAACACATGGCTCGCCCAGTCCAACCTGCTTTAACGAACGGTATAAGAGTTCCGAAAGATATCATTTATAAGAGTGTTGACAGTAACTGGCTACATAACTTGGCTAGGAACCATAAAATTTAGTTCCACACTCAGCTAACTTATTCTCAGCTTCTGTACAATTTCCTATGCAAATTTAATTGTACCCGAGGTTCCACGTAAATCTCTGTTCTCTTTGCTGCAAAGTTAATTACAGAGCTGGGTCTACTCTTTGCGATTAACGAGCCAGCTTGCTTTTATTGTGTCTACATCGACAATGGAGAGAAAAACATGGAAAATGATATTTACACTAAGTGCGAGCTAACTGCAGTTTGGAAGTAAGTATTGTGCAAGAAATGCTAGAACTTGCAGTAATTAAAGTTTATTGCGACTTTTATAGGAAAACAATTATCTACCGTTACTCCATTAGTATACTATTAAAGGATTTAGACAGAACTTGATCTACTCGGGGCTTCACGGGCTGTCTGTAGTATTCTGGAAAAATAAAGGGTCCTACGGGATTTTAACGACTTTCCTGGCGCAGCGGTAAGCGCTGTTAAGTTGGAGGTCCCGGGTTTGCTATCCGACAGAGGCAGTTCGGGAATTTATAATTTCTGAATTTTCTCTGGTCTCTAGGAAGCTTCTGCCATGGCTAATTACAGCTCTACCGACAAAGATGTATTGCTAAGCGATTGAGCGTTCCAGTAGGATGTCGCGTACAAACTGATTAGGGTATTATGGTTTTAATATAACTGCAGTACTCTCTAACAGGTTAGCCGACTAACATCTTAGACTGCATCATCAGGTGTCATTGCAGTTATGAGCCAGTTACTACCTATTGGAAAAAAATGAGTACATTATAATATTTGTTTGGTTACCTATGTTTGGCTAAATCACTGTACTGGACTACAAACTGAATGGAATTAAGTTCTGCATAGAGATAGATTTCATCCAGCAGACAGCCAATAACATTGTGTTAATCCGAAAAATTTCAAAAATGAATATTTTACAGTATAAATTACTACGATATGCACAGCACAACTAGATTAATAATTACTAAATATAATCGATATTTAACAAGGTTTTTTTATTTATAATTATAAATTTATTTGGACAAAAAAATATCCACTCCTTACGTGATATCAAATCAAGCATGTGACGATGTTGTCTTAGAGCGTGCATGACTAAAATATGCTTGATACTATGACACAAATCAATATATCAATATAAATATATATATGTGAATAACAATCACTCCATATACTTAATACTTATATATGATCTATATAAAAGTATCGTAGTAAGATATTGTAATCCATTTTCTGCAATAAATGACCCGATTGATATTAGCCAAGTTATGAAATATTTTTATAGGTATTACAAATATTTCAAAAATAAAAATTATAAAATACAAATAACATAATACATAGAATCCCCTTTTTTTGTCAATAAAGTAATATTAAAAGTATTAAGCCATTAAATAATTAAATGTTAGTATTAACATTTAATTTTGCTGTCCACAGCATTTGTAACGTTAAAAATGTATTTTTAAGCTCCAGAAATACAAAACATATCGTTCAATTGTGAAGTGATTGGTATTCCCACTGCAGTGCGTCTTGATTTGGAGCCCGTCCAATATTGATACAGTCAAGTAGCAAGTTATTCCAACTTTTCAACTAAAAGTTAGCTTGCAATATTTTGTTTAAAGTAAAAAGTCATTCACCAGTGATCGGTTCTATTGGAATTTTTTAAAGTTTTATTTATATTTGTTTCGCATTTTGAGTAACAGCATTCGAAGTTTAATCATCATGCAAAGAAATATACGTATGTTTGGCAGTATGCAGTTTGGGAGGCGCAGCCTTTGTCGACCGCCAACGAGATGGACCGACGACATCAAGCGCGTCGCAGGAAGCCGCTATAACAAAAGATATGTGCCCAGCAGTGCAAGTCTACCGATTGATATGATGATTATGGCGATGCTTTGCAGTGAGGTATAACTGAGGCTGATCACGACTACAATATTATTTATCACTTTAATGGGTTCTTAAATTTCATTCCTCTCTAAATCGTTCAAGGTAAAGAAAGCTGTAAATCACTTCTTCTTTCATTGTAACAAGGATTGAAAAAGACAAATCCCAATGAGCTACTAAAGTGCTGAGATGATAAGTGCATTAACTACAAGTATTGTTTGTTCCATACGCTAGCGTTTGTTGTATAATTCTTGTCTTGTAATGTAAAGAAACGGTGATTATAGTGGTGTAGAAAAACATCGTGAGGAATCTTGTACGCCTAAGAGTTTTCCATAATGTTCTTAAAAGCGTGTGAAATCCACATCCATACTCCAGCGTGGTGAACTACGGTGCTCTGTAGTGAGCGTGATAAGATGACATATAGATATAACTTTATTAATCATACCTAAATATTATTTAGAGTTGTTTCATAAGGTATTTATGATCAACGTTATTAATCTTAGGCCCATGGCTTGGCCTAGGTTTCTTCTCATATAAAAGAGATAAAACCATACACAGTCCTGAACTGTTCCATTCAAGGCTGAGTTATTAAACTCTAACTCTAAGTTAAATATACTATATAATCAGATGTTACTGATATTGACCCGAACCGGATAATAAACGTGTATTCCAGGACACAAAGGAGAGGGAAAGCAAAATTTGGACTATTCAAACCCATCCAGTTAACGACTTGGCTCAGAATAGGAAGGAAACAGGAAGTAAAGGAATAAAACGAATCATGCTCAAAAGCAGCACAAAACTAATATTCTACAAATAGATACACTAACCTCGACTCACCCAAGTAAAGAAATTTACCCTATTTTCTAGAATTTTCCAACCCAATTCCCAAATCTGCTACACTGTAGAGATGTTGTCCGCCAAGTAACTTTATGAGAAATGTGTTTTCTACACTGTGCTTTTATGTCACGGTGTCTACCGTCTTAAATTATTGTTTATTATCTTTTATGGCGTAATGCAGTGTACTATAAAATATTGCTGCAGTATACAGGGTATTTGTTGCAAAGTAGACAATTTCAAAATTTTCTCTGATACTAATTGGTATATACTTTATACTTAGCGCAGATAGCCTATTGGTTAACCATTGCTTAAGGCTTGGGTCTCTTGTTGGTTCTCTTGTCTATTGAATTTTAATTCGACTGAATATCGGCTTATACTGTGAAGAAAAACATCGTAAGAATAACAGCAAAATTTATTTGGATAAAGTTTTGAATAGCGAATTTGCAGCCTAGAGACGGAGTGACATAGAATATTTTTTTGCCCGGAATAAACGGTTTCCACGGGATCTTAATAAAACAGTCACAAATGTGGAAAATAAGTGTATCATCTTCATTGTCAACCCATCGCCAGTCTACACACTTCTACAGAACGAGAAATGTGTAGACTTTAGCCCACGACACTGGCCAATTCCAGATTTGTGAACTTCACACGCCTTTGGGAACATTATGAATTTAGTCTTAGGTACGTAGGTTTCTTCCCGACGTTTTTCTTGGCCGCTAAGAAAGATATATTTAATTTTTTGAATTACTTTAAGAAAAAGAACTCACTCACCCACCTCACTTTATATAAAAGAAATGTTTATTGTATGGCAATAACAATTTATAACAAATTACCAAATACTTTAATTGACATACCTCTGCCTAAATTTAAGATTAAAATTATTGAATGGCTTATGCTTCATCAATTTTATTCAGTAGGCGAATATCTAAAATCAAAGGCTTAAATTATTGTATTTCTAGGTTTATATTTTGGTTTACTTTACATTATTTAATTTTAAGTTGACATTGTAATTTAATTTCATAAAAAAAAAAAAGTATAAACCAGAATAACACAATTAAATTTAAAAAAGATAGTTGTGAGTCGGGAAATAACGATCATTACATATCTCTACTCTCAGACCATTACAGGGCAGGGGTCTCCTCCCACAATGAGAAGGAGTTAAGGACATGGCCCACCACGCTGGCCCAGTGCGGATTGGTGGTATTTAAATATTGCCTACGCACTAATAAATATTTGCTACTAATATAAGCAAAATTCTGTCTATTATATCTAACCAAATTGATGAAACATAATTGATAAAACAATTACTACTTTATTACAAGAGAGCCGATCCCGTCAAAAAACAGTTCTACAGTTTGACGTATTTTTTGTAAAATATCTTACTGAAGTAATTGTAGCGGAAAAAAAATATATAAAAAAAAAATATTCAGAGTTATCTCCAAACAAAGTTTGCGTTTATAGTACCTACTAGCAAGAAAAAAATATTTAGTTAATACATAGCGAGATTATTGCGGCAGTAAGGAATTATTTGATCATACTTTGGATACTATAGTATTTAAGTTAAATATACTGATGACTTAAAATACCTTCCTACTAAAAGAAAAAACATTTAATACTGAACTCATTTAACATTCCACCAAATAACGTTTAATATAAATATGAATTCAACTGTGCACCATTAACAGTTAAAATTAAACACTTAATTCCCGCTGCTGAATTAACACGTAGCAATTATTGTTACAATGCTCCAATCAGACACGTCAGCTTTGCTGTTAATTTGATATGAAAATATCATTCAAATCTTCAATCATATCATTCACATAGAAGTCCTATTCGAAAACGTTAAAAGTGTAAATCTGGTATTTTATTCATTAAGATATTATTGTATTCCTTCACATCGGACGCTATAAATTTTAATTACAGAACGCTTAATAAGGCGAACTACACACGACACGGTACGGTTTCATCACTGATGAAGGCGCATCTAATTGGAACTGTAAATTTAAATAACACTGACACTTTATGTCGGTGCTCACTCTAATTGAGAGAGAGAATCGTAAAAATAATTTTACTCGCCTCATTTGTACTATGCGTAGTTTTAATCTTATTTTGTTTTACGGCCGGTGGGCTGATTGGACGGTTACGTGTGGATGCTAATTTATAGCTGAACTAGGGCTGTTTGGTTCCTTTTACGATTCTACTTTTAATTTCTTCCATTTTCGAATCACGTTTCACGGTTATTAACACTGGCAATCTGCAGCAAATTAATAATTAGGGTCAGCGTCGACCGAGCGCCAACCTTCACTCGCAAGCTCGGGCAGATTTTACATGGATAATTAAATATCAGTCTTATGTAAGTAAGAGAGTGGATAGTTAAATAAGGAAATCTAAATTACATATTATTCACTAGCAGCCCATATTTATTAATAAGTACTAAAATATTATATTCATGCAATATCGTTAGTGAAAGACATTGCGTCAAATCACTGTGAACCCAATCTATTTGTATTTTCGCTCCTGTTGTTATAATACATCCTCACGAATTCAGCAATTTGAATAGAGATGTAATAAATGATATATGGGTAATAACTTTTATTAAAAATAAAGATAAATTGTTCGGACTAAGCCGCGTGCCGGCAAGTTTACAAAAGGAAACCATAGGTTGTCACATACTTTTACACATTACATACTTTTACATATTACATTATATTTACCATAATATTAATAAATAATGGTTACAAAAACATGTGAAAGCAGTGGAATGAATTATTTGGAAATACCTTTAGTTATTTAATACGAACAATAATAATAATTTCAAACACGAGTAAGCAGTCAAATATAATAATTATAAGAGTCTCCAGTCCTTTATTCATTTCTTACTTTTAGATAATATAATGGCACGCTAGACGTTGCTACTAAATAAAGAACGAGTTGGAATTTAATTCCGCCCGTAGTTAATTTCCCTCGAGCTTTTAATTTTCCCTATTATCGCTCTTTGGCTGAATACAACAGTTACTGGAACTATTTAAGACTGAGCAAAAATCATACTTCTGTGCTTCCCACTGTTATTTCCAATATCAGCTGAAATTTATCGTGATTTTATTTTATCTATCAGGGCTCTAAGTCATTCTCAAAGTCTGACGACATATTATTTTATCAAATAGTTTAATAACTAAGACAGTAACGTAACTTCGTGGACGTAATGTTACTAGGCAATGTTAACGACATTATATTCTCCGCTACGAATAAAAATGCTTGGGCTAGAATTTGGTGATTTAGCGGTCCAACGGGTGAGATTTAAATAGATTTCAGTTCCTCCTCTAAATCATTGGGTTTTCTCTTTGAAGCAAGAAAATCCTGAAGGATACTAAAGCTGACATGCCCGTCTTAGTAATGGGTGATTCTTAGTGACTGACGGACTTAATCTTCTCCGCTACTTACTCCATTGATCTCTCTTTTGTCTCATAAAGCAATTTTTTTTTGGATTTTGGGTTTTTTGCTTTAAAATCATTTAATTACAGACGTTTTATATAAAAAACTAGAAGAGTTTTCACCTGACTAAAATTATTTAATAACCATGGGTAAGATTCCTAATTATTCCTTTCCTAAAGAGTTAGGAAACATTGATTATGATAAGGTATTTTCATTTGAGGACAAAAGGATCTAAACGCTTATGTTGCTTTACAAGTTATTGCATCGATAATATGGATATGGAATTATAGGAAAAGGATAATAATAAAACACTCTTGCCGTTCCTCCCTTTATAACCAGTTTTACCACAAAATGGAAGGAGAAGAAAACAATAATGTGTTGTTTTGAAATACGGGATAGACCCGCCCTCCTCACATAATGGGCCGATTTTTCACAGCAAAAAGGCCTCTAATAAATTGTTGGTCGGAACCGGGATTAGGGTTTTTTCTTTCGGAAATTTAATTATTTACGTTGCCGTGATGGTTTAACTCTTGACAGGGGCTGTCTGTCTTCAGTAATCTTCGAGATGCGAATCTTTCGGCACGAGTCATTGCTCTTTTTGTAAGTTTATCTTTAGCATTTATACGCAGAAAATATCCCAGCTGAAAGCTGCTGATACACTGTACACTGTATATACGTTATTCTTGAATGTCAATTTCCTAAATATTTAATTACAATCCTCCTTCTCCTAAATGCGTCGTCAAACTCATTGCCGAAAGTCGTGACACTTATCCACTTATCTGTTTTCTACCCATGCTAAGCTATATTGCTCTGTCCGCTGCATGGTGCAGAGAAATGTGGACAGATGTGCCTAGTGTGGTGATTTGGTCTGCCCAACGAATAGAGTCCAATCCTTTTGGTCCTTTTCTTACACTTTGCCCGAAACCAAAAGTTTCTCAAAGTTATATGGGTATATATATGGGTTTCTGCGGATAACGTGGCCATAGGTGTTCTAAAGTTCATCGTAGGCATATTGTGGATTCATCATATCATCATCATATCGACCCATTACCAGCCCACGGGTTTCCTCCCAAAAGGTTTAGGCTGTCGTCCACCATGCTGGCCCAATGCAGTTTGGTAAACTTCACATGGCTTTACGAACATAATGGAGAACTCTCAGGCATGCAGGTTTACTCACGATGTTTTCCTTCACCGTTGAAGCAAGTGATATCTTAATTCCGCACTTAACTTAAAAAAGTAAAAGTAGCGTGCTTGGATTAGAACTGGGCCCCTGAAAGAGAATATGAAGTCTTAAGCATTGGACTATCACCACTTTCATAACATCATTTCGTTAAAATATCTTTAACATAACTTAAAGTTACGTTTTGATAGTAAATATTCGGCGTGTGACTGGCTCTCGTGACCGTGGGGTCAACATCTAAGAAGCTTTCATTACATCATCCGGTCGCCAGATGCGACACTGTAATTGTATCCTCGTTATCATTCAATATAACTCATTAATTATTACTATAATTATAATTGGGGCTCTGTTGACTACTTTTTATTGTACTGTGTGTGTTAACGGAGTATTATTTATGTTATCTGTGTGGAGATAATAAGTCTCATATATTTAAGAACTTCACTTCAGCCTTTGGATGAGTGTAATCGTAATAAATACTACAGCGACTTGAGTCCGTATTAATAAAAAAATATTTATTTTTATTAGTTTCAGTTTTTAACATAGACTAGCTGACCAGTGAAACTTCGTCTGCACCAAATCGGTTATTACCGGAGAACACAAATAAAAAGACATTTTCTATAAATGAATCCTAGCTAGATCGATTTATAGTGACTCCAATTATACCGAGATTCCAATTATATAAATATACATGAATTGCTCGTTTAAAGCTATACGATACGTAACTTGATAAGCTATTCTAAGGTCAATTTAGGTTTATTAATACAGTCCTTAGTCTTACTCTTGCAACCATTTCCCATTATTATAAAGCCGTCAGTAAAACGCTATGACTTTTGGAAACGTCGTTTACTGCATCTTATTAAAAGTGCAACCAAAGGCCTGAAGTTAATTTTGCGATGTCAAATTTGAATTTTATCTAAAAGAACTGTCAAGTTAGATATCTCTTAATGTTATATACGAGTGTCAAACGATATCAGTGTAATAGAGTACGAGCCCTCGGGGTTAGCAATGAACTTTGGCAGCAACGATATTTCGTATATCGCTTGGGTTGATCGCAATGCTTTCCGATTAGCTGCCACTTTTACACTATAGGCTAAATGGAGCGATTTGAGCAAGAATACTATCAATTCAGTCGTTAAAAAAATCATTGCAACTGCTCTGCTAGCAGACGTTAACTTTGTATTATTGTGTCTATATTCACTATCTAATTCTCGACATGATTTCTGCATTAGAAAAGCAACCTTAACAGTGTTAAGGTTGACGTGGTCTAGTGATTAACGTGTTTGACCACAGAGTGACAGATCACAATTTTCTGATGGCATCTAGTCCCGGTTGGGGCCTGTTACGTTGTTGGGACTTCAGGTACTAGACGTGAAATAAAAGACGTTTTTCACGTTCTTAGCTTAGATAAGAAGGGTTTAATAGACTCAAGAGCACAAACAAATAAATTTCACCTTCGTTACAAGATTTTTTTTTTTTACTGAAGTATAATATTTATATACCTATTACGAAAGTGAAACGTAGGTGATAAATGAGAAATGAATACAATGGTCTACATTACTTTAGGCTTCTGTATTAGAGCTTTTTATGGCATAGCGAGTTCCGGGGTAGTACTATCGCCATGCTTATATTAGCCGATAAGCAGCATTGTTGCAATGCTGTGTTCCGGTCTGAAGGGCGCGGTTGTCGTTGTAATTACAGGCACATGAGGTTTAGCACCTACGTCTCAAATTGATGTTGCAGCACTAAGTTATATGCGTTTCAAGCAATTCAAATATCAGTTAATTGAACGGTGAAGGATGAGATAAAGTCGTGTGAAGTCCACCAATCCGCACTCAGACAGCGTGGTGGACTACGGCCGTAATCCTGGAAGGAGCCCCGTGCCCTATAGTAGGCTGGCAATGGGTTTATATGATGATTATGATACCTATATTGTTTTTCCACGCGGCTTCGTCCGCTAAAAAGCTTGGCGGCATGTTTTTGCTAATTGCACGACAAGCACCCCTAGCGCTCACCGCTATACCAATAATCGATCACCACCGGTCGTCAAAAATCGTCGTGCTACAACTTTTACAATAATTCCGAAAGATTCAACTCTATTTAGAACACGATCTCACAATACTCGTATCTAATCCGAATCAGGTCGAACAGTACGTACTTTTAATTATACACTTACGAAATACGATCTCGTAAACGTAGTCCCTATTGTCTATTGCTACTAACTCGTACATAGCTAAGGCGTTAATTGGGTGACCCTAACTGGCTACAAGTCCCATTAGGGCCAAGACCGTATCCCTTATTCCATAATTTCCGAATCCCCGGGGCCAATACGCCTGTAATTTTACTTTAATGAACGAAACTTCCGCCTTCAGTCCCCTGTTGATAAGAAAAGCTTTGGACTAATTACAAAAAAGAACTGGGGATTGTTAAATTTACATTTATCTTGATAGAGTAGTTTTTTTGACCAAACTCAAAAAGGTGGAGGTTATAAAGGTTCATTCGCTCGTCATATTTGAACCGATTGTGTTGACTTTTTCATATCTTCTTTGATCTAGAGGGTCGCATGTTCACTAATGGCGTATGAAATCCCCGGTTCGATTCCAGGATCGGGCAAAAAATTTAAGAGAATTGAGTTTAGTCATAAAATTAGGAGAACCCCAGTAATTCGGAGAGTTCGGTATTACTTGGTCTCGGTTATTTCGTTATAAGATTATTATTATATGATAGTAAAACTACTTCGCTACTGGCGACGACTTAAAGTGCTCCCAAGGTACGAAGTTTTTTATATAATTGGGTTGGATTTGTTACAGAGAAAACTAGAGTAATGTTCAAGATTTACAAATATAGCCTTTTTTTACACACAATTTTTTTACAAGCTTCTGGGGAATTTTTGTTGCATCTTGAAGAAAGACAGGACAATCCCGGGATAGTTAAAGATTTTTGCGGGCAACAACTAGCAGTTGTTATGATAAATTGGCAAGAAATATAACACATTTTAGTTGAAGCTGCCTAAAATAGTCCTGAGATCCAACAATTCCTTTTAAGCTTTGGGAGGGAAATAGCTTTTTCATTCCCAGTAATGGCCGTCCTTTTCGGGACGTTTTAATTAACTTCGACGTGAGAGCTTTTTTAGTTTCGCGATGAATTATTGATATGAAAATGCTGAGGAAATTTGATTGAATATTAAAAATTAAGTACCTTTTTATAATATTAAGACTACGACTCTAATAATAAGGTTATGAGTTTTTGGACCAAATTAAAAAATAACCCAGTTAGGTCATTTAATTAGCGCGGGTGCCCTGCCTCATATAGGAAACTATTATTTATTTATTTCTTGTTGTCATCAAAACTTTAAATTATTGTTTTAGTTCATTAAAACACAAAACAAACTATAATAGTTTGCAACGATTCCAGTCAATATTAATTTAAAATATCGATTTTAAAATTCAATACAAAAAGGTTCTTTATAGCATTTCCAGTATATGTTAGGAATATTCATATGCATAATTCCTACATACCTACAAGAAAATAGGAAGATAATATGCATGTTATCAAAGGTGTATTTGTAAGAATTTTGGGATGCCACAGAAGCAGTTTTGTTTGCTACATTTGGTAGATTCAAAGTGGGTTTCCGCCTTCAGTTCTGACAACAAAGACTTTCTTTACGCTACGTAGGACACAGTTGACGCGTTAACAGCCTTGTTTGTGTCGCATTTTCGATATAATAAAATGTAATGCACATGGGGAAGTTTTTCTCTTTACATTGTATAGCAAAGCCCTATGTGCCATGGTTTTTTATGTATATCTCGTACATAGGAACTGCCTCCCTTCCATTGGGATAGTCTTTAAGTCCAGTAGTGGACTGATATCGGCTATTTGACATAGAAATTAAGACTAATGGATGGCCTTTTTGGCTTCTTACCGACCGATTTATGCATACCTGCAAGAAGACTACGAGTATCTCCAGAAATAGAATTACCTAACATGATCCTTCTGTATCTACACTATTGTTGAAAATATAATAAATTTTTTTTTTCTAAAATAATGCAATTGCGTTGTGTATGTTTTTTTTAAGACAATTTTCTTTGTTTTCCATAAACGATTTAGAGCTTATAAAATATAATCCAAAAATTATAAAACGGTGGTGGAAATATAAAACATAAAACTAAAGTTAGAAGAAACGACATTTTATTATGTGGAGCTAAAATAACAAAAAAACAAAATAAATTTTAGATTTAAGGAGAGTTAAGAAACTTTATTATACCTACATTCATAACTCAAGCTAATAAGTACATATAGGTTTATAAACATTGTATTTTTTGGTTCAATAATCGAAGTTTACATGGGTCTGAATTAAAGGTTAGTTTTTTTTTAATTCAAGTCATTATAGCGATATTTTTTCTAATGAGAATGAGAATTTTGTCTTACTCTTACAAATACTATAACAAATTACATCAGAAATATTAAAATGAATTGACAACCCTAAATAAAATTTAAAATAGGCACTATAAAAAACCTTAAATAAAATTAGGAACACTATATATGACGACCGACTGGCGCAGTGGGCAGCGACCCTGCTTTCTGAGTCGTAGGCCGTGGACGTCACAACTGGAAAATGTTTGTGTGATGAACATAATTGTTTTTCAGTGTCTGGGTGTTTATCTGTATATTATAAGTATTTATGTGTATCATATTCATAAAAATATTCATCAGCTATCTTGGTACCCATAACACAAGCTACGCTTACTTTGGGGCTAGATTGCGATGTGTGTATTGTCGTAGTATATTTATTTATTTATTTATTTATATATTGTTTTGAAAGTCAATATTTTTATAAGTGCTTTTTACTTGAATGTTCCTACCATCAATGTTAACATGAAGTAAAGAAGACAGGCACATCAAAAGCGGTGCCCTTCTCCGTTTTTCATAATCACAACATCGCAGCGGGATAAAACTTTTTATGATGTCTTTAACCTTTATACCGGTTTGAATTTTAATGAGTTAATACATCAATACATCATCTTAACACAGACTAAATGAACAATTAAATCAAAGTCAAAGTCGAAAATATCTTGTTTCAAGTAGGCCCATAGGTGGCACTTTTGAAGCGTACATTACAAGAGAATTACACGGTAGTAAGATGATGGCGATAACTATATTCTTAAACTTAAAACTAAAACTACGAGGGTTCCAAACGCATCCTGGTCTAAGAAGAAGCCCACAAGAAACTTAGCTGGTGTTTTTTTTTTTGGTATTACCATTTCACAATGTCAAAAATACATATTACTCGTCAACCAACTCCAATTATAGATAGATAGTTCGGTGCAAATTCAGGCGCTCCTATAATAATATAACTAAAGTAGGTATTACTATGAAGTTTCTCAAAATGAAAATAAAAACAAGGTTCGGTTACGAAAGTGGATACCTACAGCCGTGTATGCAGCACAAAGTCGTGAAGTGTCTGAAGGCAAACATAGTAATTTAAATTTAATTAAATATTATATTTATTAACCTCCTATCTATCTCTCACTTTATTTTTCATTTCAGATACAATCTTACTCGCTAACTATGGGACTTAAAAGAAGGCTCAGTGTTACTCAGTGGGCGATGCTGATGGATGGCTATGCGCGGAGATCTGTAGAAGAACCGGAGTCACCGAAATATCTCGACGGCCGACTGGCGCAGTGGGCAGCGACCCTGCTTTCTGAGTCCAAGGCCGTGGGTTCGATTCCCACAACTGGAAAATGTTTGTGATGAGCATAAGTGTTTTTCAGTGTCTGGGTGTTTATATGTATTTTCTAAGTATTTATTTATATATAATTCCTAAAAATATTCATCAGTCATCTTAGTACCCATAACACAAGCTACGCTTACTTTGGGGCTAGGTGGCGATGTGTAGTATATTTATTTATTTGTCGTAGTATATTTATTTATTTATTTATCTGTGCAGCTCTCTCGCAACATACTTCAGTCCGGTTCACTTAAGACGCTCTCAATGTGCGTTATTCTTTATTTTGTCTACCTTTTCCTTTTAGTCTGTGCATATAATAGTGTTGCGCTAAAGAGTTATCGACTATCGAGTTTTCGCTTCACGCACGCAGCGGGGTGCCGCCGTGTCTGAAGGTCCCGACCGACCCCTGGTGGAAACACCTGCCCCCTCATTGCATGCGACATGACACAATTAACTTACAACCTCACACAATAATAAACCATACAGCCTACAAATTATGAACGCGTTTAAATAACTTTACAAAGCAGATGATAATACTCTCAAGAGCAAAGTCGTGCACATATTTCATACAGCGTGTCATCGCCCAATAAAACAGTACCTCTCGATAACTTGGTAATGCACAATGCCGACATACTTTAAGTTATTTCGAACGCAACTTTTATGACCGACTAAAAATATTTATATGCATATTTTAGAAGACTATTACCAGTGTAACAGCTAGGGTAACCAACATTCTCTATATTGGTGGATTCTTTCGAACAAATCGTACGTAAACTACTTTTCTTTTTTTTTATAAACATAGGCCGTGAACGCAGCATTGGTCTCTGGAACTCCCAAAAAAATAATTATGTGCAACAGTGGACGTCAAACGGTTGAAGTGATAATGATGATGATGAATCTTTGCTAAAAAAAACAAATATATGCCGATTGGTATTAGTTTGTCTCCTTTTCACAGAGCTGGTGCTATATACATAGATCATACGCAGGGAAAACGACATTAGAAACTCAAGGGGCTAAATTGAGAACCACGGGATCAAGCGATTAAGCCGGAAGCTAGCACAAGCCGGAAAAGGCTGTAAAGTGTCCTGCTCTTGAATGACACCTATCAATCAGTGGAATTCATTTTCTTAAATTTAAATATGCACTCTAAGTTGTGTTGCATACTCGTATTAAAGCATCAAGTTTTAACTTTTCTATTGTAGTGAGGCGATTGTAGGATGGTGATAATTATCCGAACTCATTTACTTAAAACTAAGTCTACGTAGGTGTCAACCCTGATCTCAGATGAAATTTCAATGATGTGCCAACTTCTATAATTTCGTACCAAAAACATATCCTATTTTCTTCGAGTTACATCATGGCCACCGTAGGCAAGCACCGCTAGCCAAATACTTAAGCGGTTTCTGTACAACCACCTATATATTTCTACTTACCATATTATAACCGAGTCAAACACCATGCATGCGCCATTACTTGTCGAGTGTTTGTGCATTGTAAAATAACCACTGCACCATTTAATATAAATATTTATCGGAATGTCGTTATGTGTGTAATTTATTTGATTTGATTTGATGCGTCCGCAATTTATTTAACATTCATTGCTTAAGATTGGCCGTCGCTTTAAAATGAAGCGAAATATGTACGTACGAACATTTGCACATTGTACGATCCGATATCTACCCTTAAAGATGTTCTGCTTCTGCAATCATAATGTAGAGGTAGTTTCTACGGTTCAATCAGCATCATATCATCATATCAACCGATAGATACCGATTGACATAGGTCTTTTGTAGGGATTTCTAAATTCCACGGATCTGTGCCGCTTGGATCCAGCGGCTACCTGCGATGCGCTTAATGTCGTCTGTCCACCTCGTTGGGGGTCGACCAACGCAGCGGTTACCCGTGCGGGGCTGCCATTCCAGCTACTTGGGACCCCAACGTCCCATCCACGGTCCATCTACGGTTCAAGACACTATTTAAATATTTACTCTATTGCAATTTTCCATTCTTTTGATTAATAATGCCTTTGCCTGCAATTTAACTTGGTGCTTAGTGATAATGAAGTCTAAGATGGTAGCGGGTGAACCTGGTAGGAGTATGGCAATTGTATTGAGCCCCTACCCATAACCGGTTTCTATGCTGTATGGAGATCTACACAACAACATCTGTTGGTCATACAAGATAGCCTCCCTAGGTATTTACTTCGAGCTTGCAACTCATTGGGTTATTACAGTAGGTTAAGTTTTTGAAACTGTCTTTTCTTTACTTATTTAATTACGTAGGGATGACTCATTCAGCTTTTTATATAGCCCGCTGAGTAAATTAACATTCTCAGTAGATTCATAATTTAAATTTACCATAGTTTAGAAAAATTAATTAAAGTTTAATCTGATACATTTAACGGTCGAATAAGTTGGTAAAAAGATCACGTTACGCACGATGTCGGGGTACGTCTGACGCTACGTCTTCATCTTACATCGGATCGCGTAATGTGAAAAAGCTTAAAGCAGCATAATAAAATCATTAATATTATTATGACTTTCTCACTTCGTTCTGACCTAACGACTTCTGACTGTATGAGATAAAAGTGTCAGCAATAATTCTGAAATACTGCTCAGTCGACGGACGTGTTCTATAAAACAACAATGTCTAAAATGTTATTTAAACTACATTCGAGCCGAGGTTCTGTCCGTATTTAGAATAAGAGTTTTATAAAAGCCATGGGATTTTTTTCTCATAATAGTTAATGATATAAAGGGTATACGCATCAGGCTTAAATGCACGGTCTATACGTATTCAAGTACATATATGTTTTCCTCGCAGTACATTCTTACATTATATATATTATATGTCGTCTTGTCTATCTACGTCATATTGTTAATACTCAGATGCCACTTTTGGAAGGAGAGCCGTAGCTTAGTCGTAAAGCGTCAAGCCTTGATTGCCTATGGGTACTAAGATGACTGATGAATATTTTTACGAATAATATACATAAATACTGCTAATATACAAATAAACACCCAGACACTGAAAAACATTCAGTGTCTGGGTGTTCATGTTCGTCACACAAACATTTTCCAGTTGTGGGAATCGAACCCACAGCCTTGGAATCAGAAGGAGAATTGCGCCAACTGGTCTTAATGTATAGGTATACAAACCTATATACTAGGGTAACTTGGCATAGTGATCTAGGGCTTAGCATATTCAACTATGAATCACGAGGACCTGGGTTCGATTCCCAAATTGTTCATTGGGTTTTCTTGTTAAAATGGTTGTTATTGCGGACTTATGGTTTAAAGCCCGCCAACCCGCATTTGAGCAGCGTGGTTCGTCAATGCTCTAATTCCAGGTAGAAGGCAATGAGGCCTAGCATTGTTAAGTTTATATTAACTCTGTTATGCTAAAAAGTAGAAAACAAGGACTGCCAATTATGGACTTATCGGGTAGGTAACTCAAGAGTCCATGCATTTTTTCATTGGGCCAACCATACAGTGGCTCAAGTGCCATTAAACGTTTGTTGTTCGTGGTCAGATATTAAAAATCAAAATGAGAAAGGATATAGGTACATGCCAAACAATAAAAGCACAATGTAAAAATACATGTTTTTCTATTATACGAATCCCCACAGACTGGAATCGGTGGGCGAATAAAACTTAACGCATGGTTTCCTTCAGCTTTTGTTTCCTCAGAATGCCTATGTTGTTGATTTTGTATTTTAGCATTATATTGTTTTGTGGTGAAGTTTGTGTACATTAAATGATAAAGACCACCCGGCGTGCTTGTACAAGCATATGCATTCGGCCTTTAGGCTGTAACCAGACTAGCGTTTATTTCGCCAGCGTTTAGCTATAGACGTGCAGCAAGAGTGACAAACTAATGTGTCGGTGGTTATTTTTCAATCTAGTTAACATAAAATTAAAGATTCTTTTATTCCTCTAGAAGTTACCCCTTGACTGCAATCTCAGTCTCCGGATGGTAAGTGATTATGCAGTCCAAGATGGAAGATAGCTAATCTGTCTAGGAGTATAACAGAAATATTAAGCTCATGACCCTAGTCGGATCCTACAGGATATGGTACAGAAATGCTAAATCGCAGCAGGTCTTTGTCAGTAAGGTAGTAACTAGTCACTGCCCAAGCTTCTCATCACACCAGAGCAGAGAGAATTTCCAAATCTCTGCCGGGATTAAAACCCTAGACATCCAACTTAAAACCTGGAGGTCTTCTAAAACGCTATGGGGGTCTCAAACACGTGCTTCACTACATCCTGAGTTGCTTGATGATCGGTGCATCTCCTAAATGTTAGACACTTATTTTTAAACGTATTTTTAAAAACATTTAAAGTGTTGCCTTGGCAGCTCACTTAAAAAGTCTGCACTCAAAATCAAAATACTATGAAATGGAAAGTAAGCTTTTCATACTAAATGTGGGTAAAAGTGTTTCACTTTAATTTAAAATATCACATATAAAAGTCCAAGAAAATTTTCAACGATATAATTCTATAAGAATAATTATTGTCGTATCTACTCACACTTAATAAAATCTCC
Organism: Pararge aegeria; assembly: GCF_905163445.1. Lineage (NCBI taxonomy): Eukaryota > Metazoa > Arthropoda > Insecta > Lepidoptera > Nymphalidae > Pararge > Pararge aegeria. The sequence goes on from NC_053189.1 coordinate 8,461,161, forward strand.
ACATATTTATCATAATATGTTAACGTAATATGTCTGTAAAGATTGTTCTAAGTATGAATAGCTACGACAATTATTGAGTATTACAAAATCTTTAAAATTTTTCCTTGTCTTTCATCTGTGATATTTTTAAATTAAAGTTGGAAAACAAAAACAAATACTCCCTATTTCAATAACATGGCAAGCCATTAGTATATTTCTTTCAGAAAATAGACAGTCTTCTAGTTTTATTAAACGCTAACAAAACGTTCATAAACGCAACTTTGGTCGTGGCTTTACACCAACACCAGTTGGTTTGCCTCAAAGCACACTGACACAGCAAACAAATACCATCGAGAAAAGCGCTCGCATTTGATTTTTATTCCGTGATCCTACAAAGAAAAGTGCTAGCTCTCAATACACGAACTCTTTGCAATTGCTCGGATTTTTCTTCGGAAACGGGAAAATACCTCTTTATTGTGTCCATTTGAATTGTTTAAAGGGAACATTTACATTGTTTGATGTCTAAACATTGAATGTGTATTCAACGTGTGCACACATAGTGTATATTTGAGTACAAAGCTACCGGGAAAATAAACAGGTACACCCATTTTATGGCTTTACTATTTTTCTATCATTTCATTTCATAATGTACCTACTTATTAAGTTACTCCTACTCCGCGTAGAAACCGATTAGTGTGGTATGGGTTTAAAATAATTGCCATACCTCTAACACGTTAACCTGCTACCATCTAAGACTGCAACATCTGGGTGGGAAGTATGAGTGAGAACGCAGTCAGGGGCTAATTTGTAGTGGAATTAAAAACTACTATCTAGAATCTTTAACGGCCGAGTGGAGCAATGGGTAGCGATCCTGCTTTCTGAGTCCAAGGCCGTGGGTTCGATTCCCACAACTGGAAAACGTGTGTGTGATGAATATGAATGTTTTTCACCGTCTGGGTGTTTATCTGTATATTATAAGTATTCATGTATACTATTCACAAAAATTCAACAGTCATCTTAGTACCGATAAGACAAGCTACGCTTACCTTGGGGCTAGGTAGCGATGTGTGTATTGTCGTAGTATAATATGTATTTATTTATTTATCGACTAGAAATTTCACTTATTCATCATGAAACTCATGTACTAGGATTTTTTCTAAATTACTAGATTCTAGTCATGGGTATTATAATTATGACTTCAAAAGCTGACGCGTTTTATAATTGCAGACGAAAAAGAGTATTAATTCCAGTTAGATAGCGCTTGATAGAGTACATTATAAAAGAAATAAATGTTTATTTAAATTATATATTAAGATACACTATTAGTTTAACTGGGGCAAAAGCGTAACATTGGACATAAAAACGTTAGCTTATTGTCATCACATGTAATTGTTTGAACTTAGGCAGCTCGTTAGAGCTCTTATTACTTGACACAACCGAAAATGCCACAGTAAGTACGCATTTTTATTATTTACCAACAACAATTTTAAGGGTTCCATTTTAAAATGAAGTTTACCAATCAACACTTTGCAAGACTCTTTCCGAGAAGAGACTCGTGCCTTGCAGTGGATCGGTAATGAGTTGATGATGATGATGATCGTGACGGTAATGATTTATAAAATAAAATAAGAAAAATTGAAAATAATAGTTTATTTTTTTCCATCGTCATCATTATATGACTACAGAGTACGGGTCTCCTACCACAATGAGAAGGGGTGAAGGCCGTAGTCCACCACGCTGGCCCAGTGCGGATTGGTGGACCCCACACACCTTCGACAACCTTATGTACAACTCTCAGGTATGCTGGTTTCCTCGTTGAAGCAAGTGATATTTTAATTACTTAAAAAACGCACATAACTTAGAAAAGATAAGCGTGCTGGGATTTGAACTCGGCCCCCCGAAAGTGAAGTCGAGCTCCTACTAACTGGCTATCACCGCTTCTATTTTTTTGAAAGGAAAATATCAGAGCAGCGATACCTGAAAGCGAGACATATAGGCCGAATGAATGGGTTTTACTTGTAAATTCTAACACTGATTTTTATTTATTTTTATACATTATACTACATAAAAGTATGCTAACGAATTGAGTAGGCAAGTAGTAAATAAACGTGATTCCTATTGATCCGACATATAGTCTTTCAGATCTCAGACTCATTCACCAAAAGCTATATGGGAATAAAAATAGTTTTAATCATATTTCCCGACGAGAAGTTTCTGAAACATGAAACTATCGCGTTGTTACCAACACTCCAAAAGGCTCTAAATACATTATCACCATCAAAGGGAAAATCGTCGACTAGGAAACTCAGTAAATGCGACGGGGAGACTAGACGAAAAAATTTGTTTCCGACGCCTACATGTACAGACTAGGCGCCATAGTAAATATCACATTATTAACTTTCAAAGCAAAATAAATATAGATATATCATCGCTATCCAATATTATACAAGCGAATGTGAGATTGTTTGTTTCGCTTTCATTTCAATATTACTCCTGAGATGGGATAATTACTTTTGTTGACCAAATCTACATTAACGAAAGTAAAGCTACGAGCAAAAGCTAGTTTTAAATATAAATGATGGTAAGCGTAATAGAGATTTCTAAGGTGCAGTGAGAGAGGAATATAAGTCTTATAACCCAAACTGCACCATTTTGGGTTGACGCGATTTAACTACGTTGTGTATTTTCTACTTTTAAATTGTTTTAAAAGAAATAAATACACATTTTGAGTTTCAAATTTCCACGTTCAACCTATTAGTGTATATGAGATACAGCTGATATAGCCCAGATGGACAGACAGACAGACGGACAGCGGATGCTTCCTTTTAGCACTCTTTGGATACAGAACCTTCACAACTAAAAACTAAAAAGTGTAAATAATTTCTGGAGTGTCTGGTCTTGCGGAAGGCGACGGCCGTGGCCAGTTATCACAAAGACGTGCTGCTAAGCGATTCAGCGTTCCTGTGCGATGTTGCTGACAGGTTAGCCCACTACTAGCTTTGATTGCCTCATCACTTACAACTAGTGACTGCAGACAAGGGCTAACTTGTATAGCCCTTGACTGCAGTCACTAGTTGTAAGATAAAAAAACTAAATTTTAATGGGTAAAACAGTGCCAAACAAAAAAAAAGCGTGGAATTGTTTTGAATTTAGAATATAAAATCTCCAACTGTTTTGAATTTAGAATAAAAAACGAATAATAACCTCTTCAGTTGTCCAACTCTGTAAGTACACGGACCGTATTCGCGATCCCCCTGTCGCGATAACACGCACGGCAACTGATGGTACTCGTACCTCGTACCTATTTGTAATTTACTTAAAAATATGGCGGAAGATAAGTGGGGGGTCTGCGGCGGCTAATTCTGAACTTTCACGGTGAATTCGTAATGTCTGATTGCGATCGATGGGACAGATACAAAGTACGAACCAGACATTATTGCTGTATTCATTTTGTTAAAGTAATACATGAACAAAACCGTATCACGATTTAAAAATCTTGTAAAAAAAATTATGTCTCAATATTTTTAAGTCCGACATAAACTCCCCGCCACCCGAGACAAGAGGTATCCATGAGGATTTCTCAACGGAAAAAAAGGATTTTAGGAATAAGTTGGAAACTAAGGTAAGGTTTTGTTTCAGAAATTGTTAGGTATTGAATTTTTAAACTGCAACCGTCTGCCTCATGTATCAGAGAGCACGTTCAGCTACCAGTACGGGTTGTTATAACTAACATATTTTTGAATCATATCAATTTGTGAAGAGTTATGACCTTTATCTCCGACAACATTTATCAAATCGTTATTAAAATAAGACAATACCTACATGCTTGATAGTGTACACTTTCAAGTATAAAAAGAATTATTATATTCGGTTCAAATTTAACGGAGCTATGAAGATTTAAACTTGAAAATTGATAAAAATTTCATCCCATTTCCCAGAGGAAACGTATTGTTTATCGGGATAAAAATTATTCTATATGTTTACCCGGAATATCAGCTACCATTATATCAAATTTGATTTAAATGCGTTTAGTAGTTATCACGTGATGCCCAGGCAGACAGACAGACAGACAGACAAAAATTAAATAAAAATCTGTTTTGGATTCAGTATCCAGTAAGTAAAGCAGTAAAGTATCCTGTTCAAAATTTTCAAAATATATTAAATATACAGAAATCTTCCAATTCCAGTTTTATTATAAGTATAGATAAATTACTACTACAAAATCAAGTCACGCTTTCATTGCAAATACCAAAGAAACGGTAAAACGACGCAGTTGATAGCATACAATTAAATGGAATGCGATGTAATCGTGGATAAACTATCGATTAATGGCATTAGCATTAACAAACTTAGATTCTATGCTGAACTTAAATCATTAGGTTCTTGAACGTGAATTTGTATATATAAATTTTCATCCATACGTTTTGTTTATCCTTTGATAATACTGCAAGAACAATTGATTAATGTGGTTATTTTTCATATACTATTCTGGTGGTGCCCCACAACTTCGTCCGCATGCTTCTCATAAGTGTACCTTAAAAATTGTCATTCTCAATAGACCCTGACCTGCGTTAACTGTCCAATGCAAAAAGGTTTTTTAAATCGGACTGATAGATTTTTTTTCTTGTTCCACCAACATCTTATAGTTAGCAAATTACTTGGCTCTCCTACCATATACATTGCCATCTACCAGGCATGTACTAATTTCAGCATCGACGGTAGGTGAGCCCTAGCTAATAAGTTCTAATCATAAAAGTCGGGATACAGTTACATTTGTCGTCTGCACCAGCATTGGTTAACACGACAGGGTATTACATTTAGGAGGACCTATGTCGACACGTCCACTGCCATACCCCTAACAGGTTAACTGCCACCCACCTTACCACATTTGACTGCAAAACGATTTAAAAAAATACATCTAGTAAGTAAACGAAGAAAGCCTTCTGTTAAAAAAAAATCTTAAAAGAAAACCCAAAGGAAACTTTTAAATACACCAGCTTTACTTTAGAATGTAGATAAATAAAAGCAACTTTGAGTTGTTAGTAGCCGAATTCGAATATTTGAAATCGCATTTACTTTTTGGAAAGAGAAGTTTACGGTTTAATACATTTGAAAGATTTTATTGGCATTGAGCTCTATCGTTCGAAAATGCTCAGACTTTAAATAGAAAAGTAGGAACTGTATTCATAACGAAATTCAATTTAGTAAAAGCAAAATCCAAACTTATACAAAAGAATGGGCTATGAATGAAAAATATTGAAATTTTACCTTTGTACAGAGTTTTCAGTTAGCCTTTGTTGATTGTTCATTTATTTTTTACTCAGCACATCGTCTTGTATAAACCCTGTACTTTATTTTCATACATCTTAGTAATTCTCTACGATATACGCACCAGCACAGAATGGTAAACTAATTGCTTAAATACGGGGCTGCAAATTAAACCCAATTTGTATTCAAGATTTATCTGGAGAAATCTAGTGACGCTTTAGTTATTAATGGGTAATATTTATTATTTAGATGCTGTACTCATGAAGTGGTTTCATGAATATATTTTATTCTTATTTAAAAGGGAGTTATCGCATAAAGACAAAGTATAAAAAAAAACTCTTTATTTTCATTTCTTTGATAATAACTCTGCATGATATTACCCAGGTGCACCTTTATACACTCCATGTTTCAATGTGCATTCTGATATGCAAGGGTTTTGTATATCATCAACATTATCATCATATAACATATTCATAAACCTATTACTGGCCCACTACGGATTGCCGGACTCCACACACCTTTGAGAACTTTATGCAGAACTCTCAGGCATGCAGGTTTCCTCCAGATCTTTTCCTTCACCGTTGTAGCACGTGATATTAAATTGGTTAAAACGCACATAACTTAGAAAAGTTTGAGGTGCGTGCTGGGATTCAAATTCTGCCCTCGGAAAGTAAAGTCGAAGTCCTACCGACTGGGCTATCACCGCTTTGAATATACCTCTTTATTATAGACGACCTGAGACTTCCTTGGCGCAGTGTAAAGCGTCTGTGTGGTCTTATAAGTTTTAATTTCTAAATTTTCTAGTGTCGTCATAGAGGCTGCGGACATGGCTTATTACCACCCTACTGACACGTGCCAGCTAACTTAGCGTTCCGGTACGATGTCGTGTGGAAACCAATAGGAAGTCATGGGTTTTATATAACTGCTATACTTAGACTGCATCAACACGTACCACCAGGTGGCCAACCAGCCAAAGGCTAAAACGAGGAGTAAAAAAAAAACTTTTATCCCTACTCGATACTAACATGGCACCAAACACTTCTTGGACCTATCGACATTGTGCCCCAAAATTTAGAATAAAATCTTGAAACAAATCAAAGAGAATAATAACTTCAAGATATTTAAAGCGAAAACTTATTGACATGAACATAAAATTCAACTAAGTATAGCTCTTTAAATTTTTTTTTTGTTAAACAAAGAGTTTCATTTTCCCGTCCATAACTGATCACAGCAAATGTTTCAGTAACTGATTTACTACCTGCTTAAATAAAGGAGGCGGACTAATAAAACAAAGGTACTCTGATGACAATTTATTATAAGTATTACTCATTGTTTATACTAGACAATAAATCACCGAAAACGCACCGTATTGCGTGACCCCCCACTGAGTTTCGTTCACCGGTGTTATAACTCTGTTTTGGTTTCCTTAACCCGTGACTAATGCAAGGGTCATTTGTAATGTCTTTTAAATGAAACGCCTTCTTATAAATCTACTGTTTACCTTAGGTGATTGAGTTCAATCATCTTGACATATTTCTGCAGAACATTTGTCCAAATCGTAAAAACCTAAGTTTTATCTGTGCTAGAATGTTCAGGGTGAAGGACCATTTATTTAAAAAGGAGGTTGACATTTGGCCTCGGTGGAAATTAATTAAAAAGAGCTGTAGAAAATCGCACAGAAGTCGGTTTTATAAATAAGAGATTCCAGAGTCTATATTTCTAAAGTCCATAAAGGAAAGGAATCAATTCAAGTCAAAGAAACATTTATCAAACAAGTATGCCGTCGATTCGCTAGAGACACCGCCTACCTGAAGTGTAGAACTGGAAATTGGAAACCATAACTCAACGAGTATTAGGGGAAGGAAAACTCCACGCCATCTGTAGGCCTTATCTATGCCTATAAATATCATACGGAACCCCGGGTCGAAGGAGTACGAAATAGCTATGAAAGTACTTTCAGTCGCTGTGTTATGGGTAATTCATGCACCCTCGCTTTCTAATTTTACGGGAATTTTTGGTAATTATTTTCAAAAATTCGTGACTTCCGTCAGTAAAGTCGATTTAGTAACAATTAAAGTTGAATAATGGATTAATGGTTCCTCATTAAAATTGGATTCTATTACGTAGATACGGTAAAATAATACGCCTAAATCTCAAATTTGTAATTTGTGAAAGTAAAAATAATGCAGTAAATACATTCTATGAATGTCACGATTTTTTTAACTACGCCATCATGAACTATTAGTTTGCTAATATTTCAATTCCTTTTCCACAGAAAATTTTATTTACAATTTAAGATAAACAGGTCACTATAAATAATACCAATACTAATATTTGATGTTAAACGTTGCCTCACTCACTTTTTTGATTTTTTTGCAAATGAAAGATCGAGAAAATTGCACAGGGGTTTTCTAGATTGATAATGATAATAAAAAGTCAGAAAAAATTGGGTTTCAGGTTGTCTATAGTTTTAACGTGTATGAGTTATTGTAACTCGATTCTACATGCCACATAGGTAAATTAAGTTTGTCTGGCTATTGTTAGACCTTCAAGGCTAAATTTTTTAGTTCTTCTTCCTAGATTGCCATTTCATTACGAGATGTTGATTTTGTCTCTTCCCAAACCAATGTCGCAAGTTTTTGAGCCATGATATTATTCAACGGGCGTTACCTCCACTGTACCTAGTGTGAAGTTGCAGAAATTAATAATGTTTCATGTTCCGCATTACTTGTACAAAATATACCAATTTTTTTCTTTTGTTTTCTTTGAATTCCAAGCACAGGCACCAATTGACAAAATCTTACCTAACGCATAACTCTATTAAAGGTTCTATAACAAACTACGTCATGCATCTTATTCTTCTTTAATTCTCGTAAAAACTTATGGCAACAACCGTTTTTGTTTTTAACTCAAACCTGCTTTGGTTTAAGGAAAAATATAATTTCGAAAAATCTGAAGAGACAGTCGTGAAATCTAATTTTGTACAAATGGCCACTTTTTGATACGAATAGTAAAACTAAAATTTTCAGGTGGTACAAAGTCCAAAGGGTCATCAATCTACCTAATTTCAAAAAATCTGTGGGGTAAATGTTGAAGTAAAGGGCGTATATTAGTGGAACGGACTATTAATACAGTGCTAATTCGATTGACCTTCTAAATTGTGTTATCTAAATTAGCTTAGTGTAATTGCTCTTCAAAATATCACTGGAACTGACATGGGGTTACGCCGTCTATTTTCTTACAAGAGCCATCATCCAACACCTGGTGTGAAATGCAATCAAGTTTAATTATTACGGGTATTAATAACAAGGGCGAACTGGGGACTGGTTGCTATGGTAACACCCCAAGTTAGAACGCAGGCTGCGAATCTACCACACAAATGTTAGATATTTATGAGCAAAGCTTATTAAGGGCTCTAATTATTATGAAAGTTCTACTCGTTTCCACTAAATGCTTAACTGAAGAGAGAATAACAGCGCTAACTATATTATTTTTAGAGAATATCCGAAATGTTATTTTTTTATTTAAGATATTAATGTTTTAGTTTACTGTTATAAAAGTTTTATGTAAATCTATCTCTAAGAAAATTTGTATTTGTTTTTTTATTATTTAATTCTATATATTTACTTAAATCAAGTATAACTGTTATGTTTAAAAGGCCATTCTCGAAATAGTCCGAGTTTTTCTTTTCGCTAAAGGTATCGAACATTACTTAAGAAATACCCCGAATGTCTTCAGTTTGGAAACTATTAAGCAGAATGTGTCGTACATGATTAACAAGCAATTTGCCGGTTTAGTGCTGCCTAAAGTGGTTTGATTACTCGTGAACGACGATTTTATTGGGCAACTAATTATTTAGAGCTCTGCCATTTGTTTGTAATAGCCTGAAGTAAAATTGCACATCAAGGACAAAGACGTTTTACTACACTTTCTACCAGCTTTAGATTCAATTCTCATGTATTTACAGGCATTATTTTTTCATACAATCATAAAACACGCTATTCATAAAAACTAGTAAAAAGAAGTGAAACAACTTTATAGAAATTTAGTACTTTAATCCGGTTTCTTAATCATCAAAATATACAAACAGATTTTTTTAATCTAGATATCCGGGATGTACAAAATTCTACAAATGTGATACTTGATAACAGTAAAGATTTAAGTCCGTTTTTAATAATTCGTTAAACTACACACAATAAATAGAATAAGGGTAAAATTGTATAAGGATATCAAACATTTTGAATTATATACAAAATTAAAATCAATCAAAATTATACTATATCACAGTCACTAGAGAAAGATAAACTAAATAATGACTACATTACGTTATATGGCAGTCTATACGTAAACACATCCACGAAGCTACAACCCCTAAGAGTACCATCTTCAACACCGCTTTTCGTTTAAAAGACTGTATGTATAATAAGTAGGTATAATTATTACGTTTTAGCAATTAAAAAATATTAACAATTGTACGTTTTTCTCCAATACACATAATTTTCATAATTATAATGACATCCTTTATACTTATGCAAAATAAAATTTAAAAGCGGTGTAACAATCCTCCAAATCCCTTACTCATAATTTTGACAACCTTTTTACATTGTTTATAATATACATTCCCCCTTAACTTAGTATTGCTTTTATTAGTTTCTAATGATATTTTAGAATTTATTAAATTAACTGCGGTAAGTATGACCCGAACATCCTGATGCGCCAGAATTTGTGGTAAACGCATGCATATCCCTGTACGGTGATTCTCTGCAACAATTTTAGATGAAAAAATAGTGAATTAAATTTAAAAGAAACTCAAAACATAACTTATTCATTTAAGTAAAAATATTAAAATAGCATTTATTTAAAAGTATGCTACATGTTACTGTACTCTTGATTATTTAATTTTCTTAATTTATTATCGTAGCTGTAATTTTTTAACATCTAGTTTTAAACACGAGATTTATAAATCTCCTACTAATTCATCATACTATTCAGTAATTCCTTAGTAAATGCTGTGCACACGTTTAAGTGGCTCACTGATTAGTGTTTAACATTTCCTACGTATTGTGAACAAGCTTTTGGTGTTCCTTTGATAAGTTAAAAAATCTTACCTCTCATATGGCGGCGGTGGAAGTATATCACATAAATTCATTCTACAATTTTGTTCACTACCTCTCCCTTGACTGGAATGTTTTGACTCTTGAGCAATTTGTCTAAAACTATTTTCTCTACCCAGCCATTGCCATTGAGGATAATCATACTCTACATCAGCAATTGCTGTCCACTCTTTATTCCCACCATGGTGACTAGATGATCGAGACTGAGTGGTTTTACATGATGGGCATTCATCCATTGATAACTCTTGAATATCATCACCGTCATTCCCACACTTTGTCATTTCACTGTAATCTTTTGTCAAAGTTGAACTACTACTCCGACAACACGTGGAGCATTCTTCATTGGAATATTGATTACTATCTGCAAATGATCTCACCATACTATTATCGTATGATTCTGGACTAACTGCACATTTTATACAACAATCTTCTGCATCTGTATGATCCTGCAACTATCATGCAATTATTTATATAAGTACTGTAAAGTTATAAGAATAACTACTTAACTAAGTGTATATCTCAAAAATACCTGATAGTTTAATTCAGTATAAATTGCGCTAGATGCATAAGGTTCCGGGGGGTGCCGTCTGTTATCTTCGTGAGACATCATATTAACCGCACTTGTGTGTTGTGGAAGACTATATTCGGCTTCCATAGCCATAGTACCTATAGTATGACCACCTAAAACGTTTGTATGTTAATAAATTGATAATATTTATGGTTAAAAATGTTCTAATACTTCATAAAACTTACTGTGCAGTAAACTTTGATGACAGTTTAATATTTCTATTCTTGGTTCATTTGATCCTTCATACAAGGGTCTTTCGCGAAGCCATACAGCTTCTTTACCCAACAAACATTGAGTATTAGTTATTGGAGTACCTACAAAATGATTCCTTTGTAGATTTATTTACGAGTATGAAAACTAGTGTGAATATTCAAAATAATCAGTTTAACAATAAATCGAATACAACATTAATTTATCAATATAACTTACTAGCAGTATTGTGACTCTTTCGCTGTTTAGTCTGCCTTCGTCGTAAGTAAACAATAACAACTGCCCCTACCACTATAATTGCTAATAGAAACAAAGTTAGCACTAGGAGCCAAGTTTCTTGGAACATTGACAATATTGCTTTATCAGTCGCAGGTTCCGTCCTGAAACAAAGTTTCCGCTGTTTGAACTGGTTCATGTAAGGGGAAAATAATTACTAACATAAATAAAACAAATCACAAGTAATAGATAAAGTTTGATAAAAAAAAGGAAACAATGCAATTAATTGCAATAAATTTGATTGAAATTGCAATTTATTAAAATACTCTAACTATCAAAAGAAATGAGTTGAGAGACATCCAATTAGTTAATGATATGGTAAGATAAACGATATTTAGAGACTTATTAAATCGTACGTTTTTAATTTCCTGATAAGGATCTTGATTCTTTATTGAATTTTAAATAAGTAACTCAATATTCAAAACTTCAGATTCAGATTTTTAAACTTACAGTACTTCATTGAAAATTAACGTCATAGATAACTATCATTGCTTTATCAAGAGATATATATGTTTAAATTTTCACGATCACTAAATTGATTTCAAAACTTCTAAAATACATCTTCTATAACATTCTATATTATATAATAGTATCTTCTATAAATATTACTAGATTGATGTACTTACTGTACGTAGTGTCTCTGCGAATGCGTTGGCAGCATGTGTATTTGAGTAGGTGTACTGAAGGGTCCATGACCACGTCGCGTGACGGCAGCTGCGCGTGCGCTGTATTTTCCACCAGCTCTGAGAGAACTAGCTGCTGCTGCTCGGGTACGTGCACCTAGTGACATCTGACCCACCACCCGACCGTTACTGGTCCCACCTACGCGCACCTCAATCTGTTTGCGCATTGATTGATTGTGAGCACAAATAATTATTATTTATCTTATAATATGACTATTAATAACTACGTGTCCTGACGAATGTATCAAAGACAAAACCGAATAATTCAAAGTCAGTGATCTAAAATTACTTATATCTAAAATTAAACATGTTTGATATAATTTGTAAAGTAGTTTTATTTTGGAGCGTAGGAATATTTTATTAAAGTATTGTATGCAAAATCGTAATCTATGATTTCAGAAGAACTCTATCCAATTTTATACATTTGAATACTGTAATGACTGGGTTTTTATTTCGATTTAGAGATTGGGAGAAATAACGTTTCTTAAATTCTCACCAAGAAAGCAAGAATCGTCGAATTATATGTACAACAATTTCGAACAGCTTTAAATTAAGGTTTTGGTGGATAATACATTAGTAAAGATGTGGTTCGTTATCGGTCGTAAACTTACTAAGTAACCGGCAAGTTCACCATTCCATGTATGAATAGGTGGTGGCTCCCAACGTATCCAAGCTGCTGTAGCGTTAATAACCCCTGCCGAAACATTTTGTGGAGCTGCGGTTGGAACTAAAACAAAAGCCACCCTTAAATATGAGAAGCTTCAATTCAAATAAAAATGTTTAGGCTCAATCATCAACTTACTGTCTTCTTCAGTGAGACCACTTTTCATATTGGACGGTTTGCCAAGTAGCAATTTGTAAAATGGCATCAAAAATATATTATATTTAGCATATGGCATTAACCCTGTCAATACATGGCTCGATGAACCACTGTTATGAACTGTCGTCATTGTAAAATTATCATATTTTGTTAATTCGATAAAACTTTCTAAAGAATTATTTGTCTGATGTATATTTTGGAACTCTATAGCGTGTTGCCGATTCAAAGAGGTACCATTAAACCAAATTTTTACACCTTCTAGGTATTCATTATAATCTGTTAACACCTGGAACGGATATTGGCAAATTAATTAATTCGGTCGAATAATTTTAGGTTTATGCAATATAATTGCGGCTGTTAGATTTCGATTTGCACTTACATCCCAAACAATTTTCAAAGTTGTAGAAGACACTCCTTCTACCCTTCTCAAAGCTAAAACATCTTGTTGAAGATATCGACGAGCCTGAACAAGCTCATATTGTGTCATTGGAGGATGGTTTTGTGGTTTATCTCCATACTCTGGATAGGGAGATGATGATTCAGAATGTCCATTAAATGAGTTAGCTTCTCTTCTTAAGACCTATGATGAATACAAAAGATATAACAGATGGAAATGAAGAAAAATCGATACTACACATAATATAAGATAGTTAGATACTAAGAACTATAGACGTATCTTAAACTACTCTGAAACCAAATTAAGAACGCTTACGAAAGTCTTTTGTAACTAGAATGTCTTATATAAGGCTAACCTGCAAAGTTGCCGTGTGTAAAGCACTTCCTGCTGCACTTACAGCTACACAAGTCAGTCTACCAGCATGTTGAGTAAGCACTCGATCCAAATAAAGAGACCCTGTCCCATGGACCGAATTTGGAAAGACTAGTTCCTGTTGTAAAACAAATGCATCAGATATTATCACTTGAACAGAGGGAATAATAAATAAATTTCTAGTAAAATAAAGTGATAGATTAGTGACCTGAAAACCTTCCATCGTCCAAAATACAATCGGCTTTGGTGTGCCATCTGCTTCACATTGAAATGAGACTGATTCACCTTCCCATGCTGTCTGATCGGAAGGAACTCGAGTGAAATGTGGTAAGGCTAAAATGCATAAAGATGTTTCATAATTTTATTAATTAAGGAACAGAATGTCATTATAAAACTATTCGCAACTTTATTAAAGTAGAAATGAAACAAAATTTATTGGATTTGAATATATGATAATCAGAAAATAATAATGAATCTACTGCGACAATTGGTACTATCTTATTTCATACTAACAATGTACTGTCAGTGAGGCACTGGCAACGCTAAATCCAGCCTGGCTTTCAGCTCTACATGTATAAGTCCCGCCGTCAGATTCCACAACCCTATCTATTCTTAGCGACCCTCGACGTATTATTGCATACGGTGATAATGACCCTTTATCACGTGACCATGTCACGGATACGTCAGTCTCTGGTGATGCCTAAAAAGAAATGCTTTTATTATTCTCTTAAATTAGGAATCAAATAACTAAAAAGAATAACAATAAAAGAAAAAAGTAGCTGCCCTTAAAATTAATGTACCTGCACGCGATACTTTTCTTCAGTACAAATTACTCAATTTAAATACTTAATAAGTTATTATTAATGTTTTTTTTTTAATATAAAATCTTAATTATTTAATATAATTATGTTGCAATTGTAGCCTGTCTCAAATTAGTCTCACGCACCAAACGAAGCGAGTTAAGGTTTAAATAATAATCATACTGCAAGTCGGTCACTTAAAAATAAAAATTCTATAGCAAGTCGCGACTGAAGTGTTGAATAATTAATAACAAAATGCTTCGTCATTATTTATGTTTCAAACATGCTTCTCAATTTTAATACTGCATTTAGCTTAATTAATGCCTAACTAAACTTATGATACAATAGAGTCATTAAATCTGCGATCAATAACATACAATAAGGTGTCAAAATAAATTTCACTTCTGAAGTGGGAGCCTGTTTTCGTTAATTTGATAAACAAAAAGCTGATAAAAAGGGTTCGTTTTAAAAGTGCGAATAAGCAATAAGTATGACGGTATATACAGTTTTAAATAAGAACATATTAATTGTAATTTGACGGCCGACTGGCGCAGTTGGCAGCGACCCTGCTTTCTAAGTCCTAGGCCGTGGGTTCGATTCCCACAACTGGAAAATGTTTGTGTGATGAGCATGATTGTTTTTCAGTGTCTGGGTGTTTATCTGTATATTATAAGTATTTATGTGTATTATATTCATAAAAATATTTAACAGCTATCGTAGTACCCATAACACAAGCTACGCTTACTTTGGGGCTAGATGGCGAAGTGTGTATTGTCGTCGTATATTTATTTATTTATTTATTATAATTGTAATATTTTTTTAAATAATTAATATGTCATTTTAACACTCAGCAGATACGTAAAAACAAAAATCAACCGATTTTTCTGCTGGATTTTTAATGGAACTGCATGTTCAATACATTAATGTTTAGAGCATTAGGTCAATTAATTTTTAGAACTCTGCTACCATTCATCAAATAGTTGTGTGTCAAATATTATCCGCTGTTTGCATAGTGACAAACAAAACATTCTTGGTAATTAACTACAAACCTGGCAATGAAACTCGATGTTCTGTCCTATTAGCGCCGTTATGTTATTGGGTTTCACTAGAAAATGCGGTCTGCGTAATACGAGTAACGTTGCAGGACGCGATTGTCTTTCCCCAGCCACGTTAGATGCCACACATCTATACACACCACTGTCTGACGGTAGACTTTCTACAATCTTCAAATTACCACCGTCTATTATTGTAATCCTATGAACAAACAATCAAGGTTGAGCCAAAACATTTTTTTTAAATATTTAAATTAAATAAATACATATAGTAAAAAGTTTAACATTATATTTGAAAGCTTACTTTTTAACACTCTACGAGTACCTGTAAATATCAGGCCAGCTCCTTTTCTTGTTTTTATTTGTGGACGCAAATTTTCTTTTTTGTTATAGCTCATATTTTATTTGTTTTTTTTTAAAGATAAATATATCCTGATAATGTCAGTTTAATAAAGTAATCGCATCATGAGAAAATATATATTAAGTTTTAGATACGAGTACCTTCCATTAACTTCGACGTCTAAAGTGTGCCCATCTTTTGTCCAATGTACTGAAGGATCAGGAACTCCTCTTGGAGACGAACATTCAAGAAAAGCTGGTTCACCACTAGCTACTCTTATATCCCTAGGCTCATTTCGAAAATCGTCCCGCAAAACTGCAAAAATAAAGAATATTTTCATGAGTCTACTTTACACTAATTGATTTAAAGTGCACTTTATGTAATATGTAAGGTTTAAAAAGCTCTTTTGCATGCTCCAAAACACTGCAAAATTATTTCAGTACAGTGGAAACGTTCATTTGAGTCTCAAGACGATGATATAGCTATAGCTATAACATATATTTTGAATAAACTATTGTCATCGCGCTGAGCCTATATTCTCCTGTAGAGTGGGTAGCTCAGACCGATTTTACCTATAAAAAATTTAGGAGATTGACCTTTTATATTCCCCTGTTCTTTTTTCTTCGTTCTTTGTTCTTATTCGAAGCTAAGCTAATTCATTTATTAATGATATAAAATTCGGCTCCTCAAGAAAAAAATAAGAGCTGCATGTCTTTACTAGACTTTGATTAAAAAAAATAGTGCTTTAGATCCAGGGAGGAAAAAGGGGAATACATTTGTATGGAAAATCCCGCCTATACTTTTCTCTTATAAACCTCTCCTATCCTAATAAATTGAATAAGTATTTTTACGTATACATGAATGCTACTTTCGAATACTCAATTTATTTTTCAAATAATATGATAAGCTAATTTTCTATTGCGATAGTCATACGAGAATTTTATAAAGTTCGCAATTTTAATATCTATGTTAATAAGATAAACATATATTTAAAAAACTTAACCGTATTCTCGCAGACTTAAACATTTAACTCACTAGACAATAGATTTTATTTGATTTGAAAAGAGTTTAACAAAAATGCTGTATATGGCTATACAATCTAAGGATTTCCATGGAATCTCCTAATAAGATAATGACTGTTCCGGGACTAATTGAAAGTAACACTACCTCGAGGGGAAGTAATTTTAAAAAAAATTATAATAGAAGAAACGAAATTGGCCCACAGAAATGGATAAACAGGCATACAAATACACACATTTAAGCATAGAACATTTACCTTATTCGGTTTAAGTTTATTCAAATATTTAAGTCAGCTGATTGTAAATATACTGCAAGTGTGATTGAAACCATTGAGCATATGAGATGTTTTGATTTGTTGATTGCTCAATTTGCACATACGTTCACGTCGTCCCATGTTACGTTCAAAGTAATACTTAGCTGTGTCAGGAATAATTACATTGTGAATGTTTACTGGAATAGTTTATATGAGGATCGAGGTAATAATCGTGTATATCGCCTATTCATACGGATGCTCAACAATCCGTGTGCATCGGGTACTGTTAGCATTAGCTGATGTTAACATTCTATTATATTTTTGATCTATAAGCGGAAAGGATCTTCCTTTCCGCTTATAGATCAAAAATAGCTATTATGTCTCATACCAATAAGAGCATCCACTAAAATATTATTACGATATAGGAGGTATAATATTAGGGATTTGTTTTATTATTAGAGGCCATCTCAATGAACAATCTTTTTGAAAATTTTATTAGGTACATTTTTCCTTAAATTACGTTATTCATTACTTCAATATAGCATTTTGTGTCATGTCGAAAATATTATGTTTATATTTATAAAGTGATTTTTACACCTTCTCATACCTTGCATTATAGCCTGGTGAAAGAGCATTATTTTCATAATATTAATTGAGATCGTTCTAGTTTATCAGTAATATTGTAAGAAATATTTTAAATTAAAGTATTTTGCTAAAAAGTTAGTAAGTATCTTGGAGTTCTTGGAGAGGAAGCTTCACTGTAATACATTCCTAAAAAAAAAAAATATAAGATCTCTATAAATTTTAGACTGCTTTTTTCCGTGTTTTCTTTAAATCCGGTCAGTATGAAGTTGTACAGAATAGAAGATGTCACGAGAATGCATCTATTCGATTTTAACTGCTCATGTATTTGTGACGTAGGTAAACTTAGGCAAACTTAGGCATGCTGTACGTAATTTTTACGTCACTAATTATACCAATTTTACTTTAGGAAGGTATGTGAAGCCCTATGCGCCAAGCGTCTATAAAGTTTTCTGTTCACGACCTTGTTTGCTTCGAAGAGATCGCTATGTTCGCTATGATCCCGATAAGACAACATTTTTTTGTGTATTTGCATTTTAGTTTTTTTTTTGTTCTACAAAAGATTTTCATTCATTCATAATCCACATCTTTGTAAGGAATTGCTTATATGACTACTATTCAGATCAACCACGGAACTCTTGTGATGATAACGAATATACCTGAAATGGTGAGGGTGGCATTCTTGCTAACCGCTTCCCCGACCGTGTTACGAGCGACGCACCAGTACACGCCCTCGTCGCTCTCCTTCTTACTTCGCATAACCCTAAAACCAAAATGACGTCATAAAGGGAAGATATTAGATAAGCCATACTCGTGAACGTAACATACCGTAAAATATGATTAGTTACAGTCATAAACGTTAATGCATTGCACAAGTGGCTACACGTTTTAGACATAATCAGCAAAACTGCACAAGTAAAGTGTTTGTTCTCAGCATCAACATCCTTTGTCTATTAATACGCAGATGCTGGACCTAGGCCTCTCATAGGAAATAAAGATTAAGAGGTAACATCCTCCACGCCAACTAGATTCACATTAACGGCTTACCGTTCCGGTAAAATGCGGCGTATACACAGATTTAGCTTACTTAAGGTTCAACTGTCACACTTCTTCCCGGTAGATTTAAAAAATATTTTTTCTGTTTTCTTAATGATTGCGATTAATCACTTTCAACCCCGCTCAGTTTGCTGATCCCAAGCTTCTTCTTTCAAAGCATAGAGGGATTTAAATCTTGGAACCTCTATGATACTTTAAAATAGGGTGACGGGCTTTTTTTTATCACATTTCAGTAATTATAACCGGGACTGACGGTTTAAGGTGCTCTCCAAGGCACAGGGAAATTTTTTAGTTCTAATATACTTGGTTAGCAAAAAAACAATTTGAGTTTATTTTGTGGTTGTATTTGTACATACAAATCTTGGGAATAATCCTGCAATTATTATAATTAAATAGCAATTTCACTCCATAAATAAACAAAAAGCTATATAACAAGGATGCAAACCCGGGTACGAGAGACAATTCAAAAATCATAACGCTATAATCAACGTCAAATTAACTTACCTAAGAAATAACAGTCCATCTTCTAGCAACACCCTGTGTGGGTGGTCGGTTGGCGCAAGGGGGAGACCGTCTTTATACCACTGGATGGTGGGTTTTGGCTTGCCTTCAGCTACGCATCTCAGCGTGGCGGGGTCGCTTCTTCCTACTATAGTATCAGCTGGGTGCTCCTTGATCCGCGGGGCCCGACTTTGGGCTTATGGGAAAACAATACGGAATACAGTCGATTCAAACATATATTTTATTACCACTTTATATAATATAGCTATTTTGAGCATATGCTACTGATATAGGAATTAAAATTAGACGTGTAATATTTTGTTACACCAACCATGTAGGGCCTTATTCGTAAACATGTGGCATAAAGTCGGAATACTTGTGCAGTCATTAGTGTTACTTCAACGGACAGCACCTATCTAATAACTTAGGATAAAAAAAAATCAAACAAATTAAAATATACTTTCTGACGTAATTAGGTTTAGATCGTAAAATCCTGGAACTAAAAAAGTTTAGATCTTCTAATGAATTATTCTGAACAGAAGCTTGTTAACCACTGTAGTAATGATGTGGTGAATTTAAAAGTTACAAATTATAGATAGGCCATGGGTACTTATGTACCTATCAGAGCTGAAATGTCCGTGACATTCGCACGGGTGCTAGCACCAATGCCATGAGATTTTAGATTTTATAGGTTTTATTTTATTTTATTGGCTCAGAAGCTTGTTACTATGGGCGATGCACTGCTCAGTCAGTATGGTGCTGCGATCGCTCGTTTTTAGACGTCAATAAACGTGCGAAAGTTTTGCATCCATAATGACCCTAAAAGGTACAAAAGTATAAATCGAAAAGTAGTAGGTATAATAGTATATGTTCTAAGAGAGGAACTTATAATTTATGTAACAGACACGTTAGAGCACAAACCATATTTACCGGTTTCTAACCACATAAACTAGGTACGGTACACTCAAGAGTACCAATGTAGCGTAGGTGCCACGTAAAAAGACCGCTGGCTGTATGACTTATACAGAACATTAGGCGATTCTAGTAGAAACTTCCGACTTAACGTTTTGGATAACGTTATAAAAATACAAATTAATGTATTTCAAGCGTGTGTTTAAACTAACTAACTCTTTTAAAAGTCATGTCTGTCGGTTTCTTGTGATTTAGATTACAGCCGGAACACAGATGCTACGAAAAGCAACCATGAAAAAAGACAGCAGATTTTAGATGTATTTCAATTGCATCTATTATTTCTATTGGGCATATAAAAACGTTGCTAATTTCACCCAATCACCTTTGTCATTACGAAATTAATTAATTGTATAGTGATCCAAGGCCTAATAAATGTGTTTAACAATTGACATTGGCAGGTTTAAAATCATGCTTCGGGATCATGATATAGTATATAAGTGTATGTGTCCATAGTTAAATGATTATACCGCGTTATAAACATTAATTAGCTGATAAGCTCGCATATATTTACGTATAATTTAGTGTGCTAAAAGTTATCCATTGCGTAGTTAAACTGTGAGTGTTCCTTTTACTTGACACCTACCTATGACTTATTTGTACGCATGCGCGTTAAACAAAAGAGTGCGGGTTCTGTTCCCGATCGCTACCAAAACTTAGCTTGATTTTAAAACATCAAGACAATATTCGTAACATTATCATAAGGAGGTAATATGCATAATATGCACAAAGCTCTGATATCGGTTTAAGATTTAAGCTTTAAGCATGTGTTAATTTCGTAATGTAGAATTTTGTTATTAAATTAAATACCTAACTACCTAAGTAGAACATGTTTTTATCTGAAGATTACTTTTTATTTATTTTTGAAATATGAAATAACCTAATAATTTAACAAATAAGAGGTTAAGTATTAAACTTTTTTATTAAATAATAAATTTATGCAACATCTTGGTAGACGATTTCAATGTTAAAAATACGTAGATATCTTTAATTGTTAAAGTTATCAAAATGTTTTAAAGATAATGAGGTAATAAAAAAACATTCCGCATACAGTAAGTAGGTTTAATTAAATGAAAGGAATAAAGTGACATTCTTAATCTTATTCTTCGAAATATTTAATGCGAAGCGAGGAGCTTTCTTATCAGTTTCGTTTACATCGTCCACGAGCAACTTAATTGGCAAAAGAACGCACAGTAGCTTTTTTTACTCACCTTTTATCACATGAAATGTGAACAGAAGAAGCAAAAGCACCCAGTGGTACTTGAACTGGTTCCATGCACGTTTGTTTCCTATGATAATTGCACTCGCGACCATACTTGACACTACCGATTAGTGATTACCGACACTTCGTATTTCACACATCACTAAAACACATAATTTTCACAAGTGAACTATGTAATAGACCATTCTAATTTTTTTTATCGTCCTATAGAAGTTGTTTACGTAAATAAATTCGGCAGTTTATCCCGTCATCGCGATGTATATGGGCACGAAAGTGACACAGCCACCCCGTCGGACGTCCAAAAGGTGACTGCCCCCCACTCTAGATGTCATTTCGCGCCGACTCAGTAGCTTTCGCGAAGTTGAGCTTTATGGGGATAAGCGGATAAATAAATAAACACGCTGTAGATCTGTGGATTTTGATTGATCTGTAAATTGTTTATGGCTGGCAATTTGCATGCGGTTTTTTATTATTATCCTTTGAGGTATGAGGTATTTTAACGAAGGCTTAATTAATTGAATGGCTATAAGTATTGTGGGATAGCTGTGTTAATGTGTTAATTGTGTGAAATAAAAAGGATATAAATCGATTAGTTTTGATTTATTATTTAAGGAATTCGAGAACCAGTTAGGTTCTTCATCATTCTTAGCTTATTATCCTTTTAATGCCAAACACACGTGTTCTATCATACGTGTTAAGAGAGCGGGACTATACGTTACGATTCTCTATGCTGCTCTAATGCGGGCTGTAACTATTATTTTCACATATTGTGGTAATAACCAATACTGAGTGCAAATTTAACGTCCAATTACTAAACGGGGCATAACGTTGTAATAGTTATGCAGTGCTCTGTCAAACTTAGTGAAATAGTACTGCATAACTAATAAAGTTTAATAATTAAAGTGTCAAGAGAACAGCTATGGGCAAGGCCATTTTCTTAGTTACGGCAAGGTGCTGTGAATTGCTTGACATAAAATCCTGATGTATACTTACCACTGTTTTTACAACCAGGTTAAACTGTACAACTAGAAAATAATGTAAACATAGCTTTAAACAAATAAAAAAATTTAAATGAAATCTCTGAGGTTGTACCACTTAAATTTCAAATACCGCATCTAAAAGTTAGGAGATTATGAAAAATAGATGTAAACATTAAAGAATTCACACATAACTTTCTTCACCATTCGCATACACGAAGTTAGTAAAAATACGAATTTGCAGTCGGTTTTGAAATTAATAGCTGATGACAATACAAAAACATAAAAATTACAACAGGCAATTACGCCTTTATTATTTTATGTAATACAAGAGTACATATATGGATAAGTCTTTATTTACACAATTAAACAAAACAAAGTTAGCAAAAACACATTATGAAATACATATATATGCGAAAAGGCGATTGTAAAAAATGGTCAATTTTGTTTGAAATACATTACATATATCTAGTAAAATATCATAAATGCGAAAGTGTTTGTTTGTTTGATAGTTCAGTTTACGCTATTATAACTAAGGAACCAATCGACTTGATTTTTCGCATAAGTTCGTAGAAAGGAAAACAATCGGTTTACACGGGATTTGTTAAATACGGCAATAACACGGAGGAAGTAAGAAGACTGCTGGTAGTTATATACTTTAGACAATAGTGCCTTTGTAGTCACTTTGTAAGGATGACCAAACGTCATATTTTTCCTTATACTTCCCTCCATACACATTTGGGAGGTTCTCCTAACTACAGTTACTTTATTTTTGCAGAATGTGGGAATGGACGACTTCCAATTATAATCTTTCGTTCTAAATTCTGGCAGTTTCCCGATTTAAATATTTTTAACACAGTGAGGTCAGTTTACAATATTAAATAAGTGTGATGTAATAACATTTTAAGACTTTCTGAAAAATGTTATAAACTAAAATGTGATTTATTTATATGTACATGTATTTAATAATGTATTAAATATCAATGAAAGTTATAGTGACGACACTGCTTATTAAATTATATAACTACGTACTGAGTCTATAATAACTTCAAACTATATGGCGTTGCTGTCGAATGAAAAATATGGTTTGTACGAAGCCATTGGGTTGGCACCAGTTAACAGGCAAGCCACCGCAGGCCACTAACTTGAAAACTATTTGCGTACTTTAATCCCGCCAGGTTGGGCGGCCAGGGCTGGCTTGGCTTGAAAAACTTTTAAACGAAGCCAATACCAAGCCAGCGTTGGATGCCAGTGAGAGAGGCAGCCAATGGCCTAAGTAAAGACTATGCTTTAATCAGAAACATTTGCTCACGAAACTTAATATAAAATAAGACCAAATTTACTTATTTCGTTAGAGTAGAACAGTACCCCTTAACTGTCAAACCAGTTACATGGACTTAGTCAATTTAAGGGAGGTAAATACGTGACTTGCATAGTTAAGGGGCATAATTGGTCGAATCCGGAGTCCAGGGAATCAAAAGACGTGTGTGTCTGTTAGGGTTTTCAGCAGTTTCCGTTAACGTAATGTCATTTTATGAGCCTGTGAATGCTAGAAACATTCATTCATTCAAAAGATCTTAATAGGTTAATAAAATTTTCTTAAAATAGTCGGTATAGTTTCGATTATTTGAATCCTCAGCTTATTCACGTCCTACTGCTGAGCTGTCTGTTTTTTTGCACTATGAAACTAAGACCTTTTGAATGATCAACTACTAGGATCTTTCATAGCAAGATTTGTTCATTGAAAAGTCAACATGTCCTGAGGATGCTGCTATTACGGAGCGTAACGTGCGTAGAGAGTACATCGCAGAAGATCTATTCAGTGTGGAGTACTTATACAAATTTAAAAAATCATACATTACACCGTTACGATTCTCCTGCTTTTTGTGAAGTGAAGCAAATTAATGTGCATTGCATATCATGAAATTTCGCAAAGCAACGCATGCTTCTAGCGACTTTTGAAACATCTTGCCTATTCTTAGAAAACATACAAAAACAAACAGAAACGTTTTCGAATTTATAATATTAATGAGTATGTAATGAACAAATCAGAGCAATAATTTAACACGCAGATAATTAAAGATTTCACACACCTTAATGAAATGAGGTCGGCAAAAAGCCATCGAGCAATGGCTACGTGGCACGTGCTTCTGATTTCCTGGACCCAGGGATGTGTCAATTGTGATCCTAAAGAACTCAAGTCACGTATTTCGTTACCTAACTCTGCGGTGGCTGATCTAAATTAGATGCTGGGTAAGAATTTTAACCTCATTATATACCTACTTTTTTGTTATATACTAACCTTATTCAGTTTCAATTGTATGAATGTTGATTCTATGGGATTGCTGTGCTTTCACCAGGTGCGGAAATGTGGATCTTAAAACTACTTTATGAATCTCTTGGATACAAATAGTAAGGAAAGAGATGCCACTAGAGTCTAAACAATATCATAAATAATTGTCAATTCTGTGGCTATTGCCTGGAACATCGTCTCCGTTGGGTTCAGTCTTTTAAAATCCGGCAAGAACAGATTGTTTTTCCAAAAAAAAGTTATCTTATCTCTGTCTCCAGATTGCAAGCTATCTGTATTCCACCAAATTGTCTTCGTAAAATACAGCAATCATATTTGTAATTGACGTGATCATTTTATGATTTTTATCTCCTAATAATCTGTTAAATTTATTTCTACTTTGTTTACTGTGGAGCAACCACTCGACTGCGCTTCAGATAAAATACTCCTTTGCTTATAGTGACGGATAGCACTCGCTGATAGAGATCAGTGATTTATATACATACATATGTACATAGAATTTTTCTGTTCCATTTCGCTCTTCTCACAGTATTTGAGTTTTTTAAGAATCAAGAAAAGTATTCCAAAATTTTATATTTCAGATGGATTAGAAAAAAACAAACGAAAGCCCTACCTAATCTATACGGTGAGATCTTGATTGCTGTCTATTTAATTTGTACTATCGCAACTCGTATCTAGTAAATGAAGCCAAAGTGAATTTGGTCCGATCCCGTAATTAAGCCATCAGTTCGAGACAAAGGAGGCTTCCTTTATTAACTTCACACTGCTGAAATATTCATGAACTTGTGTACACTTCGGAGTATATTTTGGGACTCATCTATCCCAATATATACTCTGTATACTGTATATACTGTATTTTGGGATAGATGCCTCCCAAAATAATATAGCAAAGTTCAATTTACCATGTCATATTGGCACCGGCTAAACGTCCTATTTGCATAAGCTTTCTATCGCAGTTTCCACAATAATTTATTATTAATTAATATAAAAGAAGCTATTACAATTTCATCACAATTGCAGTTTAATATGTACTGTGGAGCAGATAAATATATGTACCTACATTTGAATTAAATGTAATGATGTATAGTCTAAAACTTTTAAACAAGCATGTAATCTAAGTATTTTCGATTCCTTCTTAAAACTCATAAAAAGGCTAAAGTAAAAAATAATTACATGAAAACATGAACACTTTATAAGCGTCTAAGCTCATGCTAAAAGGAGGCGCAAACATTAATGGAAATATTTTTACTAAAAAGCACTAGAATTATTTAATTAAGCGGAGAATTTTACAGATATGTACTTTAATGATGTGATTTTGACAGGTCAAACATGCAACGTTACAATAAACGGGCAAAGGACATTATCCCTGGATTCTGAATGCAGATCACGTGTGACCCGGACTTACGCAGGTGAGTCTTACGACGACACAAATCACCAACGCGTGTTTTTGCATGAATGGTATCAATATAAGATTTGGAAGTTACTTCAGAGTTCCAAAATATTTAAGCTATGAGATTTAGATTCAAAAATTTGACAAATTGTGACTAAGTGTCACAAAACGTGTCCATTTTTTGAGGAGGAATCTCAAAATTCAAAATTCATTATTTTCAAGTAGGCCTACTTTATAAGCACTTTTGAAACGTCAAGTCAACATCATCGTTTTCTAACATCATTTTATAGTGCCGTATGAGTGGCCTCCTTCCAATCAGCCATGTCATTAAGGAATTCATCAATCGTGTAGTAACCACGATTGGTTAAATGTGTTTTAATATATTGTTTAAACTTAGGTAAAGGTAGATCTAATATTAACTTCGGTATCATGTATCAAAAGCCATATACACAAAGGATTTCTGTACTTTTCTCAGACGATATGCAGATATCACTAATTTATGTCCGTTTCTAGTAAGTCGACTGTTTATATCGACTTTTTGTTTATAATTACTTATGTTTTGTTTAATAAAGATTATATTTTTATAAATATATTGCGAGGATACTGTAAGTATAACTATTTCTTTAAATTTGGCATGAATGGATTCGCGTGATCTAAGTTTACATGTCGATCGCAAAGCTCTATTCTGTAGTATAAATATAGTTTTTATAACAACAGCTCTGCCCCATAACAAGATCCCATACGACATTACACTGTATTTGATTTATCACGATAACATATAAAATTCTTTTGTTCTTAATGTTCAAATTTATTTTCACGTAAAGAAGCCTCAAACGAAGAGAAGGGTTACATAAAATGCAATTTTATTTTCAGAAAGTAAACCTGCCTCCGGTAGTTCTCTGGATACTGGATGCGGAACACGTTTCATTCCGACTTGTGTCAGGTGAGCCTTGCAACGATGCCTTAATCGCAGACACGTGCTTCGTATCTTATGGTCTTTGGGATTGTTAAATAGAAAATAGATTATGTTATTTAGGGTTTTCCAATCACCAAATAGCTGAATAGGAAATCAATTTATGTGAATGGGATAACTTAAATTATTTTGTTACAATACACATTAGTTTGTTATCTTAGTTTTGTAAAATTTAAGTCAAATCTCCAAATTTTTGGATTTATTATATCAACTTGCACGAGAGTTATTACCAAGAAATATGTACTTTTCAATATAAATTTTGGCAAACACAGATATTTTAATTTAAAAAAACGAAAATGCAGATGAATTATATGTTCTACTAAGATATAATTAAATGCTTCTGAATTAATACGAAATTAATCTTATCAGTCATTTCGACTTTATAATTTTAACAAGATACAGTGAACCAGAGTTTATAACGTTTCAACTCTGTTCTCTGCTACTTAACTACAACTTTTCCTAGTAAACCTGTTATATAATTAAAGCATTTTTTTAAATAAAATGCAAGTTAATTATTTATGAATTCTATCATTATAATCTAAGATTGTTTGTCTCAAATTATAAGAACACACCATAAATGATACAATTATTGAGCTAGAAAATGGTTGGGCTAAAGCCGTATACTACAACTCCAAGTTTACTACATAAAGTAAACTGAATCGGATATTGCTGAGGATAGTGGACGCAAAGCACGTTTGTCTCGGACTTGGTCAGGTGAACTTTACGGTACATATTACCAGTACGTGCATCTGAATTTTAAAATACAGAGAAAACACAATAGTAGACGTTATATTTTGTATTTTGATAAGGATAAAAATCTGTTTATGAAAGGAAAATAAGCAATTTAAAATAATAACGATTGCTCTATGGCTTTGCATGCAAATACTCTTGTAGTAACTTGGAAATAAATAAAATAAAATTTTAGTTGCAAGCAACGTTAAAATCGTCACATTGCTGATGCATAAATACTCAAATATAACAAATCACAAATTATTTAGATTTAGAACCACACTAGACTTTCCTAATGCTTTCAGCAAGAAAAAGGTAATTAAAACTAGAATGGACTCTGTATATTGAGGGTATAAGAAACAATTATAATGATTTAATGAGGTATATGTTGTAAAAATTTACATTGAAGCTGAATATTTTACGTTGTTTGCTTAGATGCTGTAGTAGTTCATGCGAAATATGCAACAAAATGCCCCATTTTTATGTTTGTAATTGTTTTACAATTTATAGTAAGCACAGGCAGTAGTTTATATTGTTGTATTCAAAATATATAACCAATTAAATAGCCGCAGTATTTCAATGTCAAGGATAATGAAACCATGAGATACGTTCAGAATAATGAACATGAGACTTTCATCGAGCGTTGTTTTTTACTCGAGTCGCACTGGAAATAGAAACGGGCGATCGGCGCCTATGTAATAAATTCCCGTCTATATAAAGTATGTCCAGTATGCGCCTCAAGGTCCACTAATTCAATCAATTGACTGACCATAAATAATACGGAACGCATTCGCGATACGGACCGCACCGCGCTTAATTGAGCAGCACTGATACTGCTTCAACGACAAATCAATTAAGGCAGAAAAGATAAAAGAAGCATTGGTAATATAGAATGTAAAACAAATATCTGATGCGTACACATTCATTTGGGTGCAGTAAATGTATCTTTATATTATACAAGATTGTATTATAGCCCTAAGGTAAAAAAGACAGCAAAACATACCAACTCTTACTTAATTACTTCATTATAATATTGATTTTATATTTAGCAATCGACAAGAAATGGTCATAAATTAGTTACGTCTGCAAAAGCTACATAGCTCATATGTGGAATTGAGGGTACGCTTTTATTATATGATTCCTAAGGTAATTTTGGTCCTACCAATGCATAAGTTGAAGAAATATGTAAAAACACATTTATTACAGCGAGGTTACTATACAATTAATGAATTTCTCAATAACAAGGTTGCTTGGACACATCCCTAAAAAAAACTACTACCGGCCGTCAAACGGATTCATTTTTAGTTTAGAATTTTATGTGAATTTTTATTTGCCAGATAGTTTTTAGAACATCAAAGTTAATATAAGTAATCAGCAATTATTACTAAGAAGGGCTTTCGGTACGGAACATTGTAAAACATTTTATGTATAATGATCATTCTCTGGAAAAACTTTTTCTGATAAAATAAGTTGCCCATCTTAAAGACGTTAATCCATAACAAAAACAAACAACTCACAACATAGGGCGCTTTAATCCTGGTATTTGTCAAGGGTGCCTGCACAAATGAAATTGACAGGCTGCAGTAGAAAATTAATCGTGAAAAATCTTTCGGAACGAGAGCTGGGCACCGCGTCGGGGATAAGCCGAGCTGCTAAATCTTGCCACGTGCGCTGTCTATTAACAGTTGACACTATTGGGATGAAGCCAAAAGGGTGATTCAGTTTAATCGTGATCCCAAAAGTGATTTCGGAACATCCTCGCCACATAATGTAGTTTGCATAATTTAAAATCTGATAGTTTAGTTATTATTATTATAATTCTTTATTTGTACACCACATTAAGAATTTATTATACAAGAAAAAAAAAACATAAAAATAGAAGTAGAATACAAAAGGTGGCCTTATCGCTTAGTAGCGATCTCTGTTATGCAACCTTAGAATTAGGAAAAAAGAGGAGAACTAACTGCAGGTGGTACATAATATATAATTGACACATACGAATAACTAAATACTAATACATAAACTGATTTACACAAATACATCTAACATATAATAAATATTTAAAAAAAACTAATAATAAACTACATACCATATAATAAATACTTAGGTAAAAGTAAATAAATGCTATGAAACATCGCCTTCAGTTGGACAAATAATAACACTTAACGGCTTTTTTAAATATCGCCAGTGACTTTGACTGCCGTATGTTCATAGGAAGCGCATTCCATAATTCGATGGCTTGTACGGTAGGTTAATATCGAACACTACTAATAAAACTTTCTTATTATAACTATTTTATTTGTAAAAGTATTTTTTGTAGGGGAGGCCGGGGCTGAAAGTTCCGATTTTCAAATAACATGTAATTTTATGATAAAAAAATAAGATTTCAATTTTTAATATTTGATTTTATTAAAAAGTCTTAATCGGTCTCTGTAATAGTGAAGTCATTTCTGCTAGTTTCTCAATATATTTTTTTGTACAGGCATATTTTTGCATAATTTTGGAAAGGAACATTTAACCCCACTTTGGGGCGAGTTGTTCCATGTGTGGGGCAAATTGTTCCACTTGGATAATTTAAATAAAGTAAAAGGATAATATAAGGTTTCTTTAAAATAAAACAATAATTTCTATAGTTACGTTTATTACGTTGTTATGAAATGGTATAAACTTTAAAAAAACAACACAAAAAAATTACTAGCTACATCTAGATTAACATTTTGAAATGTTGACACTTCCATAACTGAACTTAAAAAAAGATAACAGAATATAACTGGCAATCTTCAGATAAATATTTCTTTTAATTTAACTATAATAGAGATTCATCAAGTTAAAAACCTTACAAACATAACTGCACTTATTTTAACTACATAACAAAATAGGTAACCTTCTTGCAAACGCTTCAATAATACATTTAATGGAAAGTGAGATCAAAACTTACAATTATAATAACTAAACAAATAACGTCAAATTATTTATCTCCTTGAGGTTATCAAATTATTTTAATTAAGTGAAATAAAATTACAATGAAGACAAGTCATCAGTCTTGTTTTAATAAGTCGTAATCAACTTTGGTAACTTTTATTCTTATTCATCGTTAAATTCTTCATCTGACTCACAGTTGGGACACACATAAGTAATGTTATCAGTTTCATTTATACATTTAACATGTGCCCAATTTTTACACAAGCTACATTCTATCCACTTTTCTCTTGGTAGTGAATTTGAATATGAAACACAACAAATTATGCAGTACCATTCCAGAACCTCATCATCACTATCACTCTCGCTTTCTTGTAATACTCTTCGTTTAGCTTTTTTTTGAGCTTTTCCCTTGCCTTTACCTTTTTCTTTATTATTGTTGTTTTCTTTCCCCTTGTTTCTAACTGCTTCGTCTTTCCTTGATTTCTTCTTTACCTGTTCTTCAGCTAATGCATTTTTTTCTGGCGTGTCGGTCAATACAGCTGTCTTTCTAATACGGCGTTTTGTAGCCATCTGCAATCTTGGGGATGCCTTTGGTAAAGGCTTTACAATTTCAGGATTAAACACAGCTGAAGCATTCATCTTTACTGGTGTAAATTGAAGTTCTTGGGCACTATTAATGGTCACAGAGGCAGCCTGAGATACATCACCCTGATCTTTTGCAGATTGTTGAGGTGGTTCACAAATCTGACCCGATGTGAAGTGTTTATGGTAATAGTTTCCGGCTGCAAAGTAATCTGAGGTAATATTTGAATATTGGATGGTCCTGGCTGGTCATCCATTTCAATCGTAACTAAACTGCTAGAAGGCTGGATGGGTTCCTCATTTGAAAAGAAAATTTAACTACACATTCATACGCAAGTTTTCGCACCTCTCCTGGCAGCAAACCGAAGTATATCGATGAACACTTTAAAATGTAGTTAACTAGCTCTTTTTCCTGTTCTGTGGTAAACACTGATCTGCTTTTATAACCTACGGTAAGATCTTTACCAGCTTTAATTTTTTTTACAAATCGATGTAATGTCATGTGGCAAATTTCCAGTTCTCTGGCTACCGTTTTTACTTTTCTTCCATCTTGTATGACAGCATTGGCAGCTTGACGTAATAACGTTTCGGATATTTCCCCTCTCTCAGTTTTCCGTTTGTAGGTACGTACCATCCTAAAAAAATGAAAAATATACTGTAAAAATGTATAGAAAATTTAAGGATCGATTGGGGTAAGTTGTTCCGGGGAACAACCAGCCCCTTTAGGAGGGAACTTGTAGCCCCAAATTATATTTTTGGATAAAAACTGTCATGCTAGCAAATTAACAAATTCAATTGAAAAAACATTCAAGCTATAAAATACCTCACAAATGCCACTCTAAAATTTGAAAGATGCACATAAATCGGTCAATAATAAAGAAAAATAGACCAAAAAGTTTAATAACGAAAAAATTTACTCACGTGGTGTTCTAATAGCACAGTGCACACGGCCACTCTTTCGCCGCCGTCGAAGCAACTAAGATGTCCGCCAAAGTGGCGCGGTACCTGATGCTTCAACGACGCACTTCACGTGAATTGCTATCTCTTTTCTTTACAAAGTTATTACTGTCGGAACAACGTGCCCCAGGAACTTCCAGCCCCGGCCTCCCCTACTTTAATTTGTTCTTACCTATAAACTAACGAGTTTTCTTGCAACCTAAACTAAACATAGGTCACTAACTCACATTTAAGCAACTCTGCAGGTATAACCTCTATAAGTCTTTCCTTTCTAGGAAAAAATTGAAGCTGATGATGATGACGATGATGACACAGATAATTATATTGTAAAGAAAAAATCGCCTTCTCGTATTTATAACATTTAGATAGATACGTGGATAGAAACCCATTAGTCAACACTCAAACTTTGAAAAGCACTGAGGTTTTAATGTCTGATTCTAAGAAGGTGTTTAGAATATTATATTGTGTCATCATAAAGTAAAAAGGAATACAGTATAACTTAAGAATAACATCAGTCACTGGCTGCTTTAATTATATATCTATACTTATTTAATAAAACTGTAACTGGAAGATTTTTGTACATTTTATATATTTTGAAAATTTAGACCGGGGGATGCTTTATAATCGATACTGAGTCCAAAAAAGATTTTTATTTAATTGTTCTCTCTCTGTCTGTTAGTCCGGGCATCACGTAAAAACTACTGATCGGATTTAAATAAATTTTTGTATAGTGGTAGCTGATATCTCGGGTCAACATATAGGATACTTTTTGTCCCGATAAACAATAAGTTTCCTCCGGGAAATAGGATGAAAATATTTATCAATTTTACTTCAAATCTCCGTTAAATTTGCACCGATTTTAATAATTATTTTTTTATTTGACAGATAACAGCGGGGCGCAAGGCACATGGGACAACGATAGGATGCATGCATACTATCCTACTTATATTATAAACGCGAAAGTTTGTGAGAATAGATGTATGTATGAATGGATAGAAGGATGGATGTTTGTTACGCTTTAACGCCACAACGAATGAACCGATTTGGCTAAAATTTGTCAAAGATACATACAATATAGTCTGGAATAGCTCATAGGCTTCTTTTTATCCCGGAAAAGCAAACAGCTTCTACAGGATAGCATCGCTATTTTTCCGAATTTGTCTTTCACAATACGCGCAACGGAGTTTTAGATTGAGGTGGTTTTTTGGATTGGCATAATTGAAATATTATAAAGCTTTTAACTTTTGTTTGATTTTACGCGCTAATCTCGGAAAATGCTGTTTCGTTTTTTTTTTTGGATTGGTAGTAACAATTATGGCTATATAACATCACGCTACGACCAATGGCTACTACCACAATTGATGCGAAATGTTGCAAAAATTTGTTGAAAATATCCTTTTTGATGCGTGCGATGCGTGATCTGTAAACGTTACGCAAAACGACGGAAGTATGTAGTAAGTATATCGGAGTTGCCGGAACTGTTGTTTCTTTTAAGTTCTATAAAACAGTCCGCGACAACTTACGACTATTTTTATAAGTCGACTCATTCGCGGAAGAAATCGCGCGGGTCCGCTAGTTTTCTTATGAATTTTAACTGGTAGTTCTTGCTAGACACAAACGAACTCACATGAAAATACTCATCAAATCAAAAGTAACGCTTTGATGATAAAAATGTACAAATTGAATTATTTAAAATCAATGTGAGATGTTTATTATTTAGAATAAGAGGAAAATTAATCGATAAAAAATTATCACCATTAACCACATCACAATAATGGAAAAATGTGTTTTAAACGTGGTATCGTGTCATAACAAAATTAGCGTCTGTGATTTTAGATGGAACAACAAGACAAGTAACATAATTCAAATAATTTTATAACACTTTAACTTTACTTCATTACATTGATTTCACTTTACGTATAAATTTCACATTACTTTGAGTTAGTGGTAATAGCAATCGATAAATTTAAATGCAATTTAAGCATCGGGAACTCCAAGACCTCCTTGTCACCATGTTCGCATTTGCTTTATAAATACGATGACTAATGACTGACTGGCATGATGATTGTCTGACACTAACATGAAATTAATATATTACTATCTGAAATTAAGCTATGATAGGAACTATAGAGTACTACTGAATACGAAAAGAAATGTATACCTCTGACGATACACAGCGCAGTACCAAAAATGTTTTGTAATTTGGGAGTTACTATTACATGGTAAATTATTTTCTTCTCATAATTTCAATTAACTTACAAAGTAAATAGAGTTGAAGGTGGGTAAATGGTGCTAAATTTCTTATAGATTGATTATGACTTTTACCTTACAATCAGTGTTGATGTATTCTTATGTTTGGAACACAAAAACCTGGCTACGGTATACAAGCTGAATGCCTACCTCTTATTGAATTTTAAACAGAATCCTACGAAAAACCAGTTTTAGGTTCCCCAAAAAAACAAATCGCATTATAATAGCTATCTATGACTATAGGACATCATAAATTATCTGTAAACAATAATATAATACAAAAGCATCTATTAATAACACATAATATTAATTCACTTACAAAGTAAACGCAAGTGAACGGGGACAAAAGGGGACCATATTTCTTACAGTTTATCGGAGCTTTTACAATAATATTACTTATCGCAGTAATAAGAGATGGCAATGGGTAACAAATTATATCGGTCCGGTTATCTTCAACGTAAAATGCCGAAGCTTGGTGGTCCCGATGGATTTCATATTGTATTCGTGAGAAGTATCAACTGTGTATAACTCCACATTTATTACATAGGTACCTACCTTCGTACTTTATTTATAAATGGTGTGGTAAAGTGTGGATTTTATCACGAATGACGGCAAGGATTTATCTTTGCTATAAATTTTGTTATTACTTTTTTTACTGAACTTTGTAGTCTGGTAGAGGTTTCATCGGGAGTTCGCAAACAGAACAGTTCCCAATAGTACCTAGTAACAATATCCGCACACCGCAAAAGTAGTAACAATATCACCAAATGTATGGAATAAACAATTCCATACATTTTGGATTCCTTTTTTTACGATCTTTCTTTTTTGTTAATTTCCTTGGACGGGACCTTCCTATTGTCACGCTTGACCGTAACAATAGGAAGATCTTCCTCCGAGCTGATATTGTGCTCGGGGACCGGAAACCGACTATTCATTTTTGAAAGTTATGTATGTAGCCGTCGTATGTAGTAACTTCCATTCATTTGTCGCCATCTATTTTAGTAACGTGAAGATCACCTTTTCTGGTTTGGACACAATAACTTTAGCGATTTCCAAATACATAGTAAAAATAAATATATAATATTGTAAATACACTACATAATTTTTGGTCTAAACATCGTTTTCTATTTATCACGAATGACTCTCTACTCGCTTGTTTGCCTTATTTAGAATCGAAAATGTATTCGCAAGAGAGACGTAATACCCACATGAATTTTCGCGATAACGGAGTTCCCCCTAAGAGACACGCTTAGCGCATTTGTACCGCTTTTATCAGGGGTAAACAGCTTTTAACAGATAGTAACTCAAAAAAGTTTTATATCACTTTTATAATATTATAAATCTCAAAGTTCCATAAATAGGCTAAAAAATGCACGACACATATCATCCTACTTTTAATACGTATTATTAATTCGCTGGTCTGATCGTCGTCTGTCTGTTGTCATTTTTACGCTGCCAGGGAAAAAATGTCGCACATCATCATCTTTATGTCAACCAATGCATTTCCACGACTGGACGTAGGTCATTTGTAGGGAGTTCCACATGATACGGTCTTATGCCGCTTGGGTCCAGCGGCTCCTTACGACTCGTTTGATGACATGTTTCCAGAACTATAAATCGCGCGTAAAAGACTATTTAATATCTAGTAAAATATGTAATGATTGAAATATATATAATATTGAAATATATTATATATTCGTATATATGATTAATCTATATATTATGTAGTATTAGTATGTAATGTATTTCGATTTTTTATCTTTAAATTGAGTATTGCACCATCCCATTTTCCGTACCAAACGTGCGTCACCAACCAAAGGTTGTCTGGAGGAGATCACGTCTAGCGATAAAGCCGCCTTTGCGCATATATATTTATTTACTTTTTGTACGCACATATATTGCTATAGAGCTGGAGAGTGATAACCGCTAATTTTCATCCTACTCAAAAGTTAGTTACAGATTAGTAGGCTAAGAAAATTCCTTTAGTACAGTACCTTAGCGAGCTGTAATTTTTTTTTAAAAGAACCTATAAATACATTGTTATTATTGACCTGCCCCCAGGATTATAACTTTAATTTATTAATATTATATTAGGAGATATTATCCTGGAGTTCAGGATATAATACCAAATAACCACTTATATATGTTTATTTGAAGTTTTGTAAATTAAGACTTACAAACCCCAATCTGCAATAATAAGGTTAAACTTGTATATTTTATATGTTTATTAAATTCATGTTTAAAGAACGAAGTACATAAAACTTAAACAAGTGAAAATCCCTCACTATTTGATAAAATTCAGTGTGCTCTGGCATTCGACTCTTTACCTAAACTCTGACACCCTCCCATAAAATACGGTACCTAGTGAATTGTTTCCAACATTTTGCCGGAAGACACAGAATGGATTCGGACTAATACACGAGCCCTTCCTCACCCTCGCATAAAATGGAAAATGCCTTCGGTTGCGATTTCCGTCGGACCATTGTCTGCTCCGTTGGGTGCAACCCTTCTATTTTGAAATTAAAACTGTTTTGTAAAGGTACAAATACGACCAAATCTGTTTGGTACATGAAAGCGTTACTTTGCGGAAGGCCGTGTTACACCCTTTGCTTTAATCCGCTATAGCCAGATTAAGTGGATTTTAGACACCATCCATCGAATTTAAGAGAAGTATATAACCCAGGTTTGCATTTTTCGGTTGTGAAGTTAACATCTGAAAATATCCTCCAATATCGAACCTAACTTGCGTATATACTATTTTTCAAAAGATCTTTGCGGTGTGCCGTATAATACTAATAAAAAAATATTCCTTAAATCACAAAAAAAAAACAATTGTCTTGTTATCGAGGATTATAAAAAATTAAGGTTTCTTTTCTCTTTTGTTTTATATAAATAGGAAAGTCAATTGATGAAGATTTTGAACGTTGAATGTAGTAATCAAATGTCCAAGGCCCTCTAGAACTACATTGGCAATGTTTAAGTGAATGATGACACGAGTTTCCGACATCCGTTGGGACGAATGAATCATCGCGAAACAAATAACTGACTTTAATCCTTCATACATAACTTTCGCGAATAGGTTCGACCTTTTACAATGTGATCAATTATTTTTAGTGTTTTTGCTGGCCGCGTCGTTTATGTCACTGGAACTTAACCACCGGTCAGCGACTTCCACTAATATTACTAAGGAAGTATTCCTTAATCTGACCCATCGACTAACTAAAAAACAACGCCTAGACATAAGTAAACTAAGGAAGATGGTGGGTCTCAGTAGGAAGCAGAATAAATGCAGACGCAAGTGCTGCTAGTCTAGTCTTAATGGTCTAGTCAGAATCTATTTGGGATCCTCAACGTCATTCCCTTGGTAACCAGGACTTCCTGCTTATAGGTTCCTGGATTGGTGCCCGTCGCTTTTCAGTGAGGTACAGAGTGGCGTAACTCTAATGTTAAGAACCTGTAAATAAAAGAAGTCGACATTACTTGAAGTTTCTATTATATTAATAATTGTGTTAATTATTGTTTGATACTCTTATATAGTTTAGTGAATCTCGAATCTATTCTTATTTGCCTAATCCAAAATTGCTATTGTTCTTTTGATATTTGGTTTTGGCATTTTGCCCTTCTTGTCACCCTATTGGTGTATCTCCAGTGGCCACGAGTACTGCATAGTTGTAAGAGTGCTAACAGGATCAGTTCCTCAATCAACTTAGTTGATTCAGTTGTGTTTACGTCGCTCAAATGCTTTATCTCGGCACGAGCAGAAAATTGTTTGAATAAACAAATAAGAACGTGCACAACATCCCAACTTCAAACAATAAACACGAAAACAATTATATTTTTGTTGTAGGCTTGCTTGTTAGTTTATTGTAGATTTTGATTACAATAATATACACGCTATTTGGAATGGGCTACTAAGCTGATGGGGTATTTATAATAATAAAAATCTTTTGTTCTAAATCCTTTTCGTGAGATCATTACTTTTATATAAATCATAACTAATAATAATTGTAAAACGTCGTCAGCAATTAATATGCAGTGACAACCATAACATCAGCTGTAACTAAGTAGCGATAGCCTAGTGGGTGGAACTTCAGCTGTCCTTTCGCGGGCACCGAGGTCGATCCCCGGCACGCACTTCTAACTCTTCGGAAATTAAAAAAATCACTTGCTATAGCGGTGAAGGAAAAATCCGCGAGGAAACCAGCATGCCTAAAAGTACTTGTAATGTTTTCAAAGGTGTGTGAATTGGCCAGCGTGGTTGACTAAGTACTGCCTGAACCCCTCTATCATTCAGGGAGGATACCAGTACCCTGTTATGGACCGGTAATAGGTTAAGAATGAATATCCATTTATTTTATTTTTTATTAACTTTAGAAGTCGTTTTAAAAAATATCGATGTATTTATGTTTGTTACAATTTGAATGTATAAATCAAAATAGCATGCTTCACCATTTGGATACGATACTCGACGTCCCGACATTCGCAAATAGTATAACAAATGCTTCTTTGTAGGTGTTCCATTAGTCATGAGTTACCATGAACTAACCGCAATTGGTTTTGGTATTGCATTCATGATATACAGTGATCCTACTTTATATGCTAGAAATTTAAATCGTTAGATGTGTACTGCACGTCTTAAAAGTGTCTGTGCTTTTGTTTGATTGATGCTTTTGTTATAGTGATACCTCAATCACTGGCCCGCTTGTTCTATCCCCTTCCCTTCTTCTTCCCTATAATTCTATTATTATAAATGTATAATCGTGCCAGAAGGGCTGAACGGATTTGGATGGAATTAGATTATAGTGTGGAAAAGCACAAAGGCTACTTTTCATCTCAGAAAAATATACGGTTCCCATGGGATAGATTTGTTTTCG
The DNA here is from genome assembly GCF_905163445.1 of Pararge aegeria. NCBI lineage: Eukaryota > Metazoa > Arthropoda > Insecta > Lepidoptera > Nymphalidae > Pararge > Pararge aegeria. Next base: position 8,500,608 of record NC_053189.1, read on the forward strand.
TTTTAACAGAACAAGAGATAACTTAAGAAAACGACGTCTATAACATCTACCCTCAACTTCAGCTCATGTGGATAAACGTCTCGGCTACAATGCTTTGCTTTAAGCACTTGTACAATTTTATTTTAATACACGTAGCTCAAGGTTTTGTTTACGGATGAAAAGATTTCAAAACATAAATATAGGAAAGCAGAATGTCTCACCGCTGAGATGTTACAGAGTGCGGTGTGACATTGCACGTAAATAGGAGACGACATGCTTTTAGCGTTGGCTCAGAGACTCAACGGATAGTGGAAATGGGATCAACATTACTGACAGGGTTTGGTACAAGTGATGGATTATTGAAACAAAATATATTTTGAAATAATCTCATATCAAAGTATCTCATACGAGACGAGCGACAGATGACGCCGATTTTAGTTCGGAAATGCTTTGGACATTGGGGATTTCCTAATACAGATAAATTATCATTATCTAGCTGTACCTAAGAACCAATCTGGGAATAAGTAATTTCTGAATTTTCTCTTATCTGTTCTGAAGGCTCCAACCGTGGCTAGTTAGTTACCATCCCATCGACTGACACGTGCTGCCAAGCGATGAAGATTCTATATTTTCTAGGTAGGTAAATAGCTTTTCAAGAAAATGATATGATAGTGACATAATTACACTAGACACAGTTGTGTTGTATGCACTTAGCAGGCAGATGATATAAGACATTTACAATAAGACAATTCTCCAGAACGAGTTATAAAAACTGAAGACTTTTTATATCTCGGTAATGTATAAAAACTGAAGGTATTATTTTACGAAAAACGTACAAGAATACCTTATGTTTTTAAACATTAACTCTGTTTGCAAATACAAATAAATGATAATAAATAATTAAATATACTACGACAATACACTCATCGCCATCTAGCCCCAAAGTAGCTTGTTTTATGGGTACTAAGATGACTGATGAATATGTTTATGAATATAATACATAAATACCTAGAATATACATATAAACATCCAGACACTGAAAAACATTCATGCTCATCACACAAACATTTTCCAGTAGTGGGAATCGAACCCACGGCCTTGGACTCGGAAAGCAAGATCTACGAAATACAAATAATAACTTAAGAGGCGTAGGAAAGGGGTTATCCTCTTAAGGAGTAACCAGCTCTTGGTCTTTATTTAAGCATGTCCACTAGACTAACGAGGAAGTTAACTAATGTGTTATCTAAATTAACGTATAAATAACATTTAGGCCGTTGATGACCGATAGCAATTAGTCATCGAAGCGAGTGATTAAGATAATTAATAGCAATATCGATAGCAATATCTTTGTCTATCTAATATTAGTCGCAAATCGCGCGTGCTTGAAAAGTGAAGCGCCGATAGGAGCAATGTTGAAAAAGTTTATTGAAAGCACCATTTTGTAATCATCATCCACCAGTCCGCACTGGGCCGGCGTGGTGGACTACGGACTTAACCCCTTCTCATTGTGGGAGGACACCCTTGCCCTGTAGTGGGTCGGTAATGGGTTGATATGATGAGAAGGTTCATCGTCTTAAGTCATTCTTTCAAGAGGATAGACGTAAGACGATGAATATAAAACAAAATTACATGAAAGAAAAAAAAAATGTATTTTAAGTCAAACGTAGGTGTAGTTGCAATTCTTATTTTTAAAAAAATGTATTATCTGGGACAAAAAGTATCCTACGTACATCATCAGGAGGCAAGCTATATTATTACATTAATATGCCAATTTACAGCAAGAGTTTTACAGATACCTGGTTTGTTTATTTAGGCGAGGATAAGAAACGAAAAAAACCAATCCTCTTCCGCTTTTTCCTTGCAGAAATAACGTTATATCTTATTGAAGTAATGTAATTTCTGCCTGCCAATAATACAACTCTTAATCTGTATAATTTTTATTAGTTTACACTATAGTTTCGTTTATTTCACCCCTTATTTTGCGTTGAGGGATAAAAATCAACTTTACGAGCGAGATTCCCGGTGCTCTTTTATATCCGTTTTACCGCAGGCAATCTACTTTCCATTAATCTGTTACTACTGAACGCTTAATACAAAACAGTCGAGTAAATTAAGCCTTTTAATTCCGCGCTGCAGGGCGTAAGCCTCCTCTTATTAGGGAGGTACCGAAATAATCCGTTCCGCTGCGTTATTATACGCTTAGTACTGAGCCAATGGTCCTGCTGTTTCATAGAATTTACTGTCTTCCTATTGTCTTTGTCTATTAATGCAAAGCAGCGATAACTTAGTGGTTAAGACTTCCACTTCGTTTCGGAGGTAGCGAGTTTGATCCCAGGAATGCATCCTTAACTTTTTGGAGCTATGTGCGTTGTTAACAATTAATTATCACTTGTTTTTTAAGGTGAAGGTAAACAACCATCGTAAACAAGCTTGCATATCTGAGAGTTCTCCGTTATGTTCTAAAAGGTGTGTGTAGTCCACCACGCAAATGGACTACAACCCAAATTCTTGTCATTACTATAAATAGCTACATAATTTTTCTCCTACCAACTCTATATAAACTATGTGATGTGTGACTCTATATAACTAATTTTGATGAACATTCATTCGTATTTATCGCCAGTTATGGTATCGGCCTTTTCCCATAAGTGAGAATGATTTAGAGTTAAGACCCTACACGCCGCTTCCATGTGGGTTGTCGAACTTTTAGTAATAATCGGGACCAACTTATTTTCCTCTCCGGGCTGGTAAACAATGTGTGAGATGATAATGGAGCTGACTATTTTCAAACTAGCTTTTCTTAAAATTTGGAATTGCTGAAATTAGTCAATTGCGACCATTTTAAACCAGTTTATTACTATAATTTCAAAACCCGGTCCGAAATATACCCGGCTAATCGGGCTGTGTAAACCGAATACGGACAGATGGAAGCGGGCAAGCACTAATTGCCGCTTCACAGGGTAGAACTGAATTTGCTCTATATCGATTTGCTTAAAGCATAAAGCGTGCTTTAGTCTGCAAGCGATCACTACCCGGGCTATTTCAGACGTTGGTTACTTTCTGTAGCTATATGTCTGTTTGGTTCGAACAGGAATTTGTGTAATTATCGACAAATCATTGAAGTTTTGCTTGCTGTTATGACCCTAGTTTGTATATTAATAATAGGGTTTTTAAAATACATCCTTACTAATATTATAAATGCGAACGTTGGATGCGGAAGAAGGAGGTTTTTTACTCAATAAGAGCACAACGGCAAAAGTGATCTGAATGACATTTAGCATTGAAATAGATTAGTCTGGAATTGCACGTAGGCTCCTTTTTTTTTATAAATAGTATTCTGTTCCCGCGGGATACATTTGTTTTATTTTTCACATGCAGCATCGACATGTTTTTTTGCTTAGTGGTACTTTAGGGATCAGATAACATAATATACATACATACACATTAAAATTTCCAACCAACAACTAGTTAAATGTTATAAACCTATGTTGAAACGGTTTTTTTCCAAAACGTTCAAAGTGAATTATTGTACTATTGGTACAATTTAAAAGCCTTTTTCGTTTAAAGCTATCATGGGTTCATCAAGCGCTCATGCAACGTGCAATGTAATCTCTGAAACTTCCGACCGTTCTGATTTCAGAAATCTTTGTTTGCATTTTATAGTCCGAGCTTTATTTAGAAGCCCTTTAGATTTTATAAGATACTAGCGGACCCCAGCGCCATCTGGCGGGCTGATTTGTGAATCTAAACCATCCAGGGTGCCACCCAAACGCATACTAAAAAAATCATTCAAATCGGTCCAGCCGTTTAGAAGGAGTTCAGTGACATACACACGCACCCAAGAAATATATATATAAAGATAATGGTACTACTAATAATGTTGAACATGCTGTTTGGTAAACTATTGATATCTACCGATGTCGTCGAATGTCGAATGTCGTATTCCCGAAGATCCTTATGAAATTAAAATGGGTTTAAATGAAATCATCGGTTTAAATGAAAAAAAAAAAAACAATGGAATCGTTCGTATTTTTTTTTTTTTACAATTTGAACATTAAATCGTTTTTTAACAATAACAAGTCTTCAACAAGCTTATTTAACTATGTAAAAGAATGTATTACTTATTCCTGAATATACCGCTCCGATTTGTGCAATTCTTTTAGCGTTTAATAGTCCAATTTAGGAACCGAATTTACAAACAAAGAAACAAATAAAGAAATGGTAAAAGTATTGTTGTATGAACTATTGTAATTCATCTACTGTCGTCTCTCGAATGTCGTATTGCCGAAGATATTTTTTTTGTACACAAAATAGTAATGTTAAAATACGCGAAGTTAAGATCTCTTCAGGACCACGATCTTCATTGATGAAGGAACAACCATAGAGAGAGAGAAAAAGTAGGTACTATTTATTCAATTTGTAAACGAAATGAAATTGAAAAATAAAGCGTTTCTCAAATTTATTGTGTAAAAATGATTGAATCCCCGTGTAATAAATAAAGTAAATTACGTTTGATGTCGAAATTCAATTACTTATGCTCATTCTTCGTTTGAGTTCAAGAGGGATTGAAGAGATACGGCCCTTTATATTATTATGATTTTTCGTCAAAGCTTCGTACAATTTATTTACCTATTCAATCTCAAAAGTGGAGCTATTTTTGGATAAATCTTCATAATTTAAACATGGAGTAAGAAACTAAGTTCAATTATTTATCATTAAGCTCAAGATTTCGTTTTACTTTATAACCTAACAATTATGTAAAGGCCTGTCATTTTGTTCACAGTTGTAAGAGTTGTTCCATACCTTTTATAATTGTATAATAAATTTAAGCGAATATAAATTATTAATATATACTCGTAGTTTTATTAATTCATGTTCATCTAGACCCGAAGATCATCTGGAATTGAACCTACAATACAAGCATACAAACATATTAAAATAAGAAAATAAGTTTCATCTTTTCTATACTAAGACTTTTTTCTCGCGTAGTTACATATTATGTGAGTTTTATTAAAACGTGCAACTTTATATTCGAATATATTGACTTCTTCTTTTTGCTACTATCAGTTTAAAAGTTTCTATTGTGCTTGCAATTCCGTTAACATCGTATAGATTAAATTCACGCATACATGTCCAATAAAAGTATCATAGATCAAGGAGCAAAGGTATATTGCTGTGCACGTAATACAATTTAAACTTTTGAGGCCACATGAGCCTCGTCTGGTTGCCATAGCAACACCCCAACGGCTGAATTTTGGCAAGTGCAAGTAGGAAACGCTTTCCCGAGGTGAATATCATTAGTCCATCGAGCCTTCCTTACACGAAATAGACGTTTAGCCTGATTGAGTGTACGTTCTTGACAGTGTACTCGTAATACTTACGTAAATGAAAATATTAGGATAATACTTACAAAATTATATGAAGAAATAAATAATTCAAAAACGTTTAACTCCTTCGACCGAGTACCGATGACGACTAAGTGCATAATATTTAGAGGTTAGAGCCTAGAGGTTAGGGCTTCGGCTATATTTTCGGGGTGCCTGAGTTTGATTCCCGGCACGCACCTCGAATGATGTTCAAAGCGATTTAACATTACTTGCTTTAACGGAGAAGAAAAACATCGTGAGGAAACCTGCATTCCTGAGAGTTCTCCATAATGTTATCAGAGGCGTGTGAAGTCTACAAATCTGTAATTTGCCATGGACTATAGCCTTCTCATTCTAAAAGATACTCGTGCACTGTAATTGGCCAGAAATGGATTTATAATGATGATGAATGATAAAGAATAGTTAATACACTTGGATAGATACAGAGCAAGTATCGTTATAGTTTACGACGTAGCTCACTAGTACAAATAAACCTGACAACACATATGAGTGGGTCCGAGCCTTGTTCCAATTTGTGAGTATAATTCTTTCCGAAGTAATCCTAAGCATCTGAATTATTAATAAGAGTAGGGTCTGATAATTCAGAATCGCTATCCAATACACTTGAATCACTCGACCGCGATAAATGGATGAAATTGATTTATACCTAACCTCATATACCTATGTTGAGTAGGTATTGATTTGTACTATGTCTTCGAGCACATTATGGCGAAAATTAAGCTTAATTTGCTATAATCCGCGAAAAGCAGGAGTTTAATATATCATAATGATTTCCGCAAAGTAACGCCTGCTTCTATCTAATATTCGAGTATATTACTATGAAGACATTTTTATTTAAACTACTAGGTGAGGTCCTATGACCATTCTGCGCAATTTTTATGATGCACATTGAATTTTAAAACAATCTCGAACGCAACGCGATTCCTAGAGTGAATCAATACGTACTAAATCAGTGCGTTGTAGTTCACATTTTCGTGTGAGATTCTTTACTTATTCGATCTCGTGAAAGTTAACTACTATTTGTATGGATTCAAAAGAGCGCCCCCTAGTGACAATACAATTCACTATTATTGTAACTCGATGGCTTTCTTTTGATTCCATACAGTAAACGTAGGTAGAAAATCTCATACAAGGCACCCTGATAAAATATCAATAAGGCGAAATGCGTATTATTGTGCACTCCAGGTTACAGGCCTCGTCTCTCATAGATAGAACGGTTGTAGAGTATATCCAATGGTTGGCTTTAACGATTAATTCAACAAGTAAGTGAAAATAACCGTGACTGGAGGCTTAACGTGCTCTCTGAGGCACGGGGGTTGACACCAGCAATTTTCTAACTCCGAGCTGGTGAAAATTCCGGAATAGAAAATACCTTATATAATTTTTGGTTTAACCCGGGATTCGATCCCAGCTCAACATGCTAACCACTAGACCAACGAGTCACAGGGAGTCACTGGACAAAAGCCATGGAATATGGAACTCCTTCCAGGGTTGTATTGTCTAATATGGTTAAGGCTTGATTTAGAGACACTTAATTGTTTCAATACGTCACCACTTTCGTCTACATATTTAGAAAAAGATCAAAACAACTGCCGCAACAATAGGTAATTCATATAGAAACAGATAAGTGTTAAAAGTAATAAAACAGTACAGTAGTAAATGTGATACGCTTTTTCCCTTCAGTATTTCAGCTGTAAAATATACTTCAAGTAAATCCTTCCCGTAAAAAAGAGGCAATAAAAAATAACTGCAGAAAACGAATAAGGGGATATTTAAAACGAAAATACTCTTTCGGATAAGCAGAATATATCACCGAAGAGCAATGAAAAAAGAATCTATACTGAGGAGCAGTCAATACATTTTATTTACGGTTCTAAAGATGCCTACAAACTACGAAACTGAAATAGTAAGTAAAATGCACCTACTAAGGATTGGCCTTTTTTCTCCAACGTTGTTCGGTAAGCTGTAATGATTTTATTAGCACAAGTAAGCATTTGTAACATGAAGCTACTTTAGCAAGGTTTTTATGAACGTGTTAAATTCATAAAAATATTCATATTTTTTGATTGTGAAACAATTAAGTGCTAAATAGTATCTGATTTCAAAAGTAATGTAACCTTTGCTTCTTTAATTGCGCTTATGTAAACATTTTTTTAATACCGACCCAGCAACTGGCGAATATTCTGTACATTTAATCGGTGTCATGAAATTGATTACCCTAAAAATTATTTTCAATTTCGATAACACACAAATATTATGTAAAGACAAAGCTTAAATTGGAGGTCGCAGCATGGTGCTAAATGAAAAGAGTTAGGTAGAAATTGATTATACTAAAAGTTAAAGTATGATAATATTATAAATAGATAGATATAATAAAATTGATCTTAAAGAAAGTTATTAAATATTTGTGCCCCGAGCTCTCTAAAATTAGTAATTATGAGATAATTACGACTCATTGAAAGCGTGGAAAAAAGGAATAATGCTAATTATTTGTAAAAAAAAACATATTTCAGTCTTACGGGCTGTTTATGTATAAAATTCAGCCTCCGCATGATCGTGTTTACAAAACTCTAAAAGCTACTGACAAGCTGGCTTGAAATTTTTACAAAACATTGCATTTCTGTGTAAGAGTGTTTGTATATTTATTTACTTTTACCTCAAGTTCCCATGAAAATTGGAAATTCTTAGAGGTATCAAAAACAAATAATAATAATTGATCCACAGCATGCGTGGTCGTGTTTAGCTAGTAACTATGGTAAGAATGTTTACTTACAAGATTTTGGAGCACAAACTTTGTAACTGTACTTTTAACAACTTTTGCTGAGTATGTAAGCTGCTTTATAAGAGTAGGGATTTACTGATTTTAGTAGAGATCCGGGAGACCTTGTTATCTCCGTCTATATGGCGGCGATGTATGCTTTCTTAACCAAACGGACGATTGTTCATACTCGACAATGTGTTTGAATAAAAACAACATTTCTCGAGATTTATTTTTAAGGTTATCGCTTCGGGATATTGAAGCAGTTCTAATAACAAAAAGAGACTATAAATAAAAAGTATAATAACCAATGTATTTTTATGCTACCTTCGCTGTAGTAGGTACACTTGGTTGGTAGGTGTAAAGTTTAATAGCAACATACTTACTTGGTATTTTATACACTTAAGAGTTCTTTGGCTGCTGTCTTAAAAGAACACCGTACTAATTACGCAATTATAAGTATAAAGTATACCCCATACAATTATTTTTATCAATCAGTTTCGCTTATGTTTTTTTTAACACCGCATACAAATCTATGAAGGTTTCCACGCAATAACAAATCAATCAGAAATAAAAGGATGTCCAAAGCCAACGGTTTTCAAGATCGATGTTTCGGTATCAAAGCGGAACATAAGTAAGCGGATTTTCTAGGTTCTGTATGGTGTTGCGAATAAAAATATAAAATGCGGTTAAAAATATATATAATAGCCTGGTTATCACTAGTTATAGCAAGTTAGTTTAGTGTACATAAAATTAAATTATCTCTACTTTTCAAGTGAAACTTCTAATGCGACTTGCAACAAAAGGTTAAAGATTTAACGCTGCCATTCATGGGTATTTATATTATCTGACAGATTGTCATATTCTGATTGGGTAATTCATTCTACCTGATGCCAACGTCCATACCATGTTGAATACACCGGTTCTCGTCCGATCACCGAAGTTAAGCAACATCGGGCGCGGTCAGTACTTGGATGGGTGACCGCCTGGGAACACCGCGTGATGTTGGCTTTTTGCTTTTTTTTGAATTGAATGTAATTTAAATAAGGAAAAAAAAATATCTTGCATTTTTTACCTTGTTTTAAATAAAATTAAAATAAAAACATTATGTCATAAAGATGTTTCACTACTTACGTGTGTACAGTAAAACACACATACTTTTTTAATAATATAGCTTCAAGCTAAAGAGTGCCTCTTGCTTTTCGGAGTTACAAGTATGAGTGTTTGCGTCATAAGGTTACCTGTATGCCTAAGAGTTTACTTTAATACTTAGTCAGAAAAGTATACTAGCGCCTAAACCCTTATTATTCTGAGACCCACAGCCTTTAGAGGGCCGCTATTGGGATAAATATTATGAATACGCTGAAAAGATTAAATACCTACGCTCGCTTATAACAGAAACTTCATTTTCGATTTGAAACATTTTTGCGATAGATTTTAGAGGTTTTATTTATATTTTTTGTTTTCCAATTTCTGCTCTTCTGTAATCGTTCTAGGTAATTCGCAAACAACTCAATTTGTGTAATTATCCTGCGACGTATACACGAAATACGATAAAGAATCAAAACAATAAAACAGACACGCTTTTCCACTCCGATAAACGCGCTCTAAGACAATTGTAGAACTTTAAAATAAAAAGAAAATGCAAGCTTGTCGAGTGAATTCCTTTCCTAGAGCGCGTTCGGTTCTAGCTATATCACTGTAGCGGGGAATGAACCCGGGTAAATCCCGGCTTACTGCGCAATCCCACCCAAGCCCCTGCCGCTAGGTGAATAGCTATACGAGTGTATGTATCACCAATTGTTTTCATTTCGTACAATTTTCACAGGTGCAAAAATTTTACTCTAGGTAGTTATTATTCCCTGGTATTAATTAATGAATACACTTTTAATGTGTGTGCACCGCAGATAATTTTAGGAGAATGATAAATACAATGTAGTAGGTTTAGTGGTGCAAGTTTTTTGGCCACATCACAAGGAATTGAACGATTTGAAGGTCGATTGAACGATTGGTGGTGCAAGGACAGGTTGAAGGAAAAAGGGCAAGAGGGCGGTCACCTACTCGTTGGACAGATACGGTGAAATCGCTGACCCAGACAACCGTGGTGGAATGTTTTCGACACGCTATCAGCCAAAAGGGGAGAAGACTCGCGCGGGAAGCCGTGCAATCCAATTATCCCTAGCGCCATGAAATTCATCTCAGCAGCCACGACCACTCTGCCAAGAGTGCACAAATAAGAAGAGAGAAGAGAATAAATACAATACACTACTTAGCGAGCACAACTACGCTTTTTAACGAGAAATACCTTCAATCGTCCATCTTTTAATACAGCTATAGAGAAATATACTACATTCTCTAACTTCAACCTTGCGTTGAAAGAAATATTGGTAAGTCTCAGAGTGAAAAATCTTAGTCTACGAAAAGTACGTTTGCGATCTTCGGGTTAGTTTCGATAAAGAAAATGAGCGAGCAAGCTAGCCAACGAGAGAAATAAACTATGATCATCATTTTCAGCCTATTCATATCCCAGTGCTGGATACCAGCGTCCTCTCTCATAGGATAAAAGGATTAAGAGATTAGACCCTCGACGCTATAGTAGATAAATACTGCAGCGCGCTTGCGATATTCAAGGGGAGGATAAACAAGCGGTCGACGGACGTATTGTTGGCGTCTTTGGTGCAAATAATCACTGGCAGCGGTCACCTAACTCGTGACCCGATTGTTTATCTAACCGCTATTTTAATCAGACTTGCCCATATTCATATCATCTTAAGACTGCAGACTGCGAATGCACCCAAAGTGCTCTAGACATTGGCCATTCTTGCTCGGACTTGTCTTGGTTTGGCTACTGTTATAGATGAATGACGTAGAAAGGTATTAGTATTAAAAGTTCGTAGAACGGAACGAACTGAGTTCTTAGAAAGTCTCAGAACTCTTTGAGTACTATCTCATTACGAAACCAGTGGTGGCGCAACCAGTCGGAGTGTCCGCATTATGTTCATTGGTTTCACAACCAATTTTTGTTTCGGCAAGCGACTAACTACTATATAGTTCTACTATTACGCGTATCACACTCTCGATCATCTGTTCCATTACCAGGGGCCGGACGCCTCTCGCATACCGCTCGTTCTTTTATCAAAACCGGGGCAATTTTAGACGTCTATTTTAAAACTGCTGAACCTGGTATCTGCTTTAGTGTTTCTTGCTTCATCATCATAGTTATCAACCTATTGCTGGGCCACCACAAGGTCGGAGTCTCGTGGTTAAGTGTGAGTTGTTAGACTTCACTACAATTCACTTTGGAAACAGTATGGAGAACTCTCGAACGTGCAGGTTTCTTCACAATGTTATCTTTCACCGTCAAAGCAAGTGATATTTAATTGCTTAAAATAAAGATGCGCATTACTCCAAAAAGTTATGGATGTGTGCCTGGGCTAAACTTTGTCCCGCCTGAAAGGGAGACCGCTCACCACGTGTTTCCTGCTTGGTAGCTTAAAAACTCCGCTGGCTGGCTGTGGTGTCCTAGTTAGATATTACCTTACGGATATATAAGTAAAACCTACACATGAATCTTCAATATACCTAGGTTACTGAAACTTTTTAATTCTGAGCGAATACCGTAGAACCACAAAAGGCCAGCCTAAGTTTGTTCCGAACTACACCCGCAAGACAGAGGCTAGCAAATGAGTGATTAATCAAAATGAAAGCAATTATCCAACCCTTTTCACTTACAGACTACACGGAGGTGTTGGTCCTGTGCCGTTAACTAAACGGCCTTACCCTTTTCGTACATACAAATTAGTGAAATTAAACATCAACCTATGTAACTATATTACCGAAGTTTCAGCGGCCCTTCTAACCTGACCATCATATTTGACGGCCGATTGGCGCAGTGGGTGGCGACCCTTTTTTCTGAGTCAAGGCTGTGGGTTTGATTCCCACAACTGGAAAATGTCTGTGTGATGAACGTGAATGTTTTTCAGTGTCTGGGTGTTTATTTTTATATTATATGTATTTTTGTATATTTTTCATATTCATAAAAATATTCATCAGTTATTTAAGTACCTTATGGGTACTTGTACTAGATATATCGTCCTAGTATATATTTTTTTTTATTTATTATTTTTCCCTAATAAACGCCAATTCAATTTGTATGCATTAAAACAATCCCAAATAAGTGAATTTTAAAATCTAAAAGAGCTGAGTAAGAGCTGTCTTGTATAAAACGGAGGTCCAAGGTTCGATTCCCAGCTTGGTTGTGGTGTCACATTTCTGTTCTGATGTATGCCTATTAATAAAAACGTGCTGCGATACAGAGATACAGCATAGAAACCGATCAGGTCTAAGAGTTTATTATACCTGACTAAAGGTTAGCCCGATATCGTCTTAAAATGCATCAATACTTACCGCCAAAAAGATTGCAGTCAAGAGCTACCTTGTAATTAAACAGAAAATTATAAAAAAACTGTGCAATCTGATATTGTCACATAAAAATATACTTATACTAGCGGACCCCAGCGCCATCTGTCGGGCTGATTTGTGAATCTAAACCATCCAGGGTGCCACCCAAACGCATACCGAAAAATTAATTGAAATCGGTCCGGCCGTTTAGGAGGAGTTCAGTGACATACACACGCACACAAGAAACATATATATAAAGATAGTACAGTTTGAGCGTTACGACACAGTATTATGCACGCCCTTAAAAATAATAATTACTATTTCTCAAAGTTATAATTTAGGGCTCCAAGTAGCGACAGTGTGACAGGCCTTAATTTCCGTCAATTATAAATGAAACGTTTAAACAACTTTCGAAGACTGATTTGAAAATGATCAAAAATGGCGGCATTCGGGTTGTTTCCAAAGAGTTTGTTAAATTTTCCTGTCAGTATCCGAGAAGTAAGCTATTAATCATTCTGTCAAAAGAAAAAAAGTAATTAATGAGATAGGTACCATAAAATAAAATGCGAAAGAGAATTTCTGATGAATCCGTTCTTACCTACTTAAAATTGTCTCTCGTAACCATTTGGTTATGCAGTATGCTCCTTATAAAAAAAAACAATCATGGCAGCTTCGAATCTTTAATTTATATTAAAAGACTATCTAAAACATACACCATTTATTAATTAACACCAATATGCAGGTAAGTATAATAATGTTCTTTTAGCAGGAGTTATGCTAATACATATTTATAGAATGCAATTGATATGTCTGAACATTACAATAAATAGGACGGTACAGGAATAACCGTTTGTAGGACTACAAAATCCAAACTGCTGCAGGCTCAATACGAACCGTAATCTTTTATTAAATAATCCTTAATACAATACCGAGGTTACTTATATTTTTCCAATACGCTTACAACATTTTTGCATGCGGCCAACTGAATGGAAAAATCTACAGCCTTCCCGCCATTTTTCCAGCCGTCGTACCACCCGTTTTTCGTTTAAGCCCGCGCCGAGCGCGCCGCTAGTCCAATGCTGCCACCCACGTGACCACAGATAACGCACAATATCCATGGACGACCACATTTATATATTTTAAATTAATATCGTACCCAGAATTCCTCATTATGCAGTTTCTATAGTCACCTAAAAGTTAAAATTATTAATCAACTTCCGTTTTTAGGTTTCCGTAAGCTGAAAAATACATTGCTAAATTTACTTTAATTATTTTCGAACGTTTTTATTATAATAAAAACCTACAGGAACGACAAAATTTATAACCATTCATTATTATCATCATTATATCAACCCATTATCGGTCCAGGACACGACAGGATACAGGACTATACTTCCCACATTGAGAAGGGTTTAGGCCGCAGTCCACCACGCTGGCCAAGTGCGGATTGGTGGGCTAACGTGTGAAAGGTGGGAAAGTATAACGCCTTTGAGAAGATAATGGGATTAGGCATGCAGGTTTCCTCATGATGTTTTCCTTAATCGCTAAAGCAGGTGATATTTTAATTGCTTTTAACGCACATAACTTAGAAAAGTTCGTGCTGAGATTCGAACCAATACTTAATTTTAAAGATAGTAGATACATAATAAATATGATGGTACTTCAATAATAAACATACTACGACAATACTGACCTGGCCATCTAGTGTTATGGGTACTAAGATGACTGATGAATATTTTAATGAACAGTATACATAAATACTGATAATATACATATAAACACCCAGACTCTGAAAAAAATTCATGTTCATCGCACAAGCATTTATCGAGTTATGGGAATCAGCCTTGGACTCAGAAAGAAGGGTCGCTGCCCACTGCACCAATCGGCCGTCAAAATTTATTTGTATGAAAGGTGGGAATTTCACAAGTAAAAGATAAATTTTATGAAATTTGATACAAGAAATGAAAGCTCGAAGCGACGTCGATTGTATTGTGCACTAAGGTCTCTAAGAACTCTGCAGTAGCTTGTTGCACTACATTAAACCACGAAATTAATGCATACTTAGTTGCATGTTCTGCAGGAAACCAGTCTCCCAGTAAAAAATACTCCATAAAGATGTCACGTAAAACAAGGAATAAGTAGTTATGGCACTTTTATAGGCAACCTTTTGAGTCTTTAACTATAAAGTGGAACGGCAAATCATTAATATCAATACATTTGCTGTGAGTGGTCAATTACTTATGTGCATAAGCTATTAATCATTCGACACAACATTCAACAACATTCGACAGCAAGCGACACGAAGTTTTGAATTCTTGTAAGGCGAATTATATATAACCCAAACAGTGATACATCATGAATACCATGTTGGCTCTGATAATAATTATTGTGGTAGGGTATACTTAACGAAAGATTAGAAGACATAGCCTTGACTACATATAGATGATTTCATTCGTATTCCAGCCAACAAATTACACATACGTGTTGGCAACAATCAGTTTATTGTTCATTGTTTTCTATTTAGCCTTACCAAATAAACACAGGGTTTAGAAACTTAGTTGAACTCATATCGTACTCGTATCGTACTCGTATATCTATGAAAAAAATAGTAAAGTCGTGATAAGGAAAACGAGCATTAAGTTTGGTTATCAATTCGCTTTAACGAATTCTGTAAACATAATTTCTATAAGTTGTTTTTAATATCGGGGAAATGAACTAAGTATTTACTATCGGGCTTCGAGGTTATCGTTCGTTCATTAGTCATTTGCCGCCAGCCAGTCGTTGAGCTTGTACACACGTAAAATGACAGTTTGTGTTGTGTTAGTTTTGCAGCCGATATGCGTGTTCTATTCCTACTAACTTTTTTATGTTTTTTGTGTTGTTCCTGGACCTACGATATGATTGTCGGTGATACAGTGCACAGGAAGATGGTCTTCCATCAGAGGGTTAAGGATTTTGCGATTCCTTTCAAGAAGAGAATAAAGGTGTTGTCTTACCAAGATCCAGAAAAGAGAATTATTAAGGTAAATTTCCGATTTCCGTCCAACTCGATCGAAAGTTTTGCAGATATATTGACATCTCCTGACCTCAGTACTTATCAAGAAAATTTAATGCCCATCACGCATTAAATATTCTTGATAAGTACTGATGGATAAAAGTAAAACTTGTTAGATTTGGTTACCAATCGAGGATCAAATTTAGTCCACCCTAGAACCGTTCTGCTGGGAGGCGTAAATTCAAAACAATTCTACCACTAAGGATTGTTAATTTGTCGGATTCTTTCTTATGGATTCTTTGGTACAAGTAATTTAAATTTTGAATACAAAGTATGCGTTGCAGAGAAATAAGGATGTTACTGCTTTTATGAAATTTCATGATATTCAATAAAATATTAGATACTTGCTGGCATGGCTAGCCTAAAGAACTACAGTTGTTTCAAAGTTAGTTTTATTAGAAACTGCGTAATTCGGTGTGAAATTTTTCGCCGCTCCGTGATTTGTACTTGAATAATGTGTTCATTCTTGTAATATTGGTTGTTTAGGAAACAATTAATATTATTTGGCATCTTAATAGTTTTAATGAAACTTGTAAAACTGAGTATGCTTGCTGAATAATTCGATCTACTCGTATTTTAATAACTGATGAAATTACACGTTTATTGCTTTTGTTTGGCGATAATCTGTTTAATTTATCGATTATCTGTTAATTTTTTATCAACAAAAAAATCACGAGCAGTTCTACATTTTACTAATATCGACTTCTGCAGTGGCATCCTGATGTGGTTGACAGCCAATTAACTCTAACAAAACGATTTCATCCACGTTTCTGAAAAGCCAAAGATTGGAAAACCAGTCTGGCACCAACATTTTCTGCTACGTATAAATTCAGTATTTCCAAGTCAAGAGTGGATAGTCATTTTATCAACAAGACCTCGACTTTACCAACTAACTTATGCGGTACGTTAATATTCAATGCATTCTAAAATCTTAGGATGGCAGATTTAATTTATTAATGCTATCCTTATATTTATAGGGAAGTATAACAAATATGATAGCGCTACTAAGTTTAAGATTGATTAATACTAATTTCCGACTAGTAGACGAGATATGCTGTCTAAAAAAAAAAGCAAAAGAAAAAGAAATCGCTTCGTATTAACTTACAAAAAAACACGTGCTTTGAACACCTTTGTTAAAATTCAAAACTAAAAATCACGTATAATATTTTCGTTTCCGTTTTGTGTACAGAATCAATTACAATAAACAACCGTTTCTACTTTCTTCATCATTACCACTAAATTATTAGCATGACTCATAACAAAATAAGTACGTTAGCTCATTGGAATAACTAAAACTCCATTTGGTAAAGCCATGTAAAATCCGTCCGTTTCTATAATAGGTCAATAACGCAAATCACACATGCAAAAAAATTTATATACACTTAACGCTCGACCTTGGTTGGCTGTGATTTCCGTTTTGATAGATAAGTAAATCTGTGTTTAAAATTAATATACCTACATACAAACAGTGATATTGTTAACCACTATATTGTATACATATTTCGCAATTTAGGTATGTACGTACTTCCCTTATTTTACGCAACTTGAGCATGCATTACAATCGTTATAATTTATTGAATTTATGGTAGGTTTAAATAAAGTAGGTAAAGCCATTAAAAATATGAGCTAATCTATTACCATGCGTTTAGTTTAGTTCTTCGTATTTGAGTGCAATATTATCATACACACATGTTTATTGTTATATGTATGCTAGCTCCGCTTAAAGAAACTCGGGATGTATAGTACCATGCTAATCGTTTTAATTTACTGAATTTATGGTAAGTTATCTATGGTACGTGATAACAGAGAACGGGCAGCAGCGTCCTCTATGCTACTACTACCCATTAAAATCATGATGATGGTAGGTGTTAAAATGGTACCCATAATCTATCTATTTTTTTTACATATATTTGAGGTCACCATTCTAAATTTATAACAATACCGCAGCACAGAAAATGTATATATAATATATTATGTTTCTTGGCCATCTTCATCTTGCCCTTATCGCACATTACGAGGGGTCGGGATGGAATGATCATCATTAACATCGCATCAACCTATTACCGACCCACTACAGAGCACTGGTCTCCTCATAAAATTAGAAGGGGTTAAGGCCATAGTCCACCACGCTGGCCCAGTGCGGATTGGTGGACTTCACTTCACACGTCACATCTTTCGAGAAAATTATGTAGAACTCGCACGCATGCAGGTTTCCTCACGGCTTTCCTTCACCGTTGTAGCAAGTGATATTTTTAATTATTTAATACACACATAACTAAGAAAAGTTAGAGGTGCGTTGTGGGATTCGAATGTACTATCACCGCTTCGGAATACCATATAGTCTTAAAATTTTAAGACAGACTTGTTGTATTTGTTTTAGAATATTTTTTACGACCATCTGTTAGGCGCCAACGCTCCTTATAAATAAATATTTTTATTGATGGATTAACCTATCTGTTTTAAGAGGTAAGTTTATAATTCCCTTTTAATCGCAAAATCAGCCAGTCTCCTCCAGGGATCATGCGGATTTAGAGTACCTATATATTTTTTCTCGGTTATTTATACAAGCTATATCTAAGAACTCTAAACGTGCTTCCAATGTCTTAATGCAACAAACCACTTGAAAATAGGTGTGATAAAAAACATACAAAAACAAAAAGAGGTTGCGAACTGGCGAGATACCTCCTACCCCAAACCGTCCGTCATTCTTCGTTTTCGGTACTAGCTCTTACTCTAACAATATTACCTATGTAAGGCAACAAACCGCTTCAAAATTGGTCCACTTAAAACAACAGACGATATAAGTTGTTGTCGGAAATTACAATAAAATACCATGGCAACATCAAGGTGAAAAAATTTCGAGGAAACTTTATTTTATTATTATTTGCTATTTGACTATAAGTTTAAGTATGTCTGTTATTTGAACATAAACATATTGGCCAGTCTACAAACGACAACAATCATGGCAGGTCGCGGAAAAGACGGGAAAGGTTTAGGCAAAGGAGGCGCGAAACGTCACAGGAAAGTCCTCAGAGATAATATCCAGGGCATAACCAAACCTGCCATCCGAAGACTGGCCAGGCGGGGTGGTGTGAAAAGAATATCTGGATTAATATACGAAGAAACTAGAGGCGTTTGGAAGATATTCTTGGAGAATGTGATTCGCGACGCAGTCACTTACACAGAGCATGCGAAAAGAAAAACGGTGACAGCAATGGATGTTGTGTATGCTATGAAACGCCAAGGTCGCACGCTCTATGGATTTGGCGGATAAGAGTGCATATTTGAAGCTTATATCTATTACAGTTCTAAAGTAGACAGTAAAAAAAAACTATATTTAAAAATTGCTTCATCGGCTGAAGCTACGGTCCCGCTGTAACGCTTGCTGGACATATTGACGGACGGACTGACCGATGGAGGAGGCTTGGTAACAGGGTCCTGTTTTGCACCCTATAATGTAAATTGCCCTTCTCCTTCGCGGCGAAAAAAACTATCATGTTTGCGTCTGGTCTTACAAAGTTACACTTTTGGGGGGTCAAAAGTTTATTTGCTTATAATATTATTCTCCTCGCCGGTGGTCATTATAATTGGATGGAATTTCGCAATCAGCTTGCGCAGATGCAACGTCGCCATATTGACTAACATTGTGATTGTATTAAACCATTGCCAAACATTCTACAGTCATTATTGAGTTCGTACAATCACCAGTTATTGAGTATTAAGCTCGTTTAGTTTAATTGCTATTGTTAAGAAACTTAATAAGGTTTATTGAAACCATTGGGACATGCTTATGCAATAACTCCCACTTAGTAATATCCGTTATTTCAAACAATCTGTAAAATTAAGTTGGTATACATTGGCCACTTTTTCTGTCAATCCAATAAAAAAAAATATGTTGAAATCAGCTCAGTCTTAACTTCAGTATAATGTGGCTCGTCTATGTCCCGTAGACCGTAGAAATGTTTTTATGGACAAATAGTTTATAAGGGACTGTTAGGTTATGTCATCGCTATCATCTTTTGTAGGGAGTCCAAAGACTATCTGTGATTCACTTGATGTCGTCAGTCAACATGAGGAGTTGTTCAAATAATTATACGATGAGCTCAATACGACGTATTTTTTTCGAATCAAAGAGACTCTTTGAGGTTTTTATTTTATTTATATTTTATTTATTTATATGGAAGATCTGTCTGTATTCTGACCTTGATATTACTAATACCAAAGATTTACTCGTATGTGCACCTACCTAATTCACATATTTACCATGTCCCAGTAACCTACATGTACTAAAATGTCAAGAAGTAATTATTAGTCTGCCTTGTATCAATGGCGCCAATCTGTCGCTAAAATGTTCAAATAGGCCTTTGGATGACTTCAATGCCTCGCAGAGCACGTTAAACCCCCGAACCCACTTATTATCATATTATCAATTATAAAAATTGACATTTGACAATCTGAGACCGTCTATCCGCATTGTCGCCACTAGGTGGGCCCATCAAAGGCTTGTTAAAGTGCGTTATACCAAAGATGACTTCGAATCATGTTAGGTGACTATGAGCCTGTATGCTCATAATAACTCAGCGGACAATAGAAATAGTAATCTAATTGTCGGAGTATTTCTAAGTGATCCGTACAATGATCAGAGACCTACAACGCTGAATGAGCTAGAAGCCATCATTATGACTTCATCAAAATGTGACGCTCATAGGTCTAGGGAACGTTGGACGTTTATGCCCCAAGGTTCTAAAACGGCGATTCCCTGAAACCAATGGCAAAATGTCGCTGGATACAAGCGGCAATAGATAGAATTTCCTTACAAAAGACTTATATCGAGCATTGGGCTGTACATTAATAGCGATGAGACTTAAATATGTTGAAATATGGTAAAAAAGATATTCTTATGCAATAGGTTTGTAAATATGATGTTTAATAGAAAAAAAATTATCTTTTCAGGGCGTAGCTGTGATAGACAACGACTTTTCGCACGCCAGCGCGAATGTCACAGAAGGTGGTGTGGGCAGCTCACACGTTACAGTGAGAATGAAGAGTCAGAGACATCACCCGTTAAATTTCGAAGTAGAAATATATGTGTAGTGGACAGTTATACACCTCACCCAGAAACTCCCATTTTAAGCTGTATCTACATTGATATAAATAGCGGTTACCCACGATTTCGTGCGAAAATAAATACACAGTTTTCTCAGCGCACGCCACTTTTTGCTACTTTGGGTTACATTACGGCTATTTTTTTAAGGATCTTTAATATTTTTGAATAAACTTTATAGCCTATGCTTCTTTGTGATAATTAAGCTTTCTGGTAATAAAATGATGGTTAAATTTGGTCCAGTAGTTTCGGAGCCTATTGGGTGCAAACAAACAATAATTTTACACTTAAAATATGCATTATTAAGTCAATTTTATTTGGACGCTGTATTCGACTTCATATGAGAGTAAGAGTGCAAATCGTATTCTTAAGATGTTGGTTAAATGGTTACTTACTTTTTTTTTAACCTTTATTTTTTAATTTACTTTACCAATATTATAAATGTAAAAGTGTCTGTTTGCTTGTTTGTCCTTCTTTCTCGCCTTAACGCCGCAACAAAAAACTAGATTTTTAGCATAGAGCTATTTTAAAGGACGGATTAACGGATGCACAGACGGACGGACTACTTTTATACCACTAAAACTAACGCGGGCAATAGCTAGAATCATACGAAATGTAAAATCGTTTAGTTAATTACTAAAACAAAATAGATTTTCTTGCGTATTTTTTTTGTAAAATAATCATAGTCTTAGTTAGCTTAATAAACCTAAGTTTAAGACCCCTACGACATTGGGAAGCTCCTTGGTGAAACGTTCCACTGTAATCTCGAATTTGTGTTCTTGAAAATTAGCGTTCGTGATAAACCGCAAACAAATAATTATTATAAAACCTAGATTAAAACCAAATATAAATTTATTTATTTCTAGATAAGATGTAATCGTAAACTTTTAATATTATGAAATATTTAGCATAAATAGGGAAAGTTACGAACTCATTCAATATTTATTTATCAGATTCTTATCTTGATACTACGGTAAAATAAATACGCTCATTTGGCTTTATCTATTGTTGTAATGCAAATATAATTACTGATGCAGTTTGATTTTAGATGCCAAAGTTATTTATTTAAGATTTAGTTATTAAACTACATCATTACAGATGTCACGTAGTCTAATGCAAAGGTCAGGAATTCCTACACAAACAGATCGTGTTCTGTTTTCTTTGTTTGTATACACAGTCTCACATAGTCATGTTTCTACAGCAGCACGAATTCTAACACGGATCTGGTTAACATATGTTCGTCTCCTGTGTTAATCTCAAAAGCCCCAAGTGTATAATTATTTTAAGTGTTCAAGTTACCACAACGTCTGAGTTACGTTTACTCTGTTTGTATGGAGTTCTGAAATCATGTGTTTTGTGTTATCTTTATTTAAACATTAACTTGGAAACTTATGTGGCGTTGGACTAGGATCCTTATTTTGTACGGTTGTTGCCATTTATTAACTAAGTTTTCGTGGTCCTTTTATATAGGAATAGTTCTTTCAGTTTTTTTTTAACGTTTATAGAATATAAATTATATAATCTAAATTTACGCCTCCTGATTTAAAAACGAAAATTCTTTATTAAATTCGAAGGCAAGTCCTTATTCACTAGAAACCATTGATAAATATGTTACTATCCTAGAAACACAAATTGGGCCTGTCAATATAAAACTAAATGCAGATGTCGAATATTAACTATTGATTCCTGCAAAACGTAAAGTTATACTATTAAACGTAAAAACATACTTGTACCAAAATATGTACAAAAAAAATAAAAATTTTATACAGTTGTAATATTATAATATTGGTAAATCCATTAGTGTTGTTTTATTTTTAGCTAGATGTAAAATGCTTGAGTTTTCCTAATAAGAATTAATACTTCCTAATAAATGGGTAAATTGCAGACAAATCATCTGCAATTTACCCACCTACGAAAATCGGATACATTTTATAGCTAATTTTAATTTTTCTTTAAAAAGTTATATTTGGTTTGCAAATCGGAAGATAATGATTGGTGATTGGCTATAACCAATGGTATACAGTAATAAAAGCTTCAGAAAGTTAATAACAAAAATTACACTATTTTGAAAAAAGGAAGAAGATAAAATAATGGAATGACAGGAACAGAAGAAAAAAGCTTAGTATTAACGGATGAAGGTAAATACAATCCGACGAACAAAGCGAGAATGCTCACGATGCCTGGTTTTTGCGGAAAGCGGTAATAAATCAGACAGACCGACATTGGTCAGAGTTTGTGGAACTAAAAATGTATTGGATAAGCCAATTTTGCGTATAACAGAATATTTAAAATTAAGTTTTGATCACGCCAAAACGAAAATGGTTATTAATAAAATATATTAATGATTTTCCAAGGACTTTGGCCGCTGTGAAATTATTTTAAATTTCATCTACCAGCCTAGAAAATTTGGACAGTTACAAAGTCTTCCTTTATAAAACAGAAATAGAATAGAACATAGAGAGAACATCGAAAAACAGATTCTAACGAGATTCTGCTCCGGTAGTGTAACTTGAAAATAACGAGTTGTAGTGGAACTCCCGACATGATACTAAAAATATCAGGAACATGGTATAATTTCGTAGAGTAAAATAATTATAGCTTTTCCCCTTTTTTTGGCCCTAATAAAATTTTGGACCTAAGTTTCGAAAGTTCATTTTTAGGCCTTGATTGAACAGAAAACATTTAAGTTTCTATAGTAGATACACGTAATGTAATTCATTGTGTATGTAATTCATTCCGTAGGGTATCCTGACTAATATTATAATTAATGTAAATGTTAGTTTGTTTGTATGTTTGATACGCTTTCGCGCTAACTACTCAAGCGAATATCACGAAATTTTGCGTACGCAAAAGTTCTATAACTTAAAGAGGAGCATAACCCGAATTGGTTAATAAAATCAAGAGCGAAGCGAAGCCAGTAGCAAAAGCTATTAATAATTCATGATAGGTATTTTAAGATTAAATAAGTCCTTAATGATAATTTACTCCAGTCCTAATCGTATTTATACATCCACGGCCTCATCACAGTAGGTGAAAGTTGCAGCTATCCCTCGGGATAAACAAAAAGGGTTGGGTTTTTGCGGCCCTGCGTTATTAATGTAATAACTGACACTTTATGGGAGTTCCCACTTTACTAGTTTGTTTTCGCCTACGCCTATCGGCCTTTGAAAGATGGATCATGAATTTTGTAAGGCCTTTAATCTTCATGCAAACATAAGCTTCTTTGAAATTAGGCATAAATACGTCGAGACCCTTTTACTCATATTAGAAGCAGTAAGTGCTCTGTCATACTTATTTATTAGATCATAGCATTCTGAATTATTATAATATATATCGCTGCTGAAATACTGTTTCTAAAACTGAAACATTTGACACACAGTTCATAATAAGAGACCTATGTATTATTTCATGAATATTATTATACATCTATACTAATATCATAAAGAGGTAACGTTTGTGAGTTTGTGAGGTTGTGAGTTTGTGACGTTGTAAGTAGTAATATATGGATCTACTGAACCGATTTAAAAATTATATATTAAACTGAAAACTCAAAGAACTTTATTTATTTAAACTCTTTATTTGTACACCACTACACAGTTAAGTTAAATAAAGGACGAAAAGAGAGAAACACAAAAAACTGGAGTAGAATACAAAAGGCTTAAAAGCGATCTCTGCCAGGCAACCTTAGGATTAAAAGACAACAAGGGCGAGAATAAATAGGTGGTGTAAAATTATTATAAACCTACATTCAAATAACTACATACGAATACATAAACAAAATATACACAAATAAAAACATAAAATAAATAAAGAACTTTGCGTAGTAGTCAGATCTGTAAGTCGAAGAAAAAACGGTCGAACGCTGCCTTTACGATGAGGTATATGATTGAGTTCTATAGAAAAGTTGTAAATCTTAATAATGCCTACAAAAAGTCCACGGCAGCATATGTATAACTATTATAATATCTATGTTTAGTGTGTTTATTATTAAAAACATTGTTTGTTTGTGGGAAGAAAGTCTTAAAGTGATATTATACCTACAGCGAGTGACTTAATAGTTACTATAATACTTGCTAAACTTGCTTTGGGGCTGGATGGCGATGTGTGTATTGTTGTAGTGTATAATAGTATGTATAGTATATCGTACACATATATAAGAATTGCTCATTTTAAGGTATGAGATAAGTTGATAGATATTTCTCAAGCGAATGTATGGCATAACTGTAGGACTTTTCTCAAAATAAACTTCTGCATATGAGTTAACTAACAGTAGTAAAATTTTCATGATTGTTGCATTTGTCAATAACGCACATAACACCGGAAAATTAGAGGTGCGTGCCAGGGATTGATCTCGGTTATCCCGAGGCTAGTAGTTACACGATACACGATACATTATTATCGTAAGTATTTTATAATTATAGCAATTGTGACAAAATTGCAGTATTCTTTATAAAAACATTTAACGTCACGTAGCTGGTAAGTGAAAAGCTCGCTTGAACGTAATAAGAGTTAGCTGCAATCGCAACTCGAGTAGTCGACGACATCCGATATCGCAACGCTCCGGACATTCAGGAATTTCCAATAATACAACCTACCCAATACGGTTTTATCTAAAGAAGCGAACAAACTCAAACAACCAACTTTATCTCCAGCCAATAAGACACAAAGTCCAATAGGTAAATAATTTATGGACGTAAAGGATAAGTTTGTCGAGTTTCGTACGATATAAAGGTAAATTCGAAAGAGTTTCTCGTATAGGACGCCTGTTTTGTTAAAAAGGTTGAGTAGCGAGTGAAACGTTGTTGCCTCGATAAACGATACTTTTCTGGGAATAGATGAGAGAATTTAGGAAGCAATTTGAACGAAAACGTTTTTTTTCTTTGAATGTGAAACTAAATCTTAAATCGTCAGATATACATAAGCTACAGAACACTCTAACGCCGGGCAAGGCATTCCTACTTGGAATATGTTATCACTCATCACGATTCTGCAATTGGTATTGACGGGTAAATCCCAGAACTCGTTCCATGCCATCCACCAAGCTTCTCAAAAGTGAGTATTCCTCGGCACATTTACTTCCTACCTCTGGACTCTGACTTCCTGTCTTATGGCAGAGAAGTTTGCATGGCTCAGAACTTCTGAGGCTGCTCCAATATATATATTGGCGAACGATAATAATAAATTACTATCATAAGTTACAATGTTAAACTGGTAAAATTAGTTAATCAACTCTCCACAGGATTATTTGACAGGCGTTAATTCGATTCCCACAGCTGAAAAGTGTTTCTGCGATGAACATTAATGTTTTCAGTGTGTTAGTGGGTCTTTACCTGGATATTATAAGAACTTATAAGTATATATTGTTCATTAAAATATTCATCGTTGTTAGTACCCATAACACAAGCTACGACTAGTTTCATCTTAAATCCCAGCATGCACCTCTATTTTCTCCTCCTCCATCCTCTAAGTTATTTGCATTTTAAGCAATTAAAATGTCACTTGCTTCGACGGTGGAGGAAAACATCTTGATGAAACCTGCGCGCCTGAGACTCCTCCATAATGTTCTACAATGAGGGTGGAGGCCACCTTAACTTCGTGGACTAAAGCCTTAATTCTCATTCTGGGGGGAGACCCGTGCCCTGTAGAGGGCTGGTAATGGGTTGATATGATAAGGTGACTAAAACAATTTTTTTTTACTTTGATCTTTAATTATTTATGCCGAATCCCGCACTATGCAATTCCGTTGGATATGTCCCTAGCTTTATTAGGATTAGGCGATAAACGCTTTTTGCTTTTATGTACTTAACTACTTTTTAGTAGATCGAGCCGCGTACGAAGGGTTGATTACATTGAAAGAAGCGCCATTAACCCACTTTCTGTGTATTTTTAGCAACGTCAGCGCATCAGTTTGCGCTGTCAGTTCGTTGAACTTTGAGACAAACAAAAAATATAATCGTGAGTTTGTAAGTTAGCAGAAAGTTTAGGTATATACGAGTAGTTTATAAAGTAAATACCGGTTTTTAAAAGTGTTATTTTTTTTTCCACTACACGCAATTGAAGAAAACTTTTATTATTATTTATTGATGAAAGTGTAAATGCCTGGGACTCCGCCATTTCATTTAATATTCGCTATTTCATCTTATATTGTATATAAAATTCATTAATATCACTTTCACATTTAATAAATATTTTCATTTGTTAAATAGAATAATTGATAGTAGAAAATTGAAGGTTAGATCAGCACATGTCGATATAACCTTGTCATTAAATATTATAGAATGTCGCAATCGTCATAAAAATTTATTAATAATTTATTTATTACAAAAGTAATATATAAACAAGTATATTCAGAGATTTTCCAAAAAACTTAGCAATTTAAATATTTTTTTTTTAAACTGTTGATTTTTTATTCATTTTGAATTTGATTCTGATATTTGCCACTAGCTGGCGTATAAGTCAAGAAGCGCGGAGTATATGACATGTACTTACGACCAATCAAAATTATTATTTTTAAATAGCGTAAACTTTGTAATTCTTCTTACGTAGTGATAGATCATGACTTATAGGGATCTAGGGGTCGTTTTAATCAGCCAAAATTGTTGGCGGCGTGCGGAACCCGTCAGAAGTTAATTGCGTAAGACTCCGGCAACCCATCCATCAATCAGGCTCCGTCAGGCCGAGCAGAGACTAATTTGCTCGTTTGTTTTACCGCTAAACCCCGTGCGGCTTAGCCTGATAGATGTTTGATTAGAGGAGCCCTTTGTGCGGCACAATATTGTTTGTTGTTCCTCTTTATACCATCCCTCGAATGGCTGGCTTAGTTGTGACAGCATAATAGGTACGCATTATGCGATATGCTTGCATAACCCACGACGGACCCTCGAATGGTTCATACCTTCATGCTATTTTAGGGTTCCCGTAGTCGAAGGTTTTAATAAGCATGTCCGTTTGTCCATTTATCTGCCTGTCCGTAAGCGGTGTTATCTCGTAACTATATTGACATCCTCACATCCCTGTCGCAGCGGTGATCACTGCGTACCTATTAAGTATAAGGTCCCGGATTTGTGTGTTCTCGTTTCAACCTGTATAATTTAATCTACAATGTATTTAATAAGTGTAATTGGTGTTAACCGTACTAATTGAAATAAAATAAATAAACAAATAATAATGGTAAAAAACATGGAAATTTAAATAAAATTTCGAGAGTATATTTTGGATTATCGGCATGTAATGTTATTAGCTACTGTAAAATTAAAATTATTAACGTATATTTTAAACAAGCTGATGATTAAACGCTATCGCTCTCCTTATAGAATTTCCCAATTCTTGTAAAACTTTCATCACCTTTAGGTGTACTTTGTAAATTTCTAACAAATTTCATGCTCTACGGGTGCGCTATGAATGAATGAATGAATGAATGAATGAATGATTTATTTATTTCTCCACATTACTTATAAGTACGAGTACAATATAATGTTGCTTACGGTCTATTTTGTTACACATTTATAATGTGGGGACTGATGCTTGAACTAGGTAGAACCTGTATCTCAAGCCACCAGGCCCTTTCCCCAGGATAAAGTATACAAGGATGAATATAATATAGTTTAAGTAATGTTATAATCACAGTTATTCGGTAATATTTAAATTAAGTAAGAGTAACTTTGTGTTCTATATTTTAAATAATGAATTTCTTTATTTTAACAGAAGATTTAACTTATGCAAAGATTTTAGATTTATTAGAATGAATAGTAATAATTTATTTTAAATTGTATTGTCTTATAAATTGTAGTTTATAGTTTTTCATGCGTGTACGTGTGTGTGTGGAGTGTGTGTGTGTGTGTGTGTGTGGAGTGTGTGTGTGAGTGTGTGTGTGTCTGTGTGTGAGTGTGTGTGTGGCTGTGTGTGGGTATGTGTGTGTGTTAGGCATATGTGAATCATTTCAGTATCTGAATAATGCTTTCAGTCTCATCGTAGTTTAGCCCACTTAACCAGTCATATAGTCGAGTTTTACAATTATGTATGTTTAACTTATCAATATTGAGTCTTTTGTTTACCTGATTATAAAGATAGCTCCCCAGAAAGCATGGAAAATTATGTGTAAATATTTTTTTAAATTTATTAGTCGTAAATTTTTGATAAAGTCGCCTTTTTCCTATGTTATTAATTTTATTTTTATTTTGAATATGATATCTCATAACAAGTTTAAAAATGAACAATTGTCGTACCGTCAGTACCTTACTTTCACGGTACAATGACGTTGTGGAATAATAATATGGTAAAAAGCGGCTAACTTTTAGTAGCAGTCTTTGTGCTCTTTCGAGCTGTATCATATGAGTCTTTGCCGCTCCTCCCCATGTGTCAATCCCATATGTTATAAGTGATTGACATAGTGATAAGTATACTGTTTTCATTAATTTAGGGTCTGCAACATCTCATCATAGTGCGATAAGTTTGTAAAAACAGTACCTTCAAATTAATATAACACGTAACTCTAACCAGACAACAACTCGTATAGTATCGTATAGTATCGTCTAAGATTTTATTTCCAGATTTGAAACTTATTTATAGCCCAGATTCATTTTCACCCCATAAATAAACCATTTTGTAACAACTATATTAAAAGTATCCGACATGATCACGTTTCAAACATTAAAACTAGTTACTTAGTAATTCAATAATAGACATAAAAATGAACGTGTTTATTAAGTTAAATCACATATGTTATAAATCGTGATATCTGGATTGGCATGTTAGAACAATTGATATTTATTATTTAATAGCGTACCCAGCCCGCTTCGCCGGGCAAGATTTTGCTTTATTTTATTTAAATTACTATATAAAAACTATAATTATTATATAAAAACTTACATCGTTAAATTTTTAATTTAAGTCTCAATATATATTAAATAATTGATTTCTCTCCGTATTCATTCTCTTCTATTCTCTTCATGAGCGGGTAAAGATCATTATCTTCACCCATGATACAATACACCCAACAATAGAATATCATCATAGTAAATAAAAGCTGTATTTGACAGTTTGACCGTTCAAAAATAGGAGTGCTCCGATCGTCACCAAACTTTACAGGATTACTCGCCAGGTCAATCCGGAGATTCCCTGAAAGTTACATTGAAATCTGTCCAGCCGTTTCGGAGCCTATACGGAACATACCCACACACTTTCTCTTTTATATATATAGATAGATAGATAGATTACTACAGGGCACGGGTCTCCTCTCACAATGAGTCTTTCTTGGTGTGAGGAGAATTATGCCCTTCTACTGTTAAGGCCGTAGTCCACTAAGCCGGCGTAATGTGGATTGGTGGACTCGTAAATGTATGAAAACTACACAAAATATGCGGGTGGCGGCGATTTGTAGTAGTGGCAAGGGTACACTTTAACATTAGATTGAAATATACTGATATCTAGAGAGTTGTAGGTGATCTTTCAGGAGAGTGGAAGAACAAGCAAGAAGATACATACATTAGATACAGTCAGTTAAAAAAATATATACTCTACCAGCTGTTGCCAGCGGCTTCGTAAGCGTTTTTAGGTTTTTGATAAATCTAGCGGGAACCGTACATTTTCCCGGAAAAGCAGCCTATGTTAATCCAGGGTATAATTTATCTCCATTCCAATATTCAGTTAAATTGGTTTAGTAAATTTTGCGCGAGAGAGTAACAAACATCCATCCATCCATACAAACTTAGGCATTCATAATATTAGAAGGATTAAATGGTTTTGATCTGGCGAATAGATGCCACCGCTATCAACAACACTGCTTTTGAGTTCCGGCATGTTGAATGAATTTGGTAAAATACCACGTAGATTAAAAATATAGTATAAATAAAAAAAATATGTTAAAGCGTTGTCTTTAGCTTCACTCAATAAGAATATACATAAAGTTTAATTACAATCCGTAGTGAGATTATTCCAACTACGTGGATGGAAA
Organism: Pararge aegeria; assembly: GCF_905163445.1. Classification (NCBI taxonomy): domain Eukaryota; kingdom Metazoa; phylum Arthropoda; class Insecta; order Lepidoptera; family Nymphalidae; genus Pararge; species Pararge aegeria. The sequence continues at coordinate 8,531,244 of NC_053189.1, forward strand.
AGATTGCACAAGTATTTGCGAAAACACATTTGCAATCTACCGACTCACTCTCATCGTCTGATGGGACAGCAGCTCCGACAAGACCGGCGAAGAAGTCCGGCGCAGGACCGACAACTGAACGTGTTCTCCGGGCATGGGAATGAATCCCTGCGGACTTTCATACTCCATGCTGGTGTTTTCTTCACAGAAAAAATCAATACTATAAATTGGCCTGATCAGTATACCGAACCTAGGACCTTGTGATTTACTGTCGAATATGGTCAACACCAGACAAACGAAGCAGTTAAATAATTAATTAGATATAAGGTCTCATACAAAATCTAGGAGGAAACATGCCATTATGTTTCCTTACTTAAAAAAGAATTTCCGTCACTAGAATAGATTTTTCTTATTTTAAGCACAAAAACATTTACTTTTTCACTAGCGAAGTATGTTTTCACGTAAATATACGTTTCGCATATCAATAAGTCAATAAAGCAGTACTTTATTGACTAAAGATCCTCAGGCATTATTATCCCCAGGTAAGATCGAAACTGATGTCGATAAAAAAGCCCGTTAAATAATATTACTTTCCAAAAAGTTTCTCTTTTAAACCAGTAAAGAAAAAAAGAAGAATAAAAAGTAATAAAAAGTTTTCGGCAAGCTTCCGTTGAGTTGGAAGTAATAAAACAGTTACAGCTGAATCTTGGGGCGGTCCTATATAACTTCTGAAGTATTTGTTGTTGGAAAGAAACTCTTTCCCTTTTACTGCGGACGAATGGCCGAGAGAACAGTGGACTGTAAATCTTTTGGGGATTAAGATGTTTACACATTGCTACTAAATTTCTCTGTGCACTTCCTGGTATGTATTTCAGTACATGGTAAAAAGAAAACGTGTCTATTTTTATCACGGTAACGGCTAGTTTCCTTTTATCTCATTCGTAGTGTAGAACACATGTATTTTCTCCATGGTGTGAAATTTAAAATAGTGCAGCTGTCTGAACTGCGTATATAACTGTTATATTAGAAAGCGAGCTTCAATGTTACATTGTACATGATTATAGTGTGTTATAATATTTCCTCAAAATAACAAATTGTCAGGTAGTGTTGTTTCAACCACCAGCTCGAACTTTGTCTGTCCGCTCCATGGCTTCATAGCATCAAAAACCGATGGGCTTAGGTTTTATCACTAACACATAACGTGATGGCTATCATAAAAAGCCCACCGCTCTCTAATTCTGAGAAGGCAGGCTTATTTATGAATATTGTTATAAAGAATCTTATTACAAGAATATCAAAGTATATTTTCGCTCATGGAAATGTAACGTGTAGCTTTTTCCAGACACTCCAATACCTACGAAAATATATTTAAAATATTGCACTATCCCGTTTCCATAATCATTTATTTTCTTCTATTATTAATTTTGCCTGGAGGAGATCACTTAAATCGATAAGAGCACTTTTGCGCATTTTTATTTGTGTCGTATTACTGTTTCCAATATTTATAATCTTTATCCCTTAATTGTGTGTAATAAAGAATTTATCTATCGATCTATTTATCTATCCACGAAATAACAAAGTTATTCCGAGAAAAGTCCAGAGATTATTCCGTATGTTTAAATTTTCTAAATAAAGAAAGTTCCTCATAAAAGTCAACGTTTGGACAATTACACTCACGGGTTGCACACAGCGAAGCAACTTCAAAGTGAATCAAGTGATCAAGTGCGATACCTAGTAGCCTAACTACCATTTTTGACTATCACTTGCGATGTATATACCTTGGTCTATCCAAGGATCCAGAACACACATCACGAAAGAGTTAAAGTGCCACTAGAGTCAGCAGGCGTTCTTATTCCACATCCTCTTAACAATTTTAACAAGCGGAGTATATCGGCAGATCCTTTTGTTTAATCTAATGAAAGAAATGCAATCATTATTAACAACCCATTACCAGCTCTCTACAAGGCACGGGTGAGAAGGGTTAAGGCCGTTATCCACCACGCTGGCCAAATGCGGATTGGTAGACTTCCACACGGCTTTGAAAAAATTACTGGATTATTTAACCGAGCAGTTCCAAGGCATGCGGGTTTACCTTACCTTCACGGTTAAAGCAAGTGGTATTTAAATGCTTAGTGCCCGTCACTCAACCATCATCGAATGCCTAATGATTTAGGCGATGTCTATAGAAAAACACGTTTCACCAACTCTTAGGTTATAACTATCGATGAACGATTAATCCTAGGAATCTCCTTAGCCTATTTCAGCGTGAGTGAAAAGGGCATAAATTACTCTACTATTGCTTGAATTGCACCTACTCGTAACTCTGAAAAATTAAAGGTGCGTACCGGGCATCGAACTTGGTCCTCCTGAAAGAAGCTCTAACCGCTAGGTTATCACCGCATAAAGGACCTATCCTCCAATGTATCACAATATATAAAGCAGTCATCACATTTTCTAATGATAATAATTTACGAATGTTTCATTTTTTCATTTGCAATGCGCTCACGAACCACTCTATGAAACTTGACGAAGGGTTTTCGGTAGGGGAAACTTCCCTAGCAACGGAAATGTTCCGTACATACAAATGACCGTAAATTACGGTGGTGTTATGGAAAAATATTCACAATTACCCTTAGGAGTAAGAAAGGAGAGTGAGAACAGCCCAGCCACTAACAAAAATATATCATTCAACAAAGAGTCATAGAACGTTTTATATAGATAGTTATATTTATTCGTTGCTGTAGGACAAATGTCTAATTGTTGTATTTAATAAAAATAACATTAATTTAATAACAAACTAGCTTCTGCCCGCGACTTCGTCTGCGTGGACTTCGGAATTCGCTCATTAACAATTTTTAATCCTACCACGGTAGCCTGGAAGAGATCGCTATGTAGCGAAAAGGCCGCCAAATATTATACTTTTTGTTAAATTTTTACTTATAATTTTACTATATGTTTATGTGGTGTACAATAAAAGTGTATTAATTCATTCGAAGTACATGTCCTTCTCCATATCATATCTACTTTCAAAGCTCCCTAGCTCGTAACCAATTTTCAATATTCTCTCGGGAACTACTTAAGGAATCGAGATATAAGGTAGCCTATGTTCTTTTCCATTTCAAAGGCTACACACATGCCAAATTTCACCCCAATCCGTTCAGCTGTTTTTGCGTGATAGAGTTACATACATCCACACTTTCATACAATAAATATTAGTTGATATATTAATGTAAAAATATACTAAAAAAGGGAGCTTTTTCTGTAAAGATTTTTTGAAAAAATATAGGAATTCCTATATCCTATAGATTACGACCTATCTCAAAGCAAATCAAATCTTTACAACCATTTGGCTTGGATTTCAAAAAAGACTCGGGTTCTGCATATATTAATTATTTCGATTATTTTACCATGTCGCTGCCTATTCGCGAAAACCCGTGACCTTTGGTCCCTACTGAAAATCAGCCTTGCAGTATTCCTTGGAAGTCACTGCCATGGTGCTGCGGCATAGAGCTGAGTAGGTGACCCGTCGACCACAACGAGGCAACATACTCCTAAATTATGAATGAATGAATGAATGAATGAATGAATACACTTTTATTGTACACCACATAAACATAACAAATTAACAGTAAAAATTTAACAAAAGGTATACAATTTGGCGGCCTTATCGCTACATAGCGATCTCTTCCAGGCAACCAAAGGCGCTAAAAACAGCTAAATTATTGTATCTTTTTCTCTGTTCTCTTGTTGTAGTATATTGTATTTTATTTATTGTAGTTAATAAATATTTATTATTATTATTATTTATTATTAATAGTAAATACCAACTATTAAGCGTTCTGGTACTGGTAAGGAAACTCTTTACTCAGGTATAAGAAAAGGTTTACAAAATATGTTTTTCTCAATATGCTGAAACTATAATACAAGATATACAAAAACAAAAAACTGTTGACTGCATATGACTGCATGTAAATATAAAACTGTTATTTGCATAACCCCATTTCCCTAGATCGGGTTACATCTATTTGAATAATATCATATTTCCGCATACCTACTAAACATAATACCTCACGAAATGTTAACACCAAAGAGCTTTGCTTAGTGAATAGAACGGATATTTGACCACATCTTTAAACTAATAACTATTTTCATTTGATAGCATCCGTATGGTGGCGATTCCAATAAAGCAGAGAATAGCGGAGAGAATAATAGTGGAGCAAAGATGTCTAGGAAAAGAGAGTCCAATCGCATATGTACCTACCAAACTGCCATGTAAATAATAATTTACTTCGTGAATTCGTCATTTTATTTAATCGAACTTATTATTGCTATCTTATTTGTGTGCCATTTTGACCACTTTTAGACATCATGATTTAACAACTTCGTACAATTTCAAGAGACTAAAGCAACTCCGGTATGAAGTTTATAAATGTTAAACCATCCCCGTTAATTCCCCCATCACCTTTTAATGATTGGGTTGGTCGAAATGAATTGATATTATATCGGGCGATTTAAAGTTTTGTTGTTTTCAAGTTAAACTGATATTGACTTATAATTTTAGTCATTTTTCCTTTCTGTGATTAATATAACATTTAAATATCTTTGGTTAACACATTTCCCTGACCGTGCAGACTGGTTTTTCTCGGCCAATATAAATCATTGTAAGCGGTTTCTGTGCTCGAACATATTTACACCTTTTTGCCGTTTCTTGAGAAATGGGAGCGTGGATGTATAACGCTACGTCGGCTAAAAGAAAAAAAATGGGGAAACAATAAAAATTATGGTTCCTTTGTATTTGTCAACAGACGTACGTCCCTTCTTCACTGCGAATCCACACTCTCATAATAAAATACTTATATTATGAATTGTGTCCGTTTGTTTGTTGCGTACGCTAACCATTGCACCGAACTCGATGAATTTTGCCGCAAATATAGCTTCCATTGAAAATGCACTTTCTCCGCACGGTTCGCTCCGACACCATAGCATCCCCAAGAGATTTTGACTTTTAAGATGTTGACTGCTAAGATTCTAATAGCACTGCTGGCTTTCCTATACACAATTGCTAAGACTCACATAGCAATTGTGCATTGTAGAGTCAACATATCTTTATTATCATCACTATTTTGGGAGATCTGTGTCGTGTGGTACTAGCAACGATTAAGCAACGAAATTATAAATGGTTTTATCTCGCAAGAATGCGCAGTTTACAAAGGTAGCATAGTAACTAAAACAACAAACTAAACTTTAAAATGATATTGGAAAAGAGCAATCTGCTGAGTTTCTTGCCAGCTCTTCTCAGTGGAATCTGCCTTCTGAAACGGTAGTAGAGTCACTATAAACGCACTGATTTGACGTTTCAAAAGTGCTTATTAATTAGGCCTACTTGAAATAAATGAATTTTGAATTTGAACACCTGAGGCGGCGATAACCTAATTAAATGTTATATAGAAATAACTTTTTATTAAAAAAAAAAAAAAAAAAACTATTACGAATAGAAGTAAGTTTGTTTTATACCACTTTTTACGCGACAGTATAATAATCTAGCTTTCTTAGTTGTGTTTTATTCATAATTTAATAAATATTTTAATTTTTGTTCGAAACAAGAATGAAAATTAAAGAAATATGTACTCGGTTGACAAAATGCGGAAAACACGGCTTTATAATTCAATCCACGAAAGGAAAAACATTTTGCAGCATTCCATGGAACAATTTCATTTGCGGTGATGCACGTTGCATGCATAAATCACTCTGACCCGTTGCATTGCGGTATAAAAGTGTATCTACTGTTTTTATAAACACCAGCTTATATTCACGACTTCGTCCGCATTCACTCAAACATTCAAATTACTATCCTGTGTCAAATTGTTAAAAAATGACAAAAGCTTTCCTTTATAAATAATGATAATTTGGTACATATTGAGTGATTTAGGTAACAAATAAACCTACAAATTGCGACTAATTTAAAAGAATAACCTGTTTCGCTACTCAGACTCTGTATCGATGGTTCCGTACCTCAAACGAGAACGTATATTTAACATTTTACTTGTAGAAAATATTGTTTGGTTTCGATAGTTATTATTCGACCACTACGATAACACCAAACTGCATGACTATTGTTTTTAAGGATTATATCCGATTTGAAACTATGCTTATGAACATAGAATTGAGAATATATAGAACCGTCATTCGGCAAAAACAGCGAAAAGCCCCGCGCACGTTTCACTTTACACCCGTGGAAAGTTGCTAGCTCACAAACTTTTCACATATTTCCAATTTTATGGTAAAGTTGAGAACATTAGAGGTAAAATAATCACTATCAAATGCTAAATGGAATGCCTGTTCGAAACACTACTAAAGTGTAATGGTTTTTGATGCTTCAATATTAATCGTTTACACGGTTTCAGTATGTTAATTTTGTAGCTAGACATTGTTTTTTTATTAAAATTTGTAAGCAAACATCGGGTAAAGGTAACCAGGGAATGGGATGTCTTTAATTGTTTATGATTAATCAAAAACTATGCAGTTTTAAAAATAGCATAAACCTTTTTTGGATTCTAAAAATGAGGTTCAATGTTTAATAATCACTTGAGTATTGTTATGAGGAGTTAGAGGAGTGTTTAATATTAAGTAAATTAAATATTTTCGTTTATTAGACGTCTAGACAGAATGAGCGTGCCCTTACATAAATTGCCGAAACCTCAAGCTAAATAACGCTGTGGTGGGGTTGATAAAATCTTGTCCATCGTCCGTCAATTAATTCTACCTTAAATTATTAAGTATGTAATTTTGATAGCTTTTAGTAACAAAAGTTATAAACTTACAAAAGTTATATAAATATTTATATACATTCAAAGAGCTACAAAACAGGTTAAGTGTCAGTTATTGTCATATATTCGAATATACAAAAAAAAACTATCTATTAGGTATAGAAATCATCAATCAGCAAAATGTATTATGAGTCGTAAAATGGAATAACATAGTGTATAGAATCAAATATTAATAACTGTAATATATTTAAAACTAGAAGTATGTACTAGAGTTATGCGTCTAAAATTTATAATTTAAAATAATGAAATAAAATAAATTTACTACCAACAATACACACATCGCTATCTAGCCCAAAAATAAGCGTAGCATGTGTTATGGGTAGGTACCAAGACAACTGATGAATATTTTGAATATTTTTTTATTGATTTATTTATTTATATTCTTTTGTTGATCCATATCAAGTTCAGTAAATCAAAAAAAGGACAGATACTTCAAGTAGGAAAACTATAAAGAAAACAAAAAAGTGGTACACTCTTAAAAACATACATACGAATAACTACATACTAATACATAAACCAGACTACACAAAATCAATACTATTAAAAATTTATATAAAAAATAAATAAACTAATATATACTTTTGCATACCATAAATACTTAAATAAGACCATGAGTACATAAATAATATTCGTCTTTATTTAGCCTTAACATCATTATAAGTAATATGCATAAAAAAACTTAATTATGTAAACAATATAAAATAAAAGAATATATATTATTAGGTTTTTTTCACTTATTAGTCCCTGAAAAATATTCATATTCCTCACACAAACATTTTCAAAATGTGGGAATCAAACCCACAGCCTTGGATTAAGAAAACAGGGCCGCTTCCAACTGCGCCAATCGGCCGTCATATTCCTCTTACGTAGCGTAAGAGAAACTATGCAGTTTCATATTCCTCTTACGTAGCGTAAGAGAAATATGGCAGAGGAATATATTATGGGTTGATAGCTTAGTGGTTAGAGGCTTCAGATTACCTTTCGGTGAGGCAGAATTCGAAACCCGGTACGAACCTTTAACTTTTCGGAATATGTATGTTTTATTTTAACATCACTTGCTTTAACAGTGGCCGAAAACGTCGTAGGCAACCTGCATGCCTGAGAGTTCTACATAACGTTCTCAATGGTCTAAAAGTCTTAAGTCTACCAATCCACACTTAGCCAGCTTGTTGGATTACGGCTTAAGCCCTTCTTATTCTGACAGGATATCCGTGCCTTATTGGCCGGTAGTGGGTAGATGATGTTGATACATATTACTTACCTAAAGTCATGTATAGATAAACCATTAGTCAACAAGCTTTACACAGATTCTACTAAACAGTGTCTCGTTGTTATTACGTTCAACTAAGCTAGGATCTTCTAATAAAAATCCCAGTATCAGGTGCTACAAAATTACCCATTTCCACATACGTGCCTTGAATAACACAGGTTATTATCAGTAATATAATATTATAATAACTGCTTCGTTGTTCTAGTAAGTAGCATGTGCAACTACGGACCTCGAAGTTTTGGGTTCGATTCCCGGGTCGTGATAAAAAGCCTTCTGCATGGGTCACTAGGTGCAGCGTGTGGGTCTATGTTCTTAAATCATATTTCCAACGACAAATTAGGCTGATGCCCTGCGTTGTGACGTTCATATTCTTCTGATGTTAATTGCGTAATATAGTTACCACGCTAGTGTCACTCTAATAGTCAAAACAAAAAAAAAGTTAAAAGCAAACGCTAACGTGAAAAACATCCACGAATGTCAGAAAAGCTTTAATTTATAGCTACTATTAGAAATACGGAAATTTCGTAGATTCTTCACACCATAGATAATACTTTGATGCTATTAATGCACGCCTACGTATAATTTCAAAATTTGTGCCAGGTCGATAAAAATAAAGTGCTTTCTTTGAATTTACTTTTAACGTCGTTCTACGGATATTAATAGACCAAATTTTATGCGATTCTACATCGACCGTTACTTGTGCATTTTCATTTAATGACACACTGTTTCTTCATAAATTCATTCATAAACTAGTCAGTAATAAATATAGAAATTCAAAAACTCAAACTACTAATATTATAAATGCCAAAGTGTGCCTGTTTGTTTGCTTGTTGGTTACATAATTGGCTCAATCACTGCACCGATCTTGATGAAATCCGATCGGGGGGATCTACCGGGGGTTTAAACAGCCCTTGCACAACTTTAGAGCTAAGATAAAAATAATAAACTTAACAAAATGGTACCTACTCATTATTCCTAGAAAACTAATACCTCCACAGACATTTAAAAAATCTTAACGCGGGTTTGCTTGTAACTAAATAAATCTAAAATAAGGCTTCTAAAAATCTTAAAATAATAAAAATATCTCATATTTAACAAAAAGGCGCAGTTGGGGGCCACGCACTAAAAATCAACGAAAATAAGGCTTCAAAAGGCTTGGACCATCTATGGTAGGATCCATCACAGTTTAAAAAATTCAAATGTTAGTTATGAAAACTCGGAGTCCATTTCTAGCCTGTATCAGAGAGTCGCGACTTGTTATACAAGTACTTGTATAATTATCACGATAGTAAGTGAACAGTCATATTTCAACGTCCGTAACTATCGTTTGTAATTATTGTCCGTTAATTATAGTACAATTATAAAGCGACATCAACAATGATAAATGTATAATTACGCGAGATTAGAGTGCTTACAGCGGTATGTATGATACAAAACTGATATCTACTGGTATTAGTTGGATTCTTTAGTAAAAAATAAAATCTCTTGATAGGTGGATGACTAGTGCTACAGACAAAAATATGTGGAAGTCTTTTTATAAAAGGACTTGAGTAATTATCTACAAATTATAGTCAGTTGAAGCCTTTAAAAATGAAACTACCTTTATTGTGTATGGAGTATACCTATATAAGTGCATGGAGAAAAAAAACCTTAAACTTTTTCAATCGCTGGAAATACAATTGCTTCCGATTTTGGAAGTAGCATTATTATGTGCATTTTTGCCAACACAATCGAGATTTTCGTATTTTTCGCGGGAAGAGGTGGTATGTATGGTGACAATTGGAGGTATTCTTTGTAGGGCAAACTGTGCCGCTATAATATAATAAATCATTCAATTCATTCCTAATTTCATTAAAATAAAAAATGTAACACGTGAGTCATTCATAAAAATTTATAACTATTTAGTTTAACGATAAGAATGTAAACCAGGTAAAAAATTTAATTAATAGAATGAATTTCTTGATAATTCTCTTTGATAGCAAAATTAAATTTAAAATAGATACTTAAAAAGTTTCATGTTACTAAAGAATCTCTTTTTACTTCGTTAAAATGGAGTTTCCCGTGCTGAATGATGTGACGGCGGCCACTAGGGAAATTTTTCAAATTTTCATTGAAATTAAAGTAGGCGAACTGGGAAGGCATTTATCATGTCGGAACATTCATTACCTCAGATAGAATTAAATTTTATGTGAGTGAAATGAAATGAAAATGAAAATGTTTAATACAGTGGATTTTAGCGCTTTGTGTAATATGAGGAGTATACGTTTGGGTAGTAAGTACTTTTTTGTACTGTAGCCATAAGCAGCTCTACCGGAGTTTGAATTATTTTTGTCAGTTGGACTACGGTACGCCGGTGCAGTTTCGCTATTTCAGCACCACACCAAAACCTCCACAAACTAATCCTTATCTCCTATAACCTTATATACTTAGCTTTAGTTACGAGCTGCTTCGATGCTCGATTAGATCCTAATAATGTGATATGGATCATTAGGCCCTGAGTTTGTTCTGAATTTCAAAATATTAAAACTTAGATATTTTTGACAGGAATTTCAATATCAGACACACTCCATTACCCAACTCCAAGCTTCGAATAGAAAATAAATACGTCACTCCCTGTTAACCTGGAATCTGGTCAACTTGTTACATATATACATGTTTAACCTCCCTCGCGCAACAGTGAGCACTGTGGTTTTAAGTTGGAGGCCCCGAGTGCGAACCCCGCTGGAGTCAATATCTGTATTTATAATTTCATATTTTTCTCTGGTCTGGTCTTTTAACCCTACCGCCTGCCATACATGCATATGCTGTGTTTACTTTTAAGAAAACATTACACTTAAATAGAATAGTTAAAATTTTACAAACGGTTGTATTAGTGTGTTTGTAAGTAAATCTAATAAATAAAATTACAATAAAAAATACCGATTTAGCTTTACAGTACTAAAGCGATTAGGATTATGAGTTTAATTTAGCTGCATACCCCTAACAGGTACGACCGTTACCATTTTAGACTGCATCCTGACATACATGATTGCAGTCAAAGACTAACCTCTAGTGGCATAAAAACAAACAAATGTTCCCAGTAGCCAGAATGATGTAGATGATATACATAGCGCCATTGGTAACATTTTAAGAGATAAACGTACGAAAGTATAGGTAAACGCATCAGATCAAAGGTTACATAAACAAAGGCACGATCTCAGAGGCACATTTAAAATCACTGGCGCAATACAGTTTTCCTTTTGCTTTAGTGCGCTCGCATTGAATTTGAAAACGTGTGTAAACGTAAGAAAGTGAGTGTCGGCGTGCAATAAGTCCCACAAAGGGGAAGTAGTTTACGACCCCGCGCCCTCTACGTTGTTACGTTGGTCCGGGTTGATTCTTTGCGCAGTTTATGGATAGTTTTAGATAAAACATTAACTATTTACTTCTTTAAAATGTACTCGTTATTAAGGAACTTCCTTTCCCTTCGATTAGCTTAAAAGAAATTCAAAGCCTGAAAGGACTATAAAAAGTCCAGTTACTTAGAATTCTGTTAAGTATGTAATATGGCGTCTGATGGTCGCTATGTTAAATTTCAATTAATGTCGTATATTTAGTAAGTTGTAGAAATCTAATGACGTAGGAAACTCAAAAAAAAATTCAAAAATTCAAAATTCATTTATTTCAAGTAGGCCTAATACAAGCACTTTTGAAACGTCAAGTCTGTCTGTGTGTAGCGACTCCACCACCGGTTCGGAAGGCAGATTCCACCGAGAAGAAGCCGGCAAGAAACTCAGCAGTTGCGCTTTTCCAATATCAACAATTTACATTTTACATTTTAAAATTAATTTTTCTATGAGAGATGAAAGCGGAGCCGGATGCTTCCAAGCAACCTTGCCATTAAGAAATTCATCAATTGTATAATAACCTCGCTGTAATAAATGTGCTTTAACACATTCTTTAAACTTATGCATTGGTAGGTCAAAAATTTCCTCAAAATCAACCTACGCGTTTGGTATTTCGAGGGCGACAAGGAACAAACACATCTAGATAAGCAACACCAAGCTGTTCCAAAATTCCCTCTCTATGTACGTTTTACGCTGACACAGGAGTATCTTTAGGAGATGATGACTCCCATGTTTTGCAGTGTGAAATGTCTAATGTATATTATCATCAAATTAAGCAAAGTAACGTCTGGTTCTATCCAATGTCTGCTGTCTTATTAGTTATCAAATAATATTTGATAACTAATAAGACAGCAGACAACGAATCTTGTATATTTTTAATAATTTCTTGAAAGCTGGAATAATAAATTAAATAAATATCATTTGTACTCTAGTCCAAAAAAAAAATTTCCATTCAAGAGTGTTTTCGAGAGTATTATTTGTCTCCATAAGGCAATTTGTCTCTTTTAAAATAGATTCCGTTAAGATTGGTTCAACGGTAGAGGTGAAATAATATAGTAAAATAAATTTTAGGATTAATCCTTTATTTAGACGGCCCATTAGCGCAGTTTGCAGCGACCCTGCTTTCTGAGTCAAAGGCCGTGGGTTCGATTCCCACGACTGGAAAATGTTTGTGTGATGAACATGAATATTTTTCAGTGTCTGGGTGTTTATCTGTATATTATAAGTATTTTATGTATATTATTCATAAAAAATATTCATCAGTCATCGTAGTACCCATAAAACAAGCTACGCTTACTTTGGGGCTTGATGGCGATGTGTGTATTGTCGTAGTATATTTATTTATTTTATTTATTTTCCCGGGGTTAAAAGAATACAGTGTCTGTCTTAGGGATGCGAGCTATCTTTGTTCGATACATCTATTGAGCTAAACATAGGTAACAAAAACACACTTTACAAAATTATTGTATTAATTGGATAAAGTCAAAAACTATGGTTTGATCTGTATTTTTCCATATACTGTTAAAAATAAGAATGCACGGGCGTCTTGAGACGTCCCCCTAAGGTTCAGTGCAATTTTACGACCGACTGCCCCTAGCCATCTAGGACTCCCTTGCACGCACAGCTCTACGACAAAAACAATGCCGATGAATTATACTTATTCCGACGCACGATAAAGCGTTCACCTTGTGGGGTTAGTTGGAATCCGAAGTGCATTTTATAAATAAGTAACAGAAACGGATAAAACAAAGAAAAACAAGGGTTTTGGCGAAATATTGTCTTTCGGTACGTATGTCGTAGTTTAAACTCGTTTAGACAATGCCGTTTATTGCTGTACGCTGGAAGCCAATTTATGACTTGAAATCGGTGTCATAACTAATGTTTCTCTGTTTCTGGTCTGTGTTTCACTACCCAACTTGGTTAAGTTTGTTGTGGGCTTCTTCTGAGACCAGGACGCGTTCGGAACTCACGTAGCTTTAGTTTTGAATTTACGAATATGGTTATCGCCATCATCTCACTACCGTGTACTTAATTCTCATGTACGCATCAGAAGTGCCACCTATGGGCCTACTTGAATAAAGATATTATTAAATAAATAAATAATAATAATAAATAAATAATAATAATAAATAAATAAATATACTACGACAATACACACATCGCCACCTAGCCCCAAAGTAAGCGTAGCTTGTGTTATGGGTACTAAGATGACTGATGAATATTTTTATGAATTATATATACATAAATACATAGAAAATACATATAAACACCCAGACACTGAAAAACACTTAATGCTCATCACACAAACATTTTCCAGTTGTGGGAATCGAACCCACGGCCTTGGACTCAGAAAGCAGGGTCGCTGCCCACTGCGCCAGGCACATGAGGGTTAACACCAATGCCTACCTACGACAGAGCGGCAATTTGTAGGATCCTTGCATGCTCTGCGAAGTGTTGTGCTGTTTATAAGCAATGCTCATCCCTTAACCTAAGGTGGTCCATCTGCTTGGTCCGTCCACTATTATTTAAAAAAAAATGTGCTTGGACTGCCCAGACCATCCGTTAGTATTTATCTACGTAAAATTTACTTAATATTATGTAATGAAACGTAAATATATATAATACTAGCGGACCCTCGTGACTTCGTCCGCGTAAGAGTCAATCAAGAAGCTAGAATAAATCGGATGCTAACATCATAAGCATCGTGGCTAGCTATGTACCTACTATTATTTTAAGTGAGTTAGTAAGTTATCATTATTTTAGTTATACATACATAAATACATCCATCCATACATCCATCCTCACAAACTTTCGCATTTATAGTATTAGTAGGATGGTACGCATGCATTCGATCGTTGTCCCATATGCCTTGCGACTTACCAGTATCTGTGAAGAGTTATGTCCTTTATCTCCGGCAATATTTATCAGATCTTCATTAAAATAGACAATGCATGCTTGGTAGTACACACTGTCAAATAAAAAAAGAATTATTAAAATCGGTGCAGATTTAACGGAGATATGAAGTAAAATTTCCCGGAGGAAACTTATTGTTTATAGGGATTTAAAGTATCCTATATGTTGACCCGGGATATCAGCTACCACTATACCAAAATTAATTTAAATCCGTTCAGTAGTTTTCACGTGATGTCCGGACAGACAGACAGACAGACAGACAAAAATTAAATAAAAATCTGTTTTGGACTCAGTATCGATTATAAAGCATCCCCCGGTCAAAATTTTCAAAATATATTAAATGTACAGAAATCTTGGATAGAAGCAGGCGTTACTTTGCGGAAATCCATGATATATTATCAAAATTAAGCTTAATTTGCTATACTCCGCGAAAAGCAGGAGAATCTGTGTGGTGTAATTTATAATTTCTTCAATCCTTATACCCCACACCAAACAGATCTTCGGCAATATACCCTCTACGCACGTTTCGCTCCGAAACCGGAGCATCATCAGGAGATGTTGACTTTACAATTATTCATTTAAAAGTCAACGTGCGTAGTGGGTATATTGCCGAAGATCTGTTTGGTGTGGGGTATAAGGATTGAAGAAATTATAAATTACACCACACAGATTCTCCTGCTTTTCGCGGAGTATAGCAAATTAAGCTTAATTTTGATAGTACAGAAATCTTTCAGTTACATTCTTATTATAAGTATAGATAATGTATAAAACTGGTCGATATTTTGAGATACGTTGCGAAAGAAAAACAACATTAATTTAGGGTTATCTCTATAAAATCTTCATAGGCACTTCACTTATACCTAAATACGTTATCCCATTCATCATTTAGGATTTTATCGTTCACGTGACGAAGATTTATTGTGGGCCGGCCTATAAACGATAAAAATAAAAACGTGGGCTCAATTATGCATCATTTATTGGAGCCCATGCATATAAATCAAACTAATCATAGCGCATACCTGCGTACTTTGATAATAACAAGGTGGGATACCGACTTATGAGTCTTGGCTGTGACACCTGACAGCCAATCAAGTTATATACCAAGTAGCGTACTCGGGGTGCTCAACCAGGGATGGCAGTTGATGTTAAATTAAACAATTGTTTTCCAAAACGAGTTACACACAAACCTCATCGCAGGCAGAGTTTTTAGGGATGTGTACAGTGTAATGCACTGAACTACGACAGCTTTCTTCAAAACAATAATAGCATTGTATAATAAAACATATTTTATTATACCGTGTATATTTTATATCTTTAAACGATCAATTCTTGTATATATATAAGTATATGATATAATTGGAATCTCGGAACCGGCTCCAACGATTTTCACGAAATTTAGTATACTGGGGGTTTCGGGGGCGATAAATCGATCTAACTAGGATAAATTTTTAGAAAAAGTCATTTTATCGTGTTTTATTGATAAATTTATAAATAAGTATATATAATTGGAATCTCGGAATCGGCTCCAACGATTTTCATTAAATTTATTATACAGGGGGTTTCGGGGGCGATAAATCGATCTAGCTAGGATTAATTTGTATTGGAATCTCAGAATTATTTATATTGGACATACGACTTTTTTTTTTAAGTCGACTCATTCGCGGACGAAGTCGCGCGGATCCGCTAGTTTCTATAATATTCCTACTAAACTCAGACAATGATATAATATTAGTTAAATCATCGCCAACCCTTGTCGTTTTTATTACTTACTCTGGTCGAACACCCTGTGTACGACCTATACAATCCCACCTGGCATGTTTTTAATCAAAGTAATCGGTGCAATTACAGTACAATCTACTTTGATTAAAAACCAGAGGTAGGAAGTAAATACCTACTTCTTATAACCACGAGCACTGCCTTGCTGGTCTAGTGGTTACCATATTAAACTACGGGTCCCGAGGTCATTGGTTTAATTCCCATGCCAGACTAAGAATTTTAAGGTAATATCTTCATATTGGATATATTGGATAGAAGCAGGCGTTACTTTGCGGAAATCCATAATATATTATGAAAATCAAGCTTAATTTGCCATACTCCGCGAACAGCAACAGAATCTGTATAGTGTAATATATAATTACTTCAATCCGTACACTCCACACCAAACAGATCCTCGGCAATGTACCCTCTGCGCAGGTTGTGCTCCGAAAGCGGAGCATCCTCAGGAGATGTTGACTTTACTATGAATAATTGTTAAGTACATTCAACAGACTGCTTTTGTTTATAATATTTTAATTAAATGAATCATTTAGGTACCTTTTAAACTTAACTTTTTTTCTATCTAAGAAACATAAAGAAATTAATTACCTAACTAACCAAGTAGCAGTTTCAGTTGTCACATCTAGTTGTGGATGAATCCATGTTACGTATGCAGTGACATAGCCGCGGCTCGCGTCAGCAGTTGACCGTCGATATGATTTTGATGCGATGGTGCTTCAAAACTACCCACTTACAATTTAAAATTTATTTATTGTGCGCTCGAAGATGCAATTTTATATAATTACCCTCTTTTTGTAAACTAGCCTGTAAGTTCCATTTAAGTGGAAATTCCTTTATGGAACAATAAATATCTTAAACCAGAAACCAGACCTTTATTTCATCCTGTAGGTATAACTACTAATGTTCAGTTAATAATCTACCGAGAGTCAAACTTAAAATATGAAAGGAAGATGATGATGACGTATTGCACTTATAACGCCCCATGAAATGAAATACCTTATAATAAGAAAGTCTGAATTGTTTTAATCTCAGTTTTAAAACATTTTCAGTATAAGAATCATCATCATCATCTCAGTTTTCAAACATTTTCAGTATCAGAATCATCATCATCATCATCATCTTCATCAACCCGATATCGGCACACTACTGGAATCGGGCCTTCTCCAAGAATGAGAAAAGCTTAGGCCGTAGTCTACCACGCTGGCCAAGTGCGGATTGGTAGACAAACAATTGAGAAAATTATGGATAACTCTCAGGAATGAAGGTTTAATCACCTTGTTTTTAAAGCAAGTGATATTTAAATTGTTTAAATTGAATACGCACATAACTCCGAAAAGATGGTGGTGCGTGCTGTGGCTCGAACTCGGTCTGCAGGAAAGGAAAGTCGAAGCCACACCTAGGCTATCACCGCTTTCGGGATGCGTAAACAAAAATAAAATTGGAAAGCGTGAATATGCAGACCACTTTTGTAGGGACGGGAAAGGGTAGACCCACTCACTGCTGTTCATTCCCACGTGCCCTGCGACCGGCAACGGGGAATTTAATATTCCATTTTCAAAAGTTCAAATTGCAACTGCCTCGCTTTAATTTTGTAAATTCTTGCATGGGGGCACAACATGCATTTGAAGAATCAATGAATACGGTTGACGAGCTTTAATGATTAGTATCATATTTTAGTGATAACAATCGCGAATGCCCATCAAAGCCAATTTTATAATTAAGGACTAGATATAAGTACCTAATAGGCACTTAGATACCATCTTGGCAAGAAAAAACGTTAATCCGTTTCCTATGCGGGAATCAAACCCAGAATGTTTGTTATTGATGATTCTAATTAACTTAATCACTAAAAATAGACGCCATCTACTAAAAATACATGGAACCTGTTTGAACCACAAATGTCGCTGTACTGACGTTTACCATGAAAAGATTCCAGACTCCGCTATAAGACTTGCTTGTTGGTGCCGTAGTCCTTTATTCTGTCACTAGGTGGCTCTATAAACTAGAAATAGTAGATACCTACGTAGATATCTATTATCACAATATCAAATTTCGGCAGTAAGTACTACCTTTTGGTTCGACTAGCTACCACCCAGTGACGATCTATAAGATTCTTTCGTAGAGATTGAGGGTGCAGTAGATAAATAATGTATGGGTATTTGTAAAGCAACTTTAGAATTTGTGTGTTTGTGGAAAATAACTGATTAAACAATTATTTTTCGCTATGGAACTATTCAATTTTTTCACTTTCTAACAGAAATTCAGTTTCTATGGCGTCATATTCTGTTTGCATATTGCATATGAGGTTAGATCTTGCTAAATATTAGGTTGTAGGTTACTTGACGAAAACTTTAAGTTGGTACCTTTTTTAACGCACCAATATCATATCCACTGTTATACAGAATAGTCCGTTAGGTACCTAAGCGGGTTTTCATCTTATTGTGCGGGCGGTGTTTTCCATCGTGTTATATCGCTGTCATGCTCAAACTTGTTTAAACATTTAAATAAAAGTGTTTATTCCGCCATACTCGTTTCTAGTGCTAAAACTTTGTTTTAAAACTAATAGAAAAAATATAGGCCGAAACTATATTCAATACTCGATTTTCGATACAAAAACAATAGCCCTTGTGATATGTTGGATCACGATAGACACAGAATAAGTTATAATTTGTATTTATTTGAGAGGTAGGCAAATTAAATTATAACTAGCTTATATTTTGAAGGAAATGAAAAGCATTTTTATTTTTTCTAAATAATATATTTACTAATGCCAAATCAATCTTAAACACACATCAAAACAGACATAAGTAATATGCACAATCTCACTTAACTAAATTATAAAAGTAGATATACTCTATTTTGTTTTTGGAAAACAATTGTTAGAATTTATTCTCCTTTAGAAATATAATACTTTGAAAAAAAAATTATAATATCATATAAAATATTTACAAAGTTAATCTTAAGGCACTTGTGTGATTTGCCATAAATGTTTAGGTATAAGTACAAATAAAATATAACATGAAAGTCCGTATGGTGATGGCACAAAAAATGTTTCAAACATAAACAATTCAAATGAACAGCATAATTCAAAAGTGGCTTACAAAGATGTCACTTATTCTTTTCGAAGTATCTAGCCAGGCAACAGCAGAAGTTTAATAATATGGAAAAAGTATCCAGAAACTAGATAAGCTATAAAATCATTCTTTTCAACTGCAAGTTTTTTCTTTTTTTAGTATTTAACAAATACTACAGCAGCCTTCTAACCTGATTATCGAATATTACAGTTGTTTCATTTATTTAAGCCTTTTCTTAAGTTCTGCCATAAATGAAAAGCGGGAAATTTTCTATTCTTTTAACAAAGGTGTATGTATCAGAATTTTTTGACAAGTTGAATATGTATACTTATGAATAACATTTTGTAGTTTTGTGAATATTATTATGTAGACTCATCTTAAGTTTCATGAAGTTATTTGTTTTCCAAAAAGATTCGTACAAAACCTTCAAACAATCAATTTAATTTACCCAATTAATTTGCAGCCATCTTGAAGTTTAGCAGTTCATATTTTGTTTATGGTTTCACGAAACGATTTCGTTTTGAAACAACGTAAAATAACTATTAACAGGTAACAGACCCTCACAATCTTTGTACGATATTAACTTTTTTAATCACAATAAACTATTGATATTTTAAGATAAATTTCACAACGCACTTTTAATCACTATTTATAGATTCGATTAAGAAAGTTCAAATCAATCTTCCGTTCCGTTCGGAAATACAATAGAAATTGAATAGGTAAGTGAATACAAAGCTCACTCGTATAGTGCTGAACATAATTTGAATTTAAATGCGTTGCGATATAAACCTCTAGGTTAGACCAGGACGATGAATTCTCATCCAAAACTATGGCCTCAAGTTATTTTGTAAATGCTTTTTCTTATTACTCAGTTTTGTACAATAATATTATAATATACTAAGAATTAAAAAACGGACTTAAAAATTAACTTTTTTTTTTATTTTATTTTATTATTTAATTAAAAAATTAATAGCCATTTTAAAAGGGTTTATTATAATTTTTTTCCCCCGTTTAAGTTTTATTTATAGCTATTGATAGAATCATTACTCTAGCACCATAAAGAAAATATGGTGGATATTTGAGATAAATTATATCAGATCATTAAAAAAAAATTACTTGGGATAGTCGTAGACGCCATAATTTAGTAAGAGATTTTAATAGAAAAAAATTACAAATAAAAACATAAAATGTTGTTGATAACATGGTTTTTAATACCTTATCCGGTTTTTTTTCGGAAATAAAGTAAGAGTATAGAAAAGAAGAAAAAATATTGCTAGTTTATTAAGGGTAGAAAAGATAAAAAATGTTAACACAAATGTATAATTACGTTGATATTTTACGGTCATACGAACGAGAGACCAACATATTAAGTACTTAAATACCGAAGTAATCATGGACGGAGTGTGTTAACAACTTCAAGGATTTGATTTTTTTTTATTTTATTATTGTTTGTTAGATTAAATGTTTTTTTTAATTTAATATTTGATCGCTTATTTCTCTCCGATACTGTATTTATTTAAAACGTAAACAACATAGTTTTATTTCCGAAAAATATAAGGGATTGCGCCCATATGACATTGATTAATAATCTTGTAAAATACAAATCATATTCTTTAATTTAATTTTAATAAACTTAAATCTAAATAAACTATAATGCTAAAGTAACGGGCGAAGTCATTAATCGAATGCTTAGAAAACATAAATAGTGCATAACACGATAATAAGAGATGTAAGAAAAAAAAATTGTACAATTGTTTATTTATCACATTACCTAAACCTTTCTTATATTAAGAACAATGAACATTGCTAAGAGACTATTGCGCAATGTGATTAAAAGGCCTCTATCTACTTAACCCTTTTTGTATGTAGAACATTGATTACTAAATTACATTAGAGTAAAAAACTGATTAAGGCCCTTGAATCAGTCTCTTAGAAAATTCACATAACGGAGACAATGTGATATATATATATATATTAAATCATATTGCCTAATTCAGATTTGCATCATTCATATTTCCCGGGCATTATAAATAATGTCCGATTAAACACTTCACTCGCAACATTTATTAATATTTTTTTTTTGTTAAGTTTATACGGCTAAACGTTTCTTATATTTTCATTAATCTCAACGTCAGATCTTGCTAAACTATATTTTTATTTTCACTCAAACGTAAGTATAGACGAATTGAGAATTCTCTATAAAATATAAATTTCAAATAACATCTATTGCACTAGCGTTAGTTAGAATAAAGTAAATTATTTATTGACATATTATTGCTTTTAACAATACTAAAAATATTATGTTAGCTATGTACATAACAATTAACTACATAATATAAGAAAAAAATTGCCCCAGCTGCGACTGCATTTGATTTTGAGAATTTCATCAAACGGTATTTATTTTATAAAAAGCTTTCATCTGTTAATGTTTTACATACATCCGTCTAGCTAAACACCAATTTAGAGACCTCATTATTTAAAGTTGTCACCAACGATTTTTTAAGTAAACGATATTAATAATCAGAATCTAAAACAATGTAGTTAGAGTTTTAAGATCGCTTATTAAAATACCTTATCAGGTTGGGAATAAACGTTTATGTAATCAAGATTCTTAAAAACATCAGCCAGAGGCTTTTTAAATGAAAAAAAAAAAGTATTTCAGAGATTTTGAATAGTAAAGCAAATTTCACTTGAATTAATTTAATCGTACCAAACCCTTTTACTTTTTAATAGTTTGGACATTTATTATTAGTTTGAATGTTTTATAACGTCACGTAAATTACGTTTGCGCATTGTGAACTTTAATCATCATAGCCTAAAAATGGGGAAGCCTGTTATTACGAGTAATCTAGTTATCTTTCTTAACAACTCAGGCTAATTCGATATTTGCATAATAAGTATATCTCGTAATCAAACCATCAAAAATTCTCAATCAAGATGATTAAAATGTCATTTGATTATCGGCTTGTAACAAGAGATTCTCTAAAGAGATTGCAAAGGCTTATAATAATAATATGCTTTCAAATCAAGTAAATCTATTTTACTTATAAAATATTATTTTCAGTTTATTTGCGAATAAAAAGTAGTGGCGAGGTGTCTCTATTTTCCACCCTGCCCTCTAACGTTAACTTTATATCGCGATAGTTTAAAATATGCGGGTAGAGTCAGGTCAGAACGAGAGATGCTGAATAGTGGTTTCCCCTAGTAACCGAATACCGAATATTATTCGAGCTCAACCGCTAGATCAATATTGTTGAATGGCCTAAATTTATGTCGATTTAAGGTTTAAAATAAATGTAGACTATACTAATTACAGGTTATGAAATAAAACATAACTCTTATAATAGAAGATTTAAACATAAAGGAGAAACTTAAGACATTTTCTTTCAAACTAATAAATGTAATAATAAATAGTTGGAACATCCTGTGTAAAGTTTACTCAAACGATAAAGTGCGATATGTGGAACTGGTTAAAACGCGATCATTATTTTTTATATTTTTTAGAACTACCCGTCATATTTTGTATGTATCTTTAAAATACTTTACCTACTTATAATTCCGAGCGCTTAACGATGAATACTGGTGTACGGATAAACCAGACTGGGTTTTTGTTACGCCGTAACAGATATTATTATGTTAACATAAAAAATGTATATTTTTCATTAAATAAAATAATTTGTTTGTTGTTCTACACTTTGGCTACATGAGCCAAGAAAATAGAAATGCTTGGACTGAAAATATTCAGCAAAAATTTTTATAATTTAGCCGAAAAGATGCCGAATCCAAATACCAAACTAATATTCGCGCATATCTAGTTAGAGCCTATTTATTACGCAAATAAACTATAATAAGCTATTTCATCGATATTTCATAAAATAGTGCAAGTGTAACCATTAACATAGCAGAGTTAACAATAATTTAATCTCGTCTATCATTAAATATAATCGATATTAACAGTTTTTATAGAAGCACAAAAGTAAAAACATTTTTCATTATTAAGGCACTTGGGATGCGCAATATTTGATTTGTTATGTATAACATTAGCACTAAAAAGTATAAAATATAAAAATTACTTTCAAATATTGTATATAAACTAAAAGATAAACAAGAAGTTCATATCTGTGCATATCATTTACTCATCAATCATGATTACAATATGTGTGAATATTTCTAAACTATCCAGCATTCAGTGCCTTTATAGATAAACAATAGGCAAATTGATTTGCAATTCGTCTTTTAGTTATAGCTAGAAAAACACCTTCAACATTTGGTATATAAAAATAACCAACATCATATTTTTGTGTTTTCGTACTGGATTGTATAATATTACCCTAAGGAAGACATTCGACGTTTATGTTCAGTAGTAAGCTCTTAGAAATTACTACTATAAACATGTGTTTGATCACTCTTTGGCATAAAGTATGTTATGTATTGCCAAAACTATGTGTAGAATTGATGAGTAAATGTAAAAAAAAACATTTATAAAACTATCATTCGATCATATCAGTTCAATTAAAGAATATGTAGATATTATATTCATCTACATTTTGAGAAAACCTTAAATTTGTTACTCATACTTACACTTAGTTACCGCTATCCTGCCTTTCGTATCATGATTATATGAAGACGCGACGTTTCTTCCCATCTCCGTTTCAAAACATTTATGTAATTTGTACTATACTCTTTATACAATTCATGTAAAAACTGTAAGGTTATATAAGAAGAAACTTACCCACATCCTGTGCAATAAATAATAATCATGCATTCAGATAGCAGACAGCTAACTATACTTATCCAAATTCTATTAAGTCTACCAAATTGAGTCAATATAATTTAGAATTTAGACTTTTGAATAATCAAACAATAATTTCTCTAAACGTTTCAAATAACGGCGCCAAATTTGATTAACAATATAATAATAATAATAAAATTGATACTTTTAAATATTTCGAGAAACTATATTATCTAAATCTAATAAATAACTAAACACTAGAACATTTTAAATAAATTTAGCGCCGCCGTAGGTAGGGTAACCTAACAACACTCGTGCTTCAACAACAACATGGTCAAGCGACAACAGAAGTACAATGTTACAATACAGTAAATATAGTCGATGGCGTGTGCCACTATAAAAAAAATAATATAAAAATGTTAATAAAGATCATCTTGTTATAAACATAACAGGCAAATAAATGTTAATAGTTAGACTATTAAAATACATAGTACATGTTAAACGTGAAAGGCCCAACAGCTATAGCTACGAGTACATGGTGGTCGATGTTCCGATGATAATGTTACGCGGCGAGATAGGGTCCGGTGCGGGCGGCCTCTCCTGTTAGTGCGTCGGCGCCATTAGCACGCACCTAGCCGGGTTAACGAGAAGAGAGAAAACAGATGTTAGTATCGGTCCAAATGTAATGCTCGTACACACGTAGCCACGATCGCTAGGTCGAACGCTTCAACGCTTTTACGCTGCCCGCGCCGCGACATATACGGAACAGGTGTTAGAAATTATTGTGCTTCCAGCTTAACAGAAGTTCTGATTAGAGGACAGAGGACTCGAGAAATCGACTCGTATAATACCATGTAAGGGACCGGCACGACCATGCAGCTAAAAAGCGATGAAACTGGATCTCAGATCGATGTCTATGGTGTACGGATACAAAAATAAAGAGTTTGATAAATTCATATCGGGGGAGGCTATCAGGCATTCGTGCCGCGACATTAAACTTGGCTATGGTCCTGTTAATAAATTATATAACGTATACTTAAATTAGTTTACTTAGTTAATGGTTGAAAAATGTTAAAATAATTTAGTATGATAATGATAATCTACAGAATATTATTAAATGCCCAATAGTTCCCAAAGAGCCGTGCTTGATACACGGTGGAAAAGCATTCGTAATCCACCCGTATCAAACACTGCCCACAACAAACAAGCATAGGTAATAAATTTATCACTTATGTATAACCATAACACCCCGATGCAAGTATGTAAGTTATTTAATTAACACATTGCTGTAAATTCAATAATAATTGTATATGATAGCATTCATTTCAAAGTTGTTAATAAGTTTGTGATACGTATCCATTATGTCGTTACATATTTGCATGTTAGTGACTCATATAATATAAATACATAGCTACAAATAAAGGCCCGAGGGTAAGCAGGTTTGAGGGAATATTTGATTAAAAGTAGTTTTGCTACTTGATAGTCCAGTAAGATCTGCCAGGCGATAGGTGATAAATATATTAATATATTATCGCTACTAAGCGATAAGGCCGCCTTTTGTATTCTACTTCTATTTTTATGTTTCTTTTTTTTCTTGTATGATTCTTAATGTGGTGTACAAATAAAGAGTTATAATAATAATAAAATTTCAATTTTAATTTTAAATTCAATAAAATCTGACATAAATCTGATGGGATGTAAAAACAGATTGATTAACAGCTCTTCAGAGCGGCAAAACTTTATAGATGGTTTAAATTGTTATTTTTAAACAATAAAAATTTTAACTTTATGATTTACGTCTATTGTTACTTTGTCAGATTATCTGATCAAATTTGCCATATTCAAGTAAGGCAGAACCTGCTAGAAAAAATTACCTAAATCAAACATCCCCACAAAATTGTTCGCATCCCCTCGGAATATAAATCTGCAGTGACAGTAGCAGTTATGACAGTGCAATTCGTAATTATTATGTCAATATACGGGAACTTGGCCTTGTGGAGTTGCATGTTAGTTGTGTGAGGCTACAATTCACCAAATCGACTGCACGTCATCAACTTTATTAACTCATTGTTTTCGTAAACGTATATTTTTTTGTTTAAATAATCGCGATCCTGCCCCAGCTACAAATAAAAGAACGCACGTTGAAAATTTCAGACAGTTTATTGCATGTATATTTTCTGAAAATGCATTTAATATTTACAATTAACAATCGAAAAAATACTTTACACAAACATCATCTTTTATAAATCTCTTTTTAATATAATGGATAGCAATCTTATCCAAATTCATTGCATATAAAGCGTGAAAATACGTAATAGGCAATCGAACGCCTTTTAAAAATCCACAAGGACACAAGTGCGTTAATCTTATGTTAAAAGACTTTCAAATAAGAAAGTAAATAAAATAATACCTAAGGCAAATATAGAATCAACTAGCTTAAAAATTTCATATAAAAATCTTATATTGACTAAGAAAACTTGTGATGAATATAAAAAATGTCACATAAGTCAAAGGATGGGGCATTTTGATTAATACTGGAGCGATGGCACAAATTCAGAAAATGCTCTTCCCTTTGACTAATACTGGGCGAAACTTAGGAAAGAAGGATTTCACAACCCGAATGTAGCACCGGTGCAGGATTTTGGCTAAGTTGAACACGAGAGCTGGGCTAAATATTTATTTAAAACTTGAACTAAGAACACTTTTATTATCACTGGAATTATAATCCTTCTTTCCTCGAATATACTTCTAAACAATATAAGAACGCTACTATTTGCATAGATAATGCATAAGAGACTCTCAAAAAGGCACATGTTGTGATATTAAATTACAACAGCAGCAGAAAATAGAATTATTAAATTTGGTAACGCTGATGTTCGACTTCGAAACACTATAAAATATTTCAAAAACAACACTGTTATAACGCCTTGCATCACAACATGTAACAGGTTTAAAAATCTAAAAAAAAAGAAATATAAAAATCACAGTTACAATTATGCAGTGTCACTTCAGATCCGGTATGAAGTAGTGATGGGCATAATATCCTCGTACTAACTATTCGGAATCTTAACTAATAAGTACACGGTAAATATAGAAAAAAGAACACAGAGAGACGACGAAGCGAAGGCACTCACGCATTCTTACCGACGAATATGATTGCTAGCTACTCTGCGTGTCACACTAGGAAATACAAAGCTTTGAAACGGTCAAGTGACGTATCGCGTTATTAAAATTGGGATTGAGATTCAATGATTGATAGGTCACTCGTACGTTCCGATAACACCGATATGTGTAAGCAAGCGTATTCATGGTAAGGCATGCGGGCACGCGCGCATCTCACCTTGTGAACAAAATGGCGGCGTGAGAGTGTTTTCGCACGAATTAAGGCGCCGGTAAGGCAGTGCGCTGGTAAGGGTGCTCCCTCACTTGCGCCAGTCGACCCGCCCTCCGCACGATACCTAGCGGCATAGGACATTTATCATCTGTGTCTGAATAGAGCATTTTGAACTTTCAACCAATGGGCGTCGAATGGCATGCCCAGGGTTCAGTTAATTAGAAATAAACATCCAAATAGCTAAACAAATAAAAATAATATTAGTAACGTATTTATAGGAATGAAGAAATAGTTTGAATAGAAATGTTTTAAAATTAAACATTCTGCATTTTAAATCGAACAACCTGGGGGTAGCCTTTAAAAATAAATGCTGAAAAGAAATTTAATCTCATTAGTTGTATCATAGGTCTCTTGTCAATTGTTCGTTTGCATACAGTAAATAAGTAGATATTATAAAAAAAATACTGCCAACGTATTAATAATTTTATATTTACCGACGCGACGGTTTATTTTGGCAGCATAACTAATTTCTAATATTATGCTTATCTACGCCTAGAATTTATCTATAATAAATTGTATTGCTTTGGAAAAATAAAACATTATTTCAGGTATTTCTATATCCGCTCAAGGTACAAGTGAAAGTCTGCTTTAAATAACCTTGAAAAATGTAAAATTTGTGAATAAAAGAATACCTATAATAAACGGATGTTTATTATTTTCTCATAAAGCTCACTCTTTTCTAAACTAACTAAAAATCTTTAAAAGATAAAAAATAATACTTAATCCTATGGTATGTTCATAAATATAATAATAATAATAATATGGCTAATAAATTAATAAATTACGACATAATATTATAACAATAATATAACATTTTCGTTCGGATAATTTCTATAATATGTTACAATGTTACGTTATTGTTATAAGGTGAAAAATTTGTAATTGTCTAGAATGTTGTTTTTTCATGTCTATTATTAAAAATGTTTGTAATATATTTAGTAGTCAGTTTTGTTAAAAGTTAAAATATTACGTGTTGTATGTTGTAAAATTTAATTTTTATTTGGTCCCTTTTGCTTGTAATTGATTGATTGTTCGTCTGAATCATTATATCGTCATTCAGAAAATTTAAGAGTTAATAAAAAATTAAAAACACTTTTTGTTAATCACATATGGGAAAACTCTAATAAAGGTCAGATCACATTACATGCGCTTTATTAATGTGGATTTTAAAGTTATTTTATGACGATCCAAAATATTAATATGTAATGTGTAAAATACACATTACAATATTGTTAATAGATTAGTGTTATTACAAGCGAGGGTTATCACAATAGAGAATGGTGTTTTGTTCAGTGAAATTATAGAGTGCAGGTAATATAATACTAGTTGTATAATAATATTGTATTCTGAAATCTAATTGTATACGAAACATCGGTAACTAGAGAAATCTACTGGCAGTTGCAAAAAAATTTAACTAGAGTATCATTCTAGGTATTTAAATCATAAACTGCCGTTCTATAATAACATTGTTACAACGGTAAAATAAAATTTGCAATAAATATATAAGTTAAAATAATTCATGTAAATAATGATAATAAATAATAATAATCTTTGTTTGTTCGGAAACAAAATATACTTTGTATGACTGTACAAAACGGCTAAAGAGAAATAAACAAAGTTTTTTTATTTTAATTAATAACATAACGTAGGTACAATAATGTTCGAGTTACTAAACTAAATCGTCCTTAATTTTAATACTTAAACTACGTTAATGGTTCTTATGACTTTAGAAGAGGCGTTTGAAAATCTGTCAAGGACGGAAGACCCAGCACGAGTAAAAATAACCTTGACAAAGGCTAAAAGTATTTCCGATATGATATTTTTAAACGTCAATACATAAAAAGTAGTTTATTTATAAATAATAAACGTTTTGCTTTCGCAGCAGCATCACATTGGGACGATTTTTGAATTATTTTCATAAGAGACAAGTTCTAGCTCAGATTAAAATATTATGATGGAAAAGTTATAACGTTTAAGAAGTTAGTCTGTGGCAAGGTTGCTTTTCCAACAAAATGCTGGGTCCTAAAAGTGATGCGATGGCCGAAACGATGAAGTTGGAAGCCTGCCGTGTCTTATTGTGGTCTGCAATTGTGGCCAATGTCAAAAGCCAGCAAGTAGGTATCTCGACGCTGCAACCCCATTAAAACATCTTTTTAATACAATTCAAGAAGCTCAACGATAAGAAGTGTACAAAATTAGTATGTTAGTTTAAATAGCCACTTCTACCGATACTTTGTTATTTGATTTGCTAAATTATTACGGGGTTATTAAGGTCCTAATTATAACTTTATTTTATTACCGCTCTCAATATGACTGAATGAGAATTTAAAACGAACCCGAAAGACTTATAATATTTTATAAAAATGTTATTATTAAATTATTTTAAATCGAAAGAATTGTTTTTAAATCATTACTAGCCCTAACTTTAATGGGGTTTATAGGCAGATGTTAGACGGGCAAGACAGGCTAAGCTTAAAACAAATCTCAACACTAAAAAATAATTAAGCATGCTCTCTAAATGACTGAATTCTATAACGTGCTGTTAAATACTTAAGGGTATTTTTAAACTTAAAACTTTTTATGAAACATCTTAATTTTAAATTTTTCAAAACTAAATTTTTGCGTACCTAACTAAATATATAATGACTACGTTTTGAGTCTATTGGAAGTATGTAGGCAACCCGATACCTTCAGCGTTAGTGTTTTAGTAACATTCGATAACATCCCAAAAATATTAAATTCGTCAAAATGCGTTGATTCCGTCTTTTTGATTTGTCAAGAAAATATGTATTCCCCAATACTTGTATAAAAAAAAAAACACATATTTCAGATTAATCATCGATCCACTAATACTTCATACCTACCTACTCGAAATATATAAAAGTTTACCTAATCGTAGCTTTAATAATTTACATTGGCTTAAGTATTCGGAATGAATTTTGTTAAATCAATTTCGAAACGACGTATTGCAAAACGATACTGGACGTGTTCAACTCATGCTTATGAATTGTTAAACCACGATTATCTCTTGCTGTTTTTGGTCGATGCTGTACCTTAAAATTAATTGATCGATAGATTCAATACTTTGAAAGCAAGAGATGTTATCGAATGTTTGCTTTATGGAAAGATCAGCGGGCGAACAACCCACCCGTATGGTCAGCAGCGGCGTAGGCCTCAGTGAGAAGCGGATTGGCCGTCAGTGCTGCGTAGTTGGCGTAGTCAGCATACGGTGACGCGTAGATCAGCTGGTGTCCTGGCTCCCCAGGAGACAGTAAGCCAGCCGCAGCGCCCCCTGTGCCGTTAAGCAGCCCAGCTTGGGTGCCAGGGCCTCCGGACATGCGCGGGGAGAGTATCAGAGGCGCTCCCAGGGGAGCAGAGGTGCGTAAAGCTACACTTCCAACCCCGCCAACTCCGCCTCCTGGCGCAAGGAGCCGTTGTGTTTCCGCAGCAACGCGTCTCCATTCTTCGTCAGCTGTGAAGTCCCTTTCATTATCAATGGCTAACAATAATACTATGTTAGTAATATTTTATCAATACTGACGCTTTTACAATTTAGATTATAGGGGGTTGATTTTTATCGTACTTATTATAGCTATGCATATACAAATAAATATGGTATTTAAAAAATATGAAGTTACAATTATCCAGTCCTAAAAATACTCGTTTATATAAAAATCCGTACTGAATAATAATCTCTAATCTCCATCAATTAATAACACAAGTAAATAATTGAGCAGTAGGTGCACATTGTATTATGTACTTAATCTTTCGAACAATATATAAAATACCAGTCTTTGTAAAAAAATATCACAGACAAATTTGAAAAAAATAAACTTATTATTGTGTCATGCTTTAAAAAATCATAACATAGAATGGGAACCTACTTGAACTCGAATTATTTTTCAAGATATATAAAATTAACAACGAGATTTAACCTTAATATCTCCTGCACCTACCTTTATTTATACGGTCATAACGATTGTAAAAGCGTCTTGGAATAGCTTACAAATATACAGTACCCAAAGTCATATCGCAATAGTCGCAATGAAATCACCCATATTAATGGTTAACAACCGTAACATGCCACAAATCAATTAAGTTAGTCAGTCAGTTAGTCATCGATGACTCATTGTAGCTGACAAAGGACAAAAAATAGTCAATAAACATTAATTAATCACAAAGAATACACAGATATTTACACAATAAGTAGAAAACAATAAAAAAAGAAATAACAAACAATAAAATATATCAGTAAACAACAATTCCATTTGTTAGTTATTTTACAGATCAATAAAGATTGGACTTAAGGGAGCAGGGCTTTTTCGATATATGCCTATGTAAATTTGCATCAATAGTATATTTGAATATAGAAAGTTTTTACACACACTTTTATAAAGGTGCTTCCTAATTTAGCGCGCTTCTATCATAGAATTGCAACCTTATTACCCATAAATCTGATAAGAAAGCAGTCAAACGCAAACTTCTATTAAAATAATGAAGAGATCTTATAAGTTTTCCATTTTCCAGAATGAGGCTCCAAACTTTGAGGTGCTAATGATTCAATGAACAATTCTGAACTAAAAGCCTCTCCCAACGGGAGGGTTTGCCCATAATAACCACTCTAGGCAGTTGGTACTTGGTGGTCACAGTAGATGGTAGCACAGAGGACGCTACTGCCCGTTCTCCGTCGTATTCCTTAAATCGCCTCGTACAACACCCGCGGGAATAAAATATCAAAGGGGCGATTTTTTTTTCTGGTGAATAATTCTGACAGTTTTAATAGTACATACGTAAGCGAAATGGGACAAACTTTACGGTCACTGAAACTTTACGCGCTTGAAAAATAACCCCTTAGTGAAATAAAAATTATGTGAGTGCTTAATATAAGTTAGTGACAAAACATGAATGCGACCATACTTATTAGGCACTGACCGTTGACGGGCACGACGGCTTTCGTGCTAGAATCGCGGTATGTGCCGTTTATGATGGCCAGCTCCATGAGCTGACGCTTCTTCAGCTCATCTTCGCCATCTGCTTGCTGTAACAATAGCATACAATTGGATATTAAAACAAATACATTTAATGATTCAAGTAACAGCATCATCATCTCGCGATCTTGCAACGCACAATTTTATTGATTAACCCTTTTTCTTATACGGGAAAAGACTCCAGTTTGTTACATAAATACTATATTTATAATGTTCATGGGCAGGTATAAATAATTTAATAGCTTATATATTTCGAATTTAGAATAAATTATTTTGTATTCAAAAACATGAGGTAACAATAAAGTTCACTGCAAATTTTTAGATATCGAAAACTATTTAGGTAAGTTATAACGACAAGAAACTTGCAAATCGACTTAACTAATTTAGAAATTGGAACGTTGGCCCCAACAGCAAAGTTTTCAGGTGTCTAGTAAAAAAAGATTTACGCGTAGTCATAATTTATAAGGAACTGCAGGATTATTATATGTTTTAAGTGCTGACAATAATAAAATAGAATCACGAAAACTAAGAAATGAACTAAACATGATTGTTCTGACATTAATGTAACGATATTGGCAAGTTTAAAGGAGTACTTGTACTTACAGGCTGCGTTTTATAACTGTGTCAGAATAGACCTGCAAGCTAGACCGATGAAACTCATGATATTTGAACTACCAGAACTTTACGTTGCAATGTTTGCCTGACATTAATAAAACCCGTATTGCACAATCTGAAATAAATTGTAGGATCTTCTTCTCTTTATAATTTATATTTTTTTATCTATTTCTCATCCCAGTTCCGGAATTGACATCTGCTAATCTGTTTTGCATTGTATCTATATTTTTATATGTTTATTTCGGCTGGTAGGTCTCAAGACTATGCTCAAAGAAGGTAGAAACCATAACACAAAATTTCAGATAATTAGTCTATTCTTATTAATTTATTATGGGAGTAGAATTTGGTAAATTGAGTAAAGAGAATTCAAAAGCTTCAATAAAAGGGGTTGTGTAATATATGTTCAATCAAATCAAGAAATTTACCGGAATAAGAAGGCGTTTAACTTCTTCAACTGCTCTGGCTAACTTTATCTTTGCCCGATTCTCCGTGTCTTCGACTGTGAGCAGTACGTGTAAGTCGTCAGCCAGATGCTCCCAATTTGGCTTCCCCCTGTTTGCATCCTCCTGGAATATGCCCAAATAATAAATCATTGGACATGTAATATATAGCAGACATTTTATCCCGATTTATATGAACGAAATTATTCCGCTAGAAAAAGGAACACCAGTGCCAAGAATGCATAGTGCTTCAAAAACGCTCGTAAACATGAATGAAGACAAAATATAACAAGATTTAATATGACTAAAACAAGTGGATATTTTACATTTAATACTAATAAAGCTAAATTTATTTGAAATACTGACATAATAAATCCTTTAAAAGGATCTCAGAAGCTACATGGAAATTACTTGACGCATGATTCTCAGTATAATGTATTGTGTAAAATAAACCTGACTTGCATTCCAATTGACGCTGCATGAAATATAAAAAGGAGGTTTATATAAGATGAACAGTTTTTTATGTTGTATCTAAATTAAAACGAAACAAAAAACATACCTTTTTCTTATCCCTCATAGATCCCTTGCCCCTAACCATAATTTTGCAACCTGTTTCTTGTTCCAACTGTTTTGCAGTCATACCTCTGGGTCCGAGAATCCTTCCCACAAAGTTGAACTGTAATAGAAGAAAGTCAATAAATAAATGTTTATCTAAATACACTTCATAATACTAATGTTCGAGAAAGTGTCTATACCCGAAAACACGTACACATTGATACCAAACGGTGCCTTGTATTTGGGATATTAACTGCGCAACAGTTGGGTTAACTATCGGCGTTAATACAGAAATCTAGCTTGCAGCAAATACGTATACTCTGGAACATTACGAGTACGGAACATTAGACCACAACCTCATTCCCTAGCATCAAAGCCGTGGTCAGTTCGACGTATATGAACCGTGAACGGCTATCACTCCCCGTGTCTACAATGTAAGAAATGGAGCATCTGGAATAGAGCCAATGAACACACAATATCATAGCAGTTGTTTTTCCATATTCTCGTTACGCATTCGAACTTTCGGTTGAAACACGAAATGTTTAGAAGTAAATGGTGGATAAAATTAAGCCTAAAGATTTGTCACACGTGTCACATTGGATTGTTTCGCGTGACAGCGTGTAAATTGTTTGAATATATTACTTTTATTTAGTAATATTTTACCGTACAATGTTACTTTAATAAAAAGTAAAGTTTTTATTGCAGAAACTGCAAAAGTGCAGATTACGGATGATTTCAATTTACGATATGGTATGTATCTATAATATCTTCTATTTTATCAATTAACAAACTAGAAAACTTATAAACTACTAAACAATTAAGCTACAACTCTTATAATCTAACTAAACAATAATCTAGGTAGATATGGTTAATCTGGAAAATTTGTAAGATGAACTATTGAACAAGTAATTTCTACCTACGTGTTTTATTTTGATGACGACTTTTTATGCTGCCAGTGTTTACATAAAATTACACTAAAATAGACAGAAACATAGAGTTTGTCTCTTTGGTTTTAATGGTTATGAAGTCATGTCGTAATGCGTTAGAAAACTTCTCTTTCATGTAAGATTTTATCTCATAAATATCTCTGCTTCCTTTATTTAATTTTAAATTTAAGTTATTTTATTTTAATCATACCTACTACAAAATTTTGTCACTCGTTATAGTAATAACTTTTTTATCATTTAATTTGCTATGATTACCATAAACAACAAAAACTAAATTATATAACAGTTTATACTAATAATCGACGTTACTTAAAATATTTGAATGATCATATATAGAACGAAACACGAACACGAAATCAACTGGCAAATACTCCAAGGTGTAATTAGGAATTTGTATATAATGTCATCTTCTTCTTTTGCTTTTGGCTAAGACTCTAGTTAAGTTAAGTTCCCAATGTCTGTCGGCTGTCAATAACAATACTGACTTTATTTTTCCCAAGTGCGTACAAAGCTCAGACGGACGCGAAGCCATGTTGAAATAGCGTCGCACCACTTGGCTACGAGCCCAAATACGTTTTCTCACAACCAGTTGATATTTTCATGACAAAAGTAATTACAGTATTTTAGAAAACGCAGATCATAATCTTCGATGGTATTTAGACAGCCACGAGCAAAATTATAGATATGCTTCTGCATATATTGAGTAAATTAAAGAGCTTTTATACTGAATTTAATTTCAAAAATGAAAAGGCCATTCATTAGTGCCTATTTATTACCTATTCTATGAAAATTATCATCATCATCAGCCACTGCTCACTGCTGGGCAGAGGCATTATCTCCGTAAGGATAGAGATTCCTAGAACATCACCCTCCTCACACTTATAACGAGTAAGTATTTATATTATTACTTTAAAATTAGACTTGATCTTATTTGGCTTAATAGGTGATTACGCTTGGTAAGTTCACTCGATTTTTATAATATTAAACATATTTCAGTCATAATTTAAAGAAGATCTTTTAAAAGAATTGAAAAACATAACTAAACTGTAATGCAAGAAAGATTCTATATAGGTGACTGATAATGAAATAAATCCTTGCACATGGGTCGCTACGGTCATAGCTGAGTGCTCAGTACCAATTAACACGGTGGTCGCAACAGAATGTAGGTTAGACATTCTAAATGCTTCCCAGTTGATCATAACTCAATTTGAATTAGTGCTACAGCTGGTACAAGATAAAATATTCGTTGTGCCTCTAGAGTTAAGATTAGTTGCACGGAACCACTTCCTCAAAATATATACTCCAAAGATTATTCAACTGGGATTTATAGGTACCTACAGTTCATGCTATGTTTCCATATGTTTATTCCAGTAACGGATGTCTGTTAATTCCAAAATAGCATTTGGATTATTTATATTCTAAACGTTTTAAAAACACGATACAAGCAACAAATAATACTCCTAAACAAGCTTAGATGTAAGAATTGATAAAAATTAACATGAAATACCATAACGCAATAAAATCACTTCATTTTAAAATCAAGTGTTTTAGTATTAAATTTTTGATTTATATCGTACCGATATAGAAATATATTTGATTTATAAATGTACATAAGTAATCATTTCTACATTGGAAACGCCCTAGCCGTCGGCGCATCTAATCGATAAACATCAATTGCATTTCAACCCGAGCCAGTATTAGGTACAAGCTGCATAGACTATAAATACTCACAATTTTGTTCTACCATAGGAATAAGTATATTTGAGTCCGATTACTTTTGCCAATTAATACCAAAAATAATATTTACTTTAAAAATACTTGCAATCGCGGAAATATCACATTGCATTAGTTAAATAATAGTAAATACCGCAAAACTCCCCAATTTTATCTTCATGTTAAAATAAAAATTATAGACCTCTACCACAGCTACGTAACCTCAAATAATTGGTTACCATAAAACAAGTAAATTCATGGGTATTATTTTTAGAGTTCTTACTTGCATTTTTGTTTTAATATTATGTCATTAGTTACATGTAGTTAGCGTTTTTATTTGTTATATATATGTTGGTTTATTTCAGTTTATTATGTTTCAAACTTTGGGATTTATGAGCAGAACGCTGAATTGTTGTATACCTATTGAATCTTATATTTAAATGCGGTTCATTGAAACATCAACGATGTGATTGTTTAAAGATACCTACCCTTTCAAAGCGCTTGTGTTTTTTCAGCTATTCTCGACTTCATAAAAACATATGCGATGCACTTACTCAGACTGTTTTGATTTCTCAGATTGGATCTTCTGCAAAGTTATACTCATGGATATATAAAACGTTTTGAAAAGAAAACATGTCAGGATTTATGGGCAGATTTATTAGCTGTTATAATTTTACCTACCGCAGTTTCACGGGTTAGAATGAGATAGCGATCCAGGTTAAGTTTCTTAATAAAGTTGATTCGATTTTTTTAATCTTTTACTTTTATCCACAACCAATCACCGTCTTTAGCTAGTATTTCGAAGGTACTTTTTATATTCAGGTGTATTAACCATCTGTATTGCAATAGATTGATGGTTTAATTTCATAGTAATTGCCCTACAATCTGTTACGCTAATATTTAGCACATAATATGGATTCTAGTAACTATTGGTTTGTGATAAGGTATATTTTTCTTGAAGCTTTAAAGAGTTGTTTTGTTGTTGAAGAATGTATAGATTGGTCACGACGTGTCTTGCCGTCTTGCTTAGGCGATAGTGCCATTTAAAGTTAAGCTAAGAATACATACACTGGTGAATGCATGGATGTCTAATGTCATAATTAATCACACGTATCTATCACATAAAGTGCATGGAAATAAATCATGTGATTAGAATGATCAAAATATATTGCTGATACTCTTTGGTTTTAAAAACATCTTAAGGTATTTTATCGTTATTTTCAATTATAGAATTGAAGATAGTGTATTCAGGTACTATATTTTGATCGTGTTCATTCAACATTCTACCGCAAAACGCAACACAGATTATCATCCACATGTTGGCAATAAGAACCCCCAAACTTATACTATGAGATTTGCGTTCTATATTTCTTATAACCGATTAATTAGCTGATTTTTATGACTGTACCAGAGAATATAGAGTCGTAGCATTTTAAACGAATCATAATGAACTTAGACCTTCTTACTTTTTTTATTTAATTAATTAGGACTGTTATGATATTGTGAATCGCAGTTAACATTAAAAGGCTACATGAGCGCTACTCCTAATACTGTTCATTATGACCAATAGAGGAAAACTGTCAGTCAATCCGGGATCATAGTGCAAATCATAGAGAAAATAGAATTTGTCACTTGTAGATAGTGTACGTTTTGAAATTAAGCTTTGGCTTTTGTAATATATTGTCCTATTTCTGTTTGTGCGCAAATATGGCGTAGGTACTACTCCATATCGGCATTATTTATGCAAAAACGTCGGTAGGTGTGCCTGCAATCCTTTACATTATTTTAATTTATTTATAAATTCACAAGTGGATACATGCCCTTAAGTAGGAACACGTGAACCGCTATGTATTTGTGTAACACATTATAGTTTTACGTTCAACAGAAGTTTTACTTGAGTGGCCTAAGCACGACATTTTGCCCACCTCGTAAACGGTTTTCGAGCATCAAACCACAATAAATTCAGAGTTTAATGTTCCTTATTTCAAAGTTGTATTTTCCTATGACGAAATTAAGCAAGTCGATCGAAGCCGCTGGAAACAAGCGACCCTGGACCGAGGATTTCGGAACTCTCTACAAAAAACTATGTCCAAAAAATGCATTTTATTTCGCACTAATGTTTACGATTTATATGCATCTCCGACAAAGGATGAAGTAATAATTTATTTGCTGTTTAAGTCTAAACTGTAACTACTACTACAAAAAAAACTTAAATGTCAATATAAAGTTAAAGAAGATTGTAGCAAAGTATGCTATGAAGTAATTTAATTTATTACTTTTATTAAATTTTCCTTAATATTTCGGTAAAGGGTTAAATAAAATTTAAAAAAAACTTTTAATTATTGACAGACAGCTTCAAATTTATAAATACGTTAAAATACATGGTGCTTAGTCCACTCTCACAAAATTCAAAAAAATTGTCGGTAATAGTTTGCCAAAAAATAATTTTAAATCTACAAGATTTGAGAAATGATTTGGTTTTTCGGAATTGCACACTGCCATTGTCGTGAGACTTAAAAATGCGAAAGAAATTAAAATATTAATTTCCAAGAAAAACTCCAGTGGCAGTTCACAAGTAGTAAGAAGTCTATAGATTGTAACGTCTTCGACAGTTTTTTTTTGTTTTGGCACAAATACTGTTCATTCACACGTTGCCGATGCTTGAGACGCAATGTGCTATGTCCGGCACCCAAATTTACTAACCTAATTACTCGTTTGGCTCCGAGACAAATGTCAAAGAATGAAAAAAAGTATATTAATATTGACTCGCGAGAAGTAGTTGTACATCTATTGTATTTATGAAATGCAACGTCTGTTTTATCAGACAATTGTCTGAACGTCGGAGACTAAACGTTTAAATGTTATTCTCAAATTATGCCTATTTTGTTCATTTAGTACCGAAGGGTTTCTCATTATGCTTAAAAAGGTATGGACAAGGAAACACTAATGGCCACCCGATCTTTACCAGTGTCCCTATGGACCTAGGACCTTCCCTCTTCCAACTAGGATAAGGAGAATAGGAACGACAATAATAAAAAGGTACAAATGGTAAAAAAATAAAAATATACGTATCGTACACTGAGGTGCATATTTTTTTAAATTGATATTTGACTAGAATCTAGATATTTATATATATATATAGAATCCATACAATTAAATAAATCCTAATGACGTATCTTTTAAACCAAAATTTACATAATACTCACTTAAAATAAATATTATGACGCGAAAGAAAGATAGGCTGAGTATTGATCAAGGGGGTTATTTTTAAAGCGGTTACCAACTAATAAGTTCCGGAAGAACCGGAAAGGTTTTTGCATAAAACATTATACTGTAAGAGGTACCGCAAGCGACTGTAATTTTTCACAGGGATTCACTGGTCCCTCACGTCGTTGAGCTTCGCGAAACCGTCACGTACATGATGATGATGTCCTAGCAAAGATCTTATCTCTTAAAGGACCTCTAACCGGTTGGGAAAAGTTACATACATTTACACTAGGGAATAATTTCTATCAAGTGTTAGTGACAATAATTAGGACTCCAATTGACTTAGTTTACTTCGTACTCGTATCTATAGAATCATATCTGTCTGCTATTTATATTAAGACAACATGACCTAGAGAGTTATGGGTTTTAAACTTCCCAGAAGCTGTTTTATTACAACATTACCAGTTACGACATATTACTTGTCCATCCATAGATAATCGCCAGATGGTTCGAGCAAACAACTAATAGGTCTGTTACAGAGTGTCATATAATGCAAGTGATAAAGTACGAATTTTACTGTCGGACCTAAACTTCGCAACAATAGTGGGTACCGATTTCGACGGGATTTTACAGGTAGAGCTTTTACCGGGATAGAAACTGAAACCAATTATTCCTTGAGATTCGTCTTTATTAAATATAAATACTCCATTGATAATCGAAATACTTCTAAGACTATTTTTCCTAATTATATATATTAGTCATAAAAGGCAGAGGCTCCTTTTACATTTCACATATCTATTACTTAGCGAGTTTCTATCAAGCTAATCAAGCTATAGAACCTGACTAAGGTAAACATGGTCTCAAATGTGCTACTGGATAAGAATCATCAGTTTGATGTTTTCATCATTTTTGATCAGCGGGTACATATAAGATAATGTACAAGAAAACAATTCTAGTCCATTCAAGTCCTACTTTGTTAGGTATGCATAATTTAATTTACATATTATACACATTAGGGGGGCATTACAATCATGACAATAAAATAAGTGGTGAGCTCTTGGGGGAGCTGCTTAAAATGCGGGTTGGCTCTATTAAATATTATCACATGATGATAATAATTAATACCTAACTAAGCCATGGAAATATTACGCCTATGCGAGATATTAATGATTTTTCTTGAACAACCCACTTGTCTCATTCTGCGCCGTCCCAGAAATGGGAATCCTGGACCTCGCAATCCGTAGTCATGCGAAAAATTTAAAAAACGCAACATTTGTTATTTTTAACTACACAATAATTTTAATAAAGCAAAGAAAAAGCGCATACTATAAAGGGATTTTCATACAACAAAACTCCAAGTAATGTTTGAGAAAACCGGAGAAATAGATGACCCAAGATTGCTCAAGATACATCATACGCTTGACCTCTCACCGTTGACACCGACCGACAGATAGCTTGTAGATAATATTAACAGTGTTCCTGCATTACGGTTTACAAGGTGATTTTACTTTGTGTATTTCATACAGTGAATTTTATGTAACTGAATATGTTTCTAAATATAGATAATTAATATAAGATACAAATAATTTACATAAAATACACTTTGTTATCTGGTTATCTTCCGAACTGCCCTTGAACATAGCGCTCTTGTCGGAATATCCGCATAACCCAGTCTTCCACTTGTAAAGGAGTGTCTCCTTTTAAGCATTACAGAAACCAATTTCCCTCACAGATTATCTCTCTTAATTGCTAAAGTGCTACAACATCCTCTTAATCAATGGAATAGGTCTAGTACGGATTTCAAGAAACCAAGGTCCTATGCCACTTGTTTTCAGCAACTGTCTGCTATTCCTTCGAAGTCGTCTGATCGTCTTGTGGAAGTCCTACCGAGTCTTTATTTTCTAGTATAACTTAACGATATCACCACCTTAGAACCTCAATATTTATCGGCCCCGTGAACCTTTGCTCGTCGTTGAACAATGTGCATGTCATCAGGATTGTGCTCCTTCATAAATCACGAAAAGATCCAAGCACCAAGCACAGTTTTTTATTAATTTCTATCAGGAGGCCATTTTGTACAACTTGCTATTTTAGAGATAATAATGATTGTTAAATAACTTTAATCATTAGATTACTGTTCGTTGGCTTCTTGTTTACTAGATAAACAGATATCTGATTATTTCTTCTCGGTAAATTAATAACTCCTAACGTAATTAGAACTAAGCTTAAACTTACTAGCAACTTCAAAAGGTAATTATTAAATAAATTGCGTACATTTTATCAAATAACACAAAAATCACAACATATATACGTTAAACAAAGTATAATTATAGTTACAATTTCTAAAATGTTTTACTGACTGCGAACTCTGGTGATAAGAGATTAGGGCGTTAATATTAAACGAAGGTTATGGTCCACGACCCGCCAAGTGCATAAAATGCAATCTAATCATTAATAATTCTGTATGCACGCCTTATCGGAGCAAATATGCAGGTGATAAATAGTGTATGTATGAGAGTAAATAAATACTAAGGATGAGTGCCTCCGTAGCGCTTATCAACTTCTGGGCGGTTAAATATTTAATTAAAGCATTTTTTTTATAAACATATTACACAACAGGTAGGACTTAACGCTAAACAACTTTCTGTATAACATAACACATTCCAACTGGATTTAAAAGCGTGAGAAGGTTTTTCTTATATTTTACGTTGTTCTTGACTCTCATTATCAAAATGACTTAAATCGTAGCAAAAAACGGAAAGATGATAAATAATTTTAGCGCATAATATATAACATAAGAGCAAGTGTGGCTATTTTTATTTGGTAAGAATATATTATGCGGCCTTAAACTAGTTAAAATTGCACCATTGCACCGCCACCTTTAATTAATCGAAAAATTGGTTTGGACTTAATGGTATTTGTTTGGTAGAGTTTAGCAACTGCAAAAAGAACAATAGTGAAATTGCATCTTTACGATACGCCACCTTCAGTTATAACTCGCTCTTTGCTGGTTCTAGGGCGCAATATTTAAATATTTTTTAATACATTAGGAATTTCTACAAAGAGAAACTCATACCATGAGTTCTTTTTTAAGTTAACGTTATTGGTATTTGTTTTCACAATAATTACTTCTCTATGGTCACGTTCCACACGAAAAATTTTTTAAATATGATATTTTTTTTATTTGATCGCCTTGATCAAAAAACGAAAACACGT
Organism: Pararge aegeria; assembly: GCF_905163445.1. NCBI lineage: Eukaryota > Metazoa > Arthropoda > Insecta > Lepidoptera > Nymphalidae > Pararge > Pararge aegeria. The sequence goes on from NC_053189.1 coordinate 8,574,276, forward strand.
TTTTCGTCAGCTCTGAGAACTAATTTTATTTCATGCATACTCATGGTCTTCATTTTTTTCACATTTACTGTTGTCTTAACTATTTTTCAATTTGAAACCACGTATTTCTCTTGGTATGGTTCACTGCAGTAGACACCAAACAAAATTGTGACAGCTGGACGGATCTAAAATAATTCTCAGCGGCATAGAATCACTTGTACCGCCTTGGATTTTAGCATGTTTACGTAAGTGATGTAATAAAACGGGTATTTAAATCTAGAAATACAGTCGAGTGCTATGAAAATAGGTGGCTATGATTCATCATTTGCCATTTCGTGTAGCTATTCAGGATAATAAATGTAACGGAAATTAACGGATACCCTACACATTGGATATACTAGTCAAATATATGGCTCAATATCTAGGAAAATTTTGAGACATCAATTACAAAATATGATTCTAACAAAAGAAATGCCTAAATGACAAGTTCGTTTTTAACGTCTTACCTCTTTTTTAATAGTGACTGCTTCCGACTGAGAAAGCAGATTGAAGAAGAGGTCAGGCAGGAAAGATAGCATAAATCAACATTGCCTCAATTGTCATTTTTAACAGCTTTTATTGTTTTACCTAATCGGATGCTTTCTTATTTCTGCTTTGAATGTATCTCTTTCATCATAAAGTTAATCGGTTTTATCTTAAAATGTTATCATAGAAATCTTCATATCTTGAATAGAAATGTTGCGTACGCGTCACCTTGTCACCGCGTACGAGACTCAGAGCACTCAAATTTTAACAGAACATTTGTAGCAGTTAGCGATTTTGTTGTAACTTTTCCTCTTACGTTCTAAGACAACTAGTGTTTGCCGTTGTGAAAAATAGAAATGTATTACTCTCGCAGCTATAGTTCGGTGACAAGTGTTTTCTGTACTTAAAGTTCTAAAGGACATTACTAGTGTCTCTTTATTTAGATTTATATTCTTTTAATGATTAGAGTTAAATTACTCTACAGATTTCTTTTCGCAGACGATTAAGGTGGTTACTTATATGCTCTGAGCTCTAAATTAATCTTCGTATGGGTACAGTCTAGATTCTTCGCATTTCGGCCCGAAAAGTAAAAACAATAATGGTTAAAAGAGAGCCAAATGTAAATCGAATAGGAACAGTTCAATATTTTTTATGTTGTAGGATCGCTTGGTTTTCAACTACGTACGGTAAGGTAAACTAACTACAAATACTGCCAACCATGTTGCAGTTGTTTGTTTTATTTAAAGACTGTTTAGCCGCGAAGTCGCCGCCTCTACAATTTTAGCGGAAAGCAATAACTCAGTGAGGTAAAACTACAAGCTCTTACAAAACAGTCGTTCGTTTGAAGCGACATTTTGATTTAGATAAAATGGTTTTTATAGCTATTCTATTCTTCGTTGGGACTACTAAACTTATTCAACACATATTATCTTCGACATGTTATACTAGATCTGCGTGTACTTCGTTATAAGCATGCAATGATATCATATATGTTATAAATGCGAATTTTTCGGAAAATTTTCATTGTGTTTCATATTCTTTATTTCAGTTCTTATTAAAGAAAGCTAATACAATTGTCTTTTTTGCCTCATATTACCTATTTGCAAAATAAATATAATTAAAAGACATGTAATTTATTCGTGAGTACATAAACTAGTTGAATCTAATTTGAGCTGAACATAAATTTAACCTTCAACAACTGGCCAACCACGATGTATCTACAGCAAAAAGGAACTTTGCTTCAGCCATAGATTCGATATGTTTATTTATGCACATGTGTTTACAGTGAAATATTATTGCTTGTTTCTAGATCTCCTTCTCAACCTAAACTGTTTTATCTTCGTTCGATTTGGCTTTTACTGACGCTCGCTTTCGTGAATGATAAAGCACACGCCGCTTGGGGAATACTTCGTATTACTATTTCAACCTTCCCTCTGTACGTAAATGCAGTTATTTTGCTAGCACTTGCCATGCTGTTTTACAAATAATGCAAGTTGTTACAAATTATAAAACCTACTTCCTGGGTATGAAGATGTACCTACATGGTACCAACCTCATCCTCAGCACTTTCATGTTGATATGAAAAATATGAATTTCTCATATTTTCATAAATACATGACACTTTAGCAGTTTAGGTATCAATACCATAAAATCCCTATCCCTACTATTATTACTATTATTATAAATGTGATTGTAAGTTTGTTGTTGTTACGCTTTCACGTGAAAACTACTAAGCCGATCTTCATGAAACTTTTTATACATATTATTGGAGGTATTAGAACTAATATAGTATACTTTTCATTGAAAAAAAAATTACGTAAGATAAAAAAATGTTTGTGAAAGAATCTCAAAATCTCATATATGACTATAGGTGTAGATTATGTAGCAGTACGCTGCCTCCCAAAAAACCGCGGGCGAAGCCGCAGGGCACATCTAGTTTATAATCGACATTCCAATACAAGTGCCTAAACTGTCTATCAAAAAAAGATTACGATTGAAAGTCTCCTTCTGCACTAACTAATAAGGTAGGATTAAATTATACATACATCAGATTACATAATAATTCACCAGATTAGGGCTAACTAATAAGGTGAGATTAAGTGATATATTATACTTCAGAATTAATATTAATTCACCATGTAAGGTAGTATTTCTTTAAACAAGACAGTCAAAACTATATTGAATTATACTTTTGATATATTTGATTTCGTTAAATTATTGGAAGTTATAAGCTTTAATACAAAAAGACTTAGCTTAAAAACTAAAACCTGACTTAAATTGGTGCACCCAATGGCATAATGGAATTTACACAAAAATTAATTTTATTTGATATGAAACAATTTTTTTAATATTCTATCGATAATTCTAATGAACACTAAAATTCTCATCAAATATCGATTATTCGTAAAAACTACGGACTTCACGGTAGCGGGTAGCTACAGCATTTTTACTTATAAGTTGGGTATATAAAAAAAAATATAAAACATGGTCGCAAACTAAAAATGGAAGTGGTGGTTTGGCCAAAATTTCGAAGTGTTTTGTGAATTTTTGTCGCCATCTCCCTAATCAAATGGAATAAACAGGAATGTTCCGGAACCTTTTGATTTCGTTTGAGTTGTTTACCTAGTGTTTTCCTTAAAAGCGCATAGCCCTTGAACACCTACTCAGGTGTAGCACCTTTGCAGGAAACCAATAGACAACAAAATGTTATTCTTAGATATGTAATTAGTATAAAGTCTTTGACAGCCCTTTTTACGACGCACAGTGTACGTGCCATGAAAATTAATACAATGGGGAACTGTGCAGGTTTGTAATGTACTTGTATATGGCAGGTAACGCTGGTGTAACAAGCACGAAGAGGTTACAGTAACAGTTAGCGGATGCTGCCAAGTTATGCATGCTAAAAGTAAGCAGTTACTGCGCAGGTCCGGAATGTGGGGGGCGGGACGGGAAGTGTACACGCTTTTTCTTGACTGAACAACGACCGTGGGTTCTGTAGTCTGTTCTGCATCGCCATTTCGATCATATTCGTAGAACTATTACTTTGTTTTGACAGTACTGAACGTAGGTACATGGCGCAAGATTCTTCCATCATACACTCGAATATTATACTCATTAGCCTAACCCACCAGAGAATAGACCCACCACGCTGCTCCAAAGTAGGGCTTTAACGATAATTTTAATATATTAGTAATAATACCCAGAACTGATTTCTTAAAAACTTGCATAGCCACTGTCCGAAACGTTGGTCTAAGTGAAATCGATGTTGACTAAATTCCATCTCCGCAGATTTGAACCTCACAACATTAATAATAGGTACAGAAGATGGATGCACATTCAGACAATTACAAGAGACATTCTGTGTTGCAAGAGTAGAGGTGTGTTTATGATCTGTGAGTTAATGCGTAGGTATAATATTATAAATCTGGTTTTACATACGAGTGGGAGTCTTTTTAATTCGCCGGTGTTTGTGGATTCCAACTAATTATAATTAGCATCGTAAATAATATATGCCTGTAAAACAACGCCTACCAGCCACCAATATCCTTCCTCTATAAATCATCATACTCAACATCGACCCATAATAACATTTTTGGAATGAGAAAATTACATCAAACATATTAGCGAAGTATTCGCAGATCTGAACTATATTAAGCATACAATTGAATATTCCTAATTATATAAGCAAAGTACAGCCTAGTTCAATTCAATATATTCTTCCTATTTAAAAATTATCATCCACAAACTATTAGTTAGCCATTGCTAGACAAAGATCTACTTTACCATAGAATAGTAATTTGGACTTCTGAGTTTTTGGCTCAAACTGCTTCCCTCCTACTGGTGCTTATTTATTAGCATCTTTTATTATCATATGTTCGTGATAATTACTGGGATGATTCGCAAGGGGTGTAACAACTCATATCTTTTATCTCCAGACCGGTCTACCGACAGTCTTCGGCAGAAAACCCCAATATCTTTTGGACCCGAATTAAACACAATATTTGTCAACTTTAGCCAGGCATGCAAGTACTAGATGCGCGTTAAATCGTTTTTAAAATGAATAACCTACCTCAAAACATAACAATTCCAAAAATACGTATATAGGTGTATAAACTAATAATAGTTATTAATTAAATATTAAAACGCAACCAAAACACGGAAATAACGTGATTGACTACAAATAACTAATGTGAAATCTCAAATGGTATTTATTAATAAATTTTGTCAAACAAAAATAAGGACGTCTATTTAGGAATATGTACATTTTCTAAAACTAAAAGAAAAACAGAAATTCATTGCAGCATGAAATTATACGTAGTGAAGATATTTATTATTGTAAAATAATAGCAACAATGGGAAATTATTTTTTCACATGCCCACTTGTATTACATTCCATAGATCCTTACTCCGTAATTTGATACTTATGTAATAAATTTAAAGAAGTGCTTTTGTCGGTTTGCCTTCTAGAGCAGCTTGCCTTTATATTATTTACAAACCAGAGAAAGACAAAGAATTTTTATACCACGGAAAATGTACGGTTCCTATATATTTTCTCTTAGAAATAAGGTGATTATTAAATAAACTGAATATTCTAAGGCAAGGTGAAACCACTGCGTCCAAATCTGCGTCCTTACCGGCGTTCAAGATTACGTCTAGTTAACGACCAATGATAAGAAGCGAGCGTTAGAGCAAGTCTTACGATTGGTGGCATGCAGGTCTCAAACTGAAACGCTGCTAAGGATGCACGTTGGACGCAGTGTTGCGGCCCTCGCTGTTGGCATCGGAATTATTATTAACACTTTAAAACCACTTGATATTATACATGCGAAATTGTATTTGTTGATTTGTCCTTAGTTAAACAACTACGCAAAAAGGAGTGTAATATTTTTAAGGTTTAAGTATGTATGTGAATTTTTCGCTAACTTCTGAATTCCTCATCAGATTTCGATCTATCTGACTGAATTTTTCAAGACGTTCAGCAGTTTTTTCAGTCTTGTTTTCAATTTTCTTAATTACACGCGCAGCAACTTTGGCATTTATTACATTATTAGACTAGAAGTAACTGTGAGCAGAGCGCGAAGTCGCTAGTGTAGTCTTGCGCTTAGGTACATAATATTTTATCGTCACATCGTTCAAACGAGCTGTATCACATCCAGTGAAACCAGTGAGACGAGTTCACAAGTTGCAACAAACTCCCATCTAGTTGATACAGCTATGATTGAACCTGATTTCTATGCGCATGCGATTGTACATACCAACCGCTATATCTCACGCAATATACAGAGTGATACTTAAACATTATTAGAAATACATTTGGGATCTAATCTGCATCTCTCTAGGTACCGCGGCCAGATTACCTCAAACAAATTGAACACGGTTCACTTCCCAAATATTCCGATTTTTTAAATATTTCTTACGTGACTTATTTTTTACTGGTCAGTTTTTTTACTAAACAGTGTAGATTTATTGCGTTGGCATACCTACTATATCGACTCAACGCCAGCTAAACTAAAATTGGAGCATTGAAATATAAGTTTTATATTATTATGTGCCATTGGAGTATATGACGCGTTGTAAACACGTGCTCCACTTGTCAGGTACTACTACAAATTAAAAATAATAAAAAGTGCTGATATCTGTTATAAAGATTTATTATACTTTGAACCAAAACAGAAAAAAATCTAAATTGTAAAGTTGATTGTAAAGTTTCAAGATGATCTTGAAAAACAGCAAATAAATTAAATAAAAACACTCTGTACATATAATGCGTTACAACTATACGGCATTGTGCACTACATTTGGCCCACGTCTGTGTCTATTAAGGGAAACATATCGCGGTCTCTAATCTAAACAGCACCATTTTTACCGTCTATATGATGGATGGCACTTGAATAAGCTCATGCATTAAAACTTGAGATAGGCAATGAATGAGACACAGAGTTTCATTCATAATATTATGATGCAAAGGTAAATGGTTATTTATGTTTTATTGACGCCAAATAAACACTTGAAGAATTTTAAATTGCGTGCCAACTTAAGTCGATCGTATCTTTATACTCTTAAATGAAACAAAATCTGCGTTTATCATTATAATTATCTCTACCACCGGTTTGGAAAGTTTCTGCTATTTCTTGTTTGAATCGGCACTCTGTATAAGATTGTTGGAGGCAACCCGTACTTTATGTAGCGCAAAACTTTTCCTAAATGATTGATCAAAACATTTTTTGCTGCATTTCTTTGCCGAAAATTCGTGATAATAAGCGAAATATCTAATTCCTAGTACTGGATGTTCATAACATGGGAGTGCTAGCAAATACCTCACGTTCTTTGAGCAACACTAACGTTTGTGCCGTTGTGCTAAATTGATTTTGGTTCTATTTCAACACTGCGCGGTCGTAAATAAAATATATTGGGCGGAAGAACTAGCATTAGAAGTTAGAACACACGCGTAACGAGAAGACGCGGGTACACACAAGTCATTAAGACAAAATTAGGATGACCTACATATGAACGAACGCTATAAAAGCGTTCATCATAAAGTAATATTTAGAATTGAAGCTAATGTCTTGATAGATGGAGAACCGTATCACAATTAGATAAGTATTCAAGCAAGTGGTTTACATCTAGAAATATGAATAAATTAGATGGAAAGAAGATCAGAAAAATGCACAAGTCCTAATAGCGTACCAGCTTTAACTTTGAAGAAAAACGTTTAATGTAATCAAATGGATAAGATTGTCTAATCCAAAAATAAGAAAATGTAACTCGTTCAGTAATCCCAAATACTAAACCCCCTAAGGCTTAACCCTCAAGAAAAGTAGAAGTATTTATAACAGCTAATTCAAATTAACTTTTAATAAAAATAATAATCAGCGGTCAAACAAAGTCACGTCAAGAAATATACACGATGGCAATAAAACGTAAACAGAGTGTTAAAAGTACACTATAGAAACATATTTCGGTGGCATTAGTCACGGCCTCCACTGCGCGAGGCCTAACTATTGTTGCCACAATGTGTTCGACATACTAGTATCCCTCACTATTCTGTTAGTTCTATTTCTATTTGAGTTACCGTTTGTTTTTGCAAATTGTAGAATTTTAAACTAAATAATAGAAGTTTTCTTTGAACATACACATCTAATGAATAATTTGTTAAAAACGAGATAGCAAACGATTTTATATATAATTGTCATCTCAAGTAGTTCCTGCTATTAAAATTGTATTCATTGTTATTTTCATTGCTTGCTTAGAAAATAATATCCACATATTTCCATAGAAGAGCATAGTTATTGTTTGTTATGCTGTCTCTTCGTGGTAGTCATGTTTAAGTTAAATAAAGATAAAGCATTCGTTTTTGTTTACTTAGTGTAATAATTAGGTAAGTACTGAAAATGATCACGGAAAAGGTAAACTTTAAAGCAAAATTAATAAGTAAACGGATATCCTCTACTTTGTAAAAGGTATGTATAAAAAATATCTATTATTTTTTGTCAATTGTCAATCATTTCAGAAATGCTGGAACTCCTCAGAAGGATACTTTTGATCACAAATCAACATCATTTAGGACTGAATTTATCTTGAGATTTATGAACGTATTGTTGAATTCCCACAATAATCAACATGATAAATAATATGGTTAAGTAAATGTGCATGACTTGATTCCTTATTTAATAGTTTTATTATAATTTTCCTTGAACAAGTTTAATAAACGTACTATTATTTGATATAATAATATATTGGATTACCACCTGTGGACTATTCATAAGTATTATTCAATAAATAAAAACTAATCTCTGCGGTCTTTTATTTAATTCTCTCACACTTCATTACTCCGATCTGTCATCACATAATTTCGTTATATTAGAAGTTTATATTCAACTATAAAGCCATATCGGTAAAATTTCAAACGTATATGACCCTATATGGAAACATACTTGAGTCGGATGGCGCCAACCGCACGCTAACAAGAACGCCGACCATACAATCTTGAAAGCTACTAGCTAGAATTCATTAGAAGTATCAAACTTATGTTTGTGCTTTGGCCAAAGACGTGGTGAATATCAATAACCTATTAAATAATCACGTAAGAATTTAATTAAAAACTAAATAACTGTAAAGAGGAAGCGATGTTTGTTAAGATGCGACAGGTTATATTTTGGGAATAAAAAGATAGAAGAATATGCAGTCAATATGAGACAAACTGAATCTATTCATAAAGTCTTATGGGGCCTTACGGGTGACTTTATGGTGTAACCAATCTTTAGGTCGGTGACTTCATATCCAAATAGAGCACACTTTAAACACAGCTCGCTTTTAGATGGTATACAATTCACTAAACGATTATAAGATATTTCTTCACATTTTTAGTACGTTATTACGTATGATCAATAATTGCATCTGTTCAAAGATTAAATTGTTTTAAAATATATATGGAGATATCGTGCTTTTACTGATTCTCTTCTTCTTCTTTTATTTTAAAAAATGTTTAAAAACAGGTTTTTAATAGCACTTCATAGTAAGTATGACTAAACTGAAGGTGACTTCAGCATGACTATTGTTAAATAAATGTTACAGTATAAAAAGCTCAACATTATTTTCAATGACCACAGTCAATCCAGCAGCCAGCTGTTGTATTAGGAAGTATCATTTGCAATTATTAAATTTGATTACAATGAATCATTAAAGCTATAAGCCTCACCCGAGATCTTGTACCCGTCGTAACACGAGATCGCCCTGACATAATAAGTCACCAAATGCAGCAAGCTGCCAACCTTGTCTTTCTATTTATATGACTAACACCAGTTTATTCTGTCCCCAAATGCAATAAAACTTACAACCTGTGACATTTATCTCAATCTAAGGCGTAATGAACCAAAAACCCTTTTAAGAATAACAGCTAGAGAATGCCATGGCATTGTACGATAGCTTTACTTGGACTGGGTGTGACAAGTCAAACGACAGATGACAATGTTTATACCTTTTAGTTGTGGCTATAAAAGCTGTGGCATGCTTCGGTGGAGTTAAAATTATTACGCGTATACCATTTCATTCATGAGCCGTTCATGACGTATAAAGATATTTTCTTCAGAGTTGTACAATCTTGCTTCCTAAAGAACTTCCCTTTTATAATCTTGCCTACTTTAACAAATTTTTCATGTAAAATTTGTTGCTTAGATGTAATTTTTTGTGTCACATTTAATTAAAAATATATAGACGATATTTCAATAGGAGATTAACTCTTTATCAAATTACGATTGTAAGTTTACATAAAAATGCGAAATCCCTCAAACGCGAGTCCATTAACACGACTAGTACATATTGGATACAGAAACGCTTTCTTAATTGAGTTGAAATGTTACTTTGTTTGAAAAAAATTAATATAAATTATTTTAATATATTATGAAAAACAAGGTAATCAAATCAGATTAAAACCTATATATATTATAAGTATAGATTAAGAAAATACTTTTACTGTAACGAGCTAAAGAAAGGCTTTGAGTTCACAAGAAAAATACCCAACTAAACTTTTACTTTGATAAAGCAACGGTTTAATGTAAAAGGTATTCTTAATCATTCTTAACTTTCCTTCCTTCCTTTTATGTATAATAAAATATATAACTTACATCTGGATGTTCCTTGACTGGTACATATACTTTTTCTGTGAGTGTGGTGACCATGCCATCTGCTTCTGGTAGAACTAAAGGTTCTTTCTTGACTCCATTTATTTGGAATAGACTTGCACGTACTTTTGCTATTTCTGTAAAGAAAAGAAAAAAAATCGTCAGTTCTTATATAGCTGCCTTCATACATTTCGAATATTAACCATATCATATTAGTGACGATATTTTAGAAGTACCTATACCCAAAAGTTTACTAGGAAAGATAAAAGTTAATGCGCGGTTTTGAATTCGCGTTTATGAGTAGTTTATTATGACTTCGGGAAAACTACCAAAGTTTCTGAGGAACATTCAAGACTTTGATTTACACTAGGGGCTATTTATGAGGTTTTAGTGGTTTGCCAATAAACAAGTACAAAATAAATAAAGCAACATTTTGGCACATGGCAAGTTCGAAAACACCCAAGAAATCACACGAGATTTTTTTTTGTTTCAGTAAAAACTGCTTGAGCTGCTGCATCATGCAATAATGGATGAAATTGGTGCCAAGTATTGATGTTTACACAAATCCCTAAACGGATTAAACTGACAGAGCATTAAAGCTACTTCACAGGGAATATTGTGATAAGGATAGCAATTAGTTCAATCCAAAAACTTGTTATTATTGTTTTGGTAATGACAGAGTTATTTAAAATGTTCTTTGTGTTGAAATTTCTATTTAGGTTTCCTACCAACTGTACTAACACGCTTTCTCTCTCTATATGTAACTTCGTTATTTAAATACGAGATTTCATTTTATCTTCCTCATCCAGATAAGGAGTTGATGAGTCATTGGGTAATATCCGGAGTACCTACACGATTGTACGACCATATGTTTTTGTAACATCACTTGCATAAAAAGTGTGTCGGGTCCTTATGTTTACAGTATGTTATACTTATTCAACGAATGACTAGTCATGATATTTTATACACGTAGAAATAACATACGAAGAATTCTAAGTAAAATATAAAGAAAACATGTTTCATTAGATTAAGCTATTATTTTAGGATGCAGCCATTATGTATGAGCTCGAATAAATTACAGCTTGTTTCAAAAACATAGTACCTATCGATGGATAAGAAATGCAAGTGTATAATATAAAAAAAACAATACAGTTGGAAAATTAATTTACACATTACAGAAAAACCCTTTAAACATTTTTTAAAGATGGAATATGGATTTATTCCTGTTTGTATGATATCATGTAATGAAACCGTTTTTTATTCTTCATCAAACACGACAGACGCGTCCGTCCGTCCATATTGAGTCCAACGAGAACTGGCGACAATGTAGTCGAGCTTTCACGCCATATAAGGTCAGCAAAGTGAGTAAACAAGCCATTAACCCGCAACGGGGCTCTGTGATCCATGGTGGATTATGTATTTAATTGCTACCTGCCAGTGTATCGAAATCTTTTAAGAAAACGGAAGAATATTTCCTATTGCGGGACCGAATTTTTTAAATATAATGTTGGTATTGAAGTATTGACTGATGCCTGTGAAATTGTTTGTAATTTTCACATTTACGTATATTGAACAATTTTGTCAGTTTTCGCCAAGAAATGTTTATAACAGCTTATGTGATTAATCAATTTAAGCAGACGAATATTAAAACTATTATGGACGTCTTGATTTTGGAACAGACAACAGTTAACCTATCTGTTTGTTCAATTATTTAATAACAATATTCGCTAGATACCTAGCCTTAGGCCGCATATCAATTTAATGTGACTTATTCGATTTTGCTCGACAAACGTTATAATATAGTCAAAAAAACAAGGCTGTAAAGGGTACCTTGTCAAAGCGGACGCAACGTTGACGGGTGTCGAAACACTTGTAGCTTGTAGCAGTCTAAACAATGCAAGCGCCTTTTGTTACGAAATGGAACTTAAAAACAACAACAAAAGGCAACATAATAGAGGCTTTATTGACGCAGGTGATCTTGAGCCTGTCCGTCCATCATTCTTATAAATAAATACACGGTGACTTAGTCATACAAGAATGATCCAGTTAATCTTTCACATGTCTATTATTCAAATGTATCTTATTATTGCTAAAAAATTAAAAAAACAGCGGTTTTAGTTTTAAAAATTATGGTAGTTTTTTGCAGCTGACAAAAATATGCTAATAGGTACCTACGTAATTTGATTCACTGATTTTAACATTTTTTAATTCAGAAATGGAATATTAAATTTTCACCCCTGGTGTAGTAAAACTTTAAAAATAATTTTGAATTTTGGTTCCAATGTAGATCGGATAGCTTAATATATAAACGTTAAAAATGTATTAATCATAATATATAAGCACATTTTAAGCATGTTATGATTATTTCATTTTTACTTCTATATTTATATATATTGTGTAGTTGTGTTATAGTATCAATAAAAGTCGTTATAATATATAATAAAATTATGACTGCCTTTACCTTAAACAGTGGGAAATTATATTGTTGGTCCCCACAAACAAGTAGAAAACCACAATCAGCATAGATTAATTTTCCGATTACTTCTATTACAAAAACCGCAGTCATGCTCACTATAAATAAGCAGGGCTAAACTTGGTAAAATTGTGTCTACTGCTGATTACGTAAGATTTTATAATATTCAAGAATAATATCTTAACTTCATTTAATATTAAAATTTTACTAAAGAGAGTAATAATTTGGTAGGAAACACAATATAATAAAATAGGATGTTATTATTGATGTTTTAATTATTATAAATTTTGAAAGTACATTACTATTAAGTGTCAGTAATAAGTGAGTCCAGGATTTAAAAATATAAATGTAAATAAATTAATCCGAAAGACTAACCTAGATGCTCAAACATATATTACGAGTATATTCTATAATAGGTATGCAAGTTAACTCAGACTCAAAACCACTTTTAATTTCAACGTACAAAAGCAGAAAATTTTATTACCTTAATTAAAAGCACTTCTCTTGTTTAATAATTAATAAACACATACAATACGTTATACTAAAAAATAAATAGGTCCAGTAAGCGAAGGTGTAGTCTAGACAGAGAAATTATACGATGGTACGTTAATTAAACTTGACGGCGACAATTGGAGCAGAAATGAGCAAAATATATTAGTTCACATACCAGAAAATGCTGAAAATAATTTAATGTCACCAATGTGAGGAATGGCACATGATAAAACACGACATTTATAACTACTAATTAGAAAATCGTAACAGACCAATAAACTCCTTATTGAAAAATGAGTTAAAAGATCTGATGAATATGTACAACTCAAGACTTCCGACAACCTAAATGTTAAAGATACAGTAATGTTTAATTTGGCTCCTGACAATACAAAGTGGTGTACACGTTTGAACAATAAGATACAGCGGGAATTTTCTCACGTCGTGCAGCGATGCGTTAACGCACCGCTACGGTCAGTTTGCGTGTTGAGTTGCAACCACCGTGACTTGGATCACGCAAACGTCGATATATTAGAATGTACCTGGTCGCACAATTAAAATTACAACATCAAGAGTCAAGATTACATACAAGAAAAACTTTAGATTAAATCTCATTAAAGCCAGATTCTTTAGTAAATAAACACAAGCGTTTAAATTATCACATCGCAACTATTCAAAATTCACTTCTTTAAAGGCATTTATTATACATATAAGGTAAGTGCTATTAACACCATCATCATGAGCGATGTTGTCAAACTTAACATACCTACGTCTTCAATCAAATACAAATATTGAATTTACATTTAAACTGGACATAATTATATTACCAGATACATAATGCGTAAGTAAATTTATAAAAAAACAAATTTCTATGCCAAGCAAAAATAGTTGTAAACTTTACAAATTGATTATTAGACGCCATAAATCTTAAAGAAAAAAATAATATGCGAACGTATTTAATACAAACCGTATCTAATACTAACGCATGATTAATGTGAACAACATTTTCTCGAATGCCGATAATTATGAATGAATCTGTTTTAGTGCAAATTTTTCAATCGTTAACTACCTTAACCGTTTTTCCGGATTCTTCAGTTATTTCCCTTCAGTTAGGTTCTAAAATATTATCACTTTGTCAGCCAATAGGTGCAGCGGGCAGCAACTCTGCTTTCTGAGTCCAACACCGTGGGTTCGATTCCAAAAACTGGAAAATGTTTGTGGGATGAACATGAATGTTTTTTCAGTGTCAGGATGTCTATTTGTGTATTATAAGTATTTATGTATATTATTAATTAAAATATTCATCATTCATCTTAGTGCCAATAACACAAGCTACGCTTACTTTGGGGCTAGGTGGCGGACGAGTATGTATTGTTCTAGTATATTTATTTATTACTTCTTTTTATCACCCGAATGTCGAAAGTTAAGTTATCTCTTTTAGTGCAAATTTAACAATCGTTAACTTACTTAACCGATTTAAGAGATTCCCTTTAAAATATCTTCTTCTTCTCTTTAGATGCAGATCATCATTTTATTTGTATATACTAAAGTCGTACGAGTAAATACCTGTGATTTTAAAATCGCTTAATATACTCTGTAAAATAAAATATGTCTCTACTCTAGTTATCATCATTTATATTTTTTCTTCGGTGGACAGTAAGTCGCCTTTACTGTTCATCATCGTAAAAATACATAACTATTAGCCATTTTAGACAAATATTGTCACAAGCGTATTTAAACGTGTTATTTCAACAGAATGGTCACTTTCAGTCAATACAAGTGGAGACTTCCTGCCTCCGATGTCAAGCACTGATGTGTATGAATTATGCATAAGATTTAAATGGCTGCAGCTAACAATGACTAGCAAGCTTTAGAAACAAATATTTTCCATCTCTGTGAATAGCTTTACACTATTTTTCTATTGATGTTACTTTAAATAGCAACCACACATGAAGTTGCAAAAAAAATTTATGACAAAGTATGTAATTGAGTTTCTCTATTTTTCCTCTTCTCTATGCCAATTAAAGGAAGGATGGAAATAGAATCTGTGGTAATCTGCGTAACAAAACATGAATGAAGCGACAAGAAGCCAATCACTATTTTGAAACATTACTCATTACCACGCCGTGTGGGTAGGCAAAGATTTTTTTCTACCCACCATTTCTAAGTAGGTACTGCAGCAAAATAACCAATAATAATATTAAACTTTGGATCACTATTTGAACGAGGGAACGCGCAAAATATTTTTTAAAGAGATACAAAACCTCTTACTCATCCAGAGTAAGTTTTTTTTATTGTGATTAAAATTTTTTAGTAAAGCATGCTTCAAAAAAAAAAACTTTAATTGTATTCAATGGATTATAGAGTTATTTGATAGTTTTACCCTATTATACGGTTGTGGTCTTGTTTACAGGGTACGTTATTGACTGAATAAATACTATAAACTGTCACATTGTTATAGTGACTAATGCTCAGGTCGAGCTAAAAATTGAGAAAATCTTAGCCATCTTCTTGCTTTTATCCTGAACTGTGTGTGTGGGCACAGCATGTCTTCTTGAGAACATTGTAATACAACCGAAATAAGGAAATTGGCGTTGTCCACATAACAGTCCGTTTTCATCTTAGATTACATCGATGCATACCACATGTTAAGACATATCAAGTACGTCAACAAATATACATAAAAAAACATTGTAAAATATTTATTACTTATTTTTATCTTTCAGTTTCAAGGAACTGTTCCAAGATAAAATAAATAATTCTTATGAATATTATTTCACATGTAAATTAAATAGGTACGCAGGAATTAAATAGTTATCTATGTAGGTACTCATGACAAAGTAAATACTAAAAAACATAGTCGTGGTAATTAATGGCATGTTCAAGAACCGGTGGCAGTGGGATTTTTATGTTATGTACACGCGTATGCAGTTTTTTGTGATATTTATCGGAATCTAATTCATTTAACAAAATGTACGTACATATGCACATATTTTATTCTTACCATTTGCAAGCTGGGTAAATTAACGCAAATTCTTGTTGCTCTTGACTTCAATTATTGTATACCGTAAAGTATCAAAATACTTTTAAAACTTACCAAACTCTGGGACTTTACAAAACCCTCAAGAAGTTATAAACTATCCTCCGATACTTATTAGCAACTACCAATTTCAAAGTTCAGAAAATATTTATTTTTTAACTATGAGAATTTAACCTGAGTGTTGTGTGTGTAATTAGAATATTATAGATTTTATGTCCTATCATGTGCATGCTGCACCCAGATTAGGTGTGGCTTAGTTTATTTCCACGCATCTTTAATTCATCAATTAACAACCTATAAGATTAACTGGTTCTTAAAGCAAATAAACTTAAAATGCAACATATAGTTTTTACTGAAGATGCCTAACTTTAACAGAAAATTTATGTCATTATAAAAACACTATAGAGACTTACTTAAGACTAAAGACTAAGGCACGGTAAAGACTTATTTTCATCTCTCCGTAGCGACGTGACAAATATATAAACAATTTGGGCCTGATGATCTAGTTTAAAATAAATTCATAAAAACAGAAATTGTAAGGTAATGTTGGCTTTGTCTAATTCAATACATTTTCTTTGGATACACCCAAAGATAATGTGTTAAATTAGACGGCAAAGCAATACGTTACGGGTGGCATTTTCAGAATGCAGGCCACGTTCTGTACTATATATTCTGTGTATACAGTACGCGGTTGACGAGTCTTTTATTATAGCTATAAAATCAGTGGAGCAAACGGGCGATTTTCGCTGATTTATGGCCCAATATTTATTTTTCCCGCTATACTTGCAAAACTACGTAAATAGGGAGTTCAAAATACACAGTACACTACATACATAGATCATATTTATTTAGTTAAAACCACTCCAAAGTATTTTATGATGCTCCTGCTTACCGTATCTCTATAGAATCAAATCATCTTATAACTCAAAATATCTTAATTTACGTAGAAGTCTAAGGATAGTTTATTTTTCACGCTTCATCTATTTTTATTATCCTTTTGTGGGTAAAATGTGTACAGTGTATATTGGACTATATTTCTCCTACGACATTCATATTACACACTAATATCTTGTAAATGTAAATATGTATCTGTTTGTTTGTGATTTTGTAGGCCATCTTAGGCTAAGCCGGCTTCACTTCGGCTAACAGAGATAGCTTGCATCTCGACAATGGGCAAAAATACTTTTAATGTCGAGAAATTAATGGATTCCTATGGAATCTACAAAAATATTTAACCTTAGTAGCAAGCACGTCAGTTAATGACTCAGCATGCAAGGGGTATAAACTAGATAGGATAACTTTTCCTTAAACACGCCTGCATCATGCATGTAGATAATCAAGTATATTATGCCTCCCAAAAAAACACTGCTCCAACTTTCCAATGACTGACAGTAACTTTTTTATATAAGTTAGTCAACTATAAAAGAAGATGTTACGCGGTTTCGTCGTTCGTGATTTTAGTGCGCCATTATTCTAGTTTACAAGATATTTGAGAATTTATAACCTCCGGTGTAAAAAATTGATTATAGATGCTGCCTGGTAGGTAATGAAAAATTAGGAAAATTTAAAGTTAATTAATACTGGGTTATATGTAAAAGGCACATATACCAGAACATACCTACTAATAATTTAAATAATTGTAGTAAACTTTCTTATCAGTATCAGCCACAACATCTTGTCAAGTCTGATATCAAGGCGATTAAAATATACAGCTTTTTTAAAATGTTTGCACCAAACTATTTAATATTTTATAGTTAGAATGAGATTCGTCCAAGACATTCAGATAACTGCCTCAAAGCTGAATTAAAACGTAGGAGATTCCCTAAGGGTTTGATCATTGACACTCATTTCAAGCATACAAACTTTCAGTAACTTAAATTAATGAAGTCCATGGTGACTACAGTAATGGCACGAAACAAAAACAATAACACAGTTCGTAGAACATTTTGGCACAACCAAACGATCAAACGCTTGTCATCTCATACATTAATAACCCCTCATCGGTAGTAACGCCTATCTAAAACATGTCAGTATCGCTTTTGATGGGCGCATACTAATGAGTCTGTCTCACTTAATGTAAGGTAACGTAGTCCAGATGTTTAAATTACAAGATCCACCTACGCTGATGTGACAATGCATGTACCTACAGACTGTGTCACTTATTGTGACAGCAAGTAGGTATGGCTTTTTAGTGCGAGCAAAATGTGCCATAAGCATTGATAAGTTACTGATTTAACATTGACTTATAATACAATTATTGTAAAATAATTGTTGTTAATGAAACGGGTAGTGGCTATTACAATACGAGTATGAGTTTCAAAAGCAATCCGTATGCGAGGTTTTTAATTGTAATCAAATGCATATAGTAGCATTTTATAAACATTTGTTCGCATTTTGTACGCTATTTTATCGTAACTCAAGCAAAAGGTAGGTAGGCCAATACAAAATTCGTAGTTATAAGTATCGTGTACATTATACTTAGAATTTTTTTTTGGGTTGTTTTTTTCACTAATTATGAAAACCAAATGTCAAATTTATGATACTGTTATAAACATATTTGCTCAGAATAACCCTAACGGCAAAACAATATAATTTTCCCGTCATTTTGTAGTAAATTAATTATATTAAAATATGTGGCCTAAATCATGACGATGATGACGACGATGTTGGTGACGAAACTATGGGCGCGTTTGCAAAATATCACACTTAAAAACTAACATCCGTATGGGAGTAGAAACTCGAGTTTCAAAATAACCTGTGAGCATTTGCTTTAATTGCAAGCTAAAAAGCAAATTAAACTATAATATCTTTAATCCAATTGATGAAGAACATTGAAATATTTAAGATTTCTTATTAAAAATTAATTAAAACTACGACAAAAGTATTAAAGTGGCTTGGTTAACTGATCGGTACTTTCTGAGCTCGCACAATAGTCAATTGTCTCCATAACTTCAGCCCGAAATTCTATTTTGTTATATTATAATGTTCTGTCTTCTACAATAATTAACATTCCGTTAAAATAATAAGTTTGAATGTGACACATTAAAATAGCAACATTCCAATTTCGTTTAATCACCACTTTTTTAATTTTTCTATTTGGTTAAACAACACAATAAATATTTGGTTAAACATTGCTTGGAACCAGTTTAGTTGTATTGCTGATTTATTGTAAATACAATATGATAAATCATTTTATATGATTATTACCGTACCTATTTTATAATAACGGAAACATGTATCAATTCCATTTACGTTTAATTTTCCTCTTTACAAAGAAAAAATAATCGGGAATATGTAATTAATTTAATAAAACTCTTGTGGCTTAAAATTTAATAAAGACATAATAAAAAATTAAGTTATTATGAGGTAAATAGTAGTAACAGCTGACAGCCTAAAGAAATCGCGCATAAAGAGTATTTATTACCACGGTGGTCTCTGGAAAGAGCTAACAATGCGCTATTTGAATTCAGAAAACGTTAGTTAAGAAGCCGGAACGCATCAAAGATATCTTATAAATGAATCTAGAAACTGAACGGTAAGTAACTGGTGTTTGTAAGTAACTATAAAAACAAAGCTACAAAACTATGATGAATATGCCATTTAACTGTCGTGACGTGAAGTTTCGTGACGTATCGTGAAGTGTCGTGTAATATCACGTCGTATTTCGAAAAAACTGATCACAAATAGGATTCAAATCTATCATAATTACATCCTAATAAAGTGAAGTCATATAGGTCATTATTTTCAAACCAAGTTAAAGAAGGTATTATAAAATAGGGTGTAAACAAGGAGTATTCTTTATACAGAAGATTAATTAAAAATATACTCCTGCCTGTTATAAAATCGTCATTCTTACATAAATATTTGTCATTCAAGAATTCAAAGGCATTTAAGTATATATTTAAAGAAAAATGTGCATTTTAAATTTAAATGACAATATTTCTCTTACGGTGTAACAAAAATCTAATCAGGTTTATTTTTACACCGGATTACATTGGTATTTGCTACAGCAAACACGACGTATAAGAGGACGAAGTTTTTTATAACTTTATATTTTAGGTGTTACGTAGTCAACTTGGCTGAACTAAGTATAACCAACTAATCCCGGTCTTAACGTTGGTACTTTAAGCAGATTTATTAGTTTAGGTACATATTTCTTCACAAATGTAAAAGTAGGTATTAATGTTGGCATTAGCACCCATGTACCTACATTACATGTGACGCTGGCCGAAATACGGGTCGTTATTATAATTCAACAAGACACATCTTGGACTCCATTTTGTCGTATTTAATAGTTGAATTCATTTACAGGCGTTAACTTACGAGCACAAAATAATTATTATGTTAATATAAACATTATCCTTGACAGAAATATTTCTGCAACTATACCCGATTTATGTGTACATTTTTTAACTAATGTATTCTAAGTCGTTTATTAATAATATTAGGTAATAATACATAATTATTTTTATTCTTGCATCTGGTGCATCTTCTCGGGAAACGCGATTCTGAGACAATAAGAAATCTTTTCGTAGTTTTGAGTGTTCACAATTGGAATAATAAATAATAAAATATGACCGCAGTTTATAGTAATACTGTTATCAATCATATATTTAATTAAAGTATAAAGTTATGTTTCGGCCTTTTCAGGTCGCAGAACAAAAGCAGGAAGGAAATTTAACTCCCTTTTTGTTAATCCCAGAGCACGTTTGTGTTTTATTTCGTCTGGTGCGATTGTACTATTCAAGTAATTCAAGCGAAGATACAGTCTAGTGAACTCTAGATCACATAGGTCAGTTAGAGTTCACTTGACTGTATCTACCTACGCCACGCTTTCTTAAATAATGTTTTCAGTATTCCAAAACTCATAACCTAAATTTTACATTGGGTTTTAGGATTTTTTCTATAGGTAATTTACTAGCGCGTGACCACAATCTAACCTGATGGAAGTGCAGACGTGGACCAAGAGAGGAAGCGCTGGTCAAGATGATTCACTACTGTTTTATAAATACCCTGGGTTTATGAATTAGGAAACACAGGAGAGCGTTCCAAACTTCAGTCATACGTATATGAAAAGAAGATGCAAATAGCTTCGTGCGAGTTACTGGGATATTGACAGGGACAGAAAGGGATGAAAACCCATCCGGTGTCTTGCAGTACGATGGTATAATGGGGAATAGGGAAGAAGATCGAATAGTTCCTGAGCATACTCTCCGAAGTACATCCTATAAAACTACCGTTCGACAAATTGTGACAAATCTGAAAATTTTCATTGATAGTAATCTATGTCTTTTTTATTCATTAAAGCAGTTAAAATATCCAGTAGGATATTTTAACTGCTTTAATAAGACATAAAGACAAGTACTAGTCGACCAAGTAACTGCATCGCTAAATTTTTCCTTACCTTGACCAGTTGTTTGACTATATTTAACGATTACACGTTGCTGGCTAATCGATGATCACGTGAAATAAGCTTCAAATGATTACATCATTGACGGAGATGACAAGATGACGAATAACTTGATAAATTTACTTGCTAGCTTTATTACAGTATTGTGGTCCCGCTAGCTTGATTATATACTGGGAGTAAATGTTGTAAATCATGCATTCTTATGTAAAATACCTATTGTGGGTATAGCGGTGCGTTCAGGCGATGTATAAAACGTCGCACAAGATAAAAGCGTTCTTTGCATTGATATTGTACCTATGCCGATATTCACGTTACAACGCAAAACTTAGAAGTTAACGTTGTTTGAATTTTTTTCTTCAATGATTATTAAATGTGTACCAAAAAGGTGCTTATATTTTCAGGGTTCCTTTATGTATAAATCAAGGTATTCCAGCCTGGATATTGAGACGATACTGGTTAAAATTACAGTTCTCTAAATATTTTAGACATTGATGGCAACGTTGTTCTTTAAGAAAAATCTTTGAGCGTGGTGAATATGGATGGAAAAGTAAACAGATGATAAATATACTTTATTAAATCAGAAATGAAGATATAGGTAGAAGAATCAGGGTTTCCGACGTAGCTCAAAGTGCCGCAAAACTAATGTGGCAGTGGGTGGATCACATGGCTCCGAGAACCGATGGATGTTGGGCTCCCAAGGTACTGTAATGGCGACTTTTGTGATGTTTGGACGTAAAGATTTAGTCATGACTATGAATAAATAAAAATTTTCTAAAGCTACGAAAACCCATTGTCCCAGTCTGTAATTGATTAGACTGTATGTTGTCCACAATACACGAAAGGTCAAAAAAGCTTTAATTCAATCGATGTTTTTTTTATGTAACGTACATTATGTAGGTACCTCTATATGTAGTTTTATTGTTTTTTTTTATAAATAACTGAATAGCTATAATTGTTTTAATTATTGGCCTCAGAAGTGGTTTAATAAAATATATGATATGATCTATGATAATTTATTTTCCTATTTAAGGAACTTAATTCAACGTTAAGTAGCCATCACCTACATCTTAAATTATGAAATCGGTTTTATATTGTTCAGTAATAAAAATCAGAGTTATCTTTGTTTTTTTTTCACAATATTGCATAATATTTACCAGATGGTGTACTTAAAGCTTCCCACACTGCCTAGAATCATTACGAAACCAAAGCATAACACATATTCTTTCAACCTCAAGTTCCACTTAATAATAAGTGGTATCTCACCACCTACGTACCTTTAACTTTATATTGAAGGTGAATCAATCGCCCACGTGGCGGCTAAGACTAGTCATCGGTACCTACTTGGTACAAAGGTAGCCGATTTGTCGTTCTCTTGCCGTAACGCCCATAATAACATATATAGAGTTTTAAACGCTGCAAGTGTAGGAGGCAGAGACGTCCCATACCTTTATAAAGACAAAGACAATTTAGATCTTTGTTATTAAACTCTACCATGTTGTTTAGGTACAGATCAAAATAATTCGTAAGTCAGTTAGGAACCTTCTTAATTGAAATACAAATTTGAAAAACTCCCCTTCTGACAAACTTCCACTATCGAAATTATAAATATAAACGAATGAAGGCAAAAATAAACAGTGTATTTATCGTTAAGTTATTAACTTTGCGCATTGTCTCTATCTGTCCTGTGTACCTATGTATGTATATGTTTTTTTTGTAATACCCAGATGAATCGACCGATTTCGACGTGATTTTTTGTATTGAAAGGAGTATTTGATCGCACTCCTAACGATTCTTTGCCATCAACCGGCGATAGTGCTATTCTCAGCAGGGATTTCAGTTAGTCTATTATTATTTAGCCACTTATTAAAGCAAGTTAAATAAAATTAAAAAGTCATTCTAATTACGCTGCATACATTATATAGTTATCTTAAACTTGCGCTCTATCCTGGCAATCCACAAGGACAGTTTGTAATAACCAGCTGTGCAAGTAAGACGTTTTTACCGATGTTTATTAAAGCTCCGCTCAAAACACTAGGCTATCATGAGTCATGACAAATATTTATACAACGGAATCACGATAACAATTTACTGAGAGGAAGTGAAGTCAAAAAGGTTCAAAACTTAAGATCCTGATAATAAAGCACCGCATCTGATTATGAAAACGAGTGCTCTTATGCAGGATAAGGGCTGTTCATACTCAAGGGCTTTTAAGCTGAAAGTTATTTTTAACGTCCCATTACCATCTATCGAAAATATCCATGCCCTTTATTTAGAGTAGCATAAAATTATAGCACACTTGCAGAGAAGTTCAATTTTCATTTACGCCTTATGCAAGAAAGAAAATTACAAAAATTAATGGATTGCCTTAGTTCGAAATGTTTAAGATACTTTAGGAAGCAAAATATTATCTATGTTTCATCTTAACATACAAATAAATGAAATAAAAGTCTTGTCTGAATTACACACAATTGCACAATTACTACTTCTCTTATTAAGCTTAGTTTAGATAGTTTGTACGATAGCTTAAACAAATGTGTCCGTCCGTCTGTTTGTTTTTAACCACTTATAGTGTGCCTTACAAGTTGTAATTTTGTTATTGTAAATTTCAGCGGAACTTTTTGAATTAAGTAGGAAAAAGCAATATACTCTCAAGTTAGTTCTTGGCGCGTTAAGTCTTAAAGAGTTTTCTAGGTGGTTCCATTGTTTACAACAGTATTCTTTTTAAATGACAGGTAATTTAACATACCTTGATCTCCGAAAAAGACATGCGGCGTAGACAAAGTCGCGGGTAATTGCTAGTAGATAATTAAATTGATACGTACGAGTAAGTTATAACATAACCTAAGATTAGATTTCCTATAGCACAATGAAAACAATCCGCAATCATATGAAATGCCGATACCTCTCAAGCAACGGTTCGTTGCCGCAAAAGGCTATATTTCACACAACGAATGGCCTATTGTATGTTACTCTATGACAAGTTGTACCGTCTTATATAAATATTATTATCAACTCTAATATTACAAATGCGAATGTGTGTCTGCGCCGATTTGATTAAATTTGGTGTGTAATGAAAACCGAAATAATACTTCGCAGGCTTTAGAGGTACATTATGTACTGTCTCTGAGACTTATCTGTGAAAACAAAAACTAAAAAAAAATCAGATATAGCCCTAACATCACATGCAAAATTAAAATCATGTGACTCCTGTCACTTTTTAGGTACGTGTCCCGTAGCATAGGTACTATGCGCGTGTCGGTCGTTTATCTTCAATAGGGTTGTATCTTTTTGTAAATGTTTTGAATTCGTTTGTATGGAAAAATTAATATGTTTCTTTTGACTTAATGTTTACACAGGGTGATTTCTATATATTATATATTCTATGATTCTTATGAAATATACTTATGCAACCTTCAATATTATTTCGTAACTCTGTTTCACGTTGTATAGCTTGCATCCTGAAAATGGACATGGATATTTATACTGGAATAGCAAAAGGGTAACGCTCCCATTTAAACCTTTGTTACCTATGCAAGGCTGCACATCCAAGCCGATTATCGTGAAATTTTGCATATAAATAACTTGCATTCGGACTAGAGACTGATAAAGAAGAGAAATAAATAGTTTTATGTGCAGGAAAAAATGTATACACCAAAACGCGAAATTTTGCAACGTCATGATTTAAATAAGATAGAGCGACAGAAGAAAGACAACAGATAATATGAAAAACTTAATTTTTTGTTTCTCTATTCCATCTTCAAAGATAAATATACCAATTGTGTAAACAACTGCACGTCCATGAATCAAATATACTCGTAAACTGGATAAGCGATATTCGTAGGAGTAACTAGTAACCTAATGATAATGCATACAGTCTCATAAAGTAGCTTGATTCTTGTCTTAAGTGCCCGGTTCGCCTCCAGACCCTCCATTATAATAAGCCTCGCATTGTTTTCAGAGCGAAATGCCTTATAGATTATGTCACTCTTGGCTCTTGCTCGTATCTCGATGAGGATAAAGGGATCAACATAAGGCCAGGTTTTGTTTTTAAGTACATGTTTAATTTTAATAGTATGCAACATGTCGATGATTATGATTCCAGTTAGAATTTTTATGATATACTAGTAATTATTGTTTGTTTTACTATTGGAAATATAATATCCCAATCAAAAACGGTTGGAATGTTATATTTCCAATAGTAAATTTTCATGTAAAATGTTGTTTGATCATATGACTCACACTGTCAAAAGTTATCAGATCTCAAAAGAGCCAAGCTTCTACCTCTACAAGTCCTAGGTCTACAAGGTGTAATTCAAAAAGACCTAGCCTCACAAACTCTACATCTCGTGCATAATTGGCCATTTCGCGAAAAACACATGGGCGTAAGGTATAAAAATGTTCCCACTGTCGATTACTTTCTATTTTCTACTATACTACAATGCTTGTATCACTTGCTGTAACGGTCAAGGGAAACATGGTGACGGAACCTGCATGCCTGACAGTTCTCCATAACGTTCTCAAAAGCGAGTGACGTTTACCAATCCGCACTTGGCCAGCACGGTGTAAATTACACATACGGTACATTGTAAATTATAGCCAATTTCCATACAGAAGGTATATTGAGATTTGTGTGATCGAAATAATTGTAAATTTATTTCAATTTATATCGCTAAGGTTGATTGCACATATAATTAATGCCAAAGCGATGCAATTATTGCACATTGGTTTAAACAATTAAAATCGGTTAGAGAGCAATAAATAACGGCATTGTTTCAACTTTGCCTAAGCATAAAGGGCGGTTGATCCTTGATGCGTACATGGTTCTGAAATGTGATATGTCTGCATCCACTCTAACTAAGATCACTTGAGCGTGGCTAAAACAATCAAACTCCTAAAATAGATCATATTACGATAGCAATTGAATTCAATGTCGGAGTAAAAGCCCTAATATAGAAGTGCGATTTAGATTTTGAGATATATAAATGAGATTACCAGCAATAATATTATATTGTGCATCTACTTTAATGGCCAATACTTCCTTTCATGCACAACAAGCTTATTAAAAACAACTAGCCTACTTGGTCCACATACCTACAACTTCTGATAAGTAATTTTTTTCTTAGACAAACTTTCATGCGCTACATACGCAACGTTTCATTGTCTGTGGTTCAAATGTGGGCTCTTAGACCAGGGCGCATTTGAAAAACTCTCTCTAGCTTTAGTTTTAAGTTAACGATTGTAGTTATCACCATCACCTAACATTATTAGTAATATATTATACATATGAACGCTTCATAAGTGTATGTGATAAGGTATACATGAATAAAACATTTTTGAATTAGAATTAGTATTTGAAACGTAAATAGTGAACAAATAGTCACACTTCTTGCAAAAAAAATTTAGAATAGTTATATAGGATAAGAAATCTTTTAACATTTACTATACATTAAAATACAAGACTAATTAATGAGACCGTAAAATCATCGTGGAAGTTCTTTCATTTTGATTTAAACTTTGGCGTCTCAATTTCCCTGCAGTCTTCTGAACGCATTTTAGGTCACTTGATTAACGACTGTTTTCCTGGTGTTGCTTCATTAAATGTTAAGCATATTCCGGGAATATTCATAGTTGACACATTGGCCTAGTTTTATTTAGTCGTATTAATACCTAACTTGCTGAAAAGCGAAAAAGAACTTTTGTAAAATTATTCTAATGATAATAGAATTATATATTTCAAACATTTCTTATAGTTCATAATATTAATGGAGTGTAAGAATTTGTTGTGTCTTTAAAATCCAGAAATTCAACAATTTTTCAGAAAATTTTACCATATACGAGTACTATGTACACCTAATTAAAGAATTATTATGAATTTAGAAGTCATAATATGTACTCACTAATAGTAGTTAAAAAAATAATTTTAATTACCTTTAAAATATACGTAAGAAAAGATCACGTTTTTCATTTAAAAAAAAATCCTCAAACATTGCCTTCGCATCCGCCAAGAATTGAATAGTTGTAAGCATTATATAAAGGGTATTATGCTAATGCTTCTATAAAAAGGATAGAAGCTGTATTAGCATAATACACTTACAAACACTTGTCGAGTGAATGTTGTAAAAAATGAATAAAGGGCTCTTTTGTGATTCTATCGAGAACCTGCCGTTGAGGTGTTTTATTTCACCTGTTTGATATCACTTTATAGTCAAGGTTTTGGGACAAATAATTTTATAATATTGAAACGTACAGTTAGATAATATTTTATAAAAACTTGTTTGATAGTGTAAGTATAAAGTGTAACAGAATTAAACATTTGGTTGTATGTATAAATGATTTATGATTTACCGAGAGAGTGAAGCTGTGGTTGACTTTAACTAAACATTATATTATTCTATAATTAAATAAAACGTCAACCTATCTGGAAGTTACTTGATGACAGATGTTGAGAGAACTTTGTATTCCTATGTCATATTAATTTATTACTAATCCTACAATGTAACCTCAATGAGTTTTTCTGGTAAACAAATTTTCAATTGTTGCATTCATAATTAAAAAATATTCTCTATAGACAACTTATTATTTATTTGAACACATGCCTCCGTAATCAATGTCTGGTTCCCATTCATTGCCTTAGTAGATACTTACGAAATATAATGGACATGAATACAAAGACATAATATTAAACAGAAGCTACCCAAGTGGCTATTGAACTTTTAGCGATCATCTAATAGCTGAAATAATATCATATAAATCATTTTATATATTTACAAAAGGTTATTGAATAATCCCCATTGATCGGAATAGATAGTACAATTTGGTAGAATTGCATTAAATAAATAAATAATAAATAAAATAAATATACTACGACAATACACACATCACCATCCAGCCCCAAAGTAAGCGTAGCTTGTGTTATGGGTACTAAGATAGTTGTTGAATATCTTTATGAATATAATAGATATAAATACTTAAAATATACAGATAAATACCCAGACACTGAAAAACAATCATGTTCATCACACAAACATTTTCCAGTTGTGGGAATCGAACCCACGGCCTTGGACTCAGAAAGCAGGGTCGCTGCCCACTGCGCCAATCGGCCGTCAAATCGGTTGCATTATTATTTATCAATGTTATTTAATATTGATTTTCCATTTGCAGAGTAACTAAGGTGGAATTTATATATTTTAATTGAAAAGGGTTTAATATTTCATCACTAGATAAATAAAATGGAGTGTTTAAAAATTAAAAGTCTGTAATAATCATATAAATAATTTATGAAACACAATAATTTGCAATTGAAAAGCTTCCAGGTTTGATTATTCCTTCTTGGGACGGCTGTTGATAAGAACGTAAAAATTATTATTTGCAAGAGAAAGAGACAACAAAAAATTTAATATTTTGAGTTACACAAGTCCCATACAATGTTTGCGATCATTGACCCCAAATTGCACTACCTGTTCTGATCACGGGTACAATCATAACGTGATTTCGAATACCATAAAACATATGATTTTGTTAACGTCGATAGAAAGACAATAACAGTTACAAAAACGTATAATGCCGTGGAACCGATTCACCAAATGCGATGGAAACTAAGATTTTGATGATTAACACACGATACAAACAAGCTTACTTGTCACAACCGCAAGTTCAAGGAAAAATCTGAGGAGGTTGCAGTTCTGTTATCTCCTTTTTGAATCGAGAATCGTCGCTGTAAAGTTCAAATTCATTCGTACGAGCAGTTCCGCATCGCTACAATAAACGTTTTAAAACTGCAATCACAAATTGTTACGTGGCACGGTCGGCTACAACCTGATTGTACCGTTAAGTGAGACGCGCAGAACTGACCTAGTGCCGGGAAAGTTATCAGGGACGACCGAGTTCCGCTTTAAGGCACGATATACTGTCCCAACGCCTTTAATATCAACCCAATACCGGACTCCTTTCAGAAGGACAAGGGTTTAGGCCGGAACCAACCACGCTGGTCAGAGTTCGGATTCTTATAGACTTCACACGCGTTTTGAATGTCGTGGAGCACTCGCAGGCATGCAAGTTTCCTCACGATATTTTCCTTTACCATTAAAGCAAGTAATATTTAATTGCTTAAGTTATAAATTCACATAACGAAAGGGAAGCCGAAGTATTAACCACTATGCTATCACCGCTCTATATCCACGGTATAGCTGACTTGTAGCTTTTTAATTATAAAAAATTATAAGCAAAACTGTATTCCATTTTTGCCGTGCCACGAGTATTAAGACAAATTTTAATTTAGTATTATTTTCCTCGAACCTTGTATCAACTCCAGATATCTCGAAAGACCTAGAAAATGTTGCAATCTTACACCGACATGGTAAACTCCATCCTGAGTGACCTCAAGAAATTCAACAATACTTAGTAGATTAAAAATTTTTAGTAATAATTATTATAAGTGTGTAAATTTTATAGTTTTAGTTTATCTATGTGTATAGGAAGAACAGTCTGGCCGATGTATCAAATCGCAGGACTGTACTTTTTTTTCAAAAATTGTATCTTACGAAACTGTTAATTATAAGCATATAAAATAAGATAATGTAAGAAAACTAAATTAATAAAAAAAAAAAAAACCTAGAAACTGTCACCACGTGTCTGAATTTGCTGAATAAGATTGCTAGGTGTCAGGAATTACTCGAATGCAATGTGCACGTGGCGATGGGTGTTTATGTCTGGTGATATGTGTTTCAGTCATTAATAAGACGTGATTTTCTAGATACAGATTAAGATTAAATGAAGGTTTATTAAATAACGATAAAATCTCCTGAATGGTGTCGTCGTAGAATAGAAACAGGACATCCCAATAAGCGTTTTACTGTTACAGCCATGAGCCAGAGGACCTTAGATATTCTTAAGAGATATTTCGTAGGACGGTCAAGCGGTCATATGATTGTCTCTAAATGAACATTAATTTGTTGCAAGTGGAACTGATTCAATTGCTATCACCATTTAGAGGTGGCATTGACCTTTATCGAAACAATTCGTATCAGTTAGCTAAAGACATGAGCGTTCAGACTGTGACCTCATTATTTTTTGTAAATCGCACATCTAGAAGTGATAAAATCGGCAATAGGAATCCGTTGATATAGGCCATTAACCTTTGAATTAATACAGTCTGGTAATTTTTTTTTTATTTGACTAGCCTAATGTTTACTCACGTCTCCAAATAATACAACTACTAGAGATTCTTGACAAGTTAAGTAAACTTGTGTTAACTAATTTTAACTTTAGGACTTAATAAGCATCAGCAGTTCGACAAAGTAACTGAAATCATCATCATCCACCCAATACTGGCCCACTAGAAAGCACGGGCCTGTCAGGTGAAAAAGAAGACTTTAGGCTGCAGTCCACCATGTTGCTCATGGTCATGTGCTGATAGACACTTTAAAAACATTGGAAAATTCCCATGCATGAACGATATGTCACGATATTTTTCTTCTCCGTTAAAGCAATTGATATTTGAGTCACACCGAAAAGTTGGGAGTACGTGTTGGGATCGAAGCTCTTACAACTAGGCTATCACCGCTGTAAAAAATAAAATAGAAATGAACAATAATAAAACTATCTATTTTAATGAAATCCATGACCAAGCAGCTGCAACAATGAGTGAAATCAAGGAGTAAGACCAATAGTGAAGGAATGCAAAAATGATGCGAATGGTATTATAGTAAGTGCGACTGAATTTAGGCCTTTGAAAGACAGGAATAGCAAGGCAGGGAGTTCCCGATGTGCGTAGATTAAGTATATTTATAGTTGCATGCGGGGTCGATGTTCCGCGCTCATCTCCCACGCGGCACCACGCCGCGCCACCGGGACGAACATCCAGGAGTTTGAATATTGATACTACTAATCTTTTATTTCAAACTTCTATAGTCTATGCTTTCCTAATACTTTTTTTTTCTATTAAGTGGCTGAATGCTGCTTAATGAGGTTGATGAAGTTTAAACTATCAGTAAATAATCTATGTAGTTATTCACGGCGAAATAAAGATACTTATGTTACTCTTGAACATATATTTCCTGACTGAATGATTGTCCGTTTTAGTGCTACAATATTCAGTAAAATGTCCTCAATAAAAAGATATGTCAAAGTTACCGTGGTAACTAGTAACGAAAATTATAAAAATTGTAGTAACGAAAATAATAAAATAAAAAATATTATATGTGTAAACATTACCGAGTGTTTTGAGTATTTCAATATTATTAATTACTTTAGTTGTTGGCGTGTTATGGTAGGTAGGTAAGAAGTATTTAATGAAAATTATAAAATTTAATTTAGGATCCACTTGCGGAAACCTAGAATGCATTAAAAATTGCAAAAAAAAAAACAAATTGCAACGTTGGATACTGAAATAGAGTCTGCAGGAAATGCCTTGATCTGAATACGATCTGAATACATGTAATCTTATTTTAGCAGTTAATATTATGAAACACATGATATAGAACACCTGTGCAAAAAGTAGGTATTAAATAAACTATAGGCACTAATAGTAATAGCAAAAAAGTACCGGATTTCGTTTCATTCATATAAATTAAAAGTTTGATTGAATTATTGTGATGCACTTCCGGTTGAATAATTTGAAATGTTACTACGTTCTAAAATTTATATAAATGACATTATAAGTTGATAAGCTAAAGTATACTGTCTTAATCAATTTTGTCCAAGGTCAAGGCGAATTTTAATTATATCTATTTATTTGTAAGGTGCAAATCTGCGCTATTTTTGTTATATTAAATCAACGGTGGCAGATATATAGAAATAACTTTTAACAATGATGAAATATGAATGAAGTATTTATTCTTGAGAGTTTAATTGACTTATCTACTGAAAAATCTGGAATTAACCAAAGTAAATTGTGCCCTAATGTTTCCATCATTATTGTCATCAATAAATATAATAGAATAAGGACGTGAAGGGTAAAAGAAAATGTGAGATAGGTAGTTGACTTAATGTTCTTCCTAACTAAGCTTAAATATTTTACATCCCTTTCCATCATAAAGCTACCGCCGAATACTTCAAAGACTCAATGCTCCGCACTCGCAGTATATATAAATGAATAAATAAATATACTACATATGTTACGGGTACTGAGATAACTAATGAATATTTAGATGAATTTTATATGATATTACATGAATACTTATGATATACAGATTAACATTCAGACACTGAAAATTATTTATGTATATCACACAAACATTTTCCAGTTGTGGGAATCGAACCCGCAGCCTTGGACTCCGGAAGCAGGGTCGCTGCCCACTGAGCCAATCGGCCATCAAATATGTTGATGCGCCGCGCTTAACTGACAGCAAAGTTTTATACCAAGCACACAAAGTGATTCCGAGTGCCTAGTGTGACACCTACGACTACATATTCATTCACGCAAAATAAACTACAATTAGTATGGAACCGATATAGCGCCATCTACTTTATTGCAATACTACGAAACTATATTACCACTAGATGGCGCTTCTTAGGTTGAAAATCTCATATTCTAAAATAGCCAGTAGATGTACTGCAAACTATTTGAGTGAATGAACGAATGTATAGGTATTGCTACTAGGTATAATATTTGAACATAAGTAATGGTTGTGTTTAAAGTTAACAAGGAGGTCACTAGCGCGCTAAATTAATAAAGAACACGTGTAACTTATAAAAATCCACCATTTTCAAGTTATCACCAAAACTATTAAGATTTAGATGATATACATTTATTTAATAGTGATAGTAGTGGACGTTTATCGGTTCATCATCATTATCATCATCATCATGTCAACCAATGGACGCCAACTGCTGGACTTAGGTCTTTGTAGGGAGTTCCAAATACCACGGTGAATTGCCGCTTGAGTCTAGCGGCTCCCAACTGCTCGCTTGATGTCATCCGTCCAACTCGTCGGTGGTCTATCAACGCTACGTTTACCGGTGCGAGGTCGCCATTCCAGCACCTTGGGACCCCAACGTCCATCAGATCTCCGAGCTATGTGCCCCGCCCATTGCCACTTCAGCTTCGCGACTCACTGAGCTTTGTCAGTAACTCCGGTCCTTCTTCGGATCTCCTCATTCCTGTTTTTATCACGTACACTCCAAGCATATGTGAGATACATATGCCACCCGCCAAATGACCCAGAGCCTTCTTATGAGTCATAACTGACAACACTCTCTGTCTCTGAAGACTGGTCTATCTATATATGAGTGAAACAATGCTAGAAATTAGGTAAGTAAATTTGTTGGAACGACAGTTCATGCATTGCCTATTATGGAGATGGTTCGGCTTACGACCCTTGTCCTAAAGTAGGTTACATCACTTTTGTGGAGTCTGTGGACTTGTAAACCTACACCCTCCGTGACTCATATTTCAACTAATACGTATTCCAGATAGAAACTTTCAAACAAGTACCACTACAAAACAAAATGTGAGGATAAATACGAATCGTATTAACAACATTCATATTAATATTATAAATAAATCTTCCTAAATGGTTGGACTAATGGTTGGTTGGATTTGTATAAAATTTTGAATAACTTGGAAATACAATTCTTAAAAATATTCTATTGGCATTTAAAAATTGACATATCTATCATGTTAATTAATTTCAATGTATAAAATAACTGACTTAGACATTGACATTGATTACCTACAGTTTCATCGGCAAAACAAAGCATTTAAAATGTATGGTTAGGTTTGGGCAGGTTATCTAGTTTATAATTATAGTTTACGTCGTAGACAAAATTATTAAAATATAGCTGAAAATTACAATATCAAACTTTTCATAGACAAATAAAAGTTTAAAAAATATAACTAAAATTAGGTGACACAGACGACAGACCTCAGCTCTCACATGCTTTTACTTTAAGCAGTAGATTATTGTGGTCATTGAACTTCTGAGATCGTACGCAATATTTTATTCTACTCAACCCGGTCCAGCTATTCTCTTTAATATATGAAAATTTTCACACTTACTGTTCGTCTAGTCAATCGGTTTCATTAATAACATTTCAACAAGTTGTCATAACGTCCCACTCAGTGTAAATGGCACACTTCTAGCCAACTATTCTGAGACCGAAAGACAAACAAGAAAACAATATTCTGTTGTTTTTAACAATATATATACGTAAGTAATGCCAGCTTTTTTTTTTTCAGAAAAACGTTTATCCGTTGGACAAGAATAAATCTAAGCTTCCTAATTACTCTTTGGACAGAGTCCCACCAAGATAAACAGCTAACTCCAGCCAAAAATATACAAGATGGCGGCGAGTTCATAATAAAACAATTTAATGGGCCAGCGCGTTTTCCGCGG
Source organism: Pararge aegeria (assembly GCF_905163445.1). Taxonomy (NCBI): domain Eukaryota; kingdom Metazoa; phylum Arthropoda; class Insecta; order Lepidoptera; family Nymphalidae; genus Pararge; species Pararge aegeria. Next base: position 8,609,146 of record NC_053189.1, read on the forward strand.
TGACGAAATCTGCTGCGACGCATCTTGAATTGTATAACTCTCGAAAAATATTACATCAAGAGAAGAGTGCAGCGATACTATATGAAGTTATCAACATGTGTCATGATATCTGGTTCGTCAACGTCTAAAGGAAAAGGAATTACAAAAATAAGCAAAAAAATATTTTTAATATTGTCAATTCATTTGACTGTTACACGTTGAATAATGTGTAGTGCTTACGAGTACTTCCATAAACGTTTTCGTATGTAAAAATAATTAAAAAAAAACAATGTTTAAACTATAACTCGATGTAATCTATACTAGCTTAACTTTCTAAATCTTATGTAGATTCTAGTGGAACTGAAACTTCATTGTAATTACAAGCAACTCTTAAAGTTACACCTCACTTCCTATCGCATTTTAAACTGAAATTAAAATAATTAATATTAATGCTTCAGTGCTGCCTTCTCCAGAAAGTTTCTAGGCAAACAGATTACGACAACATAACGCATCTAATCTAACAATAAAATATAACTTTACTTATATCCTAATGTAACCCATTTATAGTACGTATTGAATCTAAAAATTCATTTTCATGTGCATCAACTTTCTTTTTTCATAGACCTTGTTACGTATGGTACTTTTATATCGCTGTTTGTAAATCAGGTTTGCCTCATAAGAACTTCCTATATCTTTGATCTTAGAAGTGAAGGAAGCAAAAGGCAAGATTTATAGTCGCCTTTCGCTACCATTCAAGGATTAGATTTCTTGTAAATCGTTTTATCTCTGTTATGCAACAAAAACTTCAGAGTTTCTTGGCAAAAAGTGTTTTATTTAACTTTCTGGTATTATGCGATCTTCCGTATTATTAAATATTATGGCAATGAGGAACTCCTTTGAATAAATATATTGTAAAAGTAATAAATAGATTAGGGTCTTAAGGTTATCTTAATCAAAATTCCTTTACTTTAATTATAAACTTGTACTTTGCTTATTCAATGATATGTTAATAAGAACAGCATTTTAATGTTACCAAATGCGAATAATGAAAAGACAAATATGAAATTAGCCACCAAACGGCGGAGAAATCAGAGTAGGTGCAAAAAGACTTTTGAAAAACACAAATGCAAAAGACGAACATATATAAAAAAACCTAAAAAAGAATCTTGTGACATAAATGTTAGATAGAATATTAATATAATTTGGAATGAAATTTATCTGCTTACATTGCTGATTGAACCAAATATTTTGAACTGCGACTCGATTTAATTTAGTTAACTTTATGCATAGTTGAGCCTGCACGGTCAAGCTCCCCGTTTTTAAATATTGGATAGAAGCAGGCGTTACTTTGCGGAAATCCATGATATATTATGAAAATTAAGCTTAATTAACTATAGTCCGCGAATTTATAATTTCTTCAATCCTTATACTCCACACCAACCAGATCTTCAGCAATTTCAGAATTGAAACATAACAAAATTAATTTTATAGTGATGTTAATTTCTATACCTTTGTCATTCTAATACGAGGAAATACACGCCAAAAGCGACGATAATGAATAGACTTATAAACCAATAACCGGAACGTTATCACAGAGTACAAGTAGTAATAACCGTGTGTTTCCTCTAGCCCAGCAGGGCATTGGGCACGAACCTGGATTGTTTACGCGCGCCAGTACAGGCGCGCCGGAAATGCCGGATTCTCGCGTCATTGGCTCGAATACAAACAGGGATGTCACCTATAATTTTACCCACCATAAAACGGAGACAATGGTGCTAATTCCGTTGAACACAACTCTCTAAACTAAACAAAATTTACAGCTTTAAAAGTTATGCAATCCTTTTTATATTGTTCTCTGTAGAAAAGTATAGCCATTGTAAGACCTGCAAGCAGGGCTAGGCATGCAGGGGACAAAAATTATATCCCCATGACAGGGGATATTATCAGTGGCGTTCCTAGGGTTTTGAATTTGAGCAAGCCCAGATACCTAAAGGAAAAATTTAACTCGTCATAATCTCTAAGTCACCATTCTTGTTATGCTAAACGACAAACCATATCAACAAATCTTTGAAAAACACTACGGTTAGGGTCAGCACGCGAATTATGATAAAGAAGTTTCTATGCAATGTTTATCAAAATTAAAAAGTAATCATAGTAATCCCAAGTGTTTCTTTGAGTTCTGCTCTCTTTAATTCTTATGATGCCTGGTAATTTATGTCATAAACAGCCGCGTTCCAACCATTATTTTCATTAGAAAAAAATATGCAAAAATTTACCTGTTGTTCGCCAATTATTTTTTGATTTGGCCACAGAAACAATTTGCACACAAATTGAGCTCATATTTAACAAAATTTACTATAATTTTTAAGAAAACCAACCAGTAAAATGCACTATTCAACTCAAAAAAACAATAATAAACTCCTAACTAAGTAGTTACTAATCAATAATAATGAATCTGTCAAGTGTCAACTAGTTGTAACGCAAACAATAACACGCGTGAAGTTGTTTCAATTCGCTCAACTTGCAATCTGGCATTTGATCTCCATACTAAATTATTAAATAATCTAGATTGTCTCTGCTAAATACATTGAAATTTCTATGAGAGAGAGCAGTAAAATAAAAGCCCCATATAAGCAAATGAGTGTGAGCGAGACAAAGCGGGGCCTCCGATTGCGTACGAAGACACGCGAAGAGCGCGATAGTGATAGTTCGGCGCGGTGCCGCGCCATTCGGCTGGTTGCTACCACAGAGACTACCTGCCAGAGTAACTTAGTGCTTGCAGTAAAGTAGACAAAGAGTATATACATTATTAAGCAAAAGTTAAAACATTGTATTTATATCCTCATTGCTATCAAGTTTTAATTATTTTGTTAATTTCATTTCGGAATAGTCGAGAAAAATTTAAAAGAGATATTTATTGCAACGCAAGCCCGGCTTTTCGGCTTGTATGGTAGTACCGCCACTGGATATTATTAACGTGTCCAACTGCTAAAGCACGAAAACATGGAATAAGAGAAGTTTACCCACGTTTATTATTATACATTATATTATTTGGATATTATTTCCACTTGTGCGTCAATGCTCTGAGAGTTCATATATAGCTGTGGGAGAAGATACATTTTTATCCTTTCCCAGGGCAGATAATTGTCTTCTTTCCATGTTAGCCGTGCTGCAAGATTGGTTGAGTTGACATTAAAATCAGATATATTTCTAATGATAAAATAAGTAATCAAATAGATTCAGTAGTTTCAGAGTTTATTGATAACAGTCAAACAAACCTTTCCTCTCAATAACATTAGTCTAACGGTAGATATACGAGTATGTATAGATGTAGAAGAATAGAATATTTATCTCGTATACCAAACACCTATTTCGGTAATTAAGAACTATAACATGTGCATAGTTAAAAATAAATGGACAACCCTGGTCGAAGAACTCAGAACGTACGCCAGTATGGTGACGCTTCATTCATACTGGGGTGCCATCCGCTTGTCATCCATGTGCCATCCATGTTTGTCATTCTAAGATAAAAATCGCGCCAGAAATAGTCGTTACAGCTAATAGGACTTCAAAGATCGTTGTCAAGATACTCAGTAATTGTGATGTAAAATTACTACATATTTCTAATAATATCAACAAAGGAAAATGTAGTATTCTTTGAACTAATAAAAAAACAAAAGTGATTACCCGCATGTATTCATTACTAAAATCATCAACTCGATAGATTTTTCCGCCGAGAATAATTTTAACTTTAGTTACTTACAATTTTTTAGCTTTTTTCAAAAAATAAAAATAAAAATCAGTACAGGATTTGCAACTCAAAGCAACAAAGTAAGATTCATTTTTTTTGACGGTATAAAGAATAAGAGATCGATAAAAAAAAAAATAAAAAATAAAAAATAAAAAAGCCTTTTAATTCTTGCTTACAACATACTGATAACATCAACATTACAAAATAAACAGAAAAAATAAAAAAAAAAAAAAAAAAAAAATAACAAGTGATTCAATTAATAAGTGTTATCTGGTGTTATATAACTTCTAGCAGGAACCCCTCTCATGCGAGGGTAAAGGCCTCCTCCAGAGATGACCACCGGTCTCTATCCTTGGCTATTTGCATCCAGTTTATGCCGGCAACTTTAACGATATCGTCAGACCATCTTGCATACGGTCTGCCTACCTTTCTATGGCCTGCAGGACCTGGCCATGACGTCAGCCTTAATGTCCAACGGTCGTCAGCCATCCTAGCTATGTGGCCTGCCCATCGCCATTTTAATCTTTGGGAGTAATGAAGGGCATCTGTTACCATCGTCTTTTGTCGTATGACATCATGGCGGATTTTTTGAATTCTTTTTATTTTCATCACACTTCTCTCCATACTCCTTTGACAAAATTTGATTTTATTTTTTATGCGATAGGTGTATTTCCAGGTTTGGCAAGCATAAGCGATTGACGGCAACAAACATGTATCCAAAACCTTTGATTTTACTTTTATTGGCATGCAGCTTTTTAAAACTTCTTTTAAGCTCCAGTATTTGTTCCAGCCGCCTTTAATTCTTCGGTCTACTTCTAAATCGTTACTCTGACTTTTAAAAGATATTTGCTTTCCTAGGTAGATATAGCTGTCAACATATTGTATAGGTTCACTTCCAAGGTAAATAGGGGACTCAAAAGAATTTGTCATGATTTTGGTTTTGCTGAGATTAAGTTCCAACCCAACGTCTCTACTTGCTAGTTGTAATGATTGTAGCATTAGATTGAGCTCTTTGCTGTTTTCTGAGAACAACACTATATCGTCAGCAAATCTCAGATGGCTGAGGTATTTACCATTTATATTTAGTCCTAACTTTTGCCAATTCAGTTTCCGAAACACCATTTCGAGTACCGCTATAAAAATTGTAGGAGAGCACGGGTCGCCTTGTCTCGCGCCTCTTTTTATAGGAATGGGTGGCCCAGTTCGCTCCAGTTTTACTCTGCTAGTACAGTCTTTGTATAGATGCTTCAAAACATTGATGTATCTTCTCTCTACACCCTGTGATTGTAGAGCTTCCCATATCGACGAGTGACAGACGGTATCAAAAGCTTTTTTATAGTCTATAAAGACCATGTAGAGTGGTTTTCGGAATTCCTGGTACTTCTCTACTATCATTTTTTTGGACAATGCATCGAGTCCAAAGCTAAAACTGCTGGCAAAAAACTTGGCATCCTCAACAAAGTTAAGCGCTACTTCACGCCAGAACAGCTTCTAACCCTGTACCAAGCTCAGGTTCGGTCGTGCATGGAGTACTGCAGCCATTTATGGGATGGCTCTGCCAAGTACCAGCTCGATGCTTTGGATTCGGTGGAACGTCGTGCTAGGAGACTCATTGGCAACGACCTTGTAGTCAGTAGACTTCAAAGCCTTGAACACCGGCGCAAGGTTGCTTGTCTGGCTGTTTTCTACAAGATACATTTCGGAGAGTGTGCTCAGGAGCTATTCGATTTGGTCAAACCATCTCCTTTCTACCATCGAACTGCGAGGCACCGAAAGAATCTGCACCGTTACGTGGTTGAAATACCATCAACACGTACGAAGCGTTTTGCTTCTTCCTTTCTGATCCGCACCGCAAAGGCCTGGAATGCCCTCCCATCTTCCGTCTTCCCTGATACCTATAATCTGGGTACCTTCAAATCAAGAGTGAATAGGCATCTTCTAGGCAAGCGCGCTTCATCTTAGGCTGCATCATCATTTACCATCAGGTGTGATTGCAGTCAAGCACTTGTCTATATACTTTAAAAAAAAAAAAAAAAAAATCTCGACTGAGTGAATATGGTCCACAGTAGAAAAACCTTTTCTAAATCCGGCTTGTTCGATTGGTTGGTATTTTTCCAACGAAATGCTTATCCTTTTCTCTAATATTGATGCAAAAACTTTGTAAGGGAGGGAAGGAGACTTATTGGCCTGTAGTTGCTCATATTTTTAGGATCGCCTTTCTTGTATAGTAGAATAATGTTCGATTGCGACCATTGTTTAGGTGTAACGCCAGAGTTAATAACCATTTTAAATAACTGTGATAATGGTGTTGCAAGATAGTCACTCGCTGCTTTTAAAGCCTCGTTGGTAATATTGTCAGGGCCTGGACTCTTCTCTAATTTTAACTTTTTTATTACGTTTAATATTTCAGACTCGTCCACGGGAGTAGTCTCTTTATCATAATGCAGGTCCTCTAGTTCGAGTTTGCGAGGCCTAGCATGTTCACTGTAAAGGTCTTTGTAAAAAGATGTTGCAGCGTTGAGTATTTCTGACCTTTTTCGAAAAATCGTTGCTTGTCCATGAAGTCCTTCAATCCATGTTTTGTGATCATTTAATTTTTTGAAAGCTTTTTTGAGGCTTCCCGTGGTATTTAAATGTTTTTGAATTACATGCAATCGATGTTTTTTATAGTCATTTCTTATATGTCTGCTTATGAGTTTGAAAAGAGCTCGCAGTTCATTCTTCATTGAACGTGTTTTTGGCTTAATCGCAAGTAGCTCATGTTTGCGATGGATTAATTTTCTTGTGCTATCAGATATAACAGAGCAATTCCGTTTTTGCGCGCTGGGCCTTTTTGCTTGTTTCAAACAATTTTCAATGACACCAGTTATTTTTCTATAATATTCCTCAACGGAATCGTTTTTGTGCGGGTGAATAAGGTATTCTATAGTGGTTTTGAATATTTCTCGGTAACTTAATATTTCTTCTTCCGATTCAAGCGCGCTCTTTAAGTTGTTGGCATACTTTATACGACTTCTGATTTTTTGTAGACTTATTGTAGCCCTTACAAACCTGTGATCAGAAGGAAAAGCTAAATTTATCACGTTCATATTTGTAACGTTTTTATGCAGATTAGTTAAAATATAATCTAATTCATTTCTGGTGCTACCACTTGGAGACCGCCAGGTCCACCTCTGTTTGCTGTTCTTCCTGAAAAACGTATTCATGATAGCCAGTTTATTCTCATAAGCAAAATCAACCAACCTTTCGCCTCTACTGTTTCTAACTCCGAAGCCATAATTCTTCATTATCATATTTTCTTCTGGTTTAGGTTGACCTACTTTCGCATTGAAGTCTCCCATAACTATTATGTTTTTACCCGACAGTTTTAACGCTTTGTCGATAGTACAATAAAATTGCTCTACAACTTCATCGTTTGATGTTTCCGTAGGAGCATAGACTTGTATGATAGAAATTCGGAAGTTTTGAAGATTTAGGTTTACTAGAGCCACTCTTTCTGATAGACCAATAAAGCATTCAATGCATGATTTCAGATATTTTTTTTATTATAAACCCTACACCGTATAATCCTGGCGTTTCACCTATGTAATATAAAATGAAGTCTTCGAATTCATGTATTGAGCTACCGAGACGCCTTACTTCTGATAGTCCAATTATATCGTATTTAGTGTTTTTTAGAGAGTCAAGAAGTTCCAGTAAACGGTTATTGCTTGACAGAGTTCGTACGTTATATGTTGCGATGTAAAAAGGTTACTCGTAGAGTCACTTAAAATGTCATTCTCTGGAGGGTTTTGGTCTGTACCTCCCTCGGGGACCGGCCGTATTGGGAGAGTGAGAGGGGGCGATGCTGGTTGCTAAATGATAGTATTAGTGTCAAAATTGGATACAGAGGAGTCTTCTAATGAATTGATTCTTACATTCTTTGGAGCAAAGTAACTGTTCATTGTATGTTTGGTTTTTTTGGTAGATTGCGTGGAATTGATATGCTTCTGTGTAGCCCTTGGCGATGGTGAAAAAGTCCGTTTTCTTTGATCTTTGTTGGTAAGGTATCGTTTTTCAAGGATAACAATTTTGTCGTACTTGATTATGGCGTATTTACCTTCTTCTCTAAGTTTATCTACTTGCGCCTGCAGATTCTTCCTCAGTTCTACTATTTTTGGGGGAAAGTCTTCTTTCACATAGTATGATGAGCCTTTAAGACTGCTTTTATTTTTCAATATTTCAATTTTTTTCCCCATTGTTAGTAGAGTGACAGAGATAGGCCTAGCCTTGCTCCCTTATTTTCCGATGCGTCTAATATACTCTACGTCTGAGCTGACACAGGTTACGTTCATAGTTTTTGATATGATGTTAATTACTTTTTCTTGCAGCTGGAAGTAGCTGTTTTCATCATCGGGAACTCCAAAAAATATTAAATTTTTCTTCTTATTTTGTCTTTCCAAATATTCAATTTGTTTTTCTTGTTTCTCTAATTTTTCATCTAAGGTTCTGAATTTTGAATCTATTTCACAAAACTTTTCATTAATATTCCTTTTCCATTATTTTGTTATATTTATTTGCATATCCTTCATTTCCTTCTTTTGTGAAGCCAAGTCGCTTTTAATAGTCTTTAAAATATTCGTAATTTCCTCCATTATCGTGAAATTTCCAACGAGCTAGCGCTAGATGTCGTTACTATCGAGTTTTAAATGGTTTGTTGGTTATCAAGCGGTTTTGAGTGACTGTTTACTAGAAGACTCACGTTGATGAAGCTATTCGGCAGTAGATGACTCTGTTCGCCAGCAACGTGTTTGTAATAAATCAATAATGACTAATTCTTGACACTAGATGGCACTATAGAATGAAAAATAGTTGATTTTCTCTACGGGGTTGATGCAATTTTTGGAGTAAGAGTACTTCTCAACAATAGATGACGCTGATTAACGTTAAATGATAGGCAACAGCTTATTTTTAATGTATAATTAGTAGTTATGCACTTGTTTACTCCTAATTTTACTTACTGCGTGTTTAGTTTTTGTTATTATGAAATATGTATGTCTTGCAGTCCAGCTCTCAATACAATTAGCACTTTTTCTCGGCTTTTTCGTATGAAGTGACCGTTGTAAACCTCGACGGTTTTGAGACAGGTTAATGCTTTTATCTGTCGCTTTTTCTTGATTTTATATATTCACTCCACAGATTTTTGCACCGCGCGATATTTGTGAGTAATTCCAAGACGAAAACACTGCTATTTATATTTTATTTCAATAAAAACAACACGGAGCTATTCAAACTGTATGTTGACAGCGCGATGGTAGCGCCCTCTCTCGATCGATAAGCGAAAACAAATCCTCGATTGCGAGCATGCAAGTCTTGTACTAAAACTACAGATGAAATAATATATGTGTAACGAAATTACCTTCGAAAGTTCCGTCTTGTAAGCTTAAAAAAAATCATTTTATCTTCCATCAACTTTACCAAACTATACACTGTATCAAATGAATAATACACTGTATTAAATGAATAAAAATAATCATCAAGATCGGCTAGGTATTGACTAAGAAAGATAGGTTACATCGACATAACATACACGTCGAAGCTCCGGTACAAATGTAACGTTTAAAGTTAGATGACCCACTTCTATCCACAAACTGCCTCGGTTCACTGAGTTGGGACCAGAACCAAGTGCTATTAGGCGCACCCATCCTGGGCATCTTGGTTTTTATTACGACAACCCCGCCTTGCATTGTTTTGGTTTGTAATGATGTCTAAGCAATGGTATTTCTACTAGAGGAAGCATTAATCTATGAGGCAAGAACATAAATCTTGGCTTTAAAGACAATTACACAATGACTATTCAACTAAGTTAGGAATTGGTCAGGAAAATTATTCGTAATTACAATCGTAATAATTGTAACGTACAATGACATTTTAATTACTCACGACACTGATTGTCTACATGGTCGATGCTGATTGGTGACATACCTGCAAAAAGAAAAAAGATACTATCATATTCTGTTACTTTGGATGCCCCGTAACAGGCTTGTGGGGTATAAATTTATGTGTATAAATGTAAGCTTATGTTGGAATTCTAATTCTAAGCGTGTCGGAACTCGAAATTCTCTATTTTAGTATCAACCGCCAAGCACTCGATTCCAGATGTTTAAAAAATATCAATGACTATAATATGAAATATGTTGGATTAATATTAACACAGCTCTTTCATTTCATTGGAATCAGCTAAATTTAGTTCTTAATATTATTATGATTAAGGTTCAAACGAATTCAAAACTAAAACGATTTTATCTTGCAGGGAAATTAAACTGACGCCTATGAGCAATTAGTAACGGAATTCTGTGATATTTTAAAACAAAATGTCAGCATTATTTTTCTTTAAATTGATCAATGCAAGTATCTATCAAGAAAAGTAGCGTGTAATGTGTTTGGTATTCTGGGAACCATAACAATAGTTTCTTACTGTATTTCTAGTCTGGGTATTTTTTTATAGATGTTTTTGTTTTGTGATGCTATTCCAATGAATGGTTATGCAGATAAAAAAAACGAACATCGATAATCACAGTGTAATTTAGAAAGCAAGAACGATAAAATAGTCTAAAGAAAAAAAGCAATAAATACAAGCAATCGTAAAATAGGGGAGTTTTAGCGTTCTCACAGTGCTCAATGGAACGCACCGTTAAATATCAAATGAAATGCAGGAGAGGTCGATATTACTATGCGGGTTATACATTGGCTTTTTTAACTCGATCAGTTAAGGATTACTATAGTACTTCCAATCATGATATGCTAATTTATATTTATAAAATACATTTTACTGAGGACACTGATGTTTATTTGATAAAATTATGTTCAGCATCATTGTCAGCCTATTTATTTCCCACTGTTGGGATAGGATTCTTATATCAAAGGAGAACTGACTTTGTGTGGAGGGTCCACGCTGCGTAAATCTGGCTCACTGCTTTGACGATTATTTATTAGCACAATCTTCAGACAAGAATCCGTAGCGTGCTGGATCACGTGACTCTCCCTATCAAAAGGTGCCTCAATCCAATCTGGAAATTCAACTGAAGACATCGTGATCCACCTTATTAGGACCACTTAAAATAAGTGAGTTTTAAATTTCATTTTTTTATACAGATTTAGTTTTTCGATTAGAATTTACACTTAACCTAGAGATAAATCATGATAAAATTTGTGAAAGCGGTGATAGTACCCATAACGCAGCAACACACAGCTACGCTTACGTTGGGGCTAGATAACGATGTGTGTATTGTGGTAGTATATTCGTTATTATTATTTTGCAATTATTTTATCGTGATAAAATATTAAAGATTTAATGGAGTTCACTAGTTCGGTAAATTAAAATGAACGGAAACTAAAAGAGCATCAAAAACAAAGAAATACTGTGAAGCGTTTAAAAAATTTGCTATAAAAATTTCTCAATTACAAGATTCTGGCTTCGGTCCAGACGCAACATTTTTTATTAGAATTGTCGTTGAACTTTCTTCCTACCTACAAATCGTGTGACTAATTTATAAAGAAACTATTCTAAAAAATATTCTTTTGAATTTCTTTGCATTTATTTATTTAACCGCAATATCTTATGATTCGCCGTGGGTTCGTTAAAATGCATAAAGTTACAAATTACAAGTAGTCATTTCTAGTTATTTTAATTTACCTTTTACAAAAGATTAAACTGAAATTTTACAGATATTAACAGTTATACCTACTTAGAAAATTTCAAATACAAAATTTTAAAGGCACAATCGATCGTTCATATATTGTTTTAATCTTAGATGTTCCCAAAAGGTTTTTCAGTAAGTTGATAGTCATCGCGGGGGACAGTTGTTACAAAAAATCTCAAATAAAAAATTGGGTACCCCAGTTCGTTTAAAGCCATAATTCTTCGAACTATAAACACATATTACTTCACCAATATCTCTGTTACAGCGGCGAGTGCTATGGTTTTATAAGGTTAAGGGAGGTTACTAGTTCAATCCTCGCCTGGGTTAGGTTAGGAATTCATAATTTCTGAATCGGCTTATGCCTTAACCCTTAATTAGGCTGCCTTTCCACCAGAGATGTACTGCGTGACTAAGCTAAGGATAGGTTCTGATATATGGGGCTTTCAAGTCAAAGTTATTCACATACTAGTTGAAATAAGGAAGCGAACTCGGGATATGCGAGTGTAGTTATGTATAATATGGGGCCTCGCTGATGAGCCACATATTGAGCACACATCCACTCCACTCCACCCGTTAGCTTTCGTGGATATAGGTATATAGCGTTAACCTCACTCATCTTAGAACTATATCGCACATCTCTCATGTCTGTCTTTTGTTAAAAACTAAGAGTGCTAATCCAAAAAAAACTGCTATAAAAACAGTTTCGCGGTACTTACCTATCTACCCCATCCAATACACACTTATGTATATTGCAAAAACTATACAAATGGGTAAAATCTTGACATTCGTAACTGATGTTTCGTGAAGTTGATTCCAACGTCTCAGAAGTACAATAGTGTATTTACAAACGAAGCAAAGTAGGTAGAAATATAATTAAATTAACACATGTCGTCGCGTCGTGGGCGAGCGAGCACAAGCGCTATTAGAAGAATGTATGTAATGTTAGAATGTAATAGTAACATCTGTAATAGACAAGTAAGAGTGAGATGATAACAATCTGTCAGATTCATACAGAAGAGCTACTACGTCTTACGGCTAACTACGGCTAACTTCTCTTCGATGAGTCACTGAATCACGCATGGTATTTTTAGTCACGGTCTAAAAGAGATATTGAATGACATAATTGTATGCAATGATTGAAAATTTTGAAAATGTTTCTAGCGTAGGGTTCACAACGGCATTTATATAAGTGCTTATAGGTACGAAGTTGTGATAGTCTAGTGGGTAAGGCTTCGGCTTCCATTTCGGGAGGTCTTCCCGAAGTGAGGATCACCTCTAACACTTTGCCGCGAGGGCCGCGCACTTGCCCACCGTGGTGGAATTCGGCCGAAACCCTCTCATTCTGAGAGGAGACCGGTTTGCAAAGTTAAATTGTCGGGTAATGAGAATTTAACAGACAATTTGACTTTGCAAGCACTAATCTAGGTATATTTTTATAGCCAGAAAAAACAATTCAACTGATTGGATAAACTTTTATGTTACATAGGAAGAGAACTTTTTTTTTATGCCCAGAACAACGTAAAAAAATACATCTGTATATTCCAGGTTAATATTCACTAAAATATAACTGTGGAAAAGGGCCCAGGTTTGGTTTCAAGGACTTGCATTCGTTCGCAGTGTATAATGAAAATTCTGAGGGTTCTAAAATTTGATTGTAAGAATTTATTTGGGTGTGAATAAAACTTTCACGCATGTAATAAGTATGAGTTTGGTGGTCGGTGTATCGTCATGTTTTCCGAACTTCGCGTTCACTCACTGCCATATGTCTAAACAGAGAAAATGGAAACAAGCCGCGGGTAACTGCTAGAGAGTAATAAATATTAACTTACAATTGACTAATTTACGTCGCTTAGTTGAATCGACTACCTGCTTACACAACCGCATGAATGAATCCGCAAACAGTGTGCGTTCACCAAATTGCTTAACGCGAAATGAATGGGACCTTTAAGCTTGTATATACAGAGCCGCCGACCGACAACGGACCGGCGCGGCGCGGTCGCGGCGCCAGCACATCCCACACGTGTGGCGCAACAGAGGCGCTTTCAACATTCACTGTTTGCGGTTCTACTTAGTAACAGCCAGTCTGTCGATTTATAGAAAACTAACATTTCGGATCTGTGAGACTAATATTCTCATCTGTAGCTGTGATATCATCTTAGAGGACGGTTTATGATGATATCATATCTCTTACGATCATTTCATTCGTAGCCTGTCGTTCTTGAGCACACTTAGGTAGCTGGCAACGAAAACCTTATACTTTGGAGTTTTGTGAGAAGTGGTTAAATCTCCAATGTGCCCTTTTTTCTTCTCCTGATTCTGGGATGTAGTGTGACCAGTAGTTAGTTGGCCAGAACTATGCGGGTCCCTGCTAGGTGATTCAATCTTACCAAGCACAGAACCTTACCAGGTAGTAATTGTTACCAAACCACAAGTAACAACCATTTTAGCTAAGATATATCGCCATTACGCGACACGTATTTGAGTCGTGTTAATAAAGTACATGCATTGAAATGAAAGATGTTCTTTTCTAAAAAAAATATGGTGATATTGGACGGACCCATCAGATGGCCCACCTAATGGTGCATGAAAACCATTGCCTATGAAGAGTGTATGCAAGGAACACATCATGCAAAGCATGCCCTGTATCCATCAACCTAACTAAGGAGTTGGTGCTACGCCTCATGTGCCTGTAATTACACCGGCAATCACGCCCTCCAGACCAGAACAAAGCAATGTAAAATTAAGCAATTATTTAAGTCCATCCTCGCACTCTGCTACAAGATACAAAGCAGATCCTTCATATAGCACTTTCCCTTATCGATTTTGGCAGTTAATCTCCAGAGAGATTTCCCAACAACGCGGGAGATATTACAGTGCAAAAACAGGTACACTCTTTATTCTCTTACTTTCATAGTCCGAGGGTACGTGAGATCAGACATGACCGGAAAGAGATCAGGCGTAAAACGGGCAGCTAAATTTCCTCTTCCGAGGTACGAGGGTGACTCACTAAGAATTTCTTCATTAGAAATTGTGATCTGCATTCGGGCATACTGACCATTAAACCAACGAGGCTATAAAGGTAGCAGTTAGTACAGTACTACATGCACGGCTGAATATGGCACTGGAGGTAACACTACTCTCAGAAATAATTACCAAATCACTGATTGAAACTATGACTGCATGACATGATTAGCTGGTTACTTTGTCGCCATTTGCCACCTACAAGCTTTTGTAGAAAGTTGAAGAACTAGACTGGCCCCGATTGGGCGAATAACGACACCGTTCGAAATCACTCTTGTTTTGATTTTCACTCGACGGAAGCAATACAGAAAGCTTATGTGAACGGAGCGCGGTCGTTGACCAGTTGATGTTACCATCAAGAAACATTTCCATGCAGATCGACGAGATCTTGTAAGATTTTTTTATTACATTTTTTTTTTAAATGATTTTTACATGATTTTTTTTTTACTAACTCTACTGCTTCGGCCCCTTCTACCAATCTATTATCCGCGAGAGCTAAAGCCCCTTAACAACCTAATGTTATAAATGCGAAAGTTGCTACGTGAAAGAAGAATAAAAAAAATTGTCTTGTCGGCCGTTACTAGATACCACAATAAAGAACAAAGTGGCAGGCTACGATGCCATACCTCTGTAAGAGTATCATCTTAGAATGCAATAAATGCATGCCAGGTGAGTTGATACTTTGAAGGGCTAACTTATCTATATATCTTATAATAAAACTATAAATGGAAGATTTCTGTACATTCCATTTATTTTGAAAATTTTGATCGGGGGATGCTTTATAATCGATACTGAGTCCAAAACAGATTTTTATTTAATTTTTGTCTGTCTGTCTTTCTGTCCGGGCATCACGTGAAAACTACTGAACGGATTTAAATAAAATTTGGTATAGTGGTACCTGATATTCTGGGTCAACATATAGGAGACTTTTCTCCCGTTAAACTATAAGTTTCCTCCGGGTAATGGGATGAAATTTTTTATAAATTAAACTTTATTACTCCGTTAAATTTGAACCGATTCTTTTTTTATTCCGAGGGTTATACTATCAAGCATGTATTGTCTAATTTGGATGAAGATCTGATAAATATAGTCGGAGATAATTGACATAACTCTTCACAGATAACAGCAAGTAGCAAGGCGCATAGGACAGCGATCGAATATTTTTTGAAATTGACTCATTCGCGGACGAAGTCGCGTGGGTCTGCTAGTAGTGTAAAAAAATTAAAACAAATTTACCTAATTTCGCATTTATAACTTAAGAAGGATTTTCAAATTTAACGAACATACCATGTGCGCAACACAAATATATGGTACAGTTAAGTACACATGTACTTATTCGTATATAAAAATGAAAATACATATATTACGATTAAATAACACGTAATGTAGTAATGCGTCCGCACTATGCACAGATCGCGATTAGTTTGAAGCGTGAAGGCCGGAGAGCGATATCGCGGGAACAAAAGGTAAACAATATAAATACACTAATTTCTACTATATTATATCACGAACGATATATAGCTACTTCATTTGTGACTTAACACACAGTGGAGATAACACATAGTATAGTGCTCATTTATTCCATCACATTTGTCAAACTTCGTCCAAAAAAATTCATCATGTTAATTCAAATGTTAATACTCCGTGTAGGCCAAAAAATTAAGATTTCAGATTAAATGCTTTCCTGTAGAGGAGAAGATGCAGGTCCTGAGAGTAGGAAAAGGATGATGGTTGGACGAAGATTTTGTATAAGTATAATTTAGGTCATTAAATGGTAAGTATACTTTGTAATTTATAAACTCGTATTTGTGCAAAGATGCATAATAAGTAATCCCAAGGCAGTCTGTTCACGCTCATCTAACTACAGGGTATATGCCTCCTTTGACACAAGTGAGATGGAATTAGGGCTTAGACCTTCCACGCTTTGAATCGATAGTAACATATTAAATCAATGGATGAATATTGAAAATGGGCATAAGTCAATAAACCGCATGACACAAAACCCGCAACTTCTCTCACTTTTAATGTTTACCAATAAAATGTTGCCTTCGAGCCAGAACTTACAATGAACATTACGTATTGAAACCATACCCATTGTCTCGTGGAACGTGAACTACGAATGAGTGTGCGGCAATTCGTACATTTCAATGATGTTCCCATTCTGCATAGCTTTTGTTGCAAATTCTACAAATATACAGATAGGTGAACAACAAACCGAGAATATTGGATGGAAACCAAAAGAAATTACATTTATAATCAGCGAATCAGAATAGCTTTGATTTCTAAACGATTTCATTATTTTGCCATAACTTTTAACTGTCTGAATAGATTTGATACTCCATTGGGCGTCATTAGAATTTTTACATCAGCTCAAGAAAATCTTAAAGATTCAAAATGGCGGCTGCATGGCTGCATACGTTCAGTGGTCGGCATTTGTGTTTAGTTCTATTTTTAAATTAAGTATTTATTCACTTCACACTTGATAGGTTTTATAAAAGATAGTAACGATAGGAATCGCGCCCAGTCAATTTAATTTCGACTTGGTTTACGTAAGTAAATAGGGTTGTTAGAGCGGAGATCCACCACTTTGAATGAATTGTGAAGGGGATAAAATAATTAATATTGAAGTCGAGAAATCTTTTGTAAAACCAAAGTCACAGAACAAGATCGTGGTTCATGTTTATAAATTTTAATTCACTATGGGTTTTCATTTCATTTCAACGAGTGTCCTGTAATTTCAATGTAAGATGAGATGATGTTAATACTTTCGACTGAGAAAAAAATCTTGTAGTTTGTCTTGCATAAAATACTAGGTTTTTTTTTCAATTAGGTACTCATGGTGTTGTTTTATAATAGAATTCGTTAAAAATATTAAAGAATTATCTACATTTAAGTAGCCGTAATTATTTTGATTCGCATTTTTAATGAGTTAATTAAAACAAATAGTAATTCATTTTAATATAATGCTTTAAACGTACTCATTAGTCGTATAGATAAGCTGATCATGACGACAGGTAGGACCTCGGTCTGTACAGAACCATGAACGTAACGACAGGACGAGAATAATTAATTTGCGTATTCTATTCATTATTGCCGCTTTTTCTGCGAAAGTTCAGTACTAATGTAGGTATACGAAAACTTTTTAAATCACTCTTGTCACAATAAATAAAAGGAGAAGAAAATAGGCAAAAGAAAATCTAAAAACCGTATTGACAAGCACTAAGAGGTTCGACTTAGAATAGTAGCGCTAATTCTTACAGGCCAAATTTATAATTACAGACGCAAGTCCATATCTTGGAAGCCAACAGATTTTTATGTAGCGACCCTGCTTTCTGAGTTCATCGCACAACTGGAAAAATTTTGTGTGATGAACATAAACGTTTTTCAGTGTCTGGTGTTTATATGTCTGTATATTATAAGTATTAAATACTAGTAGGTATATTAATCATAAAAATATTCATCAGTCATCTTAGTACCCATAACATTACGCTTACTTTGGGGCTAGTTGGCGATGTGTGTATTGTCGTAGTATATTCATTTTATTCCTAAACTAAAGTTTACGTATAAAAAAGAAATGTACACAATCAGCAAGCTGATGTATGTAACCACTAACCTGATATTCGATCTACTAAGTTTATATGAATAATAAAGCTAATTATTGCAGCAAATGACGCTCTATATTTTATTTTAAAACTATTTTATGAACCTAAAATAAGATGCATATTCATCCAAAACAAAGCATTATTAAAACAAACTACAAATGCAAACTATAATAGTAGGTATGAACACGTTCTTTTGCGAAAATAAGCCACGGTAAAAGTTCATTTCGCAAATTGAATTTCCGATAGTTCATAATATAAACGACTCTCAATGTTAATATAGAATACTGCTAAATTTATTATAAATTTATTGTTATCGTGGCGCCGCATTAGCTGCTTTATTAATATTTATCACCCAAGATTGTATCATAACTTCGTCGTTATTAACACGTATAGCTCAGCTTTAAATCAAAATCAACGATTGGATTTCAATAAAACTATGAGCCCGTTCTGCTTGGCGGCATTTATAAATTAAAATGGGGCCCGTGTAACGAAAGAACCAAATAACAGTTGCAATAATTCACGATGTAAGTCACATTTGAACTGAACAATGAAACTTAAGCCTATGTCAGATCAAGGTTGAAGACATAAATCTATCAAGTAGAAATCTCTGTCCAATATCAATGGTCGTAATTAATGAAATAATGCCTTTTTGTCTAAAGCCAGATTTATTTAGCCTTTGTTTTATGTAGGGCAATGGTTACACAGCTGTAGTTTCCGTGCGTTTGAGGAGTAACACTATTTTTTTTCATTTACGGTGTTCTTTAGTGGACTGTTAATTTGTGCAGTGTTAATGGATTTTTAATAAACATTAAGATTTATTAAAAATCACCAAGCAGAATAGTAAGGGGCATCTATCAAATCATTTCGGTTTCGTATTTTTTCCTTTCCTTTCACGGCTTTGAATATTGTTCCTTCAAATAATTGCCTTGCGGGTACGGGTTGTGCCCATAACCATTTCGCTGGGAAGACGGGTGGGTGCTGCTGTTTTTCGTTATATTCCCTTAGTCGCCTCCTACGACACCGGCTGGTAAATGAGAGGTAGTGACAACTGCAATCTGACCTGCGGTCACCACCCAGCCAAAAAAGTTTCACATTGTCAATGTTTTACTTTTATTGTTTACCACCTCACATGCATTTTGCGTATCAGTAGAGGAGTTCCTTTACCTCTTTCCGCAGTTCGTATCTAGTACATTATTACATTTTTTTTTTAAAGAATTAACAGAATTAATAAATTTGTCTTTTTTTTGTTAAAAACTAAATAAATTTTCATATTTCATGATAAAATTTAACACAAAACTACTATCAATGGTTGTTGTTTTTTTTTTAAAGTGATTTGTTTACTACTTATTATTTCTTCTCAAAATTCTTTATTCTGACAGGCAATATTCATAAGTATCTTAAATAAATCTTCTGTAAGATCTCGTTTACTTTTAAATGCTGATTTCATGATAGAGCGGGTATAAAATACTAATAGCAAAACAATGTACCTATACGTTACTGACTTGATTATTATGGATAGCTTAATTGCTGTCTTCCTTTGTCAGTCCTTTGGCAACACAGCCTTGGACAGTTCCAATATCCGTTTCTCATCACACCCATGATTGCTTTACTAATCGAGATAAAGATATCGACACGTTACTAATATCCGTTTTTGAAGTTTATCTAGTTTATCTTATATATGGCAAAATATTTGTATGTAATGCATTTTCGTTATACGGGAGGTAGGAAAGTTGTTAGAGTACTTTGTTTCGCTAACTTAGCTGTTTCTAATGGACAGCTAGACACATTTATTTGCTTGGAAATTACAAGGATTTCTTGGGATGTTACCGTACCTATATAGACAAGAACAGAGCCTATATCCGTTTCTCATCACGCCCATAGTTACTGATCAAGGTAAAGATATCGATACATCCGTTTTTTGTATGCTCTTTTGCAAATTTTTATCTCTGCTTGTTTTGGTTTTTTAAAGTTTTTTTTTTGACCTTGCAATTAATTAAACACTCAACTATGGTTGAAACGGGATTAGTTCTTTGACACAAAATTTTCCTTTAGTAGCCAACAACCAAACAATAATGATAGTAATCTACAGGGAAAAACAGCAACACCCATATTGTGAGGAATAATGAATGTGGTTAGGAGCCAGATTAAAGAATTTGCCAACCTTGCCATTTGTGGTTAGACCTTCTGCAAACATTTCTCTAAGAAGTCTCTCATTTGCTTACTTATAAAACCTTTTATGAATATATTGGTTTAACTATCTGCAACAATATGGGGGATTGTTTTCAATTTAAAGTTAAATTTATTGTAAGAAACCTCTTAGGTACTAAATCAGGCAAACTGCTTTATTTTTATTTTTACAGGATTCAGAATGAAAAACTATATACTTAACTATCAATATTTTTGTCACACTTAACCACAAAATTACTGACATTATTTGTACCTATAAAAAAGGGGTTTATTTTTTATACAAGTCCCTCTTGATTTAAGATTCACCCATGTCATCCGAGATACCTAATGAAGGTAAACCCAAACCTAAAAGTACTTCAAAATGTTTCATTTCTGTTATTACGAAAAACCGCTGAGGCTTAAATAAGTGTATAATAAAATTTATCCAAATACTTAATTACAAGCTCCACGTGTGACCGGCAATTAATTTCGTCAAGTCTACCCCGCTTGTCACTTAAAGTTGTAGGCGGAATGCTCCCACGTTTAAAATTGACCTTTTACCTAACTTTTACATCATGATGCAAGTAAAACTGCCGCATTCAAACTATGTGTGGGTTTATGCTTCATATCTTTCTCTTCTATGACAGAAGAGGGCTGCTCTGAATCTATAAGCCCGATGAAGGTTAATAAACTACAATTGCTTATTATTCCTTATTCTATCCATTAATACTAATTAAGGATTGAATTGTGATTTTACTAGGAATCTTTTTTGAATAACCAAATTTTTAACCTGAAGTAGCATATCAAAACTATGGTGTTACATTAATTCTCCTTGTTTAATATAACACTAACATCTATATGAGCCTCGGTTGCCCAAATAAACAATTTATTTATTTCCCAATCTCTGGCCAGTAACTTAAACAAATTTACAGTAGTTGTACCTTACAACATAATGGCTAAAGGCAGAATAGTGTGGGACACGTCACGCTACAAGCGCACCCCCTTCCAGACGCAATCGAAGACCTTCAGTAATGAAGCACGTTTCTAAAAAGAGATGTGGTTTTATTTTACACGTCAGTAATATAAAACGAAAAAATAAGGAGGCATTTTATTTTCTTCTCACATATCGAATGTTTGAAGTAGCCTGTCATCAATTTAAATTCATAGGACGGAGTTAGGTAGTCAGACACGCACTCCCATTAGCACGTCTTGGATTATGACAAACAAGTGATGGTATTACGACTTTTACGTGGTACTTTCTCTATCTCCTTAACTTATCTTATAAATACCAACTTTAAAAACAATAGATGTTATGCATGCCTTATTTTATAAGAAGGAAGATATGAATAATGAATAATAAATAATCAATAATAAATAAATAAATAAATAAATATACTACGACAATACACACACCGCCATCTAGCCCCAAAGTAAGCGTAGCTTGTGTTATGGATACTAAGATAAGTGATGAATATTTTTTCAATGAATAATATACATACATACTGATAAAATACATATAAACACCCAGACACTGAAAAACATTCCTGTTCATCACACAAACATTTTCCAGTTGTGGGAATCGAACCCACGGCCTTGGACTCAGAAAGCAGGGTCGCTGCCTACTGCGCCAATCGGGGCGCTACTTGAAAATATATCTAGAAACTAAATTAAGACGTTTAATTCATATTGAAGTGGATTTGTATAACTATGTATTTTTTGCTTTTGAATCAGTAATGCAAATTCACATATTTGCCATATTATTTTAAGCAGCATGTTTAAAAAACAAGACAACCCATGTTCTCTCTGGCCTATTCGAGATCTAAATATTATTTACCCAAATCGGTGATAAACCTCGCTGCATTCGGCGTAGAGGTAGGTAATAAAAAAAAATCCGCCTCTTGCTATTTTTAATAAGATTCAAAGCAACACAACACTTTATAGCCATCAAAATAAGTTTTTGGAGCAATGAAAAGCATTTAATAAATCAGATAAAGTGCGTAGGTGACCAAAAATTGAAAGGTTTTAGGCATGTAAGCTGGGTAGGCGTAGGCTTTAGTCACACCCACAGGACAGGTTCCCTTGGCGGTCTGAAGCTATCGATTTTCATTACAAATTACAGTTCAGCCCACGCGCCCATATCGTATGCATACTTAAGCGTTCTAAACAAGTACAAGTGATGGTTACTTACTTTCATTACTATTCAGCGAAGCACCTTTTGCTTTTAACGTAAACTTACTGTGACTCCCAAAAGTACTGCGAAATGTTTAAATTGACTTGACGATCTTCAGAATTGGAAGGAATACCGAAACTGATTATAGAGTTTCAAAACAATACAAACCCGACTTAATGAAGTCGGGTTTGCACTATTTCACTAATAACTGTTAAAAAATCTAATGTTTACAAAACTATTATACACGATGTTGACTGTTGAGTAAATTTTTCCTCCATCTCTGAAAATCATAATCAGATATTCACTTCAATTTATACATATATGACAACCGTAAATGAGTTAACTATAAAATAGAAAAAATAACTAAAATCGCTTTACACTGTAAAAAGTGTGTATTGAATATACTCGAGGGTCGAATTGAGGACCTTTCACGTACATCTTAGAAGAAATAATTAAAATATAGTTTGTTGCTAGTAGCATTTTGTAGACATTGTTTGTGAGTGCACTAATAACAGTTGCATTACAAACGAGATTTTCCTGACGGTAGAAATCTCTCATTAGTTGAACGATCACGTCGCTTAAGATCAAGAGTAGATACATAAAGCAGTGGTGTCGTGGGAACGGTTGAAGAATAGGTGCCTACATGAACCAGTTTGCCAAGAGATGTAGTGCAGCCTTATCGAGGTTGGTACGATAAAATG
This sequence comes from Pararge aegeria, assembly GCF_905163445.1. Classification (NCBI taxonomy): domain Eukaryota; kingdom Metazoa; phylum Arthropoda; class Insecta; order Lepidoptera; family Nymphalidae; genus Pararge; species Pararge aegeria. The sequence goes on from NC_053189.1 coordinate 8,632,218, forward strand.
AGTCGCGTGTCAATATTTGCCATTTGACGCATTGTCTGTAACAAAGCCCGCAGAAAAAAGAGCCTTAGTCTTCGCTTGAGTATTTCATCTGTTATCTGTTTGTGAGCCATATTAGGCAACGGCCACAATCTAACCAATGGACACTTTATTTTTTTAAACCGATGACTGTTTTGAATGAGACGTATTAATTAAGCAACCCACTGCGTATTATGTCGTGTTGGAGCGACTGGAACAGCCTTGGCTCCTACACCTCCACTCTACCCACGATTTACCCTCATTTGGTCATTCGAGTGGGCGCAAACTACTAATCACAAGCTAAGCAACCTTATAATGACTCTCCTTAGAATCACTTTAGCTACAGGGTTGCGGAATAAAAGTTAAACAGCACCTACGCTTCAAACACATCATAATTGCAAAATTATAACAATTTAACATTAACAGTTTTATGATTCAATTCGAGCACAGGTGTGAATAACAGTTATCAAATATACTATGTTTTGTTGAGGTTTCTGATTTTTAGAGGCTTTTTTTTGAGTTAAGCTAATCGCACCATATTATGAGAAGTTAACTGAAATCCACTCTTTATGACCTCGTCAAGATTAAGTTAAGTATAAATGATCCTAAACTCTATGAACTCGTGTTTATAAAGTTTTGGATCGTTTATTCTGTAGTATGTAGATATAATTACTTTAAAAGTTAAATCTTTTAATACTAACATTAAATGGATTTGTATTCCTATTTTATTTATTTTATGTTAAATTCATAACCCAAAAATGAGAAAATTAAAGGCAATCTTTAAATCTTGATTATACGAGTAATTAGCTTGAAATCTACACCAGCTAATTTTTAAGACTAGATAGTGCAAGGGACACATACAAAGGCTATTAAACTCTTTATCTTTTATCATCGCGTAATCACAAAAGACCGTGTAAAACATTTTAGATAAAAGTTATCAGTAAATCTGGTAAAATGTGTGTATCGTCAAAATATAAAGCAATAGTTCATTGATACAAATAGCGTTATCATTTGATTAGTCAATTTGTGTCAATTTTGATGATTGATGAGTGATTAGGTACTTCAAATTAAATAACATGAATACTAGCTTATACATACATTATTGTTTTATTTTTCAGCTCAAACTTAGCAATTCCTTGGTTTCAGATAGACGGCATAGTTGAAAGTTGATCATTTTATATTTGTACTTCTTACTGACAAATTCTATTTTATTACTCCGCCGTAACCCGATATGCCTCACCGGTTGACTGTCAGAGGGCCGTCGATATTTTCGTCAAGTCCTCACAGATTTCACTGGAGCGACAACGTGCCAAATAAACCATAAAATAATCTAATATCGATGGCGCAACTCCCAAACCCAGACGGTGGCGGCGAAATCAACTGAATCATTCTTAATTTGAATTTAAACCTTTAATCAGATGATCTCGTCATCCTATCAAACGCTTATTATAAAGGAATAAACTATTCTTAATGATTGGTTGTACAGGCTGTTTATGGCAAATGTTAAATCAACAAGTTTACTGATGATGTAAGTTTAATATTGATATTAACTTACGGCAACCCAATTCAGATGCAATGTAATAAAATCTTGGAAATAAGTACGTATGCCCGACGCCATTAACAAAAACAAGTATGACATTTCATAAGAAATTTTATGAATCAAAAATTACCTCATCATTTAAGAAGAGGACTGTTCAAAACAAGATTTTTTCATAATGCGTTTGGATTCCTCCAACTTTAATTAATTTTTAAAATTCATCTAGCATCTCAGCAACGTTGAACGTAAATCGTTACGGTATTATGACATGTTGTATTTAGGTGTCAGGCTAACAGTCCTTGCCGAGTTTGAGACGTGACCAGATTTAATGATTTCTTGTCACATTTTATAGCTTTCGGTGTGCTTCAACTTGCTGTAACACTTCACCGCGAATGTACAAAATATGATAATAATATATATATTGGTACATACTCACATTTTACACAAGATTGCTTATTTATAAATATAGCTACCTAATACGAAATAAAAAATAGTATCTACAGTTCTATGATCTACAAAAAAAGCGGTGTCTAATTTGTGATTTTATGTATATTACACGATTTAGAGATCGATTTATGATATGACGGGAAACTGGAATAAAACTTAGACTAACATGTAGAAAAATCTATTGATTTATGTCCTGTTATTGAAATCTTTGATGCACCGATCGGACCTCAGCTCCCTTTATGTGTTCTTTAGACTTTATGATGGGGAGTGTTATGATAACCTTCTCTCTGACCAAACATCACGCCGTAAAAGAAATCATTAATCCAAACCATTTATCAGCTAAATTCTGCTGCACGCTTGTAAACTGTGGCGAGATCTTCCATCTACGCATAAACGTTCATATAAACTAATTCTTCAAAACCCGGCAAAGGTTTGGTGGCTCATCTGGTATAACAGATTTTCATGGGCGGCGGTAATCACTTAACATCAGATGACTCGCTTGCTCGCTTTTTACTAAAGTATCATAAATAAATTAAAAAATGTATCCTATTTCGTTAAACGATTCAATTACATAATATGTATAATAGATCAAGTTACGTTTGTATTTTTTTGTAATCCATCTTTATTTCCTTCTTCTGAAATTGTATCTGATATTGATAAAAATATTGTTCCTATTGAAGTAGGTAGGTAACGCTTTAGATCCAAGTTGTCAACCTTAGTAGATATTACTACTATAATTCATTAGATCTTAATTTTCCTCTCAGATCCCCTTGATTCAAGTAGGTAGGTAAGAGGAAATAGAAAGTAGGGTAAAATGATCGCAATATGGACATTGCGCGATGATAAAGATCCTTGCGAAGTTTTCCAAGATTTCTACAACCTATGTGTCTAAGCAAATTCGATCTAAACGGGTAGTACCTACCTACCTAGTTACTATAAACATGATTTTGTATGGTACCTACCTACCTTCATAATTAAATAACTAGGTATTTTAAAATCTTATAAACATAATGCCTATGCATTACAGAGATTATTATTCAAATTGTGTGATCAGGTGTGCCTAGAATTTCAATCGGGTTTACTGTTATTGAAGAACCGGACCCATTTCAATAGAATCAAGTCTAATCACGCAACTAATTAAAACGTAAATATGATTTAATTACCTATTCTGAATCTTCTTGTTTTGTCCTCATGAGTCATTATTATTATTGGTAAAATATTTATGATTGTTTCGTTGCATTCTTCACCAGCTGTTAGATGTCTTTACCGCACCGTACCGTTTGGTGGCGTAACAAACATCTATGACCAATTGTTAGCTGATATTTTGCAAGTAGGTAGAAATACCTACCTGTTATTCATGAATGTTTTTAGGCTGAATACAGAATGCCTATGTACTGTTATCTTAACATTTTTTTTTTACCAAATTTTTTTATGCTTTCAAATATTGCTTTAATATCTATATGGTATTCCTTTTTTTAAAATTTTCCTTCACGCATTAATGCAGGTATTCGGTTTTATATTAATGTAGGTAGGTAGTAGGTACCTATTCCAAATTTAACTTTTGTTTATAGAGGGTTGTTTTTTTATTTATCGAATTAAAACTATAATTTAAATATTACTAGGTATTATAAATATTTACATACTGTCCACCTATTTACTTATCTAGGTATCTATGTCATTAAAGAGCTATTCCAGTGAATAATTTATTTGCATATTAAACGTGGAGGCAGTATAAAACATGCAGTAGTTTAAGATAAGGCGTAAGTAGCTAGGTAGGTACAGGCTACCAGTTAGGTAGCCTGTGTTAAATGAGGCTATAAGCGACGCAAAGCTGAGTGCCTGCGTCGCGTTGCGTACAAATCTCGTATGCCGCATGACTGAAAACGATCGGCTACGGTACCACTCGAAGTGGCGACATTCCACTACTCGCACGGTATGTAACACGGCCCTATAAACAGGTTCAGCGCAGGACCAGCCATCCTTCTCTTTACGCGCCCCCATTTCATTGCTCAAAATTCCAATCGCAATACCAGAAGTACTCCAATCCACTTGGAATATCAACGAATCGAACAGCAAACACGCTCACTTAACCACATTCATTTTACAAGTAGGTAGGTACCTACCTATCGCGACAATCTAACAGATGCTGACCGCAAATCGCGACCGCTGAGACGTTCTGCTTTACTTCACTTTTCGAAATGCAGGATCGCGTTACAGTCATCACTGGACCATAACTCGGCGGGACGTAGACAAAAATAAACTTTAAATCGTGTACGTTTCACGACGCATCCAATTTATTGCGGACCCGGTGGTTATAAGCAGCATTAGATTTGATTAGCACTTGTATCCGCCAATGTTTCGTGATAACCTAAAATGAGAAATACATACCTTCATCAAGAAGTCTCTCCATGTGCATGAAAACATTCGGGAAGGCAGCCAGTTGCTTCCTGTCTTTGAGCAACTGAGCTAAGTAGTCCGCTATACTTTGTGTCGAAGGATTGGTATTATCACACATTTTGATTTCTATTTTAACAACTTATGACACGTTAAATGTTTGTAAAGAACACGATCAATTGGTGATTGTACTTTAGTAATTGGTTATTGTTATTTTGTGAGAATCCTATGTTAGAAAAGTTAACTTCACTACCACACACATCGACGTTTCGGTCACCACTAAATGACGAAGTTGACCGAACTGAAGTTGTGGGCGAATATAGCGTTGCGCCTGCGCTCTCGTCGGATGGATTTTTTGTGTGCGCGTGCGGCTTCTGTCCTCAGTGTAGGCGTAATAATAACCTATAGTGCGCTCGCTCGCACTAACGTTTACTGAATATGACTCTCTCCCTTACGAGAACAGCTAAGAAGGAGGCGCCATCTAGTTAACCTACATACAACTACCACAGCAAGTAGTAACTGCTTATTATATCAATGACGTACATTCTAAATCACAAATCTGCAATAGTAAAACTAAATTCTTATTACTATTAGTTAAAAACAAGTATTCATCAACATAAAGAAAGACTGGGGTTAGTACCCCAGCAACTACAACAGTTAATGAATTTATCTTATATTTTAATGAATATAAATATCTAATATTGCTGCCTATCTACTAAGCTCATAAAAAGGAGATAGTGTTATATATTTTATTAAGGAAGATAGGTACCTAAACAACCCACACGTTTTATGTTGAAGTGCATCAAATGAAGTAGGTACCTATATCCTATTTTATCCTATTTTATTTTTTATCCTATTTTTTTAGGTGACGTCATGGTAAAATGCATAACCTGAAGTGATAAATTGGTTATATTCTTTGTAAAAAGCTACATAATTTTATAGATGCCATCGAAGTTAGATAGGTAGGTACCTAGTCATCCGGTTTTTAAATCACTTTTTTGAGTAAGCACCTTTTATAAGGTACCTAAGGTATACCAACTTTATACCAAGACACATTTTTTAAACTATCATTACCTAGACCTTCGATCGGCTAAATTGATGATCAAAGATAGTATGTAGCTTTATTAACAGTAGAATGACATTTGGCGCATTACCAAACTTTCCAATTACTTGAGGCAGTGTAAAAGAATATAAATAGGAATGACGAAACAAACGATATTTACATAAATTCAAAATGCGAAAACATCTCCATCATAGTAATGTACGGATGCTTGCAAAAGGTTTAAATGATAATATAAATTCCTATACACTATGTTTTAGGTAAGTGCTGATATTCTTAAACGATTTCATTCATTAAGTTAAATTCAAAAACCTTTTGTTATATATATATTATAATTTCAATAATACGTGAAACGTCCTACATGATAAACAAAATTACATCATATTATGGTCAATAATTTTCTCGTTAGTAGATTAATTGGTATATATAAGACTAATTACAGCGAAGGTTAGTGGACAACCGAAGAAACAAACCGAATATTTTGTTTTGAATGTTACAAAAGGCTGTAACAAAAAATATTTTAAAACTAAAAAAATTTGCTGTACTATAAACCTACTTAAGGGTTGCCACAGTTTAAGAAAACACAATCTAATACACAGACTAGAGTTAACAGATTGAGTTTAGTTGTACCAACTATCCTTTGTCTTCTCTTCCCTGTATAGATAAGGATAGCATTACTAAGTTCAATCTGCCATCTGAAGATTTTTGACGAGTGCGGCCAGTGAAAAAGGGTTATTTTTATTTTCAGCTCTAAATAAAACTTATTAGCTGACTGGATCTAAAACACACGATATTATAAAATTTACAAGCTTAGGTTCCATAAAGAAATCATTTTTTTTTACACAGATTAAAAATACCCCGTCATTAATCTGAGAAAACAAAGAACAAAGTTTGCGGCAATATGCCGTACAAGTAGTTAATTATATTAGATTCATAAGAAGCAGTTCTAGTTCTACTACGCAATAGCAGAATGACACTGCCCCTTTTATTAACAAACGTGACAAAACGTCGGAATAGTTCGATGTTTTGTCACACTTCATTTGATAGCATCTTTCAAATGTGAAATTTCACTGCGTATCTATTCCAACGTTATGTCACATTTAAGCCCTTTATTTGTTATAAAACAATGTAAGACATAAACGTTTATGAGGACCTCCCTGGCGCAAGGGTGAGCGTTGTTAATTTACGTAGGAGGTCCCGGGTTCAAAATCCGGCAGGGGCAATTTGGGAATTTATATTTATTTTCTCTGGTCTGGTCTGATCTGGTCTGGTGGAAGACTTTGGCCGTGAGTAGTTACCACCCTACCAACGAGGACGTGCCGCTAAGTGATTTAGTGTTCGCGTAGAAAACGATTAAGATTATGAATACCATATACTCAGTGGCGTGCATAGAGTGTATGTACAGGCAGATGTATGTATGCAGATGTTATAAAATAAAGAAAATCTCCAGTATAAGTTATAAAATCTAAAGGGTAGATTTTTTATAACTCTTACAACTGTTTTTTATAAAGCGTACTGGAGATTTTTTTCATTTTACATTATCTGCCCGCTTAATGCATACCCTGTGCATACCTTCAATACGTATAAGTTATAAAATCTAAAGGGTAGGATTTTTATAACTCTTACAACTGTTTTTTATAAAGCGTACTGGAGATTTTTTTCATTTTACATTATCTGCCCGCTTAATGCATACCCTGTGCATACCTTCAATGCATGCCACTGCATATACTACCCAACAGGTTAGCTCGCTACCATCTTAGACTGCATCATCACTTACCACCAGCTAAGATTGGAGTCAAGGGTCACAAATTGTAGTGGAATAAAGAATAAACCTAAAAATGTTTTATTAATAAAGAGTTAGAAGCAATGATGTATTTAAAAATACTCATATTCCGGTTCCCGGCAAACCCCTATATTCATCTATTGGGTGAAATTAAGATCTTATCATACATTCGATAATATGCAACTGATAGTGGTCAAATTTTGGGAATTATTTCAAACGGCAAAGTTTTTAAAATGAGATGGTTGTATACGACATTTGCACGTATTACGTATCAGATCGAACCTTGCGTTAAATTGCGGAAGTCATTGGTACGCACAACAAAATTTCGGTAATACGCTTTCTAAGCCCGATTAATTTAAATACCAGAGGATTACCATTCTCAGGAGATGGTATTTTACAATGCACATTTCCGTCATGTTGATGGCTTTTTTTTTTTTTTTTTTTTTAATCTTTATTTATTTCGGACTTTTATCCAACACGGATATGCCAGCCCCATCATCCCTTAAGTAACTAGTAAATAAAAAACCTAATAACTATATTAATATAAGGGAAATGTAACAGATAAAATCTGTTATTGCTGCCTATGCACAAATATCTCAACAACAGACCTGAAACCTTCTGTGGTCGGTTGAGAGAGAAGGCTCGTTAGAGCACCCACGTCAAATCTGTTGATTTTGTACCGCCGCATAACATCTAGTCGCTCCAAATTGTATCTGCTACATTCCACCAGTACATGCTGGACATCATCCATCGGATGGCTTTTTAACCTTGGCGCAGTGGGCAGCGAACCTGCTTTCTGTGTCCAAGGCTGTGAGTTCGATTCCCACGACTGGAAAATTTTTGTGTGATGAACATTAATTTTTTTAGTGGCTGGGTGTTTATATGTATATTATAAGAATTTACGAATATTATTTATCAAAATATTCATCAGTCATATTAGTATTCATAACAAAAGCTACGCTTACTTTTGGGGCTAGATGGCGATGTGTGTATTGTCGTAGTATATTTATTTATTTAAGTTTCAAACCTGTCCTACATCTAGAAGCAGTTGTGTGTAATGTCAAAAAGTCGCATTTTTTTCATAAGCAATGCAGAATATCGGTTTAGATGAGTAAATATAAACTAGTAACTAGGAAAATAACTAGTAGATGTCTCGAAATCATGTATATGCTTGTTTTAAGGAACATTAAGCGTGATAATAAGAGGGGAGAAGTTCATGTTGCGGCACCATACCGTAACGAGTTCATGACATAATAACTCTGCCCCATGGGTTCTAAATTAGACTGGTCATCCCAGTAAATTTTGTAGCAGATAACTAGACAAGTGATATTTAATTTTTTATTTTTTTATAATTATTAATTAATGGACCAAGCACCTGTTGGTAAGTCCACCCACCTGATAGTAAGTGGAAAACTATCTTTATATATATAATTCTTCTGTGCGTGTGTATGTCACTGAACTCCTCCTAAACGGCTGGACCGATTTGAATGAATTTTTTTGTATGCGTTTGGGTGTCATCCTGGATGGTTTAGATTCACAAATCAGCCCGAAAGATGGCGCTACAGTCGGTATCTAGGTTATTTACCTATACTGCAACTAAACGGCCGATTTATTCAGGTACGAGTCTGATTTGATAAACTCTTTCAGTGTTGGATAGCTGATCTATCGAGGAAGGCTATAGAGTATATTCCATCACGCTAAGACTAAAAGGAGCATAGGACCAATGAAGAATGTTTCAAAATCGGCCACTTAGCTTACGCCACGTGCGCTGCGTAAACGGTTAAAGTTTCGATAAAATCACGCATGAAAAAGTTTTTTCCTTTATCAGTTCTAAAAAAAGCCTGGGACAGGCGACAGCATGTCTATCTTTTAAGGTAAACTTTTGCGCGGACGACGTCGCGAGGGACCTCTAGTCTATATATATAAAAGAGAAAGTGTGTGGTTATGTTCCGAATAGGCTCCGAAACGGCTGGACCGATTTCAATAAAACTTTCAGGGAATCTCCGGATTGACCTGGCGAGTAATCCTGTAAAGTTTGGTGACGATCGGAGCACTCCTATTTTTGAACTGTCAAACTGTCAAATACAGCTTTTATTTACTATGATGATATTCTATTGTTGGGTGTACATGGGTGTAGATAATGATCTTCATCCGCTCGAGAAGAGAATGAATATGGAGAGAAATAAATGATTTAATATATTATGAGACTTAAATTAAAAATTTAATGATGTAAGTTTATTGTTTAAATAATATAAAGCAAAATCTAGCCCGGCGGAGCGGGCTGGGTTTTGTTTTTTGCATGATGATACCGTAAAGAGCAAATGTCTAAAGCAAAAGGTAACTGATTACAGACTATATCTGTAACTAAAATCCTGCAAAGGAAAGCATTGGATTTCCAATCACTTTCTATCAAAAAAATGATTCCAAAAGATTGAAGTTAGCTATTACATAATACCTATCTTCTTTAATAAATATGTCGAATACAGATAGATGGTAGATAACTCATAAATAATAGATACTTTTGAAATTTTTAATTAGAGGTCGTAGATAGGCGTTAGCGTGTTTTGTAATGCTTAGAAAGAAAATAATTTATTTTTTTCCCTCCCAAAAGGAAGTAGTGGGCGAAGTTGAATTGGTTTCCATATTGTTATGGTCTGACAATTCACGAAAGGCGTAGCTTCAAACGATTACGCAATTGTGTCATGTCCCTTTGTCTGCACATGTATTATTTATGCTACTGTGACTTGAAAGAGAATAGGATTCCAATAGATTTAGTATCAAATGCATTTTTCACTTAGCTAGATAATTTGGTACAAAATTACTACTTCTGCAACTATTCATTTCATATCTATACCTACTTATAATAAAACTGTAACTGGAAGATTTCTGTACATTTAATATATTTTGAAAATTTGGACGGGGGATGCTTTATAATCGATACTGAGTCCAAAACAGATTTTTATTTAATTTTTGTCTGTCTGTCTGTCTGTCTGTCTGTCTGTCTGTCTGTCTGACTGTCTGTCCGGGCATCACGTGAAGACTACTGAACGGATTTAAATAAAATTTGGTATAGTGCTAGCTGATATTCCGGGTCAACATATAGGATACCTTTTATCCCGATAAACAATAAGTTTCCTCCGGGAAACGGGATGAATTTTTTTTTCAATTTTACTTAACAGATCCGTTAAATTTGAACGGATTTCAATAATTCTTTTTTTATTTGAAAGTGCATACTATGAAGCATGTATTGTTGTAGTTTTAATGAAGATCTGATAAGTATTTTTGGAGATAAAGGACATAACTCTTCACAAATAACAGCAAGTCGCAAGGAATATGGGACAACGATCGAATGCATGCGTCATGCATCTGAATGCTACCATCCTTCTGATTTTATAAATGCGAAAGTTTGTGAGGAGGGATATATGGATGGATGTATGTATATATCATCTGAAATAATTACAACTTACTAACTCATGACATGGAACAGACAGGAACCGACAGGATTTGAACCTGCGATTGCCAGAGAGTCGCAGGTTCAAATCCTGCCGGTTCCGAAAATTTTTATATGCATTTTAAATTTATAAAATTGATAATTCCTCCAAGTGTAGGTAGAAACACTAATAAAAATTATGTATATTTGTGTTTCATAAGGAAGGATCATTAAGGCAACATGGTCTTAAAGGTCTCCCCTCCAAATATCAACTTCTTCATTTAAGAGATGCAATGTAGGTATCGTCGACCAAATTCGTTTTTAACTCTCTATATTATTCGATCAATTAAAATCACCCGAGTTAGTTTCGTTTTATCAATTTCGTTAAAAGGATAAATGGACAATTGACCTCCATCCGATGCCCTGGGATCTATCGAATTAAGCGGATTAGACGGAGTTCCACGCTCTATTTCCGAAATAACTATTATCTTAACTTTTACTACGTTTAATTTGGTCTTGATAACGGTTTAATTTATTGGTTTGGTGGAAGCTGTTAGTGTGGTTTATATTTACGTCTGTGTTTGGACTATCTAACTTTGTTACTTATTCTTTAATCATCTTACGATTGCTTTTTTTTGTTTTATTTTATTTAGTTGGTTTTGTATTTTTATTTTACCATCATAATTATTTGTTGGTTTTAGATCTGACTCGTTAAACGGTATTGATTATTTTTGTCATTTGTTTCCAATTTCAACTTATTTCCGCAATAATTACTTTTATCAAGTGTGCCAAGAAACTTTGTAGTGTCACGCAGCTACCTATTCAATCGTAGAGATCTGTATTTCATGGTAAATATTTAATATCTAGTTTCTATTCAAGAAAAATAAATTATTTGCTAGATATTTTTTTTTAATATGAGGAAAAACTACAGTTAAAAAAATGTTGATTAAAATAATAATGTTTGTTCGTATCCCGGATTCTTTAGTAATACAGCCTTGCATTATACATTTTAATAGCACTCTATAATCCATACCTACGTGGTTCGATGTAACTTACCTACCCAAGGACCTTATAGTTATTGTAATAGGTACGCTCTTTGATGGCTAAAACCATATTCAAGTTAATAATTATAGACACTTTAAAGATCTTGCCTACTTTAGGTATAAATTGCTTGATTATAGAAGCAAATAACTCAACGTTTTTTATGTTGAGACTCTAGGTTAGCCGTCATGTATGCCCTTGTAGCGCGGGACAAGTCTTTTAATACAAATGAGCTCCAATACTCAATAGATATGTTAAAATAGTTGTAAGTACTTCGATGTAACAGGAGATAAGAAAGATTTAAAATTGATTATGCTTCATTGGATAGAGACGGCAACCGGATGGTTCCTAAATTAGTCTATCACTTGCCTTCCGTCGGTCACTAATTATATCTACCTAATTTGGACCTACTTTGGAAGATATATTCAAATCTACTACCTACTTTTTGTAGCCATGTAGTAGCAAAAAGATCGTGTTGCCATCGCTCAAGCTACGTGCTGGTAAAAATACTAGAACAAATGTAGGTAAAAAATTTCATTGTAAATACGCGTAACGCAATTTGTTTCACAGTTGCTAGGTACCACGATTTTGAATTGTTGCGATGAAGCATCGATACAGTCTCGTACTTCTTGTAAGTATTCGCTGTCCCCCAAAACAGTACTTACATACGAGTTAGCGTACCTATATAGAGTTGCATTGCGGTCGCGCGTTTGCGTCGATGCAAATACGATGTTGATTACAACGCGATTTTATCGTTTCTGTCAAGAGTTCAAAATTAAACAACCAAACCTAAGATGAGAAAGGGGTGATAACAGAGCGCACTACTGATTCGCAACAAATAGTTGTGGTGGTCGACCAGCCATTGTATTGCTTTACTTTCACGCGTTTGATATGCGACAAATGGTCAAAGCAGCAATACAAACGCGCTTCAACAAAATGCACAACTTCAAAATCACTGTAAAAGCCGTAATGGGCGAATTGCCTTAGTGTGTTGCATTGCGTAGTGTGGTTCGACAACGCTGAATTGTATTCTATGTATTTTAAATGAACCGCCACAATACAGCGTTGCGGCGTTGCAACGCTGTACGGTTTGATTGCAACGCGACGCGACGATGAAACGCAGTAATGATGAATCGCAGTAATGAGGAATCGCCCTTATATGCCCTACAGTTTCTTAACGTTAATAAAAAGCTATAAGGTAAATCTTCCACCGGAATGAAAAACGTTGGTTTAATTTTATTGATTGGCTATTGTTTCTTAATAGACAAGTTCTTATTCCTAGGATTTTTCCGTAGCAAATAGGTAACTGTAACCAGTTGAACAAGGTCTACAGATATTCATGGCCAATTCTTACATGCCCATTTGTTTTCAAATCCCACAATTGTAATCCACTCTTATTTGGAAGCTCTGTGTTGTGCTGAATTAAAAAAAAATATATGGAAAACATACCACACAGAGCTTAAATATCGTAGATTACTATAGCTTGCCAACTAGGTGCCCGCGAATTCGTTCGCGTGGAAATTTGTATGTGTATCCCTATGTTATTCTCTGAACCGTGAACTACCACTCAGTACCAAGTCAAAAAACACGAAAAAAAGAAATCTTTACCACGAGAACCTTACATTTTGCCGGGATAAAAAGTAGCAAGTACGTGCTATTCCAGAATATATTCTATTATTGTACCAGTGCATAATTTAATCCTAACCCGTTCCGCCGTTCTTACGAGATTGGAGTAACAAACGTTCATCCAAAGTGTTATGTAAGTATTGATTATGTTGTTTATAAGTATAGAATATAATTACACCTGTTTCTTTCAAAACTGGTTCAATTTTAATAATAAGCCTATTCATGTCACACATTGCTCGGTAATTCTAGGGCTTCTGGAAGAAATCTCTTTAGATATGTTGTCCTTGTACACGTCTTGTCCTTTGTATGTTAATTTTATTTTTTGGTAGGTACTAAATAAATCCGAACTCTAGTAAAATTTTATTTTGCCTTAAAGATGTTTTAATTACTAATTTTCCTAACGATAAATGTGATTTCTACGCAAACTAAGTACCTAAGCAATTACTTCTAAAGACTTCAAAGCGATTCAAAGAACTGTGAAATATCTAAGGCGCTTAAAATCGTTTTATAACATTGAAGTAACTGCTATACTAGAACAGTCATAGCAAATATAACACAATCTACGCATTTTAACGCAGAGTTGCCATCCACGTGCTCTGCTGGACATATGTATATTGTAGTGAGTTTCAAGAGCCACGATCCTAGGGTGCTTGTTGCAAACGGGTCCCATCAACTCAAATGATGTCGGATAGAAGCAGGCGTTCTTTGCGGAATTCCATTATATACTATGAAAATTAAGCTTAATTTGCTATACTCCGCTAAAAGTAGGAGAATCTGTATGGTGTAATTTATAATATCTTCAATCCATATACCCACACCAAACAGATCTATGGCAGTATCCTCTATGTAAAGTCAACATCTCCTGAGGATGCTCCGGTTTCGGAGCGAAACGTGCGTCAAGGGTTTCAGGTTTAAAAATTACAAGACTGAAGTTCAGAATATCATCGTAATATAGATAGTCGGTCTATCGGTAAGTTTCTATTCTAAAAGATGTATTTCGGAGGGTGTGCTCGGGAATTATTTGATTTAATTTGATCCCTATATTTCTACCTATAAACAGCGAGGCATTGCATTGAGCGAATGCCTTGCACCGGTACCTACGTAACTTATTTTTCCTAAGTAAACGTACGAAGCTACCTTGTATACAGCAAAAATCTCAAAGCCAAACCTTCCACTTAGGTATATGATTACAGCGCTCTACACCAGGCAAGGGAGTTCGTCAAAAATAGATTCCTTCAAGTCAATTATTTCTCAAATTCTAATAGGCAGAAATGCAGTCAAGCATATTACGAGTATATACCAACGTTACATACTTGTTATGTAATGTTGATGTTAGCGAAGTGGGACTTTATATAAGTATATAAAATCTCACTTCGTTGAGATCAACAAGTGAGTCCGTGCCACTGTTTATGTATTTACTTTAATCTACTAGAAATATGCTGACTCTATCGTCATCACCCCGTAGCTTTTGTAAGAAAATTTGTTGGCATATTTCCAGTTCGCCTAGCAAACAAACAGTTTTATGTAACAATTTAATAAAGTTTCCAGTCCCTTCCAGTATACATTACGAAGATAAGTTTATATGTTTTATAACAGCATTTTTCACAAACACACGCGTTAGTCTACCATAAATGTATCGGTCTGTTCGGCCTCGAACCACCTATGGCAGCTAGCTCCAAGCTTAATTATCGAACTCGATTATACGAAGATGGTAATAAAATGGAGCCGCTAACGTGTCTTGATCAGAAATACAACTTCAGATCCAGTAACTGGTATAAACTTTCACCGTCGAGTCATTTCTTTACGGATCGCATAGTTTGAAAACATATTAAAGTTGTTGCTCCCTAAGATGCTGAAATGGCGACACTACACCGACCCTACCAACGACGTTGGTAGACCCCAAAGTGGACAGGCGACATCAAACAAATCACAGAGAGCCACTGACCAATCGGAACAAGGGCGTGCAAATTGGAACTCCTTACAAAAGAACTAGGTATGACCAGAACTGTTATTCCGTCGGATAAATTAAAAATATTCTTTTAACCGACGGAATTTTATTTCAGAAAAGAGTACATAAGTTTTTACATTTAATTTTATTATAAAATCAAGTCCCTTAGCTCTGTGTGACTTACGGCTAAGGCCCCCTCCAGCTCTCGCCAGTGCTTACGATGCTGTGCCACCCTTCTCTATAGTGGACCAGCTGTAGGTTTCAGCTCGTTTTCCCAACGTCTATGCTGCCGACCCTTTTTTCTTTGCCCGTCTCGTGGGTACCAATGCGTTACTAGAGTACTCCACTTGCCCTGGGTGTCTCGGAGCATGTGATCCCTCCAACGCCACTTTAGCTGATCCATCTTGGTTTAAAGTCTGTTACCTCGGTTTTGTCTATAATATCGAGCGCCCGTTCCTTCGGTCAGTGATTATTTAATAAATATTAAAAATCTCTATACCGTTATAGTTCATGAGATATATTTATATTATCAAAAAGGGAATAAACATTTCCAGATCTAAAATTTGGTTTGAGCCTAACTTGAGGTACTACTAGTCGTTAACTTCTTCTTTAAACAGCCTCTGAAAAAAGACAGAGGTTCTCAATTCAAAATAAATTGGCAAATGTAATCCTAAATCATTTTAAATCCTAAAATAGAGTTGCAAATTTCATTGTGAATAGCGCATATAAATCAAAATCTCCTAAATACTGAAAGCGTTTTAACGCTCCTTATGTAGGCTGCGGTGCCGTGTGCACATTTTGCGTCTTGATCTTGCGTGTCCGGCTTTCTGCCTACAGTTCAAACGTGGAAAACATTGCGTCATCAGGCAACTTCATGTAAAACATTTCATCTTTGGTAATGACATCGGAACTTGATCGGGCAAAATTTAATATTGTTTATATTTGGAAGCAATAAGTTTACTTAGTTTCAATCCGTGATAAAGAAAACAAATTACGCATCGCCCGCTTCGAATGTAATATTTATGGAAAAATGCTATAGCATATAGCATACCTATTTGTTTTATATCATATTTATTTTATGGGTATATGTATGTATTCACCACCTATTTTCTATATTTGTTATCTTCGCCATTAGTTGCCTGGAAGAAATTGCTATGAAGCGAAAAGGCCGCCAAATTGTACACGTTGTTTTGTTATACTTTTCCTTTTTTATCTACTTTTTGTGGTATGCAATAAAAGTTTATTCATTCATTCATACTTACCTTATTTATCCTGAACTGTCTACGACCGTGGCTAGTTACCATCCTACCGACAAATACGTGCCGCCATGGGATTTAGCGTTTCGGTACGATGTCGCGTAGACAACGATTAAGGTTATGGGTTTAATATAACAGCTATAACCCCTTAAAGACTAACCCGGTTAAAGATAGCAGTCAAGGGCTAACTTGTAGTGGAATTAAAAAAAAACCAACCTACTATGTCAAATTTATCGCTATATTTGTCCCTAAAGCATGCAAAGCACTCCGATTCAATTAAATAGAATTAATATAATTCAACTACATTGTTATTTTTTTTTATTTAATACCTAGTAGGTTGACTGCCATTAATTGGTAAGTATCGTAAGAGTTTTATTCTCATCGCCTGTAACAACCCACTGCTGGACTAAAGGCCTCTCCAAGGGAAGGTTTGTACATAATCACTACGCTTGGCAGACGGATCGCAGTAGGTACGTAGTAGTGGCACAAAACTCTGCCTGCTCTGTCTGCCCCCTGGCTCATACGATACCCGCGGGAAGATGAGGGATCAGTGTTGTATACTCATAGAGCCTTGCAATGAACATGGTATAAACTTTGGAATCTTTCAATCTTAAAAATGCAAGAGCGTGAAAAAACAATGCGTAGGTAACTGTTCCGAAGTTATGCTATGCTTGGATAAGGCCAATACAATAATTCGCATAGCAAAACGTTACCAGTGACGTTGAAACTAGTCATGGCCGAAAACTCCCACTAGACCAGATTTAAGCTTTATAAATTATAGCTGTTGCCCGCGACTACGTCCGTTTGTTTTTGGTTTTAAAGCATCCCCTAGGAACAGTGTACAAAAGTAGATTGGGCTGGGTAAGCAATGCTAACTGGAGTCAGCTAAAGGACCCGCTTTGCAGGGTTGCTGCATAGCTTTAATAACTAACAACGATTATACGTATTCTGTAAAGCAGGAAATTTAGGTGTAGTTCGACGGATATTTTTAAGCTGTGTAATCATGTACAAAAATGGGGTGTAGTTTTTGAAAAGAACTTTTCCAATAATGAAGAGTAGCTTTGAAAAGTAGATAACAACGCATGCCTTTGAATTGTATAGGCAAAATTTCGCTACTTTGGATTGGTGGCAATTTTCTTAGTGATCACATTTTTTTTATAAAATAATTTTAGTCTTTCTTACTTCCTGATATTTAAGCTTGTTTGTAGTAACGAAACTATTCAAATCGATCCGGTTCTTTCGGAGCCTATTCGATACAAACAAATAAACAAACAATTTTGTAACATTAGTACAGAAGTATAAATTATTAACATTACCTCCTTGCTGGGAGTAGATGTCCCACGTAAGACCCTGACGTACACCCGAACGGTATTTTTCTTATACTACAACTAGGCACGTCATATTACTTGAAACAGCCCGGATTGTATATTACAGAGTATACAGTATATCAAATAATAATAAAGTGTTATGTTAAAGTGAAACTGCGACCACACAAAGCTTTTCTTTAAAACGTAACCTACGCTTATCTGTGTACCATTGTGGTTTTTTTCCCACGAAACCTACTAGTTTATACAATCAATTCTGCTAAAAGGCACCCACTAGATTTTCATTATCACATGTTTTATATTGCAGTTCCCTTTGTTATTACAAAAGAAACTATCAACTTCAAACGTGAAGATACGTAAGAAACACTTAGAAAATGCGTAAGTGAATACATGAAACTTATATTTCACTTTAATGATTTTTTATAAATTTTTATAATTTACTTCACATGGGAAGAGGGAACCCTCAATGGTTTTCCTATTATCATATCAACCGATTACCGGCCAACTACAGGGCATGAGTCTTTCATACTGAGAAGTAGTCCACCACACTGGCCAAATACAGATTGCTGGAATTCACACGCCTTTGAGAACATTATGGAGAACTTATGCAGGTTTCCTGAAGATGTTTTTCCTTTACCGTTAAAGCAAATAAGCGAGTATATTTTAATGGCTTTCCTACACGTCTGTCTAGTTGCCTACCCTTATGACGCCTACAGCATAAAATTAAAGATTTTAAACTAAGATTTTCGTGGTTAATCAAGCTTTCTTAAATATAGATCAACGGGTACATACCACGATAATATTTTTGGATTTGTCGATATTTCGACCTAGATGTCAAGTTGGATGTTAAATTATCGTGGTTTGTACCCGTTGAACTATATTTAAAAAATAACATAGAATGTTATTTAAATTAATATTAAATACTAAAATGTATTAACTTGTACCTACTGCTTCTAGTTTCTCGAGTTAACAGGTTATAGCTGTAACACGCCTTTACAAATAATGTCGGATTACTCATTCTGTTTTTTATTATTAAAAAAAAATCTTGTTGTTATCCAACCTCATGGGGGGTCAGCACAATTACTCTTCTTTAAACTTAAACACAGACTTGATATTTTGTGTTTTGCATATGTTTATTACCACAGGGGTATTTCGATTTACTGCTTTCTCCTTATCGGCGTCCAATTTTCAGAGAATGATGACGGTGACAGTTCCAGTTTGAGTATTTACAAGTTTAGACGCAAAATAGATAGACCCGATTTATCAATTAACCCTACTGCTATAGGGCGCTTTTCGGAGGTACAATCCCATAACATATTGATTGAGTTGGACGGGCAAAAGCGCCAGAGAACTTATGCTATACTTCAAGAACCCCGACCCGACTTTCACAGCAACAGGCTACGTTACGTGCTCTTAATTTACACTAACTCTATGTGGAATCTGTTCATTCTATCAACCATTTTCTTTGCATACTTCTTAGAAACATGTCTCTATACGTTTAACAGACCACACGAAAGGTCTATCTGGTTCATCGTCCTAGTGCTATTTTTGAACGCTGTGTTCACCATAGATGTCGCCATTGTCTTCGGATTGAAGTTCTTCGAAAAGTGGCGAAAGACACTAAACTTAGTGGAACCGGACACAAAGCGTGTAATACTAGATGCTGTTCTGGCATTACCATATTCCTTTGTGTATTTCATGAAACCTCAAGAATACACACCATTTAGCTACCATGCTGTCGCCCCAATAATGGCCACTATACGTGTGTACAAAATAATTGAATACTCCTACAGTAAATCTTCACGAGCTGGAACCAACCAGTGGACTACGTTCTTGGCACAGTACCTTATTCTGTTTTTATTGGCAGTGCATACTTGGACCTGTATATGGTACTTATTTGCGCACAAACACTTTGATATACATGAAATACGGTCATCCTGGTCTGTAGCTACTGTAAAACTTCCAACAGAAACAACGTTTGATTGGTACTTTGTTGGTGCTTATTGGTCTGTATTATTTTTTACGACAAACTCACTTGGAGATATTTATCCTGTAACTACATATGAAAGAATAGTAGCTGCGATCGCCATATTACTAGGATTTTTGCTAACGACTGTAGTGTTCGTTGGTTCTCTGACATCACTGTTTATTACCATAACGACTAGACGAGCAAAGTATGTAAGGCAATTAAAGAAAATACAAAATCATTTGTCATTGATAAAAATGGATCCTGAAACGACAAAGCGTATTATAAGGTAAATAATTTCCTTCAGTATAATACGTAATTAAATTAGCCTAATAATGCAAACGCATTCTAGTATTAGTACCTTAATGTAGTACTTCACGCAAATATGATATACTTAGAACAAAAGTTTTAGGTACCATGATACGTTGGTTGTAGTAAATCAGATTAATAATAGCACTCACTTTATTTAAGATATTACGAGGATCTTTGGTATCAGAAATCTGGCGTGTTTAAACCCAAGCTCATGAAACTACTACCAGCTCCATTGCAAATGGAAATTTTTTACGACCTTAATGCGGTGCCTCTCTACAGTTCTTTGATATTCAGAAAACTTCCGGAAGCATTCCTTAGAAGACTATCTGTCAAAATGACTCACCAGTTTTATTTACCTGGCGACATTGTTTATAATCACAATCAAAACAAGACTATTATGGTAATCATAATATATTTCTGCATTGTAAAATATTTACAAATTGCTCATTGAGTAGCTACAATAAATGCCAATACGAGAGATTAATGTATTTTGTTTACATTCAACAAAGATTTGTGTCACAAGCGGCGTCTTAGAACTATTATCCGATGAGGATGACGAAAGCCCAATGATATCTTTTGCTAAAGGAACATGTTTCGGGGAAATTTCATTGGTGTATAACATACCAGGTACAACATTATTTTACCCTATAAAACATTTTTAGTATATTATTTAAGAGGCACGATTGCAAACTTTTATTTACAGCACGATGTACAGTCAAAGCAGCGACATACGTGGAATGTCAAGTTCTTAGTAAGACAGACTTCATTAAGTTGATGATAACTTATCCTGATATAGTTGCTAAGATTCGTAAAGAACTTCAAGAAAGAATATATCGAAGTCATTGCAGAAAACAAAAGCAGGGAAACGACAATCAGTTAACTTTGAATATTTATGCTTCCAAAGATAGAAAGAAGAGCAGCATTAAATGCTTAAAAGACAAACTACGTTATATTCAAGGTAACAACGATGAACTTATTTGTTTAAACTACGATCATTATCAACAAGTAACAATGCATGAACTTCAAAAAAACTAATTTGATTTATAGGTTTTAGTGATATCGAAAATTTCACAAAGGATGATGAACTTGATGAAAATTGTTTAGATCTATACATTTTATCGGAACACGTTAAAAAGCGTACTACTGCATTTACCTGCTTAACTTCAAATTTTCCTTGGATCTTGGAATCAGATTGCTACCTCGTTAAATATTGGCAACTATACATGCTCAGCATTGTGTTCTATGTGTGCCTTCTTTATCCTTATTTTATTGGTTTCAAAAGAGAATTCCCAAGAGGAATATTCTTCTATATAGAAATTGTCATTACAATTTCTTTAGTGTTAAATGTGTTCATAACCATTGTCACTTCTGTGAAGACTAAAAAGAGATACATAAGAAATTTTTTAAGCATATTAAATTATCGAATGTATACTTTGGGATTTTATATGGATGTCTTTGCTATTATTCCATTCGAATACATTGTTACAATACATACAAATGCATCGTACCTAGATAATTACAGAAATCATTTGTTTTATCTCTGTAAAGGCACTAAACTTTGCTTAGTGTGGAGATTATCAAGCTTTTTTGATGAGTTGGAAAGGAAATTGCTCGCGAATACTATAATAGTTAAGGTATTTTCGTCACTTTATATGTTACTGTTTATTTATTTATAATGATGGATGAAAATTTTTTATCTTTTACTGACTTATTTTATAGATTGTCAAGTATTGTGTTTATATTGGATTCATCTGTTACTGGTCTGGCGTGATTTTATACATGGAATCATGTTTCGTGAGTAGATGTTCCAAAAATTCGTGGTTCGCTAGTGCTTTGACCTGGGAAAATCAAAGAAGCGGCGTGACATCAAGCAAGTATGTATTAGACAGGCTATAAAAACATTTTATGCCTTCTAAAATTATCGTTGTAGAGTTAAGTTCAGTAAACTCTTCATATACAAGATTATTAATAGACTTATTTTTTACAGAACAAAATATCATATTCTAACCGCGACCTATTTTGCTACTACTACATTACTTTCCGTTGGCTATGGTGATTTTACTCCTGGTGATCAATTTGATATGGAATTCGTAGCATTTCTTAGTTTATACGGAGTTTTGCTAACTGGATATTGTGTATCTGAGTTTTCTGCTGTTGTGACACATTGGTCTAGGTAAGCACGTTAAACTGTTTAAAAACAAGAATTCAAAAATTTTCAATTCAATTATTTCAAGTAGGTTTACTTTATATATGTTTTTAGTGACTCTAAAACCGGTTCAGAAAGCAGATTATACCGCGAAGAAACCGGCAAGAAACTCAGCAGTTTTTCTTTTCCAATATCACCATTTATAATATTTTTTCTTCGTAGTCTATATTGGTTATGTTACAAAATTTTCAAGCCTGTGTAATGAATTTTCAGGACTAAGACAGCTTTTCTGGAAGTTATTATTACTATGGATAGATTCATGAAAGAAAATAATATGCACTCGGCGATAAAATCGAGAATCATGTCCTTTTACGAGCTGCAGTGGCAGTATAATTCGGTAAACTCGTTAACTCTGTACATAAATCTACTTATTTTAATTGTGACAATTAATGTTGTTGATATAATTCATGAAATTAATAAAAAATATCAAAATAGAGACAATGCTTAGCTATTTACCTAGAATAGTTCTGTAATATCATAAAATTTTGTAGGGTGTTGAACTAACTGGCGAAAATTGGCTTGAGAGAACTGTAGTGCCTTCTGAGTTACGAAAAAAAGTGCTTCATCAGGCGCGATTCAGGACGCTTACTTCAATTAGGTTCTTTCAAGTGAAAAATAAAGCTTACATTCATACGCTAACAGAAAGTATGTATTCATGAATGGGTATGCTATCTTTGGTAATGTAATTATTAGGGTGTAAAACGTTTAACACGCATGACCTAATTGTGTCAATAATGCTCGCATCTGCCAAGCTAATTACCGCTAGTTCCAAAACGGATTCTACTCGTACGCAACAGATTTTTTAACAGGCTTCTGATAATTTCTCAAATTTCTATTATGTTTTTAAGGACGTTTTTTTTTATTTATGTGTTGTTGTACCTGATCTCAGACGTCACATTATGAAAAGCAACATTAAATATGCCTATGGGAGAATTTTTCCATGGGTATTGTCCTCTTAATAGCGGTATTTTGTCCACCAATAAATTCAGCCAAATTTTATAAGCGCTCGACGTTGCTGGAATTGAATTGGAAAACAAAAATTACCGGTAAACTAAATACTTGTTACATTAATAAAGCGGCTTCAACAATAAAAATAACGTACTTTTTTCATTACAGCTGCCAGGGATATAATCCTACCACCGGGAGAGATAGTATACTACGGCGGCACCGTTACACGAGATCTGTATATAATTGAGAGCGGTTATTGTATGGTGACATCTAAGGAGATGAGAGAAACTAAGAGGGAACGTGTCATTGGCCCCGGGAACCATCTGGGTTTATTGGTGTTGTTATATGGCGTGCCCGCTGTCAGCACTGTAATTACTCTGACACATTGCAAAGTAAGTGAGAATTTATTCGATGCGCTTTAACATATGCGGGATGAGACCGTTGCATGTGAAATTAAACCTTGATTAATAACTGAGCCAGTAACTTAGAGAAAAATACCTGCCATGTAATGACCCTTAGTAGGAAATAAAATATGAATTAATGATATCACCTCAGTAATTCATAATTGTCAATAATTTCAGCTGATAAGTATAAGTCATTTCGCGTACACATCAGCTTTGAATCTGTTCCCGGATATGAGAGAACATGATGGATTGCTCTTGCCAGAAGAACTAAAGAAAATAGAGCAAATAGCAAAATCTCAAAATACGGATGCCTATTTAAAGCATTACAACCTTCTGACGGAAAAACGTAATAAGAAACGGATAACGAATATGCTGCAGGACTTCTTTAACAGTAATAACTTTTTTTTATATAACATATAATTAATTATATAACGTATAGATTTATTTAGTAGCCCGTTGGACAGATGACCTTAAAAAGGTAGTTGGTAGGCGGAGGACCGTGTGTGGTGGCACGGTCGCGGTAAGAATTATGATGATGATGATGATGTAGTAGGTATATTATAAGAAGGTACTTAAAACGAAAATAACCAATGTCTTTAATTTTAAATTAGATTCCTTTATAAACGTTTTGGAGGATTATAGAAAAAGGAAGGAGAAATATTTGAAATCATACAAACAGTTCCATGTATTTAACAATTTATCTCCGTATCTGCTGATGCCGATAGCGATCAAGCCAGATGGCGTCTTTATTAAAATATGGGCTATCCTAAGAGTGTGTGCTGCTTATCTCCTGAGTTTGCTGATTCCAGTAAGTCATTGGACAAGTGCATAATTTACTTATCTACCATATCATCCAACGTTCAAGCGTACATGGAATTAAACGGGCTATTAAGCGCAATATTTTGTTTTAAAACCGGACCGGTTCCTAGGACATTTGTTTTTATTCATTAGTGCAGATTTATTAAATAATTAACCAGTGCATTCACCTCTCAATCAATCTGACATCGTCCAAACACACAATAACAGTACTTATATCAGCTACAATATAATATTAATAAATCTAACTATTCTTACTACTTTTGCTTACTACTTTGGATTTATTTAAAAGGCTGTATTTTAAAAAAAAAGTTAAGAATCTACTAAATATTAACATACGATTATACTTCCTGTGTCTTCCATAATGAACACTAATAGGATGATTGGAGTTTCTAGATTACGTTGCTTGTTTCTAAAAGGTTTACGGAGGTCTTACTAGTTATATAATAAAAACCGACTTTTTTCAGATTGTTATTGCGACGGCTCCAACGTGCAAGCTTTTCAATATAGCAATTGTAGTTTTGGAATGTTTTTGCTACGTAGATTTATATCTGATGCTACACGTTGCCTTCTATGGCCACAAAAATCAACTTATCTATCACCCATACCTAACTGCGAGAAATTATTTAAGGGTAAGCTCAAAATAGAAGTATTGGAGCTATAACTAAGTATACAGTCAAGAGTTTACCGCTCACGTCATCATTATTCCATCATTTTAATCATTAGCGCCGCGTAAAATAGAATTTGAATCGATGGTTGCCACCCAGGGGTATTGGTGGGGTAAGAATTCCACATAACCCAAGTATTTTCCCCACGAAGCAGGGTACACGTAATAAAAAAGGTGGCATTATCGCACAGATATATCCACAAGTATAGTTCTAGAGCTATTGAAAAGAACCGTTACCACCTTACTACCCTGACCAAGAAGTTCAAGCTAAAAATTTGCCACCGATTTAAAAACCGGAATACTGATCGTACGGATAGGATTCACAAGAACCTAAAAACTTTTTGTCTTTAAGCCAAAAAATAGACAAAGCGTGCAATCCATATTTGAACTAACTACCTACATTATGTAACCTAAACAGCTACCAGTAGTTTAAATAATAGGTAGGTCAAATTTTATGAAAATTACCACAACAGCTGTTATATCCTAATTTCAACGAGATTTGCATAAAACAGGTCAATTTCCACAAATAACACGCATGATTTTAGGTCACCAACTGTTCCTGGTTTATTGAAATAAGCGCATACTCTTTATAATTTCCACAGCTTTGATTAATTCGTTGGCGAAACTACACGATTCGGATTTCCAATGTATAATATTTCAAATAATGCCAGTTAAATTCTGAAATACTTATGTTAGTTTTACTATATTAATTAATTTAATATTTAGAATTATTATATTGATATTTCAAATTTGAAACTTAATCACACTTTTTCCGTGTCTACCGAATCGAAAGCGATTACGTTATTTAATTTTATAATCTGAACTTCCTCAAGAGTTATACGTATATAACTTTCATTTATAGAGGACGTTCGTGGTAGATCTTCTCACATGTTTCCCGTGGTACGCCTTGTGGAAACTATTTGTGCCAAAGCATAATGAAGGTCATACTCTAGATGACCATCAAGCTAACGCCCATATGTACCATTGTATCATCAGAATGGTTAACGTGTTGCAAATTTATAAACTTTATGCGGCATTTTGGGCAGAGTCGATCGGTGCTTTAAAAAGGGTTTGTATATGTCTGTCAATTCTATTTATAGTATTCGGAATCCCAACTGTTTTATTTTTATTTTGTACAGGTATACCATACTGTAGGACTATAGAACCAAGAATAACGGATTGACGAAAGACTAGTGTGGTAATTTGGGTGATCGCCTAGTGGTTTGGGGGTTCGGTGCCGAGTTCGATACTCGTTCACTATTTTACCGGATTTATGTGTGCATCAAGCAATTAAACATCATCATCTTTAAATACGAAGAAAAATATTGTGGGAAACCTACGTGTCAGAGACTTCTCAGGATTTTTTCTTTCTCTTATAGTGATAATTAAAGGCAATAAGTTCTTAACGAGCGTGGCTCACATTTTTTATTCTGAAAGGAAAGCTGTAGCGGCCGGTAAAGGGTAGATAAAGATGAGTGTGGTTTCTTACGTTTGTAACGGATTTTAGCCTAGCTTTTTAGCAGAAAATAGAGCCGACCATATTGAAGTCTCATCTTTGATTTCAGGCATATTTGATGAGCGTCGTCCAATTCCTGCTATTAACCCTTTTCTTTTTAAATCTGTACACCTCAATATTAATGACAATGACGTGCAGATATGTAGTTGCATATGATAACGATGATTTTGTTACAAAGCTTGAAAAGTTGTCCTTAGCGGGACCGTACATGAAAACTACGTATAACTTGAGAGGAAATATGATTTGTAAACAAGGTATCTGTAAAAAAAAAAAATTAAGTCGTAGTTGTTTTAATGCTATGGATGCGTTTAGATGCTCCCCACAGGGTGGAGATATTCTATATTGGACTTTCATTTTATATGGCCTCACAAACTGAATTTGAATAACTGTAAATACCTAATCACACCTTTCTTTATCATTTGGCAACGGATGATAACTCAATTCTTCTTTTAATTTTTTACATCACTTACATATTAATATTGAGTTAATAGTTATTTAAATTATATTCAGTAACTTCTATGAGTAATATTAATGTTGACTAACATGAGACGCCAACCCTTGAAAATAGATCCGCGAATAGGACCTTTGCTTCATCGGACCTCTGTATCTATCCTTTATGATTCTGGGTTTATATATCAGTTTTCAATCGAGGTCACCCAGCTTCTTGTATCGGAGTGAATTCAAAGCTCTAGCTGTTTAGCTTTACATGACATAAATCAATCAGTCAGGTCAACTACTTTTTAGATATAATAGATACAGTAAGAGGTGTAATAAAATGTATGATTTTATTCTTTAACAGGTTCTTGGATAGATGGTAGTAAAATATTTACAGACAACTATCTATCCCCAGACAAGGTTTATTTGCTGGCTTACTATTGGACAGCTGCGAGTTTCACTGGCGCAGGTTTTGGTGATATCACGGCCCAAGACACCTCCCACATGTTACTCTCAATTTGCATTAACATACACGGCGTTTTGTTTTTTGGGTGGGTGACTTATTTCGTCATTCTTAATCCTAAAATGGACTTTGGCTGATTAGAATTCAGAAAACGCGTCTGAAGAAACGAACCATGTTTTTTGCAAGGTGAAATCGACTTTAGTTTTACGGAGGCATCATGAAACGTTTTTTTTTTTTGTTTACCGTGTCTTGAGGCAATTTTTTTTTTATGTTTAACCACGGTTGCAACGACATCACCGTAAGGAAAATTACTTTGGCATTATGCAGTTAAAAATATTACATTTTTCAGAACGTATGGCTTAATGATATTGCTTAATATAATTGAACTTATTTTCAGCTACGTGTATGCACGTATAGCATCATTAAAAGCGATGGCTGATCAAGTGGTTACTACATTCCAAGAGAATTTGAAGCATTTAGAGCTATTTTTAAATCGAGAGAAGGTACCTTATCTGTTGAAAAAGTCTGTCATCGACTACTGGAAATATCAATGGAAAAGAACCGGGGGCTGGTCGGTAAGTTATTATTATGTTGTATTCAATCTTTCACTTAAAAACCTGATATCATTACAACAATAACGCTCGAAAAATTTGTAAAAACCAGTCTCCTCCATATTTAGCATCAAAAAATTTTGGGCAAACTACATGCCAATTTGAACGAAGACGCAGTTTTATACATGTACGAAAAAACATTAAGAGAAATACCGTTATTTGAAGATGTGGAGTATTCTTTCTTTAGAGCTTTCGCGAAAAAACTTAAGGAGAGATATTTCCAAAAAGGCTACATGGTGATGAGATCTAATGAGGTCATAAGTAACATGTACATTATTTATCGCGGTAAAGTGAGTAAATTTCCCGTTTAAAATTCTGGTTTTATATGAGTCATGGTACTTTAACGTTCAACTTGAATCTCTTTTGAAGGTGGATATAATCAGTAACATTAACGAAGTTGAAGCCTGTATGGGGCCGGGAGGAATTTTCGGAAATATTCGCGGTGCATCAAAATATTTAACCATGTCTAATGTAATGGCATCAAGGAACACAGATTTGTTGTGTATTGAAGGCTCGGATTTCTATTCATTATTAAAGGTCAAATATCATTTTACTGTCTTATACCTTATTATACCTAAAGGTTCAGGTAGATTTACATTTTAAGTGCCCGTACATTTGCGTTTTTAATTTTATTTTTAATTTGCATTTTAGAGTTACCCCACAGTGTTGAGGAAGGTAAAATATTCAGTGGATACTACAACGAAAGATTATGTTTTGCCAACGGTTATGTCCGAAAAATGTAGCATGGAAGTAAGACTGAACGAATTATTATCAGTGAACATTTTAGTTATTATGTACCTAATTATTAGTTAAGTACGTATTTACAGAATTCTGGACAAAGGGGTTAAATCTCGTTTCTCATACTAACATATTTCTGGTCGAGAAGAAAAAGGGAGCTATTTTCACGAATGATAAGTTTAACTCATAAGCAGAAAATTTTATAGTCTAATCGCATTGTGATTAGTTTCATTTATTTGCAGATAGAAACATATCCCCTAACGTATGAAGCTGATGAGGACGATGATGAAGAAATAGACCCGAATATATTTCTAGACGTAAGTCACAGTTCTCTTTTCTATTTCCTGAAGGTTATCTATTTGCTAATCAGGAAACAAGAACATCTATCCCATAGTATTCCTGATTTTTTTTATTTTAGAGCCCCGATGACAAAAGTGTTGCCGAATCTCACGGATCAAGGTCTATAACTTCTGGTGATTACGCGGACTATATTTCAGCGATTTGGCTGTTATTTAAACCACACAGGTACTTTTTGTTTTTAATATTTGCGCTCTGGCCTATTTAGCTCTGGTTTCGTTTCCCAGCTCAGCTAATTACGGAATTTTAAGTTATCTCAGTTAAACGATTATATGGCTCATTACGATGCATCGTAGACAAAAAATATGTATATAGTGAGATAATAAACGGCTGAAAAAATATCCATTGTGGACTGCATCTTCAGTTAACAACAGTTTTTGTATTGCGTAATTGAATTCATAACTCGATGGCCCATAAAATTGGTAATATTTTATCACGGTTAATTACATTATCTGTTGACAAAAGGGGCGACCTAATTAACGAAACGCGAAAATTTTGCTAGCATTCTTTTGGGTTTCAAAACGACAAATTTAAAGTGGGAAATCAAAGAGTAATACTCTTTCTGCAGGTGGTTTCGTAGCAGTGTAGTTCCAGATTCTACTTGGCTCACATTTATTGGTAAGCCTTTTCGATATTATACTCAAATGGATGACATTTTTGATCTCTTGGTAACCTTCAGAGAATTGGCAAAGTTCTTTCCGAATGATTATAACAATCTGTTGTTTTTGGCCCTTAAACTGGAAAGTTTGGAAACAGAGAAACCAAACCAAACAATTTTGTTCCAACACGGGGATCGAAATCGGGGACAAACCGTTGTAGAGCTAACATACTAGATAACAAGACCAAAGCAGCAGTTGCGTTGAGGCAATCCAGCATTGCCCTGTATACTGCAATCTTCTGCCTTGACTTACCAGACCGTAATAATATTATAAGGTAATTAACACGGGTTTATTTTACTTACAGATTATTTAATTATGGCCCTCTCGTACATGGACTTCTTGATTCTTGTGTACCAAATGGCATTTCTGTCCAATGCTTACTTCTTCTATATGTGCGTTGTGTTCGATATCATCTTCTTGTATAAAGCGTTCCTAGACATGCACAGCGGCTATATGAACAGATACGGTGATTATGTGTTGAACCCGAAGAAAGTGCGGAAAATGTACGTAAGGGACGGTATTGTAGAAATTCTGTACATCAGAATAGGACATAATTTAAGAAATATACATTGGCTGGGTGATATGGTTGAAATTTCAATTAAGGTGAAGATGGAAAAGTTATCGGTATATCTACCAATAGGCAACTTTTCCACACTGGCGGATAAATTTTGCTTATGTGCGTGGATTTCGTACAACGAAAGAATTTTCTTCTGAGTAAGTGGGATGAAAAGATAATTTATTTTTTCTAGGTACTTTTCTAAGGTTTACCTGCGTAGACGTGACTTTCTAGTCAACTTACCGATATCATACTTGGCATTTTCAATGACTTTACGTCCGTCGGTGCAGCACGCGTTATTCTGCTATTTGCGAACACCACAGCTGTTTAGGATATCATACTTGTTCACATATCGACAGCATAGGACGATAAATATCGGATCTGCGAACCTTTTCCTTAAATTGACGTAAGTATTAAATACCATA
Source organism: Pararge aegeria (assembly GCF_905163445.1). Taxonomy (NCBI): domain Eukaryota; kingdom Metazoa; phylum Arthropoda; class Insecta; order Lepidoptera; family Nymphalidae; genus Pararge; species Pararge aegeria. The sequence goes on from NC_053189.1 coordinate 8,663,159, forward strand.
CCTACACTCTATTTAGGTAAACAAATACAAAATATATACGCAATAATAAATATCTTGAAGTTGGCGTCCTGTCTCCTACCTACGTTTATAATATTCTTCGATCAATAAAATTATTGACTACTGGGTACAGACATTTTCACTCATCTGCATGCTGCTTCAATGCGCTTTGGCAGGATAAATATATACAACGTGTAACGGAATTACTAAGTACTATTTAAGGGTGCATAAGTATATTTCAAAAGGAATCACCCTGTAAAAATATTAAATCAATAGAAGCATATTTATTTTATCATACAAACTAATTCTAATTAACTAGTGTCTAATTATGACAACCCTATTAAAGATAAAATACCGACACGTGCAAAGTACCTACGCTACGCGACGCGTACGTAATAAAGTGACAGGATTCACTTGATTTTCCTATTGCATTTGATGTTAGGACTGTATCTGATTTCTTTCAGCAAAAACTATGGCAATTGTTAACTCAAAAAATATTAGCATTTCGGTTTCACAGATAAGTCTCAGAGTTTCGTACAGTAGGTACATTGCACCTAAAACCACCAAACACATAAACGCTGTAGCGGAAAACACTTTTGTGATTATTTCTATCCCAATACAAGTTAGCCCTTGACTACAATCTCAACTGGTGGTATCTTATAATTTATGTTGCTGTCTCAGATGATATCGGACTAGCCTGTTAGGAATGAGGCAGGTGCGATTTCGTGTAGGAACCAATATGACAAGTGACTACCATACTCCTAAACAGGTTGATCCGATACCATCCTAGATTGCCACCAAATGAGATTAAAAAAAAAAAGATTTCTATGTGGCATCGTACTATAACGCTAAATCACATAGCGGCACGTCTTTCCCGGTTTCGTCTTTAGCTAGCCATACCGATGACAACTCAGACATTTCTTCCAGAACGATTGCGATATGGGCATCACTGCTATCACATGTAAACGCATGTCTATTTTTCAAACTGTCCTGTCTCACCCCAGTACATTGCACATCAGCTAATTGGATATCAAAAGAGGAGTTGAATTTACGAGGAAACTACGCCGAGGTATATCATTTTTCTGCATTAGTAATTAGTACCTAATAAGCTACAAAACTATTTTAATTTGTACCTACCTACATATTCGTTTGTATATAATATTTCATTGTAGGTTCCTCTAATTTTAAAAGAAAAATTAGCAATCGTTTACAGCTAAGCGCTAACTCCTCATGGAGTAAAACTAATATCCTTAGACACTTCTATCATTATCATAAACCCATAACCGGATCTCCTGAAATGAGATGAATGAAAAAGTGTCCATCGTGGTGTCCAAGTGCAGATTATTATAATTCTTTCAAAAACATTATGAAGAGCTTCCAGCCATGCAAGTTAAAATTTCCCCCCGATGTTTTCGTTCACCGTTAAAGCAAGTGATATTTTGAAAGATTAATTGCTTAATTTTCAAACGCATTTAAGTGCGAAAAATAAGAGGAGGATCAGAACCGGATCCCAGGGATCGAACTCAGAAAAAAAGGGGGGCCGATGCTTTACCAATTGCCTAGGCCAGTGTTTTTCAACGTATGGGTCACGAACCCCAGACCAAGCCTCTTAAATCTATAGGGGAACTGAAAACGGTTGGGAAAACTACTGCAGTAAAAAACAATAAAGTTTTAACAGATTTCCTCCGGTTACGTATGCGCGTAAATTACGTTGCGTATTCGCGATGCTTTGGAAGTACAAAAATTTATTTAGGTACTTAATTATGTATTTATCCGAACCCAAATAATAAGTATGTGGGATTGAATCACAAATAAAATACTTAAATAAAAAGCAACGTTTAGGTTGATCGAGAAATATTTCTACTGAACAATGTGCCGTGTTATGAAAAAGGTTGTAAAACACTGGTCTAGGCTTACACCGCACATATACCTACAACCATATGACGGTCGGTTGGTGTAGTGGGCAGCGACCCTGCTTTATGAGTCCAAGGCTGTGGGTTCGATTCAAATTGAAAATTGTTTGAGCTATAAAAATATTTTTCAGTGTCTGAGTGTTACACTACTAATACATATGTATAAAAAATATGTACTAATACATATTATTATATGTATTTATGTATATTATTCATAAAAATATTCAACAGTCATCTTAGTAGCCATAGCTAGCTTACGCATTGAGGCTAGATGGAAGTGCAATTTACACATCGCATAGTCGTAGTATGTTTATTTACTATTGAATATCATATGCTCGTTGATAATACTAAATAATATAATAATAACTCATAAATATAGAAAGATATGATACTTATAATGCATGTATTTTTCAGAAAAACTTCTTCCCACTCTACATAGCCTCGCTATGGTACATGTTTAACTTGCTTACCATAACAGGGACCGGTGACGTATCATCCCAAAACGATTTTGAAGTCATTGAAACCATATTTATAACAATCATTATAAAATTCTGCACAGGTCTGGTTGTCAACACTATTATAATACCTATTTATGAAGTTAGGATTTGGAAAAGCGTTCTCGCTGTCCCGTATTCTTAGACTTTAAGTTAAACTACTACAAACTGATTATTGTAAATGAGCATGATTAGGCAGGTTTTCTTACTGTAAAGAAAGTTTCTAACTAGTATTATAATGAAAAAAATTTGTTAATTTAGAAATATTGGAGTTCGAAAGAAGTTCATTTACTGACAATAGATATTAAATACTCGAAGTATAACCAACCATCTCGTTGACTGTACCTACCTACCTTAACGTGCAATTTAACTACCTACTGGCTATTTGCTTGTAACTGTCAAAGCCGATGATGGTCTAGGGAATTAATGAAAATACATACCTATTTCAATATTTCATTAAAAATCACAATAGACTTGGATATCAAAAACTATTTCCCGATAAATTGTGCGGTAGTAATACAGCAAGATACATGATTGAGGAAACATTTAAGAAAAAAATGTAAACAGACTTACGTATTACCCAAAGATCGATATAGTAATTGGCTCATACTTGGCGTTCTCATAGCCAAAAAAAAATCTACTATTTTATATTTCCTCATTTCTAAATCTCGATCTTCTTGTTTTTCTTTTAAACTTTTACTAAATCCGTTTAATATTTTTAGGTCTCCTAATATCAGAAATGTCAGCAATGATCACAGCACACTCGTCATCACGTATTGCGTACGACTACGGTATAAACGAGTTGCGTGACGGTTTGCGTGATACAGACCTCAGTGATCATCAAATGAACAAGATGTGGGACTATGTGCGGGAATTGTGGAATCGACAACAGGGGAAACAGGTGTTTAACTTCTTAAATAGGAATCTAAGCTGTCTTAGTCCCGGCTTCCTCCTCAAGTGCAAAGAAGTGTACCTATATGAGTGCACAACTAGCAAGGTGTTACGAAAAAGCGGAGCTTGGATGTGTCTTCGAATTAGCGCGAACGTTGAACGGCGCATATCTACCGCTTGGATCTCCAAAATCGCTTAAAAAATAAGTCATCTCCTTTTAAACCCGCTTAAGACCAGCTTTCCACCAAGGGGGAGATAAGCAAAGAGAAGAAGAACCATTCCATCCACCATTCAAGCGGGCGGAGGGCCATCTCTGCTCCGTGTTCGTAGATATGCTATGATGCTATGCTACTCACAGCCTATTTCCTCTTACTTTGATAGCCTGCCCTGAATGGTGTTATTATTGGATATTTATTGGATACTCTACTCGGCGTAGCAGAGCGGACCGATGAACGTACATTTTTCATACTTAACGTCATAGAAAAAAAATAATAGCTTAGTTGCAATTAGAAAATAAAAAGTGATTTAATGTTTTTTAGATTAACCTTATCTCTTCTCAGGTCTTAGATTAGATTTATCATTATTTATTGACAAGTAAAAAATGCTCTTTGTAGTAATAAAACTGTAAATAATTTGTCGTTTCAGTTTTAACGCCTTTTTATAAGACGAGAAATTTAAAAATGGTTATAAGAATTTTGAATAACTAACTTCTTTACAGATGCCAATACTAGTTTACGAGTTACCATTCCGTCTTCGTTGCCAAGTCATGCAAGCAGTCTATGGGAGTCATATAAGAGAATCGCTCATATTCAGGAAGGCGGACGACGATTTCAAACGGATGCTATCAATGTGGCTTAAGCATTGTGTGTTTTTTCCCGGAAACTATATCGTTCAACGTGGTGATGCTGACCAGTCCATATACTTTATACACAGGGGAGAGGTCTGAGCTATTATATAATATCATATTTATATCGTACCTATTTATTAATAATTTTTAACAACCTACGGGTCTCCCTCGAATGGAAGGGTATTGAAGGGTTTTCCGCAACGCTGGCCAAGTGAATTTGTGGACTTCATACTCTAAGACATGCAGGTTTTCTAACAATGTTTTACTCCACTGTTATATCATGTGCTATCCGTTAATGCCGAAGTTCCTAGCTAATTAGCCCCTAAAAGTGAAGCCGAAGTCCTAATCCAAGACACAGTCCGTGTCATTAAAAGTTTCCGATAAAAATATCTATAAACACGCGAAGTTAATTTGATGAACTGACGTGGCAGGCGGAGTGTTAGATAAGTGATTGTAAACCAAGACAGAATGTTATCAACAATATTGCTTTCAGCGTTCGTTTTGGAAAAATATTAATGCTATATTTTTATACCTATTCAATATTTAGCTTATTAATTATCCTCTTATTAATAAACCTGGCGGCGTCGAAGTAGCACTATTAAATGGATTATACTATTAATTTCTATAAAAAAATTATATAATTTCTCTGAATAAAAGTTGTATAACGTCAGAACTATCGCACTTGAACCGACAGCAACTTTCAAACGCCAGAGCGTGACAAAACAATGCGTGTTTTTTCCAACGTTATAACATTTTTATTGCGATGGATAATGATTTTGGCACTGGAGAGAGCAATGTTATGAGATCAAATCGGAAATGAGGAGATCCGTAGAACTAGATTTACCGACATAGCTGTGGGTTTGAGTCGCAAAGCTGAAGTGACAATGGGCGGGGCACATAGCCCGGAGAACTAATGGACGTTGAGGCCCCAAGGTGCTGGAATAGCGACCGCGCACAGGTACACGTAGCGTTGGTCGGCCCTCAACGAGGTGAGCAGACAACATCACGCGAGTCGCTGGAAACAAGCGTCCCAGGACCGTGGATTTTGGAACTCCCTACAGCAGTGGACGTCAATCAGTTGAAGTAATGATAATAATTATCAACACTTTTATTTACAGTGAAATAAATGATATGTGCTTTCCAGGTGGAAGTGTTAACAGTCCATCAGAACCTAACCGAATCCATTTATGATATCCTAGGACCAGAAGATAGTTTTGGTGTGGCTCAGGTATGCATTCCCCCTATAATAATCGGTTCTTTTTTCTAAAAGTTGTTTCCCAAAGGCGAAAATAAAGTTTTAAATAAATTTGAAGTTCTACAGCCAAGGGCTATATGACTTCAATTTTCACTATCGACAGACAAAGCAGAGATTAGTAACGCCTAATCAAAGATAATTCCTAGGCATACATCTACCTTTCACCAATCGATTTTCACTAGGCAACTCTTAAAACCTAAGTTGTCTATTGTTCTTTTGTGTTTGTATTGTCATATTTTTCATTTAAGGTTATTAAACAAGACCGGATTTATATATTTTTTTCATTTGGTAAGTGTCAGTTTAGGGCGCCTAACGTCGTAAGACATCACATAAGAGTTAGTGGAACGTTTTTTCGAAACTGTTTAGGCCATGTAAACGCATCCAATTAAAGCGATACCAAGATTTAGTGAAACAGGCATAAGTTCCTCTTTTAAGAGAGATTTTTCTCCGCAAAGGGATGCGGTGGTAGAGTCACTACAAACAGACTGACTTTACGTTTCAAAAGTGCTGATAAACTAGGCCTACTTCAAATAAAATAATTTTGAATTTTCATGATCTTTGTATATGTTCATCCTTTTCTGACGGGGCACGAGAAAGCTGACCTTAATAAATTTCCTTAGATCTCTAAGGTATTATAACATAAACTCATTTCAGGGCTTATTTGTGGGAGTGACTCACCACTTTTCCTTCCGAGCACGCACTGTCGTCGACATTGTGTATTTAAAGCTTGACGAATGGAAATATTTACTGGATTTCTACCCGTCGTCAGCGAAAATTGTACAAAGAAAAGTTGAAAATGTCTACTTAGCTATTTAGCAAATAAATTATATAGGTACTAAAGGCATGTTACACCACCATCCGACAAACGTCGGATAACCGCTATGAAAGTTTTAAAACTTTCTTACTTTATGTCAAGTGACAAAGACAAAGTTTTGTCACTTGACATGCGACTATTATCAGATGGTGGTGAAATAGGCCATAAATATAAAATAATACAAATAACATGAAATTATACAAAATAGTTTTATTCATATATAATAACAAAAAATATATAAATGCAACTATTACGAAAATTAAGCTTAATTTGCTACACTCCGCGAAAAGCAGGAGAATCTGTATGGTGTAATTTATAATTTCTTCAATCCTTATACTCCACACCAAACAGATCTTCAAACCGGAGCACCCTCAGGAGATGTTGACTTTACAATTTTACTTGTTGACATATGGAGTTTAGAAAATTAAGCTTTATTTTCATAACATATCATGGAATTCCGCAAAGAAACGCCTGCTTCTATCCAATATATGAATGCAACAATAATGTAAAAAAAAAATGTTCAATTTAGCAACACCTCTTTGGGTTTTCTTTGGGGTTGACTTTTTCCATTTTACAAAAGGAATTAATGATTTTTGGGCATAAAGTTTGTTATAGTATGTTAATGTGTTCTCCCTTATCCATACTTCACACACTTCTACATTGTAATATCTATAAAGGCAAAGTTTAAGTAATTATTGCTCAAGCAAAGTATTGTTCTATAGGCGGTATGGCAGTGGCGTGCACAGGGTTTTTTACCAGGGTACGCATAAAGCAGGTACATGGCATAAAATGGTAATAATTACCTTCCGATACGCTATATCAAATTATTTGGGTATGCAGTGCTTTTGTGCATGTATGAAGTGCACGCTACTGCGGTATGGGTATTATTATATGGTTTCCAGTTTACCAACAAGACCTTCTTGGTCCGTCAATTATTAATATAAAAAAATCTTGAAATCTTGAAATGAGAGAGTTATTTGAGAAAATACAAAGCACTGATTTAATCTTCAGTCGCATTACAACATCTCTCTATTCTTGTCCTACTACACAAATCAATAAAACGTATTTTTTTTTTTAATTCATTAAAGCCCTACAATTATAGTTTTACTATTTGCTACATTTTCATTTCCCTTTATTTCAAAAACCTCCAGGTTGGACATATCTCATTCTAGCCTGGCTGATGGTGACCCGAAGTTACGACATCGGATATTCAGTCAATGGACAGATAAGTATGAAAGCTTCCTAAATTATAGATTCGATTTGACTTAAAATTTAAACAAATAAACGGAAAATATTAATAAAATTATCACATACAGCTTATACCTTAAATTCTCAACAAGGCAATTGTAATTTCTCAAAGGATTCAATCCCTCGTCATCCTTTTCCTTTTCCTAGAAACTCTCTGTGAAACACCCGGTATAGGTGTTCCTAGAGTTTGCTCAAAATCGTCGTCGGATGTCTCTATTGATTCTTCAATACTATCGTTTCTCTGCTGGGTTGTGTGTTGGGTTCCGTTTGTCTTTTGAGTTGTGTGTTGAGTTGTGAGTTGAGTTGAGAGTTGAGTTTCTGATATACTGAAACTTAAAAAAAAGGTAATTACAACGAATGACGACAGTGTCAATTTGGGTATTTATTATTTTGGCTTTTTTTGTCTGGTCCGGTATATTGGGAGGCTTAGCAAAAATGGGCCTACTATATCGATAAGGGGCTCATAACTGCCATACCACTACCATCTTAGACTTCATTATTACTTAAAATCAGATGAGATTGTAGTCAAAGGCTAAAAACTTGTGGTGGAATGATAAAAAGTCTGAAGATCTATGTTCCAAGATTATAAGCCCACTAGATGACTGCGTTCTTAGTCCGCGTATTACAGTTTTTTTTAAACCCGGTGGAAACTATTTGTTTTCCTAGGATACTGGGATAAAAATATATTATGTTACTTTGCGTCCTTTCAACTAACTCTATGCCAAAAATTAAGTTAATTAGTTACTAAGTTACGGCGTAAAGGAAGGACAAACAAACAAACGCATTTTCACATTTATAATATTAGTTACTGCCAGGGTGTCAGTCTCCTCTGAGAATACGAAGTGTATAGGCCATAGCACAGCAGCATACGGGCTAGTTACGAATTGGTAGTTTTCTGACAATCGCTGTCCCATTATATACCCATACCGGTCCACAACACAGCACAGGTCTCCTCCCACAATGGGAAGGGTTCAAGGCTGTCGACCACTATGCTGGGCCAGTGTAGATTGGGGGACTCCACACACCTTTGAGAACATTATGTAGTACTCCTCAGTAGGTTTCATCATGATGATGAAGCAAGTGATATTTTAATTACTCAAATCGCACATAACTTAGAAAAGTTAGAGGTGCGTGCCGGGATTCGAACATGGCTCCCCGAAAGTGAAGTCGAGCCCCAACCCAATGCGCAACCACTCTGCAGCTGTCCCGGATGCAAGTTGTAAAATCTACTATTTACCCATTAAAACCTATACATTATGCAAATCTGGTCAAGATTAATGCACTAGTTGAGCCAAAAATAGGTTACATAACTTATGGGTGTGAGGTCATCCTAAATTTGACAAGCATAGCAGATAATGATAGAAACATAAACAGGAATGTTATATAGGATAATTTTGTCCCGTAAAAATGCTCAGTTCTTAAAAGATGGCCTCATCTACTTTTTCCTTATCATGCTAAAATGGCTAATCTGATCTTGACAAACGTAGTTATTAGGACTTGAAATAATACTTAGGATCCTTTTTATGGATATCTGAACCTACTAATTAAAAAGCGTTTAAGTATTTAATTTATTTATACTCTACTACACTACTACACTACTACAAAGTTAGGAAAATAAAGGATTCATAGAAACACAAAGAAGAGTAGAATACCAAGGGCGGCCTTAGGCTTAGGACAATATTAGCGACATCGAAGAATCTTAAAGGTTTGTTAAATGTTTATGCCTTGAAACAAATAGCAAGAACGTTGAATTACCTTTCACGGTTAAGAGTTTCTAGTTGCGCCGTGTCGAAATTAGCCTTACAGCACGGCCACTTCGGTCCAGCTTCCAAATACATGTTCAAGCACCGTGTGTGCACTGCATCTCCGCACAGTGGACAATTGTAACCCTGGAATAATTAAAAAAAAATACCTGATTAATGGACGCCGCCAGGGTATTTTTTCCATTTGCTTTTGTTTATAACATTGTATTGTTAATTACTAGAAAATATCACAATTTGTTGGATAGAAGCAACTTTGCGGAAATCCATGATATATTATGAAAATTAATCTTAATTTGCTATACCTTCGTGGTATAGCAAATTAAGATTAATTTATTAAGCAGGAGAATCTTTATGGTGTAATTTATAGTTTCTTCAATTCTTATACTCCATATGAAACAGATCTTTGGCAATGTACCCTCTATGCACGCTTTGCTCCGAAACCGGAGCATTCTCAGGAGATGTTGACTTTACAATTAATAATTGTTAAGACAACAATACAACAAGACAACCAAACAAAGTGCTTGCGCTGACAGTAATGCGATGCTATGAGTCAGGGTATATTGTACACTTTTTTTTAAAGAGATAGAAAAGACATACCCTAAAAACAATCTCTTTGCAAAGACAGCATTCATTAATAGTGTCTGGCATATTCTCACGTAGGTAATGTTGGAACTCATGTATAGCCCGTAACCCCAGAGCATAATTTGTGTTGATCTCCACCAAATAATGCATTCTGCACCAGGTACGTAATAGTCTCTGAAAAACATATGAAGTATATAATAACACATGACTTGAGCAGCTTTCTACTTAATTGGGTAGTTAAGTAAGAAGGTAATGGTAACATATATGTCTATATACCCTATCTATATACTTTAGTTTAAACAAAATAAAATTGCAAATAGTTCAAGGCATTTTCAAGAAATTAGGGAAAATGCATACAAAAAAAAAGTATTCCAAGAATTTCAAAACCTTGTCCAACATATTATGATTATATTAATCATTTATCATCATTATTTATCAAGAAGAGCTATAACATAGATATATCATACATAGGTCTAGTGTCCTTCTGTTCCAAGGGGAACAATGCCGATACAATGTGTTATGAACGTAAAGTGTGTCAATTTCATACTATGGTACTCATTGAGAGTACTAGTAAGCAAGTATAGCCAAGCCGGGCTACTGCAGGCAGGCAAGGGAGGGGCTCTGCAGTCAACAACACTGCACTTATTTGTTGCCTTTTTGGCAAGCAAAGTTAGCTTACTAAATAATCTCTACACGTCTAGAATTACATTTAGACCTTAGAGAGTTAGAGATTTATGTACAACCAGATTGGCAGAATTATCTATTTGTTTGTTTAAAACCATCTTCAAGCAAAGGTACTAAATGCTTGGTCTAAGATGCCCACAGAAAACTCAGCTGGATATTCCATTTCAACATGAATAACATTGTCACAGTTTGGAAAGTATAATTACCTGTGCATCAGTTTTGGGTACTTTCAATTTATTCACCAAATTCAAAGCATACTGTGATGATATTTGTCGGCTTTCTGTAGTCATGATCTCCTCTATCAGTGTTCTAAAGAATTCTAGCTCTTGTGCGGAAAACATATTCTGAGACTTGGTAGCATCATCAAAACCAAGGAATAGGAAAACAATATTTTTCTCCGAGGTCACCTCATCATTGACAATTTTAATTGTTTGTTGGAATGGCCTTATTGTGTCATTTATCTGTTTGGCTAGATCTTCTATTGAAGGTTTATCTTCTGAAAATATTTATTAGTCAATTAGAAATAAATAAAAGCGTAGCATTTCTGAAAATAATTGCCGGCACACACATTACTTTAATTTTGAAATTTTATTTAGATGACTGCTATGACGCTGACGGTATGCATATGGAAGCCAGATGGCATAAAAAGGAAAAATTCTTCTCCTCAATGAGACATACATTTTAGAGTAGGCAGTGCTTGTGTGAAGTGCACGCCACGCACGGTTCCCACAAACTTAGTAAACAGGCAGCAACAATAAACCAGACCCAGAAGTAAAAGTGTTTCCAGGGGATATAACTAATACCCCCTGGAAACACTTTTACTGCCATGAAAAGCAGCTGCATGGCATACTTACAATGCCATGATGAAAGAACATGGAAGGAACAAGGCTAGTACACATTTTCTTGATACAAAAGTTGTCTCTAATTTGCAATAATTTTACCACTTCCATGGTTTGTTAAGTTAGTACTTTTATATTTACTTTAATGATGCTTATTGAATTTTCTTTTAAAAACTCCTATGAGAATAATCATTAAAGCTCACCAGTAAAATATTATAATAGGAGCAATGTTGTAGGGATAAGTTCTAAAAACATCTTTCTTACAAGGGGATGTGCAGTGTCACTAATTGGCTAGTGATGATAATAATATATTTTACATTTTAACTGCATTAATATGATGCTAGTGCTAGTTTGAGATGAAGCTAGAAATGAATTAAATGTGACATGAAATATTAATTTGTTACCGGGATATGACTGATCCAAAATGTTCTGCGCGTTTGAAAATGTGAGCACCCCCTTACTTGCGATAGTGCGTAAAAAAAACCTATGCACTTCACCGTAACTCATTTTGTTTATACTATTTTGTTTCGTTATTTTCTTATCCAATAAATGTAGTACTTCGAAACCGATTACTGAGTACAGGAGCGGAAACAAACAAAATAGGTACTAAAATAATTTTCAATTACTTTCAAACTGACAGCGGGAACGAATGTCAATGTCAATTAGATTTTCTGTTCTGTATTATTTCTATGGAGTTATGGAGTGTAGGGAATTATTTCCTGTAAGGAAAAGGCAAAGGTATATGACCGTACAGCCATGTCAATTAGAATTCTGAAAAAGACAAATTACGGATCACGTTTAGAAAAAAAAACAGACTTGCAGGCTAGCTAACTTAGCTAAGCTTAACTAATAAAATGAAAAAATTATAAGAGTCAGACAAAAAAAACATGATCTATTAATCTGATAGTAATATGCTATCTAAACCGCATAATTTTGTACGTTGCAGATAGGACGCGACGCTCAATTACGTAGGTAGGCACCCAGCGCAGCGGTTTAATTGCAATCCTGTTTGTAATGGCGTCTTTTCTTTTTAATGCTTCTTATTTTTCTTTTACGCTTGAACAAATACGTAGATAGGAACTAGCCGTTCGTTCATTTAATGAGACAATTTATTGAACAACAGAAATAATATCTTTTACCTGACAGAACACGGGCTGCCAATAATTAATGACGCGAAGTAAGAACCAGGTAATATAAGAAAGAAAAGCCCGAGTCCGAAGCGAATTCGCGTGGGGAGGTTTTCGTACTATTATACTTTTTTCTATTTCCTACTCTGGGTCAGTAATAAGCACAAGATTGGATGAGATCATTAATCCTCTAAATACCAGTTTCTTCATCCGATGTTGACCCTAAAAATATTCGAGTTGCTTCTTAGGATTCAGGCCCGAAATGTTCAGTAGCATTTTAATTTGCAAACAAATTAAAAGGTGGGGAGGCACGTGCATAGGTTTTGTTGCCTGTCGGCCGGTGTGAGTTCCTAACCACAGCAGCAGACTGGTTTTCCTAAAATACCTCTTCATTAGATTTGCTGCCCATGCTTGTGGGCTTATAGGCCTAGGATTGCCTCCTCATGTATGTCGTAATTCGCGGTGAAGTATTATATATGTATTGTTGTTTTGGGATTTAGTCACTATTACGAATGCTTGCAATCAGTCAATCAAAAATAAGTAATGGCTTTGCAGGCCCAAAGCCTTCGCTGTGTCTTTTTCTAGGGCCCTGCGTTATCAGCGAAGCTTTCGCCTTCATGCGTGCGTTTATCGCTGTATATGTACCCGTACATACCATCCTTTTTCGCCATGAAAATTAAGCTTAATTTGGCTGTTCGCGGAGTATAGCAAATTAAGCTTAATTTTCATTACGTAATAAAATGTTTTTATAAATATATTTCTACCCGGACAAAGGACGAAATGTTATCTTCTGCTACAGTTTTATCCACTTTCTTAACATGGGCGCACGGCTGATAATAGTAGGTAGTAATATCCAAACACGTGAAAAGGCGATAAGCCTTTACCTTGTTGCTGGGCTTTGCATGGTGGACCAGTGGATATAATCAGGGGTTAAAAATGTTTTCTCCTGCCTATGCTAGCCGTGCTGTGATGGCAGGGAATGGCAGGAACTCCTGATATAGCGATTGCCCGGCTGGCAGTCGATCCGGCCTTGACATTATAATGTGGAGGTATTCGCAAGGATAGCTGTCCGCGCGATTATCACTGGACTTGCAGCTGTCACTTTACTTTTGTGTCCACTTTATTGAAGCAATCACGGCGCTGTGAGTGCTGTGCCATGAAATCCCCCCTTCTCATTGTTGGAGCGAAGACGTGTCCTGTAGTGGGCCGGTAATGGGTTGATACGATGATGATTATAATGAGGTGATGAGACGCTGAAATACGAGTGTCCGAAAAACTAAAATTTAAATAAAAAAAAAAAGAGTTCCAGATCCTCATAATTTATATGTACCTATGTTGCGCTTCAAATGGGGACAAAATATAAGCTGTCGTTTGTACAGCTAGTCCAGTGGGAGTCCGTAATAGAGGTCAGTGGGAGTGCAAGAGTTGGGTCGCACTTCTCCGCGGTAGGAGTCTTTATGTCATGATGTATGGAGTAATTTCTGATGTATCTCTAGGTTCAATCCACATTCACCCTCAAAACGGCCGACTTATCAGTTTATTTTTAATAAATACATCACCTTTTTCCGAACCTCCCACGCTTCGCCACTGAGTACCATACACGGTCTAGTTTAATAACAAAGATAAGTACTATACAGTGTTGTTGAAAATATTAATCACTTTATGAAATAGGTACATTTTGTATAATATAATCAAGTCTAAGTCCGGCTTTCCACTAAAACTAAACAAGTAGGGACGCGAAGCGAAGATATCAAGCGTAGTTATGGGACGTTTAATGACGCTATGCCGTAGGTACAGCTTGTATCCTAAGCTTGTATAAACGTTCTAGCTATTAATTTAACTTATGAGACATCGAAACGAGTTAAATAAATAGCAAGAAATAGAATTTTTAGTTGAATGCTTTTAAGACGATCCCATGTCGGTTTCTTCTTAATAAAACAACCCTTAAGCACACCCTTAATAGCGAATGGAAGCTTGTATAGGAAAATTGTACGATAATGATATCGTATACTAACGGCTAGTATAAAACACTAATGAACAACTTTTTTTGAACAGCTTTGTTTTATTGTTTGTTTGAATTCTTTACCGCGCTCACAAAATAGAAAAAAAAGAAACGGCACATGAAAAGAAATTCATCAGAGAAATGCTAAGCTAAGCTCAAAATCATCATTATAAACTTATTACTTGCCTACTACTCATCCAGCTCGCTGGATTAGGCCCTAGTATAAGGAATAGTGGATTGGTAAACTTCACAAGTCTTAGAACGTTATGGAGAACTCTCCCGAGCAACGCGACATCGCAAGGGTTCGGTGGAAAGGCGCCTTAAAGTTGGCTTGATGACTTCCAAACTAACCGTTTATCCTCTAACCCTTCAGCAAGGTCTACACTATTTTGCTGACTAATTAAATATAAAGTTTCAACAAACTCATAACCCCAATTTAACCTAAGTGAACCGTGAATTAGATACTTAACCAGCTGATGTTTAAATATTAAGTAATTACCTAACTATAGTCCGAACGTTGATAAAATGCGTTCCTGACAGGATATGATGCGATGTAACTTTGTAGTGTAGTTTGAATTGAATATTAGGTGAAAGGACGGAGATTAACATAGATAATACAATGATATATCTTAATCTTCGTTAAATAAACGATAAAACATACTTTTGTACACATTCAAACTTATAATATGACCAAATGACAAATGTAAGGAATATATATTCGAGAATATCTTTCTCATCGGCCGGATTATGTAGGAAATTACAATATACAATCGTTTATTTTATTTTGTGTAGAGAGCTTTTTGCAGGCATTTTGGAAATATGAAAGTAGTTTGAAATGCCTTCACCTACCAAAGGTTTGGAATGAGGATTCTAAAAGAAAAAGCCGCTAAGATAATATACAGCAGTTTTAGTTCAAAATATAGCTCCTCTCCAGATGAGGCCAATTTTCAGAGTTTCCGCTATGACGTGGGATAGCCATTTTTGTTTTAGCCGTTTTGCGTTTTTGCGTTCCCGTCGCGAGCGTGTCTGGGAATGTTGCCCTGATTCCTATGTAGGGTGTGATCTTATAAACAAATATTGATACAAACTAGCGACGACATTCTCTTAATAGGTAACTATCTAAAATAATGATTATGAACGACCAGAAAAACTTTGAAAAATGTTATTAAGACAGCTTTTATGAAAACTTCAATTCTGATTGAGTATTAATACCTACGTAGATTTTGAGAAAACACAAAGTCAAATAATTACTTCCTAATTAGTTAATTAGTGCATAAGTTCGTTTGGTAACCTTCTTTTGCCTGCGAGTACTCGTGTAGGTACTCGCGGGCAAAAGCCTTAGTAGGTAGCTAGGTACACATAGATAGGTAAACTCGTAAACGCTGTCTCAGACCGAAAGTGATCTCATCTGTATTATTGTTATTATATACTTTTTAGTACCTATCTATTGCTTTTTATTTGAAAGACTGAAAACTAAGATAAATAACAAAATAAAATTTATTTTAGTGTTTACCTAAAAAACTATGAAATATTCCTATTATTAAATAGCACAAAACAAGTAACTAGGTATTAATCATTAATGTATGGTGTAGATAAAAGTCAGAAAATAAGTGCATGTGCAAGACTAAGATATCTTTTAGGTACATTTCTTGTAGTTGTATCGTTTTGTGCTGTGTTATTTAAAAGAGCAAAATAATCAATGACCTCCATGATGGTTACCAGAACATAGAAGTTCTTTATTATTATTCTTGTTTTCATAACTTGAATCAGAATGTTCACATTCTAACAGCGCCCTTGATATTTCATCGTCCGTTATTATGATAAAAGTTACTAAAAAGAAATAAAAACGGTTCTAATAAAAACTATAAACTTTACCCAATAAGAATTATACGCCACTTAAATAAATTACCACAACTACAATTCCATAGAATTATATTCTATAAAAATAGTACCTAGGTTACTTTCCAGAGCCACATGTACTCGCGTTGGTCTCATTGACCGATAACAGTCAAAATGTGCCATACGCCCACACCAGCGCTTACGACGTACAAAACAATGTCCAACCACAAATTAAGAAGGTACTTAAAACCACAAAGTCACCGGGTTGATATTTTTTGAGAAAACAACGAATTTTTCATTTGTCGGTTTTGCAGACCAACGCGCAACGAAGTTTAAACGTTGTAGTAGGTATAGAATGGTTAAGTATACACAGTATTGTTATGAATATGTCATTTACTTATGGTATGTGTATTATACTGTTTTATGGCTTTGCTTAATCTGCGCATTTGAAATTTTTAACCGATATACTTAAACTTAAAATGCTTGTATGGTGAATTCCCCAAACTCGAAACCTTTAAAACTTTTAATGGCCCCAATTTGAGTTCAAAACACTCAATGCGTTTCATGACGTCGATACAGCGTATTTCAATACTATTGTGTTAGATACGCCATTAGGGGCTTAAGTGCTCCTATCGTTTAAAGTATGTACCTACTTAGTATTATTTAAAAAAAATATACACCGTACCATGTACCTTGGCTAGTGTCAACTTTAGTCCATACTCCATGTTCGTAGCTTTTTATTTAGCTTTTGTTTATAGTTATTCTACATTCGTTAACAGAGAACTAAAGCCACCTAAAGGCTTCAAACTAACTTTGATCGTAGAGGAAATCCTCAACAAACTTCTCGGTTATTTCAAGTGGTATCACCAACTACCAATTTTACCAACCTTTGAAACAAGTTTCCCAAGTAAGAGGAAAATTTAGTGCCAGTAAAATTCTAAGGTAGTCAAAAGGCATTCAAAAAGAGGGACGTCTAATAGAGCAATTTGTATGTGCTTCTTGAAAGTAACTGAATTGGTCCATTCCACATAAAACGATTAGAAGAGCATTGTTGTAATTTGGCCTTTCTCCAAATGTAGCGCTTTTACGTTTTCTTTTACATTTGTACCGTTTACTCGTACAAATTGAAAATCGTTTTTTTAAAAGTATTTAGTAAAAGTTAATTTTTAAAGGATATAAATTTCGTTAGCTATGCCTAAAATCTAGCATTCGCGCAACGTAGTGGGACTAAATTCTAATTCCCTCTCTTCAATTAGAGAGTTTGCCTATGCCCAGCAGTGGGACGTCGGTAGCCTAAGATAATGATAAAGATATTTACTTAAACAAAATCATTATCCTTATTAATGCCTCAAGGTCTCTTCATTGTGTGAGAAGTACCCAAACAAGGTTATTTAGAACGGTGGGTACTCTGTGGCGGACTAAAATAAAAAGAATCAGTAATACTCGATTCGAATAAATGATTGTATTTTCAAGTATCTTATATTTCATTATTTGTGTACAAATCTGCAAACCTATCCAAACCTATATTCCAATAAGTTTAAGTCACACTTTATATAAAGTTATTTATAAGTTATTTATATAAGTGTGTGTGATGCAATGATGTGAATTTTTATTATTAATAATAATGATTGGCACCATTGGAATCTGTTGGAATTACTACAGACACTGAGTTCAGTAATTTCATCAGGATATAAGCTCGGAGTGTACAAGTGTTCGGTCTTGCATATTGAGAGGTTTAGGTGACTCACACGGCCGGGATTAGTCTCGAGCCATCGAACATAAGGACCCTCTGTGAAGCTGAATCATACCGGTATGCCACAGACTAGACTATGAGGCGTACATAAAACATCAGACTGAAATCTGTAAAAGTTACTTGTAAGGCGCCAATAAATCCCGACCCTATACGGATATGTTATGCCTGTCCTTATGTACGCCTTTGGTGTACCTACTGAAAATAACTCGAACCGAACTTAACGCCCTGAATAGTAAAAGACAAACTACACCACGACGACTCTTCACCCGATGGGCACTTCCACGCAGGAAGGCACTTTGTAAGGCAGTTTGCTCGCCTTCGGAAGTGTTTTTTTGTGTATAGACACATGCTTTATAGACATGTGCTTTTGGGCTGTTAGATTCGGTGGATCGTCGCGCCAGGAGAATTATAGGCGACAATTCGTTAACACAGGCGAAACTACATAGTCTCCAGCACCGACGGAATGTTACCTGTTTATCGGTTTTTTACCGGATATACTTCGGTGAGTGTGCTCAGGAACTTCACAATCTTGTTCTTCCTTCCCCGTTCTTCCACAGAACAGCGAGACACCGTGAGCGGTGGCATCCTTATGTGGTTGATATTCCATCAACACGCACGAAACGTTTTTAATCCACATTTCTGATACGTGCCGCTAAGATGTGGAACGCCCTCCCGGCAACTGTGTTTCCTGCCACGTATAATTTGAGTACCTTCAAGGCTAGAGTGAATAGGCTTTTTCTAAGCAAGCGTGCTCCAACCTAGACCTCATCATTGCTTTCTAACGGGCATGATTGTCAAACGCTGGCCATCGTTAATAAAAAAAAAAAAAAAAACCTTCTAACACTGAGTGCACAGACACAAACAAGCAGCAAAAACTGCTAAATTTAAATAAAGGCAAGGCCAAACCGTAGCGCTCAGTCTGCGTCCTGAACGTCGTTAATGATTGCGTCCAGCGTGCGACCATCTCAAAAGCGCTTTCCAGCAAGTCTTGTGATTCGTCGCTAGTAGAACGCGTATTTGAACGCTGCTAAAGTCACATATAGCCCGCAGATGTGGGGCTCTCGCTTAAAACAAAGATCAAGTGAATCAAGTATGAGCTCAATATAAACTTTTAATTTGTCTCGAATCAACTTGTCTTGTATTTTAAACTTTTTAACGTGCCATAAGTTAGGATTTACATTAATGAGACATAACTTCTTCCACATTACGAGTAATGGATATAATGCTTTAATTTTATTTTTCTCATAATAATGTAACCTGTTTAATTTCTTTTACTTACTCGAGAATACTATACTAAAGTAATATTATGAGGAAAAGCAAACAGATACGGAACACTAAATCCTTGATTTGATTGCTGGACTGGACTTGGGTTGGGCCAAATTTGATCCTGATTTGATTTGTTGTGTGGAGTTCAATTAACCTCCAATTTTTTATCAATTCCTCATAGAGTTTCAATGAGCCTAGTTAGTCGGAAAACCTTTAATACGAAAAAATAAACGAATACTAGGAGTTCAATCGTAAATAATCTTATATCTCCCAAACTTTAAACCTTTACCAACACGCAAAAGATACAGAGTTACAAACTTTTACGTTAACGATCCTATCCTAGAAGTTCTGTGCACTTGCCTTCTAGCTAAAACGGCAGTGAAGCAAATAAGTTTAAGCAGTTTTGGTAAAATTATATGGCACATTTGCATGGGATAGTACGTTCTGGGACCTTTGATCAATAATGTACCTACTAGATATGCAGATCATACAAAATCAAGCAGAAAGAGTGACCGGTTTTTTACTGATGGTTGTCTGTTGAGTGTTTTAAAATATTAAAGCTTTGCCCACGTTAACTACACATACCTACCTATATAAATCATATTCCAAACGTAAAGTTTTTCAATTGCAGTGGAAGTGCCAAATATACAAATCTATGATTTAAGTACAGATAGAATGTCAACATATTAAAACAAACGACTGAGATGTGGGCGAATAATATCTATATATGTCCTCGCTCTTTTAGCTTTAATTACTTACTTAAATTTGAAACGTTGAATCACGAAAACATAACCAATCGCAAATGCCAATCCCGAGGACCTACTCCCATTTTGCCTTTTATAAAAAAAACAGTATTATATTCTCAAAGAGTTGTTTCATAATATAGGTGACACTGGGCACGTCTATCTTTTGCTGGACCTGGGGTAAGACCAAGGAACATTAATTTTATTTTTGTTCTTAGGCTCTAGTAGTATATTGACATCCATTTTCAGTATACTTTAAATTACTAATTCTCATAAGTTAGTCTAATCTAGTATATTATTTATAAAAGACTAGTACTAACAAACAAAAGCAACCGGTTTTCACATAACAGCAGTTTCTGCAAAGTTTTTATGAGTGCATTTGACCTCAATATCGCCTTGCAAATTTTGTAGGTATTTAGTTTTCAAAGGGCAAATTGCGATTTGCTTGAAATCGATCGTAATAAAAGTTTCAAACTACACTTTCAAAACTTTGGCTTAGCTGCTCTTGATTCGCCATAACATTATAATGACACTAAATCAAAATTTTGTAATCTAATATTCTACAGTCACTGTTTATAAAACACAAATAATTTGACGCTACAAAACACATACAGCAACATAGATATTAATTACCGCAAAATTGCAGACAAATAACACTTTAAGGCCATCAAAATAAAGATAGGGTAAATCAAATATGTTATGCAATATTTAATTTTATTTAGTCAAAGAAAAATGTGCATGCATAAATTCCTGTTACCAAAAATTATTTTATCATCCCAAAGTCTAAAGACGTAATGAACTAGTCTCCCTGCGTGATAAACTATAACTCCCTTAACGCGGCAACTCAATAACTAAACATAATAATTTAAGAGCTAGAAATAATGAATAGCAACGAGGCTGAAAAAATACCCATTAGGTAATCGGACGGCAAGTATAGCTTTTCTCTAGAAATCATGGGAATTTTATGTTATACTCTCTGATAAGTATAACATAAATGACTATCGTTAATGTAGCTTAGGGAACATAATCTAGTTTACACGAAACTTTGTCCGCGTTATTAAAATTACGCGGAGAAAAATATCCTATGTAAATTTCTGAAAATTTACATAGGATATTACATATGTGCCAATTTCATCAAGATAGGTGTTAGTATGGAATAATGAAGAATCATTGAAAAATCAATCATTAATTTTTTTGGCATATGTATGTCAAGGACTTAACTACGATTGGACCAATAAAATAACGTTTGAAGTTGATTATCAAAGTAACTTTAAAAAGTGGTAATGCAACTAATCCTTGACAAAAAAATTTATCGTTCCTACTCAATACTGACGCCGACAATATTAGATTACTTTAAGTTCCATCGGGTTGAATCGAGTGCATCACCGATTCCGTTTGCTTGGTTCAAAAAGACTATGGTGATACTAAATAAATAATTGTTCTCCCCTGATCATGGCTTTCAGTTCGAATAAAGATTTTCAAATGTTCAAAAAATGTCTAAAAATCTGGTTTCAAGTTTTAACTCCGGTTTCTTCAAGCTATTTGGCACGCTTTCAAAGAAGCGAAAGCGATTCGGCGCGGTTGATTATTTGATTTACCTACAGTTTGATTAAAACGCACGGTTAGGTATTCATAGTCATATTCTTTGTTCATGTAAGAGAACCTACGTCGATCAAACGAATTTCACAAAATACTAAGGTCACATAGACGTGGGTTGCTGAATATTTGGTGAGAACTTTTTCTTTCTATTATATCTTCCTACATACTTACCAACAGTATAATATTTTAATAGCCTTATTCTTAGAGCCGTACCTCGAGTCATGGTATATCACATTTATCATCATCAGCCTAGTAACGTACCTCTGTTGGGTACATACCTTCTCCGTCTTATGAGAGAGGGTAATCAAATGCATTTAGTAATAAATAACGAGGACCAACGGCTAAACGAGGCACGGAAGTGGACAGCACCAATTTCTTTGCTCTATGTTAAAAAGTTTGAACAGAAGAACATTTTTGGCCTGACCCCAAAAATCGGAGCATGCAAACCAAAATTGATGGAGATCTTCTGATAGAACATAGCATTTCCTTTAAAACTTATAAGAGTGGGCCCAACAGTGGGATATGAATAAGCTAAGGATGTACACTTGGAAATTGAAATATAGAGTGTTACGAGAATTGACATATTTCCTTGCAACGTTTTAACTCTTTTTAAAATACAATATGTTCAAAACCATTTTTAAATACTGGTGTATATTCATTCTGTAATGATATACAATTTCATTACAAAATTTAATCATTCAAAATTGTAATATTTTCACTTAATTTAATAGCCCAATCTTATGTTGGGCTATATTTAAAAAAAAAATGGATAAGAATATAATTTAAATCTAGCAAACATTATAATGCGACAACACCGTAGAAAAATCAGACCAAAGCTTAGCTGTAGATTACTAATGCCTTATACTAGAAGACAAAAATATTGAATTGTTTTCTTTATTCCAGTACAATCTTACCAACAGAAACGATTAAGATGGATGAGAGATTCAAGATGGTAACGTTATCACCGGTATGACGGTTATATAAAAGCTATACCTCTAAATGGGTTCTACTCGACATTGGACCGGAACGCTAAACCGCTTAGAGGCATGTCTTTGTCGGTTGGGTGGTAACTAGCTACGGCCAAAACCTCCTCATTATTTAAATTACGTAAAAGTAATCAGAGAATCACGAAACTCGAAAGGTCAAAGAGCTGCCGTTTGCCGGACAACTGCTGGTGTAGTCAGTAAAATAGGGTTATGTAATGTTTGGCACGCCTTCAAACTTCGAACAGTAAAGTTTAAAATGCAGTTAATTCTTCGATTTACAAATCGATTAAATACTGCATCACACTTAATCCCTCTTTGATTTTTTATTTCATATCTTTGCTGGTATTCAGCCTAGACTCTCAGGTATTTCTTATACTATCTAAAACATTTAAGCGAATTATTAGAGAAGGTTATTTATTCAAAGGTAAGTATCTAATACTATTGAAATTAAGAAAATAATAATATATTAGCACCGCCAAGCATACACAATTTAATGGTGTATGTGTGTATGTTTGCACAAATAAGTGGGCATACACTTATTTCTACGCAATTATTAGCCGCACTGTGATCATTCTTTTTTAATAGCTTACTTCAACTAATAATATTTAGTCGAAAATTATTAAAGAAGTTTACAAGATGAACTTAAGTATTAACATTATAACTGAAAGCGTTTTTAAAAAGCCGGACTCTTCGGCCTCTTAATTTACGGAGTTTTGTGCGTTAATATGACTTGATTTTACTGTGAAGAAAAACATTGCGAGGAAGCCTACACGCCTGAAATAAATTTAATATAATAATAATAATAAAATCAAATATACTATTGAATAATTTTGGCAGTCGTGAAGGAAAACATCGTTAGGTCAGAGTGTGAAGCGTACTAATACACACTTGGCCAGCGTGGACTACGGCCTTAACGCATTCTCACTTACACAATCTGAGAGGAAAGCAGTGCACTTTAGCGGGTCGCTAATAGGTTGAAAATCATTGTCAACCCGTTACCGCTAAAGATGATGATATAAAAACTAGGTAAGATTATTTAAACTATGTTCTACATGAACTAATGTCTACGCGCTACATTATAATAGCAAACATAAATCGTTAGCTAAAAGCAGTCTCTTTACACTGAATTACGAGTGTTCCCTAAACTTTTAACTGCATTCAGCTAGCTTAATATGAAACGACCTGCGCGCATTAGAGGCATTACTTTAGAAATTTATGACTGAAATTTTGCTAAACTCAAATAAGTAGATACGTAATTATTGTTAGAGATCTCGCTATGTCTTTCCAAATCATTGGAAGTCGTTGAACTCATTACCGGGCCACTGCAGAGTCGAGGTATCCTATCAGAATGAGAAGAATTTAGGCCGTACCACCACGCTGGCCAAGTGATAATTAGTAGACTTCACACTCCGACCTCACGATGTTTTCTTTCACCACTCCCGCCATTGAAGCAAATGATATTTAACTGCTTTGATCATTCCATAAACCCATTACCGGCCCACTACAGGGCACGGGTCTCCTCCAACAATGAAAAGGGTATAGACCTTCGTCTATTTTTTCACTAAAAAAAGTTAAGAGATGCACGTTTGGATTCAAACGCCCAAAAGTAAAGTTGAAGTCCCAACTACTAGGCTATTACCACTTAACTGCTTGAAAGAAACATAACCCTGAAAATATAATGGTGCGTGCATGAGAGAGAAGGCCTGTGTCCAGTAGTTGTCTTAGTTAACAACGTTTGAATCAACCCAGAAACGCTGGAGAAATCCGCAAGAAAAGAGAAATGGCACTGTATTTGAGATCGAAGGAGTTTTTTACAAGTCGAATTATATAGGTTGGGTTTTCAGTGAGGAAGGCAGCGACCCGTAATATAACATTTACCATTAAATAATATACCTATTTGCAATCAATGTCTAATCTTTGAAACAGCTTATGTGCTAAAACGTTCTGCTCTCCTTTCGGATCTATCCAATTTACTTTATTATAAGTAATGGAAGCGCTCGAATGTTAGAAAATCTTGCAAACGTGGTTTCATTTAACTTTTAAAACATTATATAGATTGTGTGCGTTTCAGTTTTCTGAGATGAAGTTGTTATCTTCATAAGAAAGTTATTAGTTAATCATCACTCTAAAGCCCTGGGTGGATTTTGGCTTGGTCAAGCAAATTTCCCCAACATAGGCGGTCAGAAGCAGCTTTCTTCCAACTCTGAATTCCCAATATCCTCTTATCACTCTCTACTGAATCACTCCACGGGCCCCCTAGGTTGCCCTCGTCTAAGCCTCATTAATTTGCCCCTCATCAACTTTTTTGGATTCTCGTACCGTCCGTGCCTTGCACATGTCCCGCCAATTTGACGACCTTCGGCTTCTTAAATTTGCTGAATACTAATTTAAATATATGAGTAGTTTAATTTTAATTTTTGCAAGAATAAAATATACAGAAATTATATTATCTTAGTACTTAGTTCTTATTACTCTTCGTCTGTTTTTCTAAGGTTTTCCAATTTTTTAAAGGAAAGATATATATTCTTTTAAACCATATCTTTCTAAATGTCACTTAGATCTATTGCGTCGCTTAATCACAAGAGTGGTTTAACTGCAATGCTTTGAATGGAGGTATCTTCTTTCGGAATTGGCAGGTACTTATTTCAGTAAAATGCTCTTATATTTCGTTCTCAATGAATAAGAAGTAATGAATTTCCATCTTGCCGGTCTATTAGTTAGCATATTGGACTATGAAGGACGATATTGTAGGTTCTATTTATTAATTCTATTCATTCATTCACATACAAAATCATTTTTAAGTATTCAGTTTTCTGTTACGAAGTTTTCAGTACAAGATCGGAGTTGAGCAATTGACGCTGTCAACCCCTGTCTTTACTATAATCACTTGAGTGGAACCGAATTGGAGCTGCACTGCAGCGTGGGAGGCGTTAGCTGTTGCTTAACTCTAGTGCTTATGAGGGGTGTGATTGTGATAAAAAAAACATCGTTCAAACATTTCTTGTAGGCTTCTTTTTATACAAGATAGGTTTGCGCTCGACGACAATCATGCCAGATGGAAAGCAATGATGAGGTCTAAGTTGGGGCACGCTTCTCTAGAAAATGCCTATTTACTCTTCCCTTGACATTTCTTGTTCTTTTTCTACTTCTTCTAGGACCAGGGCGCGTTTGGAACCCTCAAAACTAATAAAGTACGCATAAAAAGTGCCCATCTATGAGCCTATATGACACACACAGTTCGACACTTAAACTGTGTAAATGATTCATTCGGATTCAAAACGATATTTTTTCCAGTTTGGGAGAAATCCTGCAGTGATATTGGAATTTGAGTTATATTTGATCTGTGTCGAGTAGCTAGAAATTCGATCGGACGCATACCGTAGTTCTGACTGTTCCAAACACGAATGCAGTGGAGGCAAATAACATCGAGGGCCCCGCTAGTGTGATAGACGGATTTCGTTTTTACCCTTTTCTATTTATTAAGGTTTTATCCCAATCTTTTTTTGTGCAACACATTCATTTACCTGCAAAAAATATATTGTTTAAGTGTATATTTATGCATTTCAAAGCTGGATTATAAAAATGTACACAAAGCAAATTTTCTCGACTTCATTCGGGGAAGTTTTTTAAGCCATTGTATGGGGCCATCGACTGATCATTGCATTCTTATTATTAAAACTATCGATTCTCGAGTTTTTGCATTGTCCTCGCATTATTTGCACCTTTGAAAAACATTAGATACTTATTGCTTTTGGCAGGAGTAATAAGCAAATAATTAATTATAAAACAAAACTTTTGTATTGAATTAAGTATAAAACACAATACAAATATATTTTGTAAATGTAGGACATTATATTTTTCCTATTTGTGCAATTTTGTTTATGTATTTGTATTTAGCTATTTGAATGTAAGTTTATAATCATTTTTCACCACCTGTTCATCTTTTCCTAATCCTAACGTTGCCTGGCAGAGATCGCTACTGAGCGATCGATAGATAGAGCGATAAGGCTGCCTTTTATATTCTACTTCCGTCTTTATATTTCTATTCTTCTTTTGTTTTCTTAAATAGTGGTGTACAAATGAAGAGTTAAATAATAATAATAACATTATGTCCAGCAGTAAGTGTTAAGTGCTTCGGTTGATATGATGATGATATTTAATGCGAAGATAAAAACAGCTTAGGATATAGAATAAAATTACTAGCAGGTAAGCTGATATCTATTGTTTTGAAACTTGTACGGCCAGAGCCCCCTTAAAAATGTATGTTTTCCAACTTATGAGTGGTAGTTTGGACGTAAGTGTGGTCGTAATCACTATTATAAGAAAAAAAGTACAGCAAAAATGTACCCCACAATATTATGTTAATATAGTAGTAGACATACGATTTGCCTAAAATGCACCATCCATCCATCCATCCACCAAATGCAAAAAAAATATGAAGTAGGTTTGGTTTGGATGCATGCGTAAAAGATGCGCGAGATAAACAGAAAGTATAACGCGAGTCATACCCAACGGAAAAACAAGACGGAGCTTTACTTTTTAATTTCACAAAATAAAAATAAAAACAAAAACATTAGCAATTGCGCACTCAGGTAGATACTTGTACAGGAAATAACTCGTTTCATACATTATCTAAGCACGAGTGCGAGTGCTTTTAAAACTTTTAATGGAGTCGATTACGCTTCTCATTCAGGAGAGCCAGTTCAGCGATTCGAAAGAGAAAACCTCCCATTTGCCGGGCACTAAATAATATTGAATAAATAGTTTTCTACTTTTTGTTGAGAGCACATAAACTTTGTTCTTATTTCCGTACCTACAATAAAGAAATCAAAAAAAGATATTCGCTACACGACGACGACGACGACGACGTCGATGACGATTACGAAACGACTTTAAAAGGGCCTGTCCCGTTTCAACTGCAATTGTAATATTTTTACAATACAGAAATGAAAAAAATGTATAATACGCTAAACGACGACGACGACGACGAAGAAACGACATTAAAAAGGCCTGTCCCGTTTCTACTGCAATTGTAACTAAAAATGCTTATATCTGCTGTGGTTATTAAGTAATCCGTGTGGTGACAGCAGATCTGAATACACTTGTCACCACCACATCCCTCTTATTCCAGCGGGTTTCATAAACAAAGACAAACGGAATGCGGCGGAAAAGGGGCAGGAGCTACTACTACCAGCTACTGCGATCACCTGTCACAGTCCTGAAGGCAATATAAATAATATATGAGAACCTGACTGACGCGACAATATTAAAATAGAAAAGGGGCATAAGTATAATCTTTCAAAATAAATCGACTGTATTCTGACGCAATCACGAAATAAAACTTTTTTGTTTATTCCAAATGAAAGACTACCTTGATTGCGGCCTCAGCAATGATGATGCAGTCAAAGATAGTAGCGGGCTAACCTTCTATTGATATGTCAGTTATAACCAACCCTTATCCTTATCGGTTTCCACGCAGCTTACTACTGGCGCCAACCAACTAGATACAATTCAGATATTATAAATTCCATATTGCCCCAGCCAGGCATCGATCCCGGGACCTCCCACTTTAAAAATCACACCACTCCTCGCTGCGCCATGGAGATCATGACAACCTACCTAAACCCACAACACAGAGCAAAACATATGGCGTCGGCAATCAAAAACTAGCCTACATACAGAACAAAGCTGCTGCAAGTTTTAATCGAACTGCACAACAAAAACTGTATCCAAAGGCAATTGCAGTAAAAGTTTGATAGTCCCCAAAACAGTGTCGACAATTTGCACTCGATTAACGCATTTGTTCCATCTCACTGCAACATTTTTACTAACGATAAAATGTGATATCACGAACGAAATAAATATAAAATAAAAAGAGATAACTTTAAGAACACTGCCATACTCAGCTATTTCTTATTCATTATTATCTTTTTCAACGAAACTATTTTTCAAATCAAAAGAAGCATATTTATTTTTCCTTATGACAACCCTCTTGAAGATAAATTGATAATCACGCGCATAATACGAATACCTAATAAAGTGATACAAGTCACCCGATTTTAATTTTGCATGTGATGTTAGGGCTGTCTCTGATTTCTTTCAGTAAAAACTATGGCAGTGTTTTACTCAAAAACTATTAGGTTTTCGATTTCACAGATAAGTCTCAGAGAAAGTACATACCTCTAAAGCCTGTAAAGAATTATTGCTGTTTTAATTTACACGTTGCATAGTAATAAACTAGAATTTAATTTGTTAGAGAACTTCTTATTGCTCGACTTTCAAAAATCGGGTAGAATCAAAAGTTTTGCTTAGAATGCAGTTAAACTTTTAATAGGCAATTAGTTGAAACGGCCGGATTTTACAGAATCAATACGTGTAACGGGGTTACTAGAAAATGCGGGGGAATTTTATGACAGCTTCACTAACGGAAGATTAAATTTGTTTCCAGAAAACGTTAAACGTTAAGTTAGAGAATAAAATATTGAGTTACAAAAAACACGTTTCGAAGTTTATAATAATATAAAAATTAATAATTAACAAAAACCCCGGACCTTCAATATAAATAATATAAAATTTTGCATTTTTTGGTAGCCGCTATCTTGGATTTCAAATTTTTCAAAGCGTATAGTAATCTACTAGTGAATCTCTTTGATTTGATATATTGAGGTAGTTGTGAAAAAAATGTGTAATCCGCCATTTTGTGGCAGCGGCCATCTTGGACAAAGTTTTCATCAAACATAGCTAAGAAAACTCCCAACTAATTCACCTTTCAAACAAAAAAAAACTAAACAAAATCGTTTAACCCGTTCAGGAGCTACGATGCCACAGACAAACACAGACGCAAAACTTATTACACCCGTCGTTTTTGCGTCGGGGATTAAAAATGTAAATAACCTAACTGTATACGAAAAGTCACAAAGTCTTTTTCAGGCACCGATAGCAGCTAGAATCTAGTTAGTATTTAGATTGCATTGAGTAGTTGGGTTCGGAAGCTTGCATTAGTGATTCTGTTTCAAGCTTGATCGCATCAGAGATGTAAAAGGAAAAATTGCGTAGTTTCCGGGGGAATAGATAGGAGGAAAAACAACAGATAACAAAATTACTTTGCGAATAACTACACGATATTCTTAATTCGCCTTTTTTTACAACACGGCGAGAATCTCGTTCCATCAGTTTATGTTTATGAATTAGACAGTTATGTCCATGGCCACGTATTTAGTATGTAGCAATTTCATAATGTTTGTCCAGGATACAAAGCATGCCTCGCCTGTAGTAGATCGTGTTAAGAATTAACGGTTGAGCCAAACTTAGGTCGCATATACGTCAAAAGAAAAAATTATTGTGAATAACGTAGGAACCAATATTTTCCCGGGATAAAAACTATCCTATGTCCGTCTCCGGGATGTAAGCTATCTTTGTGCAAAAATGGATTAATATCGTTTTAGCGGTCGAGATAAGTGACCGACAAGTGGGCAGCGCCCCTGCTTTCTGCGTCCAAGGCGGTGGGTTCGATTCTCACAACTGGAAAAATGTTTGTGTCATGAACATGAACGTTTTTCAGTGTCTGGGTGTTTACCTGTATATTATAAGTATTTATGTATATTATTCATAATAATATTCATCAGTTATCTTAGTATCCATAACACAAGCTACGCTTACTTTGGGGCTAGATGGCGCTTTATCGTAGTATATTTATTTATTTAAAATATTAAGTATGGATTAAGCTTGTAGTTACTGCTGAAATGCTTTATTAAACTGTATGCTTACTATTGTAGCTATTACCGCCGATTTAGGTGTAGAGTTTGTTCGTCAGCTAACCACGGATTCTAGTTTCCACGCGATTTAATTTCTTTCCACAATTACGTACTCAAATAGATTTAATGTTGAGGTTTTGAAGTGAAACGATTAGATAAACTACTGAAGAGGCTAAGTTTATTCGCTTACTTATAATTAAACATACAAAATAAAAATTGTTAAATTGTAACTCAATGTTTATATCTTCTGAGTAAAACATAGGCGACGAGTAGGTTGCAGAGGCATGCTGTTGTACCCATCCTTAGGAAATATGTTGTGTATTTTATTAAATAAGTTACTATGGAAGTGTCTATACAGCAGACATACAGATTTGCTTTAATCAACAAATTTTTTCACTATACAAAAAACGCTTCTTTCAGTATTTCAAAATCGCTTTTCATTGATGAGAAACCTTTTAGTACAGAATAATAAAACGTTCGTCTTTTAAACTTCTTTAATCGTAGTAGTATGTAGGATATGTAGGATGGGAAAAAGTAGTCAAATATTTTGACTTATCTATAAAATTCGTTACGCAAGACTTGCAACCCCTTGCTAATAAATTATAATGGAACTGAAATTTATAGATATGTATACATATTTAATTTAGCTATATATACTACATACCTATAGGTATCTTATAGGCTAGCTTTATGATTTTTTTTATCACTTTGTGGTTTTAAATAAATTTATATCAAGTGATTAAAGAAAAAGTTTCAAATAAAATAATAATCGCCCAATCGATTTAGTTTTTAACAATTTTATAAAAGAAACAATATATGCTCTGAAAACAAAATATGATAATTTATACTATATTATTACACCATTTTTGTTCATTGGTACAATGTTATTATGTATATTATTGTGTGTATAGATTTTACGAATGAACACTCAGTCACTCACTCAGTTTTTTTTTTATTTGCATGGCAGCCATTTTGACATTAACATTTTTGACAGCTTGGCTTTTATTAGATATTTAAATAAACTATTTTAACTGTCAGACAGACCGACACACAGACGTCCGACGAACGAAAAGCGCAGTTGGCGCCCTTAAAAGCAAAATTCATAATGAAACAAACTTTAGTTTCTAAGTACCCAAAATCGCTATTAAAGCTTAGATAAGGAATTTAATACGCTAAACCCTGTTATTGTTCAGTATTTGATAGTCATGAAGCGTTAACAATTTACGCCGAGGCAGTTCGAAACTTCTAAATTCTAATGGAGCAATTTGAAGGTGTATTGGAAACTACCGATCCGCGGAAAGCTTGGAATGAAGCTTTGGACGGAATAATCAGTTATAAAGTAACTGGTTGTAATTATGTCCATACGTTTTAGGTTTTAAGTATAAAATTTTGCCTATATTTTGAAAATTCATTAGTAAGTATTGGTGAAATATTATTGGAAATTAGATACCTAATTTCGGAAATTAATTGCCTTGTCCAAACTTACAAACTTTAGCTCTTTATAATATTAGTATAAATACATTTTCTAAAGGCGTTGTATAAAAATAAATCTCAAAACATGCGCTTTTAGTCTTATTTTAAAGTCTTATTTATTTCTAAAATGCAACTTTACGCGCCGCGTAAAGCTCGAATAAAAGTAATTCCAACAAAGAAGATAAAAGTTGCGGCGGTATAAAGTGATCAAAAGAATTTGCATTCTCTGGAAATTAATTGTCCCCATAACAAAAGTTTTTATAACAGTGAAAAGTAAGTTAATTTTTAGGTTATCACCGACTTCAGCATTCTCGGTAGGTTATCTTATTGACAGCTTAATTATATTAATACGTATTCATACTTTTGGGTATCAT
This sequence comes from Pararge aegeria, assembly GCF_905163445.1. Classification (NCBI taxonomy): domain Eukaryota; kingdom Metazoa; phylum Arthropoda; class Insecta; order Lepidoptera; family Nymphalidae; genus Pararge; species Pararge aegeria. The sequence goes on from NC_053189.1 coordinate 8,695,402, forward strand.
AGCTTTTCTCGTAGGTTATTGAACCCTGGCCGAAACAAGATAAATTAATTAGATATGGGTATGTATCATTATCATCGTCAGCCTATTAACGTGTCCCTGCTGAGCATAGACCTCATCGAGAGAACGTTCGGGATACATTGTTGAACAGGCTAACTAACCAGGCAGATAAGTACGACATGTATACTTTTATTTTACTTATCTACCAAGATATGTGTATATTACTAGTCTCATAGAAAATTATGCTTACATGTTTAGGAAGTGATTCTGAAGCTTTGGAAAGTTGGTTAACTGAGAAGAGTAATGACTATTTTTTTATAATTATTCCTTTTGTTCTCTTGCATCTATAGCAAGATAAGTAAGTAGAAGGAATCGAGAGCATCTGCTTGGTATAAAATAACTCTGCAAAAATATGATACTTCAGGTCCCAATTTCCTGATCTACAACAATGGGACGCTTGCTGGCGCTTTGCCATTTAACGTTTTAAAATCTGTAGAAAACGTCTTTTTCATTATTTAATTCAACAAGCTTCACATTTGCACCGATGCCAAAATTTATTAAGAAGGTGAAATAATTTCTATGAACATAGATGCTACTGAATTGATAGAGACAAGAATAAAATTGAAACCCTACACAGATCACACCCTAAGTAAGTGCTACTGCCTCGATTAGTTGAAATATTCGTACATACTGATACTGATGCTTGTTTTGCTTTGTATTTCATTGGACGATTAATATGATATTCGTCCCACTACGTTAAAAAGCCCCGGTATAATTAGAATGATTGACATTACATTGCTCTTAGGGTGCAAGCACAAAATACGTAAATTGTACGCGATGTCGAATCACAAGAATTTGCGAAATTTTAATTAATGGATCCGCATTGGCCAGCGTTGTGGACTACGGCATAAACTTTACTAGTTGTGGGAGGAGACCTGTGCTCTGTGGTCGGAATGGGTTGTTATGATGATATACAAGCCAAGCCCAACTTATGCTTGGCATCAACATTAACGGCGAGTACATCACTCAACTTCGGTTTGCCGACGATGTAGTCATAATGGCAGAGACTCTGGAAGACCTTAATGCGATGCTCAATGACCTCAGCAGAGTTTCTCAACAGGTGGGCCTTCGTATGAACATGAGCAAGACGAAAATTATGTCTAACGCTCATGTTCCGCTCCACCCAATAATTGTTGGAAGCTCTGCACTCGAAATTGTAGACGAGTATATATACCTAGGACACACGATCCAGTTAGGTAGGTCCAATTTCGAGAAAGAGGTAAACCGCCGAATCCAACTCGGATGGGCAGCGTTTGGGAAACTTCGTGACATCTTCTCGTCCAAAATCCCCCAGTGCCTGAAGACTAAAGTCTTCGAACAGTGCGTGTTGCCAGTGATGACTTATGGATCAGAGACATGGTCGCTAACTATGGGCCTCATAAGAAGGCTCAGAGTCACTCAGCGGGCGATGGAGAGAGCTATGTTAGGAGTATCTCTACGTGATCAAATCAGAAATGAGGAGATCCGTAGAAGAACTAGAGTTACCGACATAGCTCAGCGAGTTGTGAAGCTGAAGTGGCAATGGGCGGGGCACACAACTCGGAGAACCGATGGACGTTGGGGTCTTAAGGTGCTGGAATGGCGACCCCGCACCGGTAAACGCAGCGTAGGTCGGCCCCAAACGAGGTGGACAGATGACATCAGGCGAGTAGCTGGGAGTCGTTGGAGGCAAGCGGCCCAGGACCGTGCATTGTGGAACTCCCTACAAAAGACCTATGTCCAGCAGTGGACGTCAATTGTTTGAGATGATGATGATGATGATGATGATATACAAGCTATAACTTAAGCCACGTAATATTGTGACACAAAAATGTTGATATCTATACTAACTTCCATAATAAATACCTATTTATACATTCAATCTCCTTTTTTGACCACAGTGAAATGTAGGTATGTACAAACCCGTGGTTTGACTAACTAAGTCAATTTGTGACCGCTGGTTGGTCACTAATTGGTTTACTTTGCAACAAGATATCTACCTTAGTTAAAAGTGTTAATATTATTAGCTGGCGGTAGGCCAGTTTAATTTTTCTAATACTAGCTGCGTCTTGCGGTGTTACCTGCGTTAAATAAGTCCGTATGCGGAATTGTACTTATTACAAAAAAATTACTTGTCGTACAGACTTATTATCCGCGGTATGTGTAGAGAGAAACATTTTTGTGTAAAAATACAATTATTGGGAATTTGTTGTTTTTCCAGGACTAAAAATAACCTTTATTACTCTCCTTCTCATTCTGTTAGTCACAAATAAAGTTCATTGGTTTTTGTTAGGACATAAATAAAGAACGACGTTCGTGTACTAATACAAATTCTCCTCTCCTGTTTCCACCCTTGGGAATTTAAAGTTTTTCTATGTTACTCTCCGTCCTTTCAACTAAGAAAGACAAACATAGAACACAAACTTTCGCGTTTATAATATTAGTTAGAATTACCCCTTTTTTTATCCATCCCTAAATTGTATTTTCACCTTGTGGTAAGTAATCATTGCTTACCACCTGGTGAAAATGGCAGGTTGGCGAGCTGATCGATTAGGAGCAAAACCATTATATGAAACCCATATACCTTGTCAGCTTCTACATGAATCGTACCAGAACGCTTAACTGCTTAGCGGTGCTGTTTGTTGACAGTGTAGTAGTAACCATGCCAGAAGTTTCAAAATCTATAAATTGCTAATTTGCCTCTCCCGGCTAATAAGAGCACTCGCCACTGCGCCAGGGCCATCAAAATCTAACAGATCACTAAAATGGTTTGTAGAATAACTGAGCCTCCTTCCAGGAAAAAGTCAGTTTTTTCCAATGGCGGGATAGATGTTGAAGCCTTGTTAATTTTAGGGTTCCGTACCCAAACCTTACCTAACACCTTTTTACTAAGACTCTGCTATCCGTCCGTCTGTCACCAAGCTGTATCACATCATGAACCGTTATAGATAGACAGTTGAAGTTTTTTACAGAGGATATATTTTGTTACCAGTATAACAACAAATAAAAATAAAATAGATATTTAAGAGGGCTCCATATATCCATGATCATAAATATGAGAATAAAGTTTAATTTGCTATACTCCGCGAAAAGCAGAAGAATGGTGTAATTTATAATTTCTTCAATGTATTTTTTCCACACCAAACAGATGCTCGGCACTGTACCCTCTAGGCACGTTACGCTCCGACACCGGAGCATCCTCATGAGATGTTGACTTTACAATGAATAATTCTTATAACTTAACTCCTAGAATTTCGCAAGGCCTGCTTCTATCCAATATTCTTCTATCTAATTTTGCCGTTTTATATATAACTGTACGGAACTCTTCGTGAGTAAATCCGACTCGCACATTGCCGATATTTCTTCTTTCATTATAGATTCTACTAAAACAATACATCTTTAGGGCGGAGACACGTTTCTGAGAAGAAAATGTTATTTGAAAAAGATTCTCTATAAAATCAGGGAATATTTCAAAAGAATAGATAAGAGAAATAAGTCACAGCTTACAGAAAAATTGCTATCAAACTCAGGCTCGCAATTAAAACTGTTTTTGTACTGTGCGCTGTTAACAAACAGATTGGATTTTGAAAAACGCAGCAGGATATAACTGGGTTTTTTGAGTGAGTTAGTTTGTTCGGGCATCACCTAACCAATGCAGCTTTTAACTGTTTGATAGCACGTAGAAAACGTTTCCATTAGGTATTTTCGGCGTCAATCATAATTCCTTCAACTATACATACTTATAAAATAATAATTGGGGCACCAATAACTGACATCAAATGCCAGGTTTCTATTACACCAGGTACCATATTTGTTGTATTATCGCCAATCATAATATGACTTTCAATTCAAAAGCAGAAAAGCAAGTGTTTGAAAATGGTTTACAAAAATTAAAACGGAACATTCATATTAACTCATCAATTTTAGTTAATTTTGAAAAATGCTAATCAGGAATATCATTAATTTGACTTTTGTAAGTAAGGCTTTTGATGTACAACACAGAGATTGGTGCCAATGGTTGAACCTCTAATAGAAGTGCTGTCTTCTTCCCACAGACCTGGAAAAGAATAGCACTATGTTTAAACGTGTCAATTTTGTTTACTTTTGCGATTTGGGTATAACCGAATCAGCATCAGTTTAGGTAAAGTATCGCTCAGGCTCTTTGCCGTTAACACAACTTGTCAAGACTGTGACTAAGCACCGCTCGCCGTGTTAGTAATTGTTGAACGACCCTGCCTGTGGTTGCTTCAGTAAAAGTGCCACTTTTGTATCACATATCTATTAACAAAACAAAATAGACCGGTCTGAAATCAGTGCTATTCTTTCCCATGGTAAACATTGTGAAAAAGACGGCATTACTTTATGACCTTTTATTGAGGCTGTCAATTTCATTAAGAGAGCTTTAATGTACACCAATCTTTTGAGCGAAAGTAAAGAGAAATGAGGGGAATGAGGGATTTTCTCTGAGGCGTCAGGCTTTGGCCGCTGACACAAATTGGCAAACGATGTTTAAAAAATCGTGCGCCACCGTTGCAATTGCTGAACAATCCATACCCCTTGTCGCTTCAGCATTGTTTAACCAAAATTCGTTATTTATCTTCTACGAGTATATGTATACGCCCTTTAATAATTACAATAGCTTTAGTGAAAGTTAAAGAAGTATGAAGGATCATCTTAGGGTTTATCGCTTAGGCGTCAATGTCTTTGGACGCTGACACCACTTGTCAAGGCGCTGTCGAAACGCCACGCGGCGGGTGAGTGATTGACGAACGACCCTAGCTCAAGTTACTCAAGCAACGTTACATTTGTTAATCAAGTTTTATGAATAACGCTTTGTATACAGGTAGTTAAACGTAGCTTAGAAATATTAACAGAAGTAACTATATGGGGATCGCTGAAGAATTCGTTGACACGACTTGTCGAAAATCCTCGCATCGAATGAGTGATTGACACACGACCGTGGATTGACTCTTGGTTAACAGGTAATGTTACATTTTATCAGTTTACGTAAGTACGTAAGTATATAGTTGAAACATTTCTAATAACGTTATAAACGTGATGGTTGCTGCGTAATGTTTGATTGGTTACTCTCTCAATAAACTCAGCAACTTTTGCTTTTAATTACAACATAATAATAATAATTAGTGAGTTTATCTGTTTGCAGCATGTAGGTTAGGCTACAGGAACCTTCCACCCAGAAGTGGAAGAGGGTTTTATGAACCTGTAAACCATGTAAATATAATATCCCACTTCTGGTGAAAGCTCCAGAAGTGGGATATTAATAGAAACAACGGCAGCGTAAATGTATGTTGTATGTGTAAGTTAAATCAATTTGTTTACGCTCTAGAAGACTTCGCATGACCATATCGAAGGAAGCCGCGGTAACTGCTTACCATGGTTATTTAGCATCCTTTTTGTCATATGGACTTCCCATATGGGGGCAATCAGTGGATATTGAAAGAGAATTTAGAGCTCAGAAGAAGTGCATTCGGGCTATTTTTAGTGCAGACCATTTTTTAAAGAACTACATGTGCTTCCATTGCCCAGCATGTATATTAAAGATATGTGAATTTTGACAAATAATAAACGGGGTATTACTCGTATAAGCGCAAAGGCCGTTTTAATCAAAATCAATGATATGCAAATAAACTTTATGTGCCTAAATGTAATTTAAAAATATTTAAAAAAAACTTTTTTTATGTATGTAATGTTATTTAACATGTTCCCAGCACAGATACAGCCATGCCTCTCAAAACTTTAAAGGTAAAATTAAATGAATATATGCAATTCAATATTAATCAAAGTGTAACAAAAATACATTAAATTATTGACATTGAAAGTTTGAATATTATATAGAAAATTTATTTCTGAGAATAAACTAAGGCTATAACTGACTTAAAATAGTCCATAGTTTATGTACCACGGTATCGTGGTATCACGGTTGTTAATAGTTATAAACAGGTTGGGCAAACTAAATCAATTTGCGAGTGATCGGTGTTGGCCTGCACTAATTAATTAACTTTGGGCATCAAGATACCTATCTCAATTAGGTACCTTTGGTTGACGGTATCTTACTTACTGTTATTTATGTGTTATTTAAAAATGCATTTATTTCAAAAAAATGCAATTTTAAGCATTCTAGGTGGCGATTCGATTATCATATACGATACTTAAGCAATTTTTGCTCGTCACCACAAAGCTGATGGTGAAGTGCCAGGAGAACTCCTTAACCATGAACGCCCCAGGTTCCGGAAAAGAAATATTTTGTAAAAGGTTATGAGCAGTTGACATTTTGCTATAAAAACTTGTATAGTTGTAAATCTAGCCAGTAAAAAGAAGCAGTGATAGCCCAGTGGGTAGGACTCCGACTTCACTTTCGGGACGAGTTCGAATCCCAGCACGCACCTCTAACTTCTCTAAGTTATATGCGTTTTTTTAAGCAATTAAAATATCAACTGCTTCAACGGTGAACGAAAACACCGTGAGGAAACCTGCATGCCTGAGAATTCTACATAACGTTCTCAAAGATGTGTGGAGTCCACAAATCCGCACTGGGATAGCGTGGCGGACTACCGCTTTAACCCCTTCTCATTGTGGTAGGAGACCTGTGCCCTGTAGTGGGCCAGTAATGGGTTGATATGATAATAATGACTTCGCACCGACTGAAAAATGTTGTAGAAAATAATTATTTCATGCTTTTTTGTTGTATATAAAAGGTCGGTTTCTTTTGTCAATTTCTTTTTTGTGTGTGTGTGATGTTTTTTATATTATTCTGAATTAATAGATTTTGATTTACCATGATTAATAGCTGTATTTCCAAATTTCCAAGCAAAGCGATAAATAAATCTAGAATAATAAGATTCGATTTAAATATTTAAAATAAAACTATCTATATTTTTCTTATTTTAAACAAACTAAATTGATTAATTCTCAAACATTAGGTGTTTTTATTCTAATATGTCATATAATGTAGGCCAATAACTTTAAAATACGATTACCTCCAAGGTATGAGGTACCTCTGAGTTCGCGACTCGCACGTTAATTATGTTTTTTTTTTTAATTAGTCACTATTTTCAAATTCCTTTTAATTTTTTTTAGATTTATAATAGAATGTAAAAGCATAGGTTTATTCACACTTATATTACAAACACATTGAGAGCAACACATAAAGACATTCATACCTATAAAGTTAAATTAAAACATTTATATATAAAATGTCAATCAAGAGTGTATGAACGACGCAAAGAAACGATAAAAATTATGTCACCATTATTTTGAGCATTATAAATTGTTGCAAAATCTTTTTGAATCGCGCCGAACTGCTCAAGCAAAAGTAATTCAAACAAAGTAGGTAAAAGTTGCGGCGATAAAAAGCAATTAGGAGAAAAATTTGCATTCTTTCAAATTAATTACTCTCGTAACAAAGTTTTATGAAAGGCTATAAGGGGAATAATTCGCACAGTTTTCCAAAAATATAATGAAAAATATTTTTATCGAAAAATTTAACATTCCGAATGCTTTTTAAAGCTTATCTTTTCTTTCTTATGACTGCCGTGCGTGTGTTTTCCTTCCAGGGATTTTTTAAATTAATTGGTTACTTTCATACAACGTCGTTCTTTTAATTGTCTCGTATGCAGAAGGTTAACCAAGAGCTACTTCTTATTTGAATTATAAAATAAATACTTCCATTTTTTCATCACGAATATATTATGTAGCATGTGTTTACGTAATAAATAACGATTTTTTACTTAATACGTACACACATATCTAATGTATAACAAAATAGTAATGCAATGGTTTGGTGCTGCCTTTGAGGATTGGGGTCCTCTATCTCCAATGATATTTACAAGATAATAACGAAATTTAGGCGAAGCAAAACTGATACTATATTCGAAATTGTTTTAAATAATATGACAGTTATGGTGTAAAATCGATTAAATCTTTCATTCCGGGTATAAAAATAAACTTAATGTCAACTCGAAATATCAGCTTTAATTTTTACAAATTACACTAAAATCTGTTCAGTAACATATAGTTCGAACAACCAGACAGATATATAGTACAAAATCTGTCTTGGATATTTAATCTTTCCCTAATAAAATTTTCAGGAATCCTCCTGTCATCTCATGTCACCGGTAATTACAAGTATAGATAGCGGATAAGTAGCTCATCAGAGCGGAAAAGAAGTCAGGACTAAATGGTGAGCTGCAATATCAAATAACCCCAGCGAGTGGGATGTGATTTAGGTGCAAAATAGGAAGTTAAATATTTCAAACTTAGAATAGCTTAAATCGTTACTATTATCCACTTTCGTAATTAAATAGAACCTAGTTAGCTACTAGATGATATATTACTTGAGTTTTATAGTTTTTTTAGCGGAAAAGAAACGAATTAATCACATTTTAAAACTGGAACTTTTCTATAACATGAGTAATTGACCCCGCGTCCGCTTCGCCTCAGAAGCGTGTTCCGTTAATTGAAACTCAGTAAACCGCTGAAGCAATTTATGACAGCTAATAAATGGCTCAGTTTAAAGAGACTGGGTTGTTTGCCAACTTGCTTATATTCCTCCTATGTTACATGCTCCGAGAACAAGATTACTTTCTCGACTTACACAATATTACGCTTGTATTTTTAATAGCCTAGTAACGCTTTTACACTAATTTAATAAATCAATCTTTATTTATAGTCTGATTTTGAATTCCGTGGAGTTCTGACAGTACTCATTTTATAACGTTTCATTTAGAACAAACATTTTTGTGTGGCTTTGTTAGTGATACACAGTTTTTATAAGATTAAAATAAATGTGTTATGCAAATTGATTCAATATACCTTTTAATAATCAAGTATTGTATGCAAGATCCAAATACTTATTAGTGACGAAAGTCCAAAATGAGACAGAAAAGTTTTGCTAAGAAAAAATAATAAAGAAAAGCCGCGTCTTCGCCCGCGTTTCTCTGTGTTTTGAAAGTATCCCTTAGGAACAGTATATCTAGGGAAACATTATTATCATGCGGAAACAGTACCCATGTGCTTTTACGGGATACAAATTATCCTATGTCCGTCTGTTTAGCACGATGCAAGCTATGAAATTTCATAAAGTTTGGTAAAAAGCTATGTGTTTACAATATTGCGAGATCAATTTAGGGCTGTCCGAACTGTTTCAGGGTGCGAGCTATTTTTGTGTCACTTTTTGGTAAGATCGGTTCAGCCCTTGAACAGTATAGTATATTACAAAGCATATAACAAATAAAAAAAACAAACACACTCTCACATTTAAATCATTCGAATAGAATCTAAAATGCTGTAAACAGTTACATATTTTAGCTCAAATCAAGATTTAGTAAGCCAATTTCCATGATAATAAATAAATAGATAAATATCATGAAAACGCTATGCCGAAGAATAAGAAAGTACAATCTGTGCAGATAAACAAGGAAAGCTCTCTAGCAAATAGACTCTTGACAAATTGTTTTTTTTTCAACTCGATTGGTCTTTGGAGAAAAAAATATCGGTCGGAAAATCACCCGGATATCGCCGTCGTCGGGGGTAATATCTTAACTGTCAAAGCAGGTAGGTATTTGTGTTCGCCACAGTTCTACCAACATTTAACACTTCATTAGATAAACGATAAACGTTTTGTGCTTATATACAGATTAATGTATATAAACACGAAACATTTATCGTTAATTTAGAGTTTGACGACGTTCTTGGCGCAACGGTGAGCGCTGTACATTAAGTGGGAGATCCAGGGTTTGATCCCCGAAGGGGGTAATTTAGAAAGTCAAAGTCAAAGTCAAAGTCAAAAATATCTTTATTCAAGTAGGCCCACAGGTGGCACTTTTGATGCGTACATAAGAATTACACGGTAGTGAGATGATGGCGATAACCACATTCGTAAACTTAAAACTAAAGCTACGAGGGTTCCAAACGCGTCCCGGTCTAAGAAGAAGCCCACAACAAACTTAGCCGGGTGTTTTTTTTTTTTTTTTTTTGTTATCGCCATCTCACAATGTCATTTTAAATTATTAGAAGAGCAACCTGGTTAGAGCAATAATTTACACCCAAGCTTTTTTATCGTTGACGTAGTCCTTTATACTATAATAGGACTTTTCTATAAGCTTACGTTTAATACAAACTTTGAACTTTTTAAGAGACATCTCCAAGATGTCAATTGGTAGTTTATTGTAAAATTGTATGCAATTTCCTTTAAACGAATTATGAATTTTATGTAACCAAGTATATTGCACTGTAAGTTTATTCTTACTTCTAATGTTTAAATTATTGCAGTCACATTTTTTCTTAAATTTAGAAATGTTTTTATGGACGTACATTAAATTTTCAAATATGTACTGACTATACACTGTCATTATTTTAAAATCTTTAAATTTATCTCTCAATGACTCTCTCGGACCCATTTTGTAGATAGAACGAACAGCCCTCTTCTGCAGCACGAAAATAGTGCTAATATCAGCAGCATTACCCCAAAGTAAAATTCCATATGACATAATGCTGTGAAAGTAACTAAAATATACCAGTCTAGCAGTTTCTACGTCGGTCATATGGCGTATCTTCTTTACCGCATAGGCAGCAGAACTAAGCCTGTTCGATAAATTATTTACATGAGGGCCCCATTGAAGTTTAGAATCTAACGTTATTCCTAGAAAAACTGTCGTATCCTCCAGTTTCAGTTCCTCATTATTAAGTAGTACAGTGGTTTTCACGTGTTTAACATTAGGTAAAGTGAATTTTATACACTTGGTTTTTTTTCCGTTAAGAACCAAATTATTAGCTTCAAACCACTGTACCACTTTAGCGAGAGAGTTGTTTACGTCGTCAAAAGCTAGTTCACGTCGATTTATTTTAAAAGTCAGTGATGTATCATCGGCAAACAGAACTATCCCGTGTTTATCCTTGGCAAGGTAAGGAAGGTCATTAATGTAAATAAGGAACAGAAATGGTCCTAATATAGACCCCTGTGGGACACCTATTTTCATAACTGATCCATTAGACCGTTTTCCATTCACGTCGACTTTCTGAATTCTATCGCGTAGATAGTTACTCATTAAGTCTAGAGCTACACCCTGAATTCCATAGTGGTGTAGTTTCCTAACTAACGTTTCGTGTTGAACACAATCAAACGCCTTAGATAAGTCACAGAACACACCAAGTGCATCACGTGACTCCTCCCCGGCTTCAAATATGTTTTGTATTAGCTCAACACCTGCGTCGATTGTTGAGCGACCCCGTGTGAAACCAAATTGCTTAATATGAAGTAAATTATACTTATGAAAATGGTAAAGTAATTGATTTAAAATGAGTTTTTCAAAGATTTTACTGAAAGTGGGTAGTACGGATACTGGTCTAAAGTTAGTGGGGTCAGAAGTACTACCCGATTTAAACAATGGAACTATTTTACTAAGTTTCATTAAGTCAGGAAACACACCACAATCTATACAATTATTAAATATTAAGGCTAAGTCGGGTGCAACAATATCAATTAATGATTTGACAACGTTTACGGAAATGCCCCACAGATCATTTGTTTTTTTATTAATTAATAATTTAAAGGCTTTAATAACGTCAGAGCCACTAACATGCGTGAATTTAAAAGAATGGTTACACTCAGGCACATTTTCCTTTAATAGAGAGAGAGCCATATCTGGTGAAGAGTTTAATGATTCTGTTGTGGAGACGGGAATGTTGGTAAAGAAGGTTTCAAAAGCAGTAGCCACCTCGAAATCTGTTGTTAAGGCTTTATTATCTACATTAAGTTTAAAGTTAATATTTCGTGGTGTTACTCTTCCCGTCTCCTCATTAATTATGTTCCAAGTAGTTTTGATTGCATTGCTGCTATTTTTAATTTTATTTTTGATGTATCGCGTCTTTTCTAAGTGGCAAGCGCGTTTAAAATTCTTGGAAAACAATTTAACATAATCCCCAAACTTATCACCAGTGTTAAATTGACGTTCAGCATACAATTCGTACAGCTTTTGCCTATTTTTATGAAGTTCAACTGTCGCCCACTCACTAAAATTTAATGTATCAGTAATCACAACCGACTTACTAGTAAATATAGAATGAAATAGTCTATTAAAGGTATTGAAAAAGGAGCTGTACATTGCATTTGGAGTCGCCCCTGAGGGTAGGAATGGGAGGTCATTTACTAGGCTATATCTCATTTTCTCTATGCGGTTGGATGTTAAAGGAACAAATGTTATTTTACGTTTAGAAACATTTTTCTTCACATTTTCAAATTGAATAATTTGACCACAATGATCAGAGTCTAATTTACTAATAATATTTTTGCTTATAGGAATTATATTTGTAAAGATGTTATCCAAACAGGTGGCGCTAGTAGCAGTTATTCTTGTGGGCTCCATGAACATATTTGATAGATTGTAAGTTTTAAATAAATTCAATAACTTGATACTTAAAGAGTTATTTTCTAAAATGTTTACATTAAAATCTCCGCATATTATTAACTTTTTATTACACTTTGATATTTTAAATAACACTTCATCCATTACCTTTTCAAAAAGTTCAAAGTTTGACAAGGGTGGCCTATAAACAGTAACAATTATAAATTGCTCTAGTTCAACCGAGGCTAGCTCTATTGTCCGTTCAACAGAAAGGCTAACAATATCGTTTCTGTTTTTAAATTTTAAATTTTTATTTAATAAAATTAAAGAGCCTCCATGAATCGCTTTAACCCTGGTGAACGAACTACCAACCTGGTGGTTACCAAAATTAAACAAATATTAAAATATTAAAATATTAAATTAAAAATTTGTCATTTCTGAATTTGGTCTAGTCTGGTTTGGTCGTGTGGGACTTGGCCGTGGCTGGTTACTACCTGCCAACGAAGACTTGCAGCCTAGCGATTTAACGTTCCGGTAGGCAATGTTCCGGTACGGCGTCGCCACGCAAAATCGTACCGGAACATTGCCTTAGGCAAGTTGCTGTATTTTAAGATTTAAGATTCGCTAAGGTTGCCTTTAAAATATCATTTTTAGTGATAAGGCCGCCTTTGCACCTTAGCACTAAGTACTATTACTGTTTTCCTTTGTTTTTCCTATTGTGTTGTGTTGCAATAAAGTTTTTCTATTCAATTCTATTCAAAGATACATGTGTGAGGCCAGCCTTGAAATAGATTTTAAATATTATTTAAAATTAAGCTAATATAAAGTTATGTATAGTTCTGTGTAGTATATATTATATAATTATTAGAACTATAATTAGCTACCTAATTATTTAAGTTAATAAACGGGCTTACTATAATTAGCGACACTAATACCTAGCAATCATATTGGCAGTAACTACCTAAGTATTATGATCATCAGTGAATAATAGATTATTGTTTACTGAAGGACACACCTAGTAGGTTTGATTATTATTAATGACTTCACAACATGATTCCTAAGGAAATTCTTGACCTAACAATGCATACATTTAAAAAATGTGTAAAAACGCATCTAGTACAGCGAGGTTACTATACATTTGATGAATTCCTCAATGACAAGGTAGAATGGAAGCAGCCAGCCTCGCTCTCATCTCCCGCAAGATAGCAAAATGATTGTAAATGTTGATGTTGGAAAAGAGCAACTACTGAGTTTCTTGCCGGCTCTTCTCGGTAGAATCTGCTTTCCGAACCGGTGGTAGAGTCACACAAACATGCATACTTGACGTTTCAAAAGTGCTTATAAAGTAGGCCTACTTGAAATAAATGAATTTGAATTTGAATTTGAATTTGAATTTGACTTCGTAGATTTAGTTGTTTATCAAAATGAGACGAAATTATTTTACCGTCCGTCATAACCGATTATATTACTAAGTATTAAAGCTAAAAGATACTATCAAATACTAAAAATATTCTAATCAGTTTTATATTATAATGGTGAAACATAATTCGAATAAAGGAACAAAGTTATTCTAATTTTAATTAAATCGGGAGGAATAAATGTAGACCTGTTTTATTTCGTGGGCTATTGGAGCAAAAAGAATAATTTTTGATTTAAGTGGGTACAAGTAAATTTGTTTTAATTATTAAATATTAATTATATCTGTATTTTATAAGTATTTATGTATATTATTCATAAAATTATTCATCAGTTATCTTAGTACCCATAACACAAGCTACGCTTACTTTGGGACTAGATGGTGATGTGTGTATTGTCGTAGTATATTTATTTATTTATTTATTGTTACCTTCACAATACGTTTCCTTTCCTTTAATACAATACACCCCAGAACTAAGAACATACAGAAACCTCATGCAGCCATTATGGTGACCAGCCAGTATGCAGTGCACTGTGTCCAAAAACAGTAAAAACACCCCGCACACATTTCACTTTACACCCGCGTAATGAGCTAGCATGCTTATAAACTTTACCCATCTTCCCGATTTTATAGTAAACGTTTAGAGCTAAAATTAATACTGCCAACTGCAAAATGGAATGAAGTGACTAATCATATGTTCGAGAAACACAGCTAATGTGGTTTTTGACGCTTCAATTTTATTCGTGTACACGGTTTCTGTATGTTCTTAATTCTGTGCAATAATCCTATCATTCTAACAGACTAGCTGTTTCCCGCGACTTCGTCTGTTTTTGATTTTGTTTTCTGATGTGGCATTAAATTTAGTTCTAGATCTAAAAAAAATTAAAGTATTAGTATCGCTAAGCCTTAAATGAGGGGTTTGCTGCTGTCCGCTGAGGAGTTCTGTCTTCTATCTCCAACCACAGTTTGGGCAAAATTAAACACATATTATAACCTCTATAGTACAAAAACAATTATTTAAATCGGTTATAATTTGTCGGAGTTATGGTGTAAAATCGTCAAACACTCAGCCCCTCTCCCAAAAGAACCGAGCTTAATGTCCTATCCTATCCTATCTATGTATGTTAAAAAGTATCCTATATTACTCCTAACACTTCCAAGAATATGTGTACAAAGTTTCATGAGGATCGGTTAAGTAGTTTTTGTGTGAAAGCGTAACAAACTAACTTACATTCACATTTATAATATTAGTAGATAGATAGATAGGTACCTAGTACCTATTATATTTAATTTTGAAAATTCGACACATTACGGTTAGATGACCCCAGTCAAAACTTTGCTAGGTTTTTGGTATTTTGTAAAATTTTTGTCAAACACGCTTACTTACTAGGTTTTGGAACAAGGGCAGCCGAATTATTCTTATTTTAGTTAAATTTTAAGTGAGAGCCCCGTCTTCTTCTTCTTTTTCTTTCTCTGGGCTTGTCTCCGTACTTGGTAGGCCGGAACCTTCCGTTGTAAGTAGTGACATTGGTACGGCTCCCCGATGGGTCACTTCAGCCAGCCTAACTCACTCCAGAAGCTTAGCAGGCCACCCAGGTCGCCAAGTGCTTCAGGGAGTGATGCTGGTGAGTCAAGGTATGCTGCGCTTTGTTCTGCTACTCCTCTACATTGGAGCAGTATGTGAGTCGGTGTTTCATCTGCACCCATGCACGCTCTGCACAGAGGACACGAGAGCCCCGTATTGGAAAACAAGAAAGGTCTACTTTATTTTGAAACAGATTTTTATTTTATTTTCACTGAGGGTACAGCATTGTTATAGAAATGATGTCATTACTCTTTCAAAATTTCCATTGTCATTACAAGCAAATATAAATTCAATATTACGTATTCTGCAAACTGTTTAATGAAAGCATTGAACATGATGTACGCGTCTCGTTATAATAGAAATAGCCTTTATAAGCACATAAATTGGCGATCGGCCATACTGTGGTTCAAAAACGGCTGTAATTGGAGTCGCCATAATTTGATTCTGCTAACGTAGTGTTTGTCGATGCCAGCGCGCTTAAATTGAATAAAAAGGCGGGTTGGTTTACAACGGAGCCATGTCGCATCAGTTTCGGTAGCCAATTGAATTTTTCCATTGCTTTTACGCTTTTCTAGTTTACCTGTTCCATAGATTTTGAAAGACAAACGGTAATTATCAAATTGTTAACGTGCTAGGATTCGAGGTTAAGGAATAAGAACGCCCGATGTAAGTCCATAATTATCTTTTCAGTCCGTAAGTTTCCAGAACAAACTTCCTATCGCATGATCATCGCATTTCAAAATTGTAGACGTAACTAGGTCTTAATAATGAATTGATCACTTATTTTTATACTTGAGAGTTTCTTCGCTTCCACATTAGAGCAGATTGATTCCTGAATTCTGGTCTAAAATTTTCTTTACACAGAAATCTGAAAATTTCAGATATATATTGTAAATGTTGACATTGAGGAATGTTCTAGAACCATTTTGTTGTTCATAGATCTGTAAGTATGTCGTCCGTTTATGGACATACCTAGATGCGGCCAGGGGTATGGTGGATCTGCTGCCTACTCACGAGGGATTATAAATCGTATGTCTCTAGTGATAAGTATTCTTAAGTTATTAAAATATTCTTTGAAACAAAAACACGGTTTCGTTCCTCGTCAGCGGTTTTACTAGATCGACACCATGCGACAGGACATTATGTCTTCACGACAGCGTAGTCATCAAATAAACTAAAATATTTATTACAGCAGGGTAAACTTGCTTTTACCTATCCTTTAAGAAGAAAATTAAATATTTGAGAAAATCACTCTTCAAGCCAATGCTATGTCTTAGTAATGAAAACCCTCCAATGACCTTTCTTGTTAAGGGGAAAGTTTGCGGGTTCCTATGGAACATTAATAATTATTTACTCATTACAAATATTACAAATATTTGAACAAGACCTATAAGCACGTGGTATATACTAAAGTTATGCTATTTTCTGAGCGCCAGGCAGCCTCGCTTTCAACGCTGATGCAGCGACAAAAGTGAAACGTTTTTTGGTCTATTAATCAATCAACGATCCGAAAAGAAACTGAAATATGTACTTCAAATTATATCTGGCTCTATCATCATCAAATTAAAGTTGGACTTAATTGTATTTATAGGGATAAGAAAAATTCACAGCCTTATTCGCATATGTCACAACGACTGGGTCCAACAGCTTGACATGCTGTTAAAGAGCCAGAAAAAACGAAAATGCCAAATTCAGACATGCAAATTCAGTCACTCATCCAATTAGTATCTTGGGGTAACGTAACGTAACCAGCACAACAACTTTCACAGAAGCAATTAAACCTCATCACTCTCATGTATAATACGTTACGTCGAATAAATTTCGTTGGCGAATTCGAAGACAAACTCACCGCTGCATAGAATAACAACGGTTATTACCGTTGTTATTATGTATGTATCAAATAATTATATTCTCCGTTACTATCAGCACATAGTTACCGAATATATTTCAACTCCTGCGTTGGTCTAGCAGTTAACATAATCAATGGTCAACAACAAGATCCAGGATGGACCAAGGTTTGGTAAATTTCTAGAAACGCGAATAACTTGGCTGACTCAGTTTTAGTTAGTTCAATAATTATACGCCAAAGATGTGCTGGTATTAGATATATTCAAAATAAATATCAATAAATATTCATAGTTCACAGTATATTTTATATTATTTTTCTGGCATCTAGATATTAATCGCTTTCTAGACGACCTACGTTGTAAATGCTTGCGTAAAGCTTATGGCTAGTTCATTTCTGGATTTTAATCGACATTCCTTTGGCAACTTTTAGTCGCAGGTAAGGTCTCCTAAAAATAATATATTCAGAGTTAGTTTACATGAAGAGTTGTGCTGACACATTCGCCGACGGGGCTGCTATATAATGCGCTTATACTGCTAGTGTGGACTAAGCTTGATATTAATCGCTTTCTAGATACGGACTACGTTCTAAAAGCTTAGACGTGCCTCTGCAAAGCTTATGGTTAGGACATTTCTTAGTTAGATAAATGAATTCGAATTCAAACCAAACTAATTAATAAGTAAAGTTGGTGTAGAAATTACTAAATCCAGAATTATTTGGTGTATAAACCTAAGATTCACGATAATTTAAAACACATGATTTAAAAGTTTTTCGTCTCTTAAATATACAATAAGCACATTAATTTATAAACTTACTTATAATAAATCTTCAAGAAATAAACTTGTAAGTTTAAATGTACGATCTGAAGCAAACATCTCGTGAGGATACTCCAGTATCGAAGCGAAATGTACATTGAGGATGGACAGTATATTTCTGAAGATCTGGCTGGTTTTGCTAAGACAGGCTGGTTTAATAAAGAAATTATAAGAGGCACATATTATTATATTTATATTTTATTTATATTTATTCATATGACACACCAGCAATTAATTGTAAATACATTCATAAAAAAAAAAATTATGTGTTAGAATTACAAATTATGGTTATCGTGGCCTACAGCAAATTAAGTTTGTTCATAACATGGAATTAATAATTCAAAAATTAATTAATTGCTCAACCACTGAATTAATCTCGATAAAAGGTGGCGTCATAGGAAAAAATTGCCTATGTCGCTTAAGTTACTAGAAAGCCGTGGAACAAAATCAGTTTCTTTTAATTTCTCTTGACGAAACCTTGCAAAGGAAAAGTTTACTGAAATACTACCTAAAATTTAGAACGGTTAGCAGTAAATATGCAAAATATCCGCATATTTTGTATCCAACTATTTCCTACGACTAGGTATTTTACTGAACAACATTGCTTCAAAAAGGTCTCCGTGTATCGTAACCACTTAATGACATTAACGTCGTATGAATTCCAAGTATATGAGACCTAACTTCCAAGCAACAGTTTGGTATTTATAGGTGCAAATATTTGAAAGGTATGTACTTTATTAGGTAAATTAAACTTAGTTATAAAAATTATAAAAAATAAGACAAGTTTGATTACGGATACTTTGCTCATTACCACTAACTTTTCAAATACGAAAGTTTTTTTGTCGTGTTATTCTTCTTTCACGCAGCAACAGAGTTAAGATTATGGTTTTGCATACAGTAATTAAAGTAGGTATGTACGCAAAATAAATAAATTTAGAATACCTCGCTGAGATTTTGGAGTTTCTTGGTCTATTGTATGTAAATCTTAATATATTTGATGACGGTAAAACAAAAGATACAAATTTGTTAAAAGTGTGTTTGTTTATTCATCGCTTTTGACAGAAACTTCACGTGCAGTAGAGCATGGAATTCCATTTTCACAAATTTAAAAACCACTAGTTTCTGCCCGCGACTTCATCTTCGTTGGTCGCGTTCTTCGTTAACCTTGCCACGGGAACTATATGAGAGATCAGTATAGAAAATACATGTAATTTTCTTGACCATAAGTGACATGCATACCAAATTTTAAAGCTGTCTGCCCGCGGTTTAGCTCGTAGACTACTTAAGGGGGATAAAAAGTAGCCTATCTTCTTTTTTATGTCAAAGGCAACGTGCTTGCCAAATTTGATCTAAGTCCGTTTAGCTGTTTTAGCGTGATTGAGTAACAAACATCTACTACAAACTTTCACATTTATAATATAAGTAGGATAGGTTTAATGGCCAGCGATTTTACGGCATAACACAAGCTACGATTTCTTTGGGGCTATGTGCGATGTATGTTTTGCCCTAATATATTTTTTTATTAATTATTAAGAGAGCATCAATTATCTGCAATTGAAAGAATTAAAAAGTAACTAATAAAAATCTTTAGCAATTTAAATATCACTTGCTTCAATGGTCAAGGAAATCATAGTGAGGAAACGTGACTGCTTGCGAGTTCTTCATAATGGTATCAAAGGCGGGTGGAGTCCACCAATCTGCACTGGGCCAGCGTGGTGGACTACGGCCTAAACCCTTCTCAATGTGGGAGGAGACCCGTGCGCTGCAGTCGGCTGGTTATGGGTTGATCTGATGACAATAATTCAATAACATTTCGTAAATGTTTACATGAGTCTTTGTATTAAATTCAAATTTAAAAGTACATACATTTTAAAAATCTTGTAACCGAGTTGTAATGCTTACTTATCAACCAATTCATCAATTTAAGATTGACAATTACCAAAGTCCATTTTCTCGAAAAGGTAAATGTGTCATCAATTAAACCCTCTTTATTCCAACCCCATCATTGGCTGCCCCCAGTATTGGCTATTGTCACCGTCGAGCAATAGTTTTTAATTGCGTTACGTATCCTGTTGCAAAGTAAATCAATTAGTTCCCGGTATTGCTAGTGGCTCACAAATTGATTTACTTGGCCGTGCCTTTGTGGGTAAACATTTTGTACTAACTTTCAGTTGATTCTATTTTCAAAGCTGAATTATGCATGCCTGTTTCTTAAAAGAAAATGGAAAAAGCTTTACAGAATGTTCAATTAATCCTCATTTGTTTGTGATAAAACTGATAGGAAAAATTAAGTCTGATGACAGGAGTAATAGTAAAACGGACAGGCGGTTTTAAATTATTCATACTGAAGCTAGTTTGGAGAATAGTACATTATTATCAATTTCCAGCATGAGTAGAATAAAATGAAACCTAGAAAACTATAGCAAGAGTACGCGATATTTAGGAGGTGTCTATCACCGAAGAACGATCGAACGAATATTATCAGGTTTATGAAAAATTATTTAATAAGCATGGATATTGTGAATTTTACACCGTATAACACGATTAAAAATTATGCAATTTATACGCACCCGTGCCTTAATGCATTCCCTGATTAATTTATTAGGGTCCGCGGTGTTGCAAAATTGATGACTATAACGAGATGACCGTTATTTTATTTAACGGTTATATTTTAATACAACGTGTGGAAAGTTATTTTTTTATATATTTAACATAATTTATGAAAACCTGTTCACGCTATTGACGCCTCATTATTTTGTAGGAATATTTATTGGCTTATTGTATATCACTTTTTAGTAGGAAATTTCCTCGATCCGGCTATAATAATTAACCTAGAATACCATGTCATGCTGTGAAATTTTGTGGGATTAATAATATGAGACCTGTATAAAATGCCAGTTTAACGCCTATTGCAAAATTTAAAATGCATTAGAAATTACCTTGAAAATTTGATTAAAATCTTTTTCGGTAAAACTTATTTCATAGAACTACAAATATGTGTTATGTGTGTAGTATATGTGTTCTAGGCACCTATAATAACAAGTATATGAGAAAAATAAACCAACTGCCGATTACTTCACTCATTTGCACATTTTAAAATGACTGCAGACGCCATATTGATTTAAAAATATTATAGCCAGTGTCTCGCGATGATGAAATAATATACTATTATTGTACACCACATAAACATACAGAAAAACTGAAAATAAAAATTTGACATAAAGTATACAATTTGGCGGCCATATCGCTACATAGCGATATTTTCCAAACAACCAACGGCGTAAAACACAGCTCAAGAAGCAGGTGCGTATAAATATACATATATATTTGCATATATAAGTATTTGTATATATTTACATAAATACTTTATATATGATACAGATGATACAGGGATTTTAACGATACCTCATAATATATCCCAATCTGTTTAGGTATTTTGTCGTTTTGTAGATTAAAGGAACTTAATCGTATGTGTGATACGAGTAAAGAGTGTTTAAGCTTCCCTTAAAGGAGGCAGAGTTCGAACTTCACCTCGCGCCACAACTTTTATAAGTGATGTTTGTTTTAAGCTATTACAGTATTACTTGCTTCTACCGTGAAGAAAAAACATCATGACGAATAGATTTGTGGATTTGGGACTGTGGACTGGGCCAGCGTGGAATACGGCCTAAACCCTTCTTATTGTGGGAGGAGACCCTTGCCCTGTAGTTGGCTGATATTGGGTTAATATCATGATGATGATTAAAGACATAAACTTATATACGCGATCCCAGAAAACAATTTCGGACAGTCGTGTAAAGAATGAACGATAAAAAACTTAAAAAGAACAATAGGATGAAGAGGAGAAAATTGATAAGGATTTTATCTATTACACACAATAGTAAAATGCGCCTTGTAATTTATTACTATATGGTAATTTGCCTTGTCAACTTATTGGCATGAAATTTTAGTTTTTTTTTAATTTTATTTTTCTAGATTTTAAATTTAAATTTAATTTTAAGTTATTATTAGATATTATTCCACGAACATACCATTTCAAACGTTTGGAGAGGCCTTTATTCCAACAGTGGACTGTTCATTAAATGCCGATGGTGATGGAAACGGAATGATATAGAAACTAAAAATATTATCTGTTGCATAATAAAGCTCTTCAGAATGTTTGTCAAGGGAATAAGTAGACCTACAAAAAACCAAAATTACACCCTTCATGTAATAACAATACAAAAGAAATACCGTCATTACGATAATATAAAGGGCGGTGTGTGAACTCTGTATTGTGACAGCAGGTTATCTCGACAGAAACCGTATATAAAATTATTTCACAATATCATATAATAACACTTAATGCGACAATCAGTTCTTTTCATCATTGTGTTGTGCCTCTTTTGTTGTAGATCCGAAACAAAATTGTCACTAACAAAAGATTATATCGTCGAGTGTAATGTTTACCTTTATGTTCACGATTATAGCAAGCTCTTGATGCTACGCACTCGTAACTGTTATTCCCTTTTGGATCGCAGAAACACGTGAAACTTATAGCTGAAGGATTTGATTTCAAAAGAGCTTTCCGTTTATTGGTTAAAATTACGAACACAAATACATTTTTTTTATTTCAAGTAGTTTTATTTAAGGACACTTTTGAAGCGTCAAGTCTATTTCTTAGTGGTACTGAATCTATCAATTCAATTCTGCTCATAAATACGCTTCTGATATTAAAACATATTTCAGGTACTTAGACTTGTTTAGAAACAATATATGACATGCAAACAACGATGGATATATTTTTCTATCACTGCATGTAAATCTTTAGATTTCCAACAATGTTTAGATTTTAGAAATAAAATATAAATAAATTCAATTATCTAAAAATATAGAAAATTACTGAAAAGTTTAAAATACTTCAACATATTTACGACTTTCAACAATTCTACTAGACATAAAATTAATTTAATTTGATAGCCATATTAAGCTAGTTGTGGAAAAAACTCTTCTATTATTTTTCACTGATGTAAGTTTTAAATTGAAATAAATAAAAAACATTTGAAATCACTGTGAATCGCTTTAGATCTTGAATATAAATTACTTTTCCGAGCTTTGTTAAAATAGATTTCACAAGCCCTTTGATTCATCAAAAGTCCGCCGATACTGAGAAATCTATTGGCAAATCTACAAACAACTATTTCATATTAATAAATAGAATTTATGAACGTAATTTTACAGCATCATCAACTAAGGGTAGTTTAACCAATTTCCATTAGGGAGCATAAGTTATTTCTATCAAACCACGAGTTGGTGGTTTCTTAAATTATATTCACGTGCTAGTAATTACGATTTATATTGTAAGTTTTAATCACTATAATAACCACCATTTTTCCGTTTTGTTTTAACATTTGCCAACCTGCAATAGAGTCTATGCTCTTAAATCATCTTGTCTCGCGATCGACGCTGTCAAAAGTAACTTTACAATAAACACATAATAAGGGTTTGATATAACTGCTATACCTCTGAAAACTTAGCTATTTTGTTTTTTTTACAAATCTCGTATTTTTTTTTCCTAGGATAAAAAGTAAGTAGCCTATGTAACATTCCGTCCTTTCTTCTAGCTCTATTCAAAAAATCAAGTTGATTTGTTGCTTAGTTAGGGCGTGAAGAAAGGAGATACAAACAAACACACAACGTGTTAATGAAAAAAATATACAACGTGTAAATGAAAACCGAATTATTACTTCACATGCTTTAGAGGTACATAATAATGTCTGTGAAACCGAAAACCAAGTAGTTCTTAAACAACTGCCATAGATTTTATTGAAATAAATCAGATACAACCCTGACATCAAATGCAAAATTAAAATCAAGTGACTCCTATCACTGTATTAGGTAAGCGTCGCATAGCGTAGTTACTATGCACGTGTGGGTCTTTTATCTTAAATAGGGTTGTCAGAAGTAAATATTTTGAATTAGTTTGTTTGGTGAAATAAATATGCTTCTTTTGATTTAATGTTTTCACGTGACTCCTAATGAAATATACTAATGTACCCTACAACAGTTTTCGGGTTACACGTTGTATAAAGTCAGGTTAAAACAATACTAAGATTCGTCGCTTCTTACTCGGACATTTTTCAGATAGAATTCTTTTGTTCTTTCCCACAAGAAATGATAAGAAATCTTAACGTCGTTTATCCACCTATAAGAGAGAAATTACATTTCTGGCTAGAGTATCCACTGACCACAATTTACAGCTCTAGATACGGGTCGGGCTAACGATCGATTGTGAGATCAGCTTCTTAGAACAGACAAATTGCGGTGAACGTTGATTAGTTAGCTCCAAATATAGGTTTTAAAATAACTTACTTAATAGTTGTACGAGACTAAGATTATGTAAACAATATTTAACTTCTAATTGAGTAGCATATAGTGAAATTATCGAAATACGAGTACGCATATTCTTATCCACATTAAAGCTTGTTTAGGTCATAAAGTAAAACAAATAAACACACTTTGGCATGTTGTATGGTAAGATGGCATGTTACCTACCCCAATAGTTTAATATTTTAATTAGCAGCTCTGATGTTCCTGAGATTCTACAAGACATTAAAAAGTTAGTACAAATGATTTTCGCGCGTTACTTAACGGGTCTTATACAGTTCTAAATCTTAAAAATAAACTTTAACTGCGGTTTTCATATTAAATAATGACGGGGCCAAAAACACAGAAACTCTTCACAAAGCTGGCTAGGAACACTTACCTACCCTTCAGCTTGGTGAAAAAACAAGTTCACTTTGTAGTTCCGTGCATTTGTTCACAGTCTCTATGCTTTTCCCATCTGCTTGCTCCGTCCATTTTTAAAATAAGAAAATACTTAGATACTATATCCAGAGTGTCACTTCCTATATAATATTATTAAAAACAAAACATTTTCAAATGAAAAAGTTCGTCCGGTATTCGGCTGTCATGTTTTATATATTTTTTATTACGGACTTGTTGCTTTAAAAGAATATTTTCTATTCCTGGAAAATCTACACAGGAAGTGCAAAGTTAATAAGAATTTATTAACAGAGAAAAATATGAAGTTTTACCGTAAAATGCAAGTGAAAATTATCATGCAATTTATCGCACCCGTGCCTTAATGCATTCTCTGATTAATTTATTAGGGTCCGCGGTGTTGCAAAATTGATTACTATAACGAGATGAACGTTTTTTTTTATTTAACGGTAATAATACGTATTTTACTACGGCACGTGGGAAGTGTTTTAAAGTATAACTTCAATGTACGTTTTTTGATTCCTTTTTATCCCACCACCAAATTTAAAGGTACCTTGATCTAGGATTAGAGCTTGTTCAGATAAGGAATTTTACTCGAGTCCAGTAGCGCGGAGCTATCGCGAGATTGTGAGATACTCGATGTTCAGACATTTCAAAGTTCATTCGCAGCTAATCGCCTATAGGTACTGCACAGAAGAATGGCATGTGCCTCTAGTTACTAGTAAATAGCACGAATGGCTACGCTCGGTTCGAGTCGCGTGTAAAAAGCGTCTTCTGGATAGATCCAGGCCTCAGTATTATTTTACATCAACACTGAACCATTATGGTACAAGGTTGCCGTTGACTGTAATACTAATTGAAAGGGTTCTTAGAGATATCTACTTTTCACACTATTTCTATGAGGTAAGACTTACAAATGGGTAAAAAAAAAAAACAAATTCTAATTTTCGTTAAAATTTTGTGAGGGTTATGGGCTGAAATATAATGAGAAAATAAGCGAATACATGATCTTTGGGGCCAAAGGAGGACTGTGAAGTAAAGTATCATACAGAATAGTAGCCAAAATATGTCAAGTATTTTTAATATCTAGGAACAACTCCTAGATGACCTTAGTGATGACCTTAACGATGATGTAGACATAGAACAAAAGCGTAATATGCTACTCCAGTGGTTTGTCTGTTGTAACCAAGAAGTAAAAGTTAGTTTGTTCAAAGCCTTTTGTTACTTTTACACGGGACCCCTGTGGAGCAGCTATACACAGGAATCGCAAAGTTGTGCATGCCTGATGATGTTCTCAAAGGTGTGAGAGGTCCACCAATCCGCACTGGGCCAGCGTGGTGGACCCGTATCCTGTAGTGGGCCGGTAATGGGTATAAATGATGAAACGTGTTATGTGTAAATACCTATTTCAAAATGTACACAACTATTTCTTTCATGGTTTTAGTATTAATAAAAACCAGTTCACGTGTTGACAGCTTGTTCTGTTGTAAGAATATTTATTGGCTGAATTGATGCGGCTTTTTATCAGTGATTTCCCGGATGGTTGCATCGTTTGCACTGCATTGTAATGCAAAGCACGTCGTGAACAATTTTTGCGTGATTCAGTGTTGCAATACAAATAGGTTACTTTTTATAGCTTTTACTAATAATGATGTTTAACTATGAAGAAAAATGTTTGAGCTAATGCAGAAACACGAGTTTTGCAAAATACCGAAGCGAGGTAAAGCAAAAGTTAGGAGCTGTCTTATTCCACAGAACACCAAGATTCCACAGACACTGTATGGAAATAATTGTATAACTTAAAATTATATTTTAAAAACATAAAACTGTTTGTAACTACGAGTATAACAACTGACAATATATACTCTACTCTACGAGATATGACAAAATTTTCTTTCAACTTTGTAGAGACATTTGATCTTGTTCTTCTTACATTTTCACCTTCGATAGTATTGTTTTTTCGTTTCTAATGTGCACTGCTAAAGTGTGGCATCACCTGTGGGAATACCCTTCTGTTCGTTTTGCGTGCCATGAATAATTTAAGTACAACGAAGATAAAAATGTGTTGTTTACTTACCATATAAACAGAAATAATACTTCATAGGCTTTAGTACATTATTTTCTGTCTCCGAGACTTATCTGTGAAACCGAAAACCTAATAATTTTTGAGTTAACAACTGCCATGGATTTTACTGAAAGAAATTAGATATAGCCCTAACATAACATGCAAAATTAAAAGCGTGTGACTCCTGTCATTTTATTAGGTACCTACGCGTCGCGTAGGGTAGATACTATGCGTGTTTCAGTCTTTTATCTTCAATAGGGTTGCCAGTTGTTTAGTGACGCCTATAAGCCTTGCATGTACCAATTTTCATTCTTAAGGAACTAAATATACCGTACATTATATGAATCATTAACAACATCATATCACACTATTATAGGCCCCCTACAAGGCACGGTTCTCCTCCCACAATGAGAAGGGGTTAAGGCCACCAGGCTGGCCCCAATGCCAATTTGTGATCTACACACTACATTACACGCCTATGAGAACACAATGGAGGATTCTTAGACATGCAGGTTTCCTCACGCAGTTTTCTTTCACCGTCGAAGAAGTAAAATTTGAATTGCCTAAAACGCACACAACTTAGAAAAGTTAAAGGTGCGTGCTGAGATTCGAATTCGGCCCCCCGAAAGTGAAGTGTAAGTCCTCACCACTGGGCTATCACTACTATAAAATATGAATAGTAGGTACCTAAACGTGCTCAAAGCCACGGGTAGAAGTAGTCATAAATTCAGGCATTACTAAAATCATTACAGCTGTTACTGTTGCACGTTTTACATATTTTGGGAAGCTAAATGGGGTTTTTTATGAATATTACGCGTTTTTTGTTCTCTTTATTGACAGCCGGTTATGTCCTAGGAATATTTATTGGCTCGTTTTACGTTGCTTTTTGTCGATAGTTTCCCTGGAGCTTTTCAATTCTACCGTATTACATGCATGTCACGCAGCATGAAGCTTTAAAGGTATAATGACCATTAGTTGAATTGCTTTCACGATTTATTAAAGTTGAATAAAATATTTTTTTGCATGAATTGATACATTAAAATTCAACAGGCTTGCAATTTTGGGGATAAATGTACCATATTAACGGCTGGCATCAGATGTCTAAAATAAAGTTTTACTTGAATACAGAACATTATTAGTCATTGGGGTTTTCAGCGAAGAAATTCTCAGTAGGCTGGTACTGAGAATGTCTTCGCTGAAAACCCCAATGGGTTACAAAATTGACGCTATCCAACTCCGTGTCTTGGACAGCACATCCATCACAAGAACCCAACCATCCACGTAAAGCAGCATGGCGCATCTATGCTTTTAACATCTTGCTCCTATGATTGAAGATGCGTGTGTCCAACAGTGAGAAATGAATAGGCTGAGGATGGTCATGTATTTTTTTCAAGTGAAATTTCTTTAGAATTTTTGTCATTTTTGTCACATTTTTTTTCCTAATTAGTTAAGTACCAATCAAATATAAGATAACTTTTAAGCTTGGTATTTATCCTAATACTATATACTCTAAATCCATATGTCTAAGGCTACTTTTCAGAAGTTTTAAATCTACCAAATTGCACCGGTTATATTTATTTATATTTGCGGATTTGGACCGTCTCCGTCACTTGTTCTTAAAAAGAGTATCTTAAACCATTTTTCGGTGAAACGCGGTGAAGTGGGTAAGACTTCGAATTCACTTTGGGGAGGTCACCTTCGAATTCAAGAACACACCTCTAACTTTTCCGAGTTGTGTATGTTTTAAAAAAATTAAAAATTTCACTTGCTTCAACCCAAAATTGTAACTTTTATTTCTTCACATTTTACTTCATTTGGAACCAGACTGTCGTTACGATAGTAACATATTTAATCAATGGACGTAGATATCAAAACTCGTTATTCTGTTCGCAAATAACATTACGAAATAACGTTTCGTAAGCTGACAAAGACAGAAACATAAACAAAGTTTTCTCAAGCAAGAATAGTATCGTCATTGTTCCGCGGTTTCTCGGGTTGAGACCCTTGTAAGCTTAATACGTATTTGTGGTTATCGAAATTGTTGGGTTGGTTGAACTGTTTTCTTGGAACTACGTTAACTGAATGTTATACGGAGCACCTATTAAGTGTAAGGTCATATTTATCAAGCCATTTTACCCCAGACGTTTATCCCAAACAAACATATTATACCTAGTTATTAGGGGTTTTGTCTATTTATTTATAGTTGTATATTTAAATAATATATACTGTATTGCATGTATTTTTTATATGCTATCTGTATAATCTTCTCGGTAGAATCTGCTTTCCGAACCGGTGGTAGAGTCAATACAAACATACATATTTGACGTTTCAAAAGTGCTTATAAAGTAACTTGAAATAAATGAATTTGAATTTTGAATAAGTTATAGATAATAATTGCACCAGCCAGCATGAATAAAGTTTTTGAATTATCTCTGATGTGACTATATAAAATTTCTGTTCTTTCGGATACCAGCTTGAAAAATAAATACAAATTTTAAACCCGAAGGAGAGACGGCTTGTCGTTAACTATTATATATGTGTTATTAGTAGATACCATCACGAATTTCTTAAAAATAGTTCGGGTCCATACCTACTGTAATCCGCACTGGGCCAGCGTGGAGGACTACAGCCTGAAACCTTCTCATTGTGGGAGGAGACCCGCGCCCTGTAGTGGGCCGATTATGGGTTGATATGATGATGATGATGATGATGATAAATAATAAATAAATATACTACGACAGTACACACAACGCCATTTATCCCCAAAGTAAGCGTAGCTTGTGTTATGGGTACTAAGATGACTGATTAATATTTTTTTAATGAATAATATACATAAATACTTATAAAATACATATAAACACCCAGGCACTGAAAAACAATCCTTTTCCAGTTCATCACACAGACATTTTCCAGTTATGGGAATCGAACCCACGGCCTTGGACTCAGAAAGCAGGGTCGCTGCCCACTGCGCCAATCGGCTGATGATGGGTACATACAACGGTACGACGTGACTAAAGCGTTGTGACCACGATCCATGCAACTTTTGTGCATACCCGTTGTACCTACTATTTTTTAAGTAATGTGAATTAACCACGAAAATCTTAGTTTAAAATACTATATGTGGATTATAAAGTAATATATATACCTTGAGGACGTTAAGCTGTTGGCCCTGTTTATTATCACTAATACATTTTAAATAGAACTCGCCAATTCGCATTAGAGTAGCGTTGTGGGGCTGTTCTCGAGCTCGTAACCCTTTTCCTTATGAGAGACCAATGAATGAGTGAATATACTGATAATAAATATGCCAAAAACTTTAGAAACATGTAACCATACTAATTTAGAAATAGAGAAGCTCTTAATCGTATAACCTTAGCACATTTATATTTCAATGATTTTATTATCCTTCACTTAAGTTAGTCACAACAAAGTTGAAACCCACAGAACACCTACGACTCACTCCGGCTGAGAAAGAAAAAAGCTCCTCTTTTCTCTAAGTGTTGTAGTTTTAAAATGATATTGCCTTCAGAATATTTACTGTACTAAAGTTAAACTTTGAAAACAGTACGAAGCGCAACTCTACTCAGGACTATTTAAACTGAGTCAAGATTAAAAAAGTTTTTGTAACAAAAGTTTTTACTCTCCGCTGTTAAATTAAATTTAAATTTCGTATAAGTTTTTGGTAGGTATTTTTACGTAAATACCTATTTGACTACCTTGTGTAACGTGAGCAACCCAGTAAGATAATAATTATCTATATAAAACAGAATCTAGTTAGAGCCTAGTTGGGAAAATTACGGTGGGGAATTTGATTGCTCTAACTTTTAGGGTCTCTCCAGACAGGTAGACTGAATTCTAAATAGGGACCGAATTCCTCAGTTGGGCACGCAAGCATTTTGAATTTAATTTAAAAATATTTCTCTTTTATTGTTTTTTTTTCTTTAATCGTTTTACCCTAACTGATATTTATATTTTAGGTCATATTAAAACGCTTGCTCATACGAAACCAAAATTCCAAGTACTTTACCCGGAATTAACAAAGTAGGCCAATTGGTGCAGTGGGCAGCGACCCTGCTTTCTGAGTCCAATACTGTAGGTTCAGTTCCCACAACTCAGCTTAGTGTGCTCGCTAGCGATTTATTCTGTTGTGACTTATAACTAATGTTGATGGTCAAATAAACTCTTTCATTTTTTTTCAACCGGAAATTTTTTGTGTTCTCCCATGAATTTTTAAAATCATAAAAGTATTAATCAGTCTTCTTAGTACCCATAACACCAAGCTACGCTACTTTGGGGCTAGATGGCGATGTATTGTTGATGTATATATTTATATTTATTTATTTAAACTATTTTCTTTGAATTTGAATAGCATTTTTTTCCTCATTCATCCCAACTCACAGTTCACACGTACTTACTGAGAAGTGAGAGATAGATAGATAGATAGATAAAGTCTTTATTGCACAATTTAAAAGTGAAAACAAGAAATAACAAAAACAAAATATATAGGCATATAAAATGCGCGAAGACGGTATCGCTTTAAGCGATAAGACCGCGAGAAGATATAATGTGCTAATATCTGATAAATCCCAGTCAACTAATGTTAATATCATAACCTAAGAGCCAAAACTCGCCAATCTACACTTGCGGCAAATCTATTATTAAAACAGCACTTAATATTTTTTAATCTACAACAAGTTAGCCCTAGATCTCACCTTTTGGTAAGTGATAATGGGTTAACTGTTAGGGGTATGAATACACTGTTATTGTACATTACATAAACTTATAGAAAACTTGTAAATAAAAATTTAAAGTATACAATTAAGAGGCGCTACACATCTCTTCCAGGCAACACAGCTCAAGAAGAGAGGTAGGTGGTGCACATAAATATAAATATATACCTATGGATACATAAAACTATATATATAAGTATATATAATATCTTATGTATTTTTAAAGTATAATAAATGAACCTTTATATTCTTCCAATTTATGCTACACATTTGTTAAAGAGTTTTTATTATGGGTAAATTTTCCGTATTATTTCATATATTTTGTAAAGAGTTTGATGGGTTCTTCTTTCAAATACAATAAACATTATAAATGATAATGTATTGAAAGTCGAGGAAGTCGGAAATTGTGTATTTTTTAATTTTCCGGCTGTCTTCACGAGGTCTGAGCAGACGGCTTCCGTTGGCGTTGCGAATGTGTTGTGAGTTTGTATTATAAATATTTCTGATAGATGATACCCCGTACAAAGGAATTTATTTTACATTACAAAATACTTGATAAATAAGTCTAAACTTTCCGTACTTCCCTACTAATATTTATAGTGGGGAAGTGTCATGCGAGATGAGAATATGTACCAGCTTGTTGATTTGTATTATTTCATTGGTATTTTAACTATATTTTGAACTATACTTATTTTGGCACGTTTTGAAAATCAGATAAAAGTGAATTTTTGCTTAGGTAAGATGTTACGTTTTCTCTTCAATTTCCAATTCAGTTTTTGTATGTAACGCAATATATAAATGCGTACTTGAATATGTAACGCAACTTTCTGATATGTGATTTTTTTCGGTAAACATAGTTGAAAAGCATTAAGTTTTAAAAGTATAAGTGTTATATATCGGAGAAGAAAGCGAAGTACGTGCTTGTAATAAAAACTTGCGGTTTTGCTAAATTTTTACGCATCTTTTGCCCGATCGGTTCCTAATTTTTAACTGTTTTTTAGTTACTTAATGGATTTTGTTTTAATAAATAATATTTATTTTGGTTTTGGCGAATGAATAGAGCTATTTTTAGCTGTTATGAAGATGCATGGTGGCTACTGGCACTACCTTATTGCATTATTATAGCACATAGGACATTCAAGATTTTAAGCAATTAAAATATAACTTCTTTAACGGTGAAGGAAAATATCAAGCGGAAACCTGCGTGCCTACGAGTTCACCGTAATGTTCTCAAGACGTGTGGAGTCTCAACCCCTTCTCATTGCGGGATGAGACACGTGTCCTGAAGTAGGTAATCATGATGAGGATAGGACATTCTAGTTTCCATTCATTTGTTTTATGGTTGTCTAGTGTCTATACTTTACTGATTTTGCAGGTAACAATAACCCATCGACGAAATGGCTTGAAGCTTATTAAAATTTATATTTAGGCATAGAGAAGGTGAAAGTCCCTGTTTATGCGTACATATAAAACACCACTTACATTTAAAATTATTTTTGTATGTAGCATAGTTTAATTTACCGTAGGTACAACAGAATACAAATTAATAAAGCTTTGGATTGTTAGAATATAGTTTAAGGAATTTTATTATTTTCAGGCCGTTTGAGTTGTAAAGTTTTAGCCTAAAATACCCCGCTAACATTTACCCAGAACTTGTTATGCTACGAAAAACATTTTCAGATAATTGAATTGAAAATTTCAAATTTTTATGGGGTAAGTAGTTACTGTTTTGTATAGCCCGGGGAGGCAATCACGAAGAGGCTTTAAACTTTCCAAAACTTTTTTACTCTCACGCCGTTGCGTCGTGTAAGTGCAATCTTTTTAACATATTAATTCAGTTAAATAAAAATGTAAACAAGTTTCCAAACAATATAAAAAAGGCCTATTTGTAATAGGCCTCTGTTATAGAGTGGATTCATACTAGCTGATGATGTTATAAACAGGTTTTTCAAAGAACATCATTGGTGGTATTGGACGATAGTTAAAGTAACCTATGAAAGGAGAGAATGATTAAATGAGTTCTAAGATCTAACAACAGTTTTTAATTAAAACTCTGATTATTCAAATAATAATAAAAATCTATAAATGATACCGTGCAACGGTTACCTTATTGTTGTGCTTGTGTAAGAAAAAAAACATGTGTCTCCAGGATGTCGAGCTAAGCAACCCTACGTCCTGTGCCCATCAACCTGAACCAAAACGTTTAACATGCAACATAAAGTCCATAAACAGTAATAAATAATTATAATAATCTTGAGCAATAAAGACGACATTAGGGAATTTATTCTTACTCATATTTATGCATGTATAGTAAGGTATAGTATATATTAGTTTATTTATGTTTATATTTATTATTATTATTATTTAATGTGTGTAATCTGGATAAGTATTAGTGTTTAATTATTCGTAAGTATGTATGTAATAATAACACCTCCCCAAATATTAAGGTTGCCTGGAAGAGATCGCTACTAAGCGATAAGGCCGCCTTTTGTATCCTTCTCTTTAAGTTCCCGTTTGTTTTGTATTTTTTTGTATTTTGATGGTGTATTAATAAAATAAAAAAAACCTGAGGCGTAGGCTTCTGCCATTAGAACGGCAAACACCCCCTTCAGACCAGAGCACACCATTGCTGCTTGGCGGCAGAAATAAGCATGGTAGTACTTCTTCGAGTGAGCTGCGTCTCAAACAGCTCTGCTACTACAAAATGTATTAGCCTTAAATTACCTGCGTTAATACAATTAAAAGAGAAAATGGAAAATCAAATGTATTGTCATATTTTTCTAAGACTGAGTCTAACGCAACACCTAGTCTTATTAACTCTTAGTAAATTGTTTATATTTATGATTAAGTTATCCATGATAGTTTTTTTGGCGAAACATTGTTTCCTTGTAAAGAAACGGCTTCAAGAATTATTATTCTCATTTCGCAATAGAGAAGTTTTAACAAGAAAACTTCCCAATGTTCTTCGGCCACAATGCTCGTAAAGTTATTGTACTAGTGAATAATTTTGATCTTTCCGTCCTATCGATTTGTGGTCACGAATTAAAACTTTTCCGCTCCCTCGGCTTAATTAATTTTATCGACGACTATGAAGTACATTTAAAAGTAATTAAACTTTCATTGGGTGCAAACGGTAATAAAATGTTGATATACTTCTGGACTCGACTTGGTTCGTCATACAAATAGTCTAGTGTCTCCATACCTATTTTTTTGAAAATCAAGTCTATATAATTGTTGTTACTACTATGGAAGGCAGATTCTAATAAGAAGATTTCAGCAAGGAATCCAGCAGTTGCTATTTTGAAAAGATCAACGTTTTACAATATTTTTAATTCATCATCATCCGCAGTCTATTAAAGTCCGACTGCCGAGAGTGAAGGCCAAGAAGGTTCCATAGCTTAGTCACACCACCCTGCTCCAATGAAGGCTGGTGTGCCAAATTTTTAATAAAACTTGTATTTATAATCTATGTAAATAAATTAAATCAAAGTGTTTTTCACCGTCATCTATAGCATAACCCAAATACCTACACGTTTTAAAATGTTTTTGTCAGCCTTATAGAGATAGGTAGTCTTAAAAAAATATATATAGACATAATGATAAACATATAATATATACAATTTATTTAGGAATTACACCCTGAATTAAACATGGCGTTGGTAACAATGTATATCCTATGATTTTAAGGTTAATGACAATAAACAGGCAGGTAGATTGCTAATTTCTTCTTCTGATAAATTTCCTGCATTGTAAATAAATAACTTATAAAAAATACACAGTAGGTATGTATATTACTAAATGCTGAAAAACAATTGCTGATATACTAAACTGATAGAAAGCGTTGTGTAATTTACTAGGTATAGGTACGATAAAAAACCTGTTTTACTTTATAAGGAATGGAAACAAGCTATTTGATAACTTCAAAGATTAGGAATACGTATGAATATTCACGAAAATAAACGCAAAGCTTCAGAATTAATATAGGCATGGCATTTTATAAAGAAAATCGTTCGTGAAAAATAATACTCAAAGCGTTTTCTTGGTAAGCGGTCAAAATAGGTGACATTATTTTTGTACTTTTGTTACATTTGTTGATGAAAACAAAATTTTTGTAGTCATTAAAGCTTAAATGTAGACATTGAAGGTATTACATTAGATTTTACTCTTTGAAATATCATCGATAGAAAGTGTATCAATAAAATATATAAATAATCTTTACTTATAATTATATCTGTAACTGGAAGATTTCTATACATTTATATTTTGAAAATTTTGACCAAAACAGATTTTTATTTAATTTTTGTCTGTGTCTGTCTGTCCGGACATCACGTGAAAACTATTGAACGGATTTAAATAAAATGTGGTATAATAGTAGCTGATATTCTGGGTCAACATATAGGATACTTTTTATCCCGAAAAACAGTAAGTTTCCTCCGAGAAAGGGGATGAAAATTTTAATCATTTTTACTTCAACCCTCCGTTAAATTTGAATCGATTATAAAAATTCTTTTTTTATTTGAAACTGTATACTATTAAGCATGTATTGTCTAATTTTAATGAAGATCTAATAAATATTGTCGGAGATAAAGGACAAAACTCTTCATAGATAACAGTACGTCGCAAGGCATATGGGACAACGATCGAATGCATGCGTGATGCGTACCATCCTGGAATAGCTCATAGGCTTCTTTTATCCCGGAAAAACAAACAGCTCCTTCAAGATAGCATCGCTTTTTTTCCAAATTTGTTTTTCAAAATCCGCGCAACGGAGTTTTAGGTTGACGTGGTTTTTTAGTAGTTGAAGTTGAGTTTGTTTGGTTGAACGCGCTAATCTCAGAAAATGCTTTTTTTTTGGATTGGTAGTTGCTTAAGGCTTTATAACATCATGCTACAACGAATGGCTACCATCATTAATGAGAAATGTTGCAAATGTGGTAAACGTTACGCCAAATGATGGAAATATGTAGTAAGTATATCGGAATCGTTTATTTAAAGTTCTATAACACAGTCCGCGACGTACTTTTTGCAGTTGACTCATTCGCGGACGAAGTCGCGCGGGTCCGCTAGTATCTGATAAATAAGGCAACTGCGAAATTTACAAAAACTTTGTAAACAATCTCATCTTAAAGTAAGTGCAGTCTTCGATTAAAGTGTCCCAACCTGGAAGAGGTGTGGTAGTTCATTCCATACTCCTTATTACACATACAATTTTAAACATTCAAATCTAGTTTCACCAGCTAAATATTATTTAACTGTAAATAGTAATACAAAGCTTTCTCTCTTTCTGTCACAGTAATTGGTCACTCGAAAAAGGAAGATACAATATTGTGCGAATATAAAACAGTCTTTCTTTGTAACTGACCGCAACAAACGCCGTAGAATAAATTCCACCCTCATCATATGGATGCCTGGTATTCTTCTACTATTCGAAATACCAGAAGAAGAAGAAGAAGAAAAAATACACAAACATCAAAATATACATAAAATAAAGAACAAGAATTGTAAGCATGCAAAGGCGGCCTTATCGCTGCAAGCAATCTCTTACAGGCAACCTAAACCAGATCATTACCATTAAATTGTGGAACAACCTCCCACCTGATGTGTTTCCTCAAAAATACAATCTAGGGTTATTCAAGGGGCGGATAAGCAAATTCCTTAAAAGCCAGCAACGCATCGGTGGCTCCTCTGGTGTTGTAGATATTTATCGACGGCGGTTATCACTTAATATCAGGAGACCTACTTGCTCGTTTGCCCGCTATTAATATTAAAATTAACCGTGTAATTCTTATGTACGCATCAAAAGTGCCACCTATGGGCCTACTTGAATAAATATATTTTTGACTTTGACTTTGACGTTGAAAAAAAAAAATGTTTTACAACGTTCATTAAGGGGTTTCATATATACCTACCTATATATTCTTAAATTGACTCAAGGCAGGAATCAACATGGCATTTTCATAGTTTGCAAAATGTTTTTGATCATAAAACTGAAGTTATAAGCGTTTATACACTTTATGAAATCACTAGATTTTGCACGCAGCTACGCTCACGATTAGGTCCATTTTGTTTGGTAAGGTAAAATTTTATTCAATTTTTTCCTTAAATTATGTTATGTCGATGTTAAAATAATATACAATTTCCTGCAAAAAGAAATACTGATTTCATGTAGCCAGCACACTGCATTGGTATTGGCTAAAAAGTACTTAAGAGAAAAACAGCTGTTCCTCCACGAAAAATGGTATAAATGAAACATGAAATCAAACATAATTTACGGGCATTACTTTAAAAGCGTAATGATATTAAATCGACGGAACGTGAAAACTGCAGCGATGGAAATAGCGCTTGCAATTTTCCTGACGTCATATTTTTACGGACAATAACTGTCTCATTAATATAATTGAACATTTTGCTTCCGGAATT
Source organism: Pararge aegeria (assembly GCF_905163445.1). Taxonomy (NCBI): domain Eukaryota; kingdom Metazoa; phylum Arthropoda; class Insecta; order Lepidoptera; family Nymphalidae; genus Pararge; species Pararge aegeria. Next base: position 8,733,440 of record NC_053189.1, read on the forward strand.
TAACCAAACCACCGATTTTATGAAACATCAATTTAAATAATCGCCGAAAATATTTGGTTACGGATAATCGAGCAACTACGTTTACAATAGTAGGTGCACGCCATGCGATTATTTAATTATTGAAGAAGATCAATTAACTTTTTTTAAATATTGATCAATATTATTATATTAATTACTAGCTGTTGCCCGCGACTTCGTCTGCGTTTGATTTTGTTTTTTGATGTGGCATTCAATTTAGTTCTAGTTCTAAAAAAATTAAAGTTTTCTGTCGCCAGGCCTTAAATAAGGGGTTTGCTGCCGTCCGCTGAGGAGTTCTGTCCTCTATCTCCAACCGCATTCATCAGATCTACACAAAGTTTGGGCAAATGAAACACATATTATAACCTCTATAGTACAAAAATAATTATTTAAATCGGTTATAATTTGTCGGAGTTATGGTGTAAAATCGTCAAACACTTTCATCCCCTCTCCCAAAGGAACCGACCTTAATGTGGTATAAAAAGTATCCTATATTACTTTTAGCACTTCCAAAAATATGTGTACAAAGTTTCATGAGGATCGGTTAAGTAGTTTTTGCGTGAAAGCGTAACAAACAAACTTACATTGACATTTATAATATTAGTAGGGATTTTTATATTTTGGGGTACTTGGAAGTATTAAAAGTATTCTTTGATATTGATATAGAGTAACGTTTAATTATATTTACATAATATATAAATTTAATATACCAAAAAATTATGTTTTGCTGTTATTGTTATGATTTGAAATCACGTTTACAAAATAAATATATGCGCACGTGTGAACGTGTCTGTTGGAATGTTTTACCGGTACTTTGTGCCCCTTTGAGCTTCAATGGAGCAGCCGATGTTATGGTTGTCACCGCGTAATTTTAACGAAAATTTCTCAGATATATTTGTACTTGCTACGAGAGTTGATGCAAGGAAAAATTTGTGGATTTTTATCGTGTGCACTACTTCGTGACTTTATTTGGCCTTATATGTATGATGTTACCGCCACGTATTTTTAAGTATATTTCCAAAAGTGTTGATCGCCGGAAAAAAATTAGAAACAAAGAGACTATAATTACCCTTTGTTATAACTAGTCAAGGGTTTGCACGTTAAAGTAGCACGTCTATCTAGGAGTACAAAAAAATCCTGATCTCAATACTTATTATAACGAGATCAATTTAAATTTGACCATAATATAACTATGTAGGTACTCCGATGATATTGAACTGTTAACATTAAGCTACGATAAAGTTGATTATTATTTCATTTGTGGTGCTACTGGGGTTATTGGTAAAATAGCAAAAAGGTACTGTGGTTGTGATAATATATAAAATAAAATATTAAGTTTCAGTGATTATTTTATTAATAATTAAACTTTATGCGTTATTGTTACTGCTTTACTCGTGAATATTTATATTATTTAATCATTTTAAGTGTTTCATACGGTTACGGACTTACAGTCGTTGACGTACCGCGTCAGTACATTTGTCGAATACTTATACTCGAAGGTAAATAAATAAGTCTTGATAGTTTCAAAATAGGATTACAGGTATTTTCTAAAATAAACAATGACAGGAAGCTTATTATTTAATTATAATGATATTATTTGAAACTAGTTTTTAACCCCCGACGCAAAAGCGACGTGTGCTATAAGTCAGACGTGTCCGTTTGTGTGTCTGCCTGTGGCATCCTAACTCCCACCCGGACGAACTGATTTTGATTTTGCGTTTTATATTGGAAAGGTGAATTTTCTGGGAATGTTCTATGTTTGATAAAAATCGGCTTAAGATTAGCCAACAATGGCGAATTACTTATTTTTCCCAAGAATGTGAAAAATAAGTAATCTCAATATGCGCATCAAATTAAAGGGCTTGACTAGTAAAGAACTGTGACAAATTTCAAATCCAAGATGGCCGTCACAAAAATTCTACTCTTTAATGAATTAAGTAAGAATCGGGGGTTTTTAATTATTATTTATTTTATTTTATTGAATAACACCTTCAAAAGGAACTAACAATAATGTAATGTCCACCTCTTCATTATTTAAAGCCGCCTTCGTCGTCAAACAGAGACGTTATTATATAATACCTACCACAAGATATCTAAATCTTGCAGCTACCGGGAAATGACTGGGAAATTGCTCCATTATGCCTGTGGATCGTGAGCTGCATTCTTAACACTTCTTTCCTTGTAATTTACACGGCTCTAAACTCTGAACAATATACCATCAAAGTGTGGCGTACATTTTAAAATAGCTGTTGCTGCGTTTTTCGTCCGCGATCATTACGTTTTTTTCAAAAATTCCTTAGCAACCGTTAGTTTTCTTGGGATAAAAACTACCATATATTACACTACCAAGTTGATTTATAGCTTATTTTGGGCGTAAAAAAGCCAAAAAAAAAGAACAAACACGTTTGCATTTATAATATTACTAGCTGTTGCCCGCAACTTCGTCTGCGTTTGATTTTGTTTTTTGATGTGGCATTCAATTTAGTTGTAGTTCTAAAATAAATTAAAGTATATCGCTAAGTCTTAAATGAGGAGTTCTGTCCTATATCTCCAACCACATTCAGATCTACACAAAGTTTGGGGAAAATTAAACACATATTATAACCTCTATAGTACAAAAATAATTATTTAAATCGGTTATAATTTGTCGGAGTTATGGTATAAAATCTTCAAACACTTACATCCCCTCTCCCAAAGGAACCGAGCTTAAAGTCGGGATAAAAAGTATCCTATATTACTTCTAACACTTCCAAAAATATGTGTAAAAAGTTTCATGAGGATCGGTTTAGTAGTTTTTGCGTGAAAGCGTAACAAACAAACTTACATTGAAATTATAAATGACAATATAATTAGGGATAGGGATGTAAATCAACAGCGTAGCAAAAAGTATTGTATTCAAACTCTTGAGTGCTGTACAGCCAATGATAGATATTCTTACAATAATAGATAATAACAATGATACATTCTAAAACCGGTTATGAAGGACGCAAAGTTATAAATAACAACGAAAGATCCAATGAACATCTAGTGGTGGTCAAAGGCGTCAATGTGTGTACTCAACAAAATGGACTGAACTAATTAGATTTGCCTTGCAATCAGTACCTACTGAGTACTTTTAATGTCACTATTGGAGGATCGGAAAGCTGTTATATTGAATCTTAACCACGATAATTAACTAATTTATATTAGTGAAGACTTGGCAATTCGCCTTTTTTGTGGCGGTCATTTTAAATTTGAAAATTGTCATAGGTAGTTTTTAATAGTCAAGTTCTATCATCTGATAGCCATATTTATGGGAAAGGTGAAAAAATATACAATCCGCCATTTTGTGGCTACGGCCATCTTAGACTTTGCATCAAACATAGCTAGGAACACTCCCGACTAATTTACCTTTTACAAAACAGAAATCGGTTCATCCGTTCAGGTAATGCGGGATCGCAGACAGATGCCCACACACCCACACCCACCCACACCCACCCACCCACACACACACACACAGAGACTCGCACACACACACACAAACACAGACACGTTAAACTAATATCACCCCGTCGTGCTTGCGTCGGGGGTTAAAAAAGAACAAATTCATTTAAAAGATATTGCTTTCTAGAGCTCAATTCTTTAAGTCAATTAAAATAGTAGTAGGTTGAATTTTTCAAAGCGACGGGCCCCATCTTGTACGCCTTTAGCATTCGATACCGTTGGCAATGCGATAATTCAAACCATTATCCATTAATAGGAGCAGTGAAGAGCTACGCACGTGGTGAGTGGGAAAGGGGTTAAGCGCACTTAAATTCTCACAGTAACCTCACGTTAGCGGCATGTCGCTCGACAAAATCTTGCTACTATATTCGCCACTTTAATCAAGCCTAACTATCCCCCGCTGGATATTGGTTTATTTATTATTCATTTATTAAGGACACTAACAATATACATACATAACCATATACAGTAATAAAGTTGTACAACATTGTATATATATATATATCGATAACAAGTGACCAGTGATAAATAAATAATTACTACAACACACATCGTCATCGAGTCACAAAGTAAACATAGCTTGTGTACTTTTTTTGAATAATAAGTATACATAAATACTTATAATATACAGATAAATACCCAGACACTGAAAAATTATGTATGTTCATCACACAAAAAAATTGCTGTTGTGGGAATCGAACCCACGGCTTTTGACTTAGAAAGCAGGATTACTGCCCACTGCGCCAGTCGGCCGTCTAAATGATAAGAATAATCACACGAAGAAATAGGTGTTATGTCTATGTTAAGGTAGGACTCATCGATAGTTAAGCAATGAGCTTTTATTTAAATACCGGATGAGTTTATGTATATGTTATACCATACACCATTTTATTTTTCGTAAAGCTTTTTGTGACGGAGCTCGTCCGGGGAAATACTGTCGCCATGTTTGTTCCTGCCTACTATCGGCATTTTTACACGACACTGCATTGCATGCCGTGGGCGTGGGTGCCGGTGTAACAGGCATTTGAGGCCTGCGCCTGCAATTTAACACCTGCGCTTCAAATTGATGGAAACAGGGCGGCATGTTGCGGGGCGTGCTCCTTACATACCCTGTGAAGTTTTGCTATGTTTATAGGGATCGCTTTCCACTTATCATCACGCCAACTATTGCTATAAAAAAAAAACCTTTCTATTATCATCATCATCAGCATCAACGAATTACCGGTTCCTTAAAATGGGTTTGACTGTTGTGACCGCTGACCAAGTGCTGATTGGTATATTTCTGACGCCTTTGTGAACATTATAGAGAAATCTCAGGCAAGCAGGTTTTTCTGCAGAAGTTTAACTAAAACGAACATATCTTCAACAAATTTTCTTCTGGGCGTGCGGTTCGAACTCGGTCTTCCCGAAAGTGAGACTGAAGTCCTAACCAATAGATTATTTTTTATAATAACAAGTTACCGGGATTGTCGGCTTAACGTGCTCTGGTTGACCTATTTTTACCCATTTAGCTAAAATCTGCACGGTAAAGGCTAAGTTTGGAGGAACATAGAGGTACAGCCCATATTGCCATTAGAGAATTTTCAAAATGCGTTCAAACTGTTGCTAACAAATTTCTTATTTCCGCTCTTGAGTCTGAGAATGTTTTTTTAACCTTTTATTACATAATCTGACTGAATGCAGGTACGAGGCAAGAATGCAGGTACGAGGCAAGAATGCAGGTACGAGGCAAGAATGCAGGTACGAGGCAAATTTAGACTTATATTTTGTAACAAAAAGTCGCTAATGTGCACTAAGCGTACTCCAATACTCCACAAGAGTCTCTTTAGGAGGTTCCAAGGGCTATTTAGATATACCGAGAAACACGCCCGAGTTGCTGTTAATGAATCCTCTCTACTTAATTAGAATTAAGATCGTAAAGAATATCGTTAGTCTTAATAATACAAATGAATATCGCAGCTCAAACACAGTAACTAAATAATAAATAGTTAATTAAATAAACCAAATCGGTCCAGCGGTTCTCTAGTTTTAGTTTCACTCTCACATTTATCTAAATATTAGTTGTTATGTATACTACTCGGAGGTTTATTTGTAGTATTAGTTTTTAATTACTGTGTTTTGGTTTTATTTAAATAAGTTTAAGTTTATATATCTATATATATATAATGAAAATGGTCTTCGTTTGAGGCTCAATCACGCCTAAACCACTGATCGTATCGACATGAAACTACCACCATTCGATGCGAAATTTTTCCTAGATGGTTTATGGCTATCTATTTTTTGAATTCCAACATTCCTTCATTTTTTTATTGCTGTTTTACTTTTATGAACATTTATCCCGCTAATAAAAACAAAAGATAAGCATTTTCTCTTGATTCTTTTGTTTTCATGGATTTCAACAGAGTGTATTAAACGGATTATGGTTTTTTACATTCAGCTAAGAATCTACTCACGGTAGTGGAGAACGGCTGGACCAATTGGGCTTTTTTTTATCTTCAGAATTGTCAGGAGAAAGTTTTGTATGTAAGAAAATTTTAAAAAAGCCCGATAAAAAGTTAAAAATTTCGATGATAATCGAAGAATTCCCATCTATATAGTCACTCACCACGAAATCTCGGGAACCATAAGACTTAGAAACGTGAAACTTGGTAGGAATATTACTTTTGCTATGTAGAGGTCAGCTATGAATAGATTTTAAGAAATTCATTCCCCAAAGGGGATTGCGGGGGCGTTAACAATGAACAATTCCCGTTTTTAAACTATAGCTCCTATAGACTTCAAATTTGGTAGGAATCTTCTGTAAGAGGTGTAGAAATAGGCTATGAACGAATTTTACGATAGCTCACCCCACAGGGGGTTGCGGGGGTGGGTATTAACAATTAATATTTTTAATTTTCCAGCTAAAGCTTCTACAAGCTCCAAATTTTGTAGGAATTTTCTATATGTGATGTAAAAATGATTTATGAACAAATTTTACGATATCCCACCCCAAAGAAGATTGCGGGGGCGTTAACAATGAAAATTTTCAATTTCCAAGCGATAGCTCCTATAGACTCCAAATTTAGTGAGAGTATTCTATATGTAATATAAAAATGATCTTCGAGCGGATTTTACAATGAATCACCTCCAATAAGGTTCGCGGGGGTGGTTGTTAACAATAAAAAATTTCAATTTCGAAATATAGCTTCTAAAAATTCTAAATATGGTAGGAATCTTTTATTATTCACATAAAGAACATCTCAAAATGGATTTCAATAAAGTCTACTTCCGACAGGAATTGCGGGGGTGGGTGTTAAAATCTAAAAATTTTATTTCTAACCTGTAACTTCTACAGACTCCAAATTTGGTGGGGATCTTCGTGTATGTAGGGATATTCGTGTATTTCCTTACAACAATTGTCTTTTTGGCAGCGGAGAAAAAGTCATTGAGAGGTTTCAAAAACTTAACTTTACATGTAGCTATCCAATCAACGGACTAAGAATTTTACATTCATTTTACTTTTGCAGACTACATAACCGACGAATTCTTTTATTGCGGGATCGCGGAAATGTAACAGATTAAAATGAATGCATTTTCCAAGCACATGAGATGTGGAAAAGAAATTTAGTTACTTATTCCAATAGAATTCATAAAAAACATGCACAATTAATTTTCTATAAAAAATTGATGTCACGGAGAAAATTTTAGTTAACAGAAAATTCGTCGCACTTGAACCTAGACAAATTTCGACTTCACATATGAGACTTGCAATGACTTTAACTTAAACTTTCAATGCTCATTTCAAATTTTTTTCTTCATGTCAATTATTATTAATTTTTGGAAGAAAGGCACGGAAATGTTATAATGATTGCACATTGAAAGTTACAATGAATGATTTAAAATGAGTGAGAAAAATCACCTGGATGAAAGATACAGGCTAAATCGATGGAATTTGGAATTTGAGTAAGTCTAAACAATATCGATGCTTATAGTTCTATCCGCGGGGCCTATTTATGTTCATACAAAAATAAAAAATAAAGGAGAATAATAAAAATATGAAAAAAATAAATAAAAATGAAACATAAAATGTAATTTATTTCCTTTTTCAATTCGCCCAGCGAAGCGGGCTGGAAACGCCTAGTAATATTATATATACAAATTGTAATTGAATTACGAAATAATGTTGAAAGATGCATAAGAATATTTCACAGGGTGATTTCCCTGTCAAAATATTAAATCAAAAGATGAATATTTATTTTTCCATGGAAACGAATTCAAACCTTCCAAATGTTTACTTAATATGACAACCCTATTAAAGATAAAAAACGACGCGCGCATAGTACCTACGCTATGCGTCGCGTTTCTAATAATTTTGCATGATTTATGATTTCTAATAAATAGGCGTGATTTTAATATTGCATGTGATTTTAGGGCTGTATGTGATTTCTGTCAGTAAAAACTATAAAAGTGATTTATTTAAAAACTATTAGGTTTTCGGTTTCAAGTGTCAGAGACAGTTCATAATCTACCTCTAAAGCCTGTGAAGTATAATTTCGGTTTTCATTTACACGCTGTATAAGTCGGTGGAATGCTACAAATTTCCATGGAGTCACCTGGTACCAGCTGACAAACAAAGCATGCTCTCACTTTCAGCATATTCAGAACAATGCTGAACTGTCCTGAAACTCTTTCTAGGTTGTGGCTCACATATAACATAATAAATGTCTAACGACATAAACGAATGTTTTTTATCTTTCTTTATAGGAGGATAAAAAAGGTAAGATGTTGATACATGCCTTGCAGCATTAAAACAATCCCGAACAGTTCAACTAGAAGAAAATAAAACTTATCATATAGCAGCCGCGGGTAAATAGGATGCAAAAGAGGCATACGGATCATGTAAACAAAGGCGTTATCGGACCGTAGCCTCAGGCAATACAATATTGCAGTCAGTAATATAAAATATCGTGTCATCAAAAATGCAACAGCTACGGCTGAACCAATTTCAATGTATAATTTAAAAAATAAATACTTACATACAATATTCGTCGGAACATTGCCTCTGGTTACAGTCAAATAACTATGACGGTTGAAAGACTAAAGTCTAAGATCCAAAAGGTGGACGGATGAGGAGAATCAGAGTTACTCAGCGGGCAATAAAGACAGCAAGCTCGGAGTTGACGTGAACAATCAAAAATGAGGAGACTCGTAGAAAATCAGAGTTACTAAAATTAATGGATCACATTAGAGTCCCAAGGCACTGGAATGGGTTACCCTTAAACGCAGTTTTGGTAGACCCATGACTGGACAAACAAGTCGCAAGGAGCCGCTACATCCAAGCCGCATAAGATCATGGAATTCATCACTCCCTACAAAATGCTAATGTCGAGCAATGTATGTGCATTGGTCACATGACGATGACCTCGATTATCAAACTCCCGGATTGAACGGGTTCAGTCGCTTGCAGAAGTTTGGCTTGCTGTTTAGCGCGTTTTATTTATAGCCAGCGCGATACCTCCGTCACAGCCCTCATTGTCTGTAAATGCGCAGTCCCTTGGATGTGGGTGGCGAGTTGTGGTAAGTTACTTTGTCTATTTATGAAGAGTGTGTAATATGGTATGTTGTAACCTTGATACAAGTATCTTTAGTAGTAAGGTTTTGTTATTCCTTAATTTTATCATCGGCTTTTTATAGATAATCGTATCCAAAATCAGATGTGTGACGCGATATCTGAACTTGTATCGTATATCAGACATTCAAGCTGTATTTATTGTAATTGACTATAGTTTTTACTTTTAAATTTACATATCGATGTTGACCTAAAAATATCGGTAGGCGCGTGTTCATATTTGTATAAACATTAAAAATAAAACATGAGAAGCCTTTATATTTTTAAAAATATTCCAATGGTTTGCTGTGTATACTTTGTTAATCACCTTTTATGGCTACCCCAAAGCAAAGCCTTGTAAATGCTTTTAAATATATTATTTTAATATAAAATATTATAGAATTTCAAAGAAATCTTTTCCAAATGAAATTCAGACTAAGACGCTAAGATCTCAAACAAATTCATTCAGGCAAATTCTCAGTAATAAAGTTATACATCTCTGGAAAAAATAGCATTAGAATGTAGTATCTGCAGGATTACTAAATCAGTTCAAGAACACAAATAAAGGAAATTTTAAGCACAAGAATTCAAATAAATTCATAAGCGAAAGCTTTTTAGTTTAATAATTTTAAATAATATTAATAATGAAGGCAAACATACCGATAATTAAACATACATATTTGATTGTAGTCTATTAATATATAGTATCCATTTTACGATACGGTCAAATTTGATGACTAAATTTAATTAATAAAAAGTTTAAAAAAGGAACAGCATCGATTTGTTATAATCCGCATATACTAACCAACCTACCCAGAGAATAGTTGATATATCCCAGTACGACAACGCAAAACTAAATTTACTTACGACTCCGACAGCCGAATGAATAACCCACAGAAAAAATTTATTGGAAAACAAACAATTGTAAAGAATTGAAATTAATTCCGCAATCAATACAAATGAGTTTAAAGAGGAGAAAAGTAATTACATGTTAGTTGTAAAGTTTCGAGAGAGATTCGCAATAAATATCATCTGGATTTTGTCGCTTACAATGTTTTCATGTATCACAACCGAACAGAGCTTTTAAAACATATTTTTACTTACAATAAGTGTCACTTGATTTTACCATGAGTGAAAAATAAAACCAAGCAAAATTTACGGGCACTACATTAAAAACGTAATGGTATTAAATCGTCAGTACTACGTGAAAACTGCAACGCTGGGAGTTTACAATATTCCCTTTCATATTTTTACCTACAATAATAACTGTCTCATTAATGTAATTGAACATTTTCCTTCTGAATCTTTACATTAAACATCAATATCAATGAATGTCCAAATTTTTTCAACCTCGAATTACAGAAAATCCTTTATAATCCATAGACTAAAATATATGTGGGTACTTTATACTGTTAAATAGATCGTAAACTACTACAGCTTACTAGTATGGGGTCTAGTGTGGTATGGGCAGTATGCTCACGGGGTCTAGGCACCGAGGGTCAATACAAACTTTCGTCTGGATGTACCATGAAGTCCCTAAAAAGTGAAAATCATTATTTGAAAGCAAACCAATCAAGAAAAAAGTTTCGGAATTGATTCTTGGAAATATCAAATAAATCAATTTAGAAACTTTGCTTGTATGGTTTTTTAAGACTAGAATTGAGAACTCATTTTATTAAGCAAAATCTCGACTAGCTCTGATATTTTCCTTAAATAATGCCGGTGCTTCTATACAGCAATGGAGATTTTAAGAAGATCTCATTATTTCAGGCTGAGTTGACTTGCATTCCAATAACTCTCAATAATTCAAACAGCTGTGGGAAACTTTTACGTACGTCACAGGCTGAGAGGTGGTACCTACTAAGTTGGGAACGGAATTCAGACTTGGGCGAATAATTACTTAAGCGTTTAGAGAACAGATTTGTCGTTAACGTTATCCTCAGCTTTTTAATAAGCATTAGGTGGTTCATCATCATCTTTATTAACCCATTATAAGCCCACTACAGGGCACGGGTCTCCTTTTATAATATTTAATTATTTTAAGAAAAAAGTTATCCTAATACAACAATGCAGCATGTTATGTAAATTTTAATAATATATATTACTATAGTGTATATGATAAAATCCAAATCGCTATATTTGTGAGTTCACTCAGAGTGCAACAAAATAAATCTGTCTTCTCGGCTATCACATTGAGGGTACGGAGTGCGCGCGTCAGTGGCGCCTCCTTCAGTAGCTTGGTGCGCCCGTTCGGCACCGCCAGCAGCGATGGCCGGTGCCTCCGCCAAACATACCGGTCTGGCGCACGCAGGCTTACCAGGCGTAACATATCAGCATTACATATTTGTCCTCTCAGTACTCTAAAAACATACGTTACGAGTGTAAGCTCTCTCCTTACCCTAAGCTCGTTGTATCCTACCATGCCTAGAACAAATAATGTTGGGTACATCAAATATGAAAGGTTTACGCCGTAGTTCAAGAGGTTTCCGTGCGTTGCACGCACACGTCATTGGCAATATTATGGAGAGGTATCAGGCATGCAGGTGTTCTCCCGATGATTTCCTTTGAGGTTAAAGCGATATTTAAGTAAAGTGCCAATTGATTATAAAAACAGTGGTGCTTGCTGGGAATCGAGCTTAGTTTCCCTAAAAGAGAGGCTGAAGTGTAAACCACTAGGGTATCACAACTTTTATTAAGGTATTTATGTCATCTAGATATAACGGCACTAGCTCGTGATAACGACTAAGACACCGGGAGGTATCTTTGCATCTTTCGAGTCCATACAGGACTGAAGTCGAAAATATGAAAAAAATACTAGGGGCTATTTTCCATAATACGGAGCTTAAGATTATACTAAGAACAAATAAAAAACTAAATGACAAAAAAAGAAAGATAGCCGATAATATTATCATAGTAGGGGATGGTTTAGCTACCTATGCAGATACAGTCAAAAAACTAAAGGAAGGTCTAAAAGGCCGTGGTGCTCTAGAATATATAAAAGGAGTAAGTAAGACAAATTCAGGGAAAGTCTTAGTGAGAGTCTCGGAAAATGCGGACAAGGATAAAGTAATAAATGGACTAATGGAGAATTGCAATATAGTAGGACATAATAAACTGAAAAGAAAGTTCTTACATATTAAAGATATAGATGCCACTGCAGGTGAAGATGACATAAGGGAAGCAATAATAAATACCAACCAAATTCACTACCAAGAACAGCTAGAAGTTAAAGCACTGCGACCTATGAAAAATGGAAACCAAATAGCGACAATTTGGATAGAACAATCGGATTGTACCAAAATCTTGGACAAGGGCAAACTAAGAGTTGGACTCAATATATGTCAGATACATGAAAGAATAGAAATATTGAAATGTTACCGGTGTTGGGGCTACGGCCATAGAGCTGCGCATTGCGACGGAGTGGACAGGAGCCAAAAATGTCGTAAATGCACTGGTGATGACCACAAAGCAAAAGATTGCAGCAAAGAACTGTTCTGTCCACATTGTGAAAAACAAGGACACGCAGCTGGAAGTAGTAGATGTATGGCTTTCCAAAGAGCTCTCGGCATTATGAGAAGAGCTAAAAACCGAAAAATAAGATCAGAACGTTCACAGTCCTACAAATAAATGCAAACAGGAGCGTAACTGCACATGATATGGCTAACCTAGTTGCAGCCAAGATGCAATGTGACTTTGTTGCTATTAGTGAACCAAATATAAAAACATGCAAGATCAAAGGAACAAAGTGCTATAGCGATGCGAACGGAGACACAATGATCCTAAATTTTAGTAAGAAATACAAAGTCAGAACCTATCGCTCTGCAGACTGTTTTGTCTGCATAGAGACAGCCGATATTACACTTTATAGCATCTATATAAGCCCTAACAAGTGCACGCTAGATGATTTTAAGAATAATCTGAGCATAATACAGCAAGATCTTACTGAGTCGCAAGCGCGGAATAAGAAAATCATAGTTACAGGAGACCTAAATGCAAAACACCCATGCTGGGGGGGGGATGCAAACGAATAAAAAGGGAGAGGAACTTTTAGAATGGATCCACAGGCTAGACCTTGTTATTCTTAATGATGGCATATTTCCCACTTGTGTTCGACAGAACGGACAGTCGTTTATTGATGTAACGATTATCAGTGGAAGTCCCAACTTAGATAAAGTGACTTGGTCTGTTTTAGAAGACGAATCAATGAGCGATCATAAATATATTTTGACGAAACTAAATATGAAAGGTGGAGCAAATAAAACAAAGTATATACGAGGAAAGACAAATCTGGATAAATTTAACTCGGTCTTGAGAAAAGATATAGCACAGCAGTTGACAAGGAACATTGTGAAAGAGCTATTGCTAAAGCATACGAAAGAAGTACACCCTTCGTGAAATGCGACGACGACTACAAACTACCATACTGGTGGAACGAAACCGTACAAACCAAAATTAAGGAGACGAGACAAAAAAGGAGAAAATTTCAGAAATGCAAACAACAAAACAAAAGAGAAAACCTAAAAGAAGTGTATAAAGTCTCAAAAAAAGAGCTAAAGACGATGATAGCAGCAGCAAAGGCCAAAGCATGGGAGGACCTCTGTAAGAATCTCGAATTTGATATATATGGCGATGCGTATAAGATCGTTAAAAGCCAAATGCAAATTTCTAGCCCTAAATCGTGGTTATCCTTAGATCAAAAGAGAGAAATTTTCGAAAGTCTGTTCATTACTTTGGCTCACACGCGTGAACTAACGAGAGAAGAGATGAGTGACGTGGCCTTTGAAACTGTTGCTTTCACGCTGGATGAAACAAAAGACTGTAGCAAAAGAATCAAGATAAAAAAGGCACCAGGCCCAGATGCAATTCCACCTGAAGTTATTAAATCTGCTATTTGCAATAACACGGGATATTTTACACGTCTTTTTAACAGTTTGCTAAAACAAGGAACTTTTCCTGATAGCTGGAAAGTTGGAAAGCTTGTACTGATTGATAAGCCTAAAAAATCATTCAGCGATCGAACAAAGTACAGACCTATATGCCTCCTAAATGTTATTGCAAAGACATATGAAAGACTTATAAACATTCGACTAACTCAGGAGATTGAAAAAAGTGGAGGGCTCCACAAAAACCAGTATGGTTTCAGACCTGGAAGAACCACTGTTGACGCGATAGAAGAAGTGATCCAAGCAGCAAAAGAAGCGAAACTCAATAACCAATGGAATTCCCTTATACTGGTTGATGTCCGAAATGCTTTCAATACAGCAAGGTGGGATACGATTATCAACAAGCTGAAATCTCGGAATATCAATAAACACTTGATGAACGTAATAGTGGACTATTTTACAAACCGTTTTATACAATTGGAAAAAAAAGTTACGGCAAAGGTAACCGGGGGAGTACCACAGGGATCAGTTCTTGGCCCTACGTTGTGGAATATACTCTACGATGACGTGATGGATATCGAAGCCCCTGAAGGAGTCAAGCTTATCTGCTACGCGGATGATCTAGCGATTTCAGTAACTGCGAAGGAGGCGCATGATATGGTGGTTAAAGCCAATGAGACGCTGCATGCCATAGACCTGTGGATGCACCAAAATAATTTAGACGTCGCGCCGGAGAAAACTGAAGCAGTTGTCTTTAACAGGAAAAAGAATGTTCACAGGATATACTTTGATTTTGGGGGAAAGACAGTGATACCATCATCTAGTGTAACATACTTAGGAGTAAAACTGGACTCGGGATTAAATTTCGGGCTGCACATAAAGTCGGTTTGTGAGAAAGCTTCTAGGACCTCGAGAGCTCTCTGTAAGTTACTCCTGAATACAAAGGGACCCAGCGACAACAAAAGGAGGACGTTAGCCATGGCCACCCAGTCAATAATCCTGTACGCTGCACCAGTTTGGGAGCCAGCGATGACCTTCGCTTTACACAGAAGGCGGGTTCTCAAGGCACAGCGCGTGTTAGCACTCCGAGTATGCTCTGCCTACAAAACCATATCGACGGATGCAGCGCTGGTGTTAGCTAACCTAACGCCTATCCATCTACTTGCTGCTGAGAGGACAGAAGCAAGAAAATCGAAAAACTCCGATCTCGCTATTTCAGCTCAGCAGGTAACACTCGCGAGATGGCAAAATGAATGGGATACGTCTACCAAAGGCAGATGGACACACCGACTCATTCCTAATATTGAACGATGGACGAGTAGAAAGCATGGCCGATTATCTTACCGACTGACGCAGTGCCTTACGGGCGATGGCGTGTTTATGGACTACCTTAGAGGCATTGGGAAAAGAGAATCAGGGAGATGCATGTACTGCAACGAAACGGATGATGCAATGCACACAATTTTTAATTGCGTCAATTGGGACAAGGAAAGACGAGAAATTAGTGAGGAAATCGGAGAATTTAACGCTGAAAGTTTGGTGCATAAAATGTTGAAGACGGAAAAAAACTGGGTGACTGTCGCAAAGTATTTAGAGACTATTATACAGGAAAAGGAGAAAGAAGAAAAGAGAAGAAAAACAAGTCCATGAAACATTTTCAAAATCGTTGTCGTGTTTTAGGCCGAAAGGTACATAGGTTGTGAATCAAATATAATTTTAACGGTTTCTTGACAACTTTTTATTAATTAATTAATTATAAGCGCATTTGTAAACATCCTAATCAATTTAATAAAATATCTGGCAAATATGAATTTATATTTGACGGCCGATCGGCGCAGTTTGCAGCGACCCTGCATTCTGAGCCCAAGGCCGTTGGTTCAATTCCCATTTGTATATTCTAAGTAATTATGTATGTTAATCATGGCTAGATGGTGATGTGTGTATTGTCGTAGTATGTTTATTTATTTATTATTATTTATTTATCATAGTACGTTAAATTATGAAACATTCGTTTGTCTGACGCAGCGTGATGGTATTTTCAGCAAAAGTGGCAGTAGGTATATAATATGGTCCACTGAGGCACTTCGTGAGAGTTTGGGAAAGGCGACTCCGCATCAGATTGTTGCGTATACACCGATCAAAGTTTGTGTTAGTAAAGCCAAATTATTTCCGAAATTCAATTCTTTATTCATCAAACACTAATAAATTTTAATATTCCCAAAGGTCAAGTTAAGGTTCTTTAAAATTCATAAGTGCCATAACTTTTTATAGGCTTACTTGAAGTCAATGAAATTTTAGAACTCTTAGCAAAACATTTATTTTCAGTGATCTTTTAGTGTGAGTTTTTTTTAGCTTTATATTATTATTTATGTGTGAGTATGCCTATGCCCAGCAATGGGACATAAAATAGACTGCTTATGATGAAAATACTGGTCTAAGAACTGGTATATGAATGTAAATGAATTTTATATTGCAGGAAGAATGTTATGAAAACTCAAAGTTAGGAGTCTAAACAAAAGCGAGGACCGTCAACTCAACTTCGTGCTTCTACGCAATTTCGTGAATGTTAAAGTCTCAACGAATTTCTCTG